>NC_139611.1:49491755-50691755 GCF_964270895.1 Podarcis filfolensis
TGCAATAAGTATTCTTGCTGCTGTTGTTGCATACATTAAGAAAGTTCTATCCTTCTTTGGCACCAATTGGCCGACTATGCCCAGGAGAAAGGCCTCTGGTTTCTTCAGGAAGGTATATTTAAATACCTTTTTCATTTCATTATATATCATCTCCCAGAAAGCCTTAATCTTTGGGCATGTCCACCAAAGGTGAAAGAATGTACCTTCATTTTCTTTACATTTCCAACATTTATTATCAGGCAAATGATATATTTTTGCAAGCTTGACTGGTGTCATGTACCACCTGTATATCATTTTCATAATATTCTCTCTTAAGGCATTACATGCCGTAAATTTCATACCGGTGGTCCACAACTGTTCCCAGTCAGCAAACATAATGTTGTGACCAATATCTTGTGCCCATTCGATCATAGCAGATTTAACCGTTTCATCCTACGTATTCCATTTTAACAGCAAGTTATACATTCTTGAAAGTATCTTAGTTTTGGGATCTAACAGTTCTGTTTCCAATTTTGATTTTTCCACCTGGAAGCCAATTTTTTTATCCAAATTATAGGCCTCTCTTATTTGATAATAATGAAGCCAGTCTCGCACTTTATCTTTTAATTTCTCAAAACTCTGCAATTTCAATTTCTCTCCTTCTTGTTCCAATATTTCCCAATATTTCGGCCATTTGGCCTCCATATTGAGCTTTTTCTGAGCCTTCGCTTCCATTGGTGACAACCACCTTGGGGTTTTATTTTCCAGTAAATCTTTGTATCTTATCCAGACATTGAACAATGCTTTCCTGACAATATGGTTTTTAAATGCTTTATGTGCTTTAACCTTGTCATACCACAAATATGCATGCCATCCAAAAACGTTGTTAAAACCTTCTAGGTCCAAAATGTCTGTGTTCTCAAGAAGCAGCCAGTCTTTCAACCAGCAAAATGCTGCTGATTCATAGTAAAGTTTAAGGTCTGGCAGGGCAAATCCACCTCTTTCCTTTGCATCAGTTAATATTTTAAATTTTATTCTAGGCTTCTTGCCCTGCCAGACAAATCTGGAAATGCCTCTCTGCCACTTCTTGAAACAGTCCATCTTGTCCAAAATTTGCAATGATTGAAACAGAAATAACATTTTTGGCAATACATTCATCTTTATAGCTGCAATTCGACCCAACAAGGAAAGCTTCAAATTTGACCATATTTCCAAATCTTTTTTCACTTCTATCCAACATTTCTCATAGTTATCTTTAAATAAATTTAAATTCTTAGCAGTCATATTAACCCCCAAATATTTTACTTTCTTAACTAATGTTAAACCTGCCTCCTTCTGAAACCTCTCTTTCTCAATTGGTGTAAAATTTTTCTCAAGCACTTTAGTTTTTGACTTGTTCAGCTTAAATCCTGCCACATGACCAAATTCTTGAATCAATTCTAATACTCTTTTCGTACTAGATTCTGGCTCCTGTAACGTCAAAACTAGGTCATCTGCAAAAGCTTTCAATTTGTATTGTTTGGCTCCGACCTGAATACCTTTAATCAGACGGTCCCTTCTAATCATATTCAGCAAAACCTCCAGAACCGAAATAAAAAGCAATGGGGAAATTGGGCAGCCTTGTCGTGTCCCTTTCTCTATCTTAAATTCCTCTGTCATCACATTATTAACTATTAACTTAGCCTTTTGTTCTGAGTAAATTGCACTTATACCATTTTCAAACCCTTGGCCCACCCCCATTCCCTGAAGATTTTTCTTCATAAAATTCCAAGAAATATTATCAAAAGCTTTTTCCGCATCTATAAAAATTAAAACTGCTTTGGTATTGATGTTCACTTGCAGCTTCTCCAAAATGTTAATTATATTCCTCGTATTGTCAGACAGATGTCTACCTGGGAGAAAGCCGGCTTGATCTTTATGTATCTCTTCAACTAATACCTTTTTTAATCTATTAGCCAAGATATCAGCAAAAATTTTGTAATCCACATTAAGCAGGGATATGGGGCAGTAGTTCTTGAGTTGTGTCTTTTCAGACTCAGTTTTTGGTATAAGTGTAATGTAAGCTTCCTTCCACGACTCTGGCGCCTTTTTCCCCTCCAAAATTTCATTACAGACCTCCTTTAGTGGCTGAATTAACCAGTCTTTCAAAGATCTATAGTATTTGGAGGTTAGACCATCCGGCCCTGGAGATTTACCCAACTGCATGTTCTGAATGGCACCTTCTACCTCCTGTTCTGTAATTTTGTGATTCAACATTATCTTATTTTCTTGAGAGATTTTTTGTAATCCATTTGTTCTTAAAAATTGGTCTAAATCAGTCTCTTTCTGTGGCCCTTGTGTATATAGTTGTTTAAAATATCTCTGGAAGCACTTTCTAATCTCCAATGGATTCTGTATGTTCTTTCCTTCCACATCCAGATTTGTGATGGTGTTTAATTTTTGTCTTTTTTTCATCTGCCATGCTAGCAGTTTCCCGCATTTATTAGCCAATTCAAATGTCTTTTGTCTCATCTGCTTAATTTTCCATTCTACTTCCTGATTTATCATTTTCATATATTGTACTTGATATAGCTTTATTTCTCTCAGAATCTCTTGCGACTTTGGTTTCGCTCTTAATTTCTTCTCTCCTTCTTTTATTTTTTCCAAGATTTTATCTTTTTTCTCATTTTGAATTCTCTTCTTTATTGCGTTCTGTTGAATCAGAAACCCTCTCATGACCGCTTTGCTTGCGTCCCAGATTACTCTTTTTTCAACCGTGGTATTCAAATTTATCTCAAAATAATCTCTCAAGATTTTTTGGGCCTTCTTGGTAACCTATTGATCTCTAAATAAGGTGTCATTCATCCTCCATCTGAAGGAACCGATTGGTGTTAGTTTCATCTCCATCTTCACCGCATTATGGTCGGAGCAAGTTTTTGGGCAAATTTCCACTTTTCGAGTCTTAGGTGCCAGTCCTCTAGTTATCCATATTTGGTCAATTCTTGTCCATGTCATTTTGGCTTGAGAGAAGAATGTTCCCTCTCTTCCAAGGGGGTTCTTAGTTCTCCAAATGTCAATCAAGTCCATATTGTCAGTCAGTTCAAAAAAAGTTTTTGGTAGTCTGCCATCTTTAGTTACAACCTGTCTCTGCGACTTGTCCATATTTGTAGATACCACTCCATTCATGTCTCCCATCATAATAATGTTGTAGTCCATATAGTCAAGCAATGTCTCATGCAATTTCTTGAAGAATTCAGATTTCCCCTCATTTGGTGCATAAACTCCTACAATCAGAAATTTTTCTCCTTGTGATTGAATCTCAATTGCCACAAATCTTCCTTGTTCATCTTTAAGAACAAATTTCGGTGATAGGCTCTCTTTGGCATAAATAACAACTCCTCTCTTTTTAACCTTGTCCGATGAAATAAACTCTTGACCCAATCTTTTATTAATCAGTACTTTCCTGTGAAGCCTTATCATGAGTTTCCTGTAAACAAATTAAGTCCAATTGTTCCTTTTTCAATAAATGAAAGACTTTCTTCCTCTTCTCCGGGGAATTAAATCCATGAATGTTCCAACTTAATAACTGCAGAGACATGGTGTGGTTATTCTATTCTCCTCCAACTGCTCCCAAAAGTTCTTCTTGTTCTGACGGTGGCATCGCTTTTTTTAGTTTGTCCAATCCCAAAGGTGGTGGTACTATGTCTATTACTCCTGATCTTAAAGCTCTTAGCTCTTCTAGTACTTCTTTTTGCAGGTCTTCTTCGTGGTCTCTCAAAAATTTTCCCTTATCTTCCACTGATCTTATTTTGAACTTTTTCCCTTTAAAGGTAAAAGATAGTCCCTGGGGAAATTCCCACCTAAAAACAATTCTGTTTCTTCTCAGTAGGGCCACCAGATCTCCGTAGTTGGTTCTAAGATCCAATAGATGTTTCGGTATATCCTTAAAAATCTCCACTCTCGAATCGTTGATCTCCAAAGTCTTCTGGAAGTGCGCACTCAGTATTTTATCTCTCTCTTCTTTCGTTCGGAGGGTAACCAAACAGTCTCTCACCCTGTTTTTTCTCCCTCCTCTTCCAAGTCTGAACGCACTTACTATCTTAAAATCTTTCTCCACCTCCAAATTCCAAAATTTTCCAAATTCCTGCATAAGGTAGTCACTTAGGTTATCTTTTTCAAATTCCGGTACGGCCCTGATCCTCAGATTGGTCTGTTTCTCCCTCAGTTCAATCATAGACAGAAGTGACTGATGGTCCCCAATCTGTTTGCGCATAGGTTTTATTTCTTCCTCTACAGCCCCTGCTTTTTCTTTTGCTTCCTCAGCTATTTTTCGATTAGACGCAGATTCTTCCAGCAATTTTTCAATAGATTCTGTATTGGAATTCACCTTCTGTCCCAGATTATTAATGCTGGCAGTATTCCTGTCTATTTTAGTTGATTGTTCCGTAACTTGTTTGCTTAGGCCTTCCAATTTTTCATAAATTTTATTTAACACAGAAGTAAAATCCCCTTCTGAAGCCATTCCTTTTGACCCAGCTTGTGCAAAATCTTCCCCCTGTGTCACAGGAGGGCCGGGAACAGATGATCTACGTTGCTGGGAAACTGTGCTGGGCTGCTGCACTCTAGCCTTGCCCGATCTTGTTGTCCTATCAGTCATCACACTTTTGTCTATGAATCAAGGTCGATCCCACGGTCAGGTCTTACCGTGGAAAATCCCCAAAGTCAAGAATGGAAAAATCCCCCAGCTGGGTGTGCAGTTTCAATGTTCCTCTAGGGGGACACTGTAGCAGTCACTAAAGTTACAATAAAGAATCTTTTCCAACTTTCCTAAGTCCCCCTCAAGAAAACAAGCAACAGTTTCAAGTCCAGAGAAGACCTTCAACAAGTATCTCCTTTGCAGAGTTAACCATTAAAAAGTTACATTGTCTATAAATAGTGCGACTCTCAGTGCAACAATTCTAGTGAACCTGGCAGTCCGTTCCCAGGAGTTAGATAATTGTCTCTATTTTTTCCAGAAGTAAAAAAGTCACTTTTCCCTCTCCCCCCCCCCTCTCCAATAGCCTGGGGGGGGAGTTCTTTTACTTTGATGTTCGGATTTGGAGCTTTTATAACACCGCTCTCTAGGTCTTTAGCTTAAAGAGTCTTTGCTTTGAACTGTGTACAAAAAACGGAAAGGCGGACTTCCTGTTTACACCTTCCCGCTTCAGTGCCGAATTAATCCTTTTTTTCCTCCTTTAAGTCCCAATTCTTAAACTTCACCTACTCACGGGTAGTTGTTTAGCAGCCGAATTGTCACAGGAAAAAGGTCAGCGCTCTCCGGCAACAGCTGTGCGGCTTCACCCCACGGAAAAAGCGATCGACTCTCAGCACCGCGCCAAACTCCCGTTGCGCTCCGGAGCCCCTTACGGGGTCCCTTCGCTAGTCCGGGGGGCGCTGCAGGCGCCCGCCGAGTCCCACGGTCACAGGCTTCTCCTGCCTGTGATTTTCACAAGGGTCTCCGCTTCGCCGTAGTGGACAGACCCGATTTCCGTGGAGCTTCTCCCTCCGAGCTAGAAGGAGACCGCCATTGCTGTTGGCGCCGCCTCCGGAAGCCCATCCATCCCTAGTTCCAAGGTTCCAGGTTGCTCTTTTGTCTCCTAGGAGATCTGAGTAGCAACAAGCAAGGTCAAAATAGGAACGATCAAGGCACTTTGTATGCAGGCCTGCAGCAGTTACTCCAGCACCAAGAAATATTGAAAAGGGGAATCCAAGCTTTTTCACCTGGCTGAGCACAAGATGGAAGTAAGCAGAAGATGCATTAGCAACCTTTCCTCCTTCTCCTTCCTTCTCCATTATTATTGTTGTTGTTGTTGTTGTTGTTGTTGTTGTTGTTATTATTATTATACCCACCCACATTCAAACACAATACAGTGGTACCTCAGGTTAAGTACTTAATTCGTTCTGGAGGTGTGTTCTTAACCTGAAACTGTTCTTAACCTGAAGCTTCACTTTAGCCAATGGGGCCTCCCGCTGCTGCCACGCTGCCAGAGCACGATTTCTGTTCTCATTCTGAAGCAAAGTTCATAACCTGAAGCACTATTTCTGAGTTAGCGGAGTCTGTAACCTGAAGCGTATGTAACCTGAAGTGTATGTAACCTGAGGTACCACTGTATTAAAAACAGTTTAAAACCATTTGCAATCACAAAAATATGGTGAGTCCTTATGTACACCCTTCACCAAAAAATGGTCACAGAGCAGTTTCCAAAAAATAGTGAAACATAATACATAATAAGCAAAGCATTATAAGGATTCTTATAAATTGCATAATTTATAACCTCACTGCTGCCCTGCCCTGCCCCATCTTCATCCAGATAAACGACAGCAATGCTAGCATCTGGAGGGAGGCTCCATTGTTCTGCCCCCACCATACCAGCCACTACGGCCTATATCTTTTTTATGAAGCAATTCCACACATCCAGGGAAGTTCTAGAATCCTCAAGACACCATATCACTCAAGAATTCACAATGAAGCAGAAGTATGGACACGTGAAACTGTTGTACTGAATCAAGCCACAGAACCATCTAGCCAAATGCTGTTAACTTTGGTAGCAACTCTTAAAAGCCAGGGAATTAAATCTTACACATGCAAACATGTGCTTTGCCATTGAGCTATGGTTCTTTCTCATATTAATCTCACAACTTGGATTTTTGCATGAAAGAGCTATTGGTCATCCTGCACAGCTTCCAAATCCAAAATGACAAAATAGGAAATTTGATGTATGTGATGTGCAAAATACTGATTTGAGTAATGGGAAACCATATTGCTTTGCAAATGAGTAATTCTCAACCAGAGATGCACTTTCGTAGTTGCCTGGCCACAATCAGGTGACAACAGTGAGTCAGCATTCTTCTTTCCAGTTAACTCTGATCAGGAACGGAGTGTAAGATGACGCTGGCAAGGCATTTCCCTTTAACATATTTTCTCTTTGTAGACTAAGAGCAGTGCTATGTGGAATGCCCATTGCAGGGACGCTGAGAGGAAATTCCAGAGCTATGCTGCTATAACCTGTTCCCTTCTCAAGAATGATTAAATATGCATTGTCAAAGCGTATGATCCTCTGCTGTGGCACTCTGCTAGAAAACTCACATTGATTGGTTTCAAAAAAGAGCCATCTCCTGCCTGAGTCATAATTTCTTATCTGGAAACTATGGTTCCTAATATCAGTCATAAGAGCAGAAGTGGTATAGTGCTTATGTACTAAGTTGGACTGGGTCAAATTTTTGAGGATGTGGTAAACTGGATCGCTTGTCAATTCCATTAATGCTCTCTAGAGCAGAGATGGAGAACTTGTGACCCTCCATATGTTGACTGAATCCCCACCCCCAGTGCTGTCCAAAGAACATGTTGGCTGTGACTGAAGGGAGATGGAGTCCTACTGGAAAAATCCTACCATCTGCAGGAGGGCAACTTTGCATTTAACCTACTGTCTGATTGCCACAGCAGTTAATATCTGAGAGAAATCTATGGGGTGTCAAGATCCAGGTTTTCATCACATCGAGCACCTAAACCTTTTAGTGACTCTGTGAGATGAATCCAGTGGGGTGTGCGAAATCAGGGGCAAGGCTAACAGAAATAGTTCCCCTCTCCCTCCGTGTATGCAGGGCTCTATTATGTGACCTGTTTATTGAGCTTTTATCCTGATTTGCTTGATAATTAATATGCCTCTGAATCACCCGTGGTCTTTTAATAATTGATTTATTATTATTTTATTAAATGGATAACAAACAAGACTAGCAGGGTATTCCAACAATTTCAACAAAAGGTGGGGGAACCAACTGAGCACGGTCAGGTAAAAGGTAAGGAGATGAAAGATATCCATAAAAATATCGGAAGAAATTTGAACAAAAGAGGCAATACGGCAGTATTCCAAGACATAAACAGTGGGTCAACAACTCGTACAGTCAAAAACACTGAGCATTTGTTCCAATCTGTCAGGAAGTTATACAGCAATGGGCATTCATCCTGCCTAGGGTGCTCAAGCATCTTCCCATTATTAATTTGTTCACCCTACTTTTCAGTGCATTTCCCCATCATTGTCCTTGCTGCACAAACTCTGATTCTTTTTGAAGTGCATTTGTTGCCCTACAGAGACCGAGCGCTTTAAATCCACTTTATGGAGCAAACCTAAATTTTCTGGGATGCACTTGAATCCTTCCTGTAAAATACTAACAGATTGGATGTGCCCATTGTCTACTCATCAAGGTTAACTTGTAAAGATGGCTGAAGAAATTATGGGAAGTATTTACTTACTTACTTTACTTACTTACTTATGGCATTTATAGCCCAACTTTTCCTCCAAGGAGCTCAAGGCACCATACATTGTTCTTCCCCTCTTCATTTAATCCCCACAACCACCCTATGAGGCAGGTTGGGCTGAGAGGCAGTGACTGGCCCAAGGTCACCAAGGTCAAGGGGGGAGGGATCACCTGAATGTGCACTAGGCGCCACAATTTAAGGACCCCTCCAGAGTGCTGCTTATTAGTTTTTAGGTGTATTCTGCAACATGTCATTGACACAATAATAGTGCACTAGTGATGAATTTATACTGGACCATACACACATCATTCTATTTTATTAGCTGTTCTGTGATGCTTCCCCAATGTTACTGCATGATTGCCATCGGGAGGGGCACTCTTATACCATAGCACAACAAACACGAGACAAAAAATAAACCGGAACATTTGTGATAGAAAAGGATACGGGATTTGAGCAGGAGGTTACAGGACATGCAATGACCGGAAGCAAAGCAGTTTGCCTGCCCTGGAACCTTTGCAGAGCCAAATAGTGTTGCAAGCAGGATCGTGTCTAGTCACCTGACACCATCATAAGCCCAAATCATAATGAATAAAAAGGGTGTGTGGATGGACCCTAAGATGCACCACTCTAATATGTCTTCAAGGATGTCACCAACAAAACACTTGGGGAAATAGAGTTGGGAGGAATGTTTAGCCAAACTATTTCACAGAGCTGTAATGAACGAGCTGATCTCTTTATGTTCAAGTTACGAGTAGCAGGATGATCTATGGATAGGTTTTATGAGAAATGCAATCCATTTGTTTTGCACTGCAATGCTCAGAATGAGGACTGTGTTACTGCAAACTGGCAATATAAGATTGCATAATTTATCTTCTTGTTTTTGCTTGGTTTTCTTTCTTTCTTCTGTGTAATTTAAATTTGAAAAATAAGGGAGGGAGGAAAAGAAAGTACGTATTGAGCGGGGGTCATGGAGTCCCAATTTTCTGGCTGCTGGATGATCCATAACGTCAAACACATCCCAACACATTTCTAAATATCTGTCCCCAGATGTGTCCTGGATTAATTTATTGGATCGTGGCTCCAGCAACAGCCAAGACAAAATAGCTATTGAACCATAGTTTTATGATTAAATAAATAAAAGGCATACTGGAGTGGAAAACAGAGCAATAAGAATTAAAGGTGTTTACTCAGCTCTTAGCAATAAAACAACTCTAATAACTTTTCAGTGTTCAGTTGCCTATACAGAATGCTTGGTAAATTCTGCTCTTCTAATAGAGACCACAATTTTGAGAGATGGTAAGCTTAAAAATAAAATAAAATGCATGGTACCATTTCCAGAATGCTATTTGCATTATTGATAGTATTATCAAGTACTGTACAGCAAAAGATTTACAAAACTGTGCAGTTAATGCAGAACAAAACATTTCCTATCCACATGAGTATAGATACTTGTGAGTTTCACTTGTGAGTTTCTCAAGTTTCTTGTTTTAACTAAAGACTTGGTCTGTTCAGAGACAAAATATAAAGAATGTCAGGTTATATTCTTAACGACACAAAGCACAGGGGTTAGCCTTAGCCTAACACAGCCTTGGCACCTGTCAAGGCTTCTACTTTCAGTATGTCATATTGCACTAATGCGAATTTAGAGGAGTTGAGAAGAGATGAAAATGAGCAGGATTAGGCAAAACCAGTTCCCTTCATTCAACTTAATTAAGGTGGCAATGTTGGGTAAGCAGTCCTATGGCTAGAAAGCCACAGACCCCAATCCACAGCACCCAAATCATCCTCATCTCAGGAAAGGAGATAGAAAATACTGGAAATATCTTGTAGGAAAGACCTCTCTTTATTTTACCTTGCTCCCTTCCACTGGAGCCAATAGGGTTTACATCTGACTAGACATGCATAGGATTGTTCTGTTGGTTAATGAGTTTTGTGCCTTCACAACTACGCTTTGGAATCCCCCCCCTCCTTGAATAATAGGCACGTACAGTCTTTGTTGGGACGCGGGTGGCACTGTGGGTTAAACCACAGAGCCTAGGACTTGCCGATCAGGAGGTCGGCGGTTCGAATCCCCACAACGGGGTGAGCTCCCGTTGCTCGGTCCCTGCTCCTGCCAACCTAGCAGTTTGAAAGCACGTCTAAGTGCAAGTAGATAAATAGGTACCGCTCCGGCGGGAAGGTAAACGGCGTTTCCATGCACTGCTCTGGTTTGCCAGAAGCGGCTTAGTCATGCTGGCCACATGACTCGGAAGCTGTACGCCGGCTCCCTCTGCCAGTAGAGCGAGATGAGCGCCGCAACCCCAGAGTCGGTCACGACTGGACCTAATGGTCAGGGGTCCCTTTACATTTACTTTACAGTCTTTGTTGTCTCTCACTGCCCACTGAAGGCCTTTCTTTTCCAACAAACCTTGAGTATTGGAACTGTTTTTAGGTATTTAAATCATTTCATTGCTTGCTTGTTTGCTCTCCTGGACATCTTTGAGATGAAGAGTGTGATATAAAGTTTAACAACAACAACAACAACAACAACACATCGTTATTACTCCAATTTATAAAACACTTTTCGTTCAACATTTATATTTAAAGGATGGCATCCAATGTTAGTCATACCCAGAGTACACCCACTGGATTTAATGGACATGACTACCTTAAATGTATTAATATCTATGGGTCCACCCTTGACTGTGACTAACACTGGCTACAACTCAACTACATCTGCCTTACAAAACAAAGCAAGCAGCTACAGTTCAGTAAGCAATTTAAACTATCTGAAACATAATGAAAATGCAGTCAGCAGTCCTGTAATTACACTATAAAACTTAATAAAATATTTATACTAAAACAGCAGAGGACAAACATTAATATTCTATTTGAATATGTGAGTTTTCAAAATTCATTTGAACATGGGAAGACATGAAGCCTCACAGGTCAGCCCAAGGAGGGAATTCCAAAGTCCGGGTGCTACCACCAAAAGGACTCTGCCCCTTGAAAATAAAAGTCCTACTCACTTTATTTGTGTATGAAGGGAAGGGAGTGCTTATTATGGGAACATACTGGTTGAGAAACTGAAAGGAACTGAAAAGTACAAAGAGAATCTTGCTCCAGTATCTAAGAAGGCAATGTTCTAAACTTGTTCCTTAATGATCAGAGTACTACACTATGTTCTGAGAGCTGGATTTTTTAAAACAGTAAACCATAGTCATATCTCTAACATTATGGTTCCATGTGTGGTGAGTGAGTTGGGTGATGCATGTGTATCAGTGAAAGGCTGGTCGACCAGGGCAAATGGTGTTATCTATATAAAATAAATTTTGATGATATGCAAAGTAGCAGAGTAGCTTACAGCTAGGAAGCTAAATAACTCTTCTCGGTGATTGATAGTTTCTTTGTAAAGACTATACAATGTCCAGACTCTTTATATTCAAAAGAACTTTACTTTCATAAACATATAACTAAGAAGAATATATTTACAATCTCATGCTTATTCAAACATGGGTACGTTCTCAGTTGAATTGTAGACTGAAGTCTACTTACTTAGTCTTACAAACAAAATTGTATTGAGACTTGCACCAAAGTTTTACCTAACTCAGGGCTTAACGAGAGCTCCTGCACAGGTTTCTCCCTATCAACGTTTAGGGATCTTCTGCTATCTGTTTCACATCAGACAGATCACATTGAGACCATACCATCCTCAGCAGTATCCTGAGCAGCCTCTCTTAGCAGCCATTCTCCCTCACACACATAGAGAGAAGAGAAAGCAGTTAAAAACAACAGTAACTGGAATAACAGTCACAATAGAATGGAATGCCTCTCTCATGTGACTCAACAGTCAGCCAATCATATGAGAGCCACTGCCTGAGGCGGGGAAAACCCTATGTTTAAAGTGCACAATAATTTAATATAAATAAATATTCCCATTTCAGGAACTTAAATCATTATCCTTAACTTGTCTGTCATTGGCTCAGGCTCTACCTACTGTTGGCCTCCATCCCTTCTGCCCTATGGGTCACAATGGGCTCCAGTCACCAGTGGAGTGTATATATGATTGATCATGTTTTTAAGAGATGAAATTGCATGCAAGATGCTTTCCAACACTTGAAAGTGACACAGTAGATGGACTTCACAGGCTTAAAAGCAACACAACCTTATTTTTATTTATTTTTTCCACAAGGAGAAAGGGAAGAGGAGGAAATATTTTATAGATTTTCACACAACACCATTATCAAAATGGGTAAACTTTTGAGACTGTGAAAAGACATACCAACAATCTATGTTCCTAAATAAAGATCCAGGTATGAAGATGCTGAATCAGATCATTGGTCCCATAACTAAATATTTTGTTGAGTGGCAGAAGTTTTCAAAGTTTTCAGGCAGGGGGTCTCTCCCAACCCTAACAGGAGATGCTTGGGACTTTCTGCCTCCAGGGAAGGTGGTTGTTCCACTAAGCTATGGTGGAGGAATGAGTTTTCATCCCCTAGCAACAGAATAAGCCAATAACTAGGAGGGGAGCAAAAGCAACAACAGAAAACTACAGAGACAACCACAGTCTGCACGGCTGCATTCATCTCTAGTACATGTTTAAGAAACAAACTTCCCCATACATTTACCACTTGGTAAGTTGATACGTCTTCACCCCATGTCTCATTACTTGATGAATGCATGTCCAAATACATGAACTGCTTTCACTAGAAAGCATCAGTGCTGATATGAGGTGGCATGAAATTTCTGTCCCCTGTGGTATTCGATTGGCAATGACTCAGTCACACGTGCAACTTGCCATCACCTAATGTTGCAGTCATGAAATGATAGGAAAGTAGTTGGGAAGACTCAACAAAGCTGCTATATGAAATTTTGGTGATGTATTCTATTGGAAAACTGTCTAGAGTGGTAGCCATGTTAGCCTGTTGCAGTAAAAAGAAAAAGGTCTTGTGGCATCTTAAATGTATTATGGCATAGGTGCTTAATCAACAGGCAAGATCAGAGGGCTAATGCTTTACTGTGAAAATGGGGATAAATTTCACTGCTTCCTACTAGGGAGTAAGTGGGAAACAACATGATGCTTGGCATGGCATTACCTCTGAACTGGAAAGTGTGACTTGTTTCGCTCCGAACCAACCCTGATCTTGGCTTTGTGTTTGTGGCTTGTTTTAGTGAAACCAACTGCAATCTCCAGTTTGGATGTAACACTAAAGACTGTAGTTGGTTGTGCTCACTAGCGGCAAGCAGCAGGAGAAGTGATCAGCACATTCACAGCAATCCGTCAACCGTGGTTTATTGTGACACATTATAGTAATCAACATGCACTTGGGGTCACAGGTTGTGTTGTGTATATGGCTGGTCTACCGAGGCCCATCCAAGCTGCCAAAAAATGTTTCTACTCCCACCCTACCCCTTGCATCTATAAGCAGGTGGATGGGATGTCTTTGGGACAGGTTGAATTTGAGACTGGGAGGCAACT
Organism: Podarcis filfolensis; assembly: GCF_964270895.1. Lineage (NCBI taxonomy): Eukaryota > Metazoa > Chordata > Lepidosauria > Squamata > Lacertidae > Podarcis > Podarcis filfolensis. The sequence continues at coordinate 49,505,468 of NC_139611.1, forward strand.
GGAAGGAGATGAAACCAAAGAACCTGTCAAAACCCTAACCCCCGCCCCAGACAAATCTGATCTGAGTTGGTCCTTAAGATGATGCCGATGTCTTCCTTTTGGAAGGTAGGAAGTCAACACGACACAGTCAGGCCTCTGGCTCAGATGGCCTAACAGTGAGGGGCAGGGTGGCTCTCCAGGGTTTCGGACTAGGCTGCGGATGGAACCTGCGTGCAAAGCAGATGCTCTACCGTGTGAGCCCTTTCCCCTTGGTCAGCCAGCCCAGGACCTCTGGCGGGTCTCTTTGGAGGAACAGACAAACGTGTGTGCAGCTGCGGCGGCAAAAGGTGCAGGGACTTTTGCTCGTTGGGGGGTTTGCCACGCGGAGGGATCACCAGCCTTCCCTTTTTTGTCCTCCCCGCCCTTGTGCCGCTTCACTAGGGTGGGTAGTGGGGGGGGGGAGTTCCTGAAGGCGCAGAGACACCCGCGCGCAAGCACACACACACGACTCCTTCACACGCATGCAGAGCGCCGCTCTCTTGCCGCTCCACGGCTGCCACTGCTGCTGCCGCCGCCGCCGCTCTTGCTGGTTACGCCAGCCCGCCCGCCCGCCCGCCTGCCTCTCGCCGTCTCCCCTCGCCTCCGATTCTGCGCACACAGCCTGTCATTCTGCACAGCACAGTTTTTTCGCTCCGCTCGGAGAGCGAGTGGTGGAGAGAGAAAACACACACACACACGGAGGGAGAGCAGCTCAGGAGCCCGGCGAGAGAGCGAGGCGCCCGAGTCCCGCAGCCCAGCATGGCTTCGGGGGACCTTTACGAGGTACGGCGCCGGAGCGGTTGTCCGGGGCTTGGCCGGAGGGCAGCCGGCGAAAGGAGGCGGGCAGGCAAGCAGGCAGGGAGGAAGAGAAGGAAGGAAAGGAGGAAGGAAGGAGGGAGGGAGAGAAGGAGGGACGCCCCGGCCAAGGAGGCTGCGGGGGCTTGTTTGGCCAAGGCGTCTTTTCCGCGCGGGGTCTTTCTCTCGGGGGGCGCCGGGGGGTCTCCTTCGCCCCCTCTGGAGTTCCTGGAGGAACTGAGAGGAAATGGCCAAGGTGGAGAGGAGGCGGAGGGGGGTGGCAGATCGGCTGCTGCTGCTGCTGGCGGGAGGGATGGATGAAGCGCTCCCTCCCTGCTTTCTCTTTCGAGACCCCCCCCCGCCACTTTCCACGGGGTATGAGCTGAGTAGGCCTTAGAGGAGAGTTAGCGGGCCAGGGGAGGGGGCACCCCAGCCGGACAGCCCCCGGGGCGGAAAGTCCAGGTAAAGTCCTCTGGAGCACCTCCTCCTCCACCGCCCTCGGAACCCAACCCGGTAACAGGAAGGAGAGAGGGTTGCGCCCCGGCATGCGGCGGCGCAAAGTCTTGGCGAAGAGGGAGGCGCTGCCTGTTTTTCTTTCTCTCGGGGGCTTCCCAGGCTTGCCCCCAGGGGGCGGATGTAAGCCACGGGGGAGGGGCTTGGTGAGGAGGAGCTGGAGCCTCTGGTGGACACCAGTGCATGCTGGGGGATATTGGGGGGGGAGGTGCACTCAAGGATGCTGGGGTTGGGAGGTGGGCTGTCAAAGTTTGGTGGGGTCTTGAGAGACGAGGTCTTTGGGGAGGCAGGTGTTCCTGGATTGGGTTAGCCTGGAGGTCTTCAAGTTAATTGCTTTGATCAAGTCTTCTGAAGAAAGTGTCACTGATTCTGTGCCGGTTTACTAGTTTATCATACAGCATTGAAGTGCAAAAGGAGAGCGGGATTTGCCCTCTCCCCACCATGTTAACTTGAGTAGATCCTATTAGATTGTTCCATGTGGATTAGAGGATGCTGCCTCTGTTTGTCCCATGATTTTGGACTAGAGGAAGTAAGTGCAGGAAGTAGCACGCCAACTATCTGGTTGGTCAGAGGTCTGAGGTCCTGAATTGGAGCATCTTCAACCCAATGAAAACTCTAGATGACCACCTTTGGATCTCACTCCATGTCAGAATTTTAATGGCTGGTCTACACTTTGTACCAAAGCCTCTCCATCCAAAGTGCCACCAAACCTCTACCTCAGATGACACAGGGTTGTATCTAACTAAGTTCTACTCAGTTGACCCATTGAAATTGAAGGGTCTGTTAGTCCATTCATTTTGGTGGGTGTACTCTATGGGATACAACCCATAGAGAGTTGCTTTATTTTGATTCATACCAGTTGTTGACCCCATCTAGCTCACTATTGTCTACACCAGTGTTCCCAGATGTGGTTGAACTACCATCTCCCTTGACCATTGGCTAAGATGGGCTGGGGATGATGGGAATTGCAGTCCCTCAGTACTAGAAGATCCAAGGTTGAAAAACACCAGCTGGCCGTAGCTCTCCTGGGCTTCAGAAAGGGAATGCTCCCAGACCTACCTGGAGATGTTGGAAATAGAACTTGGGAACTTCTACATGGAAAACAAGTGCTCTACCTCAAAGCTACAGCCCTTCCCCAATCTAAATAAAGCAAATTTAATCTCATAATGTACAGGTACACCGAACTTGATATTGTGTAGCTAGCAACAGCTAGCAACCATCAAGGCTACCAATGGAACAAGTCTGGAAATAATAAAACCCATTTGTTAGAGTTTGACACATAGCATGCCTGAGATTTAAATCGGTTCTGATATTGGGTTTACCTGTGGGGCATCTTATGTTCTGATAGCTGTTTTACACACCACAAAGAAGTGGCAGCAGATGTTCCATAATACAGTCTTGACTTGAGCAATATAGAAGCTCCTAGAAGATTCCCTCTTTTTAAAAATAATGCTCACCCTCCACATAAAGATTATTCAGACAATTAGCAGACTTGTTTGCAGCCAATTAATTGATTAATTAACCAATTCAATGGATTAATTAGCTAATTCAAATTAATGTTAAAGTCTTAATGGTGATTAATCCCAACTGGAAGTTTGGAGCCTCTATTCCTAGAACTCCTATATTGATAATGTGTTTATAATAAAATGTATGAGTGGTATGTTAATGCCTGTGATATTTTGAAGGTAGTTGATGACGTTACTAGTCTTTCTGGTCTGTAAGACATACAAATTATACTTTCTTTGGAAAAATAATATGTGGCAGAGGTGACAACTAATATTAAACACAATGGTTGCAATCCAGGAAACCATGTATCCCACAGTAGATCTTGGTGTCAGGCTCCGCCAAGAAGCTCTGTGAACCATTCCCTAGTTGGCTTTGGGAAATCTGTAACTGCAGTTCCAGAAGTCAAATCACCAGATCATATCTATTGCCTGAATAAAGAAATGTATATTAATTACCTCCAACAATGCTGACTTCATACGCGTTAGTGCTGCTTAAAGGCCATTTGTAACACCAGATTTTTAAGCAGTGACTGCTGAACCAGAGTTATTTGCACCAATTAAGCTAAGTTAGTGGTATTGATGGCTATTTTTAATGTGGTGGTTTTTAACTTTGAAGGCCAAACTTTTGCTGGATCAAGTTTAGATGCTTGAATTACAGCTTTATGCTCAACCTTTGAGGATTATTAGGATGAGCGCTCTGAGAAGAAGGGCAGACAACAAATGTTGGAAAATGGAACAAATGGATTTTTGTACCTCCTGCTCTCTTTATTTGTTTTCTCTATGGAGTAAGCATAGCTACAAGTTGCTTTATCTTTTGTTGCTGTTTTATGGATGATTTAAAGGCACAGGTGTTCAGATATGGATGGAAGAGTCTGGATGCATCTTTAGCATCTGAGTGCCCTTGAGGAGCAATTAAAGTTTTGACCCTTTGTGGTACAACTTGATTTCTTCTGGAGCAAACAGAATCTCTCAAGGTGACATCAGCTACTCAGAAGTCTGCTCCGATATATATTGATGCCTTTAGTTTTGCTTGAAGCTTGCATAGGTTTGAGTTTGTAGCCTGCCAGGGAGCTTATTGCATCGGTTTTCTCTCTTCTCCAACTCCACCATTGTTGGTGAAATTCTGCCTATTGATTACTTGCTTGGTTTAATGTGCTTGCTTGGTTTATTGATATAAATATTTGTTTTGTGCTGTGTGAACTTTATTGCAAATGTTTACATTTATTTCATACTCTGGAAACATTTCAGCATGAATACGCACATGGGTGCTAAAAGAAAGCATTCATCCTTCTCCATGAAGCTGGCATTGCATTCATATAGACATTATTGCTATTCCTACTTTTCTTCAGAAATCTTCTGAAAATATGTGCACTTCAGGATTGTGCCTGAGAAGATAGATTGTTGATTATCTTACATTCTTCATGGAACATACAAATAAATATATCAAGCGGAATTTCTACAAGTAACACTATTATACTATTGTAGTGAACAACACTCTGGGGAATGGTTGTAGCTCAGTGATAGAACATCTGCTCTGCCGACAGAAGTTCCAGGTTCAACCCTTAACATCTCGAGAGAGGGCCAGGAGTAATCCCCATCTGAAACCTTGGGCAGCTGTTGCCAGTCACTGTAGACCAGCTTTTACCAGCCTGATGCTCTAGAGATGATCTAGAGATGTTTTCAGCAGCAGCTCTCATCAGCTCTGGGCTGATGGGAGTTGTAGTCTAAGAAATGGAAGGGACCAGGTTGACAAGTTCTGGTGTAAACTGAGCTGGATGGATCAATGGCCTGACTCTGTAAGGCAGCTTCCTATGTTGCTGTTACAGGATACTCAGCCAAAATCATCTTAACATCACAAGTACCTTTACACTGTCTGACGATCTACCAGAATTGTGGATAGGCAGCTTTGCATATTACTGATTATTGGTTTTTAGGTTGCCTTTTCCCTCAATGGTTGCTTTTACATTAAGTGATATGCAGAATGGAGAACACCTGCATCCATTGTTCGCAAGCATAACTAAAACATATCTTCAGATGGATGACATCAGACCATCACCTGTATGTTGGGCAAATTCTTTGCTTATAGCAAGTGTCGGAAACCTTTGGTTGTCCAGATGCTGCTGAACTACAGCTCCCATTAATCCCAACTAACATGGCCAGGGAAAATGGGACACTCTGACGACATCAAACCCTGCATTTTAAGTAGCTGGGTAACTTATTTTAACATGTTATCCTGGAGAAATGTCTTCACATGTCCTTTTGGTTAGTAATGTCCTTATGATGCCCTGTTTAATATTGGAGATTGTGCTTCCAGGTTTTTGCTGAAGTGTGGTATAGATGATAGTCATGATGATGATGATGATGATGATTAGTTTTGTCATAGCCGTAATCTGTAATGTTTGTAAAATTACTTTGCTACCTACGATTACGGTCTCAGTGATCAAAGAGTCATGACTAAATGGAGCACTTTCAGCATCTGCAGTTCATAATTCATGTTGACTTCTTTTTGTGGCCTATGTATGAGTTCTCAGGAAAATCAGTAAGAGGAGATATGCCAAGATTGAATTAGGGTGGCGCAAGATAGGGTTCTGTTGTTGCTTAGTCGTTTAGTCGTGTCCGACTCTTCATGACTCCATGGACCAGAGCACGCCAGGCACTCCTGTCTTCCACTGCCTCCCGCAGTTTGGTCAGACTCATGCTGGTAGCTTTGAGAACACCGTCCAACCATCTCGTCCTCTGCCGTCCCCTTCTCCTTGTGCCCTCAATCTTTCCCAACATCAGGGTCTTTTCCAGGGAGTCTTCCCTTCTCATGAGGTGGCCAAAGTATTGGAGCCTCAGCTTCACGATCTGTCCTTCCAGTGAGCATTCAGGGCTGATTTCCTTAAGAATGGATAGGTTGGATCTTCTTGCAGTCCATGGGACTCTCAAGAGTCTCCTCCAGGACCATAATTCAAAAGCATCAATTCTTCGGCGATCAGCCTTCTTTATGGTCCAGCTCTCACTTCCATACATCACTACTGGGAAAACCATAGCTTTAACAACTATATGGACCTTTGTCGACAAACTGATGTCTCTGCTTTTTAAGATGCTGTCTAGGTTTGTCATTTCTTTTCTCCCAAGAAGCAGGCGTCTTTTAATTTCGTAACTGCTGTCACCATCTGCAGTGATCATGGAGCCCAAGAAAGTAAAATCTCTCAGTGCCTCCATTTCTTCCCTTCGATTTGCCATGAGGTGATGGGAGCAGTGGCCATGATCTTCATTTTTTTATGTTGAGCTTCAGACCATATTCAGACCTCACTTTCTGCCATCAGGGTTGTGTCATCTGCATATCTGAGGTTGTTGATATTTCTTCCGGCAGTCTTAAATCCGGCTTGGGCTTCATCCAGTCCAGCCTTTCGCATGATGAATTCTGCATATAAGTTAAATAAGCAGGGAGACAATATACAGCCTTGTCGTACTCCTTTCCCAATTTTGAACCTAGTGGTTATTTATTTCATTTATGAATCGCTTCCTGGAAATGATTTCACAATACAATTTTTACAAATTCTTTGGAATAATGTCTTAAAACAGTTAAAACAACTGCGCATATATATATATATATATATATATATATATATATATATATTCAAAACCAGTATCGATCAAACTGGGATAAAAATCTCCTCTTAGAGGTTTTGTTGAAAGAACAAAGTATTGCCTTCTATGCACTATCCAATGTTGTTGTTGTTGTTTAGTCGTTTAGTCGTGTCCGACTCTTCGTGACCCCATGGACCAGAGCACGCCAGGCACTTCTGTCCTCCACTGCCTCCCGCAGTTTGATCAAACTCATGCTGGTAGCTTCAAGAACACCATCCAACCATCTCATCCTCTGTCGTCCCCTTCTCCTTGTGCCCTCCATCTTTCCCAACATCAGGGTCTTTTCCAGGGAGCCTTCTCTTCTCACGAGGTGGCCAAAGTATTGGAGCCTCAGCTTCACGATCTGTCCTTCCAGTGAGCACTCAGGGCTGATTTCCTTAAGAATGGATACATTTGATCTTCTTGCAGTCCATGGGACTCTCAAGAGTCTCCTCCAGCACCATAATTCAAAAGCATCAATTCTTCGGCGATCAGCCTTCTTTATGGTCCAGCTCTCACTTCCATACATCACTACTGGGAAAACCATAGCTTTAACTATACGGACCTTTGTTGGCAAGGTGATGTCTCTACTTTTTAAGATGCTGTCTAGGTTTGTCATTGCTTTTCTCCCAAGAAGCAGGCGTCTTTTAATTTTGTGACCGCTGTCACCATCTGCAGTGATCATGGAGCCCAAGAAAGTAAAATCTCTTACTGCCTCCATTTCTTCCCCTTCTATTTGCCAGGAGGTGATGGGACCAGTGGCCATGATCTTCGTTTTTTTGATGTTGAGCTTCAGACCATATTTTGCGCTCTCCTCTTTCACCCTCAATAAAAGGTTCTTTAATTCCTCCTCACTTTCTGCCATCAAGGTTGTGTCATCTGCATATCTAAAGTTGTTGATATTTCTTCCGGCAATCTTAATTCCGGCTTTGGATTCATCCAGCCCAGCCTTTTGCATGATGAATTCTGCATATAAGTGAAATAAGCAGGGAGACATTATACAGCCTTGTCGTACTCCTTTCCCAATTTTGAACCAATCAGTTGTTCCATATCCAGTTCTAACTGTAGCTTCTTGTCCCACATAGAGATTTCTCAGGAGACAGATGAGGTGATCAGGCACTCCCATTTCTTTAAGAACTTGCCATAGTTTGCTGTGGTCGACACAGTCAAAGGCTTTTGCATAGTCAATGAAGCAGAAGTAGATGTCTTTCTGGAACTCTCTAGCTTTCTCCATAATCCAGCGCATGTTTGCAATTTGGTCTCTGGTTCCTCTGCCTCTTCTAAATCCAGCTTGCACTTCTGGGAGTTCTCGGTCCACATACTGCTTGAGCCTTCCTTGTAGAATTTTAAGCATAACCTTGCTAGCGTGTGAAATGAGTGCAATTGTGCGGTAGTTGGAGCATTCTTTGGCACTGCCCTTCTTTGGGATTGGGATGTAGACTGATCTTCTCCAATCCTCTGGCCACTGCTGAGTTTTCCAAACTTGCTGGCATATTGAGTGTAGCACCTTAACAGCATCATCTTTTAAAATTTTAAATAGTTCAGCTGGAATACCATCACTTCCACTGGCCTTGTTATTTGCAGTGCTTTCTAAGGCCCATTTGACTTCACTCTCCAGGATGTCTGGCTCAAGGTCAGCAATCACACTACCTGGGGTGTACGAGACATCCATATCTTTCTGGTATAATTCCTCTGTGTATTCTTGCCACCTCTTCTTGATGTCTTCTGCTTCTGTTAGGTCCTTACCACTTTTGTCCTTTATTATGGTAATCTTTGTACGAAATGTTCCTTTCATATTTCCGATTTTCTTGAACAGATCTCTGTCTCTTCCCATTCTGTTATTTTCCTCTATTTCTTTGCATTGCTCGTTTAAGAAGGCCTTCTTGTCTCTCCTTGCTATTCTTTGGAAATCTGCATTCAATTTCCTGTATCTTTCACTATCTCCCTCGCATTTTGCTTGCCTTCTCTCCACCGCTATTTGTAAGGCCTCGTTGGACAGCCACTTTGCTTTCTTGCATTTCTTTTTCATTGGGATGGTTTTAGTTGCTGCCTCCTGTATAATGTTGCGAGCCTCCACCCATAGTTCTTCAGGCACTCTGTCCAGCAAATCTAAATCCTTAAACCTGTTCCTCACTTCCACTGTGTATTCATAAGGGATTTGGTTTAGATTGTATCTTACCGGCCCAGTGGTTTTTCCTACTTTCTTCAGTTTAAGCTTGAATTTTGCTATAAGAAGCTGATGATCTGAGCCACAGTCAGCTCCAGGTCTTGTTTTTGCTGACTGTATAGAGCTTCTCCATCTTTGGCTGCAGAGAATATAATCAATCTGATTTCAATGTTGCCCATCTGGTGATGTCCATGTGTAGAGTCGTCTCTTGTGTTGTTGGAAAAGCGTGTTTGTGATGACCAGCTTGTTCTCTTGACAGAACTCTATTAGCCTTTGCCCTGCTTCGTTTTGATCTCCAAGGCCAAACTTGCCAGTTGTTCCTTTTATCTCTTGATTCCCTACTTTAGCATTCCAATCCCCTATAATGAGAAGAACATCCTTCTTTGGTGTCACTTCTATAAGGTGTTGTAAGTCTTCATAGAATTGGTCAATTTCAGTTTCTTCAGCACCAGTAGTTGGTGCATAAATTTGGATTACTGTGATGTTAAAAGGTCTGCCTTGGATTCGTATCGAGATCATTCTATCATTTTTGAGATTGCATCCCAGTACAGCTTTCGCCACTCTTTTGTTGACTATGAGGGCCACTCCATTTCTTTTACGGGTTTCTTGCCCACAGTAGTAGATATGATAGTCATCTGAACTGAATTCGCCCATTCCCGTCCATTTCAGTTCACTGATTCCCAGGATGTCAATATTTATTCTTGCCATCTCATTTTTGACCACATCCAACTTACCCAGATTCATGGTTCTTACATTCCAGGTTCCTATGCAATATTTTTCTTTACAGCATTGGACTTTACTTTCGCTTCCATGCATATCTGCAACTGAGCGTCCTTTCGGCTTTGGCCCAGCCGCTTCATCAACTCTGGATCTACTTGTACTTGTCCTCCGCTCTTCCCCAGTAGCATGTTGGACGCCTTCCGACCTGAGGGGCTCATCTTCCAGCATCATAACTTTTATATGCCTGTTGTCTTTGTCCATGGAGTTTTCTTGGCAGAGATACTGGAGTGGCTTGCCGGTTCCTCCTCCAGGTGGATCACGTTTGGTCAAAACTCTCCACTATGACCTGTTCATCTTGGGTGCCCTGCTCGGCATAGTTCATAGCTTCTCTGAGTTATTCAAGCCCCTTCGCCACAGCAAGGCAGTGATCCATGAAGGGGGCACTATCCAATGGCTATGTAGCAAATGTGGGGAAGGGCTGTAGCTCAGTGGTTAAAGAAAGTCCCTGCTTCTGTTCTCAGCTTTTCCAGCTAGGAGTGAGAGAAAACCCTGCCTGGAACTCTGGGGAGCTACTGCTATTCAGGGTAGATAGTACTGACCTAGCTGGACCAATGGTCTGACTACCTATAAAGCCGCTTCCCATGTTCCTAAATGCATGTGAAGATGACACTTGTAGTAGATAATAGCTGCTACCCTTCCATTAATAGGTGTGGAACTTGTGAAGTTGTGCCGTCTACCCTTCCATTCAATAGAAATGGCACATGTTGGACAAATCCAGTTTTTGAGCCTGTGCCAGTAAGTGCTGCTGTTGCATACTCTCCAACTAAAATTGTTCTCATTCATTTGAAAAGGGGGGGAAAGTAAGCACACGCTTAACTTCACAGCTGAAATCAGTGGAACACAATAGCGCTTGATGTTGAATGGATTGTGCCCCGTGCTTTTAATCTTTCTGACTTTATGATATCATGTTTACATCTTTTGAGAGTTGTGTATAGAATTAATGAAAATGCATGGTAAGTTTAAACATATAAAATGACAAATTAGTCACAGCATTTTGTTTTCCTGATCTATATTTCATATATATATATATATATATATATATATATATACACACACACACACACACTGATGATGTGAAATGTGGTTTACTGTACTACAGTTTAAAAAATTGTGAGCTATTTGTCATTTAGAATGAGTTTACTTAGGTAACTTGAAATACAGTTTTCTCATCTTAGAAATCCAGCCATTGGCCTTTTTAAAAAAGCAAGTTTAAATCCTGCAGAAAGCAGAAAACATATCTTAGGTGTCTAATTAAGGTACCTAATGTTCAATTAAGGAATTAAGTCAATATTATTAATTTAAGTGTTATTTTCAGGACGAAGTATAGCAGGCTTGTTCTGAGTTTGGTTAGCCCCAAACTCTTCACTGTATTTTGCAGACATTTTCAGCACTGCTCCCCCTTCTACTGTTTCTTGGCAATTCCTTTGTGACTGTCTGCCACTTGATTTATATTACTGTCTGTCAATCTGTCTCTCATTTGGATTCATTTCCTCATGTAGCCAAATCACTGAATCAGTACCCTCATTCTCAGCTGACTTCATTTGCCCTCACTTAAATTGTCAATTTCATATCTGATTGGTCATACCAAGTAATGATGTCATCTTATTCACCAATATGGTTGGCTAGAGCTGCCTATGTAACTAAACCAGAAGGAAACAAAGAAGTAAACAGAAGGTGGGATAAAATGGCATTGAAGTAACAGGTGGGAAAAGCACTAGGATAAAACCAGATTGGATAAATGTGCATATTCTGACTTACAGTCAAAGAGTTTTGATGGGTAGGGCTTGGTGTGAGGAAACTATTTCTAAAACTCATTTATTCTGGGACCCAAAAAACTGAAAAAAGAAATTATTCATTTCAGCCCAAATTCAGGAGCCCCACACAGACCACAAATTCTTGCCTATCAGACTTTGAGATGTTCTAACGCTAGAAAACTGGTTCTAACCTGAAACCAGCCTTGCTGTTCAGTCCAAAGGTCCATTTATTCCAGCATCCTTTTCCCCATAATGGCCAACGAGATGCCAAGCAGCAAAGACATAAGCAGGGTTTTCTCTGAGCCCTCCCTGGAGATCCAGAGGCTTGAATCTGGGACCTTCTGCATGCAAAGCAGAATTGTGGCCTCCTTCATAGTAAGAGTGGTTTGACGCTGGAACAAGCTCTGCCACAGGAGGCGCTGGGCTCTCATTCTCTGGGAGTATTTCAGCAGAGGTTGGGCAGTCTATGGTAAGGGATGCTGGCTGCTGCAATGGTCCATTCCAGCTCTATGATTCTATGAAAGGCACCAATTTATGAAATTCCCGCACAGAACCCTAGGCAGACAGAGCAAAAGAAAAAGAGAGCAGTATAAATTTCACCATCGGAAAGTTCCTTACACTGTGTTTTTAACGCAGCAGTCTGTGTTTTTCCCCCTACATGTACAGTTTGAGCAAAAGCCCAGTTTTATTTTCAGCGTTTTGTTTCAATAAAAGAGCTGATCCCTAAGTTTTTCCTAGGAATATGAGAAAGCGTTTCTACAGTTGCTCCAAATGGCTGTTAAAGGAACAATGGGCTGATTCAAAAATACATATATATTTTTTGTCAACACAAGCAGTCAAATGTCCTCTCCTGTTATGCACTTGTGTGGGAAAAAGTAAATGTCTAATGATAAATATGGCTCGTCGAAATTTCTGTGACTGCAGCTGCCAGAGAGGGCAGAATCATAGCAATGATCATATGTTTCCCTATCCAGGACCAGACATTACATTTATTTGCAGAAATGCATGGTTGATAGGAATGTGGATTGTTCACATGGTCAGGAAAGGCATTGTGTGAACTAACCTGTAGGCATTTAAAATAACTATGGCTTAGTTCCAAAGAATTGTGAGCGGAAGGAGAAAACACATTAGGGTTGTTCTGTGAGCTCTTGCAGAAGCGATGTTGACTTCTCACATGGCAGTGCCCTAATGTGTCAGAGTTTGCACTGTTTCAGTGTAAGAAACAGAGAATCAGGAAAATGCAGACTTAAGTGTTTATATACCAACCATGTGGAAGTCTCAGGGTTGGATCTGCACAATGCCTTAACACAAGAATTTGCACCAACGGAAGTACACCTCTTTGATTTGGGGGTGCTTTGGTCAGGAAACTGCTGTTCAGCTAAACTGGAAATCATTCATAAGTGTAACAGATCTCTTGCTATCGATAGCTATTGGAAGGGGGCACTATTGGAAGTTCTCACTAATTTACATTTAGAAAATAATTGCTATGTCTTTGGGTTTCCCCCTCCATTTTCAGTTTCTTGGCGAGGGGCAGAGTAGAAGGAATTGTGCCCAGTCCCAGCTATGGTATCATTTTTTTAGTTTCTCCATTCTTCAGTTTCTCTGTGCAATCTCTCTCTTCTGTCCTACGGGAAAATTAAAAATGGCTTCTCAACGTGAACCAGGAAGTCACCTGTCCAGGCAATGGGATGGTTCTTTCTAGCGTGTGTGTGTGTGTGTGTGTGTGTGTGTGTGTGTGTCAGTGTCATCCTGCTCCAGCCACTCTGTTCTGTTCTTCTATCCCACCTGACAGTTGTTTTCCTTCTCAATTTTTGTCATTGATATATTTTTGGGCTGTTTTGGGGGTCTTTCCGCTCTTAAATTTTCCTGCAATTTTTTTATGTGTTTTTTTACTTGTTTGTATCTCAGGATTACCTTAAGAGTGCTTTTACTTCTCTTATGTGCATTTGTGGTGTGGTTTTGAATGTATAATTATCACGAGAGTGGGAAGACTTGAATCTAGAACATAGATGACGGTAAAGCTAAGAGCTTTTGAATCGCACCGATTTCAGTGGAAGCTCCTACTCAACACCCTTACTGAAAAGAGAGGAAATTGAAGGTGCTTTCTTTGGGGTGGATCATGCCCAGTGTCATTGAACAAATCTAATGAAACTACTGATGACATTAAGTATCCCCATGAAACCCAAATGAAATACTTGTCAATGATATCCGTCAGAGCGTTTGAACACTCTGTTTTCATCCCATGGAAATACTGTAATCCTTTAAATACTGCTGGTGGTTACTACTGACTGCAATCAGTAAAAAGGCCCCAGAATGGGCAGGGAGGGGCTGAGTCGTCACAGGGTATCTACTGCTGTCACGTGACAGCATCAGGCTCCATCTGGGAGCTCAGGAAGCCTGTACAACAGTTTTTCTGTCCCCACATCTACCTTGGCTAGCGGGCCCAACAGTGACCCCCTAGCTCCCTTAAGCCCCACTTGGCAGCAACCAGCACCAGCATTGCACACTTAAGCCATTAATTAAGCAAGCCATTAATTAAGCAAGCGATCCTGGAGAATGTGATGTCATAAGATAGTTGAAGCTAAGCAAATTGTGTCCCTGGTCAGTGCCTGGATGAGCGACTGGCTCCTAGGAGTGTATGTAGGGAAGGTTGTCGTACGTATAATAGATAAATAAGTGATAGGAGGAGGGCATAACCTTCCACAGTTTAATTTTTTACAATTCAGGCAGCTGTTAAGCATGTTGATACAGAGACCTTAGTGATTTTGATGACAAACAGAATTAGTATATACGCTCATAAGTAGTAAATTCCAGCATTGTTTATTGACACTCATTAAAAACCCTTGTTGACTTGGGATATCCTTATGCATTCTCCACATTGTGCTCTGCTCTAGCATGTAAAGGATAATGAACAGTTCAACCTTAAAAGCTCTTCATCAACAAAAGCCCTATTAAAGTTAAATACGGCCTCTGTGAATAGACGTGCTTGACAGCCTCAGAACCAGGCTTAAAACAGAAATGAAGTTCTCGGAGAAATGCATCTCACCAAGATCAAAGCTAGGGCTGCGATGGATTGTGGAAGTGAAAACAGTGGGAGGAACTGCCTTTTGCAGTCCCAATTTCAAATCTTGCAGTTTTGGGTGGGCAGAATTATATCTGCTCACGTTTTAGCAGGTTGTAGCCACGCATCGGGACGCGGGTGGCGCTGTGGGTAAAAGCCTCAGCGCCTAGGACTTGCCGATCGAAAGGTCGCGGTTCGAATCCCCGCGGCGGGGTGCATTCCCGTCGCTCGGTCCCAGCGCCTGCCAACCTAGCAGTTCGAAAGCACCCTCGGGTGCAAGTAGATAAATAGGGACCGCTTACTGGCGGGAAGGTAAACGGCGTTTCCGTGTGCTGCGCTGGTGCTGGCTCACCAGATGCAGCTTTGTCACGCTGGCCATGTGACTGCGGACAGCGCTGGCCCCTGGCCTCTTAAGTGAGATGGGCGCACAACCCTAGAGTCTGTCAAGACTGGCCCGTACGGGCAGGGGTACCTTTACCTTTTAGCCACGCATCAGTTTGTTAAATAAATGATATCCTGAGTCCTTTTGGGCACATGTGCTTTGCTTGCTGCCTCGCTCCACCATGGTTTTTGTAGCTTAAAGCTATATAAACAGTCATTTTCACATATGCACAGTATGCTTGTTCCATAATAACTTACCATTGGCAAAAGCACGGCAAATATTGGAACAGCCGCTAGAATTTCTGGAGCAGAATTCAGTAGTGGCAAGACCCGATTAATTCTGAAAGGTCCTTTATTTTCTTCGCCTCCCCTTCTTTCCCAGACAATCTGTTTTAATCATAGATTGATTTTTAATGTAAAGTGGTCAATTGCTTATCGTGTGTACTGTATGGAACAGAATCTTGCAGTTATCCTGTGTTTCAGAAAATACTGCTACTTGCAAAGGGGCAGGGAGATGTCTATGTGTACCAAACACATCACTACCCCATGAAAAATATTTAAGTTTTAAAAATATTTATGTTTTATTAAGGTGATTTCAATTAAAAGAAATAAAGTGATGCAGGACAAACAACAACAAAGATACATATAAAAGTGAAAACACACACACACACACACACACAAGCAAAAGCAATATACAATATTCCCATACATTCTTGTATACATTGTTATAGTGTTATGGTCCTAGTGCTTATGTAAATGTTAGTAGCCTACTACTATTTGTATACACTCATTCCTTATGTTATTGTATTTATCCGTACAGAGTCTGTGCCTGTAAGCCGTCCGTTCATAAAGTATGAGTGATGTCATATTGTCAGTCCATTCATTGAAGGGTATCATACCTTTATTTTTCCAATTCCTCTTGGCTACCATTAGGGCACGGAAAATCCATTTCCATTGTCCTGTTGATAAGAAAATATATTTAAGTTGCTGATATTACTGTGAAGAAGCTACATAACTGGGTTATGGCAGATGGAGTGGGGGACCTCCACAGTACTAGAGCCTCTCCGCCAGCAGAATCCAGGACATTCCATTGAAAGAGGCAAACATCAGCAGAACAGAGAAGGGAGAAATTCTGTGGATTCCCTCTCTGCTGTAGCCCCAAATGGCCTAATAAATCTGCTCTACAGGACCAAAATTGGACTAGCTTTCTTTACACTTCTCATGCTTGAGAAGAATGTTTGTTCTCCCTCCCTCCCCCAAAAAATCTATCTATCTCAGACAGACAGACAGACAAATAGATAGATAGATAGATAGATAGATATAGATAGATAGATAGATAGATAGATAGATAGATAGATAGATAGAGAGATAGATGATAGGGTTGGCAATACTTGTTGAAATGTTTAGGTGAAAACACAGGGAAGATTATTTTAACCACGATATAGGGCCCATGCCTTTGTTGGACTCTGATAAACATGTGATGAGTTATCCACTTGGTGGAGGAGCTTCTGTCTATGAAATAATGGGGGAAGGGGAGCATCTTCCCTTTCAGATAATTTGTGCGCTTCAGAAGTAGGTACAACTCATGGAGTTTTGAACATTAAACCAGAACCACTGAAAGAGCAAACATGAATCACTGGTTCCTGCCTCTCCCCCCACTTTTTTTTTTTTAACATATAACCTTCAAATAGGTACATATGGATATGTTGATTGCGGTTTCTCTCCCTTTCTGATTTTCTGAATGTTCAGAACTTCTCTATCAGTTTGTGGATTGTTTTTTTAAGCCCTCATGAAAATTAATCTGCATTTTAGTCCAAATTTATCCTGTTACAGACATTTTTGTATATACTTTCCAAAGCAATTTCTCCTCTTATTAGGAATTTCAACACCGTTTTCACCCGCATATGCATTTTTAGGCACACTTTAGCCTAGTATGTACACTTTGGTACATACTATGTGTCTGGATTCTATAGCATTGCAAAATTTGGAGAAGTACACATTTTTAATGTTGGCTGCATTTTGGTTTATGTATTGTTTTCGGTGTAGGTTTGTCTTTAAATGTGTCTTAAGTAAGTTTTTCTTTAAATGTGAACTGAATTTAATCCTGCCTTCCCCAAATCCCTGTCTGCGAAGCTACTCTTATTAGCACTGCTGCAGGTTGTAGTTGTTGTTGATGATGATGATGATGATGATGATGGCATCCGTCTCTCTTGGGTGACAATGGAAGAGTGCGCCTTCGGGGGTGAAGTCAAACCATTGGAGAATTACAGCGCCTGCTGTGACAAGGAGAGAATGAAATGAGAGAGACGTGTTTTATTGCGGATATAGCAGATGAAGACGTCCGGTTTTGCTGCTACAGGTGCACCATGGCGTTTTTTCTCTCCACTCTCCTCCCAGCAGTCATTCTTCCTTTGGTCACTGCTGTAGATACAGCAGTGAATTAATTAAAAGTAAATGAATTTCAGTCAGAGTCTGGGGCATCCTGAATAGGGAGCAAGAGCAGAATCAGCAAGGGCATGAATTCAGCGTTACCATAACCAACCCAGTATGTCCTCGGGTTGCATCTCTTTGCTTTATCCCATACAAATGAATGGCTGCTATATTCCCCTGTGGTGCAAAATGCAGTACTGTACTGACCTTGGGGATAGCGGCGAATGACTCACTCAGCGCTGCTGCTGATTAATCCCTTCAGGTGCTGTGTGGGATGTGTACAGAGAAGACCTTTCTCCCAGCACAGGAAAGGTGGGGAAACGGTTTCTGCCCGAGGACCACGTTCCATTTTGAGCCGCCTTCCAAAGGCCGTGTGCTTGTGTTGGCTGGGACCAGAGGCACAAGTAGGCAGAGCAATGGGCACAAACGTTCCCCTTAATAGAATAAGCTGGTTTCTACACTCACTCGGACACCCCTCTTTATCCTTCATCCAGACAAGCAAGAGGTGTTATCAGAATTCAATGACACATACCAGCCAGGCAAACCTATTCAAGGAGGGTCAGTGAGGGGTGAGGCCTGGGGAGAGTTCAGAAGGCCAGAGAAGAGGCTCAGAGAGGGTGCAGATTGCTCCCAGATCTGAGGTTCCCCACCCTTGCTCTGCAGAAACACGCACTGCCTGTCATAATGCAGGGCAACTTCCTAATTACATTATAAAAAAGCAGAATAATGCAGTGTGTTTCTGGATAGTGACTGCTGACAACCTGGAGAAGCAGACTTGCCTTCATATGCCTTAGCCTCCCAGATTGAATTAGATTAACAACAATATGTGTCTTTCAAGAAGACTGACATAACTGAACTGCAATAATGTAATTACTAAGTAGTACAGGTTGGTTTTTTTACAAAGACACAGCCAATTTTATCGGTGTCAGAAGTAAAGAAAGTGTTAACTGCTGTTTATTGTGCTGGAGTTTTGGAGGGGAAATAAAGGAATAACTGCAGTAATCTAACCTCCGTTGTGTGACTTGCTAGCCCATTACTGTCAAATGTGTTTGGGGGGGATACAAAATATGGAACATAAAGGTGTGTCTAGGGTGTGACTCAGGAACTATCCTTTATGACGTGTCAGAGTTACCTGTGAGAGCACACCTTGGTGTTCTGTGCAGGGATGGGGAACCTTTTTCAGTTTGAGGCTCACATTCCTTCATGAGCAACCTTCCAGAGTCTGTAAGCTAGTGGTGGGCAGGTCCGTAGGCAGAAGTGGGTGGAACAACAAATGTGATTCTTAGCTTTGTAGAGTCAGTGCCTGCAATAATGCCTCTAGAACTTAGAGTCTAAGGTATATGGACTGCTAAGGAACTGGCACCTGCTGAACCACCCTATCCATATTTACTGCATAAATCGGATTCATTCACTTCATCTGACCCCTAAAGTAGCAGCCATATGAATGTGCTATATTACTGATTGCATTCAAACATCACAGCGAGCCATGGTGTTTTCTCTCTTGTCCATACCCAGTTGTTGAGAGAATTTGATAAGGATAGAAGAGAGACACAAAAGTGATATTGTTATGCTCTAGACTTGCCTAGCCAGCTGGAACACATATATGATGTTTCCCTGAAATAGATTATACAATTTTCGCAGAGGCAAGTCATAGTAATAATGAGGACTTTCACCTATTCTGACATACGCTGGAGGTCTAACTCTGTTCCAAGTGGAACATCCAATAAATATTTGACTTGTCCTGCTAACAACCTCACAGCTCAGAAGGTGGAGGGGAAGGTTCAGGAGTCCTGCTATCCTGACCGATAAGGCTGAGGAAGTGAAAGTGGCAGGAACCTTGGGGGAAAGTGACAGTATCATCTTGGAATTTGTGATAGGAAGAGATGTGAGAACCTAAGCATAATAAGACTTTAGGGAAGCAAATTGAAAGGAGTTCAAGGAAATGTTCAGTACGAATTCATAGCTCGAAATTCTGAAGGAGAATGAAGGTTGATGATGGGAGAGTTTAAAAAGTGAAATTTATTTATTTATTAAATTTATAACCTGAAACTTCCTCCAAAAGAGCCCAGGGCAGTAAACATGTCAATACTAAAACAATACAGTTAAAATGTCTAAAAACAGTTAAAAACTCCTAAAAGCAATCACTAAACACAATCCAATAATTTCAAGGTTGCCACAGACAGAACTTTTAGCCATCAAATGGCTGGGCAAACTAGAATGTCTTAAATTTCTCCTAAAAGCTAATATTTAATTATTTATTTGAAAAAATATTTATATATTGTAATACATAAAAACAACCATACACATATACAATAAAAACCGTTAAGAAAAAACTAAAACAGAGTTCAACTAACTACTGCAGAAAGATATCGATAATAGGGAGGGAGACTGGCGCATCTTGCTAAGGAGGACGTTCCACAAACAGGGAACCACCACGGAGAAGGACCCATCACAGGTCACAGCCAACCAAGCAACTGCTGGGGCAGCACCGCAAACAGAGATACCGAAGGCGCAATTACAAACCGTTTCCATGCCCAGTGTGGCTGCACAAGGTGCTCTCTGATGAGCTGAGACTTGAAAACAGGCTTTTGGGACTCTTCCCCATGCCGCTTCCCTAGCCACTCACCCTCCTCCCAGGCCACGCCCCTCACTGGCCCCTCACTGGCTCTGCTTCACACACTCTTCAGTGTTTTTGCCTCACTGGAGATAGCTCAGCATGTAGAGCATGAGACTCTTAATCTCAGGGCCATGGGTTTGAGC
This sequence comes from Podarcis filfolensis, assembly GCF_964270895.1. Classification (NCBI taxonomy): domain Eukaryota; kingdom Metazoa; phylum Chordata; class Lepidosauria; order Squamata; family Lacertidae; genus Podarcis; species Podarcis filfolensis. The sequence goes on from NC_139611.1 coordinate 49,525,247, forward strand.
CCCATGTTGGGCAAAAAGATTCCTGCATTGCAGGGGGTTGGACCAGGTTTGTGGTTTCTTCCAACTCTATGATTCTATATATGTATATATATCATTGAACTCTGATAATGGCTCTTTTTTCAACTGCATGGAGGATATGTGGATGTGGGTAGAAAGTAGCCTACTGTAAAATTTACATTTGTTGCTCTGCCTGCTTTTGCCATTGGCCCCTCCCATCATTGACATGTTGCCTGGATGGTTGTCCAGGAGGGAATACAGGCTGAAAATGGGCCCCCATCCTTCCTTTAAAAGGACATGCATAGGAGATGTATATAGTCAACAATGAGCAGCCTAGAATACTTCTTACTTGTAATGGCAGTGTTCAGAAAAGCTATAAGTCCAAGAATGATCTGAGACTTAGATTAGATGCTAAAAACAAGGAGGACTTCTCTCATTATGTTTGGAGCAAGAACAAGAAGGAAGGGTTAGGTCCGTTGCTTGGAGAAGATGGTGAAGCCTTAACAGGTGATGCAGAGAAGGTGGAAACTACTCAACTCCTATTTTGTCTTGGTCTTCTCCCACAAGGGGAATTGGGTTCAACCTGGGAAATGTAGAACAAATGATATCAGGAGGGGCTTGCATCCCAGAATAGGTATGGTGATGGTTAGACACACCTTAAATGAGTTCAAATCTCCAGGGCCAAATGAATTACACCCTGGAGTGCTGAAGAAGAGGCAGAAACTATTTCAGAGCTGCTTATTGTAATCTTCAATAATTCTTGGAGAACAGGTGAAATGCCAGATGACTGGAGGTGGCCAAATATGGCCCCTGTTTTCAGAAAGTGAAGAAACTCCAGACCAGTCAGCCTGCTGTTAACACTAGGCAGAATTCTAGCACAGTTTATTAAGACTGTCAGCATCTAAGAAAGACTGCACTGCTTACAATTATTTTATTTATTTATTAATTTCTTCCTATGAACTACCCTGAAGCAATTTACAATATAATATCATATATAAAACAGTTGCACGCACACATTTCATAAAATTATACACCACTTGATTGTAAAAACAAACAAACCCTGAAAGTTGCTTTAAAAATTCATATTTAAAAACGTGAGTGAGATTTAAACAACAGCAGCACATACATAAAATAAATTCAAATCCAAGAGAGATACCAACTGGGATAAAGATTACTAGAAGCCAGCATGAGTTTATCAGTAGTGCATCATGTCAATCTTATTTGATAGACTCTGATAGATCTACTGGTAGACAGGGAGCACCATGGGTTGTATACAGCTAAGTTTTATTCAGTGTTGACCCATTGCTAATGATGTCCATTAAAATAAATGGGTCTGCTTTGGTTATGACTAGCATTAGGCATGACCCCATGGACATTGTATAGCTTGATTTCAGGAAAGCAGTTGACAATGGATACTCTTATTGAAATCTTTGTAGAATGTGGGCTGTGAATACCGGTTTTGAGAGCCCCAAACAATTTGTATTTATGATGTCATAAGTACAAGTTGATGACTTCAGTGGGGACGTGAGCTGTGCCATAAGTATATAATTACCGAATGCTCAGACATGTCCTGCCCCAAACAATCGTAAAATTCAAATGTAGTCAGGATCAACTCCTTTTTTTCATCAAAGAATTGATTGTGACGACTAACTGCTGTGTGTGGAAAAACATGTTCCATTGTCCATTCATTAGCCTTTTAGCAGCCTAGCGTTTTTTGGTTTTCTATAGTTCTCTCTCTCTCTCTTGCTTTGTCTCTCTGTCTCTCATTATCCCATGTATGGGGGGAGAAAACACTTCATAATCTATTGTATGACATAAGCATCTTGGTGGTGTCAGCCTTTTTGAATAAAGAATGAATTGTTCTTAATTGTGAAGAGCACAAGAAGCATCAAAGGTTAATATCCAGCCATCTCAGTGCATGAAAACACTGGTGGAGCAATGGAAATGCAAGGAACTATTCACATCTGAATAGAGATTCCTGAGAAATCTCTATGTGGGACAAGAAGCTACAGCTAGGACAGGATATGGAACAACTGATTGGTTCAAAATTGGGAAAGGAGTACGGCAAGGCTGTATATTGTTTCCCTGCTTATTTAACATATATGCAGAATTCATCATGCGAAAGGCTGGGCTGGATGAATCCCAAGCCGGAGTTAAGATCGCCAGAAGAAACATCAACAACCTCAGATATGCAGATGACACAACCTTGATGGCAGAAAGTGAGGAGGAATTAAATAACCTTTTAATGAGGGTGAAAGAGGAGAGCGCAAAATATGGTCTGAAGCTCAACATCAAAAAAATGAAGATCATGGTCACTGGGCCCATCACCTCCTGGCAAATAGAAGGGGAAGAAATGGAGGCAGTGAGAGATTTTACTTTCTTGGGCTCCATGATCACTGCAGATGGTGACAGCAGTCACAAAATTAAAAGACGCCTGCTTCTTGGGAGAAAGGCGATGGTAAACCTAGACAGCACCTTAAAAAGCAGAGACATCACCTTGCCAACAAAGGTCCGTATAGTTAAAGCCATGGTTTTCCCAGTAGTGATGTATGGAAGTGAGAGCTGGACCATAAAGAAGGCTGATCGCCGAAGAATTGATGCTTTTGAATTATGGTGCTGGAGGAGACTCTTGAGAGTCCCATGGACTGCAAGAAGATCAAACGTATCCATTCTTCAGGAATAATAATAATAATAATAATAATAATAATAATAATAATAATTTATTATTTATACCCCGCCCATCTGGCTGGGCCTCCCCAGCCACTTTGGGCGGCTTCCATAGAAACCAAAAATACAGTAAAATATCACACGTTAAAAACTTCCCTGAACAGGGCTGCCTTAAGATGTCTTCTGAATGTCAGGTAGTTGTTTATTGCTTTGACATCTGCTGGAAGGGCGTTCCACAGGGCGGGCGCCACTACCGAGAAGGCCCTCTGCCTGGTTCCCTGTAGCTTTGCTTCTCGCAATGAGGGAACCGCCAGAAGGCCCTCGGCACTGGACCTCAGCGTCCAGGCAGAATGATGGGGGTGGAGACGCTCCTTCAGGTATACTGGACTGAGGCCGTTTAGGGCTTTAAAGGTCAGCACCAACACTTTGAATTGTGCTCGGAAACGTACTGGGAGCCAATGTAGGTCTTTCAAGACCGGTGTTATATGGTCTCAGCGGCCGCCCCCAGTCACCAGTCTAGCTGCCGCATTCTGGATTAGTTGTAGTTTCCGAGTCACCTTCAAAGGTAGCCCCACGTAGAGTGCATTGCAGTAGTCCAAGCGGGAGATAACCGGAGCATGCACCACTCTGGTGAGACAGTCCGCAGGCAGATAGGGTCTCAGCCTACGTACCAGATGGAGCTGGTAAACAGCTGCCCTGGACACAGATTTGGCCTGTGCCTCCATGGACAGCTGTGAGTCCAAAATGACTCCCAGGCTGCGCACCTGGTCCTTCAGGGGCACAGTTACCCCATTCAGGACCAGGGAATCCTCCACACCTGCCCGCCTCCTGTCCCCCCAAAACAGTACTTCTGTCTTGTCAGGATTCAACCTCAATCTGTTAGCCGCCATCCATCCTCCAACCGCTTCCAGACACTCACACAGGACCTTCACCGCCCTCACTGGTTCTGATTTAAAAGAGAGGTAGAGCTGGGTATCATCCGCATACTGATGAAATCAGCCCTGAGTGCTCACTGGAAGGACAGATCGTGAAGCTGAGGCTCCAATACTTTGGCCACCTCATGAGAAGAGAAGACTCCCTGGAAAAGACCCTGATGTTGGGAAAGATTGAGGGCACAAGAAGAAGGGGACGACAGAGGACGAGATGGTTGGACGGTGTTCTCGAAGCTACAAACATGAGTCTGACCAAACTGCGGGAGGCAGTGGAAGACAGGACTGCCTGGCGTGCTCTGGTCCATGGGGTCACAAAGAGTCAGACATGACTAAACGACTAAACAACAACATTCACATCTGTGTTGGTTTTACATAAATTACAATAGCCCCTTACTTCAGTCTCCCCAAAGGAAGCTGTTATTTCAGAACAGTATTATTGTAACAATTTTTTGTTCATTACACAAGCCTTACCCAGTAGGTTGGTTTCATACATGCATCTTTTCTGTTATCCCTTACCAGTTGTAGCATGTAGGAACAGCAAAATGTTGCAGGTTCTTCAGGTAGTTTCATCCTCTCTGCCTCCCGGTTTTCTGTTTGTCCACCCCTTAGAATCAGCCTGAATTCCACGACTTCTGAACACGCTCAGTCTTCATTCGGCTGGGTTTCTTTGGGGTGGGGGCTCCCTTGTTTTTCCTTTTAAAAAATCACCTTTGTACCTCCCCTTTTGGAACACTTACTCAGTACACTTCCAAAGGCTTCACAGAAATGCGTTTTTCATGGAAGAGAGAGATGGTGGTATTCTACAGGTGTTCTGTGTTCAGGCATGTTTTACCAAGGTGCTGGCAAGCTGGGTGGAAGAACAAGCCCTGCTGAGGGATGTGGCCTAAGGAGAAGGGATATGGCTAGGGAGAGTCCCATGGACCAGATCAAGAGGCCCGGAAGCCTGCATTTGTCCCCCGGGCCTGAGGGTCCCCATCCCTACATAAAGTATCCATGACAGAAAAGCGAGTACGATTGCAAAAATCATACTTTTGAAACCTTTATACTTTGCATGGAACACCGGTGTAATATTAGGTGCCCAGTGGGTGGCAGGGACTCCCCGCTGCTCCTGCATCCAGCATGCGGAGATTGTTGCCTCTTTGCAGGTGTATGAATCATGGCCAAGTAAGCAAGCATGCCAGAATTCACAAAGGCGGAAGTGGGAAGAGGCAGATCGAGAAATCTCTCATACAGGACCACATACGGGATTCATTCCAGAAGAGTTGCATTGTTAAACTGGAGCAGCGGGAGCAGGCGTCCAACCCCCAACCCACATACAACACAGAGAGTGCTGGAGCACATTGGAAACTAGTATGAAATGCAAGCATGGATGTTTTATAGATACAAAGTGCAGGGTTTGAATAGACATTGGCAACTACTAAGCCTAATGTTCACAGGTTTTAATTTGTGCATTGTCAGGAGCTTTCTAGGGCTCAAGAACCAGAGCTCTCAGTTCTGTGCACAGCTGTCTCTGCCCCCACCCCCATCCCTGCTTGCTTTGCATCAACAGAATGTCATATTAATCCTGAAAATCAGAAAAGAAAGAGCCCTAGAAGTATACTCTCAGACTCGTAAGTACCGTATTTTTCCGTGTATAAGATGACCCCATGTATAAGACGACCCCCTTTTTTTTAAAACTCAAAATTAATAAATTAAGTTGTTCAGCTTTTTGGGGGGGTGGGGATCACTTCCACCAATTGCTCACCTGCCTGCCCGCCACTACCAATCGCTTGTCACAGCCATGGCCGATCGCACACCTGGTTGCATCCGCCAATTGCCTGCCTGCTCACCGCCACCAACAGCCCACCCACCCACTTGCCGCAGCTGCCAATCACCTGCCTGCCTGGCCACAGCCGCCAATTGCCTGCCCAATTGCCACAGCCAGTTGCCAGCAGGCCTTGCCGCAGCCACCAATCACCCGCTCAATTGATGCCGCCAATCGTCTGCCCAATTGCCACAGCCAATTGCCAGCAGGCCTTGCCGCAGCCACCAATCACCTGCCCAATCGATGCTGCCAATCGCCTGCTTGCTTCTGCCATTAATCGCACGTCCCCCCACTCTGCATTCACTATCAGTGTATAAGACGACACCCAGCTTTTGTCTAATTTTTTTTTTAGCAAAAAGCATCATCTTATACATGGAAAAATACGGTAATATATGAAAAAAGTGACTGGCTAAAGATAGATAGAATTGACCCTGTTTATTTAAACATTTCAGCATGGGGTGCCCCATCCATAATGTTGGGGAAATAGCCATAGACTTTCATACATGATTCGAAACAGCAAATCAGCAGTCTTGAAGAAAGCACCTCCAACTATTTGTTTCAAAACATTGGAACTCTGAAAGCCACAATCTCTCTGACTTGGAATTATATCCTATTGCTAATGGTCTTGGTGGACCACTTGATGATTTTTCTGCCCCTTGTAGCAAATAAAATGTGTTGTGCAAGGTGCTGTATGATTTTTAATTGTATGTTCATTGCTTCTTTTATTTCTTATATTGTATTTTATCTCCATAGAATTAAAATTGAATAGAATTAAAATTGTAATACAATAAAATACAATATAAGAAATTAGAGAAGCAATTAAATGCAATTAAAAATCAATGTGAACATTTGATGTGCCATCTCCCACCTTCAACAACAGATCCACAGGCATGCTGTGGATTACATGAATGAAGCTCACGGACCACTGGTGGTCTGCAGACCACAGTTTGGGAGCCCTAGTTGGAAGCAGGAAATCTGGGAATATTAGAAAGAAAAGAGAAGTTTTGGAAATATAGACTCAAGACTCTTAACAGTTCATGAACGTAATCTGGAACTATATACACAGTCTTTGATATTCACTTTTTAGAAAAATGTTTAGCTTATGCCAGACTCCTTTAGAATTTTTCCATCTTAAGTGTTCTTAATGGGATTGGATGAAGCTGTCTTGATTTGATTAATGTCTCTTTTATATGTGTTGACCAGCATCCCCACCATCTCCATTATGCACAGATCCTAAAAAAGTCACACTTTTAGCATTTAAAAAAAAAAATGAAGTACCTATTAGGTGTTCAGAGGGCTGTTTTTTTCTTTTTTAAGCTGCTTGGAGAAGCTATTATTAGTACAGTATGGCACCCAGTAAGTAAAATGCCTTTTAAATACTGCAGGAAGGACCCATAAAACTTAATGCACAGACCCTTCTGGAGAATTGTACAGAGAAAGAAAGATGGATGCCTTCTTGTACCCATTGGCCGGCCATCTTTTTTCCTGTACAGTGGCCCTAGTAGCCTCCCATATTTTTTCCTCTATATCATTCCCCAGGAAGGGACTTTTCATTATGACATATTGCTACCAACAGAAGCATTTTTAAAATGCACCACACTGCTTATTAGCTGCTTGACTGTTACAAGAGAGAAAATGTGAATAATTTTGAATATTTCACGCTGGCCCAACTCAAATAGAAGTAAGGAGTACACACCACCTAACACTGGGGGAAAGCTCTGGCAAAATCCCTCCTCAAACAAACATTTAATGTAAATCTCTAAGAAAGCTTCAATAAACTCATTTTTTATTATATTTGACATCATTGTGACTTAATCACATTTATAGCCCAGCAAGTAAACTATGTTAGAGATGCAATACAATAAATGCAGACATGTTTTCTTGACATGTCCCAAGATAAATTCTAGGATAATGTGATAAGAGAAATGGAAGCAATAACAGGATATATACTCTCAACAGATCCATTAGTTATTTTACTTGGTGTGTTAAAGATCTGGCCTTAACAGATGATAGAGAAATGGTCTCGAACTTGTTCATGGCTTCTTGCTTGACTATTTGTCATAACTGGGAAAAGATAAGAACTCTTGACACTTGAAGACTGCGTAACCGAAGTATGGGATGTAGTAAATAACATAAAATGGACTAATATGGTCAGTCAAAGAGGAAAGAGAGCCTTATGACCATTTTGTTGAGGAATGAAACATAATCATAATGTATTGGTATGCAGTAACATACAAGAAAATATTAATCCACTTATGTGGATAAATATCTTGTGAAGTATCTGCTGTGTGAATGTTCATATTCCTTCTAGTTAAGATGTTTGTTTGCCATATTATTAATGGATTGTTATAATTTACAACCTTCAAATTCTCATTAAATAGTCCTAATATATATTTGATTAAAAAATCCTTATCTGGAAAACGGCAATGCCCCTTCTAGAAAACTTTAAGCATCATTGCAAGGTGGTGTCTTCCTGGCGTGTGAAACTGGCATAAGTGCTATATGCACAGCGAAGCAAGGAAGGCACTTCATAAAAAAAGATTCTTCGGGGTATGATCACACTTGTGAGAGGTGAGTAATGGGACTCACAAGAGAATTTCTTCTAGGAAAAGTGTTCTTTTACATCCTAAGTGTGCTGAAGACACCAAAGAAATTTGAAGGGCAACATCCAATTCAGACTGGAACATCTTTGGAAAGATCTCTCCAAACTGAGCATCAGAGTAGAGAGAAAAATGGCATCTGCTGGATCCACTTCTATGGAACTGGCTTCAGGACTAATCTGCCTTAGTGGAAAATATATTCCATAGTAGAATACAAAGGTCATAGGTATGCCAAACATATAAAATAATCATGAATGTTGCTAAAGAAACTCATATTTAGTGTGGGGGGAGGTGTCAGCTATGAGATTGTTTAGTCATATGAATCACAAATGGCCTCCAGGCAGAAGTGAAGTCGCCTTGATAACTGATATTGGAAAACATTTCACGAAGCAGTTTTTCTAAATAAAACTGTGCCTATAAAGTATAAACTTGTGTGCTCTGGGAATAGTCAGAATCACCATTTTCCTAATGAGGTTTCATCAGGCTTCATGAAACACTCATCCTATGAATGCCATAACTCGGCAAGAATGGAGAAAGACCATTTGGAAGCTACACAACCCATTCCTTCTTAGCAGTTTCCTTCCTTGTCTCTTGTCCTCTTCTCATGCACCACCATTAGCTAAGAAATGGCCTTGCAACTTCAAGGGTGTCTTAATGGATTCTGTTCCACATAGCTTTTTAAATGATGCATCAAATCGTAGCATAATGTTGAATTCTGCTTCACTTCTGGTAAGGAAGTATCTATGGACTTCAACACAAAATATTATGGAAAGATCTGGTACAAAATCAGATGTGACTTGTCTAGACATGTATCAGCTCCCAGATGGAAAGGAGGATGGGACTGATGGATGGATACCTGTATACATACATACTATATAGATTTATCCTTCTGAATACCAGTTGCTGAGTGGCAGCATAGAAGTCCTATTGCTCTCATCTCAGAAGCATTTGGTTGATCATGGGAAAGAAAATGTTAGACTAGATGGAGCTTTCATCTGATCCAGCAGGAATCTTAGATGCTTGTGAATGGATTACAGTGGTCCAAACACATGTCCCGATCCATGTGATGACCACACATGTTCAGGGAAGGGACCACAGCTTCATGGTAGAGTACATGTTTTGCATGCAGAGTGGGGCTCAGGTTCAATTTCCAGTTAAATGGTCACATGGCAGGCCATGTGGAAAACCTCTACCTGTGAATCTGGAGGGCTGATGACAACTGAAATACACAATTTGTTGAGCCTGGTGTGAGACCACTTCTAATGTTTTAAATGTAAAGTAATTGTGATTAGAAGAATTAGGTGTGTTTAAGCACATTTACCGGGCCATGTCAAAGTTGTAACAAATGCTTAGCCCCCTTCCTATATAAGCTTAAATTGTTCTTTTTGTCTTTGATGCAATGCTGTGCCTTCGGTCTATGCATTACTGTCACTGCTTCTTTCTGTGCTGTGTTTACAATCACACACACACAGAGGGAGGGAGGGAGGGACTGGTGCTACTTACTTTTTGCTGGAAAATGACGTGCTGGTATGGGATCATAAATTCCATGCATAATTGCAGAGTCACCTAATCCTGGAGCATTCTTTGCCTCAGCAAAAGAAAACTTTCATTTCACTTATGACCTTACAGCAGTTGCCACACCTTCTGGATCCTGTTCACTGTTAGGCTATAGATGCAGGGCAGACAAAAAAAAAAGGTATTACTTCACACAGCACATACTTAATGGAATTTGATCCTGCAAAAGGCAGTGGTGGCCACCAACTTGGATGGCTTTAAAATAGGATTGGACAAATTCATGGATGATGATGCTATCAATGGCTATTAAGCATGCTGGCCATGCTCTTCTTCCACGCTCAGAGGCAGTATGCTTCTGAATACCATTTGCTGGGAACCACAGAAGTGAAGAGTGCTTTTGCGCATAGGCATCTGTGAGAACAGGGTTCTGGACTAAATGGGCCACTAGCCTGATCCAGCGGGCTCTTAAGAATGTTCTTATGTTGGATCCCAGCTAGCTCTGTGGTCCAAAGGCACAGAATTCAGAAAACTTTCTGAAGCAGGTCTATGGTGATGCTTCCTACATAAGAAGAGACTTTCAGGATCAGACCAACAATCCATGTAGTCCAGACTCCTGTGCCCTATAGTGGCTAACATGGTACCTCAGGAAAGCCCACAAGCAGAGCATGAAGACAACTGCCTTCTCCTGTTGTTGTCCCCCAACAAGGCTGGAAATGGTGGCCCTCCAGATTTGTTGGACACCAACTCCCATCAGCCCTAGCAGCATGGCCAATAGTTAGGGAGTTGGAATCCAATATCTGGTCTACAGGTTAGCCACCTCTGTTTCTATGAGACATAATCTCTCTAAACATGGAGGTTCAATTTAGCAATCATGATTAGTAGCCATTGATAGTATTATCTTCCATGAGTTTGTCTAATCGACCTTTGAAGCCATCTGATCTTGCTGTTGCAACTGTTGTAGGGAACCCCTACAATATATGCCATTTTCATACTAAAACCATTGCCCACAAAAACCCAGTGTGGCCCTTTTACTTCTCCTCCTCAACTTTTAAAGCACCTAGCATGAAAAAACCCTTAAACTATTCATCTGTAATTTGTCAAGTTTCTTTCTAGGGGCATTTATCTCATATATGTCATTTCCATACAGAAAACAAAGCAGATATTAAGCAACTCCTTTTTTAACTACCCCAAAATGTGCAGGAAAACCACAGCAGCTATCTTTCTGAAATTTGGCTGGATTCCCCTCAAAAGGGGAATGTCTATAAATTCCAGCTGATTCCGCCAAAAAAGTTATAAATGGTTCATTAAAAAAATATATCTTTAAAGGTGCCCAGCACAAAATCCCTAGACCTGTTTTCCATAATTTGGCAGGCTTTATTCACCCTGAGTAGCTACTATGCATGCAAATGTCATCCAATTCTGTCAAAAGGAAGAAAAGTTATAGGTATCATTAGTTTTACCCATAGTAGTGAATTGGAGAAGAAACAACACTTCATTTTTTCCAAGTCAAATTTGGACCTAAACCAAAGCAGGCAGCCTTCACAGTGCTTCAGACTAAATTTGGCTCCAGATTAGAAGCTTGAGATCAGTGAACACCTTTACCATATACTGTCAGACTATTGGTCCATCTGGTTCAGTATTGTCTACACTGACCAGCAGCAGGATTCCAAATAGTGGGAAGGCTTCAGCTGAACACACTGAGAAGCCGCATTCAGACCTTTCCTCTCAATGCAGGAGGGTCAGGGTGGAGCAGCCATGGATGAGGACACTGATGGTTGGATCAGCATGTCTGCGCCTGCTATTCCTACATACTTTATGCCTACACTCATTCAAAGAACTCATGAATAATGCTCGCAATTTTTTAAGCATCGTACCAGTTTATCTATTTTTACGGGAAGGTGAATATTGATTTTATATATCTGTATAGTAACTGAAATCAGAGAAGCGCCTAGCATTTTAAAATTCAGAAGGCTTTCCCTGAAATGTGGCCCAGCCATTTAATGTAACAATAACTGTAAAATTGTAGAAATGGTTTTGTTCCCTTTAGTTTCCCTGCATTTTATCTTTTATCTTATTTTATTTTATTGTACAGCACTTCAGTAACTTTTGGTTGTGGAGAAACTTATAAACCTGCAAATAAATAGTAACAGACGAAAAATCAAGAATTGTTCAAACCATTTTGTGAGGCCTGGTGCTATCTGATAGACTTGACAGCAACGAACTCAGCTGAAGAAGCATGTTAGATTGGCATTCTATATACCAGGAGTAGGGACCTTTTTTGGTCCAATGGGCCATATCTTTCTCTCCTTGTGTGAACCAACCCACCTGTCAATCATATGATGACATAATATCAGGTAGATTGTCCCAACCACCTATCAAAGTTGGCCCATAGGGATGAAAAGGTATTGTCCACACAGAATTGAACTCCCCGTGCATTGCTTGATGTGTGGAAAGTTCAATCCTGCTCTCTGCAAGTTTGGACACACCAGCCAGTTCCCTGCAGCACCTCACTGACGTGTCCAAAACCAACAGAGCAAAAATATTTGGATACTTTTAAATGACTCAAGAGATGCAAATGAGTAAAGCTCCACCAGCTGAGAAATGTTTACTTACATTCCCCATGATCCAAATTAGTCCTCTGGAAGAGGCAGGGAGAAATAATGTATGTGTAGCATTACATATGATGCCATGTTAAATAAAATCCTAACCTTCCAAGCCTTGTTAAGTTCCTTTCAACAAGGACTCAGGAAGAGCTTTGCAAATTTAAACCTCATTAATAAATTAAGTCTCCTCATTTCCACAAGGTGAGCAAAGTGTAAATAAGGAGCATTTCCAGAATATTAAGTCTTCCGAAACGGTTCAGCATAAGCCTGGTGAACTTCCTTCCTTTAAATAACTGTACTGGAGACAAGTGTGTGCGTTTTCAGGGTAACAAACTATTAAATTAAGCATGACTATGAGGCTTATTTTGGGAGTCTTGGGTTATGCGTGCTTTGCACTTGAACTTAGAGCTGCATTTAAAAAAAAAAATTGTGATTGTTAACGTTTTTTCCTCCTTTAAATGAGAAATCGGCTGCACCAGTGTAAAGGAGGAAAAATACCCCAGTGGACAGGATTGGAATGCCAACGCATCAAAGCCGAGCGTTAGGGAGAAATTGAGCTACTGATGATGATGGGAAGAGTCACCACAGAATGATTTTCTGCATCAAATCACACAGTTTCCTCATAGGGCATCACAGCTGTAGAACATCCTCCCTGTAGAACTGGGGTGGGGAATCTCAGGCCAGATGTGACCCAGGGACTTTTCCCTCAGCCCTCACCGACTCTTCTCTGTGCCTTCCTTGGATGTCCTTGCCTGACTAGATGTTTCCTTGCTCTCTGGCATTCTCTTGCTTCCCTGGATGGAAGGGAGAATGAGTGTGTAGAAACTAGCCTACTGTGGAAAGATAAAATTGGCATTTGATGCTCTGTCCACTTTGGCCCTCCCCACCACTGGCATGTGGCCCCCAGAAGATTATCCAAAAAGGAAGGTCAGGCTCAAATAGTTATACAGTTTTGTACAAGGACAACGTAGTGCCAACTTTGCTGTCTTCTCAGCACCAAGTCAAAACATTTCTGTTTGTGTAGACATTTTAGATGTTTTGTCTGCCCTGTTGTGTTTCACTGCTTCTTAAAATTGCTTTGACTATATATTATGGATTTTAGTTCATGGTTCCATTTATTTTGTATACTGGCCTGATACCTAACTGTTAAACTCTGATCACCTCAGCCTGGCTGGGGATAATGAAAGTTGGAGTCTAGCAACATATGGATTAACTAGACTGGATGCTTTCAGTCTCTTTACAGAGGAGAAGAGGAGTAAGGGAAATATGGAAGCCAACAGCAGACTTTTGTTCATTTACGGAGTGCAGGGATAGCCAACATAGTACCCTGCAGATGTTTTGAACTACAGCTCCCACCAACTCCAACCATTATGACCAATAGGCAGACATCAATAATAGAACCATAGAAGTGTAGAGTTACAGGGTGAGTCCTTTAAAAGAGGCCTTGTGGATACAGAGTACACATGTTCCACGGGGCCTCTTTTAAATGACTCTCCCTGTAGATGGGACACCAAGGGTCATCTAATCAAACCCCCTGCAATGCAGGAATCACAGCCAAAGAATGCCTGACAAATGGCCATCCAACCTCGGTTTAAAAAAAAACCCAATGAAAGAAAATCCACCCCTTTCCAAGGTAGTCCATTCCAGTGTTGAATAGCTCTTACCATCAGAAACTTACTCCTAATGGTTAGTCAGAATCTTCTTTCTTGTAATTTGAATCAGTTTGTTCAGATCCTGTACCCTCTGGAGCAGCAGAAAACAAGCTTGCTCAATATTCCGTGGGACAGCCCTCCAGATATTTGAAGATGGCTTTCATATCAAATCTCACTCTTCTCTTCTTTAGGCTAAAACCAGCTCCTTCAATGGTTCCTCGTAAGGCTTGGTTTCCAGATCCTTTATCACATGGTGGTACCAAAATATCTAAATGGTACCATGTTATGCTGCACCATGATTTTGTCTTATGCGCCAGTGGAATTATAAGTGGCTGTTTCCTGTGTTACATGCTGTGTCAGCCATATTTACAAGTTAAGACATAGCATGCTAAGAACAAAAGAAGTGTTTTCACATCACTGTGAGACTGCTTTAGGTGCAGCAGAGATTAAAGGAAAAGGAAATTGTATGCATTCTCCAATTTCAATTAACAAAAATGGGGAATATAATAATGATTTGGTTTGTATGTGTCAGTTCTAACTGAAAGGAGAATGGATGGGGGAATGGAAAACTAAATGACTAGTTTCTTCCTTTTCAGAATTGAAAATATATTTTGATTAATCTCTAGTAGCCAGATAATACATTTTTTCTTATTAGCAGAAACTCCCTCAAATGTACTTTGAGATGCTGTAGAACGTAAAAGGAGGTTATTGCCAGACTATGAAAGTAGCAAAATACTCACAGATTTTCAAAGCTGGAATAGTGGAAATGAAACTTCTTCTTCAAAGATAATTATGGGTTGATCACTGGAGTGCACTATGAAGCAAAGGGTTAGGTTCATCTCTTGATGATAATCATGTTCTCAGGCTGTATTATGATATTTTCATTGAACCCCATACATGGCGGGCTTGGCACTTGTTCATTCAGCAATCCTGCATTGTGGGAGCTACTGCTTTTAGTCAGTAATACTGAGTTTCAGTGGCACTGCTCTGTGCAGCAGTGGTTGTATATCCATGTGCATTCATTCATTCATTTTATTTGTTTGCACTTTTCCAGACAGAAAAACATACTCAAAGCAGCTTACAACAAAGGAAACAGGAATACGTTTCAACCAAAACACTACAAAAACAATTCCTAACATTGCAAAACAATAGCATAGTAACAGTTTCATAATTAAATAGCAAAACAAAAGCAAACATAATAACATACAAAAAACCCCACATTTCAGTATTATAAATATAACAAGAATACTGTACTTAAACAACAAGCAGCATCCAATAGCAAAAATAACTAGGGAGTTTCTCAGTTTCACCTTAGTCCTGGAAACACCCCTTCCATTTTGCCCAGCATCCTTTGCAAGGCTTCCAAAGGCAAGGGGTGGGGTAGCTGAAAACACTCACCTGCCCGCCATGATGTTGCATAAGCCTGCATCAAGGATAGAGCATCTTTTTAAGCCTGAGGGCCACATACTCTTGCAGGGGTCAGTCATCTACGGGCCGCATAATAAGTGTGGATGCGACCAGATGCAAAAGTGAGTGTAGCAACTGTGGGACTAATAATAATAATAATAATTTTATTATTTATATCCCAGATCACCAATAGTCAGCATGGATTTCTGAAAAATAAGTCATGTCAGACTAACCTGATCTCGTTTTTTGACAGAATTACAACCCTGGTAGATGAAGGGAACGCAGTGGATGTAGCCTGCCTTGATTTCAGCAAGGCATTTGACAAGGTGCCCCATGATATTCTTGTAAAGAAGCTGGTAAAATGCGGTCTTGACTATGCTACCACTCAGTGGATTTGTAACTGGCTGACTGACCGAACCCAAAGGGTGCTCATCAATGGTTCCTCTTCATCCTGGAGAAGAGTGACTAGTGGGGTGCCACAGGGTTCTGTCTTGGGCCCGGTCTTATTCAACATCTTTATCAACGACTTGGATGATGGACTCAAGGGCATCCTGATCAAATTTGCAGATGATACCAAACTGGGAGGGGTGGCTAACACCCCAGAGGACAGGATCACACTTCAAAACGACCTTGACAAATTAGAGAACTGGGCCAAAACAAACAAGATGAATTTTAACAGGGAGAAATGTAAAGTATTGCACTTGGGCAAAAAAAATGAGAGGCACAAATACAAGATGGGTGACACCTGGCTTGAGAGCAGTACATGTGAAAAGGATCTAGGAGTCTTGGTTGACCACAAACTTGACATGAGCCAACAGTGTGACGCGGCAGCTAAAAAAGCCAATGCAATTCTGGGCTGCATCAATAGGAGTATAGCATCTAGATCAAGGGAAGTAATAGTGCCACTGTATTCTGCTCTGGTGAGACCTCACCTGGAGTACTGTGTCCAGTTCTGGGCACCACAGAACTGGGCACCACAGGACACTGACAAACTGGAACGTGTCCAGAGGAGGGCAACCAAAATGGTCAAAGGCCTGGAAACGATGCCTTATGAGGAACGGCTAAGGGAGCTGGGCATGTTTAGCCTGGAGAAGAGGAGGTTAAGGGGTGATATGATAGCCATGTTCAAATATATAAAAGGATGTCACATAGAGGAGAGAGAAAGGTTGTTTTCTGCTGCTCTAGAGAAGCGGACACGGAGCAATGGATCCAAACTACAAGAAAGAAGATTCCACCTAAACATTAGGAAGAACTTCCTGACAGTAAGAGCTGTTTGACAGTGGAATTTGCTGCCAAGGAGTGTGGTGGAGTCTCCTTCTTTGGAGGTCTTTAAGCAGAGGCTTGACAACCATATGTCAGGAGTGCTCTGATGGTGTTTCCTGCTTGGCAGGGGGTTGGACTCGATGGCCCTTGTGGTCTCTTCCAACTCTATGATTCTATGATTCACTCTGGGTGGCTTATAGCACATAAACATGGTAAAACATTAGACATTAAAAATGTACTGATAGAGGGTTGCCTTCAGATGTCTTCTAAAAGTCAGATAGTTGTTTATTTCCTTGACATCTGATGGGAGGGTGTTTCACAGGGCGGGTGCCACTACTGAGAAGGCCCTCTGCCTGGTTCCCTGTAACCTCACTTCTCGCAGTGAGGTGAGGGAACCGCCAGAAGACCTTAGGAGCTGGGCCTCCGTGTCAGAGCTGAACAATGGTGGTGGAGGTACACTTCAGGTACACTGGGCCGAGGCCGTTTAGGGCTTTAAAGGTCAACACCAACACTGTGAATTGTTCTCGGAAACGTACTGGGAGCCAATGTAGGTCTTCCAGGACCGGTGTTATATGGTCTTGGCAGCCACTCTCAGTCACCAGTCTAGCTGCCACATTCTGGATTAGTTGTAGTTTCCGGGTCACCTTCAACGGTAGCCCCACATAGAGCGCATTGCAGTAGTCCAAGTGGGAGATAACTAAAGCATGCACCACTGGCGAGACAGTCCGCGGGCAGGTAGGGTCTCAGCCTGCATACCAGATGGAGCTGGCAGACAGCTGCCCTGGACACAGAATTGACCTGCATCTCCATGGACAGCTGTGAATCCAAAATGACTCTTATCTTTCTACACTAGGCTGCATTGCACCCATGCAAACATCAGAGATTTCTGTACATGTGTACAACTCTCTCTCCAAGTAGGAAAGAGGCATTGATTCAATGAAGCATTCAGGGAAGGGATGGACAAGGACCAATGAGGAAGTTGTCTCTAGGAATGGGCTACAGAGAGTCCTGAGGGCCAGAGCACAGCTCTTGGCCCTTGAGCCTGAGGTTTCCCACTCTTGACCCACACAGATAAGGTTTTAATGCTCACTCATAGCAATCCTAGAAGGAAGAGTCAGCCAGGTTTTTATTACTGTCAACCCATCAATAAGATGGAATAGAAAATATGAAATCACAGCTTCCATTATAACCAATCATTATTATTTAAATGACAAGCTGAGAACTAGCAATCATAGCAGGGCTATTAGAACATTCAGAACTGTTTGATAATAAATTTATTGTTCACATCATGGAAGATACTCCATGTGAGCAGTGCTTTTTTTCTGGCAGTACACAACGGTATGCAGTACCAGCAATTTTTGGCGGAGAAGGAGACAGGAGGGCTTTCAGGCCCTCTCAGAGCACTGTGCCTCCTTCCCTAAGCTGGGCAAATGGTCCCTGGGCTCAGGCAAGGAGGCACAATCCCATACTGGTTGGACATTATGACCCTGTGGTGAAAATAGGCATGTGCAGTTAGGGTCTGTGAGTACAGAAAAAGGTATGGTGTTACAGCAAGTCATTTAATTAAAATGCATTATGCATTATACCAGGATTATACCATGCATTATAACTATATACACAGATCTTAATGAAGTTCTATTAAAACATGTAATTATTATATGTGTAATTGTTTTTCCTAGCCTCAAGGAAATTTTGTGCCCAGGGCAACCGCATGACCGGGGTAGCCAGTGTGGTACCCTTCAGTTGCTAATAATAATAATATTAACTCTGGGCGGCTTCCATAAAAACCAAAAATACAATAAAATATCACACGTTAAAAACTTCCCTGAACAGGGCTGCCTTAAGATGTCTTCTGAATGTCAGGTAGTTGTTTATCGCTTTGACATCTGCTGGAAGGGCGTTCCACAGGGCGGGCGCCACTACCGAGAAGGCCCTCTGCCTGGTTCCCTGTAGCTTTGCTTCTCGCAATGAGGGAACCGCCATATGTGCCTTTCCAAGGGAATAGCTAAATCCTAGCCTTACGCTTGGTTACGCTCTACCGTAGAATTTCTGTCTGCAAGTTTGTGGATACAACTTGTAGAGTGGGGATAGCCAGTGATAACAGGTCACAGCCTACTCCCTGGGTTGTGGTTCTGGGTCCCCGGGAACAGAGGGAGTGGTGGCAGCCCTACCGGGTTTATTTGGTTTTGGTTCTGTAAAACGTAAACACGCCTGCCAGCCCTGCTCAAGAAGCCTGGACTGGCCGGAGAGCAAAGACAGGTGAGGGAGGGGCAGGCGGCTGGAGGTGAAGGACCAGAACCACAACCCAGGGAGTAGGCTGTGACCTGTTATCACTGGCTATCCCCACTCTACAAGTTGTATCCACAAACTTGCAGACAGAAATTCTACGGTAGAGCGTAACCAAGCGTAAGGCTAGCATAATGGGACCACAACTCCCATTAGTCGCAGTCAGTGTGGTCAATTGTCAAGGATGATGGGAGTTGTAGTCCAGCAGTATTTGAAGAGCTCCATGTTGGCCACCTCTAGGTTACACAGGCAGAAAATCTGCCATCTAAAATCTTTTGACAGTAGAACATTAAAACAGGCCAAGAAAATGACTCTATTTTATGTAGGCGGGTTAAACCACAGAGCCTAGGACTTGTCGATCAGAAGGTCAGCGGTTCGAATCCCTGCGATGGGGTGAGCTCCTGTTGCTCAGTCCCTGCTCCTGCCAACCTAGCAGTTCAAAAGCACGTCAAAGTGCAAGTAGATAAATAGGTACCGCTCTGGCGGGAAGGTAAACGTCGTTTCCGTGCACTGCTCTGGTTCGCCAGAAGCGGCTTAGTCATGCTGGCCACATGACCCGGAAGCTGTACGCCAGCTCCCTCAGCCAATAAAGCGAGATGAGCGCCGCAACCCCAGAGTCGGTCACGACTGGACCTAATGGTCAGGGGTTACCTTACCTTACCTTATCTTAAAAATAAAACAGATATGCCTTACATATATTGGAAGAAGCCTAAATCATATCCAACCATGACTAAAAATAAGTAAAACTTAAGGAGAAAAGAAACAAAATCCAGTGGATTCAGGATCCTGGGCTTGGCTCTTGACAGTCCTTTGATATGCCAGCCTCAGTTTTTGACAGCAGAGATAAATCTCAATTAGTCACCACTGCCGTCTGTAACTAACACATACTTCCTCAACATAAAACTCTGAAGTGGAGTCCTCAAAGGGAATTTACGAGCATGGGCAGTTTCATATTTGCCAAGTTTTGGTGATGACCACACATGACTGGGTTAAATGGTGGGGCGGGGAGTGGATTTCTCTAGAAGCATGAAAGGCTTGCTTGCTTCCCACATCCTTCCAATATTTTAAATATGTTTTGTATTTTTCTTATTTTTTGCAGAATATGCAAGCATTACAGTCTGGCTCTCTTAAAAAAATTAAATTCCACAGAGAAATGGACAAAATTAAAATGCACTAGCATCAAACTACAAAAATGGTGTTAAGCTACAGAAGTGGGCAGACTTTAAACTCTGGCCTAGTCATGTGTCGATGACTAGCTGAGTTAAAATTTCCAGCCACCTTGTACACACCTGGGCATATGTTGTTTTATTTTTCACTTTTTGTAAGAAAGACTTTCAAGGAGGATGCATTCAGGAACTGTGTTGTGGTTGTTATACTTGGTTAATCATTGAATTGCACAAGCAGCAGTGTGTTCTTAACTTCTAGGTATTCAGGCACTTTCTCTCATAGCCATAAAGGACAGGGTGGAATCACTTTTATACCCACCTCAGTGAGGCTGTTAGACATTTTGCAGCTGCCTGCATCATTTAAGGCACAGGACTGAAGACAACTTCCTCTGGCCATATTCACACAACCATGCAAACTGGATTCGTCCAGACATCATGGCGAAAGCATGCTTTTGCTGTCAGGAGAGGGATGCGGGTGGCGTTGTAGTCTAAACCACTGAGCCTCTTGGGCTTGCTGATCAGAAGGTTGGCGGTTTGAATCCACACAACGGGGTGAGCTCCTGTTGCTCTGTCCCAGCTCCTGCCTCCCTAGCAGTTCGAAAGCACGCCAATCAAGTAGATAAATAGGTACTGTTGTGGCAGGAAAGTAAACGGCGTTTCCGTGCGCTCTGGTTTCCGTCACAGTGTTCCACTGTGCCAGAAGTGGTTAAGTCATGCTGGCCACATGACCTGGAAAGCTGCCTGTGGACAAACGTCGGCTCCCTTGGCCTGAAAGCGAGATGAGCGCCGCAACCCCATAGTCACCTTTGACTGGACTTAACCGTCCAGGGGTCCTTTATCTTTACCTCTTTACCTTTGCTGTCAGGAATAGGCATCATGTCTATTTTCATTTACTTATTTCTTTGAAAATTTATGCTCCGCTTTTTGAAGAAATTCCTCCACAAAGCAGTTTACAGTCCAGTCAAAAAAACCAACTCCTACCTGCCAACAAAAGATAAAAATACAAAACACCCCATTACAATAAAAACCAGCACAAAAAGTGGAATATTGAAATACAGTAGAGTATTAAGCATACAAACATAGGAAGAGCCTTGCCTATTGTGACTGTCACAATATTTCCAAGAAGGGTAGCCTTGTCTCTGCTGTTGCAGCAAAAACAATGGAGTTTTGTGGTGTGTTAGTCCCCATCTGCACTACACACTTAAAACTGATTCATAGCACTTTAAACAGGCGTGGCTTCCTGCAAAGCATCCTGGGAACTGTAGGTTGTTCAAGGTGCTGAGTGTTATTAGGAGACCCCTATTCCCCTCACAGAGCTACAGTTCCTTGCAAAGAGGTTTTTAAACCATTCTGTGGGGAGAATAGGGGTCTCCTGACAACTCTCAGCACCCTTAACAAACTACGGTTCCCAGGATGCTTTGGAAAACCATGACTATTTAAAGTGGCATAGTACAGCAATAAATGTACAGTGGTACCTCGGGTTAAGTACTTAATTCGTTCCGGAGGTCCGTACTTAACCTGAAACTGTTCTTAACCTGAAGCACCACTTTAGCTAATGGGGCCTCCTGCTGCTGCCACGCTGCCAGAGCACGATTTCTATTCTCATCCTGAAGCAAAGTTCTTAACCTGAAGCACTATTTCTGGGTTAGCGGAGTCTGTAACCTGAAGTGTATGTAACCTGAAGCGTATGTAACCCGAGGTACCACTGTATAGTGCAGATGGGACATTGCACATTTAATGTGGCATCATTTTGTCAGCTGCATAAAGGAAAGCTTTGGCAGTTCTGTGAAGGAGAAAATTGTAAGGTGAGTATTGAATGGCAATGAAATGCATAAAATTAAAGTCAGTGATCATTAGAACACTGCTTAACATACATTTAAGCTGGATGACAGACGGGCTAAAAACACAGGCACAGTCAGTACAGGATTCCTCTTTCTAACTCAGGGAAAGAATGTGATCCATTAAGTGCACTCTCTCAGAATACACTGTTTAGCTTTTCATAAGAGAGATGGCCGTTGGGTTGAATGACAACGTGCTGTCATTTCAGAAATTCTCTTTGAATACTGTAGAATTTCTGTGTTGCTTTTTTGCCCTTTATCGCCCAGAGAGAACCCACTGTAGAGTTTCTAAGATTAGATCCTGTCACACTGTGACAGCGGAATCATATGTTCTACTAAAGTCGGTTTCATGGGCAAAAATAGGGCATCTGTTAAAGGGATTGCAGTCAGTATATAAAATGTATAACTTGGTTGGGTGTTTTAGATAGCAGCCATTTCATTTTATTAGGTGATAGAAGGTTGAAGGTAGAATCCAGTGCTAGTCCTACTCAGAGTTGACCCACTGAGTTAATGGACATGGCCTGCTTAGGTACATTAATTGTAATGAGTCTACTGTCGGAAGGACTTGGTTGGATACAATTCTAAGGGGGCAATCCTAACTTCACTTGCATGGGACTGAGGCCCATTGAATTCAGTCGGACTTACTTGGCTAGGACTACTTTTCTCATATTTTCATATGTCACAGGAAAGAAATACAGAGTTGGAATAAATTTATTGATAGTTATTGAATACTTTCATAATAGAACAGCTTTTCAAAATGCAGTTTTCTTTTTCATTCATCTAAATTAGTTACTTGTATTTTACAAAGAGAAACATTATCATGTTATTATCTGTGGCTAGAATAATTTACAGGGACCCTCCCACTTACGTGGGAGCT
This sequence comes from Podarcis filfolensis, assembly GCF_964270895.1. Lineage (NCBI taxonomy): Eukaryota > Metazoa > Chordata > Lepidosauria > Squamata > Lacertidae > Podarcis > Podarcis filfolensis. The sequence goes on from NC_139611.1 coordinate 49,547,854, forward strand.
GTGTTGCTGCATGGATAGGTGAAATTGTGTAAAGTGGGGAGCACATCACTTTACTACATAGGCTGCATAGCAAGGAGAGTGAGATATTCATGTACACTGCCAAAGCAGCTACTTTCCCTCTCTCAGGGCTGCTGCCCAACACACCTTTCCTCACCCCGAGCCTTCCTTCCAATCCCTCCTGGGCAGTGTCCCTGAGTGACTTCTGAGCTGAAGTTTGATTTCCTCCTCCCCTTCCCATTTGACCCAGCTGCTCTCATTGCCCTTGACTTCCCCGATCAGATCAGCTAAATTATTTATTATTATTATTTTATTTATTAGATTTATACGCTCACACTCTTCCCCCACCACTCATTTTCTCCTCCGCACCCCAGTCCCACCTTGTTTGGAGATGGATTCGCACCTCTCCTGCTGGCCCAGGGCAGTGTGGCTAATGGGGCACTGGGTCGCTCATCCTCTAGGCTGCACTCAAGAGGCACTTTATGACCCAACGGCTCAGCAGGCAGGCACCGATCCCATGTTCCCTTGTTCCAGCTTACCTTTTTTTTTCTCCACTTAGGTTGAGAGGATCGTAGACAAAAGGAAAAACAAAAAGGGTAAATGGGAATATCTTATACGGTGGAAAGGTTACGGGAGCAATGAAGACACCTGGGAGCCAGAACATCACTTGTTGCACTGTGAGGAATTTATCGATGAATTCAACGGACTGCATGTCACGCGAGAAAAGCGAGCAAAGCACGGGAAACAAGCCAGCACGCCAAAATTTTTACGCGAGAGCAGAGCGTCGTCCCTCGACAAAATACCACATAGGCCATCTGACTCTGGGAAGAGCAAAGGGCTGCCCCATAAACGGAAGCGCATGGCCCCATCATTTCAAAAGCAAAAAAAGGGTTACGCGGCCAAGCCAGCACCTTCAGGAGACAGGGCTGCTAAAACAGTCTCTTACCGGACTACTCCCAGCGGCTTGCAGATTATGCCATTGAAAAAGCCACACAACGGCTTACAGAATGGAGATGCCAGTTATGAAAAGGATTCTAGACATTTTGGGAATGGCCCCCCAAAGCCAGACTTGGATTTAAATGAACATGAAGCAGAACCTGATTTGCCTGGAGTGTTGGATGTGAATAATGAGCCACCCGTCATGAATGGAATTGGTAGGTGATGTTTGTTTTAAGCATTATTATCATTATAATTTTTTTGCACAAAATCATGCCATGTGTATTAGATATGTTATATGTCTGCATATGTAGTATGTTACGATATTGACATGCTAGCATAAATGCAGGCAGAGAAATCTACATGTTATTAATACATTGCTTCACGGTGTAATCCTATGCTTTCCTATGCAAAAATATGTCCCACTGAATTTTACAGGCCTTTCTCCCAGGTTAGTTTGTATAGCAGAGTAAGCCACAGGTTTGTTGGACTACAACTCCCATCAGCCCCGCCGAGCATGGCCAGTGGTCAAAGGTGCTGGGTGCTGTAGTCCAGCAATTGGCAAGCACCACATTGGCAGTCCCTGGTGTATAGCATGGCCACCTAAATATTTCAGTATGATATCGCCTTGATCCAGTCATATGGACAATATTTTCTATCCCTTTTCTTTGGAAGATATGTCAGATTGCCCCTTATCCTGTCTTTCCGATTTAAAGTAGCAGCATGTTAACTATTTATTTATATTTTGATACTTTATATAGCACTCAAACATAATTATCTCTAAGTGGTGCACAAGTAACCCAATACAACAAAAATAAAAGTTAATTAAAACTATAAATTCAGGCGTCTATTTTTCAGCTAGCCTGGAACACCCAGGAGCCTTGAAACAATATTTTAGTATTTCCCCACATCATTGGGGATCACCTTGATGTGTCCATAAATGTGCAAAATGGGAAGCTTAATGAGCATCAGTCCTAATGCCTGGTGCTCTTGAAATCTATATCATGCATATATGATGATGCTCTTTTTATTACTGTTATGTTCCAATTAGTTCTATTTATGTCCCTTTGCACTGTATGTACAGGTGAGAAGCGGTATTCCTAAATCCCTTCAATTTTCTTCTCTAGGCCACACAATCTCACTATCTTCACAGCCTTCTTATATGGGAGTCTTCTCTGACCTCCAACTATTTTTGCTAATCATTTCTTGAGCCTTTTGTCTTTCTATTATATCCTTCCAGAGATTATGAGATCAGGGCTGAGCACACTGTTCCAACGAAGGATGTCAATGCAATATGTGAGATTCAGTGTGTAGAGTCTTTCATCATCCACCATCTCTCAGTGTCTTTAACGCTTGTAGTGCTCACTCAGCAGAAGTTTTGAAATGGTCAGGGCAATCTTCTGCTGGAGTTTCATTTCAGACTAAGCAGTTTCTTGCTTCATGCCTCAGACTGCCTTGCCAGGGCCCTTTTTAGGGCACAGAGTGACCTAGAGGCTGAATATTCATATGGTCCTCCTGTTTCTTCCCATTGCATCTGCCTTCCTTCCTTCCTTCCAAAAATGTATGTATGTCATCCTTCATGCCAAAATTCTCTGAAAGCAGGGTACATCAAAATGGACACATCATATTTTGAAAATAGGATCAGGACAAACACAGCTTCTCTACTCAAGGCTACGGATGGGGGAGGAGTTTGACTCAGTTATCATTTCAAGGCAAACTTAACCTAATTCACACTTTCCCAAACCACACACAAACGGAAACACGGCCATCCTTCGAAATTCACATTGCTCCAAATTTTGCAATGGCAGGCCAAACGATGTGTGAGAAAATCCGCACACTGAGGTAAAGTGTGCATATGTTGCTGAAAATAAGATGCCAGAATGCATTATATTAGGGGGGATCACTTTGCAAAAAAAAAAAAAAAAGTGCATATTGGGGAAAATTTACACTAAAATACTGGTGAATTTTCACAAAGCCTTTTTTTAAAAAAAAAATGGTGTGGGAATGTGGAGAACTGAATTTAAGACTTGGAAAATGAGGAACAGAAAGAAACAGAAATGGACAGGTTCACCCATCCCTACACAAAGCTGAATAGCCAGGCAAAATGCTTTGCCAAGGGATGTTTTGAGTGTCTTGTGTTGATAACATTCTCCCCCCCCCCATGTTTGTTGGTGTGTGTTGTTTTTATTGTTTTTTTCAAATTATTTTTCACATATAGTACATAGGAACATAGGAAGCTGCCTTATACCAAGTCAAGCCACTAGTCCATCTAAGTCAGTATTGTTTACAGTGACTGGCAGTGGCTCACCAGCGTATGAAACCTGGGACCTTCTGCGTGCGAAGCAGATGCTACACCACTGAGCCCTTCCCTGAGATAGCTAGATGTATATGTGTTCGGCTTTTGGACACACTGACAAAACCCTTACAAAGTGTATTTGGATGGAAGGTACCCCACTCCCTGCCCTGCTGCCTTGCTATATTGCACCACTGCCTTCATTTAAGCCTGTACACTCCCCTCACTGTCACCTGCAGCAGTAAAAGGAAGGTGGATTCCTTTATCACTACATCTCTGAGCCTCGGGCTCGCCTCTTCTGCAAAGTCTTTGCTTATGAGGTTCGGATGCCAGCCAGTGTTGTTTCGCGCTGGGCAACCATGCACACACACACACACACACACACACACACACACTGCAGCAAAGCTGAGAGAGCAGAGATGAGGCAGTCACAATGCAGTGGGGGATGGAGAGAAGCAACAGAGGAGAGGAAGAACTGACTGTGGACCACAAGTTAAAAATAATGGGAGTGGGGTGGTTGGTACTATAACCATCATGGTAATCAAATTAGAATCATTACAGTATAAGGCCTTTCAAAAAAATTGGAATCCTTTCTGTCAAGCTGTTGCCAAAATGACAGTGACTAGGAAGAGTTGTTCTTTTTAAAACATTGATTAAATTATCATTAAAGCATGGGTACCCCATGTTACTGGACTACAACTCCCATCATTCCTGACCATTGGCCTTGCTGGCTGAGGCTGATGGGAGTTGGAAACCAAGAGAGCTGGGGGGGGCCCACATTGTTGCACTATAACACTCTTCCATTGAAGTCTACAATTTTAGCCATAGATGTGGTTCAGTGCTAATTAAAATATTGATTAAAAAATCAACAGGGTGATAAATAGCCCCCACCGCAAAGTTTACACTAAATCTTCACTGAGCTTCAAGTGGCCACTCAGCTGAATTGGGCCACATCACACTCACAGGTGTAGACAGCATCCTGGGGTGAACACAGGGCAAAAGTACAATACCCCTGATAGTGTGGAAAGCCAGTTGCAATTCTAGCTTATGATTTTTGCATTTATTGCATTTATATCCTGTCTTTTTCTCTGAGGAGCTCTAGGCAATGTCTATGATTCTCCTCCCGCCAGCAATCCTGTGAGGTAGAATAGGCTGAGAGGCAGTGACTGGCCCAAGTGAGCTTCATGGGCCAATGGGGGTTTGAACCTTGGTCTCCCAGGTCGTAGTCCGACACCCTAACCTCTACACCATGCTGGCTCAGCAGGAGTACAGTGATTATTTGCATTAGGAGAAACCCATCTCAAGAATCTGGTGTTCCCACCACAGAGAAAGCAACACAAAAACCCTCAAGTGCTTTACGTAGGACAAATGGGACCTGCAGTGTGGCATACTCCTGCCCTAGCCCCCTTAGGACATTGATATTCCATTCCCACCCATATATTTTTCTATTCACTTGTGGTCGCTCGGCGTTGGTCTCATCCCGCAGTCTCTTCTTACATTCACATGTTCTTAAGGAACGTGACACAGGTTGTATGACCCAGGTTGCTATGTGGATGAAATGGGGAGGGGAGAGAATCAGCCATACCACCTTCCGTTCTGAGGAGGAAAATACGTAGCAATAAAAACAATGAGTAAATAAATTAAATAGTTGCCCGTCAAGCTACAACTGGAAACTCTTAGTTCAAGTGGCAAGCTAGCTCTCCCAGTGTCTTGCTATCAGCCAGCAGATGTCAACACTTACCCAGGGTGGGAAAGTCACCCAGCCCACATCAACCAAGCCCTTGATAACATAGACAACATCTGTTGCGGTTTCACCGAACCGACATGAGCATTCCATCATCTTCCATTGGTGCTTGCTGTCTTCTTTTGTCAGGTTTCTTGACAGCATTATTAAAATCAAAAAGCAATCCCTTATATTTTCCTTTCTCTCTCCGTCTCTATTGATCTAATTCTCTGCACCGTTTGCTAAAGATTGCCCTTTTCATTTAGCTTTACACTGAGTCTTCTTTTTTTTATTTTTACCAACAGACTCCAGGGATAATCTTTAATTGCAATGCTAGTTTTACTCCTAAGGAAGTCAATGTTTGTCCAGCTAATATCACAGCTAATAAAATTCTACTGCGCTTCTTAAGTTTGAAAGGGTGTGCCTTGTAGGTTAACCATTTTTGTGGCTTTTAAGCACCCTGAAGAAGGCTGCAGACAGAAGGGGAAGACGATAAGTGTGGACAGTTTTTAAATGCAAATTTGAAAGCAAAGTTTTGTGCGCTCTGCCTCCTGGAGTGGGAAAATGCTCCAGTGGCAAACATTATACGAGAGACCTCCCTTCCAAAGTTCAATTTTGAGATGTGCTTGTGCTGGGTGGATTCAGCCTCAACTGGTGCCTCCCACCTCCCAAACCATTTTTTAAAGATTGCAGGTATTTTCAGGAGTCCCAGTCACCCCCCTTCTCCTGATATGGACCCCTGGACTGTGCCTTGTGGCCTCTCTGAAGCTGTAGCATCCATGATGCTCCACAACAGAGGGATGGAACCTCAGGCCTGAGGGCCAAATGTGGCCCATGAAACTGGCCCCTGGATCTCTCCTGGGGCCATCCCCCTCACTGCCCCTGCTTCACATTCTCCTTGAGCGTTTTTGCCTGTCCCTTGAACTCTTACCATGCCTCTTCCCTGCCTGGATGGAGGAAGAAAGGCATGTGTGAGTGTGTCTATAGTCGATGGTACAAAGGTAAAAATGTACATCTGTTGCCCACTTTAGGATTTGGCCGCCAGCAGGTTGCCCAGGTGGCCCTCTTGCTGAAAATCCCCCTACATCCTCCCAGCATTGTCCACCCTCCACCAACACCACCACAGCAGATTTATGCTATTAGCTTTAAAGGTAAAGGGACCCCTGACCATTAGGTCCAGTCGTGACCGACTCTGGGGTTGCGGCGCTCATCTCGCTTTATTGGCCGAGGGAGCCGGCGTACAGCTTCCGTATCATGTGGCCAGCATGACTAAGCCGCTTCTGGAGAACCAGAGCAGCGCACGGAAACGCTGTTTAGCTTCCCGCCGGAACAATACCTATTTATCTACTTGCACTTTGATGTGTTTTTGAACTGCTAGGTTGGCAGGAGCAGGGACCAAGCAACAGGAGCTCACCCCATTGTGGGGATTCGAACAGCTGACCTTCTGATCAGCAAGTCCTAGGCTCTGTGGTTTAACCCACAGCGCCACCCGCGTCCCTGCTATTAGCTTTAGCCTTCCTTTAAACTCTGCAATAGGAAAAGTTTGCACAGCAGTCAAAGGTTAGAAGGGAAAGGGGAAGGTGATGATGAGCCTTATTACTTCCCCTACACCAGAGACATAAAACCACCCCATTCTTTCCGTGCTGCAACCTGATACATCTCATCATATTGCCGCTGTCGTGTCATTTTGTGAGAGGTCCAGAAAGCCTGTGTGAGGTTTAGGGCTGCTGCTAGAGTAGGCAGATTAATGTGTGTGTGTGTGTGTGTGTGCGCACACACGCATAAAATAGCAAAGCCCATGCCTGCATCGGATCCCATTACACGCCGCCATCTCTTCTCTGCTCCTTTTTTGTTTTCTCGCAAATGTGGCAAGAGTTCTCCTGTGGACCAGCCATTGGTTGCTTTTCCCTCCTCTCCGCAGAGAGGCTTTGCTTTGCTTGGGGGACCTGCTGTGAGGTTAACAGCCTCTTTTGTCACCTCTTCAACTCGCTTGCTAGGTGCTCTCTTTGAACAAATGAAGAAACAACAAATAATGATGATAACCTGATGGATGAGAGGGTTTATGTTGTGTTAGATTTCCCCGAAGGATTAATCCCCTGCCCTCTTCCCTTACCATCTGCACCTTCAGCAGCTGTTGCTTATTCCTCAATAGCATATAAATTTTCCAGCCCAAGTCTGCCTTCATCCATTGCCCAGGCACTTGCATGTGATTTTTCAGAGTTCCCTGTGCAGACCTACTTGAACCTGTTTAGATCTAATTCCTAACAGACACATGGCATTCTTTTGACCCTGAGCATGATCAGTCCTTGTTGGGAGGTTGCTTTTTTGGCAAGGGGGAGTTGCCCCTTTAGATTTCCCCCCACTAAAGGTAATTTGTACTTCTGCAAACCTGAGGTTGCCTCAAGCATTCTGATGATACCTCTCTGTTGTTTCTTACTGGCCCCAGTTACAATCTGGTCAAAGTACTTGCCAGGTGGCTCCACTATTAGAGGGAGTGATTATTATTTGAAGATTTGCCTAGTGTATTTGGAGAAAGAAAAATTATACTCCCTGAGTGGGCTTTAACTGGTGTGCTGGAATAAGATCTGGGAAGAGCCTTTGCCCTCGAGGGAGACAGTTTTCAAAACATGGTGAGCAATCTTCAAACAATAATAAATGGTTGTTTTCAAGCAGCAGTCTAGGGTTTTGCTTCACCTTGTTTGGGGCTTTTGGATTGCTACATTTACTTCCACCTGCAGCTCTCCTCCTCTTCAATGCATCCACTGACATGGGAGGTTTCAGTATATATAGAGATCAGTTGGTCCATCTGACTCAGTCCTGTCTATTCCAGTGGGACCATAGCTCAGTGGTAAAGTATCTGCTTTGCATGCAGAAGATCACAGGTTCAAATCCCAGCATTTCCAGCTTGGAAAAATTGTTTGTTGGGGGGGGGCTTAAATAAAACAATACAAATATTTGGCATTTGTCTGTTTTGAGACCATTAGATTGTGTCTTAATGTGTAAAAATAGTATCAGTGTATTAATATCCCTAATTATGAAGAAGGCAATAGGTGAAATATGTAAGGTGAATATGTCTTGAATATGTTTATAGAGGCCTCACTGTGTGGTAGGATTAGCTGTCCAATCACAGACTCTATTAACTTTTTTTCCCTCCAACACCCTCAAAAGTACATAATCCAGACCCTAGTGACATTAATTGAAAGACTTCTCTTGCCTTTGGTTACTCCCTGAGAGACTAATTTACCTTAAACTCCCATGGCAGTCCACCAGCACTTTCACTAAGCAAAGATGAATCCAATCTACAAAACTCAGATCCAGGTCCCAGTTGTACATCTTTTGATTATGATTGAAATTACACCAGGCTGTCTGGAGCCAAGAAACAACTTTGTTCATTGCAATTCATATATAAGGGAAACAAGAGAGAAGTTTGGATTTAAGAAACATTTATTTGGTTGATTTAAACCCCTTACAAAGCAGTTTGCAGCAATGAATAGATACAGTGGATTATATCCAATGTGAGTTCTGCTCAGAGTAGATTCACTGAAATTAATAGATATAGCTAACTTATGGCCATTAACTTTAATGGGTCTACTCTGAGTTTTTTAAAAAATGGTTAAATGCAACCAAATACATTGAACAATGCAAACATTAAAAACTCAACTGGGGATGAACTATTAAAACAGCAGCAACAAACATGAAGCCAAATAAAGCCATCAATAAAAAGCAGAGTGGATTTAAAGGGGGGCGGGTTCGAAGCAATGCAGGAAGTTGGACTAGATAACCCTTATGAACCCTTCCTATTCTACAGTTATATAATTCTATGATTCTAAAATTCACTTAAAAGACAACAGTGAGGGGCCCATTCACACTTCCCAAATAAGGGAAGTCCACAGCAGATAACGCCCTGTTTTTGTTCCCCTCCAGTCTCATGGTCCTTGGGCCTGGGCAGGTTCATCTGCTTAGAAATGCTCAGTACTGTATTTCCTGTCTAGGGATGGAAGAGAAATATACAAATTTTGAAGAATAGTCGTGTTTCACTTTGTGTATTGGTTCGAGGAATTGTCACATTAAAATACAAATGAAATTGAATTTCTCCTCCACCCCTCGTTACTTATTAGCCATCTCAAGCTTTTTTTGAAAAGCCAGCATATACAAAATATATATTTTTTGAAAAGCTAGACAAAAAAAAATCCAGTCCAAATCAAATGTATGAACAGCATGATCCTATATATGTCTACTGATAAATCAGTGTCATTGAGTTCACTGGGGTTTGCTCCTTAGGGAAAGGGCATGGGGTTGCAGCCTGAAGTCCCAGTGATTTCAGTTGAAGTCATTTAAGCACACACCTTGCTCTTCCCTTTAGCTAGCACAGTGGTAGGTAACCTCAGGCCTGCCAGGTCTGATGATCTGACCCTTGAGGTTCTCATCAGGCCACACTGTTCACAGGCACTGCTCTATGCCTTCTGAGTTCACTTTTTACTGGCTGGCATGCATATCTCAATTCTTTCTTGTCTGGATGGTGGATGGAAAAGATACTGGGAGTGAGCATTGAAAGCTCTGGTTTCTGTGTAGCCTTACTGCACAAAGGTAGAACTCACATCCATTGATCTGCCTACTTTTGCCCCCTGATCACTTTGTCTCTGGCCTCACCTGCCAGAAAGTTTCCTGCAAAAGAAGGCGGCCTGGAAATGGTTCCCCGTGCCTGAACTAGAGCATGTTGAGACAAAATATGTTTCACGAAGTATGTACTTATTTTTTTTAAGGGGCTGAGTTTACTTTCAAGGAAGGCAATAGTATCCATTGGCTTTTGATGGAGAAACTCTAGCAGTTGCCACTGTTCAACTCCCTTAATTACTCCATCCTTTAAAGCAGAATAAGAGCAATTCAACCAAATGAAGAAGGCATCATATGAAGCTGAAGTACATCAAAGATGTACTTCTTGGGGAGAAAGGGGCCATGGCTTAGTGGTTCAGCATTTGCTTTGCTTGCAGAAGGTCACAGGTTCAATCCCTGGCATCTCCAGGTGGGCTGAGAAAGATTCCCTGTCTGAAACCCTGGGAAGCCCGTGGTCAGTCATTGCATAAAATATTGTGCTAGGTGGACCAGTAGACTGGCAACTTCCTATGTTCCTGTGCTTGTCTCTTGGGGGATTCCTAGAGATAATGACATGTGTCTCTTCTGACTTTTTGCCTTTTGAAAGGTTCTTCTCTGGCAAATGGAGGCCTGAATCTTCATAGCACTGTGAAAAGGAAGCTGGAAGGGGAGAAAGATTACGTCTTTGATAAGAGACTCAGGTACAGCGTGCGTCAAAACGAGAGCAACTGTCGGTTCAGAGACATTGTAGTACGCAAAGAAGATGGATTCACGCACATCCTCCTCTCCAGTCAAACCTCAGATAACAATGCACTGACTCCAGAGGTATGCAGGTGAACATCAAAGCAAAGGGGAGAGGCCCTGTAAAGTGGGAGGGCGATAGTAGCTAGAAAGCTAAAGTCAATCTTAACCTGAGTTTACCATTGTCTCCTCATCACCCATGAAGAAGCTCCCATTTCAGACTTCCGCTGTTGATGCTTGCAATATTTTTTAAATGAAAGAATAGAATCGGAGGTTGCAGATTTGTAGTCTGTACACAACATTTTTATTTTCCTCAGGGTTTGAATGGAGGCCACGGGAACTTAAGTGATGCTTGCATTATGAGTTGATGACTCCCCAACCCCATCATGTTCACATGGCGGCCAGTTGTGTGGGGTGGTGGTTCCTGATTGCATTCCCAAGTGGCAGGATATTGAGACTTACTGATGGGGAAGGACCATAGCTCAATAGCAGAGCACAGACTTTGGATGTCAAAGGTCCCAGGATCAATCCTTGACATCCCCAAGTAGGTCTGGGAATGTCCCCTTTCTGAAACCCTGTAGAACTGCTGCAAATCCATGTAGACAATGCTGAGCTTGGTGGACCAATGATTTGATGGTACAAAGCACCTTCCTATGTTCCTTCCTATCATCTCTCAAGATATTTGAACTTTTGGCCATTCTCCAGGGTGAAATAAGTATCAAGAGCTTCCTGCTTCATTTATTATTATTAATAATTTTTATTCCAAAAAAACCTATGGGTAAAAAGGTCACCTCAGAGTTAAGTGTATCATGTCACAAAAAATACAAAGCTGCGTACAGGTGGTACAATTCATAAAAATCTGGAGAATATTATAATGCTTTAAAAATTCCACTGGAATGACTCCTATTCCCATGGTTTGCCTACAGCCCTGATTACTGATCAGATGAGCCCCTAATCAAGGATCACTTCCCCCAAGCTCTTTGAATCTCCACTTCACATTCTGAAATAGCACAATATCCTTTGGGGCTTTGTTTTCTGAAGGCAGTGGCTTCTGCTGCTTTATCCTCAATTAATTAAAGGTGCCTCAGAACCTGGTAATTGCATTTCCATTCTTTGCACGGGTTTAAAGCAAAAACAAAACCAGAGCAAATGTTTTGTCTAGCAGAAGACACAAGCAATGTAATGTGCTATCAGAATTGTTTCTCCCAGACATTCAAGGCAATTTGAGGGGCACACTTTTATGAAGGCATTTGTCTCTGTTTCTTCTTCTTCTCTGGTGCTTCAGAGGTTGTTGGACTACAACTCCCATCATCCTTGGTCATTGTCCATGCTCTCTGGGGCTGATGGGACTGGATTCCAACACAAGTTCCTCATCCCAGTTTCTTAGGTCTTCTCTTTGTTGCCCCAGTCCATGACCACTTGTAAACATCAGCTTTCTTAACAATACCTTCAGAAATGGCTTTGAAAATAGATTTTTAGGTGCTTCAGCTGTTCCTAATTTCTCCTAATGAACACATTTTGTATGCATCTGACTAATATACACATTTTTGAAATGCAATTTCCCCTAATATAATGGATTTTTGTATGTTATCTTCACTAATATATGCATGTTCATATGGAGTTTGCCCTAGTTCATGCGTTCTTGTGCAAATATATGGCTGGAGAACCGCATTGCAAAATTAAGAGAAGTGGAAATTTCAAAGAATGGCTGTTTCAGTTTATGTTTTTTTACAAAAGTACAATCAATCATCATTATTACTATTTATATGCTGCCTTTTTCCAGACAGCTTACAAAAAAACAGGCAGATTTGCCTTTAGATGCAAACTGAATTGAATTTCTCCCCCATTGCTATCTGAGAGTAAGGATGGATGGATTTGTTGATTTTGATTTCTCCTAGGACCTAGGTTCACAAATTCCCAATCTTAAGCTTGGCTTTTCCACATAAGTTTACATACATAGATAGATAGACTCCCCATCAGCCTTTTTTGTGTGCCGTTCTACCATTTCTCATACACACCTTTATGCAGTGTAATCCTATTTGCATGCAATTTGCCTAATATACACCATTTTGCATGTTATTTTAACTAATATATACAATGCACACTTTCCCCTAATATGCACTTTTTTTCGTTCAAGGGCTGCACCGTAAAATCATGGGAAGTGTGAATTTTAAAGGATTGCTGTGTTTCAGTTCATGTACTGTTTCGTAATGTGAATTATGAAGGTTCATGATAAAATTCAAGCCAAACCAGATTTTCCCCACATCCCTACCAGAGAGCAAGTTCCCTTGAACATGGTGGGTTTTGAGTATGCCTAATTTTGCCCTGTGAATACGCCTGAGCTGCTGATCATAGTAAGACAGGTTCCACTGCAGTAAGCATTCTATTAAAGATTGTTTGGTCAAGGGCCTCTTTGGTCTGATCTGACACCACTTTCAGAAGATAACGCAGGACAGGCTAATTTCTGGGTAAACGAAATGCCGTGTGAAGCAGGCAGGAAAGAACTTTCAGCAGTAGTAATGATACTGGGTGTGAGAACGTGTTTTTAAAACACACCCAGTAACTTGTTTATTTTATCAAGACAATTTATACCCTGCCCTTATGGTGCAAAGCACAAGATAAGCAGTGGAAGTCACAGTGTGTAGCTGAAGCCAAATCATTCCTAAATCCTCATAAACTAAAAGCCTGCTGAAATTAGAAAACAGTTTCTGAGTGCTATATGAATTATCTTAAATTCGTAAGAAATCAAGGATATGAATTATTTCATCTTCCCAAGGCTTTTAATGTTCTCTTCCTTACAGAATTACAGTGTCAGCAGCCATGTTGGTGTACATAATAAAATTTCCAATACACCTGATTCTCAGAAAGCTTTCCCAACCCTCTTTGATTCTCCCAAAGAAAGAGCCCCACTAACCAAGCTGGAAAGCTCATTTCTTGCCAAAGATGTATTCGTTTTATTGTCACTTGACTTCCATCACTATTTTTTTTTTTTAGTTTCCTTTGCCAGTCTCTCCAAAGAGAATAGCCATACACTGTTGGCGATTCCAATAGTGCTATGCAGCTCATGACATGTACATTGAACGCATATTATTGAAAATCAATTATCTAGAAGCATAGCACAGCATTTTCCCCTTGGCATATTACTTGGGGTACACTATGCAGTTACTGGGGAATGGGACCTAGGTGCATGGAGACTTCTGTACACACAGAGGCTTTGTCAGTTCAGACATCTGTGCCCAGCACATTGATGCCAGGGGTTTTGTGCACTTGGAAGCTGAGACAGGGTTAGAGATGTATCCTTGATCCCATTCATATGATGAATGTGTCAAGGGGGTTCTATGCCAGGTAAAGTGATTTTACCACCTGTTTTAAATAAAGACAGCTGGCATGTTGCTAGATTTGTTCTTGCAGGCAGGCATGCACATACTCAACTGCTAGAAAGTACAGAATATTCAAATACAGAGGAAAGCCCACACTTACACAAAGTGCGGTACTCAGGAGGGACAGAAAAATGGGCATGATCCTGCTCTTCCTGCAGTGTGCATTGGGTTGTGGGTGTGGGTGTGGGTGCTATACTCTCAAACGTTTCTCCAATTTGCAGCCATTTGCACACCTGCCCACGGCCCCCAAAAAGGTTGACCAAGCCCTGTTCCACACATTGAGTCTACACAGTCTTTTGAAGAGTCTGTACAGTTTCTGAAGGCATGAAAAGGAAAAATAGCTCTTCTGGGGCCCACACCACTTCACAATACCCTTGTGTGGTAATTTAGACAAGCTTTTCTGGAAGAAAAGCAGAGGGTACAATTTAAAGGGTGGCAACATGAAGCCTTGGGAAGTCTGAAGCAAACCAATGACCTTAAATTTCCTTCCTCCTTACTTCACTAGCAATACCTTTTGCTTTTGAAAGTTGCAAAGCAACTTATAAATAATGAGTGTAGAGCAGAGATAGCAAAAGTGGAGGCTTCTGGATGTTGTTAGGCTTCAACTCCCAACAGCAAAGCCATCCAAGGGCCAAAGTAGTATTGAATATATATATTTGAAACGTGTAGTTGTAGCTGAAACAGTGTGAAGCTAGTGATCAATTTAGCTGTGTTTGTGTGTGTGTGTCAAAGAACTGTTCTAGTTTTTTGGTCTTCACAGATCATGAAGGAGGTCCGGAGAGCACTGTGCAATGCGTCAGCCGACGACAGTAAACTCCTGCTTCTCAGCGCAGTGGGTAGTGTCTTCTGCAGTGGCCTAGACTACTCCTATTTAATCGGCAGGTTATCTAACGATAGAAGAAAAGAAAGCACGAGGATCGCAGAAGCTATAAGGTGACTTTGTCTTGCCTCTGTTGCTCAGGAGTTGCTGTGCTTGGGGAGGAGGTCTTAAGATTTTTTTTAGTTTAGTTTTTGTGGTCACTGTACATGTTTATGTGTTTCTTTGCTTAATGGGGTTGTTGTAATTGAGTTGTTATTGTTTTTTATTTTGATTATGTATTTTGTGATTTTATTTTGTGATTTTATCTTGTGAACTGCCCTGAAAACTGTGGGTATAGGGCAGTATACTACTACTACTACTTCTACTACTACTACTACTACTAATAATAATAATAATAATTCACTTATACTAGCAGCCACTCTGAAGTTTTATTACAATCAAGAGGTATATACATTTTGTTAAAATAAACAAGCAAAATTATCATGAAGAACAGATACCCTCACAGCTTAGAAATCAGTGTAGGACAAACTAAAAAATTGTTGTTGTTGTCACTATTTTACCCAACTTTCACTCTAAGGCCCAAATGTGGGTTACAACATTGAAACACAATATATACAGCAGATGGCACACATAATCAAGCCTGGAGAGTTGACTTCAGTCAGGGATAGGGAAGCTGTCGGCCTCCAGAAGTTTGTTGGACTACAGCTCCCATCATTCCTGTCTGTTGGCCATGCTCACAGGGGCTGATGAGATCTGGAGTCCAGCAATGTCTGGACAGCCACCAGTTCCCCATCACTGGCTTGGGCAGTGATCCTTGGCGGGAGATGTTACAAGTGCGTCCCCATTTTCATCTGGGAAATTTGAAAGGGTTGAGCTCACCTGGAGATCACCAAGATGAAGTATAAGCTCTGTAGAGGTTTTGATTGTAGCTTTCCTTCCTTCTGGCATGTCAGATATTGCCTCGGGGACTTCAGCATATTCATAAATTTCAGCACTCATGATGATTCCTACCATGGCAGCCTTGCTTGATTAAAACAGGATTGTGCAATATGGCTGAGCCTAACAAAGGAGGTGTTCTGCTCTTTTCCTTAGAAGTAAGATGACCTCATTTACATGTAAATGGACTACCAGTGCTAAAATGTGGCCTTCCTTTAATAAGTGTCATATTATTTTTAATAGAAATCTGCCTAATGTGAAGCACGTTCCTTAAATCCGTTGCCAAACATGCTCCTTCCTGTTTGGAGCCCAATCCCAAACTGTTGCCAATTAGTGCCCATGCAATCATGACCCATTTGTGCCAATTATGTTTCTGGCTCGGTGTTGCGTTTGGGAAGGTCTGTAGCTCAGGGGCAGAGGACATACTTTGCATGCAAAAGATCCCAGCTCCAACCTCTGACCGCTCCGGGTAGGACTGGCTAGGGCTCCTACCTGAAATCCCAGAGAGTTGCTGCTTGTCAGAATAGACAATCCTGAGCTACATGGACTCAGTATAAGGTATCTTCCAATGTACTTGAAAAAACTTAGTTTGTAGTGTACCCAAAAAATTGCAGAGGAAATTGCCACTCAAATCAGGGGTGATTTCAGAAGTTGCACAGGCATTTTAAAGTTTCAGGAGGCTACAGTGTCATAAAGCAGGGGTAGGGAACTTTGCTCATCTCAAGGGCCACATTCCTTTCTGAGAAACTTTTCAGGGGCCACATGCCATGGGTTAGAGGCAAAAGTGAGCAGAATTTGGCCTTCGGTACAGCAAATTAGTTTCTTCACATGCAAGCCCATCCCTCTCTATCCTTCTGTCTAGACAAGCAAGAAGCATGATAAGAGTTCAGGAATACATTCCAGCCAGGAAGGAACCTTGCCAGGAGAGTGCACAGCATGGCTGCTGAGGGATGTGGCTCAGAGGAGAGTACAGCCTGAGGAGAGTCATGGGGGTTGCATTTGGACCCCCTGAACATGAGGTTCCCCATCACAAAGCCATCACATCTACGTATCTCAGGATCATCTGTTTTAAAGAATATTTGGGTGTTTCTCTTTTAAGGCATTGGGATGTGGGTGGTGCTGTGGGTTAAACCACAGAGCCTAGGACTTGCCGATCAGAAGGTCGGCAGTTCAAATCCCCACGACAGGGTGAGCTCCCGTTGCTCGGTCCCAGCTCCTGCCAACCTAGCAGTTCAAAAGCACGTCAAAGTGCAAGTAGATAAATAGGGGCCGCTCCAGCGGGAAGATAAACGGTGTTTCCGTGTTCTGCTCTGGTTCACCAGAAGCAGCTTAGTCATGCTGACCACATGACCCGGAAGCTGTCTGCGGACAAACGCCGGCTCCCTCGGCCTATAGAACGAGATGAGCACGCAACCCCAGATTCGGCCATGACTGGACCTAATGGTCAGGGGTCCCTTTACCTTTTAAGGCATAGAATCATAGAATCAAAGCACTGTAGAGTTGAGAGGGACCCCAAGGTTCATCTATGCAGGAATCACAACTAAGGAATCCCTAGCAGTGAGTTAAATGCCCATGCAACATTTGACAAATTAAAGACAGGCAGTCAGCCTGTTTGAAGGAGAGTGACAGCTGAGCCAGCACTGAATTCACTGGCATGTGTGCACCACTTGTTCAAGGGGCAAAGCCAGCCAGATGTGTAGGGCTCGCATTGCAGCTGAAGGATGCCTTTCTTCACCCTCCGTAGACATCAGGAAACCACCCCAAGCCAAGATGGGTGGGGAAGGGCTGCAGTCCAGCAGGCAGGGCATCTGCTTGGCATGTTGAAGGTGAATCAGTAAAAACAATGCTGAGTTAGATGGATCAAGGGTGTGTCCCAGTATAAGCCAACTTCTTAGGTGTACTTGCTGCTCCGGGGAGCTATAGATCAGCAGGTAACACATCTGCTTTGCACACAGAAGGTTCCAGGTTCAGTCTGTGGCATCTCCAGGTAGGGCTAGGGAAAAGGCTTCTGCCTGAAACCTTGGGGAGCCACTATCTGTCGGCATAGACAGTTCTGAGCCACATGGATCAATGGCCAGACCCATTATAAGGTAGCTTCCTGTGCTCCTATAGGTTGCAAAGGTGAATCCATTTTCAGAGGGAATAGGCATCAGTGCTAGGGAGTGGCTGTCTCCAATGGGCTTTATTTGTGAGGTTCTCTTAAGTTATCTGGGATGCGGGTGGCGCTGTGGGTTAAACCACAGAGCCTAGGACTTGCCAATTAGAAGGTCGGCGGTTCAAATCCCCGCGACGGAGTCAGCTTCCGTTGCTTGGTTCCTGCTCCTGCCATCCTAGCAGTTCGAAAGCACGTCTAAGTGCAAGTAGATAAATAGGTACCACTCCGTCGAGAAGGTAAACGGTGTTTCCGTGTGCTGCTCTGGTTCACCAGAAGCGGCTTAGTCATGCTGGCCACATGACCCAGAAGCTGTACGCCGGCTCCCTTGGCCAATAAAGCGAGATGAGCGCCGCAACCCCAGAGTTGCTCACGACTGGACCTAAATGGTCAGGGGTCCCTTTACCTTTACCTTTACCTTTACCTTTACCTTTACCTTAAGTTATCTGGCTCCCTTGCCAAAGGTTTCACTCGAATCCAGCAAGGTCATTCTCAAGTTTGTTTCCTTTTATTGCATCACTATATATTGTAATCATATACCGTATTTTTCCCTCTATTACACGCAGATTTTTTCTCCTAAAAAGTAAGGGGAAATGTCTGTGCGTGTTATTGAGCGAATGTGTGGTCCCTGGAGCTGACAAGCGCGAGTGAAGGCAAAAATCAGGCAAATATCAAATCGTCCGGAGAAGGGAGGAAAGGAGGAAGCTGCTGCTTTCCTGCATTCTGCCTCAGGGTCTTACTGCCCACCCGCTTCTGTTTCCTTACTGTGTTTGCTCAAACGGAACAAAGAGCAGAGAAAACCCCTCCCCTCCAGGCAAGCAGAGCGTCCTTCCTTCTAATTCCTCTCCGTGCGTCTGGGACTCGAAGGCAACATGCAGGTTGGGGGGGGAGAGAGAGAGAGCTGGTTGGCTTGTGGGGGGGGGACTTTTGCCTTCCTTTCCTCCCTCCGGTAAAACCCCTCTCCTGCATTCTTAGCCAGCTGCTTCTCTGCACACCCCTCTCCTTGTCGCTTCTATGTTTTTCCTTCCCTCCCTACTTAAAACGTGGTTCCAATCACGGATCCACATGGATCCTCAGGATCTTTGCATTGAGTCACCCCAAATTCACCATCAGATCACATAGCATGTCCATGGCTACAGTCTGCACCAAAAAAATCACGCACCCACTGTTGCCTGGGGCTGCAATGGTACAAAAACGTGGTTACAAAGCATGGATCCACATGGATCCTCAGGATCTTTGCATTGGGTCACCCCAAATTCACCATCAAATCACATGTCTGTGGCCACAGCATGAAGCACAAAAATGATACATCCACTGTTTCATTCAGAATTTTTTTTTCTTGTTTTCCTCCTCTAAAAACTATGTGCGTGTTATGGTCAGGTGCGTGTTATCGAGCGAAAAATACGGTATATATTACACGCACATTAACACAGAAGGTTTCCAAGCAGGGCACAGCATGCAGAAAAGGGAACAAAAATGCAAAATAACAGAGGTTCTGCACTAAAAAGTGTTCTCAGAATTGCCAGCAATTTCCGGTAATTTCCCAATGGGTTGATTGACATTTTTTGGAATGTGATTAATAACAGTTCTCCTTCTCTAAAACTGCAGGGATTTTGTCAAAGCTTTTATCCAGTTTAAGAAGCCAATCGTGGTTGCGATCAATGGACCTGCTCTCGGCTTGGGGGCTTCCATTTTGCCACTCTGCGACATTGTTTGGGCGAGTGAAAAGGCCTGGTTTCAGACACCTTATGCAACTATTCGCCTCACTCCAGCCGGCTGCTCTTCGTACACGTTCCCACAGATACTGGGTGTCGCTCTGGTAAGTCTGCTTCCTGGATGATTTCGGTGGTCCAAATCCAGGCAAATGGCTTGGATCTAAAAGTGCCCTTCTGCAGCCACAAAGCCTCATTATCAGCTCATAGAGAAACCATTTCTGACTTAACGGAAGAGGATTGCACAAGGAAAGTGAGCTGAACCCAGAGTTTCTCTTCTGTTGGGACAAATCCTCATTCAACCATACGTTCAATGTTGCTTGCTATTTCTTCCCCTGAATCCCATACCTTTATGGTTTTAACTCACTTAATGCAAACCGAGTCCTTACGCTTTTTCAGCCTGAGGGCAGCATCCCCTCATAGCCAAACTTCTGGGGGCCACATGCCAGTGTTGGCGGAGGGGCTGAGGCAAAATTGGGCGGAGCAAGACCCGTGACTCTTACCTTTGTACCAGAGGCTACATTCCAGCCATGCAGAAGTCTGAGGAGGCTCTACACACACATTTCAGAGTCTTGACTCAAATATGTTTGATTGCAGGCAAATGAAATGTTGTTCTGTGGAAGGAAGCTAACAGCACAAGAAGCCTGCAGCAGAGGACTCGTCTCCCAGGTTTTCTGGCCCACAACGTTCGGGCAAGAAGTGATGTTGAGGGTGAAGGAAATGGCATCCTGCAGTGCAGTGGTAAGAAACGGGCAGTCACTGGGATTGGCTGAGGCATGACAATGTTCATTTTTGGAAACGAAACTCACAAACTGATATAGGAGTGTGGAGACATGGATTTAAGCTTGGAAATATAAGAAACCAAAACTGATAGGTTTGCCCGTTTGTATAAAAGCATCAGCTACAATAACCATATATATATATATATACACACCCACACATAATACACACACACACACACACACACACACACACACATATATATATATATATATATATATATATATATATATATATATATATATATATTTGGAATGCTTCTGGTTTCTTAACAAAAGTCTTTTTAAACATTTTTTTTTCAATTCATTATATATCATTTCCCAATAATTTTTAACCCTTTTGCATTCCCACCACATAAGATAAAATGTACCATCTTTTTCTTTACATTTCCAACAGGTTTTAGATCCCTTTTTATACATTTTTGCCACTTTCTCTGGTGCAATGTACCATCTATACATCATTTTCATATAATTCTCTTTCAGTAAGATACAATCTATCATTTTAAAATTCACCTTCCACATCTTTTCCCAGTCTTCCAATTGTATATTATCAACTAAATCCTGAGCCCACTTTATTTGTGCTGACTTTACCATTTTATCCAGCGTTTCCCCATATAACAGGAGATTATACATTTTTTAAAAGTAATTTCGTATCATTATAATATCCTTAGGTGCTACCTGGCTTGCTCTATTTTTCAGCCTGAAGGGAATAGTTAAGACTTCTTTTATGTATTTACTTTAAAAGCTAATCTCATCTCTTCCAGAAACTTCTAGTTAATAACTAACTAATAACTAATAACTAATAACTTCTAGTTAAATTTAATAATAATTTAATATACTGTAAACCACCCTGTTATCTTCAGGTGAAGGGCAGTATATACATTTAATAAATAACAACAACAACAACAACAACAACAACAACAACAACAACAACAACAACATAATTAATATGCAGTGCTTTGAGGACTCTAAAAAACTACATAAAAATATTTTGTTATTCTTGTTGCTGCAATCTTGGGGGGCTTTTTAGGGAAAGCTGGCAAGGATGCATAATCCTTTACCTGGGACATTTTATTCAGGGATGGGGAGCCATGTTTGTCTAAGGACTGCATTATCTTCTATGTGATCGGGGGGGGGCATGTCATTGGTGGGCGAAGGCAAGGGCAAAAGTGGGCAGAGCAAGAAGTGTAAATTTGAGCTTTGTACAGTAGGCTAGTTTCTACAGACATTCCTCTCTCTCTTCTCAATCCAGGCAAGCAAAGAGGCATTATCAGAGTTGAAGGACACATTTCAACCAGACAAAAGGAGAGGGTGTGAACCAGGGTGGGTGACAGGTGTTGCTTGAGTGGGTGGGTGGCATGGGGAGATCCTCAAGGGCCAAACAGAGAAATTCGGGGAGCCTGTGGGTGGACTCTTAAGCCCGGAATAAGCTTGCGTTGGTAAATAGATGGGTGAACTGGTGGATAGGAGTAGTGTTAAGCACTCTCCCTTCTGCCCACCAGTTTTCCCCTGCAAATTTCTTCCCCACCCCTGGAGCAGGGAATATTTTTCCATGTTGTCTGGCAAACATATGACAAACCCAACTTCATCAGAACAAACCCAACTTCCTCCATCCTGTTTCCAACAGGCGCCAACCAGATCCTTCTGAGAATCATCTTTGCTAAGCTTGCTTTTTATAATTTGGATACCTAAATCTGCCTTATAATGAGCCAGACCATTATTCTATGTAGCCCAGTGCTGCTTATGGAAACATTGTGGGGCTCATGGTGTCACAGGCACTAGCCAATCAAGGCTATGAGCTTCTGCTGCAGACTCAGTTTCTCAGAGATCCACTTCAGAGAGGAAATCGTTCATTTGCACAGACTACATATGCACAGTAAAAGTTCTTCAAGAGTAGTCCTGATTTTCAAATAATGTGTCATGTGTGGGATCTGATTTTCAACCCAAAGAAAAATAGAATATTTTTCTCACCTTTTATAATAAAAGATTGTAGCTCTGCCACACACTTCTCCAGCAAAGACAGAGCAGGTACTTGTTTCAGAGGCAGGGTTTGGAGACACAGTGAGGCACTTTTAATTAAATGAATTGCAGATAACATCTCACGTGGCATGAGAACCACAAAGAAGCACAGACTGAAAAGGCACTGAAGCTCTTGCGGATAGTGCCGATAAGCACATAAATTGATCTGACAATACCCCCAGCCGGATCCTGCATTCCCCATTGTTGTTTCCATTGTTATCCTTGTTTCTGATTTCATAAGATGATGAAATGTAGCTATGCACATAAGGAAGCCTGTAAAACAAGGGTGGGGAGTGTCAGGTCTGTATTTCTGACCCTCAGGACCAGGGCTGGCCCAAGACATTTTGCCACTTGAGGCAAAACAGAAAATGGTGCTCTGCCACCACTGTCTCTGCTGCCGCCGCCTCCTGAGGCAACTGGGGGCAGCCTGGGGAAGCCCCAGCGCACTGAAGGCAACAAGAGAAGCAAAATGGAGGCCTGAAAGGAGCAGGCAGTTGCAGCCTCACTCTTCCCAGGCAGTGGCTGTGGGCAAAAAGCACAGGAAAAGTCCGGTAGCATGGTCCTCAGGGGCCCAGATTTGCCACCCCTCCCAGCTGCCCCGAGCCTGCCACCTGAGGCAACTGAGGCTACCCCTCACTTGCCTGGGTAGAAGAATGTGTGTACATGTGTAGAAATGTCTGGCTTTGCATGGCAGGAAGGCAACCTGTTGTACAAAGGTACAGTGGTACCTCGGGTTACATACGCTTCAGGTTACATACGCTTCAGGTTACAGACTCCACTAACCCAGAAATAGTACCTCGGGTTAAGAACTTTGCTTCAGGATGAGAACAGAAATCACACGGCGGCAGCGAGAGGCCCCATTAGCTAAAGTGGTACCTCAGGTTAAGAACAGTTTCAGGTTAAGAACGGACCTCAAGAACGAATTAAGTTCTTAACCCGAGGTACCACTGTATATCATCCTCACAGCTCTACTCACTTTTTTTCTCGGGCTCCACCCATGGCTGGCCTGCAGCCCCAGAAGGCTGCCCATGAGGGGAGCATGGACTTCAGAATAAAAAAGCTCCCATTTCCACTGTAACAGAAGAAGAAAGAGTGGTCAGGCGGAGAGTCACGAGCGAAGGTTACAGTGCTCAATGAGCAATGAGCAACCTTCCAGGGGCCACATGCCAAAACTGGCTGGGACCAGAGGCAGAAATTGGGCAGAGCAACAGGTGTGCCTCTTACTTTGATATCTTAGGCTACATTCCACCCCCAACAAAAGGCAGAGGCTTCTACACATACATCTCTCCATCCAGGCATTATTGCGTTTCAAGGACACACTGCATCCAATAAACAGCACATGGAGAAGGTACAGAGTACCTAGTGAGGGTTGTGGCATGGAGAGAGGTCTGAGGGCCAGATAGATAGGCTTTGAGGGCCACATTCTACCCTGAGGCCTGAGACTCCCTACCGCTGGTCTAGCACATAAAATAAAAGTCTGCCAGAACAAAAAGTAATTCAGTAACTGGTGGGAAACGTTGCATAAAGAGGCCAACTGCACATCATGGAGCCAGGTGCTCCATAATCTGGCTTTAGCCACTGAGAAGACCTTTTCTCTTGTCCCATCCAGACATTCTTCCCCCATAGGTGAGACACAGATAAGGGTCTCACCTTCTGGTCAGAGTCCAGAGACCTTCCAAGCTGCATAGGAAAAAAGGCATCATCTTAGCTGTTTCATCCTTTCTCCAACCATCTCTTGTCACCCCATTATCCCACCATCCAACTACAGTACTTAGAAAATGAATGTGTTAGATTTAGAACCCTCCTTGCCTCTTCTCTGGGGTTGTTTGTTTCACTAACATTCAGATGTTTGGTTCCTCCTAAACTCCTAATCTGGCCGTCCTCTTGTGTAGTGACACTGGCCTCACTCATAATGGGTTTTACAGAGTTTCTACCTCAGGAGCACCTACTAACACTTTTGCAGCTGCGTTCTGGGCCAGCTGATGTTTCCAAAGAGTGAATAAATTGAAATGATGAAATGGGCTTAACAATTTCTTTTCTTAGGTACTGGAAGAATCTAAATGCCTGGTCCGGAGCTTCCTTAAATCTGGCCTCGAAGATGTGAATGAGAAAGAATGTCAGATGTTAAAACAGCTCTGGAGTTCTTCCAAAGGACTAGATTCATTGTTCAGTTATCTGCAAGACAAAATATACGAAGTCTGACATCCTTGCGCAACTCTGAAAGAGCAGGGAGGAAGAATGTTCCAAGAGTAAAGCGATTTCAGGCGTCACCAGGGTTTGAGAAAATAATATAAAAATCAAACCCAGACCCAGCAAATCCTTCAGAGGAATTTGTGATAGTGTATCTAACATACCTATGGTTGTGTCAGTTTCCTTGTGAGTTAAATAGAGAAGTTCAGTGGCTGTTCCTAGCAGGTTTGATTATTGTTCGACAAAGGAAGAGACAGATGTGTTAAGAACTGCATCTCAATGTACACTTGCCTAGAGAGAAGTGTACATTGCATGTGCTAGAAAGCACGAGTGTATCCCATCAAGGCATACTGCAAAAATCAATTGTTGTCTCTTTTTTAAAATTTAATTTATTCTTGCTACTGTAAGCAACTTATCTTTGCGTTGACCCAAGTGGCTCAGTTTAGAATTTGGGCCGAAGCCACGCTTTCAGGGCCCACTTTAGAAATAGTTTAATAATTTTGTTTTGTTCGTTGAAAGAATAACCATGGAAAAAATTTAAAAGGGGAGAGTATAATTTATATGTATGATGTAAAAAAAAATATTTTGGAGAAAAGAAAAAGAACCTACTTGGATTTGTGTTTTCCCCGCTCTGTTTGTGAATTTATTTAATTTATTTATTTGTGTCTTGCTCTGTGTGTGTGTGTGTGTGTGTGCGCGCACATACAGACACATTTGATTGTTCGTCTAGTTAATATATAATTATCATTTTCAGATTTCCCCGGATTGGACAACTGTTTTGCACGAGTACACAAGCTCTGTGGTTTACAATAAACGAATTGAGCTGTGCGTACAATAAAAACAATATAAAGCAGGAATGCTGTAGGGCATTAAAAAGCAGCAGAGAGTAGACATCATTTTAGATACCTTAAGAAAACCAATCAAATGCCGAAGCTGTGAGTTTTAGACAAGTCTCCTCCTGACAACTTGAGGCATAGGTAGCAGGTGCTACATTTAAAAGAAAAGCTAATATGTTTACTATTTTCTTATTAGCTCAACATTAATAACAGGGTGAATGGTGCCTAACTTGTGGCGCCAACAAAGGATTAAGCATTCCTTTGTGCTATGAAACTTAGAACCTTACCTTCATGAGCCTCCTTCCCCAGATGTGATGTAGTATATTTTGGAAAACGTTGAGAGAGGCCAGCAAGAAGCTGCTAGAGGATCATGAATTAGATGGGGAAAGGCTTTCATACTTCTTTCATTCTCCAACCCTCGGTGGCCAGACTCTCCACAGGTTTCCCTCAGGACAGTCTATGGTCATTTGCTATTAGAATGTGACCCTAATGAATAGATTCTTCCATTTTGCATCAGTTTATTATGTGTTTGAAGTCTCTGGAAAAATACCAGAAGGAATGCGTTCTTCAGATTAAGCAAAGAAGCTGGCAAGTCCAATCAAGATAAAAGGTGTGGGCTGTTCTAGTGCTTTGTATGGCGGCTCTGCATCTTCCGACTACTCTAAAAAATTATTGTTCTCTTAAGATTGCAAAAAAGAAAAAAAAGGAATCCTGGGAACAGACTGAGGGTTCACATTATCTCTCAGATTTCATGGAATACAGAGATTGACTTCCACGATTTCCCTATCTGTCTGTCTGTCTGTCTAGTTTGCTGCCCTTTCAAGGTTAAGTAGAACACACTTTCCATTTCTTTTTACTTTTCAGAGGTTCCAAATTAGACTACTGGGCTTGGATTTTTTTTTATTTTGTTCCGTTTTTTGCTTCATATTTGGCAAAGCTTCACCTTCTAGTTAGAGCACATCCACGGGAATCTACTTACAAATCAATGCAGAGTCTGGCTTCTTGTTCAGATTTGTCTAAATATTTTTGGAAAGCAATATTCAAGGTGGCTTGTGGAATGCTTGTTACCCACAAGTGTTAGAAGCCAAGGCCGCATTCCTCAGTCAAGGGCTGATGCCTCCCTTATTCTCAGCCGTGAACCGTCTTAACAAACCCACAAATCATTTTCGTCCAGTTGACTTCCATAGAGTCAATGTGTGAACTGGAGTCATACGCTTGAATGTACACTTGCAGGGCAAATAATTGCATTGAAATATATGGGGAAACATCTTTCAAAAACATGCTTTCATGTCTCTAAACAAGTGATGCAACCCCAAATGATGTGTTAGACATTTTAACGAACCAGTGGAAAGTCCTTGCAGCATGGGAAAATTATTGCTCTGTGTAGACTCTTGGGAGTGCGACATTTTGGGTTTTGAACAGCAGTTTTTCTTAATGTATCTGATTTTTCAACATTGTTTCTTCAACAGCATTTTCAAAACCGTCTCATTTGCCTTGGCAAATTAATAGCTGAACAAAACTGAGTACCATTTCTTCATAAAAATTAACTCTGAAAACTCTAAAGCTTTCAAAAAAAAAGAATCATGTTTAGGTGGTTAATTTAATTTCCATTTAATTTTTTTAAGAAAAATGGGCAGTGATTATTTTTTAATACACTTCCTTATTTTGTTTTCTCTTTCTATTGTCACTGGGTATTCAGCTGTATAGGTATACTGTATATATTAGACCGAATACTTTTATGAATATTCACAGTATTTAATTAAAAAATACATGCAAATTTGTTGTTAAGTATGTTATATTATTTCATGTAAATTGTTTTGTACAAATCTTTAAGGATTGGCAGTTTTTGCATTTGTAGATACGGTAAAATGAAACAATTTATTTCTGTGTGTTTCTCTTGCATGTACATTTTCGCTGTACATAAAGTGTGGCTTTAGTTGGGTAACCTTCTGTTTCAATGAATAAGCTGTCCAACTTTAATAAGTATATATTTTCAAAAATATAAACTTTTATATTTCCGTGGTAGATTAGGGTAAGCGTTTTAGGCAATCTTTTTCCACAATGGTTAACCATTATTTTAATCTCAAGCATCCTGGGGTTGGTGCCAATTGTTTTCCTCTTAGAATTCTAATACACACTTTTACACTTATATATGCAGGCAGGGTGTTGTTTTATTATTTCTTTTGTTTTTTCCCCAACCTTGAAATAACAGAGTTTAAGGTACAATTTGTAAATTTAGTGCATTTGTGAATAAGCCTTACCACTAGGTTGAATCAAATGTTGTTAACTGCATAAGTAAGATGGAGGGTCCAGTTAGATGTGATGGCAACAGACCCATGTTGTAGAACATTTATTCTTCTTGTTATAGTTGCCATCATGCAGATATAAAAATAGAGGATGGGGAAAACTTCATGCCGGCCACCTTTCTTCACACATCTTTTTCCCCACTGAAACTCCCCCCTCCGCTCAAGTTGCCTCCTCCTATCCAGACTCTAAAACCAGGTATAAGCTCTCTAGAGGGGCAAGTTGCTAGGGAGAGGTGGTTCTCAGGATAGGAAACACACAGACAGAGAAAGTGTTCAGTACAACCTACCTTCTAAGGAATGTGTTATGTCATCATCATGTCTAATTAGATCTGAAGAAATTTCCTCTAACACCCCCCCCCCCCCGTTGAAGCATTCAGACATTTGGCAAATTTAGAATGCAAGGCCTTAATTTTTTTCCTTGTGATATGGATTAATACGGGTTGTTTCTTTCAAACAACATAGTTAGGCTTGTCGGTGTGGGTATTGTTTGATATAAACTCTGCATACTGTCTGCCCAGCCACATTACTCAATCTCAGGCTCTCTCTTTTTTCGGTGGCTGGGTCTATAAAAGTCAAATCTGACTGAAGCCAACTCTCTTTAGGAGGCACTAAAGAAGTTTACATAAGGGACTTACAGACAATCTTAATCGTAGTGCATCTAAGTACTCCGTTTCCTGGATGTGTTATCTCTGTCTACCCAATTAACTGTATGTTTTTAAGCCATACTTAAATCTCTTTGCCACTACTTTAAATACCACACAGGAATTTAATTGCTAATTCACTGACATTGTCAACAGGATTTTAACTTCTAGGGAATAATATATATAAATATATATGTATCTTCCATTAAAAAAAATAAGGACCAAAGAGTTATCAATTATCCTAATGAATGAAGTTAAAAAAAACGAAGCAGTTTATCTGTACAGCAAAGGGTCGTCTGTTGATTCCCTTTCAACATGCATTTTGTATCATTCATTTCAGGGATAGAGAAAAGGGCAGGATAGCCATTGTGGGTCTATCTGCTTTTAACATGTTGGAACATGAAAGATAGCCAGTAAAGATGGAGTGCCTATTGGTAAGGCTTATTACCAAACTTTGGAGATAAAGCAAATAACCAAAAAAAAAAAAAGCAGAATTGCAAATTTAATCTGTGAAGATTGTTTGATTTCTAATGAGTGTCTTGCACAAAGGAATTAAAACATTTTCTGATTAGGCCCATAAGTTATTTTGTTGTCCAAATAGCATAGAATAAGATGGGAACAGTTTCCAATATTTGTGATGAAGGAGAGTGCACAGTATATAACAAATATGAGGGTATAGGGCACCCCTTAACCACAGTGTTGTAAATAATATTTTGGAAGCTAGTTCAGTACTAGTTTCTTCTGATTTATCAAATATTGACTGTCTAGATCAAATTGTACACAATATATTTGTCAATGGTCCTGTAAACTAGTGTATGAACACATTTTTCTGGGTGCCTTAGAAGTTGTATTTTTCATGTGTGTTAATATGCAGTATTTATACATTGTGAGAAGCTGCTTTGAATAAAAACATTGAAACTTCCATTTTCTGACTTTGGGGTTATAAAAATGGCCATGGTGAGTTTTGCCAAGGAGTGTCAACGTGTATATCCATTACTGCCAACATCAAACTTAAGGGGAAGGTGCATGCCAGATTTTCCAAGCAGTCACAGGGGGTTCTTCACCCATGATAAAGGCCTGACATCATCACCTGGCAACCTAGGGGAATTTCTCCAGCAGGGCCTACCAGCACCAACCTCAGCCCCTCCACGTTGGACAGTTGGGTCTGTGAGCCTTCCTTTACATATCCCCAATGTCCTGGCATGACACTAGGTAAGACGCTTTGGGGTATTGTGATTAATCAAGATATTGATCACTGCACTCGGCAGAAGAGGGCCTTCAGTGGAGATCTTATCAGGAGATCATTTCTGCCCTCCCATTAGTCCTACTGAGGACCTTTCTCTTCCAGCAAGCCTTTTCAATCCTTATCTTTCCCAGGCTGTCTCTGTGTTGGAATTGTTCTAAGCTGTTTTATCATTTGAGGGTTTGCTGCCATGAGCCCCTTTAGGAGGAGGGCGAGATGTAAATTTAATTCATGCGTAAATGTAATATGGCGGCTCTCACCCACCCTTGCAGGTAAGATGGACAGGTAAGCCCATCAAGCTCAACTTAAGAGGTGCCCGCCAAAGTAACTTTTCCTAGTATTCCTTCACACCTGAAACTGTCCCTGCACACGTCCAAAGCAAGTCAAAGGATAGATGAGTCCATATATCATGGTCAACCACCTTACAAAACATGCCTGTTACAGCCACACCGCATTGTAATAACACACTTCATCAGAGAATGTGCATGAGCTTTCTACCTGCATGTGCCATCATTTCTCCTTGCCTTGCTATTATTATTATTATTAATTGAGTTTTCAGTTTTATAGTTGCAACATTTTCCATTCTTTTACAGCAGTCATTTTGGACTTCCCACCCAGCGTTCCATAACAGTTCTTTACAAATCTTACTTGGCTGAATACACATTAATTCCTTCACCTTATTTTCCACATTCTCATAACCTTTACATTGTCAACTGCTGGTCATAAGATACCCCCTGCCTGGAATTTATATTTGAGATCAATTTTTGTTTTGTAAATATTCCCCTAAATACTCCCACTCCTCATCCATTTGTCATCTTGGTTTCTTACTTTAGATATCATCCTTGCAAGCTCACCATATTCAATTCATTTATTTAACCGTTGTTCTTCCCCTGGGGTCTCTTTGTTTCCAATATATTGCATATACCATACTCACAGCTGTTGTTGCATATAGAAATAGTTTGTGGTTTTTTGGGGGTAACTCATTCCCAAGCATGCCTAGAAGGAATGCTTCCAGTTCCTTGGAATTTGTGAATTTCAATTTTTAAAAAAACTCGTACACTATCTCCCATAATTCCTTTGCCCGGTTGCATTTCCACCATAAATGAATAAATGTGCCCTCAACTTCTAGCCATTTCCAACAAAGTTTTGAGCCTCTTTTATACATTTTAGCCAATTTAACCGGTGTCAAATACCATCTATATTGCATTTTTTGCTTATTTTCTCTTATTTGATAGCATTCAGAAATGTTCAGTGTAAAATTCCATAATTTTCCCCATTCAACGATTTCGATTTCAATATTATGCCCAATGTCAATGACCCTTTTTATCATTGCCTCCTTTATAAGTTCATCTTTAGTCTCCCATTCTAACAATAATTTATATAATTAGAAATTAATTTTTATTAGGTCCCAAAATCCCTTTTTCTAATTCTGAACCTTCTTTATCTTTTTTCTTTATCTTTTTTTAAACACTTCCCTTGTTTGAAAATAGTGAAACTAGTCAGGTATCCAGTTAGAAATCTCCTGTCTATCTCTTAATTTTATATTACCTTCTTGATATTCAAGCAGATCTTTATACTTTCCCCAAGTCCTATCCATATTTACCCTTGCTGCAACTGCTTCTACCAGTGATATCCAGCCAGGAGTTTTTCTTTCTAAGATATCTCTATGTCTCATCCAGACCTTATATAAACTTCTAATCACATGATTAAAAAATCCCTTGTGAACCTTGGTTTTTTCGTACCATAGGTACGCATGCCACCTATAAATCAAATTGGCCCCTTCTAAATCCAATATGTTCACATCCTTCAGTTCAGTCCATTCTTTCATCCAACTTAAACAAGTTGCTTCATAGTAGAGTTTCAGATCTGGAAGAGCAAATCCCCCCTCTTTGCCTTTCATCTATTAATATTTTATATTTAATCCTCAGTTTTTTTCTTTTGCCATAGAAAATTTGATACGTCTTTTTTCCATTGTGTAAAGCCTTGCTGCAATTAATTCCTGGACTAATTGATCAGTTTCTCATGTCATCCACGTTGTGAAACTATGACTATCAGGTCTGGAACAAACCTGGCTCAGAAAATGCAGTTTGAATTTAAATGGGTGTCAGCTATTGTATTTGAGCTAAGTGGACCTCAAATCTGATCCAGCAGGACTCTTCCCATAACAGGGACATTCAAAGCAAATGGGAAATTGACAGCATCTGGAAGACCAAAGATTCCATCTTCTCTGGTGTATATTTGCTTGAGTTCCATTTGATATCCCATTTGATACATTGTGATACTTCACTTCCAAATCTAAATTTAAACAGTCAATATTTAGCAGTATTGAGTAACTAAAACAAATCTTCTTTAACATTTGATATGCAATGGTATTTTGTATTTCATAGCCTTTTGCAGGTAGCGTACAAACACACACACACACACACCAACCATTGTTTTTACTGGAGGGAAGTGAGGAAATGAGGAATTTCTTTTGTTTTGGCAGAAGTTCCATATTTCCTGCAGTTACAGTGCATTTTACATCAATGTGCAGGTATAATAATATTTTACCTGTATGCATTATTTACACGCCAACTGCAGCGTGACTTTGTTCTAAAGAAAAGATTGCTGAAAGGTGCTGAAATGTGCTGGAGCAGGATAAACGTATTCGGTGTAATTTCCTTGCTCAGCTCCAAAGGTGTCAAAACAATATTTTACGTTGGTGCTTCCTTTTGTTTCATTTGTCATTCTAAAGCAGACGCTAAATTTAAATGAAAGCGTTGTAAAACATTTATGTGCTATCATAAGGAAATGCTTTGCTTTACAATCATGCAGGCCATTAAAAAAAAAAAGGAGTTCATAACGTGAAAACCATTTCATACGAGTGAAGGAGCCAGGGGAAGGATTATCAAAATGAAACAACCAGCTCCATCCAGTGCCATTCATGGTGGGTCAGTCCATGCAATGCTTCCTTGTAGCAGCTACCCACCCCCACCTCCAGCCTCCCTGGGGCCTGTACCATGTGCAGGAGAGTGTCCATAGCTAACACAGAGTATCTCCCTCTGCTCAGCCCACTCTTCCGCTTTGAAAAAAACTGCTGCCATGAGACGGGTTTGATATTTCCACAAGGCTGCCCCTTATCAATCAGCCTCCAAATTCCCCCCAAGGCCCTCCTGAAGCTTTTTAAAGTAGTGTGGTATTATAGCTCCTAAGTGTGAGAGGGTTAAAATAAGATGACACCACACCAGGTTTATGAAACGGTCTAAAGTGTTTTCTTTTTAAGACAGAAAAAATAATGGAAATTTAAGGAAAAGATATGTGTAAGTGATGGAAATGAACCCAATTTGGTCAACTGATTGGTTAATCTAGTTTAGGATTGTCAACACTGACTGACAGCAGCTTTCTGGTGTTTGGGGCTGTGGTCTTTGCCATCACCTTTTAACTGGAGATGCCAATCCTTTAACTACCCAATCCTTTTAACTTGAGGTGCCAGGAATTCAAAGTATGAGTTCTGCCACCAAGATACAACCCATCATTTTCCTAATTACTCCAATCCCCTCAGCCTTGTTCTCTCCTTCCTCCTCATCCATTGCTGCCTCCTTAACTCCCTCTCTACATCCTCAAGTCTCCCACCATCTCCTGTTCCATGTTCGACACTCCATCCTCCTGACATTCAGGATTTAGATACCTCCTCACCTTCCAATAGTGCAAGCCAAATTTGGGGTGGCCTGTAGCTTCCCAATGCTTCCTGCCAAAGTCACTTGCAGCTGCTGGTGCCTGCAAACAGACTAAGTCAAGACCATCAGCATCAGGAGACGAAGGAGAGGGTGCACGAGATAGCCCTCAACAGCTGCCAACCCAGACTAGGATAGCAATCGCAGTAGAAGTTGTTCAAAACCTGGCATTCTTGTTCAATCTATCCACCAGTGTGTTCTGTATCAAATCTATCACATACATACTTGCACACATATGTTTCTATGATTCCTTACCAAATGCTCCTTTCTGATCATGTCAGTTGTTTGGGTCTTAAGAAAACAGGAGACTGCCATACCAAATCAGATCATTAGTCCATTTTGCTGAGTATTGCCAACTGACTGGCGATGGTTCTCCAGGGGTTCTGGGGTGAGTTAGTCCCTGCCCTACCTGGAGATGCTGGGGGTCAAACGTGGGACTTTTTGCATGCCAAGCAGATGCTCTTCCATTGAGCTATGACCCTTCCCTGATATTAATTTCCCTTTAGTTCCAACTGGCGTCCCCAAAGGAGATTCAGTTACCAGTGGTACCAAAGAGACAAAGATGAGGCAGACAGACAGACAGACAGACACACACACACACACACACACACATACCCTGTGTGAATAATAATTATTGAATAACTGAATGGTGGACAAGCACTGTCTTGTTAATCAGAAAGCTGTATTGTATGCTAATAAGACCTCCTTATTCTTAGCCTACTAAACAACATTACAGTCTCCTTATTCCATCTCCTCCTCAACTGCATGTATATATTAAGTTCCTAATATGCTCAAAATCCATAGTGAGTAATTATGCATATTTTCAAACTGGTGCATTGAAACTTCTAAACTTTCAAAAGAAGATGTGTTCATTTAAGATTTTCTGGAAATGGTTTATTGGATTCCATTTGAATTCTATGAACTTCTCTATAACTCCTTGACACGTCAAGTAGTGAATGATATCTCTGAGTCTTTACTTCCCATCAAGATACTTTCCTGTCTGTTTCGATTTACTTTCACCTACTTCAGTTATAGTAACTGTATGACAGGTAGACAGATGGATAGATACGTTAATATAAAGTTTTTAAAGCATTTTAGAAAATTTGAAAATCCTGACAGTCAGGATTCATGCTGTCCATAGGCTTTTTATCCTGCTGTTTGTGTCCAGAGATTGTGTGGGTTTAGGAAACACAGGGATTGTCTATCATATGAGAGAAATCCAATCTTTTAAAGGTTTTTGTGCAGGAGCACATGGCAGAACAAGATGCTCTGTGGTGTATTTGTTTGAATAAAGCTCTTTTAATGAAACTCATCTTCATTCTTGGTGCCTGTTATTGGACCCAGAAACAATACACTACCTACTGCCCACAGCTATTTTTAAAAGAAAAACTTAAACAGATAGGAGATTAGTGTATGGATCCTTCATTGTCTCATCTTATTTAGACCTGTTAGTCTAATCTGCATTGAAATTCAAACTGTGTGGGAACATGACAGTATTTATAAGAATATTCAAATATTCACTTATATCATCCTATGAGCAAGGTGATCATAGGTGCTTAATAAGCCAATCAGTGATAAATCCAAGAATGGAGGCATCATTCTCAGTTCTTATGACTTAACCTTCACAAAGAGGAGGGAAAGACTGCAAACAGAAAGACACTTTCACAATTAAAAGGATTCGGGGTGCAGGCTGGCAAAACAAGGACAATTACCGGAAGCCTGCAATTACACAGAAACCCTTAATTGTACAACCTGAATTTGCTGGTATGTGGTTGAATCCCAAAAACCCCAAATAGTTAAGAACATAAAAAGATCTTGCTGGATCAGGCCAATGGCCCATTCTAGTCCAGCATCCTGTTCTCACAGTGGCCAACCAGAGGCCTGTGGGAAAGCAGTAAGCAGGATTAGAGCAAAGAGTATTCTCGCCTCCTCTGGTTACCAGCAACTGGTATTCAGAAGCCTACTGCCTCTGAATGTGGAGGCAGAGGATAGCTATCATGGCTAGTGGCCATCAATAGCATGGATTGGTCTAATCCTCTTTTAAAGCCATCCAAACTGGTGGCCATCATTGCTTTCTGTGGGGCGAGTTCTATAGTATGTGCTGTGTTTACAGTCTGGAAGCACCTTCCGAGTGGCGGTCAGCAGTCACGTGTCTTTGAAGCAATGGAAGAGCCTCTTGGTGGGGGATGTGGCGTGTTCTTCTTGAGTTCTTGCCCATTATGAGTCTGGTGGGCAAACAATTATCGAGGAGGAGGTTACGCCTGACTTTCAATCTCTGTCAAACAGCTCACTCCAGCTGCACAGGAGACCAGGAGATGAAGGCTTCGCATAATGCCACTCTTGACTAATTAGGCATGGGGAGTGAGTTTTCCAGTGATGCCATTATCCATTTAATGACCTCTTATAGAAAACGGATACCCTGGAGCTTGTTTGGAAGGCTATGTAATCCGTAACCAGAAGGCTGGAAAGATAAGGCAGTGTACCTCTTCTAATATCTTTGACTGATATAAGGCTGCAGTGTTTAGTCAATTAATTGGTACAATTAAATTGATTAAAAACGTTTTAATCAACTAAAAGGTACCCCCATGTTTTCCAAAACATTTTTCTGAGACTGGCTGCGAATTAAATGTTTACATATTCTGTAATTTTAACAGCTGGTTGCCTGTGTTTCCTCCTCCCACCCCACTCCACACATAAAGCATCCCCTTTTCCCTTTGTATGTATGTGTATCTTATGGTTTATAAGGCCAAGGGCAGGGACTGTCATTTTTATTTTTATTGATCAGCAAGCCATTACAGCAGCATTTTTGGCTGAAGAGTGAGGCAGAAATGCTTAAAAAAATTTTTTTTAAAGTAACTAATGTTTTAAAATAATAGTGCCCTGATTAAGAAGGCAGGAGATTGTTTTTTTTAAAATGCATACATACATACACTGCGTGTCATCTACTGCTAGACATACTCAGAGAAAACCCACTGAATTTAATGAACATGGCTAATATAGGTCTGTTAATTTTAATGAGTCTACTCCAGATAAAATGGAAAAAATATGGATATAACATTTTATCATTTATTATTATTATTATTC
This sequence comes from Podarcis filfolensis, assembly GCF_964270895.1. Classification (NCBI taxonomy): domain Eukaryota; kingdom Metazoa; phylum Chordata; class Lepidosauria; order Squamata; family Lacertidae; genus Podarcis; species Podarcis filfolensis. Next base: position 49,583,948 of record NC_139611.1, read on the forward strand.
TTTTGTATTATATTGTGGAAGCAGCAGAGTTTTTACATTAAAAGAGGCATTCCTGCCCATATTGTTTTACATTGCTGTTTCTATACAGCTGTTATTTTAAATGTTGTGGTGCTTTTGCACCAGGAGGGCAGCATATAAAATGTACATACATACATGGGATTGCTGATATGAATAAATAACTAAAAAGACAGCAGAACACAGAAGCATACCAGCAAACCACCAGCTGCCTTATTGCACAGTCCTAGCTATGCCTGCAAACCCATTGATTTCAGTGGGACTCCCCCTGATGCAAACACGCATAGGATTGCAGTCTTAGGCTACTTTAGGGAAGCCACAGAAATCCCAGTTCCTACACTAGATTCCTCTCTCCACATTGTATGCCTAGTGCAGTGGTGGAGCTTCACGCTCCAGCACCGGAGGGCAGAGAGCAGGCGGGGGTGGGGCTGGTGCGCGTCCTGGGGCCATGGTGTGCCACCCGTAGCACCCAGCGCGGGCGGGGAGGCAGCCATGATGGCACCCCGCTGGGATTGTGCTGCCGGGGGCAGTGTGCTCCCCCTCTACACATCTTCCCCTGCCAGTGGCCTAGTGTACAGAATAGCAGAAGAGGTAGTGATGCTGAGTTTGTTAGGGAAGCAGACAAGGTTTTTTTTGGGGGGGGTGGATTTTGCATGTTGTCAGGGAATCAGGAGCAGGAGCACTGGGGAGAGAGGAATTGGAGAGCGAAGGGAAGAATCCGAGGGAAGCGTAGGGGAGTATGACAGTGGCCCGAGAGATTCCATGAGCTTCTCCAGCGAATCAGAAGATTCCCAGAAGGGGGCTCCGATGGTCAGGTCAAGGGGGGTCCCAGGGGGGACGCACCAGAAACAAGGAGCCAGAGGGGAACCCCAAAGCAGCAGTGGAGGATCGGGACCAGTTTCCCCACCAGAGCGTAGTGGGGGGGAAGAGTCACATGTGTCAGGGCCAGCGTCTCCTCCGGAGGGGAGGGAGAGTAAGTCAGGGCTGACCACGCCTCCATCGGAGAGTGGGGGAATGGAGGGGAGGTCAGTTGCAGCTAGCCCACCCGAAGGGGGAAGCAGTGACAGCAGCAGTGAAACGGTTAGGAGGAAAACGGCTGGCTGGGCGCGCGCGCCAAGTTCAAATGTACAGGCGCGTGGGACAGCAGGAGACCCGGATGGGGAACCAGCTCCTAAAGCCCGCCGGAGGGAGGGAGAAGGCTCAGGGGAATCAGCGTCAGAGGAGGCTAGGAAGGGCGAGACCCCGGCGGGCAGGCGGACCCAGAGGAGGAAGGAGCAGCGGAAAAGGTGGAGCAAGGCTAGGGTCTTAAATTGGTGTACAGGGGGAGGAGATTCAGAAGGGTCATCAGCGGTCTGACAGTTGAGACGTGGGGCTGCGCGCTGCGGCTCTGGAAGTGAAACTGAACTTCAATAAAGATTTTTGTATTTAATTAGAAAGCAGCGTTGGTCCTTTGTGAGCTGGGACCTTGGGCAGCCTTGACACATGTGTTTTTCTTTTTTTAAAAATGCTTGCATATGCCTATGCTGGTCCGCTGAGTTTGGGCAGCTTTCGAGAAGGAAATTGTGTTTAGCCATAGGCGATGTACTCTAAAACAGGAAGCAGCAGAAACCACCTTCTGACAGGAAAATAAATAACAAAAAAGAGAAAATGTGTGGTAGAGAGAGTGATGCTTTGTCTCACTGGAAACAGATTCGGATTCTGAATGCCTCCATTTTGGAACGTTTCGGCTCCTGAACACTGAAAACCCGGAAGTAAATGCTCCAGTTTTTTAACGCTTTTTGGAAGCCAGACATCTGACGTGGCTTCCACTTGAGTGCAGGAAGCTCCTGCAACCGACTGGAAGCCGCGCCTCGGATGTCGAACATTTCAGAAGTCGAACGGGCTTCCAGAACGGATTACGTTCGCAACCAAGGTTTGACTGGACAAGGAATCTCAGAACCAGGAGCCAGGGCCAAATGTCGACCTTTCTGTCACTCGGAACTGTCCCCCAGACCACAGCTCCTCCCCAGCCCTTCACTGACTCTGCCTTGCAGCCTCCTTTACCTGGCTGGAATCTGTCCTGAACTCTGACAGTGCTTCTGCCTTGCCTGGGTGGAAGTCAGAAAATAGTGCGTGAGTCAATTGATATTTGTTACAGCGCCCACTTTTGCTTCTGGCCCCACCCGCCACTGGCACGTGGCCCCTGAGAGGTTGCCTATAAGGAAATGTGGCCCTTAGGCTGAGAAAGCTTGACCACCCCTTTAGCAGCTGCTGGCAGGACCAGAGTGAAAAGTGGGCAGGGCCAACAGCAAAAATGGGCGGGGCCATAGCTAAAGGTAGGAGGGACCAGAGGGGTGGAAGGATTTGTCAGCTTTCGCTTCTGTCAGTTTTGTCTTCTCTCAGCTACTCATTTTTCCCAGTCTTAAATTCTCCACATTTCCTCATCAGTTTGTATTATTATTATTATTATTATTATTATTATTATTATTTCCGCAACCACCAGCATTTTAGTGTGCATTTCTTGTAATAAGCACATTTTTACATGTGAGTTTCCATAGTATAAGAAATTTTAATGTTATTTTTTAAAATATATGCATTTTAATGGACACTTTCTGCTTGTATACAAATAATAATAACAACAACAACAATAATAATAATAAATTTTTATTTATATCCCGCCCTCCCCAGCCGAAGCCAGGCTCAGAGCGGCTAACAACAATAAAATAATACAACATTATTGTACATGTTATTTGATTGGAGGCTTAAAATTCAGGGAAGTGCAGATTTTGAAGGACTGCTGCGAATCAGTTTACATAGGATTTTGGGGAAGTGTGAGTTAGTTGCAAACCAAACCCAATTTCTCCTCCATCCCTATGGATGAAGCCTGGGAGAGACAGAAAGGCTTGGATGGCCACATCCCCGCCCCGTCCCCCCGCCCCAGGCCTGAGGTTCCCCACACTTGGCCTAGTCTTTTGACACTGCTCTATTCCTCAGTCAGCTCAGATAGTGTCTGGACCGACTCAGGTTCCACCTCCAATCTAATTGCCTCCCAAACCAATTCATTTGCCTGTGTTCTTTCCCAAACCAGTGGGCTCAGGATCTTATTTCTGATATAAAAACATTTAGCAAATGTACTTAATTCATTGAAGCTAGAAGAAAAGATAAGGAAGGGTCCCTGCCAGGCTTCAGGTCAGATGGTGTCAATGGATTACTGGTGAATTTCACTTCCTTTAATTCATCTCAAAAAAGAAGATTGTTGTCTCTTGGCTTGTGGGTGAGTATTTGTTCCATTCCCAACCCTGCTTCAGTTTAATATCAAAAACGCATTCTCCATCTTGCAAGGTGGCATAATATCCTGTGGAAGAGATAAAAGGCAATCGCCAGGAAATTGAAGAGAGAGGGAGAGAAAAACAGCAACATCAGATTAGTGGGAGAAACATAGTAATGAAATGTTCATTGTTAATAGTATTAATTGAAGTTTTGCAACTCTCCTCACCCATCCCTCTTACAAATACAGGCAAAACGCAAGTGTATTATACCCAGATGTATGCTGAATAAAAAGTTTAACTTTGACCAAAAGGATTTTGGCTCTTAACTAATCATGTGTGCTTTGAGGTCTGTGGCTGGAAAAGGGATGGTTAAGAGCACTCTTGGCTTTTAACCATCTTTCCAACTTTTATAGTGCAGGTCTCATTGCAAGTTTGATTACTGATAGGCACAGCGGTGGTTGGTGCCTATTGAAACTTTTAGGGCGGAAGGCTGACAGTAGATGGAGCCTTTGCTCAGGTGGAGGTGTCAACTGATTCTAGTTTTGTCCCCCTCCTCCTCCCTGCTGAGTTCAACAAGGGCAACACTGAGACAAGGAGGAAGCTGGCAGGCAGATCCACGCCCCCTGGCAGGCGGGCAGGAAGGTGGAGGCATGGAAAGGAGGGCAGACTAATGTTGGTGGGGCAGTGGCCCATTCTGCCTAATGGATCAGATGCCACATCATACATCCAATGTAAAACAGCAGTTGAAACTCTGTTACAAGGTATATAATATAATAATATAATATAATATAATAATATAATTTAAATGTTGTTGTTGTTTAGTCGTTCAGTCGTGTCCGACTCTTCGTGACCCCATGGACCAGAGCACGCCAGGCACTCCTGTCTTCCACTGCCTCCCGCAGTTTGGACAGACTCATGTTTGTAGCTTCGAGAACACTGTCCAACCATCTCGTCCTCTGTCATCCCCTTCTCCTTGTGCCCTCCATCTTTCCCAGCATCAGGGTCTTTTCCAGGGAGTCTTCTCTTCTCATGAGGTGGCCAAAGTATTGGAGCCTCAGCTTCAGGATCTGTCCTTCCAGTGAGCACTCAGGGCTGATTTCCTTAAGAATGGATAGGTTGATCTTCTTGCAGTCCATGGGACTCTCAAGAGTCTCCTCCAGCACCATAATTCAAAAGCATCAATTCTTCGGCGATCAGCCTTCTTTATGGTCCAGCTCTCACTTCCATACATCACTACTGGGAAAACCATAGCTTTAACTATACGGACCTTTGTTGGCAAGGTGATAATATAATATAATATAATATAATATAATATAATATAATATAATATAATATAATATAATATAATATAATATAATATTATATTATATTATAATATAATATAATATAATATAATATAATATAATATAATATAATAATATTTTGAGGCAACATATTTTTGCAATTTCAACTGAACACAGCAGGAAACTGATAACACCTCAGTATCCCTTACTGGGTTTTTTAGCTTTTAAAAAAAGGTCACAAAATGTTCTTCCTTGGCTTTCCTAGTGACTGAGTCGTACGATGATCAGAACTAGGGCAATTACTGCTGTCATACGCTGCTTGAATTAAAACATTCTGTGTGACTAGCAAAACAAAACAATTTTTAGCTCATCCTGCTAGAGTTTCAGTTGGACCTGCCTAGCTGGTTTCAGTTCGTCATTATTCTTTCAGTAAAAGAAACATCTGCAGGACTGTCTCAATTTAAAAGTGTGTGGCTGGTCCACATATGAAGGATCATCACACAATGCCTGTAACATCGTGATAAGTTCCACACATGGACATTCTCACTTAGGCTCCATTTAAAGCAGTATGGTACCACTTTAAACAGTCATGGCTTCTCCCAAAGAATCCTGGGAACTGTAGTTTGTTAAGGGTGCTGAGAGTTGTTAGGAGACCACAATTCACCATTCACAGAGCTAAATTTTTCAGAATGCCCAGCGATGAAGGATTGATTGTTAAATCAATCTGGGAATTGTAGCTCTGTGAGGGGAAACAGGAGTATACTAACAACTCATAGTTGGACCTTAAGCCTTTTCTCTGCCTGTTCTGCTTTGCAATCTGATTTCCTAAGCCTAACCATCAAGTGGGCTGCAAAATAAGGGACATTCTATCACCTCTGGACCCCTTTCCAGATTAGTTTACGCCTCTGCTGTTGGTATCACTATTTTTGGCCAAGGGCAGAAGGGTGGTCATTAAAGAGGGGTTTAAATCTCTCAAACGTTGCACTGTTCTTCTAAAGTCATTACCTAGGGAGACTGTTAATTTGGCTTTGTTGTGGAGGGGGGAAATGCCAGGATGAGTCATTATAGTGTTATTAATCTCTGAACCTCCAAGGCAGGCTCTTTCATTCTCATTTCCTAGCTCAAATGCTACTTTTTCTATTCGCAAAAGTGGATTGGTGGTTTTACAAGAAGTATTGCATATGGGCACCTTCAGGGCCAGCCCTACCATTAGGGAGAGTGAGACACTGCCTTGGGCGGCAAATGCTGGAAGGCAGCAGCAATTGTCCTTGGATGCAGTATTGAAATAAGATGTAATGGCTAGATTAGTCACCCTCTGCTTGGAAAAATCAGAGAAGTGCAAGGTTTGAAGGATGGCTGTGTTTTACTTCACATATTATTTCAGAAAGGGCCAGTCAGGTAAGTTCATGTTTAAATGCACACTGAACAGAATTTCTCCATCACCTTTAATGGAGAATTACATGAGCAAGCTGGCACTGCACTCATAATACCTTGGGCTGATCCAGCAAACAAGAATGCACATGCATAGCCTTTTAAAGGAAGCTAGAATCCTGCTGGGATCAGGGTGCTCTTTGATTCTTTCTCTCCCTGAACTATGAATCTAGAAGCAGATATTCTATGAGGAGTAGAGAAGGGAATCGGAATTCTTTCTGTCAACACATTTGATTGCAAAGCTCCATTTAGCTGCTTCACATCCTGAACTGCTTTCATTCAAGTGGACAGTAAAAGAACTTGGTAACTTTAAGAATGAATGCCTGTGTTTGCTTGTTTTCCTCAGAGGAACATAGTGAACTAACTGCCTGATACTGAGTCAAACCCTTGGGTCCATCTAGCTCAGATTTGTCTTCAATGACTGACAGTGGCTCTCTGGGTCAGAGGGCATTCCCATACCTACATGGAGGTACCCGGTATTGAATCTGGAACACTTTGCATGCAAAGCAAATGCTTTATCACAGGAGTTATGGTCATAGAACTCGAAGGGAACCCAATGGTCATCTAGTCCAACCCCTGCAATGCAGGAATCTCCTTGCAGTCTCTTCCTCCCTTTTTTATTTTTTGGCCGTAACGTTTAGATTGCAAGTCTGCAGGCAGGGACCATCTTGTTGGGAGGCTGCTTACATATGCACCTCTGAAAAAGAGGAAATGCTCCACCAAAATAGAAAATAGCTATTTGCATATGCTGGTGTATATTTGTATAGATGCAAACGTAGGAATATTTACCTGAAGGAGCGTGTCCACCCCCATTGTTCTGCCTGGACGCTGAGGTCCAGGGCCGAGGGCCTTGTGGCGGTTCCCTCACTGCAAGAAGCAAAGCTATAGGGAACCAGGCAGAGGGCCTTCTCGGTAGTGGCGCCCGTCCTGTGGAACACCCTCCCATCAGATGTCAAAAAAAGAAACAACTACCTGACATTTAGAAGACATCTGAAGGCAGCCCTGTTTAGGGAAGTTTTTAATGTGTAACATTTTAATGTATTTTTGATCTTTGTTGGAAGCCGCCCAGAGTGGTTGGGGAGACCCAGCCAGATGGGTGGGGTACAAATAATAAATAATAGCATTATTATTATTACTACTATAATTTAAAGAGAAATACACCCCATCCCACCAAAGAAGGAAGACTGTGACCTGGTGTGTCTGTTAGCTAGCTGCTGGTGGGCAACTTCAGGACCCTTCTTGATTTCCCTTCTTTTGGTTCTTTATCTTTAAGACACATTTGGGGTAGACAGTCCTTCAACTACAGGATGCAGGTCATGCTTGTGGGCATCCCATAGGCAACTGGTTGGCTGCTCTGAGAACAGGATACTGGACTGGGCCTTTGGCCAGATCCAGCTGCAGGGCTCGTCTTATGTTCCTTTGTAAAGTAGGACGACTATGCTGCCTGGTTTGTTCTTGATCTTATCTAAGCTACTCTGGGAGCCTTTTCAGCTGAAAAGAGGGATAAAAATACTTTATAAACAAACAAAAACTTCAGGAAGGCTGGCCTGGAACCTACGTCATCATCCTTTGGGCACCAAACTCCCCATGTCTGTTAAGGACTTTTAATCCGAAAAAGATTGGGTTTTAATGCTGCTTTTGCCTGTCACTTTAACAGAAAAAATGCTACTGTTGTCAGGGAACTGCCATCAGCTCAGAGGCGAGAGGTGGAAGGGCAGTTGTGTTATATGGAACTTCCGAAAATCTTGCGAAGCAGTTTCTCCTCTGGCGAGGAGGGAAGCCCCACCACCAGTGGAGAGGAAGTGGTGAGAGCAGGGGATGCTAGGGAGAGCCTCAACACCGAGCCTGAGCAAACCGGAGGAGAGGGAAGTACCCCTTTGCCAGCGCCCATGCTGTGCAGTAGGTTTAGGCGCAGGGAAGGGAGGAGAAGGTTGGGGGTCACATGACTGTTATGCTGGAGGAGGTATAAGGACCGCCCACTCCCAGATTCTGCTAGCGAGTGAGCCAGACATGAACTTGCGACGCTCTTCACTGTAAATAGTTTGCACTAATAATAAAGCCTGGAAAAGACAGGTCGGAGTCTTGCCTGTTTGCTCTCAAGCAACCACACCACCACCTGACAGCTGTGTTGTTCTTCTGCACAGCCCACTGTGCAGAACTTTACAAGCCGCAAGGTTGATCTGATTCTCAGGAGTTGCATAGGCTCACCTAGTGTCACGGCTATTCGGTAAGAGAAATATAAAGATGGCTCTTTTTAAACTCCCATTGACAATGAATGGTTCTTTGCAGTTAATTTAGCCTGGGTTGTGTCCATGGAAATTACACAATTTCCATGGCATGAGGAGCAGGAATGTACCCTCAGGAATGCAGTTTAAACAGCAGCATCACCAAGATGTCCATTCAGGGTTAAAAGGGGTGGCAGTGCATAAAGGCAAGAACCACATCCATTGCTGTGCTTACTTATGTCTTGGTCCCACTATCCACTGGCATGTGGCCCCTGAAAGCTTCATTAAACAGAAGCTCTGGAAATTCCTGCTAATGGGTAGAACAAAACTTAGGGATAGCTCTGTTGGTAGAACATGAGACTCAGGGTCATGGGTTCGAGCCCCACGTTGGGCAAAAGATTCCTGAAGTGCAGAGGGTTGGACTAGATGACCCTCATGGTCCCTTCCAGCTCCACAACACTATTATTCTATTCAGTATTGTTTAATTTTACCCAGTTTACATCATCATGATGGGAAATGTTTCTGACACTTAACTAGGAACCATAGTTCTGGAGAGCCGTTGCGGTGCAGTTGTGGGACTAGAACTGGCGAGACCCGGGTTCAAATCCCTACCCAGTCATGAAACTCACTTGGTGACCTTGCTCCAGGGGCTTTTTCTCAGCCTAACCTACCTCACAGGGTTACTGTGAGAATAAAATGGGCCTGAAGAAGAACACATGTAAACTACCTTGAGTTCCTTGGAAGAAAGATGTGGCATGAATGTAGTAACTGCTTAAATAGATGGAACTTGCATTTGCATTTATAAATTGTGACGATGCGCTTTCTTTTTTCCTCACCCCTTTATAATCAGGAGTCTTGAAGGCAAGAACGGGAAGCCTCGTCGTGTGGGGAATACACTCGACGTCTTCTGGGCTCCCAAGCCCGGCAGAAATCAAATTGGGGAGGAGCGTAGTGTCTCTTTCTCTTTAACGGACTGTAGATAATCAGCGAGGCGCTCGCAAGAGACCACACTCTGGAGAAAACCCAACCTGTCCCCAATTAGAGCATTTCACTGAGACTATTATTTTCTGAAATTATACACTGGGACTCAATCCTCCAAGGATCCAGAAAAAAAATAGTAGCTCTGCAGCAGCCACTGCTTCTCCAGACGAACTATTACTGGTGGTTAGGGATGAGGGACAGATTCAGTGGAGTTCGCATATAAAAGCCAATCTAACTAATTCACACTTTCTGAAACAGTACAGGAACTGAAACACAGCCATCCTTTAAATTCAGGTCTCTGAATTTTGCAATGCAGTTCAAGGCATGTTGTTAGGGTAAAATGTACATAGAAGTGCAAATATTAGTGAAATGAACAAAATACATATATTAGGGGTCATTGGTTTGGGGGGGAGTATATTAGGCAAAATTGCATGCAAATGTGTATATTAGGAGAAATTAACACCAGAATGCTGATGGATTTCCATGAGGACTTACTTTTTAAAAAAACTGGTGAGGAAATGAGAACTGAATGTAAGATTGGAAAAATGAGAAACCAAGAGAAACTGCAATTGACAGATTTCCCCATCCCTACTGATGGTAAAAGTGGATCTTATAATCTAGAGCTGGTGAACACGAAGATAGACTAAGGCTCTATTATCTTGTGGGCAGCCATGTGCTTTTAGGAAACCCACAAGCATGACAGGGAATCAACAGCCCTCTGCCACGTCAATCACTATCAACTATCCCTAACTTGAATTTTGTCTATGTCACTTTTAAGGTCATCTAAGCGTGTGGCCAACACATTTTATGGCTATGAATTAATTGGACATTGTGTGAAGAAGTGATTTCTTTGATATGTGCAAAAGATGCTGTTAATAATTTTCATTTCAATAATACACCTAGTATTATGGGAGAAAAGGAACAAATTATCTCTATCCACTCTCTCAACACCAGGTATGTGGATGTTCCTCCTTTATGACAGCAGACTAGTTTAGATGGCTCTACCATCCTCATCAGTTTTCATGATTCTGTGCTTTTACGAGTTTTCCCATTTTAGAATTGAGCCCTCTGTCTTTTGTTGTCAGACTGTGCAGAAGCTGAGACATTTGTAGGTGCAGGTAGAATTTCAGTCATCCTCCTTAAGACCACTTCCCACTTTGCATATACTAACCTACCAACAGCATCAGGGGAAGCGATCTTTTCGGGGGGGAATTAACCCCTGTTACGTGACAAAGCTAATTGGCAACAGAAACTCTACACTCCTGCCAAATTCATCTGTTGAAATCAGATCATTGGGTTGTCCACAACAATATAGGTTTTGGATTTTGAACGAGGAACAAACATAGAGTGCATACATGTTTTTGAACCTTCTCGCCAGAGTGGTGCATGCTCTAGTTATCTCCCGCTTGGACTACTGCAATGCTCTCTACGTGGGGCTACCTTTGAAAGTGACTCGGAAACTACAACTAATCCAGAATGCGGCAGCTAGACTGGTGACTGGGGGCGGCCGCCGAGACCACATTACACCAGTCTTAAAAGACCTACATTGGCTCCCAGTACGTTTCCGAGCACAATTCAAAGTGTTGGTGCTGACCTTTAAAGCCCTAAACGGCCTCTGCCCAGTATACCTGAAGGAGCGTCTCCACCCCCATCGTTCTGCCTGGACGCTGAGGTCCAGCGCCGAGGGCCTTCTGGCGGTTCCCTCATTGCGAGAAGCAAAGCTACAGGGAACCAGGCAGAGGGCCTTCTCGGCAGTGGCACCCGCCCTGTGGAACGCCCTCCCATCAGATGTCAAAACGATAAATAACCACCTGACATGATGGCCTTTGTAATGCCTAATAAAGGTTTGGCAAAGTACATACTATGCATTGTAACAATTGTCACAAAGTTCTTCCTAAGGTTTAGCTGGAATCTCCTTTCTTGTAGTTTGAATCCACTGGTTTGGGTCCTACCCTCTGGAGGAGAAAACAAGCTTGCTCCATCTTTCATGTGACAGCCCTTTAGATATTTGAAGATGGCTATCATATATCCTCTCAGCCTCCTCTTTTCCCAATTCCTTCAACTGTTCCACATAAAGTTTTGTTTCCAGACCCTTTATCATCTTATCAATATCCTTCTCAAAATGAGATGCCCCAAACCAGACACAGTAGTCCAGGAGTGGTCTGACCAAGGCAGAATAGAATTGTATTATTACTATTACTTCCTTTGATCCAAACTCTATACTTTCATTTAACAGAATGTCTCTGTTTTGTCTGGCTCCTAAGCAGGTGAATCTTAAATTCTGAAGGGGTCTCTTTCACTCAGTATTTTCTACATACACTTACTGGCAGTGAGTCTCCAGAGTTTCAGATGGGAATCTTCCACAGCTCTACTCAGAGATGGTACTTGGGACCTTTTGCAGGCAAAGTGTTTGCTCTACCACTGAGCCAATGATCCTCGGTCCAATATTTTATGTTTTTCTTCACGAGGAATGCAGTGAGTCAAGGGAAAGCGTCCAGCTGTTTATATCAATAGGTGCACTTCACCTCATTACTTTACTGGACTGGACAAGGCTACGCACAAGCTGAATCCTACATAAGTAGCTCACATAAAAGGAGTATTATGTAGCATATCTATAAATATCCATTTTATTTTTAATTCATAACTCTGCCAGCTACTGGCTGCTGGCCCAGGAATGACAAACTCAATACCAGGCTCCCTCGCAACAATGTGAAGTGTGCCAACCACTGCTTCTTTGTAAATAAATACAATATGGAAACCAGCCTTGCATGCATCTATGTATGTGTATGTGTGTACACACACACACACACAGAGAGAGAGAGAGAGAGAGAGAGAGAGAGAGAGAGAGAGAGAGACTTAGAATCATAGAACTATAGAGTTGGAAGGATTTGAGGGTCATTTAGTCCAACTTTGCAAGGCAAGGAGTAGATCATACAGGACAGATGACCATCCAACCTCTACTTAAAATCTTATGAGAAAGGAGAGTCCACCACCTCTCATAGGAGTCTTTTTCAGTGTTGAACAGCTCTTGCTGTCAGAACCAAAGACGTTAGTCAGTTTGCTTGTCTGAAAGCCTGCCCATCTGAAAACCTATCCTTATGTGTCACACATACACATCAGCGAGCAAGTTGGTCTCTCCTGCCCAACACACAAGCTTTATAAAGGCTATGGGCACAGTTCAGGCAAGTAACTTTGCAAGTTGAAACTGTCAGGTGCAGTTACTATACCACATTAAATTCTTGCACATTTAAAGCATCGTCTAAGGACAACTTTGCCTGTTTGGGGTTTATTTTTTATCTCCACATAATACTCCTTACATTCATCTATTTATAAAAGTATTTATATACCACAATATCAAAAATGATCAGGGCAGTTCACAACAACATTATATATAGAATAAAACACACTCAAAACAGTACAAAATATTCATTAAAAAAAAGGTTCCAAGATGTGTAAGGCTTCACTGACAGGGAAACATGGCTTTGCAGACAATTGATGGTGCCCTCCAGATGATGTTGGACTACAAATCCTAACATCCCTGACCTTGGCCATGCTGGATGGGGGTGATGGGAGTTGTAGTCCATCAACACCTGGAAGGCATCCTATTAGCTACCCAGATTTATTCCAAAAGAGTTGTCTGTAACTCCACATCACACACACACATACAGTTCTCACAGTGCCCTATTATAAGACATTTCATTTTATTGCTGTGGATTCCCATTTCAGATACAATCATGAGCTGCAGCATCTCCAAATTATAACCTCACATGATGGCAGTATAGTGCGCCATAAATGCCAATATCTTGATTTAATGTGGTGATCCGGGGAGCATGATATTGCAAGCACCATAACGTAGCACAGCTCATGTATAAAACACCTTTACGATGGGATTTTATTAGCGTTGACATTAGAATTAGAAGCGAGAAACTGACGACGGGAAAAGAGCCTGCGAAAACTTAAGATTGCAAATGGGTTGAGAAAAAGGCAGCAGCCCCAAACCATGAAGTTTAAGGAGAAGAGCTGCAGCTCAGTGGTACAGCATCTGCTTTTCTGGCAGAAGACCCCAGGTTGAATGCCCAGCACGTCTGGGTCAGGCTGAGAAAGCCTCCTGCCTAAAAACCCTGGAAAGTTGCTGAAAGCCAGTGTGGACAATAGTGAGCTGGCTGGACCAACAGTCCAATTTAGTTGAAGGTAAGTTTTCTATGTTGCAAAGTATGAATATGTTCTAAGTGTGAAGAACTCTGAGCTAGATTGTAAGAAATCAACAAAACACAAGAGCTTTCTTTGCAAAAGATTATAGGCTTTTTCATATTATCCAGTTTATAAATATATAGACCAAGCAGGTAGCAACCAACCAACCAAGGGCAATAAGTAAGCAAGGTCAAGCAGTCTAGCACTCAAAGGCTGTTTATAAGTCAAAACTGTTTCTTGCAGGCAGATGAAATTACAGGGGAACCCTAACCACGGGTGGTATTCAACTATGTTTTAGTCAGAGCAGCCCTTTTGAAATTAATTACAAAGTTAGGTCCATTAATTCTAGTGGGTCTACTCTGAGTGAAATGGGCCGTGCTGTGTTAATATATGTCCATTCATCCTTTTCTTTTCTATTTAACTTTTTTATCTTGTGGATAAACTAAGCATTATTAAAAAGTGTGTGACTTCAGAGCCCATCAAATACTTTTTTGCTGCTCATCCACCGCCCCCAATCCAGTATCATCAGAGTTAAGTTCTTTTCCCACCAAACACAGGAGCATTAATGCACTCAGCTGTTTGTTTGCACCTCCTGCTGGAGTTGCACACATGATGTTTCAGGGTCATGTTTTGACAGGTGCGCTGAGCAAATAGGATGGTTCTTTATGCCTCTGACCATCTGACTTGATATTTTTTGAAAGCAATTTGCAGATAATCAGGCATTTCTCTAAGAGCTTTTATTTCCAAAAGGAAATGGAGTGATATCTGAAGCTCCTAACATATTAAACAGTTAAAACCAAGGCCATGTGTATACGCCAGCAAAGAAATGCACTATGTTGTACTGGCTGCAAGATTCGGCTTCCCTAGTCTCTGCTTTCTTGCTTTCTTTTTCAAAGCAGCCTCCAAAAGTCTCAGGGGAAAGCTCTTCCCAGCCTTGCTCCCAAGAGATCCTTTTAATATGAGATACCAGGGACTGAACCTGGGACCTTCCACATGCAAATCATGCACTCACCCACTGAGCTATCATTCCTCTCCGCAGAAAAACTCGAGAAGCAATTATACTTCACCAAGGCTATCAATGGCTTCTAGTCAGGATGGCCATATGCTACCCTCAAGGTTCAAAGTAGCATGTCTCTAAATACCTACTGTTGGGGAGAATGAGTAGGACAGAGTTATTGTCTTGGCATCCTATTTGTGGGTTTCCTACAGACATCTGGTTGGCCACTGCAGGATAGAGGATGATGGAATAAATAGCTTGATCTAGCAGGGCTCTTTAAAAAATGTTAAGTCTCAACCAAATAATTAAAGTGCACTGAACAGTTGCCAACACCGCAGCCATTTTTATTGCAAATGTTTTGGATTTAAATAGTTTTCTTTATTTAGGTACCCAGAAGACATGAGACAACACACTCCTTTGGCCATCCGTATGTTGCCCAGTCCTCAGCTCTATCTATGGTTCTGAAGTTCTCATTTTTCGTCTTATCTCTTCTGCGTGTGCTTGGCTCCTGGCTCTGTTTTCTTGATACTGGCAGGAAAAACAAGGCGATAAATGAATAATAGATAAGTCATGTCACTACATTAAAAATGCAGCATGGGTTTATCACTCGAAAAGGAAATACATGGTTTTTTTGTAGAACACAAATTACATTTGCATTGGTTGGGGCGGGGACCACCACCAAAGCAGCCCACTAAGGTTATTATTTAATTTGCATCTTTAGCTACTCCATTTGTTTTAGGTTGAACAGAGTTTTCAAAAGTGAACAGCAACAACGCAGCTCTTTCCACAGCTCCATATGCTTTCTGGGACTTCAAAGGAACACTCTGTGTACATTTTTAAACCATGAGGGCTAACAAACCTTGCCAAAGGATCTGAACGATTGCCCAGTATCCATTTTTGGAGCAAGGTGTGTGAGCAGGTTGTGGCAATGCAGATTCTGTGGGATGGGTGTGGGTGGGTTAAACAAATTGTCTAGATCCTCTCCAGCCTGGATTTTGGCACTGAGTGTGGTCCCCCAGGTGGATGATTTCTGATGGGAGACAGCTTAGGGGAATATGAGTTCAAATGCTTTTGTAAAATTCCAGCAGGACCCCTAGACTCAAGAGCAGGGGTTCCCAAACTTTTTCAGGCCATGCTTGGTTTCATAAACTCATCCCCAATGCCCCCTACCCGGCCCTACAAAAAGCATCATTCAGAAGAGCTGTTTGCATGACTTAGTAAATATAACAACACCATAAAATTCAAAACAGTAATAATTAATTGCACATTTATTCAAAACCAAATTAATACTATTTAGTTCAATTAATTCAACGAAACTGTGGAAATTGATCCAGTGATACCAACATTTCAAAGTCTGTTAGTCATTTACACCTCCAGCTATCCCCTTGCCTCTTAGTATCCCCATAGATAATCCCACTGCCCTTCCTGGGATTGGTACAGCCCACCTTGGGAACCACTTAGGAAGGCACAAATAGGAATAGGAAGGCACACAACTGAAAGGGGTGTTTGGGAATATTTCAGTGGTCCGGCCTCACTGTCTGTGGCTTACCTCTTTCTTTAAGCATCGCCTCATTTCTTTGTCAAAATCATTGCAACGACCAAAATATCTCATGATGGAGTGCTGAGAAACAGGACCACAGTAATAATAAATTATACAAATAAATACACCAAGTCTTCTCATGTCATTTGTATATCACAAAAAATAGCATAATAGTTTTGAAGTAGTATCTACAAGATATGATACATTATTAGCGGTCAATGTACAAGTTATTTGTTTGTGAATTGGTTTAAACAAAAGCAAAAGTGAAGGGGAAAGAGGATAGAACAGGATTAACAGATAAAATTTAATACTGCACACCTAAACAGGAGCCCTTGTGGTTGTGCTTAGATTATGTATGAGTAAAAGTCATTTTGGGGACGCGAGTGATGCTGTGGGTAAAACCTCAGTGTCTAGGACTTGCCGATCACATAGTCGGCAGTTCAAATCCCCGCGGCGGGGTGAGCTCCCGTCGTTCGGTCCCAGCTCCTGCCCACCTAGCAGTTCGAAAGCATCCTTAAGTGCAAGTAGATAAATAGGTACCGCTTTATAGCGGGAAGGTAAACGGCGTTTCCGTGTGCTGCTCTGGTGCCGGTTCGCCAGAGCAGCTTCGTCAGGCTGGCCACGTGACCCGGAAGTGTCTGCGGGCAGCGCTGGCTCCCGGCCTCTAGAGTGAGATGAGCACACAACCCTAGAGTCTGTCAAGACTGGCCTGTACGGGCAGGGGTACCTTTACCTTTACCTTTTTAAAAGTCATTTTCCCCCTTATGTTGCCAATGAAATAATACAAAGTGTTGATGGACGTGGGAAGGGGGTTCAAAGTGAAGATGATAATTTATGTTGAAATTTATGGTAATCCATAATCAGTCATGCAGGATTGCCTTTCCAACTCCCCCTCCCCCAAAAAAATCTGTAAAATGGAGGTTGTGGCGCTTCTGACAACATGGGTCAAACCAAGACAAAGGCATTTGTTTCATGACGGTGTATGTTAATTAGCTGACCAAGGCTACGACGTCAGTGTTTTGTTTTTTATTCATTGCATACATACCTTTCTGCCAAGGTAGTTTACAATTTAAAATATGAAAACAAACCCACAGTACAAAATATTCTCCAGCCGACTTCAGGACCTTCACTCCCTAACCCAGGCTTACTCACTTCTTGCTTCCCTCAGAGCACCCAGGTCTTAATTTGCTGAAAGAAAGGCGGGGCATAAGAGGGTGGGGCTGCCACCTCACTCCTATCAGGTCATTGCTGGTTCCTTCAGGAGCTGGTGGTTAACCCTGGGCCTGGCTTCCTAACTTCCTGTTGTCATCACCAACAGCTGTATGACACCATGCTTGTGTTTTTATACTTGTAAACCGCTTAGAAGCCTATTTTTGTATTAAGTGGGATATAAGAGAATACTAATAGTAACAGCTACTTATTTTCTTTTCACCTCGTGATTGACACTCCCCCTGCCAACCATCGGAAAGGGAAAGGGCAGGAAGTGGGTGGGGGTGGAGTGTAGGCATTGTTCCTGGACACACATCCCAAGAGAGGCCTTGAGTAGTTGAGCCAGCAGTTGATAGATTTCCCCCAACCCAAATCTAAAGACTCTCATCCATAGTTGCTGCACCCATATAATACAAAGGAAGCTGTCTGGTTCACATGTCAAACCACAGTATAGTGTGGAAGCGCAACATGCAGGCTCAAAGAGAGCATATTGCAATGGACTAAATCTTCCCAGAAAAAGGCGTGAGGTTTTTCATATTTTAAAAAAAGAACAATTGGACTTGATTTGTTTGCAAGAAACCCACGTGACTAGAGTACATCGAAAATTACTTATTAATAAAAGATTAGGACAGGAATTTATTTCATCAGACAAAGTGAAGAAAAGAGGAGTGGTGATCTACGCAAAGGAAAAGTTGGCCCCTAAATTAATTTTTAAAGATGAACAAGGAAGATATTTGGCAATTGAAATTCAAGTTCAAGGAGAAAAATTATTGATAATAGGAATTTACGCTCCAAATGAAGGGAAGTCAGAATTCTTTAAGAAATTGCATGAGACATTAATGGACTATTTGGATTACAATGTAATTTTGATGGGAGATATGAATGGAGTGGTCTCTACAAATATGGATAAAGCACAAAGACAGGTAGTCTCCAAGGATGGGAGACTACCAAAGACTTTTTTTGAAATGACAGATAACATGAACCTGATTGACATTTGGAGAACAAGGAACCCTCTTGAGAGGGAGGGAACTTTCTTCTCTGAAGCAAAAATGACCTGGACCAGAATTGACCAAATATGGGTAACTAGTGGGATGGCACCAAAGATAAAGAAAGTGGAAATCTGCCCAAAGACTTGCTCCGACCATAATGCTGTAAAGATGGAGATGAACTTAACAACAGCTGGTTCCTTCAGATGGAGGATGAATGACTCCCTATTTAGAGATGAAGAGGTGTACAAAAAGGCCCAGAAAGCGGTGAAGGACTATTTTGAGATAAATCTGAGAACAGAGGTGGAGAAAAGAGTAATTTGGGACGCAAGTAAAGCCGTTATGCGAGGATTTTTAACACAACAGAATGCTATAAAAAGGAAGAGACAGAATGAGAAGAAGGATAAGATTCTGGAAAGGATAAAAGAAGGAGAAAAAAAACTGAGATCAAAGCCAAAGTCACATGAAATTTTGAGAGAAATCAAGTTTTACCAGAGGCAATATATGGAACTGATGAATCAGGAGATAGAATGGAAAATAAAACAAATGAGACAAAAGACATTTGAATCGGCAGACAAATGTGGGAAACTTCTGGCATGGCAATTGAAGAAGAGACAAAAATTGAATATGGTTACAAGCCTACAAGTTGAAGGAAAGAACATTTATAAACCAAATGAGATTAGAAACTGTTTTCAGAGTTATTTCAGGAGACTTTATGCACAAGGGCCGGTGAATGAAAAAGAGATAGAAGAATTTCTTAAAAAATATGGATTACAAAAAATTTCTGACCAAAGTAAAGTGATTTTGAATCAGAAGATAACTGAGCAAGAAATTGAGGGAGCCATTCAAAATATGCAATTGGGAAAATCTCCAGGACCAGATGGATTGACCTCCAGATACTACAAAGCTTTGAAAGAATGGCTTATACAACCGTTGAAGGAGGTCTGTAATGAAATTTTAGAGGGGAAGAAGGCACCCGAATCGTGGAAAGAAGCGTATATTACACTTATACCAAAATCAGAGACTGAGAAGAATCAGATTAAGAACTACCGCCCTATATCATTACTTAATGTGGATTACAAAATTTTTGCAGACATTTTGGCAAAAAGATTGAAAAGAGTTTTGGTGGGAGAGATTCATAAAGACCAGGCGGGCTTTCTTCCAGGAAGACATTTATCTGACAATGTGAGAAACATAATAGATATTATGGAATTATTAGAAGCCAATATTAATACTAAGGCAGTATTAATATTTGTGGACGCGGAGAAAGCCTTTGACAATATCTCTTGGAGCTTTATGAAAAAGAATCTTGAAGGGATGGGGGTAGGCCAAGGTTTTGAGAATGGTATAGGTGCAATTTATTCTGAACAAAAAGCAAAACTGATTGTAAATAACGTGGTTACTGAAGAATTTGCTATTGAAAAAGGGACACGACAGGGGTGCCCAATATCCCCATTACTTTTTATATCTGTCTTGGAGGTTTTATTAAACATGATCAGAGGGGACCAGCTGGTTAAAGGGATTCAGGTCAGAGCTAAACAATACAAATTGAGAGCGTTTGCAGATGATCTAGTATTAACTTTACAAGAGCCAGACACTAGTACGAAAAGAGTTTTAGAGCTAATACAAGTATTTGGTCAAGTAGCAGGTTTTAAGCTGAATAAACAGAAAATGAAAGTATTGGATAAAAATCTAACAGTTGCTGAAAGAGAGAAGTTTCATAGTGAAACTGGTTTAATGGTAGCAAAGAAAGTGAAATACCTGGGGATTAATTTGACATCTAAGAATGTGAACTTATTTAAAGACAATTATGAGAAAT
The DNA here is from genome assembly GCF_964270895.1 of Podarcis filfolensis. Lineage (NCBI taxonomy): Eukaryota > Metazoa > Chordata > Lepidosauria > Squamata > Lacertidae > Podarcis > Podarcis filfolensis. Next base: position 49,603,873 of record NC_139611.1, read on the forward strand.
GTTGGACAGAAGTTAAGAAAGATTTAGAAATATGGTCAAATTTGAGACTTTCCTTGTTAGGCCGAATTGCTGTTATTAAGATGAATGTTTTGCCGAGAATGTTGTTTTTGTTTCAAACATTGCAGATTGTGGATAAAATGGATTGTTTCAAGAGGTGACAGAAAGACATATCTAGATTTGTCTGGCAGGGCAAAAAGCCCAGAATAAAATTTAAGATATTAACTGATGCAAAAGAAAGAGGGGGGTTTGCCCTGCCGGACTTAAAATTGTATTATGAATCAGCGGCTTTTTGCTGGCTGAAAAACTGGCTGCTTCTTGAAAACACAGACATTTTGGATCTGGAAGCGTTCAATAATAGGTTTGGCTGGCATGCATATATATGGTATGACAAGGTTAAAAATTCATCAAGGTTTCAAAAACCATATTGTTAGGAAAGCACTATATAATGTTTGGATTCGGTATAAAGATTTGTTGGAAAACAAAACCCCTAGGTGGTTGTCACCAATGGAAGCTAAGGAAGTGAAAAAACTTAATATGGAATCTAAATGGCCAAAATACTGGGAAATTATAGAACAAGAGGAGGGGAAAGTGAAATTGCAGAGCTATGAGAAATTGAAGTCTAAAGTAAGAGACTGGTTTCATTATTACCAGATAAATGAAGTTTTCAAACAGGACAGGAAAATTGGCTTCCAGGTGGAGAGATCAAAATTAGAAACAGAATTGCTGGAACCCAATACTAAGAATTTGTCAAGAATGTATAACTTGCTGTTGAAATGGAATACACAGGATGAGATGGTTAAATCAGCTATGATTAAATGGGCACAAGACATTGGTCATGACATTATGTTTGCTGACTGGGAACAGTTATGGACTACCGGTATAAAGTTTACGGCATGTAATGCCTTAAGAGAGAACATTATGAAAATGATTTATAGGTGGTACATGACCCCAGTCAAGCTTGCAAAAATCTATCACACGCCCAATAATAAATGCTGGAAATGTAATGAAACTGAAGGTACTTTCTACCACCTCTGGTGGACGTGCCCAAGGATTGAGGCCTTCTGGGAAATGATCTATAATGAAATTAAGAAGGTTCTTAAGTGTACCTTTCATAAGAAACCAGAGGCCTTTCTCCTGGGCATGGTAGGCCAATTGGTGTCAAGGAAAGATAGGACGTTCTTTATGTATGCTACAACAGCAGCAAGAGTTCTTTTAGCAAAGTATTGGAAGACACAAGAACTACCCACGCTGGGGGGGCCACTAGGTGGCGCATCGGAAGATGGCTGACAATAACATCTCTCCGACCCACACGAGGTAATTTGGAGGCTATGATGGGGGTAATTAGCCTCCTTAACCCCCCCAGGATTATGGGGGGGACGGCCCTTGCCTGCTGTGCCCTATACCACCCCCGAATTTGTGGGGGTGGGGGCACTAGGCACAAAGCCCTCCTGTGGGACTCCGGCACTCCTGGACGCCGTCCCTGATCCGCGCCTCTAGTTTGCAAGAATCTTCAAAAGAAACAATTTGGACGAGATAAATTGCACATACTTCAAGGAAAAAGGGGGAGTAAAGACTGCTGACAGAAGAGATCTCTGACAACAAGGCAAGAACAAAATATGAGAAGATACGTCAAGATACGGTATTGCAAATGACTGAGGGGGGAGGGGGAAATAAAAACTTTCCTATCCTCTTTATGTGATTAACAAGAATCCCCTCCCCTAATGAGTTAGAACTTTAAGGACTTAAGCTGTGATTTAAGGCTGTGTGGAGATAAACTTTCGAACCAAAGCAATGTTTCAAGACGAAGCTGGAAAGTTAAGAGTTTTGGAATGACGCAGTTAAAAATGCCGTCGCCATCTTGGGAGGCATTGTTGGAGCTCTTGGGTCTGGGAGGAGAAAGAGAGAAATAGAGCTGTTTACATATCGTGGATTAACTTCTCTGTGGGACTTAAGAGCGAAAAATGCCTGATTTATGATGGAAAGAGTGATGTTATCTACGAAGGAGATATATGGAAACCATCTGGACTTAAATTGGAAGAACGGGAAATTCACACAGGATTATTATATTTGCTTATCGGCTTAAGGAGACTAACAGAAGAGATCGTAAAAGAAAAAGAGAAATTATATGAACAAGATATGATGTGGAAACACCAAGATAAGACTGGATAAAATTATGAGCTTTGTCTGGACTGATTGGGACTGATTTGGACACTAACGCAGTAATAAGAAGATGATTTGAATCCCCCTTTGGATCTTGAAGTATGGGTTCCCCCAACAAAATTTAAAAATTTGGCTTTGTAATTTGGAATTTATGTGATGTGATTTAATTTGATGTGATTGGCCAGTTAATAAAAATTATTTAAAAAAAAAAAAAGAACTACCCACGCTGGAAGAGTGGCAGACGAAGGTGATAGACTATATGGGACTGGCCGAGATGACTGGCAGAATCCGTGACCAAGGAAAAGAGACGGTGGAAGAAGATTGGAAGAAATTTAAAGTTTATCTTAAGAACTGTTGTAAAATTAATGAGTGCTAAAATGTCATGGGTAATGTAAAACAGAATTGCAGTGACAAATAATTGGGTAAGAGAAAAAGGATTAAAGAAAGTGAATTATAAGTAATTGAAATTAGGGGTTGCTGGGAAAGTTTAAAACAGGGATGCAGAAAAGGGAGGTATGGGGAAGTCGTTGAAATAAGGTTTAAGAAAAAGAGGTTATGAAATTATACGTGTTTATATGTTTGTTTGTTTATGTATTGTCAGTTGTATTGTGTCTTAATATATGTTGGAAAATTAATAAAAATTTATATATAAAAAAATATCAAAGAGAGCATATTGCAGTCACTTTGCTCTTTGTTGGTCATTTGGGTGATGCACTAAGCTTAATGGGCTCGTGGTTTAGCTCTCTCAGACAAACCATGTATTGTAAACATAGGACAAACCTTGGTTATGCTGCATAAACTATTAAATTTAGTTACCTCATGTCACAGAGCCAGAGCAATGCTTCCTGCCCCCCTCTAAACAGGCTAATGTCATTTTTACGTGTGCACACATACGTATTCACTGGATTGTTTGTCTGTTTGTTTGTTTGTTTGTTTGTTTGTTTGTTTGTTTGTTTGTTTGAACCACTTGCCCCTCCAATTTGGCTCAATCCTAACCACAACCAGTTCAGTGCTTACTACAGCAGTAAGTCACAAAAGCCTTTAGGAGCCTAGGCACCAGTTCAGTACAGGACTGTATAACTGTTTCAAAATTATTAGCAGCTGCATTGAATTTGTATGCTGGTTTCCACTCCACTTCCTATACTTGCCTTGTATTAATCTCAATAAAAGCATGTTTCCAAAGTCCTAACATGAAACAATCAATGGACCATATAAGTTAACTAAGAAACAGAGGAAAGTTCTTTTGTAAGTAGTATTTAGAAAATAAAGAAATTTATTTTCACGACCTAGACCACAAATGCAGATCTTCTACTTCCTTCTGCAGGAAACTATTTTCAGCTAATTAACTCTTTATTGTTGCTTCTACATGCACAGCCAGTGAACAGTTAGCAATTTTTAACGTGTCAGATGCATCATCTGCATCTTTATACTGAGAGTAAAAGATCCTTCCTTCCTTCCTTGGCTGTGCTTCCATTTCTCTTCTTCCAGCAATCAAATATAGGTTTCAAGTAGGACTGATCATAAACCACATCTTGTTAACCTATAATTATATGTAACATTTCACCTAGCCTTTCTAAAACATGAAAGGATTAGAGCTGTTCATGAATATTAATTCCGAAAAAAGGCTCCCTTGCAGCCATGGCCAGGCAGGAATGTTACCGCAGATGAATTCTACCGAGCAACAAAAGGCAGCTCTTAATTACCCACCATGGCGTAATTAGGTGGTAGCGGTAGCAGCAAAGTTCTAATTGCTTGAAGAGAACAACTGCAGCCAAGGAGTCGGATGGGCGATACAAGGCCCATGGCTACAGGGCACCCTTGCAATCTGACTTCTCCATCATATTTGAGAATCGTAAGCACCTAGCAACTCCCTCCCACCCAAAACCTAACCCAGCAACTGCCTTACAGGCAAAATCTCTCAGCATTAATTTTGAAAAGGCTTGTGTGGCAAGCCCAGCACTTTGATTGCTCTTAATGCACCAGCTGATAAACCCGTCTGTACGTACCTGCAGTAATATGGATGCTTCTGGATGTTACATTATATTGAGAAAGAAAAGGGTAAACAAAATTGTCTCTTGTGAAAATGGACAAACCTGCACAGCTGCTGAATCAGTTTAACCTGCTGAACTTTCTAAAGGCACCATCAGCAACACTGTGTGTGCCGCTGAGCCAAGGAGAGAGAGACAGAGAAAGAAAGAAAGAGAGTGAGAGCTGCTCTTTAGGATATATTTAGCTATTTCATGGTCATACTGCCCAAAGGCCGTCTCCTCTATCTGTAGAATTCTGGGATAAGCCCTTTCTATCAGGATACATTTCAGTGTGCTTTGGGTTTAGGCAGAAGTCCTACCTCTTTGTGGCACTCCTTGAGCAGACGGATAATAAGGTTGCATTCTTCGCTGTGCAGATGAGGAGACAGATCTGGATGCATCACAAATTAAGGAGAACTCATGGGCAAAATCTGAAGTCTTCCACCTGTCAATATTGTGATACATTTTTATATCCAAGAGAATGCCAGATAGGGCATCTTGCCCTATGTATATTTCTTAGCGAAAAGATCAGGACCAAAGCATGATTATACAGTAAAGTACTATTTGCATTTGGCTCTTAATCTTTTGTAAAATCAGAGAATCTATAGTGAGCGATTAATTAATCAGTTTAATAACGATAATATTTTTCATTTATTAACTGCTTCCTACAAGACAGTTAGGGAAGCAGGTGGTGCTGTGGTCTAAACCACTGAGCCTAGGGCTTGCTGATCGGAAGGTCGGCAGTTCAAATCCCTGCAACGGAGTGAGCTCCCGTTGCTCGGTCCCTGCTCCTGCCAACCTAGCAGTTGGAAAGCACGCCAAAGTGCAAGTAGATAAATAGGTACTGCTCCGGTGGGAAGGTAAACAGCGTTTCTGTGCACTGCTCTGGTTTCGCCAGAAGCGGCTTAGTCACGCTGGCCACATGACCCGGAAAAACTGACTTCGGACAAACGTTGGCTCCCTTGGCCAGTAAAGCGAGATGAGCGCCGCAACCCCAGAGTCGTTCACGACTGGACTTAACGGTCAGAGGTCCTTTACCTTTACATGACAGTTTATTTAAGCAACTTACATTATATAAAATACACAACTGCCTGTGCATAATTTAAACCCAAATACATAGAATAAAACATAATAGAACAGAGATGTATTGAGGAGTTCATCCAACAACAAAAGTAAAACCTGACCCTACTTGTAGATGTACAATACGGATAGGCAATGAATCATACCACAGTACAATGACGATGACAACAACACAACAACCAGAACAACATAATTTAGTTCATGTTCTACAATGGGTTGGTGATTTTAGTTCAGCTCATCAACTGAGAGCAATTCCTCTTTTTCCTGTTTGCCCAATTAAAGGTTCTACATAGTGGGAAAACCTTACATACTCACTTATCAACAGATAAAATGGGCCAGGAGCCAACAAATTAGGAGACTGGTTCTGTGAGCTCAAAGAGCAGCAAATTGGTTTTGAAACCATAGGGAGTTTCATATAGTTTATGATGCATCCCAGACACGTAGGGAATGGGGAGAGCATCAGCTGCCCAAGTAAATCAGTCCCATTGGGCTAGTTTAAGCCCCTTGTATGAACCCACAGCTGCAATCCTAATAGGCACATTTGAGCTTAAGTCCCACTGAACTGAGGGTAACTCATTCCTGAATGCTTGTGCAAAAGTCTGCGCTGCAGGACTGGCTCTTTGGATTCTAGCCATAAATCACTGCAAATTTAGTTTTAAATAGAACGGGATCCTCTGAGCCCCACATACATAATGATGAAGAGAATCAGTAGATTAGGCAATGACGCCTTTTGAAGAAATACTTTTTTAAAAAAAATGGCAGAGAACACAGTTGTCTGATAAAGCACAATTTGTTCAAAATATGTTGAAATTCATACATCGGGTATCAATACATTTCTCCCCAGTATCTGTTGGGCTTCTCTGTGTGTCCCTTGCCTGTCCCAATGCAGCTTCTTTGGGGGTGACCTTTTGCTACTAGTTTCTGCTCTGCCACACCTCAGCCTCCATTAATCATTTTTTCAAAGCTGAAGCTCTATTTCCACCTCATCTCTGTTAACTATACAAGAATAGAGCAGCAGTAAATGTCTCAGCTTCTGGCTGCCTGGGTATGTGCACCACTAACCGTGCTTTCAACACGTATCTCTAGGCATCAAGGTGCGCAACTGCTTCAAAAAGTAATCAAGAAGTAAATCTTCCTGCAAGGCTTTCAAGGTTGACCTCAAGGGTCTAGCCATAAGCCCAGAGTATCAGAAATACCAAGCCTGAACAACCAACTTTAATAAACCTGATCTATCGGGTGTTTTTGTGATTGTATAGTATATAGAGAAGGGAGCATGACCTCGGGATAATTTTCCTGTACCCAACTTGAAAGCTATTCAGCTTTGGCAAGTTAGAGGCAACCTACAAAATGAGATAAGGAAGGGCTATCACACCCCTTTGAGCTTTTAGGGTGAGCGAGAAATCAGAAGCTAGCCAGCCAAGAAGACATATACCAAAGTGGTAAATGGAACAGATAAGAATGTAAAAACCTGAGAAGGTAAGAACAAAGGCCTGTTTAGGTTTCGCATCTCGCTTCTCACCCATGCCAGCGAGAAGGCCAAAAGCAAGGAACAAGCACAATGTGTGGGCCTCTACTTTGGACAAAGCCCCTTTTGGAGAGATTTTGAACAGACATGAAGGACGGCTTCTATAAAGTAGCCCAAAGATAATTCGGTAGCTCCCGAAACTACAGAACAAATTCAGAAGGTACAAGAACATAAGAAGAACCCTGCAGGATCAGGCCAGTGGCCTATCTAGTCCAGCATCCTCTTCTCACAGCAGCCAACCAGAGGCCTGTGAGAAGCTCCCAAACAGAACCTGAGCCCAAGAGCCCACTCCCCTCCTGAGGTTTCCAGCACCTGGTATTCAGAAGCATGCTGTTTCTGAGCAGGGACAGAGCACAGCCATCAGGGTTAGTAGTCTTTGGAGCGGTTAAGAGCTGAAGAGTGTCTTATGTTTGAGGATGGGAAAGGAAAAAATATAGATAAACTGGAAATAAAGATAATATAGATAAAACTAGATAGATAATATAGATAAAACTAGATAGATAATATAGATAAAACTATATAGATAATATAGATAAAAATATAGATAAAACTATCACAGATAGAGTATCTATCACAAAGCATTGGTTTGTACTCATTTCTCTCTGGGGAGGAAGGGAGAAGAACCAAAGAGAACAAGAAAGAAAAAAAGAGCCTGGCTAGGTCAGAACGTAAAAAGAAACCTCCTGGATCAGACCAAAAGGCCTGATCTAGCCCAGTTTCCTGTGTCCCGCGGTGACCAATCAGAAGCAATAGCACTCTTCCTTTATGAAGCCTAAGAACTGCTATTCAGACAAATGCTTGACTGAATAGCGTGACTATGACTATAGCCATTTTTCTATATTATTATTTAAAAGGAGATTTTAAACAACGCCTTCAAGCTTAACACAGTTTAAGAACTGGTATTAGTAACGTAGTTCCAACGCCTGCAATTTATCAAATACAACCATCAAACTTGTTAAATTTACACGCAGAAAATAAAATGCACTGGACTTGGATGCATAGAATAAAGAAGATAAACATTTGTAGTGGACAATGCAACATAACATAAGGGACTTCCAGGTCAAAACATATAAAGCTACAACAACGGGATTTTGGCTCTGTTCCAATAGCTAGCAAACTTTTTAAAAAAAGTAGTTTGTTTAAGAAAGAAAAACTTCAGTTCATTTTCTTCTTTGGCAGGGAAAAATGGCTGAAGCACTTTTTACGTTGACAAAACAAAATATAAGGTTTGCACGTGATACATAAATACAAACTCCTGCTCACCTGTGAAGCTTATAGCATAGCCCTGGGCAAATCACTGTCTCCCAGGACAACTTACTTCATAGCATTGTTGTGAGGATATGTAAGTAATTTAAACATTGGAGAGCTGCTGCCAGTCAGTGTAGGGCAGAGCTTTCCTAACTGTTTGTTGTGACACACTAGTATGTCGGCTGCAGTGTGTAGGTGTGTTGCAGGAACACTCCCCATGCTTCTCCCAGGGCTAGAAAGGGGTTAGTTTAGCCTCCATTTTGCTAGTAAAAATTGAATTACTGTGTTGCAAAATGATGCATGTCTAAAAAGTGTGTCACCAACATGAAAAGTTCGGAAAGGTCTGGTGTAGGGAATACTGGGCTAAATGGATCAAATGTCTGCCTCCGTATAAGGCAGCTATTTCTAACCTTTGAAAGCCTGGAACAATATAAAAATTAGTACTTACCTGGGAAATCTGACTTGTACGCCTGCTGTTATCCGTCAGTTCACAACTGTGGGTGGAAAACATGAATGGCATTTTTTAAAAATCAAAATTCTGTCTGCTGAACTTTGTTTTTAAAAGTTACTGCAGTTTGTGTTCCTAATGTGATTGTGTATATATGCTTACTACTGCAAGGACAGGAAGTCAGAATTCAATTAAAAACCTACAAAATCAGAATGTTTACAGAAAACTTGGACCTTGATAAAAACAGGTCCCACTTTATACAACTTGGACTTTGGTAAAACTATGTGAGTTTAAAATCAGATGGATATTTTCAAGAAATGCACAAGGCTTGAAGCCAGTAAAGGAAGGAAAGAAGGAATGTTTGTTTGTTTGTTTGTGTACACATGGATGCGTGTATGTATGTGTGAGAAAACTATTTGGTACTCCAAATAGTACTATTTGGTACTCCAACAACTGCATAATTTTTATATATAATAGTTTTTGCAACACAATATTGGATACATAGAACATCAAGTTAACACTCCAGCATAGGTTTCTACATTCCCTGGGTGTCATGCAATGGTGATTGGTGAAATTTTTATTGCTATTATTTATTAAATTTGTATACTGCCCTTCACCTGAAGATCACAGGGCAGTGAAAAGCAAGAAAAGTTTACTGTACTGTGTTATACTGCACTCACTGACAGGATAAAGGTGCAAAAGACACACAGAGATGCAGTTATTGACCATAACATTGTTAATTTGTTATAATATAAAGAGAGGCCATAGCTCACTGGTAGAGCACAAGCATTGCATGCAAAAGATCCCACACAACTTTGATAGCTGTCCCTGGCCAAGGTCCTAGTAGATAGTGTCAGGTGGCACTGTGGTCTAAACCACTGAGCCTAGGGCTTGCCAATCGAAAGGTTGGCAGTTCGAATCCCCGCGACAGGGTGAGCTCCTGTTGCTTGGTCCCAGCTCCTGCCAAACTAGCAGTTCGAAAGCACGTCAAAGTGCAAGTAGATAAATAGGTACTGCTCTGGCAGGAAGGTAAATGGCATTTCCATGCACTGCTCTGGTTTCACCAGAAGCGGCTTAGTCATGCTGGCCACATAACCCAGAAAAACTGTCTTCGGACAAACATTGGCTTCCTTGGCCAGTAAAGCGTGATGAGCGCTGCAACCCCAGAGTCGTTTACGACTGGACTTAACTGTCAGGGGCCCTTTACCTTTACCTTTTTAAGACTCGGGAGACCCAGTTTCAAATCCTCTCTTGGCCATAGAGCTAATTGGGTGACCCTGGGCCAGTCTCTCTCGCAGCCAAACATACTTCTCAGGATAGTTGTGAGGATAAAATTAAGCTGGAGACTCTGCGTATTGTCCTGAGCTGCTCAAGAGAAAGGCAAAATAAAACAGTAATGAAATAAATTCGGAAAAGGGCCATAGCTCAGTGGCAGCATGTCTGCTTTGGATGAAAAAGGTCTCAAGTTCAACCCCTGGCATCTTCAGGTAGGGCTGGGAGAAACTCCACATGGAACCCTAGACAGCCACTGCCAGTCAGTGTAGACAATACAGGTCTAGACGAATGAACAAGTTGATATGATATAAGGCAGCTTTCTTTCAGAGACCCATGAGATCAACTGCTGGCCAGAACAGACAATACTGAGCTAGAAGATATTTAGCCTTTGACAAGTGAAGGGTTGTAGCTCAGTGGTAGGGCATCTGCTTTGCATGCAGACATTTGCAGGTTCGGTCTCTGGCATCTCCTGGTAAAACTGGGAATGTGTCATGTTTGAAACCCTGGAGAGCCTCTGCCCAGTACTCTGAGCCACATGGACCACTGGCCTGACTCAGTGTAAGGCAGCTTCCTATATTCAGATAATTAGTGGTTTATCAGAGCAAGTATTATTTGCATAGCATCTACACATGTGCAGTGGCTGCATCGCCCTCCCTTCATCATAGAAAGCAAAGGGGGAGACAACTGCATATATATACACACACAGCTTCGTCCCCAGATGTCTGTTTGCACTCTGCTACTGAGCTATTATGGCAGTGCCTTGCTCTAACCATTCTCTCTTTCCACAGTCAAATCATTCTGCACCACTGAATTCGCAGAAGAAAATGAGCAAGACTGCTCTGTCAAACTTCAAGAGATGATTTATTTATATTGATCACAAAGCAGCATTATCTCGGCTCAATACATTTAACCTCAGGATATTAAGGAGCCCCCACAGAAATGGCATTTTTCTTCTTCCTCAGGAGGGAGCGCTGTTCAATAAATAGTAGGCTGCCAGGGTTTTTTTACTCTCTTACAGAATGAATGGAACAGCTTTATGTCCCCTAAGGAGACCTAACCGTCTACTCTCAGTATATAGGTTTGACAGAATGGGCTAATAGTGAACTCCTTCTCCGAATCAGGTTCTTTAAGTGGCATAAGTGACACCACAAACACACACACACACACACACACACACACACACAGAGGAGGTATCAGGCACCTTGGAGTAACCTCGTAGTTTGCAGAAATACAGAAACACCTCAGACTTATACAACTCAAAAATTATTTTTAAAAACTGCATGCCTCAGACGGTGACATGGGTATTACAGAAAAATTTGTATTGATAATTTTTCAGTCTGCATCAGAACATTTTCTGTTGTCCTACAGGGTGATCTAATTTAGCATGCTTATTTTATTTGCATTTAGTAAACGAAGCTAAACACTTTGAACTGCCAAGATTTCCTTGTATATATTCACAGTTGCCATGCATTAATCATTACTAATGAAATTATGAAATGGAAAATCTTCCACAGGAAAAGGAAGTACTGGAAGAATTTGCACTCCAAGTCACTGGTGTCAGACTTACATAGTACTGTATTGTGATATTTCACTGTGCAGCACAATTGTTACTTAGCCAGCAGTGTTACAGCTGCAGCCAAGCTTTCACCACAGAAACAAGAAAGGCAGATTAAAAATGGATAGTTAGATGTGAAAAATCTACACTTTAAAGATGGGAAGTGTGAAAAAAGCCTCTGAGGGATTGCAGAAAGCCTGACATTGCTGTGGGTGAACAGGTTTTCATAGCAACTGTTTGCTAACTAGCAAGAGTTTTCATCTTCTTTTTAAGGAAGATGGGATTATTTCTCACTGAAAATGGCATAAATGCAGGAAAGCTTCCGCCAAGCCTGATTTAACTTCCAGTCCTGATGTGATTAATATGCACCATTATATTTCTCTCTCTAAAAGCAGGCTGTGAGTTGGTTTCTATTTAAATGCACATAGAAGCTATTTACAACCCACAGGACAACAACAAAGTGTATATAAGAATGACCACAAGGTGGTGCCATGGCCAAGAAAAGCAAGCATAACTATTAAGATGCTTTTCTAGTCACCACCACTATAAAATTCATTCATTCAAACAGTGCTTATATTCCATTTGTAGAATTCTGCTGTCGGAAAGTTCAGAGTGATCCGAATTTATACATAGGCTAGTTTTTGTTCAATATACAAGGTTCAGGCACACCATAAGCTACTTTAAGATCCCAACATTTTCCACAAAAATTACAGTTTCGGAAAACCAGTCATACTGTAGAATGTGGTGCATAAAGTAATGTTGTTGTTGTTGATTTGATTTCTTAGCCATCCTTCACAATAAGGTCCCAGGGTGGATTATAGCAATATTACAAACAAATTACACTCAAGAGAACTGGGTGGGTCCTAAAAATACATAGCTCAGGTGCTAAAGGGGAGGGTAAAGTGATGTATCTTCAACATGCAATTGAAACTATATAGTATAAGTGCCAGACACACCTCTGTGGTGAGCTAATTCCACAACTTAGGGGCTGGCACAGATAATGCCCTCTCCCACCAAAGCCTTCTTATAGTATATAAAATCATAAAATAGTCAATGAAAGAACAATAGAAGGTAGACGTACAAATCCAGCATAGCTACCCATTTCCCAACACAATATGACAAGGGAGGGGAGAGCTTTATTAGGACAACACTACAATGCAGTGAGCAAGCCTAGTTTGAGATTTTCTGCTGTTCCTAATATTGTTTTTAATCACAGTTTTAGTGAGAACATACTAGCATACGGACACATCATAAATCTAATCCATTTTCAAAGTATACAGAAAAATACATAAATGTAAGAACGAAAGGACTGAAAGTACATCTTCACACAGCATACAGTATTGTTTTTTAAGACTGGGTTTTTCATAAAAGCACAGCACACAGTTAAACTATGGAATTCACATCCACAAGTAGTGACGACCATCAACATGGGTAGCAAATTCATGATGAATAAGGCTACCTATGGATGGGTTCCATCTCCGCTGTCAAAGGATTTCCGTTCAGATCCTGCTTCCAGGCTTCCCACAGGCATCTGGTTTGCCACTGTGAGAAAATGATGTTATGATATATACAGGCCCTTCGCCTGATCCTGCAGGCTCTTCTTATACTCTTAAACAGCAAAAAATAAAAATAAAAATCCTGATTTGCTATTACAACTAAAGTACTGAAATTCCAAAAATATTACTACCTTATAGGCAGAGCAATCAAAACTCCCCATTCCGCTGGACTTGAGGAGATATGAATGGCATAAATGTGTCCCTCCACTGCATTAATTTCAATGGATCTACGCTGAATATGAATTGGTCAGATACAACTCAACTTATATTACATATATACATTACATAATTTCCCCATGATATAATACAATAGATATAAACGGGCAGTCAACAAAATTCAACATCCTTGCCATTCTTATCCTTCCTCCTCTCTCACATTTTCGCTCAAAGTCACACAAACATCCGCTTACTGAAGACCCCGCTTCACACCTACCTACCTAAGTTCTGCAAAACTCCCAGCACGCCTGGAACAGCAGAAAATTCAAAGAAAGGGCAAAACCCGGATGTAAGCTTCGTTCAGACCCGGAAGTTGTTGTTTCTTGACCGCTTCCGTCACACGGAAACCCCACCTCTTCTCCTGCTGCAGCTGATTGCACACTATACTAACGCTGCCGCAATCGGAACAGGAGACGAGGAACGCTAGGGGACTTCTGTTGACTATCGCGGTTCGAGCTCTGCGCAGCCGCCAACGCGGCGCGTGGCACCGCTAGAGCGGTGATTGGCTTTGGCGGACGAGAAGGCGGCAGCTGATTGGCTGGTTCAAAGCTGAGGGGACGGTTTGGCGGCCGCGGCGGGCCGCGCCAGTCGTGAGGGGCTCGTAAGCCGAAAAAGAAGATGGCAAAGAGGCGGCGGCTGAACGCCGGAGATGGGAAGGACGGGGCCGAGTAAGTTCGACTTGAGGGTGGGGGAGCGCCGCTGAGGTAACAGGGGCTGCCCTTTTCCCTCAGAAGAAAGCGAGCCGGGGAAACGGTACGTTGTAAATCAGTCAGCTTATTTTTATCCGGCTCTTCCTCCGAGGAGCTCAGGACGGCCGTTAACATAGTGGGATCCCCATTTCGTCTTGGCGACAACCCTGTGAGGTAGGATAGGGCCGGGAGAGGAAGTCTCAGCCAGTGAGAGCTTCGTGGCCGAGAGGGTTTGAACCCGAGTCACGGCCTTTGGGCCTGGGGAGCCCGATGTCGTGCTCTCCTGGTGTTTGAGACGGCAACTCCCATCAGCCCCAGCCAGCAGGGATAAAGGGCATAGGAGCCCCGCCCCGTAGTCCCCAAAGTAATGTCAGTGAGTGGGTTGGAGTGTGGGAGAATGCTGCTGCTCATTGATGAGGATATTTTCCAAATTGTTATAGATCTGGGGGGATCCCGCCCCTAAACTCTAGGAATAAATAAGTATTAGGAGTTTGATTAAATGGGATGTGGATTAAGACACCAACTTCACAGCTGTGCTAGACAAGGAATTCCTGGGCTGGCTTATGCAAACCAACCTGGTGGAGCAAGGGTACAATAGAGGCGCTTAACAAGACAACGAAACTTCCCTCTTGCCCGCAGGTGTGAACTGAGACTGGGGATTTGGGAGGTTGCCAGGGTAACAGCTGGGTGGGAGCTAGGTGAAGAAGGATAAAAGAGCTGAGATCCATCATTTGGAGTGTGCTGGCTGCAAGCTACTTATACTGCTACCTTTTGGAATGACTATGGTGTAAAATCTGGACTTCCTTCATTCAGACTGAAGGTATAAATAGGTGAATAAACCATATTTCTTAAAGCATGACATTCTCCGCCATGTCTTCTATTCCCCAAAGGGACACAGACCCCATGTGTGTGCCTAGGACCCCATGGGCTTTTGCCACCAAGATGCTCGGAGACGCTCTGTTATTTTGCATACTTCAAGCATTTTTATATTCAATAACATTTATAGACAACTTGATTGTAAAAACAAAATACCCTCTTACAAAAATATATCTTCCAACAACTCTCAGAAGAAAGTAGGGTCCAGTGTACGCTTATGTTGCACTGCTCTCACAAGAGTAAAAGCCAGTATAAAGTGGCACTTACAGTGCCAGACTAAAAGCAGGTATCTGATAGTCCCAGATTCACATCCTCATTCATCCACCGAGCTCACGGAGAGTAACCATGCACCAGTCACTTTCCTTTCTCAGCCTGGTCTACCTCACAGAGGTTGTGAGGATAAAATGAGGGGAACATGTATTTGGAGGAATGGCAAGATAAAAATAGAATGTACATGTAATTGAACTACAGCTTGCATCATCCCTGACTATTGGTGGTGCTGACTAGGGTTGACGAGAGATGGAGTCCAATAGGATCTGGAAGGTACCACACTGATTACCCCTGTTGGAATAGTGTGTCCTGTACTGGCTTCTGAAGCAGGCTGATGTAGCCAAAACACGGGAGAAAATAAGTATTTAATATCTACTTGTTGTGGATAGGATGATTGATTCACAGTAGGTTCTACTTTATAGTATGACTAGACCTTAAAATCTCAAGTGATGAAGATCTAAATTTGTTGTGATTATCCTGAATTTTGGGAATATGTAGCTATACCACTGAGAGGTTTCTCACCTATACTTTTGCCAACATAATTTTGTAAATATTACTATCCTACCCTCTTAATTATATTTTCAAAACTCCTAAGCTTCTAAAACTTTAGCTCATCTCTTGATTGGAAGGTGTTTCAAACCTGTAATTATTTTAGGGTTGTGGCTGGGGTTTTTGAAGCTTCGTGATACCATTTTAAGATGAAGACAGACTTGTAACAGGATTCCAGATGTGGCTGCAGCAAATACTTATAGTAGCATTTCAATTTTTGCCATTTATTTTCAATCCCTTTCCTACTAATTCTTAATACTGTATTGGATTTACCTTTTTCACAACTGCTGCATGCTTTCTATCTTCAGTGTGTAATGCAGGCATCCCCAACCTCCAGATGTTTTGGCCTACAACTCCCATGACCCCTGGCTAACAGGACCAGTGGTCAGGGATGATGGGAATTGTAGTCCAAAACATCTGGAGGGCCGAAGGTTGGGGATGCCTGGTGTAATGTATCTGAATATTTAATCTCTATTTTATTTTGAAGGGTCTTCATTATGGATGAGAGAGTAGCTGAATACATTAGAAGAACTGTGCTGCGAATCCCACGTTCCGAAATGGGGAAAATGCTGGCCACATGGGGGTTTCTGTCTGAAACTCAGCTTCAGTCTTTAAACATCCATCAGCTAAAGGAAAATGTGTCCCAAGAAGTAGTTCGGCTATGTGAGGTGAGAACAGTATTGGAAGGATCATTGTGAAATTTGTACAGATGTCAGTGTTTTTTCTGCATAAAATAAAACACATGCTTACTGGGAAACATAGTACCGTACTATGACTGTACTTTTGGTGGTCTGTGTTTTAAAATTACTTTTAATAGGAGTTGGTCTCTTAATACTGAAATCTTTCTCAAGTGCCTTTAATAAGGGACCCACCAGGCCTTTGGTGATGTCTTCACCCAAATAAGAGGATGAGGCAGTGATGTGAGCACATGGGAGCATGTGTGAAAAGTAGTGGTCTTTGCAGTGAGAGAATTTTGAATGCACATTTGGGGGGGCACATTATTCTTACATTTATACCCCATCTTTTTTCTGTCACTATTATTCCTTGCATGTGCAATGATGTAGAACAGGCTTCCTCAAACTCAGCCCTACAGTTGTTTTTTTGGCCTATAACTCCCATGATCCCTAGCTAGCAGGACCAGTGGACAGGGATGATGGGAATTGTAGTCTCAAAACATCTGAAGGGCCGAGTTTGAGGAAGCCTGATGTAGAAAATAGCACTGGCTTTGGCCTTTGGGGTGCATATCTTCTTGTTCCAGTTCTGAGAACTGGAGCATACTGTATCTTCTTGCTCCAGTGCTGGAGTATAGCAGGGCAATGTGATGGAGCTCCTTTTAGCACCTAATCCAGAAATCTGAGCACTGTGTAACTGGAACCCTGGGGACAGGGCCACAAACCCCTCCCGCTGACAGTCTGTTACAAATTGTACATGTTGTATGGGAAATGTGACCTTGGAGCAATTGCGGTGAGGCTCAGGGATACTTTGGCTGTAGATATATTTTGATTTGTATAATGATTCTGCAGAATTTCAACAAAATCCATGACTGTTGTAGCCCTTGTTCATCTATGACGGAGTGCCCCCAGTTTCTTGTCAACGAAGCAACTAATGAATAACTAATAGATTTTACAGTTTCCGAGCTTAATAATGAAACAATATTATTTTAATACAAATGCCGTTTTTAACCAGATCTGGACATAAGAGTAAGCCATGAACCATGATTTACTGTGAATGAGTAGCATGCTGGTGCACACAGCTCTTTCACATCCACCCCCTCCTCCATGCTTGGAGAAAACAAATCAGGGCATAGACTTGGTTTTATGTGGGAACGAATCCTCACACATTTGCTTACCTGCTTAGAGAAAACAAACCACTAATGCTGGTTCGCAAGTAATACAAGGTCACTGTTCTACTTTGTTTTCTCCTAACATAATATGGAGGGGAGGGGGCTGGTGCACCAGTACATTTGGAAAAAACTGTGGCTTGCCATTGTATGCAATTTGGGCCTATATAATATCGTCTAACTTTTTTGATTAGTTGTTCTTATTGTCTTGAAGGAAAACCATGCAACTATCCAGCATGCAGCAGATCTAGACATAATTTGTAAGTGAAGTGTTTTCTTATATTTTGTTGTTGTTGTGATTAGTTTCTGTTTTGGTATAAACCAGTTAGATTTTGGTTAAGCACTCAGCACTTCCTTTTGATTAGATAAATATTTGTCTTGTCGAAAAAATAAATAATTTAACTTTTAGGTAATACAAGGTAGTTGATGACTCCCCTTCCCTCTTAATTTGATGGTATTGTTTTCATTACACAGTGATACTAGGCCCAGCTATCCATGTACCATTTTCAGAAGGCAAGAGTCCTCTCCAACCCAGTAATTGTGTTTAGCCAGTACTGTAATCGTATTCCCCAATGAACATTCCCAAACCAAAGAAGTTTCTACTAGACTAAGATTTCATTTCTTTGCAGTATGTTGTTGTTGTTGTTTAGTCGTTTAGTCGTGTCCGACTCTTCGTGACCCCATGGACCAGAGCACGCCAGGCACTTCTGTCTTCCACTGCCTCCCGCAGTTTGATCAAACTCATGCTGGTAGCTTCAAGAACACCATCCAACCATCTCATCCTCTGTCGTCCCCTTCTCCTTGTGCCCTCCATCTTTCCCAACATCAGGGTCTTTTCCAGGGAGTCTTCTCTTCTCATGAGGTGGCCAAAGTATTGGAGCCTCAGCTTCACGATCTGTCCTTCCAGTGAGCACTCAGGGCTGATTTCCTTAAGAATGGATACGTTTGATCTTCTTGCAGTCCATGGGACTCTCAAGAGTCTCCTCCAGCACCATAATTCAAAAGCATCAATTCTTCGGCGATCAGCCTTCTTTATGGTCCAGCTCTCACTTCCATACATCACTACTGGGAAAACCATAGCTTTTACTATACGGACCTTTGTTGGCAAGGTGATGTCTCTGCTTTTTAAGATGTTGTCTAGGTTTGCCATCGCCTTTCTCCCAAGGAGCAGGCGTCTTTTAATTTTGTGACTGCTGTCACCATCTGCAGTGATCATGGAGCCCAAGAAAGTAAAATCTCTTACTGCCTCCATTTCTTCCCCTTCTATTTGCCAGGAGGTGATGGGCCCAGTGGCCATGATCTTCGTTTTTTTGATGTTGAGCTTCAGACCATATTTTGCGCTCTCCTCTTTCACCCTCAATAAAAGGTTCTCTAATTCCTCCTCACTTTCTGCCATCAAGGTTGTGTCATCTGCATATCTGAGGTTATTGATATTTCTTCCGGCTATCTTAATTCCGGCTTCGGATTCATCCAGCCTAGCCTTTCGCATGATAAATTCTGCATATAAGTTAAATAAGCAGGGAGACAATATACAGCCTTGTCGTACTCCTTTCCCAATTTTGAACCAATCAGTTGTTCCATATCCAGTTCTAACTGTAGCTTCTTGTCCCACATAGAGATTTCTTAGGAGACAGATGAGGTGATCAGGCACTCCCATTTCTTTAAGAACTTGCCATAGTTTGCTGTGGTCGACACAGTCAAAGGCTTTTGCATAGTCAATGAAGCAGAAGTAGATGTCTTTCTGGAACTCTCTAGCTTTCTCCATAATCCAGCGCATGTTTGCAATTTGGTCTCTGGTTCCTCTGCCTCTTCGAAATCCAGCTTGCACTTCTGGGAGTTCTCGGTTCACATACTGCTTGAGCCTTCCTTGTAGAATTTTAAGCATAACCTTGCTAGCGTGTGAAATGAGTGCAATTGTGCAGTAGTTGGAGCATTCTTTGGCACTGCCCTTCTTTGGGATTGGGATGTAGACTGATCTTCTCCAATCCTCTGGCCACTGCTGAGTTTTCCAAACTTGCTGGCATATTGAGTGTAGCACCTTAACAGCATCATCTTTTAAAATTTTAAATAGTTCAGCTGGAATACCATCACTTCCACTGGCCTTGTTATTTGCAGTGCTTTCTAAGGCCCATTTGACTTCACTCTCCAGGATGTCTGGGCTCAAGGTCAGCAACCACACTACCTGGGGTGTACGAGACATCCATATCTTTCTGGTATAATTCCTCTGTGTATTCTTGCCACCTCTTCTTGATGTCTTCTGCTTCTGTTAGGTCCTTACCACTTTTGTCCTTTATTATGGTAATCTTTGTACAAAATGTTCCTTTCATATTTCCGATTTTCTTGAACAGATCTCTGGTTCTTCCCATTCTGTTGTTTTCCTCTATTTCTTTGCATTGCTCGTTTAAGAAGGCCTTCTTGTCTCTCCTTGCTATTCTTTGGAAATCTGCATTCAATTTCCTGTATCTTTCACTATCTCCCTTGCATTTTGCTTGCCTTCTCTCCCCCGCTACTTGTAAGGCCTCGTTGGACAGCCACTTTGCTTTCTTGCATTTCTTTTTCATTGGGATGGTTTTAGTTGCTGCCTCCTGTATAATGTTGCGAGCCTCCGCCCATAGTTCTTCAGGCACTCTGTCCAGCAAATCTAAATCCTTAAACCTGTTCCTCACTTCCACTGTGTATTCATAAGGGATTTGGTTTAGATTGTATCTTACCGGCCCAGAGGTTTTTCCTACTTTCTTCAGTTTAAGCTTGAATTTTGCTATAAGAAGCTGATGATCTGAGCCACAGTCAGCTCCAGGTCTTGTTTTTGCTGACTGTATAGAGCTTCTCCATCTTTGGCTGCAGAGAATATAATCAATCTGATTTCGATGTTGCCCATCTGGTGATGTCCATGTGTAGAGTCGTCTCTTGTGTTGTTGGAAAAGCGTGTTTGTGATGGCCAGCTTGTTCTCTTGACAGAACTCTATTAGCCTTTGCCCTGCTTCGTTTTGATCTCCAAGGCCAAACTTGCCAGTTGTTCCTTTTATCTCTTGATTCCCTACTTTAGCATTCCAATCCCCTATAATGAGAAGAACATCCTTCTTTGGTGTCACTTCTATAAGGTGTTGTAAGTCTTCATAGAATTGGTCAATTTCAGTTTCTTCAGCACCAGTAGTTGGTGCATAAACTTGGATTACTGTGATGTTAAAAGGTCTGCCTTGGATTCGTATCGAGATCATTCTATCATTTTTGAGATTGCATCCCAGTACAGCTTTCGCCACTCTTTTGTTGACTATGAGGGCCACTCCATTTCTTTTACGGGTTTCTTGCCCACAGTAGTAGATATGATAGTCATCCGAACTGAATTCGCCCATTCCCGTCCATTTTAGTTCACTGATGCCCAGGATGTCAATATTTATTCTTGCCATCTCATTTTTGACCACATCCAACTTACCCAGGTTCATGGTTCTTACATTCCAGGTTCCTATGCAATATTTTTCTTTACAGCATTGGACTTTCCTTTCGCTTCCATGCATATCCGCAACTGAGCGTCCTTTCGGCTTTGGCCCAGCCGCTTCATCAGCTCTGGATCTACTTGTACTTGTCCTCCGCTCTTCCCCAGTAGCATGTTGGACACCTTCCGACCTGAGGGGCTCATGTTCCAGCGTCATAACTTTTATATGCCTGTTGTCTTTGTCCATAGAGTTTTCTTGGCAGGGATACTGGAGTGGCTTGCCGGTTCCTCCTCCAGGTGGATCACGTTTGGTCAAAATTCTCCACTATGACCTGTTCATCTTGGGTGCCCTGCTTGGCATAGTTCATAGCTTCTCTGAGTTATGCAAGCCCCTTCGCCACGGCAAGGCAGTGATCCATGAAGGGGTCTTTGCAGTATACATAGCTTGAATTACATTTAGAGCCAGATAAGGAAATAGGATGCTCTTTTCAACTTAATCCTCTGTTTATTTACAAGTGTCACTGTTTAATTTGGCTTACTGCCACAAGTGTTTATAAGATTACAGTACTATTAAATAGTATTTGCATAACTCACTAAATACAAGCTTGAATATTTGTCAGAATCTGAAGGTTTGAATTCCATTGTGATCTGAAATCAGTAGTATTTGGTAAACATTTACATTGCAGCTATTTATAGTTTACATTGTGAAATGTTAAAATGTAACTACAGTACCCCAGATCATGCATTGATTTCTAGTTTGCTTCAATTTTTGAAAAGTAAATGGAGGTTGAAAGAATCTATCCAATGTCAAGTTAAGGAACCATAATTTCTCCTCCTCTCATAATTTGGAATAAATGTTTGGGTAAATATTTGATCTTTATTGTATTCACATTTATTGTAAGCTGCTTTATAGTAGAAATAACAATAAGAAGAAATAACTCAACTAGTCACTTGCAGGTTGGATTTGGCTCCTGAATAAATTTTGGGCACAAATGGCCCTATGCAAATATAATCAGAATGATATTAAAATTTGCTGACAATTATACTTGTTAGGGAAGTAAATTTTGGCTGCATGAAGGGATGAGGAAAGTGGGAGTATCTGTGTACAGTATTGTTTAGTAAGCCAAAATGTATGACTTAGAGTTATCTGCAAATGTGGCCAATGAGAATAGTATGTATCTGCACTATTTGGAAATCTGTTTATATCTTACCATTTGAAAACACATGTCCTATTTCTGTGAAGCTCTTAATTGTTGGGTGGAACCAGTTTTATTATATGGAAACTGATCATCCATGAAAAGGGTTGGGTTGGATTGTTCTAATCTCCAGAATGTGTAATAGATATGGGTTCCCAAGCATACAGAACTTAGCCATCCTTTCTGTAACAAAGAGCAAAACTGTTGACTACTCAGCAAAATGAAATATGAAATTCCTGTATTGTGTAGGGAGGAGTTGCTAGCTTATAACAATTATGGATTCTTGTGTTAATAAGCAATGCTGTTTATTGTCAAATATTTTTCCTCAGACAACTACACATACAGGGACAAAAAGCTTTGGACTGTTTATCAAATGACAAAAGAAGGTGGTAAGTGTTTATAATTATCAAAAGCATTATATAAATAAGTGAAGTGCCCAGTTATCTGTTATAGTCTTATTTTGCTTATCCTCACTTTAAAGTGGATTATGTCAGCTATCTTATAAAACTTGCTGGAAACCTCTAAAATTTTGCTGTTTTTCTTGCAGACCTTTGACTGTTTAGCAGAGCTCAAAGGGTTGGGTTTTTCTTAATGCTACTTAAAGGCCAAGATATACTTCTTCCTTCCATAATAAAACATTTCCCCCAGGAAATGAACAGAGCAATCTAACTGGGATGTGTGTATGTATGGATCCACCACCATATCCTAAGCCTCACCAACTCATGCCAGCCAGGGTGGCAGATTAGTTTTCATTACACCAGCTCTAGACTTGCTTTGAGGAAAGAGCAACTTTATTATGCCCTTTCCAGAACTATTGTCTACAGCAGCCATTCCATCCTATAGGAGAAGGTACTGCAGGATCTTTCCATAAACTCTGCTGGAAGATCAGAAACTTTGGCCCCTTCTCTCCTTGAATTCCTGTAATTCCAGGTGATCGTTATAAGAACTGAGAAACAGTGACTAAATTTTATTTCTCTCCCAACCCTTTTTCGTTTTGTATTTCATATTTTTGATTGCATTCCTGAGGGCAGGGATATGAGACCGTCTCAGAAAAGTTTTTAAACTAAAGAGCAGGATTTTTAAATTATTAATAATAAATAAATAATTTGGTATTTTGCATGATTGAACTAAAATAATGCAAGTTATGTTTGGAATGAAGCTTATTTTAAAATGTTTTATTTTATTGGCAGGTGATGAATATGACATTTTTGACTTGGCAGATTTTAAAAAGAAATTTAAAAGAAGTCTTCAGTCAGCTTTGAAAAATGTGAGCATAAACAATGCTAATATTTTGGGTTCTCTTAAATGTTTTGTTATCCTGTTGTATAAAAATAATGTAAATTTATAGTAATTTGGAACTAAATGGAGAAATGTCTACCATCTATCCAATTTAGCAGTGATCCTTGGGTTTGTTTTTGTTTTTTTAAAAATGCAGTATTTAGTATCATATTGGAAGGTAATTAGGTGTGCTTCATATCTCATAACTTCTTTGTATACATTGTAGAAACCATTGTGTTAAAATAGTTCATGATTTGTTTGCTGCCTCTTGTAACACACATATAAGAAACCAGGATGTCTATACTTCTTGGCCTTTAAATATAGGGTTCTCAGTAATTTGAGTGCCCACTTCTGCCAGCTAGACTGCAATATATATTTTTCCTTTATCTTTACTTCAGGTAACTATCAGCTTTAAAGAGTTTGAAGACAATGCAATTTGGATTCGCATTGCATGGGGAACACAGTATACAAAGCCCAACCAATACAAGCCATCCTATGTAGCTTACATTTCACAGACTCCTTATGTGTTCATATCCAGCTCTAGAAATAAGAACTGCAAACCGTTACTTTTGCAGGTAAATACATTATGTCTGGTAAAGATTTGTTTTTCTGTCATCTTCAAGGTAATTTCTAAACTTAGATTTAGTAAGAGTGAATGAACAAGCAACTGGAAATTACTGCTCAGCTGCATGATATCCTACAGAGGTATATACTCTGAAATTCAATATCAAATTCCAATTCTAAAACAGAAATAATGGAACAACTCTTTCAACTTCAACTAAACTAGCACCTTCATTTTTAATTAAAGGCCCTGCTGATAGCTGCCAGTTACAATGACATCCATGAAATGGACCTCCGAAGCCGTTGTTTAGACTCGCTTAAAGATATTTTACTTAAGCGATGTAGCCAGGTGAGTTATTTAAGTATACTATTCTAAGTCAAATCTTGGGGGGTTTTTTAAATCTTAGGCCTGGTTCTAAAATTCCCAGGAGGTAAGGAAATTTTCTCCTTCAAAGAGATTGCTTATAGTACTACAGAGCTGTACAGTCTCACAATCAGGAAGAGATAATAAGGGCCAGAATTAGTTTCCCTCCTGCTTTTAGAGCCATTATTGAGTTTTTATCATTTCTGTCTGTTATCACTTAATCTCCAAATATGCCATTGAACTGCTTTGCATTACATGCTAAGCTGAACCTTGCTAAGTCACTTTGCTCCTCCCCTGTCCTTTTTGCTATTGTGCTGAGCCAAGGTTTGGCTTGATGTGCTGTCTGAACTGCGGCTTGTGGTTAAGATCTCTGTTCACTAACCATGAGCTGTAGCCAAGGTTTGTTCTTGGCTACATTTCATGGTTAGTGAAGAGAGAATTGAGCCAAGGGTCCTTCACTGAGCACTGGCAAGAAGGAAAAATACTTGGTTTAGTCTAATGTTCAAAGCAGAGGTTGTGGTTTGTTTTCCTCTAAACAAACCACAACAAGAAGTCAGCATTTTTAATATAAATCAGATTGCAGTTTTGTGATGCTAAGCCAGTGATTTGGTTTGTTTCTTCATAAACTAGAAGGAGGAGCAAAACAGCCCTGATGGAGTCATTAAGCATAATATATAGTTAACAGTTTCTCATGGCATGCAAACTGGGTCTTAAGTCAATGAACTTGGAATATTGGTTGTATACAAAGTCCTACTTGGAGTAGACCCATTGAAATTGATGGACCTAATTTAGTCATGCCCATTCACTTCAGTGGGTCTTCTCTAAGTAGGACAAGCATTGAATGCTATGCAGTTTCATACAATCACTCATTAGAGGCAAAAATACACTAACAATGTTCTATCACTATTCTATCTCTCCATGGACCCCCTCCTCCAGAAATTCCAAACACATCACCCACAACCTCTACAAGAACGAAATTGCATTCTGCAAAGAGGTACCCATAATATCTTGGTTTAAAACTCTATATAGCAAAACAGTTTATTTAAATATTAAGAAGTCTGGCCATTGTAAGAAGGCCCATGTTTACAACATGACTATCGGTTTTGGGTGCCCATATCCCCTGTGTGTGCACAGGAAGTGGTTCAGCAAGTTGTGCACTAGTTGGAGAGGTTTATCAATCTTCTAAAATATTTAAATAAATATTCAGAAACTTCAAATAGTGGCTAATATTTATCTTGCATGCATTAAACTCACAGCTGGAAGTTCATAGCTTTCTCTGGTGTTGATCTGTTCACTTTTAGTATGTTTGTTATAGAGTAAATGAATGGGGGGGGCACTGCAGCACAATTCATAGAGTACTTCAAGCACCCAAGAGTGAACTGCGTGTGTATGTCTTACTCTGTTGCATCATGACCTTTACATCTTTGGAATTCTGTTCAGTTCTGAATGCTACTTTGAAAAGGATAACATTTTACATGAGATTTTATATGGTTCTGTACTTTCAGTGGATCCAAATATAGTAAAGGAAGATAAACTTAAAAAGGAAAGAATTGAAAGAGTTAATGAGGAAGCCTTTGGTGATGGTCCTCAGCCAAAACTGGAGTTTGCACAATACAAGGTAAAATTATATTTAATGCATATTATATAAATTTAATGCACAAATATACATTTATTATGTATATGTATTCTATAGAATTTATTTTTGCACAAAGCAATACTTAGGGCTGAAGTGTCAGTTAACTACTTAGATTAATTATATAAGACTATTTGATCAACTGAAAAAGGTGCCATTAATCAGATTTAAAAGAAATACATGAAACTATATGGTAGGCACCATCTCAGGGGAGGTGCTCCCCTGTGTAAGATGCACAAACAAGTTCAGTTTTTATTCTGTTTATTCTATTACTACTTCAATCCCATTTGTTTACTCAGAAGTAAGTTCCTATGTTCAGTTAGAGTTGTTTGTGGCCTAAAATTCATATAATTGACTAAGTTTTCTATTTCTGCAGCAGCCCTGCAATTTTTGTAATATAGGCCAACTGTTAGCGTGCAGATTTCATTGTACTAACTGAAAGAGTATTGATTTGTTCCTCCGTGTTGCATGAGTCCATTCTAATACTGTATAGACTGCTTGAAATACAGTCTAAAACCTTGGGCTTAAATGGCTTACTTTTCTTAAATGAACTATTTTACATGCACACAGGATTTCCAGCCGTGCATGCAGATCATTACCCTGTATACAGAATGGTGATATTCCTTTGATGTTGTAATTGATACATCATGGTCTTGAAATGTTAAAGTACTTTTCTCAATTCACAACAACCCCAGAGGGTAGTGTACTGAGACTGAAGTAATTCTTATGCTTTTTAATTGAGCCAATACTGTAGCAATACTGAGACAGTAAATTAGAATATGTAGCTTAGTGCAGTGATAAAAATGCAATCAAAATTGCTGCAGGTGTTTTGGGTTCTTTAAAACTGTGAATGAGGCTGTTTTAGGCATTGTTGCCTATTTGCCACAGGGGGGCACTCTGGTTTTTTTTAAATGCACATCTATTGAACCTGTTTTATTTAATGTCTTTGTGACAGAAGGCCCAAGTAACGCTTGTTTCGTGGTACAAGACAGGTAGAATTCCACCAGAGTGATATAGTTCTCCATATGTTGAGCTCAGTCTTCACTGATTGGCTCTGTGTGTGTGTATACACACAAATACTTAAGAAAACATAAGTACTTTGAAAAATCAGATTGTAAAATCTGAAAAAGTTGCTGTTCCTGTTTGTCGATTTCTTAAAGAAAATGCATAAAGCTCTTTTAAAATGAGGTGCAGGAAAGGATAACTGTTGAATTCTGAGTGGATCCTGAGTGTAATAATCTGTTGGCTGAAAACAAAGTGTAGTTTTAGCACTTTGAACTGTAAAAATAATTATCGGCTTATTATAAGCTACAAAGAGCGCTTTTTTATAAACCCATTTATTGATTTGACTTACAGCTTGAGACTACGTTCAGAAATGAACAAGAAAATGGTATCTTGAACAATAAAGACCCGTTTAGATGTATGGTCAAGTTTTCTAGTCCTCATCTTTTAGAGTCACTGAAATCCCTAGCACCTGCCGGTAAGTGTTCCAGTGTCTGAGAATGCACACTCACAGTATTATGTTTTGTATGCTTATCTGGTGCATAAGGATTCCATAGAAGCAGTAATTCCTGAGTTTCAGTACCACCACTGCCAAACTTATTTTTAATCTTTCAATGTTTTAAAACTGGTTTAGGCTTTAAATGACAGCTGATAATCAGACAACTGGCAAAATGTACTCTGTTTCACTTGTCAGTACAGTGGAACCTCTACTTACGACGTAATCAATTCCAGAGGTCTGGCCATAAGTCAATCCGGGTCGCTGGTAGAAGCGCTGTTGTGTGTGGCAGCCGCTTTTGTGCATGCACGAATCGCAGCAAACCCGGTATTTACTTCCGGGTTTGCCATGGTCGCAACTTGGATCGGGCCCAAGTAGAGGCAGTCGTAAGTATAGGTTCTACTGTATTTAAATGCCAAAAAATTGAGTTGAGGAATATTGGCTGTGCCAACATTCCAACATAAGTTAAGATGCAGGCAAATGATTCCATAACATCTTCAGAGCCCTTTAGCACTGCAGCTGAATGTTCGTACTTCAGTTCCTATTGCTTGACTTGCACAGGGGAGTGAGAAACTGAAATGTATCAAACTATGCTAGCAGGAGACATTAGGGGCTGAACTTGACTAAAGGTCCCCTAGTGTGGGGTAGGGAATTATTGGATCAATCCCCATGACGTCTAGTAAGTAAGGCAAATTATGAGAGTTGTAGTAAGCATGGCTAATTAAGGGTCATCAGTTCTCCAGTCCTGGTCTAGTGTAACATACAGAGGATTATAGACTATTATAGTGATCTAGAATAAAAGGCAAGTGCATAAACCAAGTGAAGAGCTGTGTTTAAAAGAAAAGGCTTATGTGACCCTTAAAAGACAGGTCCCACCAAACTGTTTTGTTCTTTGGACAGCTGTACTTTCAAGGCAATATGGAACCATATGCAAAACTTAGAACTGATTCTAATTTTGTTTTCTTCTATTGTAGGGCTGGCAGATGTTCCCCCCTCACCATTACTTACTTGCATCACCCAAAAAGCCAGGAACTATTTTAGAATTAATGAGAGAAAAAGTGCACTATCACAAACCCTTGCAAGCTAATGGCATTTTTAGACAAAGGAGTGGATTACTTATTTCTCTTCAGCAAAATAAAACAACATGGAATGTATTCCTATAAACCTCTTACAATTTAGTTGGTCAGATTACAATATGACATCTTAGCAGGCTGTAGCCTGCTAGCTGATGTGACCTGTTGACCAGAGTCTGTATGTACTTCCTGGACAATGAGTAGGTGAACTTCTTTAGCAAATAACTGAAGTTAGATGTAATATCAAAGTGCTTGATTGTTTAAGCAAATGAAAGTTTTACTTATCTTTAACTTTTCAGGCAACTTTTCAAAATTCTTATTGATATGGTATTAAAATTATAATAAACATGGTGCTTGTAATATTAGTTTTTAAAATAGCTGTGTGATTAAATAAATGAAAGCTTATAACTGCTTGTGTCCAAGTTTTTTCACAAGAGTAAATAAAGCTATTACATTTTACTGCCACTTCCCATTTAATACAGTAGTGTGCTTATCGAAGAACTGGAATTAGTAATGCATTTCCTTGTTCTCTAGTCCAGTGGCTTACACATTCTTGCTGTTTTACCCCCAAATGTAGTCATCAGTAGTGATAGTGATATGATGTATACAAAACTCAAGCTGTGTACAGTATAATGAGACAAACTCTGAAGTGCAACCCCCTCTGAATAACAAAATACCCTGATTCAAAGCACTGCAAAGTCTGAGCATGTAACTGGCCCCATTATACTGGTAGTATCTCTTTTATATCAAGTATGTGTGCCTCTGTTGAATTACAATCAGATTTCCAAAGAAGGTTGAGAGACAGCATATTTTAGAGAATCAAAGATTTATTTACTATAGATATAAAATCATTATTTTGAATTTTTAAAGGTTAAACACTGACATTAATGAATATTTAATCCAACTGCTAACGGTATTCCTCCTTCTTTAATATAAGCCTTTTTTAGATTTTCTTCCTATTCTTATTCAATGTCCAAACCTGTTTTGAAGTTAATTCACATGTTGTGGGGTACTCATTTTGACTTGGAAGAAAACAGAATTTTATAGTTCAAATTGGGAAAAATAAATACAGTAAATGGACAAAAGTACAAAGATTCATAAAACATTTAGGGGTATGCGTACCCCTGTGTCCCCCCAGAAAAAGCACTGTGTGTACATATCAATTTGAGTTCATTTAACAGGTAGATTTGGAATGTAGAGATCTGTATTCCAGTGTTAATGACATCCATAGCTTCATACATTTGGAAAAATTCATACTTTTTTTTGCGCTTTGTCCCTGTGTAAAATGGGATTGAGTTCATCTGAGGATGAACACATGGGCGTCGGCAGGGGTTAATAAACTGAGGATTTGCCCCCTAACATGAAGCCTGCCCCCCCCCAACATAAATCCTGGCTAAGCCCATGGATGTACACAAGTTGCAAACAAACTTTTGCAAATAACACAAGAATTTCTACCTATCGGTTCTCAGTTACGGTCAGGCCTCAGAACCCAAGATCTTTCATATGCAACTGCTGAATGGGGCGGGGGACGGACCACCACCCTCTTTTGTCCACATTCTTTTGTCCACATCAATAACCCATATTCCATTTTACAAATGGAGAGATAGAAAATGCTGGTCTACTTTTATTTCCAGCCGCGGATAATATCTGGAAGGCACTAGGAGCAAACTGGGTGTGGGACTTGTTTCGCGGGCCCCTCATGAATATGGAAAACGCCAGGTATAAATATGTATGAGCTGCCTGTCAGTCTCTCCGCCGAGTTCCCTTCCACGCTCTTTCTCCCTCTCCTCCCGCCACCGGAAGTGCCCCGCCGGTCGGCGGATCGGGAACGGCCGAGAGCAACATGGCGGCTACGGCAGCAGCAGCGGCGGCGGCGGCAGGAGGAGCCGCAGCAGCCGTATCACGGGCGCCGCCCGCTCGGCGGCCCGGCCTGGGCCTGGGTCTCGGCCGCCCTCCGCGCTCGGCGCCGCGTGGCCCCCGCGAGCGGCCGTCGAGCCCGTGGGAGCTGGTGAGGCCCTCGGTGACGGAGCTCTCGCGGGCCGTCAGGAGCAACATCCTGTGCACGGTGCCCGGCTGCGGCAAAGTGCTGCCCAACCCGCCGGCGCTGAGCATGCACCTCAGCAAGGCCCATGGTGTGCAGCAGCAGCAGCAGGTAAGCGGCGCCCTCCCCTCTCCCGCTCCTCCGGGGACCGAGCGCCTTCCCTCTCCCTCCAGAGGCGCGCCAGAGAGAGGTTTCACTTCAGCCCCACTTTTTAGCATTCGGTTTCTTTATAAGCTTCCCAGGTAACAAATGTACTACCGATGGGTAGCTATCGGAATTCAATTATTTTCATTGATGGCAACTATCTGAAATCAAATGTGAATGTTAATAATCACTCCCTTCCAGCATCGGTTTGTTCACAACGTTCCCAAGTCGTAGTTATTGGTGGGTAGCAGACAAAATTCAATTATTAATTATAATATTCAGCCCCTCCTCGTATCCCAGGCAATTATTATTAACTGGTAGCTATAGACATTCAGTTATTAATAATCACAGCAACAAAAGCCCTTTTCCTATTATTCGCACCCCACCCCCTTTTGGTTGATTTACCTCAGATACCCCTTTCCTCTCCCTCCCTCCAGTGGCATTCTTACTATCTTTTTAATGCCTTGTTGTGAGCCACTTTGAGCTCATTTTGTTTGCTTGAAAAGTGGTGTGCCAGTACAATGTTAAATCAGACCTCAGAGACTCCCTTTCCCACTCACAATTACTTCTTAGCTTTATTTAAAGGTTTCAGGCATATTTAGCAAAGCTGCCAGGATGCCATACAATCATAGTAATAAAATACCCTTTTTTAAAAAGCAAATGTTAGGGAGGGCCCATAGCTGAAGTGATGCACATCCTTTGCATGCACAAAGCTCCAGGTTCAGTCTTGGGACAAGATTCGATTTCTGCTAGTTGTGGCAGATGATACTGGACTGGATGAACCATTTGATCAGATTTGGTGTGAGGTAGCTTCCTAGTTGCTCATGTAGAAGATTCCTTGTGGAATACTCGCACCTCCAGTTAAAAGTATCTTATTGGGAAATAATTATCCTTGAGATCCGAGAGACCTGTGGCCAGTCAAGATAGAAAATACTGAATTAGATAACCATTGGTGTAAGACTGGGAGTAGCCAACATGGTGCCCTCTAGACATTTTCCACTACAGCTGCCACCATCAGCCCCAGCCATCATGGCCAGTGATCAGATATTATGGGGGGATCGTAGTCCATAACAACTGGTGACCACCACATTGCCATTCCTGATCTAAATCATAGGAATATGGTATATGAAAGTGCCATACTGTGTCCTTTGAGTCAGTATAATGGGCTGTATCCAAGGTTAGTTCTACTCAGAGAACACCCATGGAAACCCAACCCACTGTAACCTCATTCCGTATGCTTTGAATGTAGAAGGTTTCAGATTCAATCATCAGTATCTCCAAATGTTGGGAGTATAGTCAGACTATACTCAACCTGAAATAAGTTAGTGAGGGTCTTATGGGGGGGGAGGCAAAACACTGGGTTTATTGAAATCAAAGCTAGAGAGGTCTCATATACTCACAAACACTCTGTGATGGAGTGGGGTTTGTGGTGGAAGCTTTACACTGCAGAGATCTTGCCCCTCCCCAAATGGTTCTGTCCCTCTAATACCTTTTATCCCTCAATAACTTGATCATCTGAGCCTCTTCGTCTGTTCACTTAGTACTTTCCAAAATTCTCTAGTTCGTAACTTGGTTGATTGGCATCATAATTGCAAGTAACTTTGGTATTATCAGGATGTTTTCTGTTCTTCCTGGGGAAGACTGGGTACCAGCTATCTCTGGAATGTTATTTTCCTCTCATGCTTCTGGAATTTCTGTTAATCATAGGTTAGCCTGTGACTTCCAAGGACTGTGGCTCTTATTGTGGGTTCTTAGCTCTGTAGCTTCATGATGATTCTGTAGAGGCAGAATTCTAATGCTTTGTTCATTTGTGATACTCAGCAGTTCAGCTCAGCTGCCATCCTACTTCCTTTCCTTTAGTAATTTTTCAGCAGAAAGTATCCATTCTAACCATTCATTCACAGAGTTGCAATACATACCGTAATTGGTAATCATCCACCACACATTCTGCTTGACCTAGAACAATGTGTAACATAAGTGCAGTGGTACCTCAGGCTAAGTACTTAATTCATTCCGGAGGTCCGTTCTTAACCTGAAACTGTTC
This sequence comes from Podarcis filfolensis, assembly GCF_964270895.1. NCBI lineage: Eukaryota > Metazoa > Chordata > Lepidosauria > Squamata > Lacertidae > Podarcis > Podarcis filfolensis. The sequence continues at coordinate 49,636,452 of NC_139611.1, forward strand.
TTAACCTGAAGCACCACTTTAGCTAATGGGGCCTCCTGCTGCCGCCGCGCCGCTGGAGCACGATTTCTGTTCTCATCCTGAAGCAAAGTTCTTAACCCGAGGTACTATTTCTGGGTTAGCAGAGTCTGTAACCTGAAGCGTATGTAACCTGAAGCATATGTAACCCGAGGTACCATTGTAAAGGGTTGTTTGAGTAACAGGGCTGGGGAGGACATGCCTGTAATATTGGAGAACCACTGATCTTGCTCCCTCATAGTAAGCAGGTTTAGAACCAAAGCCCGAACTAGAAGTCTCAAGTGCCTACATAATTTGAACTGGACCTTCCAGACACTTGCTGCTGCCACCACCTATTTAGCCCCATATGATTATATGTCTTTCTGCAAAAAGGAGACAAGTAGTGGCACCACTAATCTGTGACCCTCACCATAAGCATCTGACAAATCCCCTCACTATGGTCCTCCTGTAAACGCTCTCACAGAAACATATTTACAACTAAAAAACTTTTTCTGAAAGCAAATATGAGGAGGCGCCTCTTGAAGGGCCAAATAATGAACCCACCCTAAAATCTCTTTCTTAGCAGAGTCCTCAGTAGGCTCTTATATAAATGTACTAGGTGCGGGTCAGGGTTTCTTCAAACTCTCAGAATCCTTCAACTACTATGGCCCACTGATACATGTGGCAGCTTTATGTGGCCTTGTTGCAGCCCTTCCTGATTCCTCACTCCAGCCAAACATCCAGCCCGCCAAGCTGTGCTGTTGTTAAAATCAGGCAAGAGCATCCCCATTTAAAATATTTAGAAATCCCTTCCTAAGCTCTGAAACTGCACTTCATCTAAGCTTTCTAGGTTCAATGAACAGTATCCCCTCACCATCTACATTGCTTTATCGCAACCTGTGTGCTCTTTCATTCCACAAATTCACTCTGTACAGTGGTACCTTGATTCTCAAACTTAATCCATTCTGGAAGTCCGTTCCAAAACCAAAGCGCGCTTTCCCATAGAAAGTAATGCAAAATGGATTAATCCATTCCAGACTTTTAAAAACAACCCCTAAAACAGCAATTTAACATGAATTTTACTATCTAACGATATCGTTGATCCATAAAATGAAAGCAATAATCAATGTACTGCAGTCACACAACCAATCAATCAGTAACTGAACTGGGTTCCACACTGTCACAAAATCAAAACAAAAAGAGCTACAAAAATGCAAAATAAATAGCAAAAACAGACAGACCTCAGCATAACACTCAAAACGGAAGTGTGGCACTCAAAACGGAGCATGTTCAACTGCCGGGGGGAAATCGCAAACCAGAACACTTACTGCTGGGTTTGCAGTGTTTGGGTTCCAAGTTGTTTGAGTACCAAGATGTTGAGAACCAAGTTACCACTGTACCTTTCTTAAAATTTCTGAGTATGCCCCAGGTAAGGACAACTTCATAACCTTCCCAGACCTAGCCTGAAACCCTAGTAACCTAATCACTGTATCTATGAAAGGCTCACTGTATTTAATTACAGATTCCTTCAGCTGCTCTGTGTATTTCAGACTACGGAAGGAAACCTCCTCTCACCAAAGCCAGAATCCCTGCCGCTAATCTTTCTTTTCTCCTGTAACTTTCTCTTCTCTTGTGTTTATCTTGAAAATGAGCTTTGTGCCTGAGCCCATGGTGCTGTTTTCAAAATCCTGGTATTTAAGTGAAGTACTCACATCTTTGCTACTGCCTTTATGGTTGGGTTCCTGCTTCTGATTGTACTTTGTTGATAATATTATTTAAGTTTTAATCTCTTTCCAAATTTGAAATGTGACCTTTAATGGGAAGTGGCTGGCGGCTTCTGCCAAATCCCTTCCAGAAGTGCTTGATAAAACCTCTGGTGGGAAGCTGTAGCTATTTAGAGCAAAACGAGTGTTTATAAAACAATGTCCTCCATCTTGCAGCCAGATACTTTGTTTGGAAAGTACTGACTTAATTAAGATTTTGAAGTAATGTGACAATAATATTGCAACATGTCCTACTTGGACTCCTTGTGATCCCTCCTCATCCCTTTACATATCCCAGGGTGGCATATTGGCTTGTTGGGCTTTTACCTCAGAAATATCTTTTCAGACTTATTTTCACTCCAACCAACAATTTTTTTTTCTCAAAATGGTATTCCATATTTTAGTGCCAATATTACAGTAGACAGTAAGATACCTGATAGTGCTTTAGAACTATGAGTACAGTGGTACCTCAGGTTACATACGCTTCAGGTTACATACGCTTCAGGTTACATACGCTTCAGGTTGCAGACTCTGCTAACCCAGAAATAGTACCTCGGGTTAAGAACTTTGCTTCAGGATGAGAACAGAAATCATGCTCCAGCAGCAACAGGAGACCCCATTAGCTAAAGTGGTGCTTCAGGTTAAGAACAGTTTCAGGTTAAGAACGGACCTCCGGAACGAATTAAGTACTTAACCCGAGGTACCACTGTATATGGAAATCTGTATACCCTTGTGAGTGAATTTTGAAGTGAGACTTGCATTGTATATGGGGAAACTGAGCTCTGTAAAATAAACAGGAAGACTCCAGTCACTGGGTCTGTGAGCCAGTTTTAAGTCACCACTCATCCATGGATCTCACTAGGTGACCTTGAGGCAGTCATTATTCTTCAGCCTAACTTACTTCATGTAGTAATTGTGAAGATAAAATGGATGGGTGGAAGAACTGAGATGAAAAATGTAATAAATAAATGCTGGCAGCTTTTTGTTGTTTTTAAAGATTCTTTTGCTTAAGGTTTGGAAATATTTTTCATTCCTAGGGATTTATATATGCTACCACTGCTGTTTATTAACAGAAGGGTAGGGAGGGCCTGAAGAGTAGAGAGAGTCTTCCTGCATTCTTCAGGACTGAATCGTTGCATTTCAGGTTTTAGCATCTCTAGGCTGTTCTCTCACACTTTCCCCACTCCTTTTTGAAAGGGAAGATAAAAAGAAGTTAGAGAAGAGGTTGGGCACCGATGATGAAACTTACACTCCAGCCAGTCTGAGCATGTATCTAATGCAGCTGGTTTGGAAAGCCTTGGATTACGAATACTTGGGTACCTTAATGTATAAAGAGAATGCCACACTTTAAAAAGCCTTTAAAAGTTCTGCAGTCCACATTTTACACCAAGGAAAGCTGTCTCTTTGTATTAATTGAACCACACCCATATACTTCTGCAATCAAACTATTTTGTAATGTTGGGCACTGAATCCCTGTCCCCAAACTACTGGAATTAAGCCCTATCTCAAAGCTACTGGAAATCCTACTGATTTCCTTCTGGCTTCTGAGATTTTAGGAGCCATATCCACACATATTTCAAGCAAATCTTTCCAACCAGAAGTGCCAGAAACTTTGTGTTTTTTAATATAATATTATAGGAAATAATATGCTCATTATTCTGTGTTTTTGTCCATTCTTGCTCTGAATCACAATATGCTTAAAAACGTGCTCAAGTTCAGCTATGGAGAGACTGGAGCAATCGGTGGTTCCTTGATCTGGTTCATGGCTCTGACATCACAAGTCATTGGTATAGCACTAGTCTCCTTAGCTTCAGTTTGTTCTGAATTTAATATTACACTCACTTGCTGTAAGATGTTTGGTTCTAAATTGGTTGGTCTAAAAGTTCAGCATAATGTTTTCTGCAAAATGTTTCTGTTTCCTAAGTGACAGTGTTCACTCAATCATATCTTCTTGGTTTAACAAGCCCAGATGTGAATAAGCCTTGTGTGCACACACACCCTTCCCTCCTTCTTGGTGCCCCAAAATTAGCCCCAGAATCTACACTTATTACACTAGCACTAGGAAACTGGTTAGGTTTGGAACATTTTCAAACCATGGTTTAAAATCCTGGGTGGTTTGGAACATTGTAACTGTGCTACTGGGACCTATTGCTAATTGAAAATTGCCTTGCTTCTCACAGCGTGCCAAGGAAAAAAGTGGCAGCATGAGAATAGCATACCCTCCAAAATTTCTCTGATGAAAATAGGGACATCCCATTCCATAATGATAATTTTACTATTTATACCCCACACATCTTACTGGGTTGCTCCAGCCACTCTGGGCAGCTTCCAACATATATGAAAACATAATAAAACATTAAAAAAAACCCTTCCCTATACAGTATTGCCTTCAGACAGTTCGGGGGTTAGATAACTCCATACCATCCAACATTTCTCCAGTGAAAACAGGGACATCCTAAGGAAAAGCAGGACATTCTGGGATCAAATCAGAAACCAGGATAGCTTCTCTAAATCAGAGCACATGAGATAGAGCACATAAGCAAAAGCCTTGTACATACCTCTGCTTATTTAGCCAGGATTGACCCAAACTGGGCTAGTGAATAATCAACTACCTGTCACATAATCTAGGCAATTAGAGTGAGCTGGGATATAAACTACCTAAAGTTTTTATTCCATATAGGGAATAACTGAAACATGTACAGAAGTTTCAAGTGGAGAGTCTCTTCAGTATGCAGGCAGGCAAAATGCTGTATAAAGACAAGCTTTATTTGTATTCCAGATACTTCTGAACCCCAAACATTAGATACAATTTAATAATATTCTTCTCCTACAGGATGGAAAAATAAATCCTGCAATAAGGAAAGACTTGAAAACGCCACAGAAATACTACTGCTGTCCTATTGAAGGTTGCCCTAGAGGACCAGAAAGGCCTTTTTCACAATTTTCTCTTGTAAGACAGGTATGTATTCTAACTACACTATTCAATAAACAGAACAATATAATTTATATGGAACATCTTATTCAAGAGCCATGCATCTTTCTGAATTGCAAGATTTCTGTGTAAATGTATACCATTATAATCATAATGGTATACATATTGTCAGTTGTCTATTGTTTATGGGATCAGTGTGTTGGGAAAGAGCTCTCATGAAAGGGAGCCTGCAGCATCCTTGCACGGGTTTTATACATGCTACTCTTTCATTAGAAAATTAAACTTATTAAATGTGTTGAGATATGCCTTCAGTAGCTGAAAATGAAAGGAGCAAATTGGAGGGTAATTTTGCTGTAGATCTCTGACTAGTTAATTCAGTTACTCCTTTAACTCTCTGTAATATGCCCTCTTTTCACCAGAAGTACATAACTGTGTAAATCTTATAATGGGCCAGTGTAGATTATTGAGAACCTTAACTGCAAACTTCATGCAGGCTGCATGTCAGAGGTCTGGATCTTTTAAGAAATGCATTCTCTGATTCTTAATAACTTTTGATTTTCAGGAATTCCAGAAAAATCTTGAGCCCCCTCTATCAACTCCAGTCAGTCATTTAAAAATGCATGAAAATGCATCAAAAATTATGGAAAATTCAGTTGTTGACAGCATGCTTAAAAGTGCCTTGTCTTGGATAGAAAAGGCTGGAACTTGAACAGCTTTGTGTCTCAAACATAGTACCACTTCCTTTTGTTTGGGAAGGACCATCGCTCAGTGACAGAGCACTGGCATCTCCAGGGAGGGCTCAGAAAAAGCCCAGTCTGAAATCCTGAAGCCGCTGCCACTCAGTGTAGACAATACTGACCTAGATGAACCAGTGCTGTCCAAGGCAGTTTCCTATAATTTACCTAACTTTTGTTTTTATATTTCAGCATTTTATGAAAATGCATGCTGAAAAGAAGCATAAATGTGATAAATGCAGCAATTCCTATGGCACCATATGGGATCTGAAGCGACATAGTGAGGACTGTGGCAAGTCTTTCCAGTGTACTTGTGGATGCCCCTATGCTAGCAGGACAGCATTATTGTCTCATATTTATAGGACACAGCATGAGATCCCTGTTGAACATAGGTAAGAGCAACATTTTTCCTTTGTTAACTGTTTCATATATGTGCACATATATTTGCCTTAAAACATTGGAAGGGGGAGGAGTTCTAACACCATTCTGTGAAGATCACTGCCACTGACAGCTTCCCTTATCTTACCAACAATTTTTTTTTAAGGATAACTAAAGAGGCATGGATTTTTCCAGGCTTTTATACAATCAATTATTATCCAACATGCTGCCACCAGTAAAAGTGATTCTGTTTGAACTATCTAAGAATTCAGAATTCATTTCCATTCAATGTGGGGAGGCGGGGTGACTACTGCTTTTGAAGTCCTTTATCAAAATACTTAATGCACAGTATTATAGACTGTGTGGAATTGCAGTGCAAGTTTTACTTTTAGGTCAGCATTGTTGGCTGCTAAACTGCTGTAAGATTATGCTTTGGTTGAATAGCACAGAGGCACAGAGTTTAACTGTAACTCTGACTTATTTACCCAGCAATGCAGTTTTCTGCTTAACATTACCCTAATTCAGTGTGTTACTATTTTAATTTCTCTAAGTATGCTTTCAAGGCAAACAATTCACATTATTCTAAATTTTGTTATAGAAATGGTAAAAGTGGTGGGGTGGGAAAGATTTGGAGGGAATGAAGGAGTATGTGCTACAGCTGTACTTAGTCAAAGATTTTGTAATATTTACAGGGATCCACCAAGTAAGAAAAGGAAAATTGAAACCTCTGTATCCAATCAGTTGGTGGGAGAAAAAGTTAAAGGAGCTTCTGCCAGTGTCCAGACCAGATGTACTAGCACTAAAGACTTGGAGACCTCTGAGATGAAGCCAGCAGCTTCCTTTGAAGATTCTAGCTGTTCCTATACTACTAAGCAAACACAAACGCAGCCAAAAAATTCACCAAAGTTGCTTCTGCCAAAGCCAAAAGTGGCTTTGGTTAAACTCCCTGTAATGCAGCTTACTCAATTGCCTATCTTTGTATCAGCACCAGACTCTTCTGTCAAACCCGTTGTAGTTGCTGTTGATGACAAAGGGTCTGTTATGAGTACTGTTCACTTAATGCCTCTGCCGGTAGGATTTATGATACCAGGACTGGAGGCTGAAACACTTGCATTTAAAAGCACCTTGCCCCTTTCAAAAACCAAAAATGCTGGCAGTGTTGAGCCAGTCAGCACAGGTATCCAGGTCAATTTGGGTAAAGGGGCATCAGATAATACAATCCAAGATCTGGAAGCCATATGCTACAAGAACGGGATTTGTTCAACAAATGTGCAGACGGACTTATCTTATATTTCGCAGAACTTTGTGACATCTGCAGCCTGGACTCCTGATTCATCGGTGTCCTCTTGTTCTCAAACAGACCTGACGTTCAGCTCTCAGGTTTTGTTGCCAATTAATGTGCAGACACAGACACTGTTACCCAGTTCAAAGTTGACTTCTTCCATAGCTGCTCAGACAGATGCACTTGCACAGGCTTGCTTTCAGTCATGTGGAATTTCTCGGGAGACTCAGACCAATAGGTCGCAGAAAGATATTGATGGGAGAGTACAAATGGACCAGGCTGTAATGTGCAATGACATTTTTGACAGTGTTAGTTCATCATTCAGTGATTCAACCACAGTGGGACTTCCAGGCAGCAACTTGATGGCTGCAGGCCTGGGTCAAAGTCTGCTGCAAAGAGGAAGCTGCAAATCTTTGAGTCCAGACACTAAGTGTGAGCCAGTTATCAGCTTCAGTGCACAAAATAATATTCTCCCACAGCAGGTTATGACAGACAATCAGACCCAGACAATGGAGTTACTGAACGATCTTGAAACTATTTTTTCGAATAACACAGCGGGTCAGTCATTGGATAACCGTAATCTTTTGACTGACACTAGCTCGCATGCTGGCACACCCTTGCCTTCTGGCCCTACGCAGAACACAGGAATTGATTTTGACATTGAGGATTTCTTCACAGCCTCCAATATCCAGACACAAACAGAAGAGACCCAACTGAACTCTGAGCCAGTCTTGGAGTTACTAGATATTGAAACCCAGACAGATTTATTTTCAGATAATGCCACCCAGTCCTATAGCTGCAGGGGTAATCCCAATTTCTTAGGTTTGGAGATGTTTGACACACAGACCCAGACAGACTTAAATTTCTTTTTAGACAGCCCCTATTTGCCTTTGGGGAGCATCTTGAAACAGTCTACCTTCTCTATGAGCACAGACTCATCTGATACAGAAACACAGACAGAAGTGCATTTTCCTGCAAAAAATTCCTCTAACCAAATGGCAGAAAGCAAAGTCCAGCTGAATAGTGCTGAAACACAGACCATGGATAGCTGCTTTGAAACCCTTGGCAGTTTATTTCTTACTAGCAATGAGACTCAGACTGCTATGGATGACTTTTTGTTGGCTGACTTGGCCTGGAATACAATGGAGTCACAGTTCAGTTCAGTCGAAACACAGACTTGTGCAGAATTGTGTTCTCTGTTTCAGGGTCCTGATAAATCAAACCATTGAGTGCTGTTCTCAAACTCTTTTCTTTGAGGATTAAGTTATGTGTGGGTAGGAGAAACTGACATTCAAGTCACCTCCACTGAATGTAATTGACCACATATGGTTGGTTTACAAACTGTGTCCTACTATAAGCTACTTTAACTGTTTTGTGTTTACTAATATGAATCCCGTGTGCATATGTTCACTGCTGTGTGTTTGTGTATGTTTGAACACTTCATAACTGGTAGTAATATTGTGTCTGCCCTCTGCTATGCTGAGTTACATTTTTTTTTAAAAAAAAACTCTTTTAAGTTCCAAACTCATAGCTGTTAGTAATACCTGTCCTCTGATCTTGACTATTAACGCAGCAGTCCTGTATTTGGGAAGTCCACTAAACAGAGTGGAGTTCTTGAGTAATCAAACATGGAATTGTGCTGTAGGTTTTTTGTTTTTTTTTAATGGACCAAAACCTAGTTTTCTTTAAATTCTGGCTCATTCCCCAAATCCTGAAAATGCAGCTCTTCTCTTTTTTCTTCTTGTTTTTGGAGTTCTTTGTTGCAATTCAGCTCTACAGGGGTTACATCATGGTTGTGCCCAAGAATTCCTACAGATTCACGCTTCCGCATGTTGCTGTGACATAGGCTAACAATTTGGCAGGAATGTGCCCTACATACTTGCAGCAGCTTGTTGCTTGCTAGAAAACCAACCAAAGTACAGAACAAGTTCTCTCTCTCTCTCTCTCTCTCTCTCTCTCTCTGTCTCATCTGGCTTCTAATCCATATAAATTTAGTAAGACTTCATACTTGCGACTGTAGGTAGGTGGACAACTGAATATTGACATCATCATGCTAAGAAAAATGTGCAGCAGTACACTTTGGATTCTGTACAACTAAGCTATACTCAGACTAGGATTACTAAAATTAATCTAATTTAGACATGTCCATTAATTTTGGTTGGTCTGCTCAGTGTATGACTAATACAACCCAACATGTTTAACATGGGTAAATCCTTGTTGATCATGGATTCAATTTTCTTGAAACAATGTTAGTAGCCTATAAGACGTTTAGTTTCTGAACAGTCTTGCCAAGTTCTAGCAGACAGTTTGGAATTAAGCTCAATGGCTTGCAAAAATCTATATTAAGCAAGGAAAAGAAAGGAAGGCACCAATGCAGAAATGTGAGAGGATACTTCAAATATACACTTGGATATATGTTATTTAATTCAGTGTATTTTGTGTCAGCAACTCTTCAGAGCTGCTGGTTTTCATTGCCTCTGAAAAGGGATTATTGACTAAAATTTCCAGTTTACCTTTTTTCTTTTTAATCTGTCCTAAGAGCTTATGTCAAACAATCACTTTGGAAACATAGCTGCAAGGCAAACTATGAGAAAACAGTGAGTTCCTATCTGCTCAGGACAAGATTACTAGGAAGCTCTTCTACCAAGTGATAAAGGAAATTGTTCATCAAAGTAGCAGATGGCATGTGTTCAACTACAGCTTTTACCTGCTGTTGGACATAAAGTTCTGTTTGTGACTGAATTCTTTAAATTCATGTTGAGCCCTCAGCTCCTCCAAGAACAACTTATCTTTCAAAGGGCAAAAAAACTTAGGGCTAGGATGGAGGATCTGTGGTCCTCCAGATGTTCCTGGGCTACAACTGTTATCATCCCTGACAATTGTCCCTACTGGCTGAGGCTGATGGGAGTTGGGAGTTCAGCAGCATCTGGAGAGCACCATGTTCAGTGATAGGGCCTGTTGTTGTCTTTGTATAGTGCTGCTAATGGTCTGTCAGCATAGACCCATCACTTCCACACTGATTTTGTGTCTTACCTTCTAACTCTTACCCAACATACTCTGTGCAAAGTCTAAAGTGTTGGCAACTGCTCAGTGTTATCTGTTGATGTTCTTCAGAAACTTCTATTTCCGTTTTTTGTTTACTGAAGAGGATATCCTACACTGGATATTTGCAATCTTCATTAATTGCATGCAGGGTTTATTTTTTCTCTCTCCAAGCATTTATTCCGCAGAATTGAGCATCTGTTTCCCACTGAGCCTTGGATAAGCATTTGGAAGAAGAACTCTCAACTGGGTCCTGTATGTACATAACATTTTGGTATGCACCAGCTGATTGCTTCAGCCAAAGAGTGGCAAACAGCTTCCAGGTTGATGCAGGTTACACACTGTTCTTCAATCAATCTCTAGATTGATGCTGTTTAACAAGCGATGAAGCTGAAATGATGCAGTTTGGTCAGAGTCCCAGGCAGCAGTGAAGTAATGACATCACTAGGGTGAACTCTTTATGTATCATGCAAGTTGTTTTGATCTAAGGTCCATTGCCAGTCAGGAGTGGTACTGTTATTCCTCCATGGTCACACGAATTATTTATTATTATTTATTATTTGATTTATTACTTGCCCTTCCACCATAAGATCCCAGGTTGGTTCACAAGAATTTAAAATACATTAAAAAGATGGCACTCCAGAGATTTAACTATACTCTGGTTGGGATGCAACTAAAAAGCCCCTTATCCCTCTGAAGCTTAGTGCTCTCCTAGTGCTTCCAGTGCAAAGCTAGTGTCATCCGGCTTGCTGTGGTATACAGCTTGGTACTTGCAGTTCAGAATGTAGTCGCCTAGGTGCACTTTTGATTAAAGTGTCCACGGGCACCTTGAAGTGGGTTTGAATTGTTGATGCGTATCTGTGGTCAGGGTGTTCAGGCACTAATATGAGTATGTATATTAAGCTTTTCCACAAACAAAACAGGCAGCTGTTCTGGGTCCCCCACACCTTAAACAAAGTACCACTAATGCAGTGGAGATCATGTTGGTATATAATCGCCTTCTTAAGTTGATGTGATTGTCTTTAAGCAGCTACTTATAGATGGGTACTGCCAGTGCCAATAGTGCAGATTGACCTTTGGGCTCTATTCTGTTACTGGTATCTTATCCTACATAGGGTGCTTATGCAATAGCTCGCCTTGAACTGCTGCTGTGACTAAATCAATCCATGGATTTCTGCTTGTGGGGGAAGAAATGTTCCACACTCCTTGGACTCATAGAAGAAGACTTAAAAGCCATCCACAGCTCAGTGTACAAAACTACAGTAGCTTATTTTCTCCTCCAGGAATGGCAGATCTCCTGCATGCCCCACCTTTGGCTATCTTCTTTCTTTAGTAGGAGATTCCAAGAATATATTTGCTATAGAGAGAAAATATTGACTCAGCCTAGTCATATTTGCAGAAAAGACCTGGTTTCTGAACACCTTTCACGTTCCTGGCATCCTTTTAAAGGAGATTTTGAGCCTGTCTTCGAAATGAATCTTGTAACATTTTGTTCTTTGTTTCTATTGATTGTTTCCCCCCACCATTTCATCAGAGTGATTGAACCAGAATGTTGCTCAGTTTGCAACTGTCTGCACACAATCCTTGTATTTGATTAATGTGAGTTAATTAAAGGGAGTTTGGTGCATAAGCTACATCTTCTGCCTTTGGTTTTCCAATTCCATAGTATTTTCTAGCAATCAGGGTAACCTACCTGCTAATGAGGGAGCAGTAAACAGATTTGAATTTTTTAAGAATTGGTTTATATACAAGTGTTTAGCATGATTGTCATGACCTAGACACAGAGGGCCCACTTGCATGACACAATAGCTACAGGAAGGTAAGTTTCTGTCAGCATGAACCAGCTGACCTGAATAGAGGTTGATACCACATATCCTCCTTCTGAGCTGGAGATTATCCCTTGTTAGATCTAAACCACCCAGCCCTCCGCAACCTATCAAACTCAGCATGTTGTTGTCAAAAGCAAACTAAGAATGTCCTGCTCAGCTTCTACATATTATTCTTCTACTTCATAGAAAGTGAAAGATGCTAATATACATACTGATATCTTAGTGTTTGTGTGACTAGCCCTGATTGCTATAGTACTAAGAAACAAGAAATGCCTTTCTCTCAATCTGATGGACGCTGATATATACAGGCATGATCTTCCTTACAATCCCAAGTATAATACAGCACGCATGGTGCATATAGTCAGCTGACATTTACATCAGCTCTAACTTGAGTCCTGTCTTCTATAGGGAAACACTCATCCTTGAAATTCTTCACTTTTTCTTCAGTTAAGGGTTAAAATTAACTTGAACTAAAAACCAACCATATTTGTTTTTCGGCAACGATAATAAGGCAAGTACTACAAGTTACTACCCATCTCAGGCAAACAACAAGAAACTTTGGCAAGCTGTTCCTCCCAGGGTTTGGTTGCTTCCTTTCTCACGCCTGCTTCTAGAGGGCTTAGTTGTCTTTTTTGAGCGTCTGAAAACAGGGCCTAACACTCACTGTACTGGGTGAGTTGCTTAGTATCATTTTAGAAAGTAAAATAACTCGTTCACAATCACTGTACAGTAGCCTTTGCCAACCTGGTGCCTTCCAGATGTTCCCATAAGCCCTAGCCAACATAGCCAGGTTGGCAAAGGCAGCGTTAGAGGTTACCTGTGGCAGTAGATGCACCCAGGATATTTGCCTGTCATTGTAGCTGGTTCGAGATGGATGAAAGAGTAAAAGAGGATGAGCAGGCAGGAAATAGACAACCACCTCTTTATTGTTTGCAAAGCTTATATTAACTTTTAAAGGAACATTCTTGAATATCATTTTCTACCACGAAATAGCACTAGTCTGCTTAATGGATATTTCTAAACTTGAAAACAAAAAACATGAGTTGCAGAGCTTAGTGTGATGTCTTACTCTTTCTGGATCAAAGTATGGTATTTCATTTCATTATGCTTGCTAATTTTCAAGAAAAATTCTAGGTGTGCATACATACACACACATGCTTGACCTCTGACTGCAGATTGAGATGGCGTACACAGACACTGGAAATGAAACTCTGTGAGCCTCTGCATGCTTTATGGGGATTTGGGTTTTTGGAGGTCACGGACTTGTTTCTGACTAAATGTAGGATTGCACTGTGAATAAACTTGTGTCTAGCCTGTGTATGGGCTGCAGATGGGAACACGTATGCTTGATTACACCTCAACCCCCCTGCAATTTTTTTAAAAATTCCCTAATACCTAGTTTTCCATATAGAAAATAAGAGGGAACCCTTCTGTATGGAGGAGCATTCAATAATGTGAGCCCCCACCTGCAGCCTAAACATGGGTATACCATGTCAGAAGCAAAACTGTGTCATTGAACAATACCAGTGAACTAAGGGGTTTTGTCCACCGCAAGTTGCCTGAAATGTGAAAATGAGTCAATACACCCAGTTTATCTATTAAAGGGACAAGGGTTGTATCAGAACCTTGGCATGTAGATGAAACATCTAAATGACACCATATTAAATTCCAGCATCGATCATGTATATCATTGAATATTTTCTGTATCCAATTCTTGCACTTTATGGAGCTTTTGCAAGGAAACAATACAGTGCTGCTGTTTCCTAGCCTCAAGAGAATGACTTTCATTTCATCACTGAGGGGATAGGGAGCAGATGGGCTGGAGGAATCCTGAATAAAAATGAAACTGGCCTGTTACCTTGAAGAGGAGGTTGTCATATGATTACAGTTTTAATATCTGGCTGGATATGGGTAAGTGAAAGAAAATCTCATTCTCGTTTGCAGCTGCAATTTTCACTACACCCTCCTTTCTGCCATGTTTAGGGACAGAGTAGTCCTTTTTTTCTAGGGGTTTCCCCCCTCTCATTTGTGCCCACTTTGTTAAAGATCAAATTTATCTACCACAGTTAAATCTGTTATTCTTTATGGAGCCACAAGCCTCCTTTTTCTCCTCCGATGCATACGTATTCTCTTCAGGCAGCTAATCAAGATGAAATGCCAAAGAGCACATTAATCTTACACGTGCATGCAATGACAATTTAGACCAACATGCAAGTGCACAGTTTCCTCTGCTTTCAGACAGTAAAATGGTAGAACTGACTCTTCTCTGTCCATTAGGTGTTTGCACACACAACTGCATGCATAGAATTGCAAATACTGTGAGCTTTAAATAAATGAACTCTTTGTCTTGAATAAAACTGTTCAGGTTAAGGGCCTACCTGTATATATAATGAAACACATTTATGTCACAAAGATGAACAAATAAATGTCTTTCTGCCTTAACTCACCAGTTTTTCCCCCTGCCTCTTGTTTTACACTAAATGGTTACTTGAACACTTTGCCATTTAATTCCTCTATTGTAAGAAATAGTTGGGTCTAGAAAGTGGATTATACTGTGAAATGGAAACGCAATGTCACACTTTTCACTAGCCCCCGTCAAATTGCTGTAGTGCAATAGCCTTTGGCTGTGTGGATGGAGATAGCATTTCTTTTTTATTCCTTGCCAGAAAACCAAAGTAGTGATAAAGGGTATGGTTTTGCCCTGATGCAAGGGGTTTGCAAATGATGGGCCGTGACTGCAGGAGATGTAGCCATGCTGGCATTCTTTTCCCAGGGCTATGCAAGCGTGGCTATGGTTTAATATGGGGTGGCCAACAGTTCTGAATGCAGGAGCTGCATTCCGTGGGGGAAAGGTGGTCAGAGGCCGCATAATGGCAGTAGGCAAGGCTGGAGCCAACGGATAGCCCACCCCTTTTTCCTCACAGCTTTTCTCCATTTCATCAACCATTCTTCCTCACATAAACCAACCCCTTCCATCCTTACACACAACAGACATGCTTCCATCCTCCATCCAGTCTCAAACACACATACACAAACCCTCTCATACCAACTATTCTTCCTCTCTTCCATTCTGTTTTTCTGTTCGTTTCTCTGTCGTTCATCATATTATTTTATCACTTAGTTGCTATTTTTGCCTCCCTCTCCATTTACTCTTCTTTCCCCTCACCTGTGCTATGCCCCTCCACCTCTGCATCCACAACCCCATCCAGGCACTCAAAAGTAAATGAAAGGCTTGCTGTATACAGCCTCCAAAGCTCCCTCAGCACCTCCTCTTTGTAACTGGGATCCCGTGCTTTGCCACCTTGATCCTTCCCTGATCACAAGGGAGCCACGATAGGCAGGCATGCTAGCTGCTGTGTCTGGGGCTGACCCCCACATACTTTTCTGTCTCCAGCAGCAGCAAGAGCCAATCTGGAGAGTGTAGGGCCTACAAGGGCACTCTGAAGGAGTGCCTTGCCCTCTGTGCCTTGACCACACGTGTACAAATGCCTGCTTGAAGCTGTTTTGTTCAGTGGGGCTATGGTATTGGGGGGCATCAAAAAAAGGTGGAGATCCACATCAAGCTCACATCTGTCTCAAGACCCCCCCCCCCAAGACCTTCAAAGCAGCTTCAAATGTTGGAAGGGATGGCAAGGGACTGGTACATTTGCCCACAGGTGGCAGTCATGTTCTTTGGTAGAGGCGTTTGGGGGTAATAATTTTTTCAAAAAAACTAACAATATGACCAAAGAGAACATTTCAAAGACTGACTCCTTTATGTGCAATTCTGGTTATTTCACCAAACTACTTAATTAGTCTACACTAAAATAAAAAGTCTTTATTTTAGCCTCTTTATTGGCAGCAAGAACTGTAATTGGAACACATCAAAAAGTTCTGCAGACTCCTCTGTGAAGCCTTGGGGTTCATCCACACTTCTGTTTGTGCCACACCTAGAAAGCTCAGGTCCAAGTGGCTTCCCCCTTGCCATGCTCGCTTTCAAGGGGAAACCAGCTC
This sequence comes from Podarcis filfolensis, assembly GCF_964270895.1. Lineage (NCBI taxonomy): Eukaryota > Metazoa > Chordata > Lepidosauria > Squamata > Lacertidae > Podarcis > Podarcis filfolensis. Next base: position 49,652,399 of record NC_139611.1, read on the forward strand.
TTTAGCTTGAAACAAATGGCAATCTGGGGGAAACCCAAATTGCTGTTTGCTCTGAGGGATGAGGAGTGGGTTTTCACTAGGGAAAAGCAGCAGGACAAGAGGAAGTGTGGATAAGCCCTGTGTTTCAAAGCGCCATTTATTAAAGGGCAAACACCAAACCCATGAAGGTTCTTAGAGGTCATGTAAAAGGAAAAGGCTACTCATTTTAATGTGTGGTTATCATACCTCTTAGAACTAAGCCTCCAAATAATTATAAGATTTTGCTGCCATGCTAAGAGAATAATTATAGTTTGAAGGCTGTACTTGATGTATCCTAACTTAATTGGTGATTTTTTTAAAAAAAAGTTTGTGGACTATATTTAGCCCATGTTTACTGTAAAGGAAAATTCCACATTATAAGAATATTATTTTTAAAGTCTATAAAATGCAGTAGGCATTGAGCAGGGAGGGCTTTTTACTCATCAGTAGGAAGGAAGCTCTTCTGCATCTCAGGTAGGCACACCTGGCACAACTATACTGCCACACAATAGACCTATGTTTTGGGGTGAGGAGGGAAATAATTATTCCACTATAAACTTTTTAAAAAACAAACAAACACAGGAGTTGGGGAATAACTCTTCTAACTGAAGAATCACGAAGGATTAATAGAATTATATTTTCATAACCAGCCAGATTTCTAATGCTAAGGCTCCCTATTCTCAGCAAATTAGTTTTAGGGTATAAGCTGACATTCAAAATATCATTGCCCCAGTGTTGCAAAAAAAGTATTTTGGATTGTGCTTGATTGCAATTCTAATCTGCAACCTTACAGCACTAATATTCAGTGCCCTGTCTGCAGTCTTAATATATTGCATTTTTATTTAATAATAATAATATATTGTAACATCAAAATTTGCAATATTTAAAACACAGCAAATTCAGTGGTTCCCCTGCATAAACCTGTGAAAACTACCTGTAAATAGGTTTCTTTCTCCCCCAAACCCCAAATGCTGAATTGTGTTGGACTCAAAATGCTGTCCCTTATTATTGTACTGTAGCAATTCCTATGTCCCATGATTTGGTCCTGGTTTTCCTAATTTTTTGAGGAAATTGGGAGGGTTAGCACAATTGTAACTGATGTGCTGTATCAATCAAAACTAATCAAGGCATCCTTGCTTTACAAAACTGGCATCCATTGCTTCATGGTTCCTTGACATGACAGTAATTTCAGTATCCCCTGTAACATTTGGGTCTTGCAAAAAGCTTTCATTCATAGGGAATGGAGGGATTTCCTTCTAGTGGCAGCTGTTCTTATCCTGGGGCCAGAGGAGTGTGCTCTGGAGGGCTTCCCAATGGGATGAGTTTCTCTGGCTGTTTGTGCTACCACTGAAAGGGGCAGCTGGGAAGGCCAGGTGTGCCAAGTGAAAACCACCCATGGTGCTTTGGGACTCCAGATATTGGGAGAAAGAATAACCACCTTAATATATAGTCATTCTGAATTATAGCAACCTACTAGAACCAAAATAGCATCAGAAACCAAGAGTGTCCCTTAAATCCCAGCTCATTGGCCTCACTGGTTTAAAATTAGTCACTGCCAATTAATTGAGATGATCAGTCCTGTTGAGTTAAAGCAATTGCCCTTGCTACTATCATAATTTTACAAGGGCAGTACAAACCATGCAGGTGTTCGTATTGCATTTAGAATAGCAATGATTTGGAATGGAAGCTTGAATGTAATCTTAATTCAGTGCAAAGGAAAAAGTCAAACAGCTTTGAAGACGAGACAAAATAGCTGAGCACCATGGACAAGTCAAAGGGCGATACATGATTTTTGTATTTGCTTTTTCACCGTATTATTCATACCAACTTTTTTTTCACTCTTCTGCTTTACTTTTTTAATTACGTGGCTATAGGAGACTGCGTCCGTGCTGTCCTCTTCCTCAGTTCTCTTGACTGCTGTTGCTTCATGCTTTGAAGGAGGCTCCAGATGCAAATTGATTACATTGCCTTCGTCTGGTCTGAAGACCAAAAATGCATTTAAGGTTATACAGCTCAAGCTGTTTGGAGGATTGCCGTGGATTACTCTGGGCAGGCCGATCTCATTATATTTCAGGATGTCAGGTTCTGTCTGCCGTTGTGAGTACTTGATTTCATATTCCTTTATTGGCAAGCTCCTTTTTTCACCTAGGAATGTTTGGATAGAATCTAATTTCCCTCTCTTTCTGTCTCCCTCGGCATGGGCTGTCATCATTGGGACATAGTTGTATGGTTTGATGCACGAAACTTCAATCTTTTTGTTGCTTGAAACTGGTTCTCCTTCAGTAAATTTGCTGTCCATTTTTTGTCTCTCTCTTGCCAACTGTGTTACCCAGGCCATGTTTTTCTTATTAGTAGGCACCATATTCTGGTGCGAGATGCTTGAGACTGTTTTGGTTACTCTTGGTTTCTTGGTCTCTTTTTGGATCTTACAGCATGTGAAAGGAGTAGCTCTCCCCCAGCCTTGTTCCTGGAAGGAAAGAAGGGAGGGGGAAAGATGGTGCCTTTAAATTCAGAGTCTTGCAGCCACACCAAAAACGTGAATCTTTCACTTTCACAAAAAACACTTAATATAATGAATTTCACCAAACCTCTTACAAAACTTGTAGTGAATTTTGGCCAAATTCTTCTTAAACTTTTCAGTGTCATGTTAGGTAACTTTTCCATGCTCTCTAGGACTTGCATTTGAAAAATGAGAATTTTCCACTAAATGTTATATTGGATATGTCCTGCTGGTGATGATTTATTGAACCAAGTTAGTAATGAAATCCTATAAAAAGACCCAATGTCAGCCCTCTGGGGGCCACTTGCCAAAATGGTGAAAGTGTAAAAGCAGGTGTAGTCCTTTTTTAAAAGGATACATCGGCGTGGGAGTCCCGGGAGAATCACCCAAAAATATTCTGGTATAACAGAATCACAGTAGGGTGTCCACAGAACTGGTCAAGTTTTTTTTAACGGATATAAATTCAGGAGGGTCTTGGGGTGCATTTGCGGGGGGTGGGGAGGAATCAAATGATTATTTGTATCTAAAGAAGGCTCTATATTTTTAAAGCTAAATGATTATTAAATTCTGCTGTAGTCTCACATTCTTTGTGATGTACATTATCCATGCTGTTATCCCCCTATTTTTCCACATTTGATATAATGGTGATTTTTTTAAAAAAACCCTCAAGTCTTTAAAAGAAAATCAATAGTATGATTTTAAAAAAAACAACCCACAATTTTTAAAAAAAGAATGAAATCACAGCTAAATTCCACACTGTTATCATTGACAAAGTCCACAGAAGAACTAAGAAAAAAAACTGTTAAATATATATGCTATTTTAAAAGCTAGTTAGCAATACACACTTGTGTTAGTATGCAATGCTACACACATTTACTTGTGTATGTAATCCTATATACACTTATTTTGGAGCATGCACCATTTGAGTATTGGATTGCGGCATCTGTTCTCTTTGTGCAGAGCAGAAAAGGGGAGTTAAAACAAAGGGCATGACCCAACCAACGCTAAGAAACTTTTAAAGTCCCTACTTATTTTCAGTTAGCGTTCTGAACATGCTTAAATCTTTCCCACTGAAATCAGTGGAATATGCAGCCTGGCCCTGGACATACCTACCCAGAAGTGGGCCCCACTGTGTTCAAGGAGGGGAACTGGAGTCCAGCCGTCTCCGGAGGGCCACAGCCTTCCCCCCACACCACACCCTCGACTAAGTAATACAAAATTCATACTTTGTTCATTGTAATGCCAAATTGCTTTTTGAAGCTTTCCTAACTGCAGCATCAGGAAGCATGACTTGTAAGTACTATCAAGCATAGCTTTTCAGTTCACTAACTTGGTTTAGCTGGTAAGTAACAAGATCAATCATTTTAGATTCGCTGAAAAGTAGCTGCTATTTATTTTGGTTCACTCATCAATGGAATCATTAGAAAAGCAACTTCAAGGTTATTTATGCTCACAAAGAATTAAAATTTATTGACATTTTTATTCTGCTTGTAATTTTGAAAAATGAAAACACATATTAATTGGTCCTTAAGTATGACATGTTATTTTCTGTAAAGCCATTATTTCACAAGGTACAAGTCTACATAGGTGAAGACTGACAACCATTTAACTACATATCTGTATTTTGTATGAGAGGTAAAACTTTCATCCACTTGGCCTAACAGGATCACACAGGTAACTGACTCAGCAAGTGGTTACAGCTATAGCATGGTTAAGCAACCACTTTGTAAATGACTGCTTGTATCCATCCATTATCCAAAACTCTGCTTAAGCCCTGTTTTGTTTTGTTTTAAACCGGAGCACAGAGTTTCACAATTCTTAGCAGTAAATGTGATGTGCAATGAGGGTAGCAGGAAGCCCTTTGACAGTGTTCAGTAAAAACCAGCATTTCTACAGAAGTGGTAGTAGGAGCAAGAGGAAGGGTTAAGTCTAGCAGCCAACCCAAGAAAAGGCAGGTCAAATTAACAGTTTATAATGGTTCAAGCAATTTTGTCTCCTATAACGGGTGGTGGTGGTGGTGAGGAATTGACACCATTTAATTGGTGGTTCACCTCAAAAATCTTTGCCCTACACTTGTAGAAACAGGTGTGGTTTCTTAAATATATTGCATGTTTGTTACAACATTTCTGTCAGTCACTGTTTTAATCCCTTTTTTGTAGGCACTGATGAATCCTGAAAAAATGGTCATGCTATTGAACACTTTTGCTTTAAATAATTTCATGCCTGTTTTAAGAACAAGAAAGGAAGTTCATTTTTTCAACTAGCCTACTGTGTTCTTGCATGAGGTTTATGCACATGAATTCCTGATGAGAGCCTTTGCTACCATTACCAAAACCAAAAGGAAAAGGCCACAGCTCTCATTTTTTTTTGCATAAGAACTCAAAATATTTAGTTCAAGGACTACGATCAGTTTATGTGCAAACTTGTTTGTTTGAAACTAAAAATAATTTGGCAAGATTTTATAATAAAACTAATTGAACAAGTATCTGTACAGTTGATCAAATATAAGTGGATTCCATGAATCATGGGTGAGTGACATTGGGACTCTTGCAATTGGATATCCAGAAATGTCATTACCTTCCTGCTACTCCAAATGCATCAGATAAGGTGTAGGATAATTATGGCAGATGTTGACAGGAAAATCTCTTGGATTGAAATACTGAGGAACATGCTGTCACTGTGCATACAGAAAAGTATTTTATTGAAGCTATCTAGATTATAAAGCAATGTGAGCTACCTAATTTTGCAGAGGGGGACAAGTCCTAGCTAACATAAACAAATCAAGAAGTATATACAGTCAATTCTACACACACAAATATAACTAAATATTAACTTTGCTTCCTTAGTCTTATCTACACATTGTTTGAACATTAAACATAAAAGAAAACTTTAAAAATAAACTTTTTACAACATCTAAAAACAGCTAAGGCTTTGCACAAATTGGAGGGCGCTTGAAAATAGTACATCATTGTGGCAGAGACTACGCAGATAATTTTTGGTACTTTTCTAGGTTCCATATGGTGAAGCACTTGGTCTAGGCCTGTACAACTGTACAACTCATTGAGATAAATATAGCTCATGAGCAACGTAGTCTGGCCTGACAGATATTTGACAGCCTTCTATTGCCATTCTTGACAGAGAGCAAAAACAGGCATTGTGGCTATGTATGGCTCGATGACTTCCAAATTGTACGGGCTTAATTTAGGCAAAATCTGATCCCTTGCCCATCTATTCTGAGTTTGGTGCAGTAGTTCAAGTATTCCTTGAGAAGACAAACTACACAGGTCATGGTGCTTCTGTAGTGGTCCTTCCCAAGCAAAAGGACTAATAAGAACAAAACAGACCGAAGTAGCTTGCATTTACCATACATACAGTAGGGATTGGAAGTACTGAAACGCTATGCCCAATTTTCTAAATAAGAACTAGCTAGGTGTACTTTTAAAGACAAAAAGGTTTTGGCAAACTGGGGACATCATCCAGGCAATGCAAATTAAGGCTCATCTCTGAGAGCCTGAGTCTACACTGTAGACTCTATTAGGTCAACTAAACATATTTAAGGATCTACTGAAACCATTATCATATTGTAAGAGGTAATCAATTGGTATTTTAATTTTGTACAGAAATGAGTGGCAGTCAACTCTATTCAAAATAGCACCTATGCAAATTAACAAATCTGCCCAGTCTGCTTTACAATGACTTTTCAGTATTTTTTCTCATTATACAGAGTGCTCCAAACAAATCCATGAATAGCCCAACAAGAAATTACAATTTAAAAAGTCAGGTCAGCCTAAAGGGCAATGCAGCTATTGCAACACGGCTGACCGTTAAGGAAGGGAATAGTCCAGAAAGCAGAGGGATCTCCTGTGTTTTTGACTCATTTCCTTGTTTGGTTCCAGTGTGACTCCTGCTTCTGGTGCAAGGGTCTTGCATCTCATTAGCTTTGTTGATTCGCGCTCCTTTTGTATGCAGAAAATGCATGCTGTTGAGATGATTGTGTCTTCGCAGTGCAATTGAATTAGACATGGTTGCCATTTTTGTATCTGGTGCAAATGCACAATGCCAGTAGCAACGATCTGGGTTTCTTGAGATGAATGAAGTCTTGGAAAGCCTTGAGTCAAAAGAGGCTATTTCATGCATTTTTATTTGCTCCTTCACTGCATTACACATTGTGTCTATTCTTTTTTCACTCTTTTGCTCTTTGGTTTTAAAAACCTGACCACAGCAACTTGTCTCGGAAACAGCATGGAATGATTTTTCACTTGCCTGGGAAGTAACAGTCTTGCTTTTCTTTGCTGAAGGATCCAGGGTGGTTTTGAGAGTTGCATCTTTCAGAGGTGGTAGTACTAATGATGGCTTAACAGTAGCAGTTTCAGTGCCAACATGATTACATATGGGAGGCTCGTAGCCTTTTGTGTCTTTGTATTTCACAGTTTCTAGAGTTTTGGGTTTTCCTGTAGTCAGTATACTATACTCCTTTATTGGCACTGTTCTCTTTTCTCCTTGGAAGAGAGGACTCTCTTTCATTAGAAAAAATCTCCTTTCACTTAAAGTAGCTTGAGCATCCTTTAAGGACACTTTTTTCTTTTCTCCTTGGGATGTCTGACCAGAATATATTTTGCCATAATAGTTTTCCTTTTTAGAGTCTTCTGTTGCAGAAGAGTCTATGGTTGCACTCTGTAAAAGCAGAGTCTGTTGTTTTTCTGGAATACGATCTGTGGCAGCACATGTACTTAATTTGAAATCAGTTTTCAATGGTTCTGTACCCTTGGAGTCTTGTTCCAAACTTTTGTCAATAACTTGATTCAGATCTAAGCAGTAAAGGCATCCACTGACAGACTGGCATCCACTGACAGACTCACTTGTCTTTGCTTTTCTAGCTTTCTTCTGTAGCTGAAGATAAGCAAATGGGGCTGTTTTGCCCCAGCCTTGGACCTGAGAGCAAAATGATGTGAATATAAGTTAGTATTTTAAGCAGCAGAGCAACTAGATTTACTGGTAATCTCTTGCTAATTTTAACTGTGGACCAATATGCAGGAAAAGATATTATCTGCTCAAAAAAAAGTGTAATTGAAATGAGGTTCCTAGACCATTTTAAAATAATGCCCCATTATCAAGAAAGTCAGATAAGACTGTTGAGCAAACCTTAAATGAGTCATAGTTTAGTACTAAACAAGAAGGTCCAGCACAAGTCAACTCCCGACTTTTGTTTCATACCAATCTACTTAAATAACAAAGCTGTGCATATCATATTACGGCTAATTTTTAGTCTCAAATGGGAGGACCAAAAGCTATTATTCATGTTCTTAATGCTTTCTTTAGAGCTCTTCACTAACAGCATTCCTACCAATGGGACAGCAGAAGGCAGAGGATTTGAATAACTCAAAGACATTTTACTGGGCACATGGTAGCAAAACAAAAAGGTGGAAAGCGTGGTGCTCTTTTTTATTTGTCCTTTCTAAATGCTTGTCTTCTAAGTTTTTATTATTTCTTTCCTAATGTTTCCAGTAGAAAGGAAAATACATATGTCAGTTCCAAGGCTGACATTTATTTATCTCAATTTATTTATTGGGCAGGGGTGGAGTCAGGGATATGGAAAGGATTTAGATCCAAACCAACCCCTTTCTTTGCTCCAACCAACATTTGAACTCTGACATTGGTAAGACAAATGGCCACAGTGACTTCCACAGTGGCTGGAAGAGGCCTTATGAGGTTCTCCACCCTCAACTTGGAGATTTGAAACATCCAATGGCTCCCTGGCACACCCTCCTAGGGACAATGGGATTTTAGCCTCAGTACTGAATTTATTTTTTTAAGTAATAGAAAGTATAAAATATTTTATAGAAGAAAGGAAGAGACTTGCTTTTTTAAAAAGCAGACAATGGGCTAAAGCAATTATCTGTACTTCAATGCTCCACAGACACACTATACTATACTATACTATACTATACTATACTATACTATACTATACTATACTATACTATACTATACTTCAGTGCACAACTGGAGGTGCTTTACCTCTAGAAAACACAAGTTGCTTTTCTCCAGAACAGCCCCATTGCCAGTAGTAGGAAGTCAGCTGTGAAGGCTGCGTAATCTCACCCTGGCACAACAAGTGTTCTGATCAATCCTTTCAGGGGTTTTTTAAAAATAGTGAATATTATATCTACCATGAACTTCTCAGAGCACCTTACAGTAAACTCACAAGTTATTTTCAATTCAGTTTTAAGGACAAGTCCTCCTAAGGCAGTGTACCATCACATTTAAACCAGTATCATAAAACCACACCACAATTAATATAAACAAAAACAGAATAGACCACATGAAACAAAAGCCAGCAACACCATCCCCAAAAAGTTGCACACAACAACCAAAAAAACTCTTTAAGGCCCATTTAAAACTCTGAAGCAGGAGGCCAATTAAGTTCTTATGGGAGGGAGATCCAAAGATGCAGGACTATCACTGAAAAGGCCCTGTACTTGGTGTCCAGAAATCTGATTGGTCTACCTGTAAAGGCAGTCATAAATAGAAATAACTTCACCCAAAGCAAAAAAAGTCTGAATAATCTGTGCCACGCAAAACACTGAAGCATGGTGGCATTGCTAGCATGGAGTCCTATGTACCATACAAAAGCCAAAATAGGTACCATCACAGCAGCCAGGCTGAGCTTTTGTAAGCAAACCCTTAGGTTATGTTAGCTTTGCTTCTGGGAACAGTTATGGTTCTGAAAGCTGCCACCTACTAGTCTGTCAGCATAAATGCCTTCCACAGTAACTTCTCCAGTGGTGCCTGTTAAGAGCCTGAGTTTGAATACAAGGTGGAAAGCTGGATCATGCACTCCTGACTATGTGAAAGTGTTCTTCAAGGACAGCTTTGCTGTTTGGTCAATAATTCCTGGTCTACTGGAGTAACGTAAACTACATCCTCACATTTACTATTTTATTCCTTTTAGTTTTTTCGTTCAAACCATTCACATTCCTGATTATGACAAAACCAGACCACACTATGGCAAACTCCTTCAGAGATGATCCAGTCCAATTTTTTTGCTCTGAATCAGGATGCATTATCTCCTAACTAGAATCTTAGTTAATAGAACTGAATTTTTATTGTTTTGAAATTGTTATACTTGCTCTGCTACATTGTAAGCTGTTTTAAAAATGTCTTTTGCCTCGAAAAGTAAGATATAAAACAGGCAAAGGACACCCAGAGAAGGGTCTCTGAAGAGAATCTCAGCATTCAGGCAGCTAGTTGTGGCTTCTCAGTAGTCTTCTAAGGCATCCCTTTCCATCTGAGTCTGGATGGGTCAGTGATTAGAGCATGATAATGCCAAGGTTGCAGGTTCGATCCCCGTATGGGACAGCTACATATTCCTGCTTTGTAGGGGGTTGGACTAGATGATCCTCAGGGTCCCTTCCAACACTACAATTCTATGATTCTATGAAGACATTGCATTAGCTTAACATAAGAGAGTCATCAAGAGGAGGGGTGAAAACTGGCATAGCAGCTGAAACTGGCAGAAAGTGCTTCATGCAACATCTCACTTGGGCATCCAGATATAAGAACAGATCTAAACAAATCTACAAGCTCTGCACTTAATTCTTCAAGGAAATGCAAAACCACCCAAAATAGACTCAACGTATCAAGCTAAACCACTTATAAACCAATTATAATCAGTACCTCCATCTTGTCTGGATTGAGCTTCAGTTAGTTAGCATGCATCCAGTTCATGCAACCCAGCCAGATGGACAGGGTATAAATAATAAATTTATTATTATTATTATTATTATTATTATTATTATTATTATTACTCATTTCAGACATCAGTTCATCTTATCCACCACCACTTCTGAATTTTACAAGAAAATGTCAGCAGCATACGGATGGCACCTTACTCCAGGATCCCAAAGGACCTCAGGATTTTCAAACAGAAGAGATTCTAAACAGCATAAGAGACAAAATAAATCCCTGCATAATACATTAGTGATAATCTCTCAGCACCACATTCTGAAAATGGCTCTCCACATAGGAACTGAAGCACAATGTCCCAGGAAATATACACCAGAATAATATCATAACTGATGGTAACAAAACCTGCTGAGAAGTTTAGGAAAAATAGCAGGGTTGCAATCAGGGTTGTGATAATTACCTGCTAGATAACTTTTATTCACAAATGAGAATTTAGCAACCAATAGATGGAACAGCCTGCAGGTTAAGAGAAGGTACATATCTGCTTCCTTCAAGGTGGCTGGGATTGCTCCCTCTCACAAGAAAGCATCACTAGACCTTGCTGGTCATTCTCTTCCCCCAACACTTGCAAGGTGTTATAAACTAGGAAATGCAAAGCATGTATACAAGGAAAAGATGGACTCTGGATGAAGCCACTGGCATGATTGCAGCCCTAAAAATAAGTACCATGTGGACATAACCACAGGGCTTCTTAATTAGATACAGAAATCAGGACACAAAGCAGAGCTCAAAAAATGTAGTAAACATGAGCCTAAAAATAGAGTAACAATGGCATGGCAGTAGGAAGAAAAGCTTTGACATTTGCTTCACAATCCAAAATACAAGAAAACTGTAAAAGTAATTACACAATTAACTGCAGTCATATGAAGACTTACTTGGGCATAAGCCCCAGTAAATGCAGGCTGACTTCTTTCCATGCATAGCGCCAGCTGCACATCTTTAAAATGACATATAATGGGAAAGTGTAGAGTACCCTGAGCAAAGAATTAAATTATTGCTACATATACTAACCTGAACCAAATCACAAATACTATCATTATAATAATTTCATCAAAAGCATTGTCTAATTTAAGGATTATCTTTTATGTAAATTTTGGAACCCAACACCACTGACTTTAGTCTGGACAGGGTGAAATTATTAATACCTATAATTTATTTTTATTAATTCCTTTGTAAATAGATCAACAAGATTCTTGCCATTCCTTAAAGATTAACACGTTTATCATGGCATAGGTTTTTATGGATTAAAGCTTGGTCTATCTCCCAGATGTTTTTATCACGCTAAATGGACTTAACGTGTCACAAGAGTTTTGTTTTTAAATATTTTCTTTAAAATAATTTTATCCCACATTTGAGTATATAAACTTTCTAAGCAGCTAAGAAAGTTTAAGAACTACAATACAAACCATAAGAATGTCAACAAACGTACCCAGCAGCAAAGGAAGTGTTAAAACAATTAAAAATCCAGGAGAGTAGGTGCCAGTCAATTTGTCCCTGGAGAAAATCTACCAAAACCAGGATACTACTATCTGATTGCCACCCACTTTCCATCTGAAAGTGGAAGCACCCAAAGCAAGGCCCCTGATGAATGTCTTAAAAATCAAGCAGGTTCATATAGGAGCAGTCAAGCCTTCAGATACTCTGGTCCGAAGCCATATGAGACTTTATATGTTAAAACCTGTCACAACCAGTATCTTGGAAAATCCTTGGAATCAAATTAGAAGCCACAGAAAATTGGCAAGCTACATTCCAAGTGGCTTGTTCCAGTCAACAGTTTGGTTGCCATATTCTGAAGTAATTGAAGATAACAAATAGTTTCCAAAGGCCTCCCCAAGTCCACTAGACTAGTCAGACTTGGATTTTCCACAGCATATATGGACAAGGCAAAGCTAACTCTGTCTAGGCAGGGCCATAGGTAGTATTGCAACTTAAGGTGAGGGAAGGTGCATGCATCCACAGCTGCAACATTTATATCGAAAAGATTCAGCAAGAGAGACCTATATAACTAAATGGACTTCTGCAACGGTATCACCTGATGGATTTGAAACCAAGGATATAATTCTTATATTCATCAGAATGCACATTTGAACACAAGATGCTTCAACTGATACTACATTTGAACCAGCCCCTAGGAGACAGGTGGTGCCCATTTATAAACTACACTATAGCAGATTCTTTTTAATGGATAATTTGTGACTGAGAGTATAAATGTTCAGAACATAAAATTCTTACTCACAGCTTCCTCCCATCCTGTTCCATTAGTACAATCCAAGGACCTTTCCTCTTGTTCATTTATGCTGTTACTGATGCTTAGAAGGGTGTAAATCTGATTCCTCTCCCGCCTCTCATTTGGGTAGGTGCAGCGCAATTCTGTTTCCACAATTCTTGTATTTCCAGCGACTCTTTCAGACTCTATTTCATTTTGCTTCTGTTCAGAGGAAGTCATTACACTTGCTGACTCTGTAGGTTACACGCGCTCTGCCTGTGTTTTAAGGATTTTTTAAAACAAAATAATAATACTGCAGTTAGACAATTAATTTTATAATAGCATGAATGAAACAAAATTGGTATGTTTCTTTTTTTACTGATCAGCTGTTGCTGGGTGAGAACAAGTAATTTTACCTCTAAAATCCTTCAACAGAATACAAGGACATGCTTTTTTACCCCGTCTTACAGAAGTCCTGCTGACTCAGGAACTGCATAGCAGCTCTGGATCACAGCACCTACATTATTTCTAGACTTGTATGATAAAGAAGGGATTGAATAAAATTTTGTTTTGAGATTGGAGCTATGATGGTAAGCATTCCTTATTCCTATCTCACCCCTTCTAGCCTAGAACAAAGGAGCAGGTATTATTCCTCTCTACCCAGGGCTAATTTCTCAACTCTGCAGCCAAGCTGAATGATGCCCAGGGAAAATCAATCCTGCCCAGCCTCCACTCCTGAAAAGTTTTCCAAATCTAAGTCAGGGGACACTCAGATTTCTTTTTGGAGCCCTTGGAATTCACCTAGCCAAGAGCCAAATATCCACTCCTTGTTCTCCAAGCCCCAAACCCACAAATTACTCAGTAGTGAAAACCAGGTGCCAGATTTAGACAAAAGCCTACCATAAGAAGCCACAGCAATAGATAAAGACAAATACTTTATTAAGAGACCACAAGACTAAAATAGAATCCTTTTCATACTAAAAATTACAATTTAAGAAACAAAAAAACTTTGGGGAATTCAGGTACAGACCAAAAAGAACAGCATTAGCTTGCCTCACCCTACCACCAACCCCGTAGTCACAGATCCCACCAGCAAGCTACATCCAGGTCGTTGCAACACAATCCTTCATCTGAATGGGCCCCCCCAAAATAAATCAAAGGCTACTTTTTAATACCAAAAAGCCTGGTTACAAGGCATATTTTTGCCAATCACAGCCTAGGGCCTAGTTTTCCCAACAATAGATAATGTACATACTGGAAAACTATCCAGCTGCTACTACAAAGTTCATTTTTGCGCCATTTCTACGACCTTGAGCAGGGGTCAGCAAGGCTTACTGGGCATGTGCCGGATCACTCCTGCGGAGATCCTCCATGGGCCAGGCCGATGAAATGCAAGAAATCATGTCTGTGCATGCCTGTGGCGCCAGCAATCGCTTCTGCACATGCCAAGAGGCCGAAAATCACGCCTGCACAGACGCTATTTCCGGCATCTGCGCATGCGCAGAAGCGATTTCCGGAGCCACGGAAGAGAGTCCCCGCACCGCATCGGTTTAGCACAGCGCGCAGGGACTTGCCAAGTGGCCGGCTCGTGGGCCTGTTAAACAGCCTTTGTGGGCCGCTTCCGGCCCATGGGCCTTAGGTTGCCGACCCCTGACCTTGAGCAATCTGGCAGCAAGCTCTCCACACTGGTGGCACATTATACTAATTAACTGGGACCTTTCCCTCAGAAAGACTACACCCAGTAGCCCAAGATGCTTCAAACAGATCAAAGAAATGGGGATTTATTTACAGATATCATCCCTATACAGTGGTACCTCGGAAGTCAAACGGAATCTGTTCTGAAAGTCCGTTCAACTTCCAAAATGCTCGAAAACCAAGGAAGCTTCTGCAGCCAATCAGAAGCCACGGAAGCCCCTTCGGATATTCGGGTTCCAAAGAACATTCACAAACCAGAACACTCACTTCCGTGTTTGCGGAGTTTGGGAGCCAAAACGTTCAACTCACAAGGCGTTTGGGATTCAAGCTATGACTGTATTACTTTGTCCCCATCTTCCAAAAAAATCCTGTGGTTTGATGTGGGTGTAAGTTGGGTGTGTGGATGTTAATGCTCCAGCCCACTGCCAAGACTGGACTAGCCACACAAACTGGCACAAGTTCCCCAAGTATCGCCCATCAGCTACATGTGCCCCCAAGGAACAGTAAGGTTGTCCACCCCTGCCTTAGAATGAAAGCAGACATCAGTTCTAAAGTGTGATGGAACCCTGTTTCCTAAAGTCCAGTGAAAAGACTGCATTGCTAGGCATTTGTCTTCAATGAAGAGAAGAGCATTAAAATTTTCACCACCTTACATAATGCTTAGGTCTGCAAAGTGTTTTATTAGTTTTGGGGATGTTTTGCCTGGATTGGACAGGGAGCAGGGTCTGAGCACTGACAGTTCTTATGTGAAATGGGTAGCTTGTGGTGCCCATGAGAGTTTCTTCCATTTCCAAATATACTCAGGCCCAAAAACGTTGAGTACCCTGCAGTATAATGAATTGCTGTCTTCACCCTTAGCTTCACCTGTCTTTCCCTACTTCCCCCTTACGTTCTTCCTTCCCATAATTTAATACCATTTCATATTCTTTTAGAAGACTATTCCTCCCTCAGTTACACTGTTGTTCAGAAAACAAGCTGTCAAGTGTTCTCACAGCAACCATGCTGTGCCCCATAGTTCAGCCCCTCATTTCATAACATGCTGACATGTCCCAGTAACTGCAGGAGGGTGGAAGGCAGTGACTGTGCACGGTCAGGGACACCCTTGTCTTAAAGCACCAGTTACCTATGGGAAGACATTGGGGCTGGTCAGGAGCACCCTTCTTTTTAAAAATCCCAGTTGTGTATGGCTAGCCCAGTGTTTCCCAAACTTGGATCTCCAGCTGTTTTTGGACTACAACTCCCACCATCCCTAGCTCGCAGAAACAGTGGTCAGGGATGATGAGAACTGCAGTTCAAAAACGGCTGGAGACCCGAATTTGGGAAACACTGGGCTAGCCCAACCTTTCTCAACCTTAGGTCCACAGATGTTGTACTACAACTACCCTCATCCTTGCCCATTGGTCTTGCTGGCTAAGAATGCTGGGTGTTGTAGTCCAACAACATCTGTGGACCCAAGGTTGAGAAAGGTTGGGCTGGACCAGTGTTTCCCAAACTTGGGTCTCCAGCTATTTTTGAACTACAATCCCCATCATCCCTGACCACTGGTCCTGCTAGCTAGGGATGCTGGGAGTTGTAGTCCAAAGACAGATGGTGACCCAAGTTTGGGAAACACTCGGGGCAGAGTAAGAGTTCCAGTTACTTTGTGGGAGCGCTCTGCAGGCGCTCAGAGGTCCCTCGCCTCGCCTTGCTTTCCCTCACTGTCCCCGCGGCGTGGCTCCAGTGTCGGCCCGGGTCCTCTGCCCGTTCCCCTCCTCTGGCCCCCTCGAACTCACCCCATAATAAGGCCTCCTTTTGACGTTCCTCGTGCCCCTTCCTCCTCCCCCCGCAAGTCTTGTGACCCGCCTCAGCCTCCTCCTCCGCCTGCCAGTCCCCCACGCAGGACCCAGAGAGGGAAGGAGGGGAACACGGCGACGAGGGCACACCGACGGACGGACCAGGGGGTTGAGCGGCGGCGGCGCTGGCGCTGCTCCGGGAGGTGGGTGGGGCCTCCGCTGCGCTCACAGTCCCCTCGCCGTCCCGCGCCTCTGTCGCCGTCACCGCCCATCCCCTCCCGCCTCAAAGCCGTTGCCCCGGGTGACGGGAGCGGTCGTTGTGAGGGAGGGGAGGAAGGCGCGGCGCGAGGGAGGAAAAGGGGCGGGGCCAAGGGGAGGCGGTGATTGTTTAGGAAGGCAGGCCTGAGGGGGAGAAGTAGCGAACAAAGGCTGGCGGGCGGGGCGGGGCGAGAGGGACTCATTACCAGCATTATTCCTTGCATTTATATCCCACCTTTTCCTCCAAGGGATTCAAGGTGGGCCACACGGTTCGCTCTCAATTAATCCTCGCAACAGCCCTGCGAGGTGGGTTGGGCTGGTTACTGGCCCGAGCAAAGTCACCCAGCGTATGATTTCCGTGTGGCCGAGTTGGGATTTTGGACACCAGTCTCCCTGGTGCTAGTCCTACATGATAACAGACCGTTACACCACACTGGCTCTCAGCATCAGCATCATCCCATAAGCTCTGCAAGTTGAAAGCTAGCACATCAAGAAATGAGCCAAGATAGAACATTAAGATAAAGAGTCCCTCCACCATGATGATCTTGGCCATAGCTGTCAACCTTCCCTTTTTTTGCAGGAAATTCCCTTATTCCAGCGCCGTTTCCCGCTGCTTCCCGCTGCTATCCCGGATTGTTAGATATCCCGTAGACTGTCCCCGGTACAGGTGAGACTGCTGATCCCTTATTTTCGAGGCTGCTAATCCCTTATTTTCAAATCTGAAAGTTGACAGCTATGATCTTGGCCAGACTCTGCGTGTAACACTACTAGACCAATGGTCCTTCTTGGTCGAGAGTTGTTGGGAGAGGGAGCTTTGCAGCAGCCAGAGGGAAAGGAGAGCTTAGTTCGCCCCATAAAACTGCCCCTCCCTGCTCCGCATCAGAAGTCTGAACATGTGCTTCCATCGCAAACACAGATGGGACAGGCCACACATGCAACAAAATTCAGCTTCAAAAATGTATTGCTACTAGCAGCGAGGGTCAAGAGAGTCACTTCTTTAGCAATTTTCCGCTATGTCGAGATAATCCATCACCTGGGAGTAAACATGTCAGTTCAGCTTCCTATGTGGCTGACTCATACAGTGAGCACAGTGCACTCAGAAGAAATCAGAAAAGTGTGTTATGAGGTGTACGTTTGAACCCACATCATGTCTATGAAGCCAGCAATACCCTACTGAGAGAAATGAAGCCTTTTGCGTGAAGTCAGGACATGTGTCTTTTTAAAATGCATATATACCTTTCACCCATATACTCAGCTAAGAACTTGTCACACCAGGAAGTATAAACATATTAGTTTATTACACAGAAACAAAAGACAGTGGGTATATGGGTATTGCTTTGGACAGCAAGTTTTACAGTTATGCAGGCGGCCAATATGATTCATAGTCACACACCTTAGTCTTAAAAAGAGTTCCCAGCTATCCAAAAACCTGGAGCGTGAGAAACAGATTCACACTAAAGAGAAATTAAAGAAATTAAAATAAGAGTTGGAAGTATAACTGATCTTATGAGCAAGTGTAGTGCAAAGTCAAGAATTTGATATCTGTGCCTTCTGACAGGCCACATTCACACCATACATTTAAAGCAGTGGTATAACTTTAAACAGTCATGGCTTCCCACAAATAATTCTGGGAGCTGCAGTTTGTTAAGGGTCCTAAGAATTGTTAGGAGACCCCTATTTCCCACGCACAGCTATGATCCCCAGTGTATCCTATGGGAAAATAAATAATGAATAATAATTTTATTATTTATACCCCACCCATCTGTCTGGGTTTCCCCAGGCACTCTGGGCGGCTTATAGAAGAAGAAGAGTTTGGATTTGATTTCCTGCTTTATCACTACCCTAAGGAGTCTCAAAGAGACTCACAATCTCTTTTCCCTCCCTTCCCCACAACAAACACTCTTTGAGGCAAGCGAAGCTGAGAGACTTCAGAGAAGTGTGATTGGCCCAAGGTCAACCAGCAGCTGCATGTGGAGGAGCGGGGACGTGAACCCGGTTTACCAGATTACGTCTACTGCTCTTAACCACTACACTGCATATATTAGATATACAGTGGTACCTCGGGTCACATACACTTCAGGTTACATACGCTTCAGATTACAGACTCCGCTAACCCAGAAATAGTACCTCGGGTTAAGAACTTTGCTTCAGGATGAGAACAGAAATCACGCAGCAGCGGCGCGGCAGCAGCGGGAGGCCCCATTAGCTAAAGTGGTGCTTCAGGTTAAGAACAGCTTCAGGTTAAGAACAGACCTCCAGAACGAATTATGCATGTAACCAGAGGTACCACTGCATATCTAAAAAATAATAAAAGCATCAAGCATTGAAAACCTCCCAATACAGGGCTGCCTTCAGATGTCTTCTAAAAGCTGTGTAATTCTTTATCTCCTTTACATCTGAAGGGAGGGCATTCTACAGGGAGGGTGCCACCGAAAAGGCCCTCTGCCTGGTTCCCTGTAACTTTGCTTCTTGCAGTGAGGGAACCAGCAGACGGCCCTTGGAGGAGGACCTCAGCGTCTCGGCTGAGCAGTGGGGGTGGAGATGCTCCTTCAGGTATACTGGTGCCAAGACCATTTAGAAAAAGCCACGACTGTTTTAAGTCATACTTTAAATGTATGGTGTGAAGTCACCTTGGGCTCTTCCTCAGAATCCTACGCCAGCAAGGAAACAAATCTCTCACCTGTTCCTTTGGTCTGCAGTCAAGTAAAGGTAAGTAGCAAAGGAAGAGTGGTTGGAGCTGTTTGCTTGGGTTTAAGTATACTTTGATTAAATCTAACTTCTATGGGAAGGGAAGGGGCTTACCTAGTGAGTGACTAACAGAACACCAAAACCTTTGAACTGTTGTTTGTACATATCTTCTGGTTTACTACTACCTTCCTGAGACACAAGTTTGAAATGAAGAGGACACAACCTTTATCTTTACAGTTCCTGGATCATAAATTTAATCTTAAAAGAGATAATTGTCTGTATGAAATCTGGTTCCTGCTTATAGAAGGTTTATAACTAGATATTTATGGCATATACAAAGTTAGGTTCATATTGTTACAAAGTTTAAGGTAAGAATTCACATACCAGTAACTTGTTACTGTAATAAGAGTCCATGAGCATGTTTTATTTTTATAAGAGGTTTGAAAATTCAGAAAGAAAATTGTCCTTTGTCCTTTGAACGTCTTACCAAAAATGGAGTGATCTATTCATGATCACAAAACTGGCTTACAATTTAGAAGTGCCTGGTCAATAAAGGTGCTAAACATGTTTCTGTGACGGAGAGTGACAATCATATATTCCCAGTGCTCAGTCCTTCAGTTTTTCAAATATTTTCTTTTCTGCTATGAACTTTTATAAACGGTTATGAACAGGTGTGTTCTGCAATAAGGTCATTTCAGTGAACATTAACATGACTGTTATTTACACAGCAGAAAGGGTGTTTCTTGTTTTAATCAAAGCAGTGTGACATAATCAAAAGTGAAGTGAGACCATTTAAACCTCCTTGGCTCATCTGTAGATTTTTCTTTTTAAAATCCTGCATGTCTGTCTAAGCAGGAACAAGCCCTAGAGGAAAATGATAATCACCACACTAAGGGCATGAACACATGACTGCAGTGAAGAAACAGAGTGACTCAGGAAACTCTGAAAGAAGTGCCTTCATATTCCCCTGAGCTAAAGATACGTATTATCAAAACAAAGAATGTATTGTAGTCGTTTATTATTTATTTATTTATCATTTTTATAGTATGCCCTTCATCCAAAGGTTGCAGGGTGGAAATGCATACAATTGAAACCAGAAGTTAAACAATAATATTTTAAAAAGCCAACATAAATTATGTGTAAACAAAACAGCAGCAACAATTTTAAAAAATCTAGTCCAGTGTACTTCACCCTTCCCCAAAAGCCTGAACAAAGAGATGCATCTTCACCCAACAAAAAAGCAAGAGCAATGTCATGGTGAGATGCAGTTCAGAAGAGAGGTCATTCCAGAGGCAGGGAGCCAGCACTAAGAAAGCACACTTAGTCCCCACCCCATGGATCTCACTGGGTGAGGAGATCACTACCAGGGCTTCCACTAGAGATATTTGTGCACAGGCAGGGTGATACGTTCTTTCAGAAACTCGGGATTTAAGTTTGTCACAACCCTTGAATCCAGCAGCAATCCAGACACAAGAGTCAGAGGCTGCTGAGGCATCAGATGAGGAGACCAACCAAGTTGAAGGCTCTGACTGGAGGTCAGGAGACCACTGCACCAAGGAGGTCAGATAGGAGCCTTCAGAAGAATATCCAGGACCATCAGAGACACTAGATGTTGAGGCAGGATTCTGGCAGGCACCTTCCCTTCAGCCTGGGAAACCAAATGGCTCCCACAGTACCTCAGTGCTCCAGCAGGACAGGGTGCTCACAAGGCAGAAGGTGATGGAAGGGTGGAGAAGGGCAGATTAGAGGGCTGGTCCTTTAAGAATCTGAAGCCTCTAAAAGTGGGCAAAAAGGTAGTCTGGAGGTAGAGGCTTAGAAGACCCCAGTGTGTTCTCGGCTTCTGTCAGAAGTTCAGAACACGTCACAGACTCGGGTCTATCAGTGGTCCTGCAACCTGCCTTGCTCCATGGGAGTGGGTGTCAGACCAAAACACAACAAATGTAATCTACTGCAGACTGCTTTCTCTGCTACACTAATGTTTGTCTCACAAATTAACTATGCTTTCTACCCACCCACCCCGCAAAAAAATATCCATTTTCTACATGAGGGCCCTAGCTCCATGTGCCTACATGAAGTGAGCAGGGACAGAGTGCAGGAACTTCACTGCCACTGAAGTTATAAAATCCCTACGCCAAAGACCGAATTCACACAGTTCTTGTGATTGTCTTTCAGAAAGGCCATGAAACCCAGCTCTTTCCCAAAAGTCTCTGACAAAGTGGGCATTTCTGATTCTGCAAGAGCACTGCTACAGAATGCACCGCTTTTGGCTGTTGCCATTTATGTAATTTTAAATTGTGTTTTGTTAATACTGTGTTATTTTGTTGGAAGTCATCTCTAACTTTTTAAAAGAAAGATACAAAAGTTCTAAATTGTGTCTGTGTGTGTGTGTTTCAAATAGTTATACACAGAGATTACCTTTGCTAAATTATTTCTCCAGTTATAGAGGTTTGGCAACAGTGTATCTGACATTGCTCAAGAATTCTGAGAAACTAAAAAAATCAGTGCAGTTCTGAAGTCAGTAGTTAAAAGCAATTGTTTAGAAACATTCAGTCCATCATCTTGAATCAAAATGGCATCCAATCTTACCCAAACATAGAACAAAATCTGCTCCTTGATCACAGACATCATCATGCTAAATTTGGTAATGATGGTTTAAAAGGTGTCCAAATGCATAGAGAACAGATGAATGGAAAAAAACTACTTTCTGAAACAAATAGATACAAGAACTGAGAGAATCTTTGTCACAGAAATTTGGCAACATCCCTTCCCTCCCCGCCCCCAAAATACAGAAGGAAAAACATAATTACACTTACTTAGTCCTCTCTCCTTCTATATTTATCCAAATTACAGTGCAAGTAAGAGACGGGGGGGGACTTTATTAACTAATTCTGAAATATTTTAACATGCTTTAAAAGCTGCTTCTTTTCTACATATATTGCAATTCCTCTTCTGACATAAACACTAACATTAGAGTTTAGTGGTTTACACAAGATAGCAGCTTTGTAAATGATCTGAAATTCATTAAAAATTGACCATGTTTCTCAGTGTTTGAATAAGGATAACCAATTGTTTACAAAAACCTAATTAGTTTAATTAAGTATTGTATTGATGTTTGGCACCTTAGGATGCAAAATCCTTTGCCAGATAATGGATTCCACACTTTCAGCAAGCATGCCTTGCTTAGAATGAGAAGTCCCCAAGGAACACTGCTCTTTCTGCCAAAGTATGTGGACATAAAAGAGTTTTCAGACATAAACCGTTGGCTATTCTTTATCTGAGGATGCATAATTTTACATGAGCTATCACAGGCATCTAATAATCCTAAGAACCTATGATTTATTTGTACATGGTGTGCAAATTGCTCTCCTGAGCGCTGAAAGGATGACCCTTTTTACAAAAAGTGCAGAGATTTTCCAGATAGCTTCTCCACAAGCAGCTTAATAACCACCATATCAGAGAGTTAGATACCATCACCTGCTGAATAAAGAGCAGTTCAACTCTACCATGGTTAAAAGGCCCAAGGTGTGATGCGGGATAATATAGGTTGTATAGACTCCCCTTTGATCAAACCACACAAGCTGTACTTTAAACAAATGTTTGTTTTATTAACAGAATATATAAAATATCTAGAACATGAGATTGTATTAAAATAAACAAAAAAAAAAGTTACTTCTCACATGGATCAGCCTAAAATCACAATCTTTCCTTCTTCCCTCTGGCAGATGACCAACATAAACTTCAGGCAATTGAAGACTCTGAACACAGGACTCGGCTAACCCTTTATAGTTTTTTTGTGCAGTGCCAAAATTTGACACCCCATCCCAAAGCATATTTGTGGCGTTCCCAAGGCTCCACACCCAGTGCCACCAAACTGATCATGCACCCCTAAATCTGCCTCTGATACGTGCATTTAGATCAGGAATGGCGGATAAGAAACCTACTTAGTGATATTTTGGTTTGTTGTTATTTGCACTAGTATAGAAGATAATATGGAATGCCTTTGTTGTCACGTCTCTTTCTTCCATAATTATTGCTGCTCTAGCCACCTCCAGAGTCCACTGCCTGAATCCTGTTTAAAATTTTTTTGTTAGATTAAGGGTTCAGGTGGAAACGACAACAATCTTAACTCAGAGATACATCAAAATGGCAGTGATGCTTGGTCTTTCCTATGCTTAGTCAAGCACAAGTCACGTAGTTGCTCCCATTCACTGTAATACAGGATTAGTTTCTCCGTTATTTATGCAATTTCCATAAATCTCCTTCACAAATCAAAACACGGAGGCTGCATTATATTTAACCGAGGAATATTGAACGGGTGACAAAATTCCTTCTGCTCCCATTGAACTAGCATTATTTTCCTCCCCTGATCTTCCTTATTAAAACCATAATTAACTTTCTTTCAAGAAAATGGAACCAATCAAGCTCATTCGGCGCCTAATGAGTACCTTTTGTTCTTGACCGTGACTGAGCAGCTCTGCACTCCCGAGCGCGGCCGATTTATTGAAAAATGCATTACATGGGATTAAACTGGATTTCCTCCTTTTTAAATCTACGCTGCCAGATCCGGCGCGCAAGCCAGCTGCATCTCCTCTCTGCCGCGTATTTAGGTTTCCCAGGGAGCCTTGATTCTGCTATTCCGGTAACAGACTGGAGCGGGGAGGGAGGGAGCCTTCTCCGGGGGAATCCCTCCCGCCGCCCCCTCCCTTTGCTTTGGGATCAAGTACTTAAGGACACGGCAGGGGGTGGTGAGGGGGAAGAAGAAGAGGAAGGAAGGCGGGTGGCACAATCGTCACAGTTTGCAGGGGGGGCGGGTTGATCGTGAGCCGAGATGACAAGGAGGGAGGTGGCGGGGGCAGAGGAGCGAGCAGGCGAGGCGGAGATGAAGGGGCGGAGAGCGGAGCGGTGATGAATTGGAAAGATGACACGAGGCCCGGGATGCGTATATTTTGCGGCGGCGGCGGCGGCTGCATGACTCCACGACGTCAGCCGCAGCCCGGGAGCCGCGGCGCGTCACGGTGGTCTCCCCCTCCATCGTGCCGGGGTCTGCGGGAGTAGGGCTGCCACCGCCAGACGCGGAGCTCAGCGGGCAACTCACGGTCACAGCAGCGACGTGCGCGCTCGGTTGTTCCCGCGGCCGCGAACGAGAGGAACGTCTTCCCAGCACCCAGAGAGAGGAGAGGCGCCGCGCCGCGAGGGGCTCCGAGCTGGATCGTGACCCGTCACGTCTGCAAGCCGGCCAAGGTGAGCCCCGCAGCCCAGCCCCGAGGTAGCGGGAAAGGTGCCCAGGCGCGCCATGGCGCCGCCGGAGAGCCGGCTGTAGCCGCCGCCGCCGGCTTGCTGAAGGGAGGCTCCTGCCCGACGGCCCCCTCCGAGGAGAGCGCCCCGCTACTGCCGCCGCCATGGACAAGGCCGGCTCCGTGCACGCGTCGGTGCCCACGCCGCCGCCGCGCCTCTACCTCCCGCGCAACTTCAGCTGCAGCGCCTGCCTCTACGGCAGCCTAGCCGACCAGTGCAAGGGCGGCTGCAGCCCGGAGCCCGAGCCCGTCGAGGGGCCGCTGTCGCTGTCGTCGTCTCCGCCGCCCTGCTCCTCGCCGCCGCCGCCCTCCCCGCCGGTGACCCCAGAGGCGGCGGCAGAGGCTGTCGCCCCCGCGAAGCCGCCCCCGCTGCCCGCCCCTCGCTCCCCGTCGCCGCCGACCTCTCCTCCGCCCGCGTCGCCCTCTTCCCGCGGCCGGGAGCCCACGCTGCCGTCGGTGCCTCCCAGCCCGACCCTCCGGCGCCGGGCCAAGTCTCTGCCCACGCCGGGCGAGCGGGGCTTACGGCCGGCGCTGCAGCAGAGCCCGTCCCGCCGCAAGACGGTGCGCTTCGCCGACTCGCTGGGCTTGGAGCTGATCGCCGTGCGCCACTTCTGCCAGGCCGACGTGCCGCGGGTGCCGCCGGCGCCGCTGGCCGCCTCGCCTTTCCCGCTGCCGCCGCGCGCCGCCGACCTGCTCAAGACGCGCAAGCCGCCGTCGCTGGGCGAGCTGGAGCCGGTGCTCTTCGGGCCGCCGGCGCCCGTGCTGGAGCCGCTCTTCCCGCCGCAGCCGGGCGCCAGCGCGGGCTTCGCCGAGCGCGTCCGGCAGCACAAGGTGAGGCTGGAGTGGGTGCGCCCCGAGGCGTCGGGGCTGCGCGGCGCCGTGCGCGTCCTCAACGTGGCCTACGAGAAGCAAGTGTCGGTGCGCTACACGCTCAACCGCTGGGCCAGCTGCAACGAGGTGCCCGCCGCCTACCTGCCGCCGCCGCCCAACGGCCACAGCGACCGCTTCGCCTTCCACCTGCCCGTGGGCGCGGGCACCACGCTGCTGGAGTTCGCCGTGCGCTACCGCGTGGCCGACGCCGAGTACTGGGACAACAACGACGGCCACAACTACCGGCTGCGCGCCAGGCAGAGGCCGGCGGCCGCCTCGGGCCACGAGCCGGGCGCCGGCGCCTGGATCCACTTCATCTGAGGAAGGAGGCGCGCCGGCCGCCCCGCCGAGGTTCTCCGACGGCTCGAGGGGCCTCCTCTCCACCTTGGCGGAGAGCAGTAGGCTCCTTTCCCTCAACGGATATGGCGACACCCAGGAGAGTTTATTTTAGGATAAGGCGCATGGTCGGACTGTGAGGACCGAGGAGGAAAATGATCCGTCGTTAAAGGCAGAGCCGTGGGGTGGCTCTTCTCTGTTATGCTCATCTTTCCTTATGGCCAGTGGATGTGGAAAACAAGAGTCCAAAAGTCCCCTTTCCAAATTAACCTCCATTGCATTGCAATAGGTAATAGCTTTGTTTGTTTGTGGCTCACTTTATCCATCTCCAACCACCTTTGAGTTGCCCTCCAACCAGCCTTGATCAAATCTCTCTTGGCAAGGAGGCTTGCAGTTCTAATTAGATATTTAACGGGAGGTAAGCACCATGACAACTCCAGCTTAGTACTCACGCAGAGCAATCTCTGGGTATATTAACACCTAGTACTGCAATGAAGGCAGCCATGATGGAATGCTCCTGTTTTGAAAATAAGAAATCCCTCCACCATGAAAATTGGCATGTCAGAGAGAAGGTTATGATACAACCCCCTCCCACATGCTAGTTTTCTGTGTGTAGGGATTTTAAAAAGACACTCCCATCATATGAGACATTCCTGCAGTTTGAGGCTGTCCAGGCCAGACATAGGTTAGCTTCCTCAGTGAGGAGTACAGTAGGTGACATACATTATACCATAAACAGAGCATTCACTGTAGAAACTCACTCGCTGCATTTTGCTTAAGTGTAGAATCTTCTCCCATATCTGGATCAGGGAGAACCAGCCTGCAACTTGCAGCAAGAGCTGGCTGTGCACAGTGCTGATTGGCTGAAAGCTAAGTGACATCACTAGCCCACATTTCCCCTTTTCGCTGAAATAGGTTTTCAGCAAGAAAAAGAAACAAATCTGCTCCTCTTTTTAAAAAGAGGAAAGAGGGAGTGAATATACGTTTAAGCCAATCAATGTGCAAGCAGTATCTTTCAAAAGATGGCAGGTAGCCTGCCTGAAGCAGTGGGAAAGGGAAATGCAGGTTACTGAATCAGTACAATTGATTTGTCTGCATCTCGAATGGGGGAGGAGGGGTGAGCCAGGCTCAAGCTGCTGGGGGGGTTGGGGAACACACATGATCTGCACGTCCACTTGTATTGCCTAGTGAAATGTGTTTATGTCTGGGTGGTTTCAGTTCACCATGATGTGAGAAGAATCTGCACAGAAACCCCAGTCTGTAGGGATGTGGTCTGTTCATTGCTAGAATTCAGCAGACCATAGCGCTGCTCTCGCAGTTCCACTGAGGGTTTTGTATGTGTCTGCTTTTGAGAGGTTATCCAGTGAGGTTTCTTTCCAGATCAGGGAAGACCACCTGACTTACTCAAGCCCCACAGCCTTCTCTTCCTCAAGCTGGTCTGGACCACGAGACCTTGTCTCCTGTTCTCATGCGGGTACCTTCTCCTCTGCCGTTCTTCACTTGCTGTGTCTTGAATTGTAAGATGTTCCCTTATTTATATACACCATCAGATTATATTTTCAAAATTGTGTGTTTCCAGGATAAATACAGATGGTTTATATTTTATATTTTGAGAAATATATTTGGGGGAGGGGAGGAGCTGTTTCAAGCTTCTGTCAGAGGAACAACTTGCAGGCAAAGTACGGGAAAATAGTGTTGTAATAACTTGCAAGGGCAACGATTTCTTACACTGTAAGCTTCCTCCTTTTTTCTCAGTTGTTATGAAACAGCTGCTTGTAGTATAACAAACTAGGATATTACACCAGACTGTAACAGAGTGGCAAGATGTGTAAACCAGTGGCTTGATACTATTTTTGACTAGGTATTTGGAGCAGAACTGGAAAACTATTTCCAATTCCTAAGCGTGTTGCCATTTTTAGGTGCTAGAGTCAAATTTTGAGGCACTGGCGCTGCAGATGGCTGAATAATTATTTCAAATTTCTAAGTGCTTAGGCTACCTGAGATTGTCCCAATTGTGACTGAAAAAGCAAACAACTGTTCTGCATCAGAAAGGATATGACACCCAAGGGAAATGGTGAAAAAAGCATACAGCCTAACCTGCTTTTTGGCTGTACTTGCAACCTGGGCCTATGTATATGTGTTCTGATGCAAGGGCATTGAGGCTTGCTCTCAAGTCAGTGTGCATGCAGACTTAGGCCAAGAATTTGAAAATGAAAGCACGTGTGCTCTAACAGTTGTTCTGCTGATTCAAAATGACTAGAGATTCGTGTACAAATCCTGTACCCAGCTGATGGTGTTATGGCTTCCTCTTAGCTTGAACACTTGTCCACAGGAATCTGATGCTGGCACACTGGGAATTGAATATTTTCCTGAGCTCTCTCAGGATTGGCACCTAACAGTTTGGGTAACTGCTTATGATTTTGAAATATTTTTTCCAGCCTTGCTTTCCGGATCAGCCTATTAAAAGTCCACTGAAACTTAGGTGTTCGCTTTGCATGTGCATCAGTCTTTGGCTTCGTCAAAATGTGCACTCTTGGTCAGCAACTGGTTTTCCTGTAAAGATGTCTTTGAGTTATTCTGTCACTGCTGAAGCTTCTGTATGCTGTGAACCACTATTATCATGAAATGCATGCAGTATAGCCATGTTTAAGTTGGATGGGAAACAATGGCTGTGTCCACACATAACACTAAACCATGATTTAGTGCTACATGGATATGAGTCTCTATGAGCCAGAGTGAAGCATCGTGCTTATGCACTCTTCCACCCCTGCAGTTGGAAAAAGCAGTTCTATCAAGTTTAGATTTGCTTTAAAAAACAAAACAGAACAAAACAAAATATTGGCTTAGCTTTATGTACCAACCAAGGATATTGGTCATGAAACTTGCTTGTTTAACTTACTATAATTTGTTGTAAATGGGCTAGTCACACTTCTTTGAAGTCTCTCAGCCCCACTCACCTCACAGAGTGTTTGCTGTGGGGGAGGAAGGGAAAGGAGAATGTTAGCCACTTTGAGACTCCTTCGGGTAGTGATAAAGCGGGATATCAAATCCAAACTCCTCCTCCTCCTCCTCCTCCTCCTCCACTTCTTCTTCTTCTTCTTCTTCTTCTTCTTCTTCTTCTTCTTCTTGTTGTAAAGCAGGGTTCCTGGTTTGTACATAACACTGAACTGAGTTTCTGTGGAGGCAAAACAAAACTCGGCAAAAGTCCTCCCACCTGTGTGGGAGAAGAAGAGACGTGGTGGAAGAATAGGATGAGGACAAAAGCCAATTCCTTTCTCATTTCAAGGTGAACATACCTCATTTGTACTTTCCACAACAATCTGCAAACTGAAATGCAGCCATCCTTTGAAATTCACACTTCAATGAATTTTGCAGAACAGTTCCCCAGACAAGTAATGTGAACAAAAATGCACATACTAGGGGAAAGTGCATCTGTTAATGAAAATAACATAGAATGTATTATAGCAGGATATTGAAAGAAAGCACTGTCAACATACTTGCTCATCCCTAGGGGAGAGTGCACAAATCCATCATTTCACTCGGGCTCATGACGTTTCTTCCACATAGTGCTAAAGCCATGTTTATGTGTTACTTGTGAACTGGATAGGGGAGTATAACACTCAAACCACAGGTCCGAGTTATGTGGATACATGAAAAAAAGTCTTGGCATTTGGAAAACAGAGTGAAAAGGAATTGAATGAGAATTTTCTTTAGGCAAGGGCTTTCCCATCAGATGCCATCTAGCTGTACCCTATTCCCCTCTAGAAATTAGAATCGGAATCTTTCTGTTTGTTTTTAGTTATGTGTGGAAGGACACATAGAAGAAATACTGTGTTGAATTTTCATTCCCCCCCTCAGTACAGTGCAGAGGTGGTGCAGATGTTTCTGCTTGGCAGGGGGTTGGACTCGATGGCCCTTGTGGTCTCTTCCAACTCTATGATTCTGTGATTCTATGAAAACCCTATTATGGGGAACCTTTGGCCCTCCAGATGGTGTTGAACTTCAACACCCTTCAGCCTTGACTATTGGCCATGTTGGCTGCGGTTGATGGGAGAGAGAGCTCAGAAACATCTGGAGAGTCAAATGTTCCCCACCCCTGCCCTATATCTTATCAGGGATGTGATGAGTTGTAATCCTGTTGACTCAAGTGAGATTGCTTGCTCTTCGGGGTGAATCATGTGTGCTTTCCTGAAGAAAAGAGGCCTTATCTTGATTGTTATTCAGGTGTGTTGCAAGATGGTGGATAAATTTAAGTGAGAACTTAAACCTCACTTTAAGTCCATTGACTTAACTGCAATGGACATTGGTTGTGTTGACTTTATTCCCTTATCAAAATCCCTCCCACAATGGATGGGCACAAAATATATCCACAAATAGAGCCTGGGCCACTGACGCTGTCAAGAGGGAGAATAATCCACTGAGGAATTTTCCTGTTGCACTCCTCGGAGATGCAGGAGACATTTCAGCGGGGCTGAACTCTCCAGCGGATTGTGGCCTGGGTCTTTTTGTGTTTATTTATTTATTTATGTTTGGGTCACTTCTTTGCGCCTTAAGACAAGAGAGCAAAATTAATGGAATGTCATTTTAAAAAATGACATTCAGATTTATTTATTTTTGCAAGCCATCTCCTTTCTTTTCTCCTTGGAACTTCTTCAGCCCTTATTCAGTGCAACTCACTAGCTATTCCTCATGGAGGGAGAGTTGCTTGGCCTTTGACCAAGTTGGCACCACTTCTGATGATGCAGCAGCCATGCATGGCAACCCAAGAGATGCTGAGCAATTCTGCTTGCCCTGGACTGCAGAAAAAGTCAAGCACACGGCAGGCTGCTGTGTTAGCTCTGTGCTAGAGCATCTGCTTGGCATGCAGAAGGTCTCTAGTCCACAGCATCTTCAGGAAGGGCTGGGACCCTTGTGTGAAACCCTGGAGAGCCACTGCTGGTCATTGTGGACGGTCGTGGGCTGGATGAACTAGTGATATGACTCAGCCTATGGCAGCTTCCTATGCTCCTAGGCTATAAGAATAAATAAGTTTGTAAATATTCCTTATGCTGCTATTTTTGAAACTCACCTTTGACTGCTGCCTGTTTATATCAGGACCAACGTTCTTAGGAAGGGAGGGCTTTTGGCTTAATGTAAGTTTTTAAGCAGAAAAGAACTACACATGGTACAAATAATTTGCAGTTATGAGAGGGATATAAAGCAACTTGTAAAGGCAAAATATATTCTAGTAGTTTGAGCATGGCTGCATCTTTGGAGCTGTTTTGAAAAACAGCCGTTCTCACAGCTGTTGCTTTGGGTAGGAAGACTGAATGCAGAATCGCAGCACTGCACCAGTCAGTTAATGCCCAGCAAATAACAATCATGCTTCATGCCGCTGTTTTAAATTCTGTGTTTCTAAAGGGTATCCTTGCAGCAGCATTGCCGCCTTCTTTTGTTTTGTGCCTGTGCCTTTAACGCCAATAAGAAATTAAGCAAGTGGTACAGTTCCTGGCATGGCAACAGTCTGTTTCTGAGGGGTGGGGGGCAGTTGAACAAGATATTCTCAGTGAGCCCCCTTCTCCACTTCTTCACCGCAGTTGCACTGCCCATTCAGTTGCAGCTCCCTCTTGACCCGGTGTATACCATATTGGAAGGGGCATGCAGGAGTTCCTGTTCATTCCCTTTGCTCTAGTCAGTGCCAGCAACAAGCAGCAACAGCAAGAATTCAGAGGCTGAGCCTTCCACTGGGACACGGGCACTAGTAAATGCCCAGTAATATCCTATCCTGATGCAATTATAGGAACAGCTTGACTGCTTAATTTCTCTGAACCTGGCCACCTCTGAAGGCTCAGGAGCAACACTAGGAAGGGGGCGGAAAGGTTGCACTATTTGAGAGCTGTGTGCTGCTGCTCGTGTACTCGCATTAACAGTATCTCTCCAACGCTTACAGTAGCTTTCCAAATGTCAGTGGATTTATGTGTGCATGATAATACATGGAACAAACCTAGAAACAAATATTCTTTTGAGATACTTGGCTTTTGGTCCAGCACATGCTTTAAGCTTGTGTGCTAACTGTATTCAGAGGGGGTGGCAGTGCTTTTCCTCCCCTCCCCTTTTTCTTCCAGAAAGAGTCCTCGGACCACTTAGGTTGCTCGAGTTACTTAATCTGGATTGGGTCTCTTGATCTCCCAGCGATCTTTTTTTAGTAAGTGAGCTGGTAGGGCTGATTTCATACTCAAACATGCTCTGAGCCCATGCTTATATTTTTAAGCCTACATGCAAACATTTTCAGGATCGGGTTCCCAGCATGTAAATTGCAACCAGCAGTTTTCCAAGAGAATATATGGGAAACAACTAAAAGTAACAGCTAGCTACAGTCTGTATATGTTCAAGTGCAGGGCAGCAGGCAGGGAACTGCTGCAGATCTGTGCTTTACTTTCCAGACAAGGAGACCAAAACTGGCCGACAACATTAATACTTAGCAATCCCATATATTGTATCAGTGACATGACCTATTATTTGTATACAGAGCATTAGTAAAATAGTTTATTTTAAGCACTGCTAAGAACCCTGTAACACTGACGAGGAGCACTTTTAAAAACAAATTCTGTGTGTGCTTGTGTGTATGTATAACGCTGCAGTATGTATGTAGTCAAATGCTTACAAGAGGTTGCTGCCTAGCACTGTGATAGATAAATGAGCTAGAACTCAGTGGTGTTACCTACTGAGCAGCGAGCAGCACTTTTCTGTATATTGACAGCTTTTCAAGGAGCTACACTTAAACCTGGTTTTGTTGACTGTAACTTCTGTGGACCCAGGTACGAGCCAGTTATTCATGTGAACCAAATGTGTACAGTACTCTCATAAAGCAAAGCTATAAAGCTATATATTGCCAAGGTAGAGTCTAATAGATATATATATAATAGATCTATATATTTTTCCCCTGGAAGGAAACATGAGTGTTTTTAAATGCAATATATTTTTAGAGAAACTGTCTGCTGTATCTGTCTTAATCTTAACACAAACCAGCGCACGCCAATCATCCTTTCCTCATAGCATTAGAATGTCTTCCTCCAAAGAAGAATGTTGAGCAGTGGTTTGAATCTGTGAAACTCTTTAGCTTCCTTGGAAGCTTATAAGGGGTTCCTCCATGAAGAGGAAGCAATAGCGGGCAACCTTCCCAGATAAAGACAGCTTGTTCACCATGACTAATCTTCACTCACACAGCATAGAGCCTCTGAGGAATGCTGGGTATGTTGCTCAGCCCATGAGGGGCAGCAGTGAGGGCCAAAATATCTGGCTCGGAGAGAGCTGTCAGGGCAGGATTTTGAGATCTTAAACCGCAGGTGCAATTGGCTCACCACAGTGTGAAGTAATGCACTTTGCTTCTAAAGTGGACTTCCATTAAGTCCAGAGTCTGAAATTACCTAACTGCACCACTGCTGGCGACGACTGAATGTGTGGGTGCCCTAGAGAATGTTCCAGAATCCTTTTGTAGCCAAGTGGGGGCTCTGTAATAGACGATCGCAAGATGTGCCATATTGAAGGTGGAATGTTTTAAATGCATGGGTTTAGCAGGTTGCCGAAATGTGTGTGTTTCCTCATTGTAGATGCTTTGTAGTTTAGCTTTTGTGTTCATAAGCTTACTGCCAGCGTAATGATGTAGCTTTATGAAATGTGCCATGTTTTATTGAAATGTGCAATATTTCGCCTGGTTCCTTTCATCCATATAGAAACCTTTAGTAACGCTCTCAACAAATACAGCACTCAGGTAAAGATTTTAGCTGCTCCTTTTTAAACTAAATGTGTTGTCAACCCATGAGCATTGCTTTTAAAAGAGTGATTAAAATGTAGAGTGCCCCCTCTCTACCTCCCTATATAAATTATGCTGTTTAACGTGAGCTTCTCTTAGCTATGTAAAAGTGATTTGAGAGCTCCTGCTCTTGCACCCCTATGCTGGTTATTGAAAGGGGAGCTACCCAGTTGCTTTTGCTCATAAACTACCACATGAACAAATGTTTGTTCATGCATAACATTGTTCTTTTATCAGCCAGCTGAAGCATGGGTTGATGAGGCTCGCAGGCAAAAATCTGCAAAATCTATATCCTCAAAAAAGAAGTCAACCCGCAGTGAATTCAGATTGTTTAGGTGCCTTCCAAGGATAATCACTACAACGTCGGATGTGGTCCTTAAATGCTTTTCTTAATTCTTAAAGAATATGTTTTATGGCTTCAGGATGAGTTTATATCGTAAACACAGAAACTGGACTAGCGTTTCCCCCCATCCTGCTGTCAGAACAATGTCCTTTGGACATTTGAGCCAGTGTTTTCAAAAGCCCAAGGGGCTTTTAAACTTTTGCTTTTATTGTAGTGAAAGATGTAGCGGTGAGAAATGTATTTTTGTGCATCACTATGAACCACATTCATATATTGAGCATAAAAAATAATAATATAGATCACAGCGTAATATATATTTGCACAACTCTTATGCAGATGTATTTTTACACACACACACATATGTAATCAAATCTTAGGGTTTTTTTATGGGGTTGATTCTGTGTAGAGTTTATTTTACAAATGTGTTGTAATCTTACGCTGCATTGGCACTCCCGGGTGGGTATTATTTCTCTTGCACATTTTTTAGCATTCACACAAAGAGGAAGTTCTCTGAAAGAATTTGCTTTTACATTTTTAATTGATATGCACGACTCTTATGCAAAACTTGAATAAACTTCTGTCGTAAGTGTATCTTGTGTGCACCCTGTGTGTCGTGGGAAAGGCTGAATCACAAGTCCGTTTGTCACATAGCCCATTGCAAGTGTGGTAGCTGTGATTTTGTCCTTTGTAGCCCTTTTGGGGGGGGAATATTTATTTAATGATTAGCTTAACTTTCTGTAAAGAGTTCATTACACAAAACCATAAAACATTAGCATTGTCTTGTCATTGACTAAAAGTTAGCATGCAAAAAGAGTAAATGTATTTAGAAATATGGTATGTACACTAGCAGTTCCAAAGAGCATAGGTAAACTTTTCTCCATTTAAACGTAATTTGTGCAACTTTAGAATGCTTGGCCTTTGTTCTAGTTAAACATAGTTCCACAAAACATACCATCTCTAAAAATAAAAGCATATATTTACCAATGCTTTTTCTATGCAATAATCTAGTCACCTTCTGTGTTTCAGTTTTTTTATTTAAAAAAGAGAGAGGACTTGAAAAGGACATGACCCTATTGCAATTAAGCACTTTTAAGACTAGAGCTCTGTGCATGTATACTTGGTTCTGTTGAACACAGGGAGACATACTCCTAAGTAAACTTGCATACAATTGTACAGCAAGCTCTGTTGTTGAGCTTACATTTTAAATTTATTTTCTTGAAGTTGACAAGGGGTTAAGTGTTTCTGTGTTGTGATTCCCTACAGCAAAGGGTTCAGAAAGCTTAATAGCAGCGCAATTAGTCTTAACACTCAAGCAGACACCAGTAGGGTGCTGTAGAAAACTGATTTTTTTTTCTCCAGGAAAGGTAAACGAGATCCTTTCTACAATGCAAAATGCATTGTTGCCTTTTTGATAATATGGTTTTATAGTCCTATTATATCCTGTGTGTGTGTGTACTGTGGATAGTGCTAATGCTAGACAAAAATAATCTGGCAATCATCCACTGTTGTAGCAATGACTAAAATTACTAATTTTAATATTGAACACTTTTATATTGGACAAATAGTTTTTGTTGTTTTTTACTCCGGCCTCACAGGCTAAGTCTTGCAAGCCTATCCCAAGGTTACAAAAGTGTATTTGACAGACAAAGCTAAGGTTGTGATCCTGTACTCAGTTACCTGGCTGCAGGTAAGCCTCATTGGACTCAAAGGGGCTTCCTTATGGGTACACAGGTATAGGGGTTGCCCTGTGAATTTTTCTGATCCAGTCCCATGCCCACAGCAGCTATAAGTTCTGGTGAAGTAAGTGGGATGTTATTCGGAACATCCATAGGACTGGACCGCAAAGCTTTGTTTCATTTACATAAACACAGTAATTTGGTTCTGGGGTTGAGGACAACATTCTGCTTTTTGAAACCAAACTAGCCTAGTTTAAAGTAGTTATCTCCCTAGTCATCATAGCACTGAAATCCTGTGCAGGTCTACTCAAGAGTGGGTCCTCTGGGGCTTACTCCCAGGTAAGTGTGTACAGGAGCACGTTCAGTCCTGAAGCTACTATTCATTTCAGCAGGATTTGCACAGAAAAGCCTCTGGGTGGGTTATGCCCAAATTACTAGCTCTTGGAGAAGAGTCCTTATTTAGCAACATGTTCCTGTTGTGATAGTATAACTTTTTTTGTTATTTATTTCCACACACCTTGACTTTCTTCAAAGTTATTTCTTAACTGCTGGACGCAAACTGGTATCTGAATTCTGTAATGTTTGTACTTGAGATGTTGTTTGATTTGTAGTTTTTTTCTGATTAATATTACTGGTATTATTTTGGTTTAAAAAAATACTTCATGTCATTTGATATTAATGCCTTCTACTCTTTCTGAAGCCAGTGAATACAAATGTAATATATCTTGCCTTATGACAACATTACATATCTTGTCTACCTAAAGCATTAGCCAGTCACTGGTTGTACTGTTATGGTGAAAAGTAGAATTTATAAATGTGTCATTACTAATTGTCATTAAACTTGAATGGTGCAAAATGGGAGTGTGATCCTGAGAAAATATCTGTTCTGTATGCGTTCTACGTTCATGGGTAACATCTATATTTAGCCTTTCTCGCTAATGTATCCATTCAAAAACTTTCTAGATGGAAGGCAGAGGTTCTCTTGGTCAGAATTTCTAAAGCAGGCATAGGGAACCTCAGCCCCGGAGGCTGAATGTATATCCCTCTCACTGAAGACCAGTAGTGTGCTGTGTCTAGTCTGGTTCTAGTCTGTTCTAGTCTAGTTCTAGTCTGATGTCCGTCTAAGGGTGAAACTATATGTTACGCTTAATGCATCACGTGCAGCTATATCTTCATTTGGTCTTAATTGTATCTGCCAAACTTCAGCACAGGGACAGAGGAGGGCTAACCTTTCCCAACCACAACAGCATCCAGAAAATTGCTCTCCCAGGGCAACTATGAGGGCGAGTTTTTTCTTCTCCTTTAAATATTCCATTTGTGGTCTGTAGGTATGGTGGGCTCTGGAAGCAGAACCAACAGCTGTGACATGCGTATTTCCCACGAAGCCACAATGAACACCCACCACTTTGCAAACCCTCCCTAATTTGCAAATACATCCATGTGCAACTGCACTTTGTCAGTTCATTGCATCACTCTTAACATAGTTAAGATTCCTTAAGCATGATTTGATGTGATGTATGAATTGAGCTGTACTGGTAAGAGTTTCCATAGGTGTAGGCTATGTTTGGGGTGCAGTGGGGGGGGGGCACCATCACTGTTGTTTAGGCTTCCCTTTCTCCAAAGGTGAGATCAGAGCACTTTCCAATGCTCCTCTTTTCCCCAAGTACAATTTTTGCCATTGCGAGCCACGGTTAAGGCAACAATGGCAGAAGCAGAGATTTAACAAGCAACTGCAGCAGCCTATAAAATTCCTGACTCATTCTCTGCAGTAATAAAATGGAGGCCTCCCAAGGTGCTTTGCTGTTAGGATTTCTCTCTCTCTCTCTCTCTCTCTCTCTCTCTCTCTCTCTCTCTCTCTCTCACACACACACACACACACACGAGAGAGCGCGCGCCCTGCTTCACTAGTTCAGTGCTATATAACCACATTACCACCTGCTTTCTTCCTAATACCCTTTATGAAAATTCCGTGTTCAGAGCTGGCTTTTGGAGTGTATGCCAGACCCTTCCTCACCCCATTGCTTTTAAAACAGAGCATTGTACATGTTTCCGTATTTGTTGGCTTAACATAGGCTATGCTGACATGATACAATGCTGTTTAAAGATTTCTTTTTTCCCAGAGGGGTACTCATGTTAAGTTTTTTTTGCAGCAGACAAAAAAAAAGTTGAAATGTTATTATGGCATAAGCTTTCATGGGCTGGAGTCTACTTGAGTCTGAGGAAGAAGACTCGAACCCACATTGGCATATGCCATAATAATAAATGGCATTTAAGGTGCCACTTTGTTTTTCTAATGTGCTTGTTCTGCAAATGCATGTTCAGGTTACCCTCCTGCTCTTACAATCTTAAATAAATGCTGATTGGCTGTTGAGACCTGCAGTCCAACAACATCTGCAGGCCTGGAGTTTCCCCATTGTAGTCTTACAGCAGCCTTCGCCAACCTGGTGCCCTCAAGATCCTTTGGACTACCACTCCCATCAGCCCTAGCCAGCACATTCTGTCTGGTGGGAGGGCACCGGGTTGGCGAAGGCTGCTGTAGAGCTTCAACACCATCTTTCATAACTTTGTTTACTAAATAGACAAGTAGATTATATTGGGAGCAAGGGATGCCCACAGTGGAGCAGCAGATCGCTAGAGAGTGGGAGATCCATTTCACCTCACAGAGCTTTAGCTTCTGTCCCCAAAGTTCAATGTGCAAAACCAAAACAAGCCCTGCCTGCTTTTCTCTTGCAGCCTTGCAAAATGCTGGTCTCGGATCCCACGCTTTGCTTATTCATGAGAGCATTGGCTGCCGCTAAAGGAACATTAAGGGCATTTCTGTCAAATCATTGACTCCTGTCAGGCAGCACTTCAGGCAAAGCAGTAATCAAATCGCACAAACCCATAACAGTGTCTTAAAAGCATCTGTTATCCTCGCCTGTTTTTTAATGCCTCATAAAATTATGGCAATATTATTAGTTTGGAGGAGGCCGGGGGGGGAGGCCTCCTTCTTCCACCCCCACCTCCTGGGCCTTTTCCTCTCAGGAAGGGATTGTCCTTTTTTATATATGTACCGTGAGACTGGAACCAGAGCAGTCCTCTGGGCAGAAGATGGAAATTGTAGCCCCTAACGTCTGGAGAAGAGACCTGGATACAGCTGTGAAGCTCATTGGCTGATTCTGGGTTAGTCACTCACTACCTCTCAGGTTGCCCTATCACAGAGACTGTCCATTTATATAAAAAGCAAGGCGTCATCATCTTGGACAGCTTCAAAAGAGGATTAAACAAATTCACTGACAGAAAGGCAATCAGCAGCAGCTAGCCATGATGCTTGTGTTCTGCCTTCCCTCTCGGAGGCAGCATGCCTCTGAATGCCCCTTGCTGAATCACAGGTGAGAGGAGGGTCCTACTCGGGGGCTTCCCACTGACATCTGCTTGGCCACTGTGAGAACAGGATGCTGGCCTAGACAGGCCTTGGATGGATCCAGCAGGGCTCTTCTTATGCTAACTTACATCTTGCTTTTCAGTGTTTTTCTCTCTCAGGGCAGCTAAAAAAAAAACCAGCTAAATCAGCAAAAACAATGCAAGGGGGAGGGAAATCAAATGTATTAAAGCAGTAAAAGGAATAGAATAGAAACGTAAGCACAGCTGTTGTTGGGAAAGCGCCAAAGTGCTGCCCCCCCTTCCAAATCGATTGCCAGCCTTGAATGTTGAAGTCAAATACAGTGGTACCTCGGGTTAAGAACTTTTAA
Organism: Podarcis filfolensis; assembly: GCF_964270895.1. Taxonomy (NCBI): domain Eukaryota; kingdom Metazoa; phylum Chordata; class Lepidosauria; order Squamata; family Lacertidae; genus Podarcis; species Podarcis filfolensis. The sequence continues at coordinate 49,691,321 of NC_139611.1, forward strand.
TTTAAAAAAAAAAAATAAAGAATAATTTTTTATTAACCAACCAATCACATCAAATCAAACCAAATTACATACATTCCAAATTACACAGCCGAATTTTAAATTTTTGTTGGGGGTACCCATATTTCAAGTTCCAAAGGGGATCCAATCAACTTCTTGCTTCTTGCTGTCTGTTTTAATGTCCACAAATCTAACCATATGATGTTCACAGTACTATCCAGTCCTTTCTTATTGCTTTTCCACATCTCTTGTTGTTATTTTCATATATTTTTCCTTTCTCTTTGTGACCTCTGATAGTACCTCGGGTTAAGAACTTAATTCGTTCTGGAGGTCAGTTCTTAAACCTGAAACTGTTCTTAACCTGAGGTACCACTTTAGCTAATGGGGCCTCCCGTTGCTGCTGCCCAGTTTTTGTTCTCATCCTGAAGCAAATTTCTTAACCCGAGGTACTATTTCTGGGTTAGCAGAGTCTGTAACCTGAAGCGTCTGTAACCCAAGGTACCACTGTACTTGGAAATCTTTCATGTTTTTTTTCTCTGAGCATTCAACTTCATCACCCAGAGAGTGCAATGCCAGCCTTCTTCCACCTGCCACCCTTTTCCCCTTCCCATGGCCTGAAGCACCATAGCACTATGTACATTTTTGGGGGTAAGGGTGACACACCTTCCCTCCCCATATGCCCCCCGTGTCATCTTTAAAAGAAGTATCCATGCCTTTTTAGTCCTGGTTTAAAACAAAAAAAAAATTTTCCTTCCAGTAGCACCTTAAAGACCAACTAAGTTAGTTCTTGGTATGAGCTTTCGTGTGCATGCACACTTCTTCAGATACAGATACAGATACTTCTTCTGTGTATCTGAAGAAGTGTGCATGCACACGAAAGCTCATACCAAGAACTAACTTAGTTGGTCTTTAAGGTGCTACTGGAAGGAAAAAATTTTTTTTGTTTTGACTATGGCAGACCAACACGGCTACCTATCTGTAACTAGTCCTGGTTTGTAATAGCAAAAGCTCTGTGATTGAGCTCCAATGACTTTAATTATGATGTCCTTTTACTTAATTGCTTTAACACAATTCTTCTTCCCTCTCAAAGCCTTTGGGGGGGGAGGAAGAAGTGAGCTACTAATCTCAGTTCTTATTCAGAGAACCTCAGTGCCCTCCTTCTTTTAGTTAATCATCTCTCACATTTTTAAGTAAAGCAAGTAAAGCTATTCCCTTGAAGGCAAGTCTCTCAAATAATGGTCTTCAATCAAATGTCATTTGTGAATGAAATGTTTGGGCCAAGGAAGACCCCTTCTTTCAAAGCCTGTGCTCTAAGCAGCAGCCAGGACTCCTGGAGCAGGAACTTAAAAAGGCATTGTCTAGCTTGCAGCTCAGTGTAGCTCTTAAATAAAATATGGTCTAATGAAGCACAAGTCACGTAGGCCGGTCATAGTTGGTATGCACTGTGAAATGAAACTGGCAATTTCCCACTTTGACTGAACATTGGTGTCGCCTCAAAAATGGTGCCCAGTGCACCAAAACAGATCTGAAATGGATAGAAAGAAAAGGCGTTTTTTTACAGGGTTTTTTTTTAATGCAAGCAATTCACCATGAATTGCCCTTCACCATAAGGACAACAATCATCCATAGAATTTGTCACATCTGAGTGGTTTTGAGGGCTTCACATAAGCCAATCCTGAGCTGCTCTTTTTAACTTGAGCTTTCCTATAATAAAGGGAAGCACAAAGGAACACCTTGGGAGCCTCCAAATGATGGAAGGTCCATTCTGGATCTCGACTCCATTCTTTTGTGGATACTCTCAGTTGGAGCAGCAGTGCTGGGGACAAGGAGAGGTTAATGCTCCAACCCACTATAAATCTGTGCCCTGGAACTACTAAACTTGCCAAAGAAAAGAAATGCAAGGACATCTGTCATGCCCCAGCAGGTTAACAGCAGTTTAGCTTGTGTGAGAAAGAATTAAATGAGTGATTTAACATACCTGTTGTCTTTTTAAAGTACCGGTAGCTTTCAACAGTATTGCATCACATGTGTATTTATTGCATATATACTCCACATTTTTCTCCAAGGAGCTCAAGGTGGAATACCTGGTTCTCTCCCTTGTTTAATTCCCACAAGAACCCTGTGAGGCTGGTTAGGCTAAGAGGCTGCGACTGGACCAAGGTCACCTAGCAAGCTTCCTAGCTGAGTAGGGATTTGAGCCCTGGTCTCCAAGGTTTTAGTCCTGCATTCTAACCACTACACTACACTGGCTTCCTTCCTGCAGCAAACTTTGGTGGTGAATGTGTCTCCGCCCCACCCCACCCCCAGGATTGCATGGCACAAAGCCGATGTTGATCGTAATCAGCCTCCCCACCTCACCCCAGGTTGCCCTTGAGTGGGGAAAGGGGTGAGAGAAAGTGTGGTCACATTTACAGCCTTCCCCTAACTTGGTGTCCTCAAGATGTTTTATTATTTATTTTATTTATATGCCCATATTCATAAAAACCCCCACAACAGAACAGTTTACAACAATTGTACAAAAATCAATGCAATAAAAACGTATTTCAAAACATAGAATCAGAAATCAAGCTAGCTATTGTGGAAAAACGTACTCTTAATTGCCTGCATAAGCCTGACAGAACAGAAAAGTTTTCAGCAGGAGCTTAATGTGTGGGAATGTTCAGGGATGCAGGACAGGATATATTGACTGATTATATCCTTATCCAACTTGTGCTAACAAGTTCCCAATATCAGCAGAGTAAAACATTCCCCTTTATTTAAGTTTGCAACGGCAACGTGTGCTCAGGTTCGCTAGAACCTCTATAATAATTACTCTGGTAATTTCCCCTTTGTTCCCTCTTAAAATAGAAGACACGACACAGTCCTTTACAAAAGTATAAAAAGAGTTTACTCACATTCTGTTCACAATCGGATCCCAGAAGGCAGACAGCTTAATAAAGTAATATACATTTAGAATCTATCTTATAAGAAGATAGTCCCTTTGTCCTCTCTTGGCTGGGAGCCATGAGGGCATCTTTAGCTTAGCAGATGTTGCTTCTTCGAAAGAAGAGAAGAGAGAGAGAGATGGCTGCCCCTGCCCTGTGCTTTTATCATTACCTGCACAGGTGAGGCCACACCCACCTCTAGTCACATGCGGAGGAAGTCTGTCCCAGCTCAGAGGGAAACAGGAAGTTTACCTGCTGGCTGGACAAACATCCCTCCCCATGTTTAAACATGTACACTCTAGGAATGTTGTAATTGACTGCTCCTGTGTTTTACATCCCACAAAAAGTTGAAACAGAAGGTGTCTGCTAAACCTCTGTTTGCAGAGTATTCCACAGGACTGGGCAAATGACTAAAGACTTGGTATCTTGTTGTCCAATGAACCACACCAACTCAGGGCATGACCAATGACACTCCTGCGGATGATCTCAGTGATCAAGGGTTCCTGTGGTACCCTGGACCTAAGCTTTGTAAATACAAGGACCTTGGACCTGAGTCAGTAGTAGATGGGCTGCCAGTGCAGATGCTTTAACAATGCCGTCACTTGTTGTCAGTCAGATGCAACCCTCAGCAATCTTGCAGCCACATTCAATACCAGCTGGAGTTTCCAAAACAAGCCCAGAGTGCATTGCAGTAATCCAGCCTCAAGGTTACCGATGCATGGACTACAGCTGTAGGGCTTTGGACAACACATTTTTTTTTACTACACTTCTCATCATACTGTCTGGAGCTGATGAGAGAAGGGCACCAGGTTCAGTAAGGCTCAGTTTAACATAAAATACAGTTTGGCCCACGTGTATATAACAGAGAGAGGGGCGGGGAAGGAAAATGATGTGGTCCTGGGGAAGGTTAAACACTCCTTCTGCTATGGCTACTTCTCCAATCAAACTCACTCCTCCCTTCCATGGCTCCTTTTAAAAAAATAAAATATTAAGTGACAGAGATACAATCATGAATCATCTGGGACACCTTTGTTTGGGTATGACTTTACTATAGTATTTGATGCCTCTCCTGACAAGAGTCGTCAGGACTCCTAGTATGCTAGCAGCACAATTGCTCCTGTTAGAAAAAATTTAAACATATGAGACTGGGCAGAGTCAGAACCCGCAGATGCAGCAGCCATATATTTATAGAGGCCACTTTCAATAGTGGTCCAGTTATACAATCAGCCAAACAGAGTGGCCAGGCTTTTCATGGACTGTACCACTTCAGGCTGCAGGTGACAGTGGGCATGCAAATTTAAATGCTTTGTCTGGGGATAGGTGGTGGTGGGGAGAACACCTGCATAGATACCTAGCATGTCAGGGCAAATGGTCAAACCTAATTGGGCATGCTAAGTTTGCTGTGTGCAGGGAGGGGAGGGTGGGTTTTTTATTTTATTTTTTGCACACAAGCTTGCAGCCCTCTCAAGTTTTCACCATGGTGTGTGTGAAATTTGCACCAAGGATCACATGATATAGATGGACCTTTGGCCTCACACAGCTGGACCAATGTTATGTGGTCTTACTAGCAGATGCTACAAGGAGTTCAGGGCTGTGCTGCTTCTCCCTCCTTTTTTAAATCTTAACACAGCACTCGTTTTTTGCACTTCTCCCAGAGGCAAAGATGATGCCTTGTCTCCTGTTAGGCCACGTTTCTCGGGCAGCTGTGCTGCCTGCATCCACGTTCACAGAGCATGTGCCTTCCTGTTTGGAGTCACAGAGGCAAGCGGGAGCTCAGAAACATTACAAAACCAATGCCTCTACTGCTATTTTGAAACTCCTATAGTCCGGGGACCACATGGAAGCCACGGGAAACCCACTGGGATCTCAAGAGCGGAAAGGGAAGCTTTGTACTCGGCAAGATACAGACTATAAGCAGAGGTTTGCTGTTTTTGTTGGAACAGAAGACCCAGGCTATTTCTGGCAGTCTGTTGACAGTCCCAAAAGGTTTTCTCTACTACACCTGTGTTGCCAACTCTAGGACATTTGCTGCAGCAATTTCTCCCAGGTAAGCATCCTCCAGGGGGGAAACACAGCCTTTTGGGACAGGCAGAGGAGTGGATAAGCAGGTACTCAAATTCTGTCAAGATTGGAGAATATAAAAGTTGAGAGTATGTCAAACTATAATTAAGATTACTCTCCTTCTCCCTCAGTTTTATACCCATAGTCAATAAGAGCCAGGTTTATCCTTCATTTCAGGCTGTAATTTATTTCATTTTAACAGCACTTTTTACATGACCAGAGTTAGTGTTCAACCAATCACATGAAATGTGTCTTGTGTGAAGCCCTGGAGGACATCCCAAAACTAAAGCTTTACTATAATGGCAGTTGTTACTAGACATGGTAGGTAAAAAAATGTTATGTCTATCATTTTAAAGTTAATGTTATTATATTTTGGGTTACTGAACTGTTTTTGAATGGTTTCTGCCTTTTCTGTTAATATGTTACATTATGCCTTCAATATTTTGTTGATATGGGTGTGCTGATTACTATATTGACTGGAATGCTATTTATAGCGTTCCTCCTTATTGCAAACTCAGGCGATGAGTCTCAACAGAACCGGAATCAAAGCTGGGCAGCTGGGAAAGCTCAGCGTGCTCAGGCGAACCCTTGGTGTGCAGTATGAAAAGTGGGTAGGAGATCTGACTCAACTTTGCCTGCCTGCCTTTGGCTCCCAGGCTCCTGCTACCCATTCAGCAAAGGGGAGATCTCACGTTTCCACCTTCCAAGGGCTGCCAGAGCAATGACCTGCCTTTCTCCACCTGCCCCAGCGATACGCAGTCTTCGTGTCCTTTAAATGTCAGGTTTGATTACTCTGCTGTCATCTCGCGGTAGAGATAGCAATCTGAGACCATTGTAAATCCCATGTCTCCCAAGGGATGGAAAGTGAAAGAGAATCTTTTATCCTCTATCAGTTGACGGCAGAGGCACCAGGCAAAGAGGCAGCCAGATTTGTCACTCATTCTGTGATGAAGACATTGAGATGCGCCAGCCACCGTCAGCTTAGCCGACAAAGCTGTTGCGGTAATTGGCTTGCTGCTAATTTAATTTGACACAGGGAGGCTGCTGCGTTGATACTCTCAATGACCCTGCTAACACGTTGAGTGCTGGTGGGGGGGCCAGGGCAATCCACTCAGCATCAGTCGCTCTGCATCCCCTGTTCATCTCGAGTGGGACTCAAGTACTTTCGGCCATCTCCACACACAGCAAGACCATGTTCATGGAAGACAATCTTACTTGGCTACGAGTGATTGCCAGAGAAGAAGGAGGAGGATCAGGCTGCCCAGAGTGATCCGGGGCTGTTGGGCTGAGGAGTTGGGCAAGTGGCAGCCAAGCATCCCTAGTGTGCTCTGGAGAAGCAGATCCCAGCAGGGTTGAATCCTGCTGCTTTTCAAATCCTCCACCCACATGGAATGTGTTTGCAGAACAATATCCTGCAGGAGAGATTAGGTAGGTGGGTCTGTATACACGGCCCTATCATTTGCCCCTGGAACAATGCTTTGCTACTTGACACAATTTTGCAACTTCATTTCTGGAATGTATATACCACCTTTCATTTCCCGATGGAGTAAAAAGGCACTTGCTCCACAACAGACCTTTATATATGCCCTACAGACACCTGCTGGACTACAGGTCCCATCATCCCTAACCATTGGCCATACTGGCTGGGACTGATGGGAGTTGGAGTCCAACAGCATGTGAAGAACCACAGGTTCTGCACAACTTGTGACTTCACCAAGTTGAACTCACCCCCCTCCTACCTTCACCATTAGTTTATTGTGGCCAGATGTGGGGCTTGCAAACTCACATCCATTTTGCTGACACAGGCAAGCAGGCAGCAAAAAACAGATGGGTCACTTATAAAAATTTGTACTCCACCTTCAGTAGAAAAATACTCCTAGGAATAAAGCATTACAACAATCACTCAAAAAGCAGTTTAAGCAGCAAATCAATAAGCCTAACAAAAATAGTGCAACGGTAGAAGCAGAATAAAAAATAGCAGCCACATCGGGTTAAAAATGAATTCAGCTAGCATTTTATTTATCAGCTAAAAAACAAACAGGAAGAAAGAACATATAGTCTCATCTCCTACAAACCCAAATAATCCTAGGTCTGTTCCCCAGGATGTTGGAATTGGGCCTCTAGTGGGACATTTCCTATCCTTTGGAACTGCCTCCCATTATATATCAAACAGGCACTTTCTCAATTGTCTTTTCAGTGCCTGCTAAAGACTTTCCTCTTTTAACAAGCCTTCTAAATGGAGATCTTTATTCTAGCTGGTGTCTGCATTGGATCTGAAATGATTTTATGTGTTTGCTGTGGGTCTGTATACAAGGCCCTATCATTTGCCCCTGGAACAATGCTTTGCTACAGCAAACACATAAAACACAGCAAACACATAAAATGCTTTTATGTGTTTGCTGTGGGTCTGTATACACGGCCCTATCATTTGCCCCTGGAACAATGCTTTGCTAACCAGGCACACACAAAAATAGATATACACATCCATATATAAGAATGTATGCAGTTGTTTTGATTTTTTTTATATGTAACTGTTTTGCATGTGCTTTTATTATATTGTAAGTTGCTTTGGAGTGCCTCTTCAAAAGTGATTAATAAGCAAACAAAAATGGACTAATATATGTGTTGACAGGATGCCCATCCCTAATCTATGATGCAACTTGGGCATGGACAGGCTTCTGGCTTGCCAGGTCTACTTTTATTTTTCCTTAGGTGCAACAGAAGAGGACATAGGGAGAACAAAGAGTTCCAACAGAAACAGGAGTGAAAATTGCCAGCTTGCTTACTCGTCCCATGTCCATAACAAAAATCTATCCTGTGAATGCAATCAGTGTTTGCTGTCTTTGTTGCTTGCAAATGATATGTAATTGATTATGTTCTACCCCCTACAAAGCAAGTTTTCCAAGATTCATTATTCCAATACGGCAAGCAAGCTAACATAACACAGCGGCAAATGGACTCCCAGATCGAAACACACAGCATGAAGTTCCTTGATCGTTGGGTTGCTACTTTAGCTGCTCAGAATAAGGACATCAGCACAGCCATATGACTAAATCATATGAATCTGTTGCTAAATACACCATCCAAGCTTAGCGTGGGCAGAAGGCAGAGTCTGCTGGTAGATGGCTGGATGATAGATTGGCAATTTTTTCCTCATTCTGTCAAAATACTAGAATTTGGGGCCATTCAACGAAGCTCATTGTGGAAGATTCGGGACAGTACTGTAAAATGGCTTTTCCCGCATGCTGCATAGTTAAAACTCTTTGTTCCTAAAGAGGATCAGGACAAATTCAGAGGGCAAGGCTTTCAATGGCTACTAGTCATGATGGCTATGTTGAACCTCCATGATATGCCTCTATCTACCAGTGGCTGGGAGTTGCAGTCTGGTCCTGTCTGCAGGCTTCCCTTGGGCATCTGGTTGGCCACTGTGAGAGCTGAACTAGATAGGCCTCTTTTGGGGGAACACACTGCCCTGCATGCCATCTCAGTGTGCTAATGGTTGATGGGCAACTTAAAGGCCCCTCCTGCTCTCCCTTCTTAGGCTTCCTTAGCTTTAAACCAGACTTGGAGTGGACAATCCTTTAAACAGAGAATGCCTTTTTGTAGAAGACTGTCCTCTGACACACGGTCACCCTACCCATTTGCTCCTTCACCCTCATTTCTTGATAGCAGTGGAGTGCTGGATACCTGGATTGGATATATCTTTCTTTAAGCTGTTGCCTGTGTTAAAAAGAAAGGCGCAAGCACACACCATGGCTGTTCTTGAATGTTCTCCCTAGGAAGCAGCTTGGAAATAACAGCTTGTCGGTTGTGCCTGTTATTTTCCCAGCAGGCTGCACCAAGTGTTTTGCAGCCGACTGATTGAAAATTAAGGTTATCAAAGGAAAGATACGTCCTTCCTCAAAGGACTTTATTCAGACTATGTACTAGGCCACAGCATACTGCTGGGTGGGGGTACATAGGAAACTCTCTTATACAGAGCCAGAGCATTGGTCAAGCTAGCTCAGTATTGTCTACACTGACCTGCAGCTGATCTTCCAGAGTTTTAGGCAGGAGTATCTCCAAGCACCACCTGGAGATGCCAGGGACTCGAATCTGTCAAACAGTATCATCATAATATAGCCTTCTGCTATAATCCACTATTAAAACACAGTAAGATCAACAGACCTATGTATACATGTTAACCGTGTTGTATTCTGGTTTATGTTCCTTAGGAAAGCGCATTCGTCTGCTCTTGTGCTTCTGCGCACAAACCTGTTGCTTGGCAAAGCACCATCTCCCTCTACTGGAGGGAGTGCGGCATGCACTTTTTAAAAATCCATGATTTATTAGGGTTTTCACATGATCATCTTCCAACCTCACACTTTTTCTTTTTTTAAGCTGCAGTATTTTCATCTCTGTTATTCATTTGTTTAGCATACTATTACAATGTTCAGTTACGTACATTCAGATAAGGATTAGGATAAGTAAGTATTAATGTTCTGCTGTAGTCCTAGATTAGCAATCCATTAAGTTGGGGAAGTTTCCATCCCTGCCTTGTGCTTCCCACTGCTTCTAATTTGTGGCTGTTACTCAGTGAAGAGTTCCAAAAATGCATTCCAAATGTCTCGGAACCTTGACTGTATGGAGTAGAATTGTCTCATGGGTGACTAGTTGCAGGGGGTCTTGAGCCCAGTTTCTGGTACTTGGTGCCATGTGCTGGCAGATGCTAGTGGGACACTCTGACCTTGACTTCCTGTGCTTGCCATCACAAATATTTCAAAGGGCAATGGAAGCAAAGGGTCAAAGCACTGGAATGTGTTAAGCAAACCTCAGTGTGTCTTTCAAGGTTTTAGGCTGCAGACCATAATGTTCACCTACTTGATCACATATCCTTTTCAGTGCACTATTTTTATTTATGCTGATGGGAGTTGGAGACTAAAAACATCTGGAAGGCCACAGGTTCCCCTATCTCTGCACTGAACCGATGTGCTTACACAAGGTCCTCTATCATAGATGGGCAATTTTTGACAAATTATTAGATTAATACAGTATCTAAAACCAGTGCTCCCACATGTTCAACTGGCAGGTTCCCAACTGCATGGATAGAGCCCAGTGTGTGTATAGCTACATGCAGGGGTCCCCGTTAGGAAATTCTAATGAATGCACATCCAGGACACCCCTCCTGTGTCCACTTCACAGGACATCAGAAAAGGGCTCACACATCTGAACAAGAAATAGGCCAGAGGTAACTAACCTGTGGCCCTCCACGTTTCATCCTGCTGGGTGGAGATGAAACATTCCCTAAATCCTCTCTCTCGAGTGCAGCCTCCTGTGGGCCTCAGGGCAGCCTGAAATTGATGGGGCAACCTGCCTGCCTTTCTGCCAACATTCCTATCCCTTACAACATTTGCAGCGAGTGAATGACCCGCTCAAAGTCACTGACAGGAGCAATCATCTCAGCCTCTCGCAAGAGGTATGTTTAGACATCACTTCAAACGGTCTGTGAGAACTGGAGCCAGGTTTGAGGGAGACCTGGAAAAATTGTTGGGACATCCCATTTATTAATGTATGGAGGGGGGAAGAGTTAGGATTTACCAAAAATTGCTCTAGGAGTGCCTATCCCATTCCTGTCCCACTCACTAATGCTTCTTGGGCATTTTTGAATTTCTCTGCAATGGGTTTAATTACTTCAAAGCCTCTGTGGGCATTTTTGCTCTTATTGTTCTTTGAGCATAAACTTAATGAAGACATCAACCTAGTGTGTGGCAGCAGTGAAAAAGGCAACATTAGGGATCATTACTGAAAGGGACTGAAAATAAAATCCCATACCCTGTATCACAGAGTTTTCCAAACTGTGTGTGACAACTTGTTAAGTGGGTCAGCTGCAGTGTTTATGTCTGTCACATGAATGCTCCCCCCAGTCCTCCCAGGGCTGGAAAGGGGTTAGGTTTTTTTTGGGGGGGGGGTAGAATTTATATACCACCCTATACCCAGGGGTCTCAGGGCGGTTCACAGTTTAACCTCCTGTTTGCTAGTAAAACTGAATTACTGTGTCGTGAAATGATGCATGTCTAAAAGTGTCACCAACATGAAGTTTGGAAAGCTCTGCTGTATCATAATGCAATTATACTAATCTGCCTGTGGTGCAGTCACACTGGGCAGAGCCCAGGTCCCCATACCTGAAAAAGGCTGCTGTAGATCTGGAAAAGGTTCAGAAAACAACAGTGGAAATGATTCCAGAGGTTGGAGCAACTCCCCCTTTGATGAAATGTTACAGCACTGGAGGCTTTTTAGTTTAGAAAAATGGCAAGTAAGGAAGGACATGATAGAGGAGTAGAGAATTAGGCATGGCATGGAGAATGTGATTCTTTCCCATAATACTAGGGTCACCTAGTGAAGATGCAGGGCAGACCAAAGGAAGTGCTTCTTCACACTGCATAGTTAAAACTCTGGAACTGGCTACAAGTAGTAGTGATAGCCACCAGGTGGATGCCTTTAAGGGGAGGGGGTTGATAACACAGGAGTCCACCCATTCTTTCCTTTTTCTTAATGTCACTGAGGAAGAACAAAAATCCATGCATCAACCCCACTTTTCCATCTGCAGAGCTGATGTGCCAAGGAAAGATGAGCAAGTGTGGTATAGTAGTTAAGAGTGTCAGATTGGGAACTGAGAGACCTGGGTTCAAATCCCCACTTGGCCATGAAGCTCACTGGGCAACCTTGGGCCAGTCACTGCTCTTAGCCTATCCAACTTCCGAAGGTTGTTGTGGGGATTAAATGTGGAGGGGAAGAACCATGCATACCATCTTGAGAAAAAGGTGAGATATAAATACAGTAAGTAAATAAAATCATAAATAAGAATACACTGAGGGAAATGAAAAACTGTTTCATCTGTTCCCAGACTTCAGAAAGCAGTTTTTCTTGCTGTGTTCTTTACCCTGGACTGGTGCTAAGCCAAGTCTGCTGCCCAAGAAATTCAAGAGACGTATCCAAAAATCCCTCGCATTGTCAGAGGTGGGTAGGCACAATCTGAAGGATCCCCGGGCACATGCCTCAGATCACATGCTGCTTTATCAGTGCCATTAACACAGCTGATACCCCCAAGCAGTTGGAGTTCTATTCATTACGGATTGACTGCCTGGCCCTTATCTTCACTGCATCTTTGTCAAGGAAAATGCTTTCAACAACAGTTATTAAAAACGTAACTACAGTGGTACCTCGGGTTACATATGCTTCAGGTTACAGACTCAGCTAACCCAGAAATATTACCTCAGGTTAAGAACTTTGCTTCAGGATGAGAACAGAAATCATGCTCCAGCAGCGCGGCAGCAGCAGGAGGCCCCACTAGCTAAAGTGGTGCTTCAGGTTAAGAACAGTTTCAGGTTAAGTACGGACCTCCGGAACGAATTAAGTACTTAACCTGAGGTACCACTGTACTACGGATTATTAGACTTATCTTTGACTGCCATTTAACTCCACCACAGGCTGCACATTGACGTTTTCAGTTCCCCAGATAACCTAACCCAGCTCATTTGACCGTTTCAAAACATTGCTTAGAATTTGTAGGGCAGACACGCCAATCAGCCAAATGCATTACACTGCAGATTGATCCTGCACATTCCAAAATGCCACCTGAAAGCTCATCATTTAAATATTAACCCTAGAGAGGCTACTGTAGAACACACACAAAAAGAACAGCAAACACACTTGGTAAAGTCAGGATTTTTTATTAACTTCTGTTATCTGTTCCAAGGCAAAGCAGGGAGCCTTATCTGCAGAGGATGGCCACACCTCCACAGTTTCGCTTAAAAAGGTGAAATCTGGTTCTGCTCTAGTCACCTGGAACCTTCACTAATTCTGAAGGCAGCAATGCAGCCTTAATATTACAAAACGTGATTGAAAGCAGACTGCCGTCTTGGGGAGGGAATAAAACCCGTGGAGCTGAGAAGCACAGTTTGTGCTGCGAAATTAAGGCTGTTACAGTTCTACTTTATCAATGCTTAGGTTTATTTTAGGAACAAAGGTTATTCTACTCCAGATGTAATTATGAACTTCAAACTCTTGACATCCTATAATTACATTTATTTGACTAAAAAACAATACATGTACTAGAAGTGAAGATAGACACGCCACCCCAAATGAAAATGTTTTGACTTGCAGTCACTTGTGGGCATAGATCAGCACAATTTGAATCAAAGGCAGCATATTTTCCTTGAAAATTTCCTGGATAAGCTGCTCAGAGTTGAACCTTCTGTACACCACTAATTTAGGACAATCTACAGTGAAGAAAATGGTCTGCATTGGTTTACTGTTAACATTTGGATCACTCCTCAATAGATTTTATGTATTTTTCATATGCATCTTCACTCATGAGTTCATCAAATTCTGAAGGGTTATCCACAGTCATCTTGATAAGCCAACCTATGAGCATAAAAGCAACTCAATTAGAAGCAGCAGCAGCACACACAACTCCTTGGAGCTCTAGTAAAATGATGGCTCTTGACCATAGCAATTTCCATTCATGTCAACAAGCATAAAAGTCTCATAGGAAATAGGTAACTTTTCACTAGTTGAAGATGAGAATACATATATAAGCCATTCCATTCGTGACTACAGGAGAAAAGGAGATAGATGGAACTGCAGGGCCTCTCTGCTGAAATATCAGCAACTCTTGGCTCTCCCTTTCCTTGCAATCTTTTCAGAATGGTCATTAAAAGAACTCTGGACCTAAGAAATAGTGCTGAGTTTGCTTTGCGCCTCCTCTCTCCCTGTCCCTTTTCCGTCAGCCTGAGAGTAGGGATTACCTTATCACTGATATTTATAAAATGCTTTGTGAGCATTTTTCAGCCGATGAATGGGATAAAAATGCTTTCAAATAAACCTCACTGCTGCATGCACAAGACAATACAAAATGAGTCCCACTGTTATCCTTCCAACTCAATGATGGTGGAAACACTTTTGCAAAGTTAAAATGCCTCCCTTACCATCTTGGTAGCAAGATTTGTTGACAAGTCCTGGATTATCAGCAAGGGCAGTGTTGATTTCCGTTACTTCTCCTGTGAGGGGGGAATAGAGTTCACTAGCAGCCTTCACACTTTCCAAAGCACCAAATTCATCTGAAATACAGAATTGAAGAGAGCAAAGCATTTAATTTAGAAACCGAATTAACTGGGCTTCGAGGAAGTTGAGAGCTACTTTGCGCTGCCACAAGAATTTTCTAAAGCTAGGGAGCTCCAGTGTTGAAAGATTAGGAATTCAGGTAAATCCAGGCTCAAGTTCAGCCTAGGTGGTGTACACCTTTACTCTGCATCCAGTGCACTCCCTATATGAAGCTGTGTACACATAGCGTTAGCTATGATCCTGTAGTTTCTTGAGAAATATTGCATTTTGATGTGTTTTCCCCCAAGCCAGCTTTAATCCGATTAGAAAAACATAAGCAATAAGAAAACATCCACATCGCTTCTCCATCCTTTAGTGCAGACAGACAGCAGGCCACCTGGCAACACATCCAACTGTACCGATGTGTGCAATGATGTCCAAATGTGGTTTGAAATGCAGCAGGAAAGAAACAACGCTACTTTGTTTTAAAGCCGGTATAATGTGTACACAACATTAGAGAGGAAAAACTATGTTTCCTCTCCCTCTTTACAAGAGTGGAGGCTATGAAAAGGAGAAGGCTTAGATCTCAGTGGGTGCACAATTAGATCTCCTTACGTAAGCAACTCCAAAGATGCAGTTTCCAACAACAGGACCCCACCCACCCCACCCCAATTCCACATGACCAACTTTCCAAAGTAATGATCTCTTAAAAGTTGCTTGTGCCATAACACTGGAGGTGGGGAAACAGAAGGAGCCTTCTATTCAAAGTCCTTAAACACACACAAACAACTCAGTATGCTCAAGCTGTTGAAAAATACCTAAATTAGCCTTTGGGGTTCTAATCCAAGAAAGCCGCTACCATTTAAATCAAAATGCATTGCTTTCTGCCAATGTTGCAAAGTGTTAAAAGTGCCAAAAAGTAAAGAAAATCACTTACCCTGTTTGTTCAGCTTTGTTCCAATTTCTGGAAGACTACAATAAACAACGTCTCCTAGTGCTTCCTGAAACAAAAACATTCAGACATCAGCAAAAATTGTTAACTGAGAAAGCTATCAAAAAGTTGGAATCCCACCCCCCGCCTTCCTCCTGGCAAGAATTTAAGCAAGGAACAAATGCACCACGTTATAATCCACACACTCCAGAAGCTGGTGGCACTATTCCTATTGCAGTTCCCAAAAACCACATCAAACATGGGCTGCAAACCTTCCCACACCTGTCTCTGAATACGCTTTAGTCTGGCAAATGAACTGTATCACAAACAAGTCATAAACATGACTGATTTCTCAAGGATAATATAACTGGCTTCTCATACACAGCAAAGTCAAACTGGAGGGTGATGAATGAAGAGAGAAGCAGCTGTAGAGTCTCTCAGCCACACCAGCTTAGGAGCACCTGAGACACACAAAGACCCATGTTACCACCATCCAGCCACTTACAGCTGTTGTTAGGGATGGACCAGGCCCCCTTTCCCAGACCACCTTTGTGTGTGCATTGTATTGCAGCAATGGCTCCAACTTCCCTCTTGTAATGCAACAAGGAGAGCAACACTGGCTGCTGATTTTGCCACCGGGCCTGCTTCAAGGATCTTGTGTTAATTTACAAAGCGCTTACGCAACTTGGGCCCAAGGTACCTTAGGGACCGCCTGATCCCTTGTACTCCGCCTTCATCCCTGAAACCCTCTGATCATAGAATTGTAGAGTGGGAAGGGACCCTGAGGATCAGGTCTCCCCCATCTGCTTTGTGGAACTGCCAACCTGTAGAGGTTCAGCCAGAACCGTCCCCTCCTTCAGATATCTTCCGAAAACTGCACTGTTCAGACAGGCCTTTACTGTAAGAATTTTTGTTTAAGCCAACCAGCATCTACTGACTTTTAAATGTTTTATAGAGAGCTAGAGACGGATTTTATTTAACCTGTTGCAAATTTCCTTGTTAGGCTGTGAATTATAAATGTTCAAGAAAACAAACAAACAAACAAATAATAGGTTGTGCACCAGGCATATCTAGGTTTAGATAAGCAAGAGCAATGAAATACCACAAGATCTGTGGATGGTTTAAACATGGCCATAACTTTACTGGTTACGGTATCTCTGGCTTTGGCATAGCTTGCCCTCCAGCTGTTATGGACTACAACTCCCAAGAGCCCCAACCACGGGTATAGTCCAAAACAGCTGGAGGGCACAAAATTGGCAAAGGTAGGCATAGGGCAAGGATCTGCCTATGTGGCAGTCTGTCTGCTGGTTAGGGATGGGTGAATCCATCAATTTTCTCTCAGTTTTTCTGAAATTTAGCACTCCACATTTTTATATCAGTTTGCAATTTTAAAAAAAGCCCTCATGAAAATTAATCAGCATTTTAGCACAAATTCCCCCTAATTTCTGTATACTATTTTTTCTAATCTACATGTTTTTGCAAAGCAATATTCCCTAATATGATGCATTTTCTATGCTATTTTCACCAATACAACACGTCTAATTATGCACGCTTTGCCCTAATATATGCATTTCTGTACACGTTTTTTGACACAATAAAATTTGGCCATGTGCTTTTGGGCGATGAGGAAAGCCTTTTCAAACAGCTGCTCTTTATTTTTACAGATGAGGAATGGAGAAACTTTTCAAGGATGCCATGAGAAAGCTCTGCTCTGGGTCTTGCGCAAGTTGCGACCAGCCAAGCTGGATGCAGACCAAATGACACTTGCAGTCCCAATTTCATTTAAGAAATTACATAGTTCCTATGCAGAGAGCAAAGGTTCAGGTGCTATCCATCACCACCACCACTGCAAATGAGGCAATAAATATATAAGCAGGGCAATAAACATTTCTATTTCTTAGGCTCCAGCACACACACAGCCATTTTGTTGTTGTTCTGTCTGCAAAATCATAGACCCTACTGAAATATTTAGGTGCATAGGGAACTAACCAAGCACCTGGGGATTTTCCAACTCCTATTACAAGGACGCATTCAGCCCTATAAACACATGCATTAAAAAGTATTATCAACAATTAAACAAACAAAAAGCAAAAAATGCTTTGAGCCAAGGTTCCCATTGAGTCCTAAGTGTAAGATACAGAGCCAAACTGCTGAAGGGAGGAGAGGATGGTTTAAAGTGGCCAATAATGTTGGAGTTCCAAGTCTACAATTTGGCTCTACATGCAGAATAGGCAATAAAGGAGCCAAAGACCAAGGCCAACAGAAAAGGCTGATAGATGTCAATTTTGTAGCACAAAGCTGAGAGAGAGAGAGAGAGAGAGAGAGAGAGAGAGAGAGAGAGAGAGAGAGAGAGAGAGAAAGAAGCAGTACCTGTGCAAAGTTGCTGATTCCTACGGTTCCAATACTGTTTTCAACTGTTATCCATTCATGCTTGTCTGTGAATCGACGGGCTGAATGAAGAAAACAGAACATTTTAACACACCTTGCTTTCTCTAAACCTTTTTTTTTTTGCCTCAAGGTTGTACCTTAAAAAGTGTCAACATAAAAAAGCACTTGATTTCCTAGTTCCAAGAAGTTTGCAAGCAGGAATTAGAAAAAGGTAGCCTGCTTTCCTATTTCAAGTACAAAAAAAATACGACTCCCAAATCCAAGATGTAAATCAATTTCATTCATTCATTCACCATTACATTTATATCCAACCTTTCCTCCACGAAGGTAAAGGTGGTTTTATACCTAGTTCTTTCACCTCCATTTTATATTCACATCAACTCTGTGAGGTAGACTGGGCTGAGAGACTGTGACTGGCCCAAGGTAACTCAAGGAGCTTCATGGTAAAGGGGGGACTAGAACCCAGGTCTCCCAGGTCTTAGTCTGGTATAGAGGCACATCTCCCTTTCAACTGTTCCAATTTCAGAGGAGGAAATTGCACAGCAGTGTTCAGAGTGGATGAGTCTTTTTACATGGGGCATAACTAAAAGATCCAACTTCCTGAGCCATCCCAATCTGCAGTCTGAATTGGTAGTCTTAGAAACAATTTGCTGCACACCACATATTATTTCTGCAGTGGTGATTTTTATTATTATTCAGGGCTAACACACCAGAAGTCCTAAGGAGTGAAGCTCCTTTGGATAATGTCCATCTATGAATTACGTTTGCACTTCCCTGCAGTTAATTAAAACCAGCGAGAAAAGCTGGGATTCCAGTCAACACACCACAGTCAAATATCATAAAATAGCCCACGGTGCTATAAATCTGTGGGATGCCTGGACTCCCCTTCTAATTCTGGTCCCCCTTTCTAAATCTGGGGTGCCAAACATTGAATTTAGCCTGTTAAAAAAGCCATGTTTAAAAAAAGCCAGGCTGCTTTCCTGATGAAGTAATTGCCTAGAGAGATGGACCATTAGAAGACCACAAAGAAATGGTTGATCAAAGAGGCTATTCACAGAGACTCTCTGGGCAGGAAAACAAATGGGAAAATCCCCTCCTGAGGTGAGAGTGAGTTAGCAGAGACAAAAGCCCAGTTTCAGAAGGGAGGGGCACAACTGCGGTGGGCTAGCGGTTTGGCAAGCAGGAAAGTAGAGGCCAAGTCAAATGTTTGCTGGCAGTTTTTGGATCCAACATGGCAGCCGTGAGAGGAACAGGAGAGCTGCTACTGCCCCTATGAGAGAAGCAAGAGACCCCCTTGGAGTGTAATGCTGTGAACTTCCTCTATCTAGACTCAGGTTGTAAATACATGTAAATAAACCATATATGATCAAGATGCCACAGTCTCTTCTGCACCTCATTGTCCCAAAGGAAACACAGACCTTGGGCAAGCATGCCTAGTACCCTTGAAATCTCACACCACTCGCACTCCTTTGCCCAATCTTGTGTGATTATAAAGCTGTGCCTCCCCTCCCGGGACCCTCTCCCCAAATCTTTCTCCCCCTTTTTCTCCACCATGAGCAAGCACAACTTAGTGGTCCCACCAATATGCATACACCACTTGAAATAAGTTCTGCAGCACAATCTACCATTCAAGTGAATGAAGCCTTGCAGCACTTAAAATAATACAGGGATGGCAGGGCCTTTTTCGGCCCAAGGGCTGCACTGCCTTGTGGGCAACCTTCCAACTGGGTACAAAAGCAAAAGTGGTGTGGGCAATGGATGCAACTCTTACCTTTGTACAGTAGGCTACATTCCAGGCACATAAACACCCCTGCTCCGTCCAGGCAAGCAATAGGAATTATCAGAGTTCAAGGACACATTACAAGCAGGTAATAGTACAGAGCAGGGCTTGTGCAGGATGCGGCCTAGGGAAGGGGTGTAGCCTGGAAAGAGTCCTGAAAGCCATACAGAGAGGCATAGAGGGTCGCATTCAGCCACCTGGGCCTGAGGTAACATTAACAGTAAAATCTCATGACCCTAATTCCATATGCCTGCTGCAAAAAACCAAAAAAAACCCTCCATCCCCATCTTGCAGAATTTAATCTGAGAAAAAATGAGGGTGCATAGGGAATGACAAGCAATGCAATAAATTACTATGCCGCACAGCAACACAAGACCCAGTCCAAAGAGTCAGATCCAATCAGAGTGGGTGTGTCACTGGATATGAATGGCAAACTAAGCAAATGCTGCAATAAAATTAACCCTGTACGGACAACAGTGCTTCCATGGATGTTTATTAACATTTATGGGGTAATGAAGGAATGCAACCTCTATTCTTTGATTAGGTCTTGGGCATGCAGGAAGCATGATTCGAATCCTGCAAAAATGTAGGGTAAAGACTGCATAAAGTCAGCCTATGAGCCAATAACAGCACAAACTCTGTACTGCACACAAGACAGATTTTAAGTTTGAACACCCATAGCTGGGTCAAGAAGAAGAAGAGTTTGGATTTGATATCCCGCTTTATCACTACCCGAAGGAGTCTCAAAGCGGCTAACATTCTCCTTTCCCTTCCTCCCCCACAACAAACACTCTGTGAGGTGAGTGGGGCTGAGAGACTTCAGAGAAGTGTGACTGGCCCAAGGTCACCCAGCAGCTGCATGTGGAGGAGCGGAGACGCGAACCCGGTTCCCCAGATTACGAATCTACTGCTCTTAACCACTACACCACACTGGCTCTCAACCAAAGCAATCCCTTCCCTCCTGTCTCGAGAGGTTAAATATCCCAAAATCTCATAAGTTTTGCACAATTAAATCCTAGGCATGTTACTCAGAAATGAGTCCCACTGTGTTCAACAGTGCTTACTCCCAATAAATGTGCTCAGGATTGCAGTACTGAAAAGCTCCATCCTAACTTTGTCTACTCAAAAGAAAGTCCTATTGAACTCAATGGGGCTCACACCCAGGTGTGTTTAGGACTGCAGTTTTTGAGGCTCTGTACACATTTAACTGAGGGACGCGGGTGGCGCTGTGGGTTAAACCACAAAGCCTAGGACTTGCCGATCAGAAGGTCAGTGGTTTGAATCCCCGCGATGGGGTGAGCTCCCGTTGCTTGGTTCCTGCTCCTGCCAACCTAGCAGTTTGAAAGCACGTCAAAGTGCAAGTAGATAAATAGGTACCACTCTGGCGGGAAGGTAAACGGTGTTTCCGTGCGCTGCTCTGGTTCTCCAGAAGCGGCTTAGTCATGCTGGCCACATGACCTGGAAGCTGTACGCCGGCTCCCTCGGCCAGTAAAGCGAGATGAGCACCGCAATCCCAGCGTCGGTCACAACTGGACCTAATGGTCAGGGGTCCCTTTACCTTTACTTACACATTTAACTCATATCCCCCTACCCCCCAAAAAAAGAACTTCAGCAACTGTAGTTTGTTAAGGGTGCTGGGAATTGTAGCTCTGTTCAAACTGCAGTTCCCAGGATTCATTGGGGACAGGGGATGTGCTTTAAATGCATGGTGTGTAGCAGCAAACAAACTGCAAATCTATGACCGGCTGCTGGGGGTATAAGCCACTTTGAACTCAAGTGAGGTAAACTCGCATAAGTTTGGGCTGCCCAGCTGCACTCTTAGGCACGCTTACTTGGGAGTAAGCCGCCTCTTGATTCTCAGGGGCTTCCTTCTGAGAAAGGCACGCGCAGGCTTGGGTTGCAAAGCAGCAGCAGCAGCACCCCCTCCCTCCACCCAACGAGAGCGACTGAAGCTCCTCCGCCGCTCCCATTCAGTGCAAAGGCTTCCTTGCGCAGGAGTGCTTGCCTCCGGATCGGGCCCCTTGCACTGCACCCTCCGCCGCCCACTTCTCCGCCCCGTGACCCCACGGCGCCCATTCATCCCTCTCGCTTCCTCTCCTCCCCGCCGCGACTCACCGGCGAGCAGCAACGCGGGGCTGGTGCTGAGCCTCCGAGCCGGGGCGGCCTGGCTGCTGCTGCTATTGGCCCAGGCGGCCTGGGAGCAGCCGACTAAGGCGCGACGGGGCCTGGCCAAGCCGGCTGCACAAGGAGCAGCGGCGGCGGCGGCGGCAGAAGCCGTGCCAGGCCCAACCCGCCGCAGCGCTCGCAAGGCCGCCAGTGCCGCTGCCATGGCGGGGCCGCTGCACAGAGACGCGGCCGGGGCCAGAGGGGACAAGCCGGCGAGGGAGGCGGTGGCGGAGGACAAGGGGGAGGCGGGCCTTTCGGAAGGGGGCCTGGCTTGGCCTGGCCGGCGAGGAGGAGGAAGAGAGTGCGGAGGGGACGTGCGGGAAGGGGGTTGCCGCGGCAGCTGCTGCTTGCTTTATTTTACTTTAGGCATTTATTAACCGCCCATCGACCGTGTTCTCTGGGCGGCTTGCAAAAAAGAAAAAGTGGCGTGTTTTTTTTAAAAAAAGTAACAATAAAAAAATTAAGAGCAGTAGCATTTAGCACAAATCACCCCAGAAGGAAGAGCCAACACAAGCAGCTTGTCATCCGTCTAAAAGCTAGCTTCAAGCCATATAAACACTATTCTGACAAAACCTTAAGAGTTTTGTTTTTACTCTCGCCGGAAACAAGTTAGAGGAGTGCATCCCATAATAAGTGGAGGAGTGGTACTTTTTGCACTTCAGGAGCCTATCGTGACAAGCTTCATAGAGCCCTGTTCCCTCTAATGAGAGTCCCAAAATGCAGATAGCTGTGTGCCGAGGAGCAGTGTGGTGTAATAGTTAGAGTGTTGGGACTCCGAACTGGAGGACCAGGGTTCAAATCCCTCCTCAGCCTTGAAGCTCACTGGATGACCTTGGGCTACTCCATGTCTCTCAGCTTACCTGCATCACAGGTTTGCAGCGGAGGATAAAATGGGGAGGGGGAGAATCATGCACTTAAGGAAAGGTGAAATATAAATGTAATACATGAATAAATAACTAAAAGCATATAGCATAATGGCTAATTTATTAGGAGCAGCTAAAGTGCAATCTAATAATGCATTTTCCTGGGAGTAAACTACATTGCTTACTTCTGATTCCATAGGTTCAGCCATTAAAAACACGCACTTTAAATCTTCAGCCAGTTGAAATGCAAACTGTGTGTGCAATCAGTACATGTCCTAGCATTATTGTTTGTGTCTTCCTATGCTCTGTGGACACCACTTCCTCAGTTAATGTTTTAGGACGGAGGTGGGGAACCTTGGGCCCAAGGGCCAAACGTGGCTCTCTAGACCTCTCTAATGGCCCTCCCCAGGCCAAAGGCAACAATTCTCCCAGTTGTGAACCAGATGCCCCTGGGAAGCTGACCAGCAGGACATAAATGCAACAGTGCTCACCCCATCAACTGGTATTCAGAGCAGTACTGCCTCAGAGACTGGAAAGTGAAAGTAATCATTGTGGCTAATAGTCACTGGTAGCTTTATTCTCTTTGGATTTGTACAATTTTCTTAAAGCTATCTAAGTTGATGGCCGTCTCTACATCTTGTGGGGAGCAAATTCAACCATTTAATGATGTGCTGTGTAAAGAAGTATTATCTTTTGTCCTGAATATTCCAACATTCAGCTTTCTTGTATGGTCCCAAGTTCTAGTACTCAGAGAGGTTTCCTCCTCATCCATTTTCTCCACACCATGAATAATTTTATACATTTCCAAATAAAGCATTTTCTAAGAATAAATTATGAATTGAACTGGTAATGTTTTTTATAATTTGTTATAAACAATGAAGCTCAACCATGCTTTGGATTCTTAGCTTTTATTATACTACACTGTGGAATAAGTACAGAATAAAGCAGTATGCGTAATCAAGCAGGCATCAGCTCTATAGTTCTGTCAAGCACTCATTTTCACATCTATCAGTACAGAGTTAAGGCCAGTATCTTAAGTACAATTATTGGAGAGCACATCAAGACCTCAGTCAATGGAAGTAATCCTGCTGTCTGCCACAACATTTCACAAACATGGAAGCCACAATATCTAAAGGCAGCTGCAGCAGCTGTAAGTTGAAGTGGGTAAGAAGACCAGTTGTTAGTTGCTCATCACAGGTTCTTCTAGTTTCTTGTCAGAGGCTGGTTTATGGTCAGTTTTACATTTTATTCCAAGGAAGCTGCAAATTTTCTTCAGCATTAGGTCAACAATCTCTTCCTCTTCAGAAGCCTAGAAAGCACACAGAGACACACACAATACAGTTTGTATGAGTATAGATATAACAGTGAATTGCATCCTGGGCTTGTGTAGAATTTGTGGTGATGATGATAACTACAGGCAGGAAAAAGTAGAACACAAAACAGTCATGTTAAACATTGTAGTAGCACACTGCAGTACACTGTAGTGTGGCCAGGAGAATACTGTATGTGAATTTCCTTATGAGTGATCGTCAGCCAAACTAAACCTGCTGATTAATGTGCATGTGATTAGGCTGCAGACAGATACTGAAAATTACTGCCAAAAGAAAGGAAGACAAACAGGAAAATGTATTGGGGGGGGGGTTATTCTTAATTCTAGTTCATAGTTAGTAAGCTCAATCACAAGATGAGGTTTGGACAGCACACTGAGCCATACCGTGGCTTAGCTTAGTGCAGCAAGGAGTAAAAAGACTGGGGAGAAGCGAACTGGATTACTGTGTCATGTGAACCAGGCCAGGGCCCCACACTTAATGCTAACACCATGATTTAGTCTCATGGATGAGTTGTGGCGAGTCCTGCACAGTAGGCAGAGATCTACAGATGTTTGTTCTGTAAGAATTATCTGTTTGTTTTGTTGTATGAACCAGGAATCCTGGCTTTAAACAAACCAGTTACTTAAACAAACTAGCATCACAATCCACAGTTTGAAACTGGCTTGTTCTGAAATTTACCACAATTAGTTGTATTGCAGGTTTCCTGGTTCAAACAGGACAACATTCTTTGAAAGTAATGGGAGGAGTGGAAGGGGAGCAGGCAAGCCTGATGTCCATGTACAGTGGTACCTCGGGTTACAAACAAGTCAGGTTACAGACTCTGCTAACCCAGAAGTAGTACCTCAGGTTAAGAACTTTACTTCAGGATAAGAATAGAAATTGTGCGGCGGCAGCACAGCAGGAGCAGGAGGCCCCATTAGCTAAAGTGGTACCTCAGGTTAAGAACAGTTTCAGGTTAAGAACGGACCCCCGGAATGAATTAACTTCTTAACCAGAGGTACCACTGTATGTAGTACTAAACCATGGTTTAGTAGTGTTACATATGAACTCGGCCTGTGAAGGTCCTTGATTAGTGGGATCTCCCAGTATACCTATATATGTACAGACCAGGGCAGATGGCATCCTTAAATGTGGAAATTCACATATTATTTCTGTGGACAAACCTGATAATGTTTCTGTTCCTCACTGAAAGCGACAAGGATCACTGAAATGAAGAGATTCAACACCACAAATGTCATAAAAATGATGCAGGAGCCAATTAAGAAGGAGCCCAAGATGGGATTGTAGTCCAAGACCTGAAAGAGACATATATGTTACAAAAGGGATATTGTTATCTTCTTCAGGGAAGAGAACATTATTTTCAGGGACAGTACTTGTGAATTATTTAAACACTTCAGTTTGCTGGTGTCTTGTGTAAGCATCATGTTTGCCCAAATGCACTCTGCCTTAATACTGAAGAGAGTGTTTCTTTGTATATTTTGAGGATAAGTAATGCTTAAGATATGTGTTGCTTTTTTTATGTACAAGTTATACTACCGTACTTCAGTGGGAGCAGGGGGTAGCATTATGAAAAGTAAAAAAATGTGTTCCCTCTTGCCTCTCCCATTCCAGTGTATCATTGCCTGTGACTTTTGCTCCTCCTTTTCCACCACCCTCACCTGTCCAAAGGTCTCTTCCTGCTTAGTCAACTTTCGTCCTTTCTTCCCCTTTATACCCAGAACTGCTTTTCAAAACCCCAAAAGATTATTTCACCTTTATTGCTTTGCTCAAAACCTGCCTTTTCATGAAGCCTTTGGTAAACCACTTACAGTAGTCCCAATATCCATCCACAGCCTTTCCCAGCTTGTTGCCCTGATGTTTCAGACTCCCATAATTGCTGACCACCAGCCATGCTGGCTGGGGATGATGGGAGATCGGAATCAAACCAGGTTGAGGAAGGCTGTATTATCATAACTAGGGATGGGTGAATCTGTACATTTAATTTTCTCTCCGTTTCTCATTTTTCTCTTCCTAAGTTCAGTTCTCCACATTTCGCATTACAGTGGTACCTTGGGTTACAGGCACTTCAGTTTACAGACGCTTCAGGTTACAGACGCCGCTAACCCAGAAATAGTACCTTGGGTTAAGAACTTTGCTTCAGGATGAGAACAGAAATCGTGCAGCGGCGGCACAGCAGCAGGGGGAGGCCCCATTAGCTAAAGTGGTGCTTCAGGTTAAGAACAGTTTCAGGTTAAGAATGGACCTCCAGAACGAATTAAGTTCTTAACCCAAGGTACCACTGTAGTTTGCATTTTTTTGAAAAAAAAAGTCCTGAAAATTTACCAGCATTTTACTGCATTTCCCCCTATAATAGACACATGTTTATATGCAGTTTGTCCCTAATATACACATGTTTGCAAGGCAATGTTACCTAATATGATACATTTTTGAATGTTACTTTTGCTGATAGATGCATGGCCATGCACACTTTAGCCTAGCATTTGCTTTGTGTACAAATTTATTGGCTGGGGAACAGCATTGCAAAATATGGATAGTTTAAGATGGGGTTGGAAAAACTATGTGTGTGGATGGTGCTAAATAAATAAGACAACAGATATGTGGTTCATTTCATTTAATTCAACCTTAGTTACAAGGGAAAAAACCTCTGAAGGATAAACCATACCTCTTCATAGTTGAAGATTCCAAGCTGAAGACTGACCATTGTCTCCGCAGAATCAAACAGGGTCTTGTAAGAGTTCAACTTCCAGCCGTATATCAAGTTTGTCTGCAAATTATAAAAATGGGAGGAAAACAGTTTCTCACCCAAATCACAAGGCCAGTTAGCAAGTGACACAGATGACTGGGCAGACTAGGTTGTCCATAACACACATGGTTATTTTTCTGCTTAGACGCAGGGTGTATTGGAGCAGTTGGTGTCTCTTTACTGCAGAGATGAAGGTTTAGGTTAAAGCTGAGGTTGCAACTGAGAAATGAGCCCTGCTTGAAAACATTACTGTTGCTGCCAGTTGCTTTCACAAGCCCCCTGCGCTTTAGGCCTCAGCTTCTGCATATGTTAAAGCGCTCATACCGCTTTAAGAGTCATGACTTCCCCCCAAAAGAAACCACCTTTGGGTTGAAATTTGTTTCAAGCTGTTTTTAATGTTGTATTTTAAATGGCTGTAACCTGCTCTGGGACCTTAGGGTGACGAGTGTGTAGTAAGTTGAACTCATTGTCATCATCCTTGATATCTGGGGCTGATGGGAATTGTAGTCCAACAGCACCTGGAAGGTACCATATTGACTACATCTGTATAACAGACAGGACTCTAAAAAAAATATGAGCAAACTAATCCAAATTACAGAGGGTGGGGAGGGGGGGAGGGGAGAGAGAGAGAGCCAGCAAACCGATTGGGAATAGATGGAAGACATGGGTACTCACCGCTATGGAGTAGGCAAGGAACATGATTATAATCACAGTTGCAAATCCTGATATGTCCCCCCAGGCCCTCCTCAAGGTTGAGGTGATCATGTTCAGCTTTGGGTTCAGCCGCAGGAGATGCCAGAGTTTCACAGTGGCAAGAAGAACCAGAAAGGCAATCAGGTAGCCCAGAACTGCATCAACAGTTGCTGTCTGATTGAAGCTTGCAAACCTGAAGGAATATGGGAATCGTTATGACATAGTGGAGGCTATTCTGTTAGGGCACATGGAGCATGGCTCCACCAACCTTAGTTACCCTCCACCTACTTGCCTGCCTGCCTCTTCCCTTCCTTATAACCAGTCCTGGGGCTGTCTCTAGATGTCAGCTTCCTCCTCCTCTTTTGTCTCAGTGTTGCTTTTTAAAACTCACCAGGGAAGAGGATAATAATAATAATAATAATAATAATAATAATAATAATTGTTATTATTATTATTATTTATTTATTTATTTATACCTGTCCCATCTGGCTGGGTTTCCCCAGCCACTCTGGGCGGCTCCAACAGAATATTAAAAGCACAATAAAACATTAAACATTAAAAACTTCCCTAAACTAGAATTAGTTGGCACTGCCTGTCATTGACCTCCCTGCTCTCTGCTCTACCAGTCCCAGCCAGCACCGGTAATGAGGCAGTGTTGTGTAGAGGTTAGAGTGTCAGGCTGGGACTGAAGAGACCTACTGTAGGTTCAGATATTGGCTCAGCCACAAGGTTCACTGAAATTTTTGGAGCAAGTCTCTTTCTTTCTCAGCCTGATCTGCTTCACATGGCAGGTGAGAATCATGTTTGTCTCCTTGAGCTGCTTCTTGGAGGAAAGGTGGAGTTGGGCAAGCCAACCAATCCATTCTTTTCCAATTAAAACACGAGTCCTTAAAAATTGGACAGCTTCTCTCAGAGCAAAAACCTGGGAGCTGCACATCAATTGTATTTTATATAATCTTTATGGATGCAAGCAGTAGCTATTACAAAGTGGAAAAACCGCCTTCCAAAAAAAAAAGGTCTATGTGAATTTCATATGACCCATCCCATCCATTTTGAGCTTGCAGTTTTTAAAAAAAAACATCCACAAAATTATATAAAAAACTTGTATTTAAAAACTTTTTTCAAACAAAAAAATCTAAAGCCACATTTTTCTAAAGACCTTTTTCTGAAACCATACATTTTTATTTTAATACATTTTGGTACTCTTTAATGCCAAGGACTGTACTGCAGCATTTGAACAAGTGCCAAAATCAAAGGATAATTATATTTGGGAGATGCAAATCAGGTCAGTTTGCATTGGAATTCATAGACATCAAATTCCACAGAGGGCATTCCACAGATCACAAAGGCCGCTTAAAAATTCTTCCCTTTTCTACCCATGCTGGGATGGAGAGTTTGCAAAGTGGCAGGATGGGGAGCCCTTACTCATCCTTGTGCTCCTGATAGTAGCTGATGTCCCGCAAGCCCAAGATTGTCCGTCTTACAAACACCAACAGGGCGCTCCAGCTGATGGAAATGATGGCCAGTTCCAACAGGTTCCACTTGCTTCGGAAGTAATTCCATTTCAGAGCGCGCATGAGCTTTCCCTGCAGGAACAAGGTGTTCAGTTCCAAAGAATGCATTAAGTGATCGTTAGGGAGAAAGGCAGATTGTGTTGCTACAATGCAACCTCATTTCGATGACTAGCCAAGCATGACCTCATATCCAAGGAGCACACAGTCAGTTAAGTGAGAGAGCTGCTGGAATGCAGAGAGGGTTTCCAGCTTTTTCTGGCTGGCGGCTACCTCTGCTTTCTAACAGCTGCCTGACCTGCAGAGATTCAACATGGAAAAGAAGCTAAGGAAAACACTTCTGATGGCTAGCCTATTCCACAAGGAGCATTCTGCTCTGCAAACTGTTTGTTATCTATTCCCAACCATATTCATGATGCATGTGCAGAGATTTGGGGTGGCCTAAATTTTAAACGGCAAGTAGGAACTGTATGCAATTTCCTGGGTTAACATGGCTGCAACTAAAATCTTGCTGGAACCAAAAAAAGAAGGAAAAGGCACTAAATTTCTTCTAGATTCCACTTCTTCTTCCAAAAGTGGCTTTTACTTCATGTGAAAGATCACATAAAACGTGGAAATCAACAGTTATGGAAATGACAGGAAAATGGAGCAAAGTGCTGTCTGAATGCAGCCTTAGGTACTCCTTTACCTCCAATTATGTTCTGGAAATTTCATGCAAAAGAGAAACCCAATCAGTTTGTAGGACAGCATCCCAAAACTTCAGGGTGGTCACAAAAAGGACAGCTGTCTCATGACAAGTCTTTGGCTGCAGGCCTCTGCACACCTACCTGGACAAAGTCCCATAGAACTAAGTGTGGGACTTATTTCTGAGAAGACATCTATACAATTACACTGTCTGGGTTACTTAGTCTGTGCCTGCAAGGTGTGGCAGTTGACTGGCAGCAGGAGTTACAAGCACTATAATAATCAGGAAAACTTAAGTGTCAGGGCTGGTGGCAGCCAGGGCTGCTGATAGGATTCGCAAGCCCTGGAACATAAGTGACCAAACAATATGGGTGTCTGGTCTCCAGAATGCATGGGGGACCTGTGTATTCTTCAGATGTTGATGACTTCCAACCTGCATCAGCCTCAGCGAATATGGGCAATGGCCAGGGATGGTGAGAGTTTCACTTAAAAACATCTGGAAGGACTAATTTGTGGAAGGCTGGTTTAGCAGCATTATTCTCAACTGTGGCACAAGAAATTCCAGGTTCATATCACCAACAAGGTTCGCTTTCCTGGCTCAGGGTGGAAGAGAATGCCTTCCACTGTTCAGAGGTACCATGCCTCTAAATACCAGTCGCTGAGAACCAAGAGCAAAAGAGTGCTACTGCGCACAGAGGCATGTGGCTGGCTACTGTTGGATGCTGGAGCAAATGGACCATTGGCTTGATCCAGTCTGATATCCTTACCTGTCCCACCATGTAGTATATGACAAAGAGGAAATAAATGACTTCTGCTGCTATCACAAAGATATGCAGACCATCTGTGTATGGATAAAGCCGGACACTCTGCAGCTCAGACCGCGTAAAGAAGGCCCCTGCGAAATCAAAGCAGAAGTCAGTATTCTATTCCGTCGGACAGCAGGTGCAGCTTATTGTGGAGGGTTAAGACAAAATGTACAAATCTGAAATGCCCTCTTCTATGTATTGTAGCTGTATGGAAACCCTGTTCCTTTTTCTGTCTGGCTCACTGTATCCATGTAATATGCTGGGTTGATATTGAATTACTACAGTAATGTAGAGACAAAATGTGCCAGGCAAACTCCCAGAGTAATGTAGGCACTGCTTTTTTCTTACATGAAAACACTGGCGCAGATGTCAGGCTCTTACCTAAGGCATTGGTTTCAAACATGAGGCTTACAATGCAGAAGAGGTTCACATTTGCATTGTAGACAGTGAACTCAACAAACACAGCTCTCGTAAATGTATCCAGCCAAACGTTATTGAAGAGGTACTGGAGGATTCTGCCAAAATACAAAGTGAGGAATGTGCAATCACATGCTGTGGTCCTAAAAATGTTAAGATGCTAAGGAGTCAAGAGGTCGCCAAATCCAATCTGAAGATCCAGCAGAAAAGAGGGTGGAACCCCATTTCCTGCACTAACAAAGCATTCAATCCAGAACATTCAAAATGCCCTTAGATCAGCCATTGGTCTAAACTAGCCTTTCCCAACCTAGCACCTTCCAGATGGTTTGAAAGACAACTCCCATTAGCCACAGCCAGCATAGACACCCTCAACCCCACTTTATCTGGCTTGACTGTGCAAAAGGTAAAAAGAACTCTATAGCTCCAGGAGAAGAATACAATTAATATCAATACAACAATTGAAATGCAAGCCTTGCCTAACAGCTATTCAAGGTCCCAAACTTCAAAATGCAGTCACACCCTGGAAATGGCATGCATGCAATTAGAAAATGCAGAAACGCTGAATATTTACAAGGAAATGTAAGTTTACCTCTCTGCTAAGACTTTTCCCAATCTGTACCAAATCTGGAGCTGCAACTGCATGCTTTGCAAAACATCAACACCCCATCTGCTGTCACTTGGTTGCTTCCCACTGAACTGCTAATGGGTAGGATGGAACCCTAGAACCAGGTGGGGCCAAGGATTCCCAACCCCTGAATTAATCTAACTGATTAAACTACTGCTGCTACCACTACTGCAGTGGAAGCACAAATAAGCAGAGATAAGCTACCTGGAGGCATTGTGGGCATCTGTCCCCAAGTGAACCACATATCCACCACCTCTGTAGACAGCCAGTTTGCCCCAGATTGGGTGCCCTCTCAGTTTGGACTGGCTCTGATACTGCCATGCAGAACTGAGTTCTGATGAGTTATCAAGGGAAGAGATGTTCCAGTGCGCTCCATAGTCTGCCATGTCCTCCGTGTCGAAAGAATAAGAAGCATGGCACTTGCCAACCGTCAGCTGCAGTTTGGGATCTATTGGGCAGGTGTTGCCCTTCACTCGCACCTGGCGAATCCGGGCACTGCCCACCAGCTTGGAGTTGCCATCTGTGATAAAGCCTTGTTGAAATTTAAGGGGGGGAGGGGGAGAGAAAGCGTTTGAAAAGGCAAATCCTTCCACAGTCATTTGTAATGCTACCAACAGTTTTATATTTACTCATTTTATTTATTTTATTTATGGCAATGTTGTCTGAGTGACAAGCAAACCCTCGTAATAAAAGCACAAGATGCAAAGAAACAAGACTAAGAAGCAGCAACCGAGGCAGCACAATGCAATGCTAACTGTATTTGCTTGTATAAAAACTTCATAAGGCTAAAATCCTTAAAAAGGCAGATCTTTTTCAGTCAAAGGGCCGCATCTTCTACTGGGCCAGAGACTGAATGCCAGACAGAGATCCCTGGTGGGGCACATTTGGTCCCTAGGTTTCAGTCTCCTCATTGCTACCATAAGGATAAAATCGCAGCCAGCTGAGCCTAAAATTATTCCAGTAATAAATTAAAAATATGTCCATGCTAAAACAAGAAAGCCCTTAAAAAATACATCTTAGTGAACTGAGTGTCTCAGTTTGGCAGTGTCTGCTGCCAAAAAAATAAATTAATGTAAGCACCGGGTGAATATCCCAAGATATAGCACTCCATAACAGAGGAGCCACAAGAGAGACGGTCCCTCTCTCTTACAGCCACTTTCTCAGGGGGTACTTGCAGAATGGCTTCCACTGATGACTTTGGGGTACAGACAGCAGTATATTGGATGAGGAGATGCTTTAAAGCAGAGATGGGATACCTAAGGCCCAGAGGGCCAAATGCAGCCTTCCATGCCTCGGTATCTGGGCTTTGGAACTCTTCCCAGGCCTTTGGCTCATTAAACAATATATGGGCTTTTTGTTTGTTACTCTGTTATGTATTTTTGTGTTTTTATATTGTAAACTGCCTCTGATCTTTGGATGAAGGGTGGTATAGAAATCTAATAAATAACTGAAATGAAACAAAATGAAATGAATTTCTGTACCTTGGTGTGAGCTGTACAAGTTACTGACTAAGGTGGTTCTGGCCCATTTGAAGAAGTCCTGATAACTGAAGACGTCTTGGAATCCGTCTGTGAAGCTGTTCTCAATGTGTTTGTTCAGGTAATAGGAGTTAGGATCTCGCTGCCCATAGGCAACCAAAAGCAGCATCCACAAGAAACCCAAGTAGGCTGGGGAGAGGAGAGCAAAACAATAGGAAAGCAAAGAAGAAACCCAATAGGTTTCCAAAGGTGCTTCCAGACAGGAGCTAATACACTGCAAATGGCTCATTCTACTTTGTGCAACTGTAGCACGAACACAGGTTTTTCTGTACCTTTGCAAACACACCTTGAAAAACAATTCAAGAAATGTGCAAGAACACAACAGCAAACATTGCCACCCTAATCCTAATTGAGTTACCTGGGAGTAAGTCCTATTGAATTCTGATTAGATATGGTTAAGATTCCACTGGTTAGGATTATGGCATAATGACTGTGGCATATGTTTTTATGAGGGGCAATATTCATTTCCATTTGGTTCTAATTTTAAATACTAAGGTCTTGCACACACACAAAATTGTACTGTGCTTACGGTCCCTAAGGTAACCTCCCATGTTTACTTTGTGGACCGCTTAAGATAATAGCTTCTCTAAACTGGGCATGTCCTTGTTGGTTTGTTTTTAATGCCCCAGAGGACAATCTTCTATTTGAAGAGTTCCCTATTGCCCAGCCCAAATCCAGTTTAAAGATAAAGAACCCTATAAAGAAGAGAGAGCCTTGTTTCAAGGCAGAAGGGGCATTGAAAGTTGTCCATCAACAGCGACCAGTAAAAAAGGTAAAGGACCCCTGGATGGTTAAGTCCAGTCAAAGGCAACTATGGGGTGCGGTGCTCATCTAGCTTTTCAAGGCCAAGGGAGCCGGTGTTTGCCCACAGACAGCTTTCCGGGTCATCTGGTCAGCATGACTAAACTGCTACTGGCGCATGGAGGACTGTGACAAGTGCCGGAGTGCATGGAAATGCTGTTTACCTTCCAGCTACAGCACCACCCACTCCCTTTACGTTTACCGGTACCTTACCTATTTATTTACTTGTACTGGTATGCTTTCAAACTGCTAGGTTGGCAGAAACTGGGACAGAGCAACAGGAGCTCACACCGTCATGCAGATTCAAACTGCCAACCTTCCAATTGGCAAGCCCAAGAGGCTCGGTGGTTTAGACCACAGCACCACCCGGCACACAGTTCACTTGATCAGTCTTCCCCACGGTGAGATTACTGTATTTCTATTTACGTTTACAGTAATCATTTCTGAATGTGCATCTATACATATAAATTAGACAAGCACATTTTATGTGAATCAGTGTCACCTGTTGTCCTCGTCTTCTTGACGAGGAAATAAGTAACTACCCAACTCATGCCTCCTTTTAAAGCCCATTCTCTCTCCCCTCACAGTATGTTTAGAATGCAATCATAAAAGTACCCAATATTTCTCTAATCAGGGCAAATGCTTTCTGCTCCTTGATGCGGTTATTCTTCATTTTCTCAATGTCGGTAGAAGGGGGAGGCTGGTAGATGTTGCTTCCGCTGTCCCTGCGGGCTCCAAAGATAGGGTTTGAGTCACCTGTACAGGAAGAGGAGGCAGCAGCCCATTACTACCCTGGAATTTATCAGCTGAAAACAATAGGAGAGGGACAATATTTGGAGACTGTGAATCAATGGTGTCAGGGAACTGACATCGGAGCTCAGAGCGGAGGTAGGGCTCTCCGATGATGCAGGAGAAGGGACCAGCAGGGAGAGGGAGAATACTTCCACTGGGGAAGGAAATAGGCGTGACACCAGGAAAGAAGGGGAGGAGGGAAGGTCTTCGGAGAGAGGGCTCCAAGACCCTTCCACAGGGTCCAGCAGGGAGAGCCCAGGACCTCCGCTGGCCACGCCCAGTCTGCGCAGGAGACTTCCGCGCAGAGAGGCTAGGAGGAGACTTGGCGTCAAACAGCTTTTATGTTGGAAGAAGTTTAGGGAACGCCCACTGACGGATTCTGCCAGTGACTGAGACAGTCGCCTTGTAAGGGCTGTCAAATCAGGGAAAGGTTTAGCTACCCCAACAGCTGGGAGCAGTTTGGAATCTACGCACAAGCAACCCCAATTCCCATTACAAATGGCAATAGGCCTATGTCACCAATCTCAGGTAGCACATTCTTGGCTGTATGAAAAGTGCAGTTTCCATTGGGAAAGCCTAATTTAGACTGGCCCTAGAGCTAGTTTTGATAGCCTACATCAGAGCTGGGGAATCTTTATCAGCCCGAGAAATCATTCTCTTCTAGGTATCCTTCCAATGGTCACATTTCAGTGGTGGGGAGGGTCAGAAGCAAAAGTGGGTGGAGCAACAATGCTCACACATCCCTGTCTATCCAGGCAAGCAAGAAGCATCATCAGGAGCTCAAAGGCACATTCTAGTTATCAAACCCCACCCCAAAATAGCAACAATCTGGGAGCAGGGTTTGTGGTTGTTTTTGCATAAAGTTCTTACTTATTTTTCATGCTACAGAAAATACATTTTAATAGCAACAGTACGATGTGCCCCAAGGACGTTCATACCCCTTTAGGTACCCAGCTCATTTAGAGCTCTGTAGGTCAAGGCCAGAACCTTCAAATACAAAGTCAATAAAAGCTCCTTTGGTTTCTTGACCATTTCCAGGCACAATTATAGACAGACAGATAGGAAGGATTGCAGGCTACTTTGTATATCTCCTTGTAGTCACTTCCTCAGCACGTGGGAAGCCTGTGGTCCTCCAGCTGTTGTTGGACTGCAATTCCCACCAGCTCCAGTAGCCTGGTCAGGGATGATGGGAGTTGGAGTCCAGTAACAGGTCCCCTCCCCCCCCCCCGCACTAGCTGATTAATAGTGCGATCTTATATATGTTTGTCGACTCAGAAGGAGAAACCAATGACTTCAGTGTGACTCACTGTTCGGTTAAGCATGTATAGCAATCCTAAAGACACTTACTAGGGAGAAAGCCCTACTGAAAACTATGGGACTTACCTCCAGATAAACATGGATTAGATTGCGCTTTGCCTCCACAACATCTATCAGTATATTGTTAATTATAAAACAGCAGCACGATAGTTTGATTTAAAAAAAAACACAACTCTCTATAAATACTCAGTCTTCCATCACCAACCGTAAGCTGGTTTTTAATGCTGACTGCCCTTCTGTTTTAGGCTAAGATGCTTATTTGATACAATTGTTTATGTAACCTGCACCGGGTTCTTACTAGGAAAACAAAGGATACACATTTAAAAACCCCTTTAGGAACTTCAATGGAGAAGCTGAATTATTTAGAAATGGAAAATAGCACAAACTTACCCAGTACCTTGGATTATGGACAAAAAAGCGTAGACTGACTGGAGCAAAGAAAAGGTCATCGATATCAAACAGTGCATGTGATCTAACACCCATCATGGCTATTGAAATGGGCAGGAGAGAATATGTTTGGCTTAAGGTGAGATAAAAATAGATCTCTGCACAAGCGAGAAAAGGGCCTAAGTGGAGCGAGGAGCTCTGCTGTACAGCCAGTGAAACTTCCACTTTTCAAAGATGACAAGGAAACTGGGCAGGTGTCCAGTACAGCGTGCTAATTTTGCCAGTGAAACTGATGTGACAACGAGAGGCAATTTCACAAGGGAAACCTGATGCTCCTGAGTCCTGGTTGCCCCTTATGGTCCACAAATTGCAGAAGAGGATGTCCCTTGATATCAGGCTTGTTCGCACGATGTACTGAACACAAGTTCAAACTGTTTCTACCCGTGTTCCAGTGTTTGCATGAAAGAGGGCACACTTGTTGATCTGTACAGCTCAGCGACTATGTGCATATGTACACAGACAGTACAACAATTGAACATTACATGTGAATAACATGAGTGTGCAACTATTTGCACATGCAGGTTACACAAATTGTGCAGTTATTGGTAGACTTGCCCCTATTCAGCACTTTGCTCTTCCTCAATCCTTTAGAAGCTGAGGGGCAAGTCTACTGTATGAACCTGCCTAGCTGTTAAGAAGGTCCTCAGAAGGCCTTCTCCGCAGTCCCCTTTTTTTGGGAGCTTGATGGGTGGCAAACAGAAGGAGGACTTTAAATTGGAACTACAACTACTTCTAGCTTTCTCTGTCCTACCATCAAAGCCTGGTCGTGATATTTTGCAAAGCCAGGGGAAATAAATTATAGGTCAGTTTTCCCCAATCAGCAGCCCTCCAGATGTTTTGAACACCAAATCCCATCAGACGCAGTCAGCATGACCAATAGCCAGGGCTGGTGACAGTTATAGTTCAGCTACATTTGGAGGACACCAGATTAGGGAAGGCTAATGTTCTAGGCCATGTTATTAAAATAGCTTAATAAGTTACCTGGGGCAGACAATGGGCCATTGATAGATGTGTTTTCCTCATCTTCCTGTTCCACCTTTTTAAGAACCAGAGCAAAGAAAGCAGCAAACCCCAGTACCTGGAAAACAGTAGTTGCAGATATAGAAACATATTTTGGCACAGATAAGCTTAGTGTAAAATATCTATTTCTGACACCTTGCATTGGCAGAAAAGTTATTGTGTTTTCTAAATGCAGATGAAGCCTGTGGAATATTGGAAAATTTGGCCACCAGGAATCTGTTTCACTCTTTCTGAAGACAGCATAAATAGTATGCCACTGATTAATGAAGGTTGCCTTCCACATATCAAATTAAGACAATGCACCGTTAGAACTATGGTTTCTGAAGGTGCCAGCAATTCTGTAGTTAAACCAATAACTTCAATTTCCGGGCTTCTCTTTGTTCAGACTCATGCTTAAAGAGATTTGAAACCAGTTTACATTTGTAGTATAGACATTAAATTAAAAGACAAAACAAAGCCCTGCAATTCTTCCCACATATATTTAGATGGCCTCTTGGTACCCTGATTTGGCTTTAGGCTAGGAACAAGCGGATAAAAGCAGATAAATGAAAGTGCATATCCAGAGGCTCCCATAGCATCCCTTCTGCAACTGGTCCACAGAAACAAAACCCTTGGTGAGCAATGCATATCTCCTCTTCATTTCCAAGCCCTGAATATCCTGCTGTGACCATTCACCAACATTCCCACTTGTGTGCACACATGTAAATGGAGCTTCTGTCATTGAACCTTATGTAACTAAAGCCTGTGATGAAAAGGAAGGGCAGTGGTAGAGTATCTGCTTTGCATGCAGAATGCCCCAGGTCCCCTCCCTGGAATCTCCAAGAAGGGCTGTGGAAGACCCCTGCTTGAAACCCTGGAGAGCCGCTGCCAGTCAGTGCAGACAATACTGAGCTGGATGGGCAGCTTTCTAATGTTCCTAGGGGAGCCTACCTTTAAGGGTTGTGTGATGAAAAGGCTTTCAAAAAAGGAGATGGCCATGGAGATCAGCCACTTGATGGAGTTGTCCTTCCCATAATGCAGCCCGTACAGCATTGTGAAGAATCCTGATACGCCACTGGTAATGGCCACCAGGGACCAGCCAATGAAGACACACCACCAGGGCAGGCCTTTGGGTGTTGGTTCTTTCTTGCCATCTCCGAGAACGCTGGGAGTTGGTGAGCCTCTGGTGAAGCAAGAAAGCTGGGCAGTAGGGTTACACAACATAGACAACAGCTCAGAGCAGTGGTTAAAAATGCTAAGTAAGCAACTTAACCGGGAGGGGGCAGAGTGTTAAATGAAAAAGATAACAAGTGCTTTAAAAGTATAGTACAGATATGGTCCTTGTCATCCCTCAGTCATTCACTCGCTGTGTGGCCTTAGATAAAAATCTCTTGACAAATTAACTACTGAATTTTCAAATCAGGGGTTTGAAAGTCTGCTTCCTTGGCCCACTCCATCTTAAAACATCTTAATTCTATCCTGCAGATTCCATGACTTCACATGAGCTAACTTTTTTCTCTCATTCTCCCCACCCCGTTTTCCTCCCCCACCCTGTTTACTCTCTTCCTTGATGAAGTGTTCTAGTGAACTCAAAAGCCTGCACGTTACTTTATGACATTTTGATTAGACTGTATCTATTGCTGGTCATACTCAGAGTAGACCCACTGAAATCAAATGACACAATTAACTTAGGTCTATTCATCTCAGTAGGTCTAATCTGAGCAAAGCTTAGCTGAGTACAACCTGTGGCCCTATGGTGGATTTTTGGCCTCAGTTTTCCCTTCCCCAAACTGTAAACTGAGAATAACAGACCTATTTCATAGGAGTCCTATGAGGAAAAAGCCAACAAGATAAAGCTTGTAAATGTTCTTATGTAAGATAAATGCATGGGCAATGGCATGAGGCCCCTGGACCTTCCCCAAACTCATCATTTTACCTCTCGCTGATGGATGCTGCAGAGCACAGCTGGCTTTCCAGGAAGTCCTTCATGTGCCGAACCTGCCTCACAGCCTGGGAGTAGCTTTGTGGGCTCTGGAATCTATGAGGCCCCAACAGCTCCATCTCCATCTCCACATGCTGCAGCTGCATGTAGAGGCAGCGGTTGTAGTCTCGATGCTTCAGCCTTTCACCCACTCCTTTTTCTGGAGTTGGAGTCCTTGTCTTTTCTAGAGGGAGAGGAAAACTAAAACTTGTTTACTTGGAAATTAAAAGAACACAGTCATTTGTAACAGCTGTTTCA
Organism: Podarcis filfolensis; assembly: GCF_964270895.1. Classification (NCBI taxonomy): domain Eukaryota; kingdom Metazoa; phylum Chordata; class Lepidosauria; order Squamata; family Lacertidae; genus Podarcis; species Podarcis filfolensis. The sequence goes on from NC_139611.1 coordinate 49,730,455, forward strand.
TGGTGGAACGGACTCTCCTTCATGGAGGCTTTTGAACAGAGGTTGGATGGCTACTTGTCAGGAACTCCTTACCTGTGATTCCTGCATGTCATCTCGAACTCACCTTTCTGTAAACTAGAATGCCTCAAACGCAGCAAACTTTCCCCATAGGGAGTTGCTCCACCCCTCGATCATTTTGCTTGCTCTTTTCCTGAACCTTTCGCAACTTTACACTGCGCTTTCTGAGTAAAGGTGGCCAGAACGGTACAAATGCAGTCACACCATAGATTTGTATAAAGGCAATATGATATTGGCAGTTTTATATTCAGTTATTTTTCTAATCATTCCTAACATGAAAGTTGCCCCTTTTCCACAGTTGCCTCACACTAGAATCCCAAGGTCTTGTTCCTGGTCAGCCACCAGCAGTTCCAACCCAATGAACATATGTGTGAAATTAAGATATATTTTTTGCCCCAACAGGCAGCAAAATGTCTCAGGGTGGCCCTGGTGAACTGTCTCAGAGAGTGAGCATGTCACCCGCTAGGACCGTGTTGCCTGCCAGATGGTTCTGTGTCCTTGGGAGCTGTTATCACCTTCACTTACCGGAATTTTGCCGCATCGGAAATTGCCAGCTTGTAACTTACCTTGTAAATCCACCAAGCCGAGGGTGATGATAATTGGATCATCTTTCTTCTTGCTCTCGTCATAAAATTCCTGTCCGATCCTGTTCTGCTGGCAGATAATGTCCTCAACCAAGGCCAAGAGCTTGTTGATGTCAGTCGATTTGCCAAAATCAGGGTCTGGGGAAGGCAATGGGGCCTTGAGGGTTTTGAACAGGGAGTTGGCAATTCGCCTGATATCCTGTATGGAATCAAAAGATATGATGGCAAAGCGTGTTCTCACTAAAGGAGAGCACGTGTTGCGGATGGGGCCTAGCAAGACACCCCATAGTTGCCAGGCAGGATAAGATAGAGGGGCCTGGCAAGGATTGGCTGTTTGAGTTGCTGGGGTGCTGTTTGATGTTGCCAATTTAGGGGTGGGAAAAGGTTATTTAAACAAGGTTCACAGCAAGCTGCTTTCTCTTTCAATGTGGGAACCGGATCACCCGCCCGCCCTCCCTTTTGGGCTTGTGCTTTGACCTTGCTATGCCTGTCATGGGGTCGTCCGCCTTGGTGCGGGGGCCTGGTAGGAATTTTTCCATTTGGCTGATTAGTGTGTGCCATTTGGTTTTTGCCTACTGCGTAGCAAATCGTCACAACTTGTAAGGTTGGCGGTTAGGCATTGGTTTAAATTGGTTGGTGGAGGGGTATGGATTGGCTGTGCCTGCCCCTCCAATGCTGCTGCTGCACGGGAATTCCGTTAAAGGAATTCAGGGGCTTACCATCCTCTCGTCCAAACCCCTGGAATCGGGTGCGGGCTGCGTAAGCCCCTGGGAGCATGCGGGGAGAAGCTGAGGGTCTGTGCCGCAGCTCCAGTTATCCCTGATCTTGTTCCTCCACACTGGCTTTCGCTGGAATCCGGGAGTCAGTGCTGTCCCCCAAGGCGGGGGGGGGGGACAGATAGTCATAACCAATGCCTAAGCAACCACTCACAATTTGTATGTTTAATAAAGTTGTGGCCAAAATTATGCCAAAAACCTTAAACAAAAATTTATGAGTGATGTGTGAGTTATGGGGGTAGGGGTGTTTTGGGGAACCTCAGCATGCAATGGGAAAGAAAATCAAAATTTGCCAAGATTATGAAAATACCATCTGTGTTTGTTTCATGCAGAAAACATGCAAGGTTTTCCCCACCTTGATCCAGGCCCAAACCCTAAAAAACCATCCCCCCAAAAGAAAGATGAACAGAATCTTGCAATTAGGGCACATGCTGCAGCTCAGTGGTAGGGCACCTGTTCTGCATCCAGAAGGCTCCAGTTTCAATACCCAGCATCTCCAGTTAGGACTGGGAGAGAACCCTGCCTGAAAGCACTGTAGAGCAGCTGCCAGTCAGTGTAGACAATACTGTGCTGTATGGACTGTTGTGTCTGGCTCAGTATAAGGCAGTTTCCTTTGTTCCTATATACAGTACCAGGGACGTCCAACTCCCAACAGATTGTGATGTACTCACAGTATAAAAAAACTGACCGTGCTCTACCCATTGTCATTAGATGAATCAAAGTTGTTGGGCTTTTTTGGAAAACCAAAGTTGTTCAGCTTTTTTGGGGGAGGCAAAGTTGTTTAGCTTTTCTTAGGAAGCCAGAGTGGTTGAGCTTTTTTGAGGAAGCAGTAGTTGTTGAGCTTTTTAAGTTATTTTTTATTTTGGGGGGAAGGAGATCCAGAGATCGACCAGTATCTACCAGAAACACCCCACGATCTACCAGAACTTGAATTCCTTTTCCAAAGAAATAAAATGCTGGAGGAGAGAAGCGACTACATATTATCATGATCATGAAACTGAGCCTATACTGCTCAGGCATTGTGTCCTTGATTGCACAGGCGCAGTGGAGCCATCAAAGGAGGATTTTGGGGTAGAAATCCCAGGCCCCAAGGCAGTCTGCAAAACCAGAACGGCAGTTTACCAGATTCTCAAATCAAGAAATACACATTGCACTTTAAAGAATGGGGTGTGTGGGTGGATAAAATCATCATGCCCAGAGTCTTGTTTGTTTGTTTGTTTAAATTTAGGAGAGTTTATAAACCATTTCATCAGAGTCCCCAGTGTCAGGTGGAGCAACAGGAACATGAAAGCTTGCCTTGTCACCAGGTCAGGCTATTTCGTTCATGTAGGTCAGTACTGTCTCTTCTGACTGGCAGGATCTCAAACAGAGAACATAGGAAGCTTCCTGATATTTTCAAGACTGACTAGCAGTGGCTTCCAGAGTTTTAGGCAGGAGCTTGTTTTCAGCCCTACCTGAAGGTGCTGGGGATTGAAACTGCGACCTTCTGCTTTTGTCCTTCCCTGACCCTTCTAAGTGGAGATGGCACCTTCTGTGGGCAAAGCATGTTTGACTCAGCATAAGGCAGCTTTGTATAGTCAGGTGGCTTGCCTTGATCACAGCCTCCGGAGTGAGTGACACATTCTGGGTGGCTTGGTGCAGAGGCGCAGGTAGGTCGGGGGACACTCGCCCACTTTTCCCTGGTTTCTTCTCTTTCTTAGGCTGAGACCGGATGTTCCTGAAGATCTGGACGATGAGCAAGTTGATGGGGAACATGAGGAGGGAGCTCTCAAAGCCAATCATCACCTCCTGCCACGTGAACTCTATTTTACCTGGCAATATCAGGTAGAAGAGAGGCTTTGCAGTTAGGGATCAATTAGAATTTTCATTTTCTTTGCATTTTAATGAGAAACTACCTAAGACGTACTTCTAGAACAACAGTGTCTTTCTTTCAGGAATAAAAACAAATTCACAGAAAACTGAAGACTGGGATGAAACTCAGTAGAACTACTATTCTCCTAAACCCATTCTCATTCTGCTTATTCCCTCTACTCTCCACCCTCTTTCAACAGCAACCAGCTAAATTCCTGTTAAAGTCCCAGCATTCCATACCTTAACACTCCAACATTCCAAACATATATGCAACATTCCTCCCTACCTAACATTCCATACTCCAAGCAAACTATCCTCCTTTCCTGATACAAATCCCAAACGTGGTTCATTACAGAGACATTTCATTTGCAAAATTTGGGATGTCAACACTCTGACCTGATGAATCCATGTTGTTTGCTTAAGAAGCTGAGCCATGCATGCTGGAAAGCTTTTCTAGTAAGCATTTATATAGTAGGTTTCACACACTCAAAGTGCTTCACATGGATAATCTCAGAATCTTGCAAACAGCCCTGCAAAGTAGGCCAGTATGGTTATTCCCAAATAACCGAAGAAATGAACAAAGCAGCAGCCTGCTTAAAGTCACCTAGTAGTGATGCCAATCCAAAGCAAGAAGAACCCTTCAGACCTATAGAACCCCTTCCTTGTTCAGCAATCCGTCTTAGCTCTCACCACAGTTCCAATTCAAGTGGTGAGGCTGGCATGCAATTACCTAAATCCATTTTCTGGTCAGCTGGATCCTTAGGCACACCCCAGAACATGATGCTGGTCAGCATGGTGCACAGAAGCAGTGAGAAGCAGCAGGATACCCTCTGGGCTCGCGTGAAGGAGCTGCGCGGTGAGCGGTTGAAAATGGAGTACCAAATATGCCCATCACGGAAACCCTTTGAGGTCTTCATGAAAAACAGATTGCTGCAGAGGAGCAAAGAAGGTGTCAGGCTGGACCACGAGTAACATTTATTTTAAGCTAAAACGTAAGACTGTTTTGTGGATACATGGCTTCATGACAACACAGACAAATGAAACCACCAGAGTTGCACAGATCATTCTGGTCTGACTTGTAGTCTTCACCCTGTTAATAAACTCTAGCTGGGTGGGGAGCATCTGTCTTCCCAGACTGGCCCCTGGATTGTTGTTCTCCTGCACCTAGGGAGACACAACCTCCAGCCAGGGGGCCAGGAAGTGGGGAGAAGACCTTCCACTTCCTTCTGTAAGTTTTACTAGCTACTCATTTCTATGGCAACAAACCTATACTTGGCCAATTCTTCAGTCATGTAAAAAGATGTTTAACAGTCTTGGTGGCCATTAACTTAACCACTTCAGTAGTTCCTTCCACTCTAGAACCATAACTTACAGATATAAAGCTACAGGCTTGCAGGGGACACAAAGATGGCATTCATACCAACCCCACTACCCTATTAATTATACACACACATGCACACACTTCTGCATTACCTACAAAACCCACGTGCAAAGGAATCTACACATAACCAGTGGAAGCATTTCTGGCAGGGCCAAAGCAGCCAGGGGAAACTGCTCCTTCTGGTCCAGCCTAACATACCTGAACTGCTTCATATCTTCCTCAGTAGCTGTGGGGAACACTTTATCGAGGACACAATCTCCGACATCAATGGCTAGCCAAGAGTTGCAGAGGAAATACCATTTCTGATCCGTGGCCACATCATGAACCAGCACACGGTTCACATACCTGTGAACAAAAACAACAGAAAGAAGCTAGCGGCACTGACTTGGGATAGGTTCGCACAACACAAGTGCACCAGAGCCCCCATTGCAAATCCACTCTTGACCATGATTTACCAAGCCAACTTCACCCCTCTCCCTCTCAGTTACCAGCAGCAACCTCCACATTGGGAAAACAGGTGAGCAGCGTCTCCTCACCTGGCTCTGCCTCAGTGGCTGCTACTGCCCATGGGGGAGCTCACCATCCAGCCTATCAGCTGGCTCCTCTTCCCCAGCCCTAGTTTAAAGGGTGCCCCTTTCCCTGTTCCATCTCTTTGCCCCTTGCATACCAGGACGGGCTGCCTCCTGAATTGTCATGCCACAGCCGGATGCTCTGCAGTTCCCCGAGAGGAAACAGTGTACACAGTAGGAAGACATCCACTCCTCCTCGCTCAAAGACTGGCATGTCGGGGTCCACCAGGTGGTGTGGCTCACTCTCCCCTTCCTGGCCGTACAAGGTCAGAGTCACCTGGAATAGCAATTGTTCATGCTTGTACTGTACTTGCGTGCCACCAAATCCTGAGCCGTGAATAGGTGTCTGAATGGAGCAAATGCAGGTGTGCGTAAACACGACCAGGGGCTGTCTCACTATTTACTGATTTATGATTTGCACTTATAGCCTCCAGGGTTTCAGGCATGAGCTACAGCTCCTTACTCGTGTGCAACAATGCCCAGGACCCCATTGGTACCTTGGAGGTTGTAGCTGAGCCTCGACGGTGTCCGGTAAAAACAGTCACCAGGTAGCGATACTGAGCAAAGGGGTCGTTGTCCTCCAACACCGTTATCTTCACCTGGAGATTTTATGGCAGCATCAGCAAAGACATGCAAATGACGAATGAAAATATGTAATGTAGGGAAGAGGAGAATGATTACTAGATCTGAATCTAAGACGTACCTGGAAATAGGACCAGGTGTTGTTGTTTTTTTGCTGAGGGATTCCCCACCCCACCCCATAATTTATTTACACCTCGAAGGAAACACATAGGGTCTTCAAATGGAATGCTGATTACCTCTTCCTCTTTGCACCATCTCAAAAATACATATTTTTAAAATATTTCTTAACTACCCTTCTTCGAGAGATTTCAGGGCAGTTTAAAGAAGTATGAAAACAAGTCATATACAAAGGCACAGCTCTATGTAACAACTACAAAAATGTGCCGAAAGGCACAAGACTGTAACATCAACGTATTAATGAGAGGAAGTTTACGATCAAGTAGACAAAAGTCTATTACAGTTGCAAAGTGTACATTTCAGCAAGGATGACAAAGAGCCACACAGTGGAAAAATATTTATTATTGTACAGTTGTACCTTGGTTCTGGAACGCCTTGTGACTCAAATGTTTTGGCTCCCGAACACCACAAACCTGGAAGTGAGTGTTTTGGTTTGTGAATGTTTTTTGGAAGCCGATTGTCCAGCACGGCTGATGTGGCTTCCAATTGAGTGCAGGAAGCTCCTGCTGCCAATTGGAAGCCACGCCTTGGTTTCTGAACATTTTTGGAAGTCGAATGGACTTCTGGAATGGACTCCGAGAACCAAGGTAGCCCTGTATTGAAGAATGCTCAGTTGAAGAATGCTCTAAGCAACCAACAGCTTCCAGATAAAAGTTCTAGCTGAGAACAAGACTTACTTTGGCATCATCTTGGATGTCTTTTCTTTTGGCCCAGATCAGAACCAGCAGGTACACGAGGAAGATGCTGCCCACAGTTGTCACCACCACAGGGTTGTCCACAAAGGTGGCAAACAACTCCACCGTTCTGCTGACGTCGATGGAGTTTGGCATCACAAAGAAGGAGCTCCCAAAGAATGTCAGGTGGTTACAGAGACACTGAGTGCCATTGGGGTTTGTTTTGGGGCCAACCTGCAAGCCAAGGAATAGTTGTCTTTATGACTACATATCTATCCCTACATTCCTATAAGAATCCAAAATTACCCACTCACAAGCTTGTGACTTTGTGCAAACCTTGTGAGTAGATTTTTTTCCTTACAGGAACGGAGGAAGCTGTCTTATGCTGAGCCAGACTATTGTTCTGTCTAGCTCAGTACAGCCTACTCTGACTGGCAGTGGTTCTTCAATGTTCCAGGCAGAAGCCTCCCTCTGCCCTACCTGGAGATGCCAGGGACTGAACCTGGGACCTTCTGCATGCTAGGCTGGTGCTCTACCACTAAGCTGTGGTCCTCCCCCAAATTTCATTACCCAGGATGCCCCTCCGCTGCATTATATTCTGTATACTCACGTGGCATCCATAGCTGTTCCAGTTCCCTTGGTGCTCATCCCAGAATACACATTGGGAGACAAAGCAAGTGACAGAAACATTTATGTCATGGATGGCCATGGACTCCAGTTCTGTTTCTGGTCTCACAATGAAATAGTAAGTCCCTTCTCCAAAAATAAGGTCTTCCGGGTGAAGGATCCAGGAATATACAACATCTGGAACAGATGTGGTTGAGCTGAAGTCTAGGGAAGTATGATCAGATTAAGCAATGCTTATTTCTTTATTTATAACATTTTTACGTGGTTAAAACGTGGCTTTGAAACATTAACAAGAGACCACAAAGGTTTTATAAGTCACAATTAAAAGTCTACTAAAAAGATTAAAAGGTTGTTCTTAGTGGGAAAGGTTGTAACGTAAGAAAGGTTACATGTACACATTGCAAACCCCAAATGGACCAACAAGAGTATAGTGAAATAAAGAGGTTAAATGCACCCAGCTTTCCCTCAGACTAAACAGTCTCCCAACATAACATTCTCTCTAAAGATTCTTGCATTAGAGTTGCAGCTCCTCCTCCTTTTTTGGAGTGCTGTCTTCCTTGTCATTGGCACACTCACTTTGATCTGCCTTTCTTCTATCTGGTACCCTCAGGCTACCCAAGCCCCTTACAGCCCAAGCCACAAAGCACTTGCAAACATTGCCTACAGTTTGTGTCTTTCTCAATGGTTTTACCACCTTCCAATTGGTTTCCCAGACAAGTAAGGTTTTATAAACAAATCCCTTAAAACTAACCTGCATGAAAGATTTGTAGTTTTTACACAGGCTTACATCACCCTTTGGTTGATGAGCAAGCAACCAGACCTCTATCAGAGTGTTTATTTTTACCTCTTGAATTTGTGCTGAGAGGAAGGCGTGTCATCAATTCATAGTCAGTCTCATTGGGGTGATAGCCATATCCCAAATATAGGATAAGTGGAATGTCTTGGTCCAGCTGTAGATGGATCACTAGAGATGCATTTACTGAAGTCACATTGACTTGGAGAGCACTGAAGTTTCCCAGATTCAACACATTCGGGTCATTGTCAGTTGCTGAATTCCTTGGCAGCATTATCTGCATTTAATGTCAACAGTTCAATTCTGGAAATGCCCCCAAACCCTGATAATATTTTAAAAACCTATGCTGTCATCAAGCAGGGAGGCCCAGCTGAAGTATAAATGCAAGTGTGTGTGTGTTTATATATTACATTTCTATCCCACCTTCTTTCTATGGAACTCCAGATGTCTTTAATGGGGTTTCCCCTTCCCAGGCAATCTTAAGCCAAGCACTGACCAGATTCAGACTTGTTTGGCTTCAGCAAGGTGCCTACATCAATACCTTAAGACAGAGTTTTCCAAACCGTGTGTTGTGACACGTTAGTATCTTGGCTGCAGTGTGCAGGTGTGTCATGCAAATGTTCCCCGCTCTCCTCCCAGGGCTGGAAACAGGTCAATATAACCTCCGATTTCCTAGTAAAACTGAATTACTAAGAAGTACTGAATGTCTAAGAAGTGTGCCACCAACATGAAAGCTCTGCCTTAAGACCATGTCTTGGATGCTGTGGTTAACCTGTGGCCCTCCAGATGGTTCTGGACTACAACTCCCATCACCCTGACCATAGGCCAGGGGTGGGGAACTGTGGTTTGTAGCCTACTAAGTCCTGCTTTGTGTAGACCCATTTAAATTAATAGATCTTAGTTAATAATGTCCATCAATTTCCATGGCTTTACTATAAGTAAGACTAATGTTGGATCCAAGTCTGGATGTGCTTGGTGGGCTGGGCTTCTCCCCTCATCACAATACAGTTAGCAATGATGAATGAACAAACTGGCCTGTTTTTAGAAAAGCACATGGTCCTGCCCTTCAGAAATGCACACAAGGAAAATTACCTCAATGTCTTCTGTAAGGTTCTTAACTGGAATAACCAGTCCATCTAGGCTGGTGAGGGAGAGGCCTCCCACAGCACCGTGGATATCAAAGCTGTCACTTATGGAAAAGGGGTTCACAGACAAGCTCACCATCTACAGGAAGAGATTTTTAAGCACCAAAAAGATTTGATCATAGAACTGTAGAGTTGGAAGGGACCTCACAACCCCCCACAATGCAGATGACCATCCAATCTATGTTTAAAAACCTTCAATGTACTACCACTGCAACAACTTCTGCTTCTAACTTGCTAGTTGCTTGTTACACAGATGTCTACAACTTCCAGCATTTTTATAAGTAAAATACAATATCAACACATTCATACAAAACCAGATGAAATTCCTACAAAATACAAATGCATAAAAATTCTTCTGCTGATCTACTTCTTTTCTGCCTCTCAAAGCACCTGAACTTTTTCTTTAGTATTCTTTTTCTGTACGTAGCCTTGTAAAATGTACTTCCTATTTCTGTTTGTTCTAGTTCCCTACACCTTTCCTCCTCCCCTTTTCCACCCTTTATGGGGCAGGTGGGGAACAGGTGGGTCAGTTTCTATAGTCCCATTGTTTATATTGTTATTAAAGCCAATAAAAGCCTTAATAAGAAAGGAAGAAAATGAATTGCCAGAGCAAGCTAAAGCGCAGTAAAAATGGGACACTTGCCCTGATGTCCACTGTCTCGTCTCTGTCTCCTGAGATGCTGAGAGAAGAGGCAGAGGGCAGAGTGAAGCTGGCAGAGCTGGAGTCAGAGATATGAATGGATGTGCTGTCTGCACTGTCCGTCTGCAACCTTTCCAGAGAAAGATCAGAAAAAAGTCAGAAAAGATGGAAGCAAAGAAGAAAAAATCATAGAAGTAGGAACCAAAACATAGGAAGTTGCTTTATACCAAGTCAGACCATTGGTTCATCTAGCTCAGTATTGTCTACATTGACTGGCAGTGGCACTGACTGGCAGGTTTCTCTCAGCCCTACCTAGAGATGCTGGGGATTGGATCTGGGACCTCCTGCATACAATGCAGAAGGCATAGGAGGCTGCCTTAAACCAAGTCATACTATTGCTCCATCTAACTCTAAATTGTCTCCATCACAGGTGGGCAACCTTTCTGGGCCTGAGGGCTACATTTCCTTCTGGGTAACCTTGTTTGACTCCGATCTTTCAACTGACTTACAAATGAAACACTCCCCACTGGAAAATCCAAAGTCATTTTTTGTTGTTAGGGTTGTTGCCTTGCCACATAGTTAATGGCATGCTAGTTGCTGCAGTTATGCTACATTTTTCCTGGAGGGTGATGAAAAAGCAGTATAGCAAAATCTGTTTACCGGTTGATGTACATAGCTGCAGAGGGGGCTGTGAGCACCATGGGTTCATTGTCAGGCAACTTCCCAATCAAGAGAGCACTCTGGAGGTTTTCAATGGTGTTTAGAAGCTGCAGTGACACCAAACTCTATGATAGAAGAAACAAAACACACTCTGAACCTTCTTCCTTTGGGGGTTCCCCAGCTCGTGCCTTCCACCATTCGTCTGTGTGTCCAGCCAGTCCATGACACCCTTCCATAGCCACAATATGCTATATATACATTTACATGCCATAGGTCTTTGACCTTTCATAGTTATGCGCCCACCTGTGCAGTCTCTGGTGCAGCAGCATCCTCTGTCCCATTCTGCACAGCAGCTTCAAGGACGTTGCTCACTGCATTGAACAGATAGCTGGCAGCCTCCTTGCGCTTCAGGTCATCTTCGCCATCTTCAGCATTCACAATCAGCAAGGATTCACTGACATCCTTCAAAGTATTACCGGCTTCCACCTGAACGAGAAAAGAGGCCTCTAAGTGGACATAGCTCTCCAGGCTAAAGAGAACAAACTAGCAGGTGTTTCATAGCTCCCTTCTTCCCAAATTCAGGTGATAAGCAAATGACAGGGCAGCACCTCTCACAAACCCACTGTAGATTGGTGAGGGCCCTCTGCCAGGGGGTACTCGACTCACATACATGTTCTGCTTCCATCCAATGAAACTGAACATTGGGAGAGTCAGGACCAAAAAAAGAAAGCATTCCACACAGCTATGGAATCTGTTCCCAAAAAAGGCTGCGATGATGGACACCTATTTGAATGGTTTTAAAATTTGAATGGTTTTAAAACAGGGTGAGCTCCCGTTGCTCGGTCCCTGCTCCTGCCAACCTAGCAGTTCGAAAGCACGTCAAAGTGCAAGTAGATAAATATGTACCACTCCGGCGGGAAGGTAAACGGCGTTTCCGTGCGCTGCTCTGGTTCACCAGAAGCGGCTTACTCATGCTGGCCACATGACCTGGAAGCTGTACGCTGGCTCCCTCAGCCAGTAAAGAGAGATGAGTTCCGCAACCCCAGAGTCGGCCACGACTGGACCTAACGGTCAGGGGTCCCTTTACTTTACTAAAAGAGGACTAGACTAATTCATAGAGGATAAGGCTATCAAGGGCTACTAGGCATGGTGGCTATGTTCTACCTCCACTGTTGGAGGCAGTATGTTACTGATAATACTAGTTGAAGAGAATCACAGGTGGGGAGAGGGCCATTGGCTCCTGGTTAGCCAATATGAGAACAGGATCTTGGACTACGAAGATCTTGGACTAGGAAGAAAGGCTCTTCTTATGTTTGGTACAAGGTGGAGGGTTCCATCAGTCATAGGTGGGTTCCTTTTCCTCTTTGAAATTTCTGTCCCAACTCCAGTTATCTAAGGCCACCAAAGAGGTGACCAACAGTTTTATAAGTACTGCCTTCCTCTAAGAATTAATCATAGAATAGTTCCTTCAATTTCCCTACCTCCACCCCACTTTCAACCCCCCCTTACCAGTCTGTTAAAAGCACCACTAATCTCAGATTCTCACATTGTCAATACATCTGTTGCCTCTTTGCATGAACCACACACAGTTATGAAGAAATGCACATCGCCCAGCCACTCACCTGCGCAGAGGAGGAGAGCTCTTCACTCCTGTAAGTGATTTCCTTGAGCACCTCTGACATCTTAAGAGCCGTCTGCATTGATGTTACATTTACAGCAGAGAGGGTCGTCAGCATAAGCTCTCGCAACTGGGTATGCAAAGACAGATCATTAGAGACAATATAAATACTGGTTATTGATGGTCATGTTTCTAATAGACCTATCCCTGGCAGAACAGGATCAGCTAGTACAGAAGTGGCCAACCTTTCTAGGTCCATGGGCACATCTGGATTTTTGAGTGAGTTGGCATGGGTACCATCCACTCTGATCACTTCCTTCTATCTCCCCCTGGATCATCCTCCTACCCCAACACACAGAAAGAGAAAGTGCAGAGACACATTTCACATTTCCATGTGATCTGACTAAAACATCAGATCCAGTAGAATTAACCTGAAGCTTGAAAAGCACATAGTGGGGAAATCAGGAAGTGGCAAAGGGTGTCCCTTCCAGCTTCCTCCTCTATGTACTTTTCAAGCAAGAAAATGCTAATCACCTTTGCCACTCCAGGATCATGTGGACAGTGAAACTGGGGGCTCAGGGTTTCACAAGCACCAGACGAAGACCTGCATCTAAAGGTTGTGCATTGGTGACCTGTGATTTGCAACATGCTACTGAATATCATAGGGTGGTGACTCCAAAATGGGCATTTTCAGCTGCTGCCCTTGTTCTGTGGAATGTCTGTCCCTCAGCCATACATAAAGCATCTCCTCCTTCAGATGTCTTATAAAGACTTATCTTTTTGCGCAGCCTTTCCCTGTTTGCCATAAGATTGACTCCTGATTTTTCTGTATGAATCCCCTAAATCTGCTTATAAATAAATGCTTTTATATTTTTATATCTTTCTATTGATTTTAGCCTATATTTTTGTTTTAATGGATATTGTTTTTATATTGTACATAGTGTACACAGCTTCGAGATTTTTAAGTGGTTCAGAAATGCTTTTAAATAAAAATATACATATAGAATTTCCGGCTCCCAATAGTTTAACAATAGCAACAACCAAAAGTCTTTCTCTCCCACGCCCTTCACCTCCTCATTTGGGCTGCAGAAATCAAGAATGCTTGAGAAAGCAGAAATAGATTTGTGGGTAAAATAATTAGGATGTGAGCCGTTTTCTGCTACCGAAACAAATTCCTGAGCTCTGCATGTGCTCAGAGGCATCTTGCCTTGCAATTCTATGTGCACCTTCTTGAGCCAATATTTTGCACTTGGCTTCAATTGGGGACCTCAGAGTCCCAATGGGAAAAAGTAGACCCTCACCAAGCTTAAAGTCTGCCCACCCCTACTGTAAATTATAGGGTGGGAAGTGGTTTTTATGTCTAATCTGAGTTGAAATTCACTCTAATTGCAAATTCCCAGTTTATCTTCCAGTTGACCATATAAATAGAGGAATGTATTAACTGCATGAGAGTGAAGGGAATTTATGAATGTGGAATAAATCCATTTACAATAACAAGAGTTCCTAGTGAGATGAACATGTAGCCTTTTTGAGCATAAGTACCAGCTACCCCGTGACTTTCAAAATGATCATTATTAATGCCAATTAAACAATTCTTTACACTTCTCTGGCTTCTTTTATTTGCACATCTAGAGGCATTTTGGCAGTGCCAGACAGGATTTGGATCCTCAAAGCACTAAAATAATACAAACCCTATTTGTGACAATTGGCCTCCAAACCCAAACAATGCTTCAGGAACTGGGGAACAAGGCCATATCTGAGGGATATCCTGCTTATTAGCAAAGGACACATTAACAGGATGAGCTGTAATTTCATTATTTCACACAAGATTACTGCAAAGGTGTCTATGCGGGGACAACTTTGGAAATAGACCCCAAGCTTCATTTTGTGCAAAATGCTGCTGGCATTTGAAGATCAGAGCATATAAATCCAGACTTATTCCACCTGCGGTAGTTATCCATTTGTTTCCAGGATTAACATAAAGTGTGAGTATTGGCTTTAAAACTGAACAGCTTAGGGCCAGGTTGCCTTTCAGAAACTGCCTGCTCCTCCTTTTTTTAAAAAAAATAATGTTTAAATAGTTTTTATTTTGTCAGAGAAACTGCCTGCTCCTTCATGAGCCTACCAGGCCTTGGAGATTCGCCTTGGAGACCTTGCTCTCTGTAGTGCCTGTATACGAGATCCTGTGTGCAGGCAAGAGAGAAGGAGCCTTCTCAATGCTGGGGCTCGGATTGTGGGGCCGGTGGAGATTTGCTGGACTCCATGTTCCCATCTTTTAATGGGTGGTAAAGCTATTTTTATTCCAGTTAGCTTTTAATTAATGACCCACTGGTTGTTGTTTTTTTTAATTTATATGTATTTATAAAAGTAATTATGTACCACCCTCTCATAAAATATCAGGCCAGTGTACAACAATATGTACACCATTAAAAACAACAAAGGAATCATTAAAATAACTGGCTGGTGAAAAGGTTGTAAACAGCTAAAACAATTATTTCTTTCCTACCCAACTGTTAATGCTGTTAGCTGAGTGGGGGTTTACATAGGGGTCACTACCATTGGGCAAAATGCGCTGATGTCACAGAGGGTGTGGGCAGCCTTATGCCCCCACAGCTGAGAGGTAGGGGAAGCACCTGTGGTCTGCCCAGATCAAGCAATGGCACCAGAAGGTATTGATTCTACATTCCATGAGTAGCTTGTAGTAGCTAAACTATACAAATGCTGCTTAGACACCAAAGGAATAGTAAAAATGGTTCCAGGATGCAATATGTGCAGCTAACCTCTTTCCGTGTATCTGTCCGCAGAGATGAATTAACACTCTCTTCTTTTGTTTCTAGATTAAGGACAGAAGACACTGACTTGTACAGCTGGAACAGGGTCATGCTGTTGTTCTCGCCTTTGAGGATGGTGTTCGATTTTTCTGAAATAATGGCTTGCAAGGTCTGGTTTCCGCTGCTTATGTCCTGATGTTGAACCTGATAAAGCAAGGGGGAAATGCACACAGTTGTTCATTCCATAACCACCAAGGACATTCTTGCTGCTGAATGCCAGACTAGATGTGTTGTTATTCTTAGGCTTAGTCCCCTCCTCTTAGCCCTTGTGTGGCTAGAAAACAAACAGCAGATGCAGATGCTCAAGGCTGAGGTCAGGACTATGACATACAGCAGAAGGCTTTAAGCTTTTCATCTCGTTATAGTCCTGATCCAAATCAGTTCTCTGACACCTACAGTTTGTAATGCGAAGAAAGTTTTCAGATAGGGGCTTAATATGGTAAATGGGTTGTTGACAACATGTTTCTATAATAGAGGAGGCACAGCAGGTGGAATTTTCTTTTCTGAGAAAAGACAACCACTCACTAGGCTGCACTTTCTGGAAACAATTGAAGACAGTTTTGTTTTGACAAGATATTCCAGCTGGATAAATGGTTGCAGGCCCAGTCGTCGTTCTCTCCAGTCCTCTACCCCCAGAGAAATGAAAGACAACTGAGACTAGTTATGGATTGAAACAGGCCACAACTTTATTGAATACAGATGTGAGAGGTTTGGCTTGGGCATGGGGCAAGTAAATACTTCCAGCCCACCTGCCAGAAGTGACGCAATGGTCAATCCACACAGGGGTTCCTAAGACTTAATCAAATAGGAACTGCTGTCTGGGGGAGAGCCAACGTTCCTAGGCCCCGGCTGGGCATGCCGACATGGCCACTCCCCCCGTATCCCTTTAATGGGCTGACTAGCATTTGGAGGGGCAGGCAGAGACTACAGCCTCCTCTCCATCCCAGATTGATATTGCCCCAATGCCCAACCAAGTTGTGACGATTGCTATGAGGTAGGCAAAACCAATAGGCTGGTGACCATTTGCCTGGTGAACAACTTCCTACCCAGCCCCAGAATACAGCGACCACCTTAGCCACCCTCTCCTCCCATCAGGGCAGGAGGCCAATCCTGGGGTTCCTTGGGGGAGACTCTGCCATCCAGCAACACTGTGAGGGTGAGTGGACATCTTTGCCTTGAGTGTCTATTTTGTACGGCCTCAGTTTTGTTTTAAATGTATTTACTCGTGTGTGTGTGTTTAACTGTGTTTATTGAACATCACCTTAAGACAGCTGTATAGAATGTGATGATAATAATATAGATAGCAAAGGCACAGACAGCAGAAGCCAGTGAAGTCACACCTACCCTGGCAGTGGCATTGGTATAAACGGTGTCACCATAGATGTTGCTCACACCAATTTTAATCCATAAAAGAAAGTTATCGTCTGCTTCTCCAAGTGGAAGGTAAACTGAAGGTAGGACAGGCTCTTGTCCGCAGTGTAGAAGAGAATCTGGAGGAGGGAGGGAGACTGGTTCAGGTGACAGAGTAGGAAACCAATTTTTCCATGACCCAGTTTGACAGCAGCAGCAGCAGGGCATTTCATGATCCGTGTTAGACTTGGATTGCAATGGCCAGACACACATTTATTTGTCATTTGTCATTTTCTATTTATAGCCAGTGGTTCTAACACAGGGTGGGGTGGGAAGCCTGTGGCCTTACTGTTGTTGCTGGACTACAATGGCCTACAACTGAGTAGGGAGGGGCAAATTTCTCAGTTTCGGTTTCTCATTTTTCCAGTCTTAAGTTCAGTTCCCCACATTTCCACATCAGCTTGTGATTTATTTTTTAAATTCACCATGAAAGTTCATTTTAGTGTGAATTTCTCCAAATACACACATTTCTTATGCAATTTTGCAAAACAATTGCCCCTGATACGACCCATTTCTGAATGTTATTTTCACCACTACACACTTTAGTAGTAGTTTAGCTACTACAAGCTACTTGTGGAGTGTAGAACCTGACCACTTAGCATAAGGGTGGGGAACCACAGACCCAGCATCCAAATGTGGCCCTCCAAGCTTCTCTATTTGGCCTTCGAGACTCCCTGTAGGCCACACCCCTTTCCTAGGACACACTTTCCCCTGGCCCTGCTCTGCACCCTCTAGGATACTTTTGCCAGGCTGGGATGTGTCATTGAATTGTGAATGTTTATTTTATTGTATATTATTTATTTATTTCAGTTATTTATATCTATTTTAATGCCTCTTGCTTACCTGGATGGATGCCCAGAATGTGCCTTTTACTGGAATGTAACCTACTGTATAAAAGTAAGAAGCACCCTTTTCGTTACACCACTTCTGCCTCTAACCCCACTAGACACTGGCATGCCATCCCTATGAGAGAATACAGCTACAGAGGTGCCTTCAGTTAGAACATGTGGACCAGAACCAACCTTAGACAAACAGTGAATGCAAGCAGCCACCTCTGACTCTTACTTGTCTCCAGGTAGAAGCAGTATGTGAGTGAGGAGCTGTCAGCTGGAAGGCACTGATCCACCAGACAGGGAGAGTGGCAGGAGATGGAGAAGCTGGTGAGCACTGATCCTTGAGCAGGAGATACAGTACATACTGGGGCTACAGGTGGAGGCACGGTGCTCACAGTATAGGTGTCTTCACCATATTTGTCCTCACTCATAGCTGGCAAATTTAGAAAGAAAACAAGTCAAAAGTGAGTTTGCTATGGTTTGTGTACTATTGAGACATAAAAGGAGCACTTGGCTTTTTGGATTAATACTACTTATACATTTTGCTGCACTGCAGCAACACCTGTGTGGTCATGCACTGGCCATGCTTCACCCTGCCTCCCCCCCCCAAAAAAAAAACCCCAATCACACCTTAGTGGCAGCATTTGTATATAGGCTCCCATCCGTGTCAGTTAACAGCCATTTTAGAACCCCCAAAATGCCTCGGTCCAGTATGTCTGAAGGAGCGTCTCCACCCCCATCATTCTACCCGGACACTGAGGTCCAGCGCCGAGGGCCTTCTGGCGGTTCCCTCACTGCGAGAAGCCAAGTTACAGGGAACCAGACAGAGAGCCTTCTTGGTAGTGTCGCCCTCCCTGTGGAACGCCCTCCCACCAGATGTCAAAGAGAACAACAACTACCAGACTTTTAGAAGACATCTGAAGGCAGCCCTGTTTAGGGAAGCTTTTAATGTTTGATGTATTACAATGTTTTAATATGTTTTTGGAAGCCGCCCAGAGTGGCTGGGGAAGCCCAGCCAGATGGGCGGGGTATAAATAATAATATATTATTATTATTATTATTATTATTATTATTATTATTATTATTATTATTATTAATTACCTGGCAATGCCTAGACATCCCCCAGCAGCCATTCCAAACGCTCCCACAGGTCCAAAAAAGGTTGGAGCCCTGGAAGAGTTTGTTTCAATGCCCATTGTAGGTTTCATCCTGCAGGGCTTTGAAATATTTGTCGTTCTTTGCACCAGGGAGAACTCTGAACTGCACATTTGTTTTGCTGTTATAATGCTGTTAATAATATGCTAATCTTCTACCTGAAGATGTCTTGGAAACTTAAATTGGTTAAAAATGGAGCAGTCGTATTACTGGCTGGGGTTCTGTTTAGTTCTTGCATAATCCCTGCTTTAAAACAGCTGCTTTGGTTGCCGGTTCATTTTCAGGCTCAATTCAATGTATTAACAGGTTTAAGGTTAAAACCTTAAATGATTCAGGCCCTCAAAACCTGAAAGACCACCTCCTTCCCTATAGGTCGGCAGAGGAGACCCTCTTGGTTGTTCTACCACCCTCAGAAGTTCAGTGGGTAGGGCATTCTTTGTGGCAGCCCCTAAATTGTGGAATGCTGAAGCACACATCTTTTCTCTTGTTTTTGACACCTGAGATGTACCCACCTTATTTCTGTGATTTCTGTGTTTTAAACTGTTTTTAACATTGTCTTTCAATTGTTTTAAACTGCCCTGGAGCCTTTGAGTGAAGGGCAGGTAATTAATAGTAATAAAAATAATTCTCAGTAGTGCTTAGAGCAGCTTACAGGTAGAAAACAAACAACGCTTGATAGCATGCAGTATTAAAACTACCAGTTGGAAGCAAACAATTACTACTAAAGCCATAGTAAATGTAGATTATCCAAATTCTGGCTCTCCCACCTGTTACTTTAATTCGAAACGCTTCTCCCTGGGTTTGCAAGAAGGAGCTGTTTAGCACCAACATTGGTGTGCCACTCTGAAGCAAAGTGAGGGAGCTTTGTGGGAAAGCATTCAAGGTACAGCTTGGTGGAAGAGGATTGGGCTGGTGAGGGGAATGAACCACAAGGGAAAGAGAGAGAGAAAGCAGAAGAAACATGGATTAAAACATGGACTTGTGGTCACCTTTCTGCTATGTCTAGCAAAGAGACTGTTCTCAAGGTCTTCACCTAGTTCTCAAACAGCTGCGTTAATATCTCCCCTGTCCCTTTCAAAAGGATAACCAGCTTTTAATAGTCTTGCCTTCTATCTCTAAGGGTGCATCCAGACTGTGGTTGATTTCAGGTCATCTAGCCTCCTCACAGAGAAATCAAAATTTGATTTTTAAATGTTTTATTAAATAGATATCTTACCCGGGGCAGCAAACCCATCAATGATGCAGTATTTTAAAAAAATATTTATGTAAAACATTTTAAAACAACTGAAAACATGTAAAAACAAAAATCACAATAAAAACATAAAATAAATTTAAAAACAGATGTAACTATATCATGTGTCTGGATAGGCCTGCTAAAAGATAAAATTGGTCATGAAATAGCCAATGTCATCTAATCTCCCTGCAAACAAATCAAGATAAACCCTCAATAAGCAGGTTGTCTGCTGCTGGCTGTTTAGTGAACATCCTTCTGATTTGTTTGTGGGAAGGTTAAATGATGTTATGTCAAAGCAAGTGTCATCTCTCACACAGGATGGATCTGTCCATTTCTGTTCTCTCAGTTTTTCATTTTTTACAGTCTTAAAATATGTTCCCCACATTTCTGTAGCCATTTGTAGATTTCTTTGTAAATAATTCTCACGAAAATTCATTAGTGTTTCAATGCAAATTTCTTCAAACAAACACATTTTTAATGAAGTTTTGCAAGTAATTTTTCCTAATATATCGAGTTTTTGTAAACATTGTTTTGTTGGGGAACTGCATCATAACATTCAAATAAGTACAAATTTTGAAAAATGGCTGTGTTTTGTTTTTTCACATTGTTTCAGAACATGCAAATTTCATTGATTCAACTTTTGTGTGTGTACAGAATTTCTGACATGGGCAACAGGCTCACCTTTCTGTGGAACGTATAATCTAAATACCACTTGTACTGCGTAGCCTTTGAGTCTGTCCCCACGGATGCTAGGAGCGTCACGTCTTCAGAAACATTCACTGGTTTGCAGTTCATTTTGCAGCTAGGAGGAAGGCAGGACCTGCAGTTAGCAAGCTCAAGGAACAAGCTAAGGGGAGCAAACTGTGCTTGCCTACCAAATGAGCTCTGTGCTTTTGGGTGGAATGATATAATCAATGCTGTGCATCTGTGATAATCAGAACTGGGATTCTTGAACGTCTTCCTGTTGAACAGATCTACTGTTGCCTAGTTGGCTTCCCCAAGCACACCTGACCTGTCAGGGTAGCATCTTGCCATCCTTCACCCTCTCCATGCAAGAGCCTGGCTGCTGGATCAGGCCAGTGGCCTCTCTAGTCCAGCATCCTGTTCTCCTGGTGGCCAGCTGGATGCCCTAATGGGAGCCTGCAAGTAGGACCTGAGCACAATGGCACTCTAGTCATTTAAGATTCCCAGCAAGTGGAATTCAGGAGCAAACTGCCTCTGACAGCTTCTGTATGAGGCTTTCACCTGACACTGTCAGAACCTCAGAGCGCAAGGAAATAAATAAAGTGCAGCACACCTGATCTGCAGGCTCAGATCCTGCTTTGCTGTAATGTAGAGACATTGCTCATCCTGTTTTTCTTCTTTCTCTGGGCTTTTGACTGTAACTTTCATGGTCACTGCAGAGCTGGGAGGAGGTAAGCAAGCCGGCGGGATCCGGATCTCTCTTTGGTCTGTGAGGATGGAATGCTCTTGCACACATTGGTCCCATTCAGGCCAGCAATAACCTTCAAAGGCAATTTTCAGCTGAATCATTTGAGAGAACCCAGCACCCAATGTTATATTTTTATAATTGACACTTTACTCCCATATATGCATTTTTGTACACATTGTGTGACTGGAGAACTGCGCTGCAAAATCAGAGGTGTCAGAATGTCAAAGGGTGGCTGTGTGCATGTGTGAATTAGGTAGGTTCACCTTTAAATGTGAACTGAATCAAATGGATCTCCCAGCCCTAAACTCGGATAAACAAACCAAACACATCAGCTCGCTTAGAGCATGAGGACGCTTTCATATGCTTTTGAATTTATGATGATGATGATGATGATGAATGGAGAGTTCTGGTCACAACTGTAAAGGGGAGAAGGCAGTGAAACACAACATACATACCGCAAGACCAGGTGTAGGTAGAATTAGTGCTGTCATCAGGCCAGCCAAGAATGATTGTTGTGAAGAGGCTGGCATGGCGGCTGGGCTTAATGTAGATCTTGTTTTTCCCTTTGTCATCCTAAACCAGAAATGATGAAGAAAAGTAATTGTCAGAGCAGTTGCATCTTCCATGTGCAAGCAGACACAGAAAAGAGGTAACCAGAATGAACAAGGGGTTGGAGCAACTCCCCTATGAGGAAACCCCCCACAATATCTGGGACTTTTTAGTTGGGGGGGGGAGAGTAAAAAATGGCATGATAAACATGCGCAAAATTATGCTTGGTGTGAATAAGATGGAGGATACCGTAATCTGGGGCTATCCTGTTAAACCGATTGGCATGGGATTCAGGACAGACAAAATGAAGTCCTCCTTCACTCAGCACATAGTTGAAGCATGGAATTTGCTCCCACAAGAAGTGATGGCCACCAACGTGGGTGCCTTTAAAAAGGGGGTTGGACAAGTTCCTGAAGGATAATTCTATCAGTGACTAGTAGCCAAGATGGCTATATGTTACCTCCACTGTTGGAGGTAGCCTGCCTCTGAATTCCAGCTGCTGTTTGTGAGCTTTCCAGAGGCAGCTGGTTGCCCACTGTGGGAATAGGAAGCTGGGCTAGATGGTCTGATCCAGAAGGGTCTTATTCTTAGGTGTGTTATGTTTTGGGAGACGTTTTCCTAGGTTTAAGTACCTCTCGCCTCCTTGATATCTGATGAGAACATTCCCTTTTTAAAATCTTGTCATGATATAAGCCATTATCAGTCCCACATTCCAGACAGGGAATGAAGGCTGGAAGAATGGACATTCCCAAGGCTCCACAGAGACTTCATAGACATGCAGGAATTTTTTAGGCATATATTTTCTTTTATTAACTGGTTTTGTTGGTTGGCTGGTTTTGTCTTTGATGCCATCCTAATAGTTTTGCTGAAGCACAGCCAAACATAAAACGTAGGCTTCCGTACTAACTCCACTTACTTGGGAGTAAGTCCCATTGAGTTCAGAAGGACTTACCTCAGAGTAAGCATAGTTAGGATTGTAGCCTCAATAAATACAGTGGCTTATACCCAGCATTGGTCCTACTCCAAGTAGACCCACTGAAATTAATGGACATGACTAACTTAGGTTTATTCATGTCACTGGATCTACTCTGAATACAACTTACTTGGATACAACCCAACAACAGCGCAATCAAATGCATGCTTTCTTAGAAGTAAGTCCCACTGTGTTCCATGGGGATTACCCTCAGGCAAGAGGGCATAAGGTATCAGCTTGAATAAATCCAGTGTCTTAACCAAGAAGAAAGAAAAGCCGTTCATTAATCCCTGTCAAATATTTTCAAAAGGATTTTTTCCGTTATTTTCATTCTTTCTTTTAATAGATACTCACAACTCTTTTTTCACCATTTACATTGGACTGTTCTTTGTCCTCAAGAGGATCTGTTGAACACAAAGAATAAATCAGAAGGCTTCAATAGCACCTGCAAATGCCGTGCTGACCTCTTCTGTATAAATCAAGGTTATTTTTCCAGGTCTGTGTGAAAGTTACAGAGCAACTGGTAGAAATTGCTCCCCAAAGCATCACAGTGTATAAGGATTCAGTTTGTTCATGGGAAGGAGGGAGACAGACTTCATTTATCAGGGCCTCATGCTGCCTTGTACTAAGCACACAGCTGTTCCATCTGGTCCCATGTCTCCATTATGTGGAATCTATGCGCAGCCCAATGCAGAGGGGGAGGGGCAACCCTTTTCAACCAGTGTGTTGAGGGTGGGCCCTCCCATAAGGCTTGGGGTGGAAACCTTTTCCAGCCTGATGGCTACATTACCTTGTTAGGAACCTTCTGTGGAGTCCACACACCAATGTGATGTATGTGTGTGCAAGAAACAGGGGAGGGCGGGTGGAGAGAGAGAGAGAGAGAGAGAATGGGAACAGTGGGAGTGTCAAATCAAACCAGAAGTGAAACCAGGGATGGTTCCACAGGGATATGTTACCAACTGCAGGAGTGCTTATTTGTTTCCCTTGTCCTCTGATTACCGTACTTTTCCGTGTATAAGACTAGGGGTATTTTTTTTACTATAAATTAAGGTTAAAAATCTGGGGGCGACTTATACACAGATAGTGCATATGCCCATTTTCTAAATTTGGGGTCCCCAAAAGTAGGGGGTGTATTATACCTGGGGTGTCTTATACACGGAAAAATACAGTATGTACAGTGGTACCTCGGTTTAAGAACAGTCCGGTTTAAGAACAATTTGGTTTACAAACTCTGCAAAACCGAAAATAGTGTCTTGGTTTGAGAACTTTACCTCAGTCTAAGAATGGAATCCGAACGGTGGAAGGGCACCGGTGGCAGGAGGCCTTATTAGGAAAAGCGTGCCTCGGTTTAAGAATGGTTTTGGTTTAAGAAGTCTGTGGTGCCCTCTCATCAAAAGGATACCAAATCCTGTAATGCTGTTCTTGTGACTTCGTACCACTTGGAAGTGGGAAGCACACAACAGTATGAATAAAATGCAAAGGAAAAGAAGACAGAAGTATACCGTAATTTAAAAAGTATGAATGCTCTTCATTTTATGAAGGCATCATTTGGCATAATCAAGAGCCTGCTATTACCTTCTTCGTGAGAACTGTTAGATGAGACGATTACAGTTCCTGCATCAGTGCTCATGTTCGAGAAGGCATTAACAGCAAACACTTTGACCTGGAAGGTACCTGGAAAGAAGACACGGGAAAAGGTAAATAAGGGCAAATAAGAAGCTGGGAACCAAAGATCCACAGAGCCAGGCAGATTAAGGAGTGAAACTTGTTAGGGCAGGTGCAAAGTCTATTGGTGCCAATCAGGGAAGGGTACCACCTTGTAAAAAGGGGGTGGGAACATGGATTCATGTGGCTTGATGGACAAAAAATGGAGCCAAAAATATTAGTACAAGACAAGTCCCTTTCACCCACGATTTTATAGCAATTTGAGTGAACAAGGTGCTTTAATTTATGTGATATCTTTATCTGTTATTTATGAATGTATCAACGTAGTCCTCTTGGAAATGCTCAACAATTTAGTAAAAAACATTTATGTATTAAAACACAAATCAAATATCTCATCCCTTGGAACAATGAAGCGGGGGTGGGTGTGTACATCAGAGGTACAGCATCTGCTTTGCAAGCTGAGGGCTCCAATTTCAATCCCTGGCATCTCTGGGTAGGGCTGGGGAGACAATACTGTGCTAGAAGGACCAGCTGTCTGACTCATTATAAGGCAGCTCCCTATGCAACATCTGGAGGGCCACAGGTTCTCCATTCATAAGATTGGGCTTTGGTTTCATCCAGCTGGGTTCTTCTTATCTTCCGTCCCAAATACTGGTCATCTGACCAGTCTCAGGGCCAGCCTCAGTTTTGAGGGTCCCCTTGTGCCAGATGCCCCCGGTGGGCCCATTCCTCCTCCTTGCTGTCACTCACTTGCTTTCCTTCAGCCACACAGAGGGAAAGGGGATGGGAGCTCCTCCTTCTCACCCCCATGTGGTGTATGTATGGTACACTGCAAATTCCCCCTTCCCTTCTCTTTCTCTCTCATTTTTCATACTTTTAAAAGAAGACTCATCTGGCTCAGTTACACGTTTGTGCTTTTGTGTGGAAGTACCTTCAGACTTCACTGGGATGCTGTAGGTCTCAGCTTCTCCTTTGGAGAAGTCCTTCAAGTGGGAAAAGGTCTCATTCAGCCCGGTCACCTCAAACCTCAGTTTTTCAGGAGACCCATGACGTACAGAGACTTTTATCTCCAGATCTTCTCCTAAAACCACAGAGTGGGAGCTCAATATGGCCTGAAGACCAGAGATTGCTTCGACTAAATGAACCGTCAGGATTTCCGAAACGTCTGCTTCTGTGGTGTTGCTGGACGCAACTATTTCAAGATGATGTACGCCAGGACCAATCAGCCGTTGGGATGCGCCATCCAGGGTGAGATTGTGAGGAGCAATTCCTTCCTTCACCCTGGACTCCAGCAGAGTTTTGTTATCAGCCAGCACGGTATAGGTCACTCCACTACCTGAAAAGGAAAAATGGTTTCCAAAATGTGGTGTAAATTATATCTCGTTTCGCATCCTTTTGCAAAACATTTATTTTATGTACTAAATACTGTATCAGTTTATTTACCGTAATACTATAGCAATGAGGTTTGTTTACTTATTTGGCACCATCCATGTGCATGGCATTACAAAAGAATCAAATATAAAAATAATAAAACCGATTAAAAAGAAAGCAGAGGCAGATGTCAAACACAGCAGCACTGAAACAAGCAAAAAAACAATCCATCAAATTTACAGTTTTAAATGACAGAAATCAGCTACAACATGCCTTTGAGAATAAAACTGTTTTCAACACCTGTCTAAAATGGGAAGTCAATGGACCTTACCTGGTTGGAGAACCACATTTCAAAATTTGGAAAAGTGTTAATTTCAAAGGAAGACTGCGCTTTGGGACATGTATGGTTTAAGAAAGTCTGAATTACATGGATTTGCCTTCAAATGCAAACTGAATTGAATTTCTCCCTAAGCATGAAATGTGTTTTGTTTTTTAAAAAGGACAGTTCCAGCAGAGGTCTCTCCTATGTGCTCTGAAAGTACATTGTTCAAACTACTATTGATCTGCCAAAGAATATATAAACAAAAACGAAGTGATGGCTCTGACCTCCATTAAGTTCCACTTGAATCCATAACACCTCTTCATAAAGAGTCCTGCAATGTGAAGTGTTCCCTACTTCATATTTGCTGAAGCACCCGGTCACCAAAAGCTCATCCATTTTGTCTTGCACGGTGATCAGTTTCTGAGCTGTGACGTGCCACTCGCTGGTTGTGCACTCCACAAAAATGGTGAATTCGCCAGGAGATGTGAAGCGATGGGTCACATTGCTAGACAGGCTTGAGGTGCATAATGGAACATGTTAGACGCAGAACAAGCCAAACCTGCAACAAAATGTTGCAGCGCGAGTGCTCCTGTTTAGGATTTTAGTCAACCAGCAACCACACCCTGTTCCAGGATAATCCATTCCATTCTCCAACAATGCTCATATGTGCATTTTTCAAGTTAAAACTGCATCATTTTTGCATCATTTAAAGCATTCATTTCATTCTTTTGCTGTGGCATTGGGAAGCCTTTCTCTCTCTTCTACCTAGAACAGTGTGTTTCAGTCTGAGAGCCAGGGGGCAACCATTGACCCTCAGTCCACTTTCAGGTGGGCCTCAGCACTGCAGCCTGCCCACTCTGTCCTGCTTGTGCTGTGGCCTTTGGGCTGAACTGATGCCAGCACCATACCTGGCAAAAGCAGAATGCAGGCCAGGGCCATCATACCCAAAGACGCTAGGGGTGAGGGGCACCCGGGCGCCAGGCTCTCAGGGGCACCAGGCCGAGAGTCTGGGGTCCGAAGGTTGAGTCCGGGGAAGAGTCCACCCGTCAGTCGGAATGCCACGGCGGGCTCTTCTATGGGCAGCTCTGCGCTGCAAGTTTGGGGGCAACCGAGCCAGTGAGACGCTGAGGCGGCTGGCCAGCTCCACCCTCCTACGCACCTGGGACTGTGCAACCTGGGGGTGGGACGCCAGGCGGATCTTTGCACCCCTGGGTGCCCTGATGCAGGCATATTGTGGGAGCCCCTTAGAGACATGAGATACAGCATGCTGTACCATGCAAAGCTAGAGGGGAATGAAAGAGAGGAAATGGATGGCAGACAAGCAGAGAAGCCAGAGAAGTGTGAGAGAAGAAAAGGGAAGCGTGGGAAGGAGGGAGGTGAATGGGTCAGGCAGACCAAGGCAGAGGAAAAGGAGAGCTGTTTGGAGCTGCTACTGCACCTTCTGGCCCCTCCACTTCACACGCACACCCCAGTCATCCTTCTTTCCAGCCCCTTCACTTTATACCCTTCTGATGTTCCAGGGGCTGCATGCTGGTGGTGGGCGTGGCTAGAAGCAAATGTGGGCGGAGCAATGGAAGGGACTCTTACTTTGTACAGGGGGCTACATTACAGCCATGCAAAATCAAGATGTCTCAACAAACATACACCTTTCCATCTGCATCCGGGCAAGGAAGATGCAGTCTGACAGCTCAAAGACACATCCCAGTCAGAGGTAAGGTCTGGGGTGATGGGGAGAGTCTCGAGCTGGGTAGTCCTTAAGCTGGGTAGTCCTTAAGGGATTCAGTCCCCAAGGATGAGGTTCTGCTCTCCTGATTTGGGGCATCACTGACAACTTGAAAGGTGTCTTCAATCATCACCATCATCAAATAAGAAAACAACAAAACATTCACTTCCTCATCGCCTGGCTGCAAAAACTTACGTTGGAGGGTAGTATGGATCAATAGTGTTTCCGTCTCCGGTGCTAATGATGCAGGAGAGATTGCCAGAATAAGGAGAAAGTAGCCACTTCACTGATATGGTGATGTTTTCAAAGATGAAGCTTTCCTCCGTCACAGCCAGTCGCAAGCCTGTAAAATAGTGCACAGAATAACAGCACCTCTCTGCATGCTTGGAGAGGTCATGCAGGTGAAATTGCCTGCACTGGTCCATCTAGGTGCAAGCTGGTCACTGGAAGATGCTTCCCAACTTGCTGGTGGTACCTGTGGGTGTAGAAAGTGCTGCTGCTTACCTTCCATGCAGTGGTATTGAACGGACAGGTAGCTTCCCAAACTTGGACAAGGATCTCCAAAGAAGGTCCCATCAGCTGCCACCTGGCATGCTTGGAGTCCATGGCACTGCCCTGCAAGGTTTGATGCAACAGCATGTCATTTTCGCTCATATAATGATTTTCAATGTACACTTTACCACAATGTATGCCTTTTATATGCATTACTTGGCTAGAGAACAGGATTGCAAAACTTGGAGAAGTGCGGATTTTGAAGGTCGGCTGCGTTTCAATTAGCGCCTTGCTTTGCCACATAGATTTGCCTTTAAATGCACACTGAATCAATTTTCTCCCCCATCTGTGTTCGAAACACTGAAGTCCCCTTAGCCTTACCTGCAACTTCATCCTTTACACTTATCCAGCTACATTCCTCTTCGACATCGAACTGCAGGGGAGTCTCTAGCACACAGAAGTGAGGTGTTTTCCGTCCATAAAAGCTTTCTCCAATCTGAATTACTTCTCCTGAGCCACACTGCACTGTGGCATTGAAGTTGTCGCAGGCAATGCTGTGGCCTGATTCTGTGCACACGCATACAAGAAACACCATGAGTGTGTGGCATTGTTGGCTAAAGACACAGTCCACTTAAAAGCAAGTATACATAAGGCCATCACTATTAAAACAAACATACATAGAACCATCATCATTAAAAACAAAGAGAGCTTTAAAACAGTGCTCTGTGGGATTGCAGAAATTTAAACGGGTTGCTCCAAGCTGACTGTTTAAAAAAATGCGTACAATCCTCGTGAAAAGCACACTAGCATTATTTTTCCTCTTAACCCTTCCCTGCCCCAGACGACAAATCCCATGCCTTTACTTTTTCCAAAAAGTTGAGTGGGAATTTCATAGAGTTGAGAGCACTTTCAGAATGATCCTCTAGGTGGCATGAATAAGATTCAGAAAAGAATCAGGAGAGAAAATTCTAGCAACCACGAGTGAGACCTGCAACAAGATGTTGCAGTGTAAAATGCTCATCCCACATCCCCTGCAGCCCCAGATTTGGGTGAGGGGTTCTTCAGAAATCATTCAAGGTTCTGTGGCCACTCACCAAACTCACTAAATGGGACTCCATCCTTCTTTTGTGCTTCTCCAAGCCCCCAGGGTCACCTGAACATGCTGAAATGGGGCTGATTTGGCCCATTACTGCTGACACTCCCCACTTGAGTTAATTATTGGAGGAAATGAGAGCATGGTATTGTGCACACACTGAAACTGCTAATAAACATATTTGAGGGAATAGCACTAATCAAGCAAGCTACAAATATACATTCTCAAATGCATGGGTTAGGTTGTTTTACACAGGACAGCCTTCTATTTTAAGTGTTATGTGTTGCACCTATGATTATAAATAAGTATATGCGTTTTGCTGCAGATCTGTGTTCTGTGCAAATCTTATTTTTTAACTCTTTTGGGGTGATGTGTGGTGCAAGTAGTTACCCTTAAGTTGAGTTCAGGACCTCTTACCAAACTCGCAAATAAAGTCAAACTCCTGGCTGCAGTTCTCTGTTACACCCCAGTCATAGCCGGCGTTTTTCAGGATATAGCCACATGATGACGAGAGAACGGAAGGCAGGTCTTGGTGCCACTTACTGTAGGTGATATTTGAGGTATCGAGCCAAACCATGGACCCTGCATGGAAGGAAGCTGCATCATGAGTGCACATGCCGCTCCTACTTGA
Source organism: Podarcis filfolensis (assembly GCF_964270895.1). Lineage (NCBI taxonomy): Eukaryota > Metazoa > Chordata > Lepidosauria > Squamata > Lacertidae > Podarcis > Podarcis filfolensis. The sequence goes on from NC_139611.1 coordinate 49,760,303, forward strand.
ACAACTGGGATGAGTGACTCTGTCAATTTATGTTTCTCTCAGTTTCTCCTTGTTCCAGTCCTGAATTCAGTTTAGCATATTTCTGCACGAGTTTGCAATTTTTAAAAAATCACAAAAATTGGTCAGCATTTTAGTGCACTTTTCCTAGCAAGCAATTTTCCTCGGTATAATGCATTTTTGTATGTTATCTTCACTGTTATATGCATTTTCTGAAGGGTTTTCTTGTCTTTTCAATTTAAAAATTCAACCATTAAAACCAGATACTTGCCTTAAGAAAATAAGATGAAAGTGGAAATATCCAGTATTCTGCATTTTCCATTAGTTAGATATTGATTGTGGGACGTGGTCACATTTTTGCATATCTTATGGGTTCAGCTCATATAGGACTATGTCGCTGGGACTCAGCTGGCTAATATTTCATCAGTAGCACAGTGAAAAAAATCTTAGCATAATTTAATCCACTGACATCCAGTGTGCTTGTTTATTACATTTTTACTCTACCTTTCTTCCAAGGATCTCAAGATAGCAACATAAAGTTCTTCTCAGCCCTTGTTTTATCCTCAAAACAAACCTGTGAGGAAGACTAGGCTGAAAGAGTGTGACTGGTTGCCCCAAGGCAACCCAACGAGCTTCATGGTTGAACAGAGATAGGAACCAGAGTCTCCACAGTCTTGGTCTGGTACACTAACTAACCAAGGTGTAGCCAACCATGGTGCTCTCCAAATCATAAAATCATAGACTTGGAAGGGGCCCCAAGGGTCATCTAGTCCAACCCCCTGCAGCCTGGCCAATGGCCAAGGGTCATGGGAGTGTAGTCAGCAACATCTGGAGGATCCCAGATTGGCTACCCCTGCTCTAACCTCTAAACCAGGAGTGAGACACCTATGGCCCTGAATATGCTGTCAGACTCCAAATCCCATCAGTCCCAGCCAGCATGGCCAATAGTTAGGGATTATGGAAGTTATAGTCCAGCAACATCTTTAGGAAGGCAGGTTCCCCACCCCTGCACCGCACCTTGCCAACATGTCCCCCCCTTCAACATTTCACAAAACAGGGATACTATTTTTCCCTACCTTCAGTAGTTTCATTGGAGGAAGAACTGTAGGTTATGCCGATCCACCATTCGTTGCCCTCAGAGATGTGCTCCTGCAGAAACATCTGGGTTTCTTCATTTTCAATAAAGACCAGGTGGCCCCCTCCTCTCTCACACCAGCTCTGGGCACTCGTGAAAGTGCGCTGGAGCCTCACAAACTCATAGCATGAGCTATTGAAAGCCACTTGGTATTTTGAACATGGTATACCCTCCACAAGGGAGAAATCCTCTGCAGTAGAACTGACGACAAGAGGGATGATGAGGCTTATGATGAGGAGCTTCATGTTCGATTCAGCTGCTTACCAAGTCCTGTTTTGGAACTGATGCAGCCCACCACTCTTTTTGACCTTTTCTGCAGATATTTGAGGTGTCATTCTACTCTGGCATGTGCTTTTCTCGCCTCAACCTTCCCTTCCCTGGACAATAAGAGCAATGGCTCTGTGGAATAGCTTGCTCCCAATAAACAAAGGTTATTGCACAGGGGAAAACATTTTTTCTTTATGCCAAGATGTGCCGATGGATATGAGACAGGCCATTGTACAATTGTTCAAATAAAGACGGTATACACAGTGGGCTTTAATTTATAGCCTTTCATGTGAGTAGAGAAGATTACTTTGATATATACACCCACTGGACATATGGCAACCAGAGATAAAGGACCCTGTAAAAGAAGCTATTGTACCTTAGCAGCTGGGCATTCAACCTCAAAATAACCATTTAGAAACTCAGAAAGCTGGTGCACCATAATAATCAAACAGAAATTCTGTATCTGCAATGAAACATTGGAGTTGTGTTTTTCCATTCAGTGTGTGAACCAGGGCATGCACTAGAGAAGGGTGCATCCATCCATGTTGGTTTCTTGTTTTTTTCCTCAATTAATTTCAGTTTTCCACATTTCCACATTGATTTACAATTTTATTTATTTTGAAGACGTCGTGAAAATTAATCAGCATTTCAGTGCGAATTTCTCATGAAATACACATTTTTATATGCAATTTTGCCTAATATTTTCCGTGATATTTTCACTATCAATGCTTATGCACACTTCACCCCAGTATATGCATATTTGTTTTATTTTATAATAATTTTTTATTGGTTTTTACACATATTTTCCAGCATATCATTCTTTTAAACATCATTTCAAAATCTTTGGCTATCACAGCCTAAGACCTCCCAGAAGTCCTTCACTTTCTTACATTCCCACCACATATGGTAAAAAGTACCCTCCTTTTCTTTACACAGTATATGCATTTTTGTACATATTACCTGGGTGAAGACCTGCAAGGAAAAATTCAGAGAAGTGTGGATTTTGAGAGACGGCTGCAATAAGCTTATTCTGCAGGCTTTGCTTGATGGACTGGGGGACAGACAATTTCCTCCCCTGATACCAGTTATAAATGTGGTAGAGGTGTATTGGCCAGTGCCTATGAAATTACCAGCACCAGTGAGGAACTAGACAGTCCATCAAACACATAAGGAGAGGGATAAAATTCAGTTGTCAACCCAACATTCAGCTTTTGTTTGTGTGGGTTTTTTTGTGTATATATATATATATATATATATATATATATATATATATATAAACTTTGCTTTTGAATAGTTTTGTGAAATTGGGGCAGGGGGAACAACACTCACCGATGCAGAAATTTGATCAACTGAACCTCAGACTAGAAAATGAGAAACTGAGAGGAACTGAAACTGGCAGATTTGTCAGTTTCTACTTGGTTGCAAGTACTTTACCACTTAGAAAAGGATGCTTTGATTACTAATAACTGGTAAAAAAGAAGATTATTTTCAAAAGATGGACTCACACTGAGACAGGAAATGTATCATGCTATATGGCTTTTAGCCTCTGACATACTGGTACTGGCAAGTTCAGTGGCGTAGCGTGGGGGGTGCAGGGGGGACCGGCCGCACCGGGCGCAACATCTGGGGGTTAGGGTTAGGGGGCACAAATCCACGGGTTAGGGGGTGCAAATTACTTGCCTTGCCCCAGGTGCTGACAACCCACGCTACGCCACTGCCGGTATTCACAATAAATACTCTGACCTTGCCTTGATAACTAGCCTGGTGGTTGTTATGCTTTTTACCAGACCTGTCATCCTAACAGAACATGCTTCTGTGATGCTAAGCTCTCATAATGTCTTTATAGCTGTGCTGCTCCTAATCAGTTTTGCAGCTGGCAACTTAGGTGGGACTGCTAAATGCTTGATCAGCCTTCTGTTATTATCATAATGCAATGTCTGCTGAGGGATGGAATCTAGGCCTGCTGCATAGGCACCCCAGAGTCTAACTCTGCAGAAGCCTAAATCTACCCTAATTGAGCTTGCACGGGTACGTCCACTGTTAGTCATGCTTCCCTTCTCTTCTGTAGCTTTCCGAAATTTAGAATATACGATCACTGGAGCACCAAAAATTAGGGAAGAGGCAGAATGGTGGCCATTAGTCAGCGCTGCCATTTTTTTGGTGGCAAATCCTATTTTCCTCTCAGAATATCCTGGAATGACAAAATATCCAAGATATTTTGGAAAAATAAAATGATGGCTCCTGGGAGTCAACAACTAAAAGAAGCCTTCCATACCCAAAGGATTCATAACTGAGATCCTTTTTTTCATATTACATATGTCTCTATCCTTTCAAGAAATCACCCCCTTTGATATGCAACTGTGTGAGTTGACTCTTACACAGAACGAGCATTTTTTCAGGATGTAACACTTGCTGATCTGAAATCATTTACTCCAAATAGTCCCAAAGAAATTGTCCCAGGATGGTGCCTCATTCCCCACAAGTTCTTATTATACTTTACAGCCTCTTGGCTCATGGTATAGACTGCCCTCAATGGAAGGACTGTCTCATGCCACCCCGTTCCAGCCAGCTCAAAAGGGCATAAGAGGACAAAGGGACTTTAAGGTAAAGCATTATATTGTAAGTCACATCACAGTACACAGGCATGCATTGTTTAGCTGGTGGACTCCTGGTATGTTTTTCATTATGTTCCCTTAGCTAGAAGGGGCCATAGCTCAGTGGCAGAACACACGCTTTGCATACATAAATGTTTTGTGTCAGCTCCTGGTGTATCATGTAGGTTGTGAAAAACACAAAGGAGAAACACTCCTGGTCTGAGATGTCAAGACGTCCTGGGTAGACTCCATTTAAGGCAGCTCCATATGTTCCATATGTTCCTGGAGGCAGGCAAATGTTGTCTCCATCTTCAAAAGGTGGGGAAAGAAGACCCAGGTAACTACCAACTGGCCAGCTTGACGCTGATACCAGAAAAGGTCCTAGAACAGATAATTAAACGATTGGTTTGTGAGCACTTAGAAAAAGATGCTGTGATTACTAAGACCCAGAATGGGTTTCTCAAAAACAAGTTATGGCAGACGAATCTCATTTCTTTGATAGAGTTACTAACTTGATGGATCAGGGGAATGCTGTAGGCATAGTGTATCTTGATTTCAGTATGGCTTTTGACAAAATCCCTCATGATAGTATTGTTGAGAAGCTGGTAAAATGTGGGCTGGGCAAGGTAACTGTTAGGTAGATTTGTAGCTGTTTAACTGGCCGAACCCAAAGAATGTTCATTAATGGATGCTCATAATCCTGGAAAAAAGTGACAAGTGGGGTGCCACAGGGTTCTGTCCTGGGCTCGTTGTTATTCAACATCTTTATAAACGACTTGAGTGAAGGAATTGAGGGGATGTTAATCAATCTGACACCAAACTGGGAGGGGTAGCTAATGCTGCAGAAGACAGAATCAGGATTCAAGATGACCTTAACAAATTGGAGAACTGGGCCAAAACTAACAAAATGAATTTCAGTAGGGACAAATGTAAGGTTTTACATTTAGGCAGGAATAACCAGCTGCATTAAATATAAGATGGTAGACACCTGGCTTGCCACTAGGACATGTGAAAAGGATTTGTGGTCTTCGTAGACCACATGCTTAACAGCAGCTAATTTTATTCTAGGCTGCATCAACAAATGCATAGTATGCAGGATAAAGGGAAGTAATAGTTCTGCTCTATTCTGCCTTGGTCAGAACCCACATGTAGTACTATATCTAGTTCTGGGCACCACAATTTAAGAAGGATATTAACAAGCTGGAACATGTGCAGAAGAGGATGACCAAGATGATCAACAGTCTGAAAACAAACCCTTATGGAAGAGTTGGGTATGTTTAGCTTGGAAAAGAGGAGACAGAGAGGAAATATGATAGCCGCCTTGAGATATCTAAAGGGCTGTCACATAGAGGATTGAGCAAGCTTGTTTTCTCCAGCTCTGGAGGATAGGACCTGAACCAATGGATACAAGTTACAAGGAAGGAGATGCCAATGAAACACCAGAAAGAACTTTATGGTGGTAAGGGCTGTTTGACAGTGAAATGAACTCCCTTGGAAGGTGGTGGACACTCCTTCATTGGAGGTATTTAAACAGAGGTTGGATGGCCATCTGTCATGGATGCTTTAGTTGAGATTACTGCATTGCAGGTGTTTGGGCTAGATGACCTTCAGGGTCACTTCCAACTCTATGGTTTTATGATTCTGTTATTCTACTAACTATTAGCCACAACATCCCTGAACGTTGGGCATGTTGGCAGAGGCTGATGGGAGTTGTTGCTCTTGTTTTTCTTGTAGGAGAACAGTCATAGCTCAGTGGTTGAGCATCTGCCTTGCAGGTAAAACTCCCCTGCAGTGCTTGTGTTGACAGTTCAGAGCTAGAAAAACCAACATGATATAAGGCAGCTTCCTATATCCCTCTATGCAGAAGTGGGCAATATTTATGGTCCCCCATCCCCCCAGATGATGTTTAGTTACAACTCCTACCATCCTTTACCATTGGGCATGTTGACTTGGACTGATGGGAGTTGAAGTTGAACAACAGAAGGAATGCATCACTTTGGTTATTCCTACTGGAGGGGAAGGACTGTGACTCAGTGAGAGAGCACCTGCTTTACAAAGAAAAGGTCCCAGGTTCACTCTCCAACATCTCCAGACAGGGCTGGAAATGTCCTGTCTGAAACCCTGAAGAACCACTGTTATTAATTGTAGACAATAGTGAGCTAAATGATCCAATGGACTGACTTACTATAAGGCAGCTCTCTGTGTTAGCTAACCAAAAGGAAACTAGGTTAATCCATCCACCTAAGGAGAGGATCAGACAAGGTACAGACAGCCAAGGAGACTGATAGTAGCAGTTTTCATTTTTGCACGTTCCCATTCACTCAAATGTCCCCCTCCCCTCCACTTCCAAGCCACTGTGCTGAAACGTGTCCCCTTTTTCTGGCAAAGAGATTTCCTTGATTCCTCAAAGCTCATTTCACAATATACATTCTTCTGTATTGTATAAGCTGAGTCAGCTGCTCCAGCTAGTGCTGTCACAAGGTTATTGAGGTGTTTATCTTAATTGGTAAGATGTAATAAACCTTCCCTTGATAAGCTATCTTGACTGGGTACAAAAACCAACACATTCTCAGTACATGCACCCAAAGTTAGCAATGGTAGGTTAGGCTGGGAGACTGTGGCTGACCTGAGCCCACCTAGTGAACTTCATGGCTGAGTGGTCTCCCAGCTCTAGACCAGGCATGGCCCAAGTCCGTTTTGGGGGCCTAATCCGGCCCGCCAGTCAGTTTAGGCAAGATCCTTAAAAAAGCTCAACAACTTCAATCCTAAAAAAAAGGTGAACAACTTTGGTTGGCCCTTACGGCCCTTCACTCCATCAAATCTGGCCCTCTTTGGAAAAGTTTGGACACCACTGTCCTAGACACATACCCTCAAAGTGTGGCAAATAAATAAATGTTGCTTAGCTGTCTATTGAAAGATTCAAGAGCCTCGTAAATATATGTTTTGTTTACTAAAGAGCTGTTCCGGTGACACTTGTGGGTGGAATGAGTGCATGCTTGGAGAGCAGTGGTTGCAGCTAGGGTTCACATGGGTTTGTTTAAAGGTTTGAAGAAAGCCTATGTGTGTACAAGCATTCCACTCTGGAAGGCAGGATGGCCCTGAATGCCATTTGTTCAGCATCACACATGGGGAGAGTTGCATTCAGGTCCTGCTTGCGGGCTCCCCATAGGCATCTACTTGGCCCCTGTGAGAAAAAGATGCTGGACTAGATGAGTCTTTGGCCTGGTTCTGCAGGGGTCTTCTCAGGTTCTTAAGCGTACGCACAGAAACCTCTCAGCAAAATGAGGAACCTTGGATCAGTCCTCAGCTATTAAATACACTTCTACTTTATTGCCAACAGATATCACGTCCGCAAGGCAATCTCTAACAATGATAATGGTTAGACCTTGCATCTCCTGGCACAAGGAGATAACAACTCCCAATCAATTCAGTAAATATATTGCTATGTTCTGAACTTACCAATTTTGCTGTTGCATCTGCTGGCTCATAACACACTGCCCAGGCAGATTCATATATGCATCAAGCTTGCTAATACTTTTGTTTACAGACCCTGCTTTTACTACGGAATTATGCAGTTTTAAGTGCACTTGATAAGAGAGCCACGTTTAAAACAGTTAAGTCTCCTCTGCTCCATACAGCAACAGAGATAAATGGCAGGTTCAAAGGTAGCTAGTTGTTACCTGTTGTCATTCAACTGCTGTTGACTATGATAAACAGAAGAAGAAATGAACGAGTAAGACCTGCAGTAAAATGTTGCAGTGTGGAGTACTCCTGCTCTGATTTCCAAACAGGATACTCCATTTTCCATTCCATCATCCGACCACCAGTGTTTTGCACTGGAGAAGGCTGTGCACCTTTGGCACCCAAACAGTTTGCCAGCTTTCCTTTTCTTTGCCATGCTCTGGATATGCTTTTGGGATTAGGCTGTTATAGACACTGACTGGTCCTGATAGCTCCACTTTGAAATATGCAATGGATAGCTTAATGCTGGAGCACAAACATGGCATGCAAAATGTCCCAGGTTCATTGCTTGTTTGCTTTGATTATGTCTACTGTACTCTGCTATTCAAATCAATTTCCAAAAGCAGCTTCCATCAAAAACCAAAATATAACAATAAAATACTGCATAGAAATAACAAAAAAAAAGACGTACAGCTGTGCTAAATTCCAGCAACCCCTGCCCCTGCCCCTGGAATAAAAATATATTCGAACACCATATAAAATTAGGAAGAAAGAGAAAGTGTGTCAGCTTCCCATGGAGAGAATTCTATAACTTGTGAAAGCCTAAATAGTGTTTTGTTTATATTGGAGAGGCTGATGCTGTGAGTGTATCTTACATATTGATTAATTGCCACAGATTATGTGGGAGGGTGATTAAAAGCAGGAGGATAACACAGAAAGTGCAGAAATGCAACAGACTAACAGTAAATTTGCCTGGATTCTCTGTAAAAGGCAGAGATGCTCCCACTTACTCATTTTCCACAGTAACATATCTTTCTAGCCTTGGTTTTACAGCCAAAGGAAAAGATCAGCATTAGGGCTCCTGTGGTTTTCACATAATATGTGGTGCTGCCCTTCAACAACCTAGGAAAATTTTTTGCAGATCTAAAATATTCCTGGACCTAGTTTCAAACTTATGCAGCAAGAGCCTTATTCAGTAAAAACTGCCATTTAGTTCTAGCAGACGCATATGTTAATTGCTTAATTGGTTATTAAGAGAGATTTAAACACATTTTGGGACAGCGGTTAATAAGCTTCTGATTTTCTAAGTCTAATTCACATGAGATTTTGTGACATGCAATGGGTCGTGCAGAGTCTTCATGTGGAGCATGTAACCTCACAGTTAGCGATGTTCAAGTTTCAGAAGGGAGAGTAAGAGTCAACAAGAGCCATTTTTACTAGCATTCAAAATTAAATTATTATTATTGTTATTATTATTATTATTATTATTATTATTATTATAAATCATCTGAAAGCCTTTGTTGTGACTATCTTCTATTTTCTGATACAAATTACTGGTAAATCGCTGTTGGGTGGATATGTGGGGGGAGCGTGCAATTTTCGAAAAGTTGTTAGTGTACACATATTTGCCTCAGTTTCCCTTACGTCTCCCTCTGCTCCCTGTTCCCTGCCATAACTGTCTGTTTTCACCCACTTAGGCTGGTCGCTTCCTTGTAGAACAGATCTGGTCTCATGACCCCAGACTTGAGCAATAGCCAAAGCACAAGAGACTAGGGAGGACGAGCCAGTCAAATGTGTGGCTGCAGTACTGCCAGCTGAAGGCCATGTCCAGGTTCTTGATACCAAACCTGTAGGGTTGTGGTAGAGCATCTGCTCTGCGTGCTGAAGGTACCAAGTCCCTGGCATCTCCAGGCAGGGCTGGGTCCTCCAGATGTTGTGGGGCTCCAAGTCCAATCAGCCCCGGCCAGCATGGCCAATTATTAGAGTTGTTGTTCAGGAACATCTGGGCATCCACAGGTTTCCCAGTTGACCACTTTGATCTGCAGAACAGGCATTTTATAAGTGTAAAATAATGCTTGCTGTGCAAGCAACTGATATTTTAGTGCGGCAGTTCCTATTCTCTGGAATACACTGCCTAATAATATTAGGCAGGTAACTTCATTGTACACTACTTTTTAAATGGCTGCTAAAAACTTGCCTCCCCAGATGCGTACAGTGGTACCTCGGGTTACATACACTTCAGGTTACAGACTCCGCTAACCCAGAAATATTACCTCGGGTTAAGAACTTTGCTTCAGGATGAGAACAGAAATCGAGCGGCAGCATGGCAGCAGCAGGAGGCCCCATTAGCTAAAGTGGTGCTTCAGGTTAAGAACAGTTTCAGGTTAAGAACGGACCTCCGGAACAAATTAAGTACGTAACCAGAGGTACCACTGTACTTTAATTCTGTACATTTGTGTTTTTATTTAAAACTGTTAATTTTATCTACCGTATATACTCGAGTATAAGCCGACCCGAGTATAAGCTGAGGCACCTAATTTTACCACAAAAAACTAGGAAAACTTATTGACTCGAGTATAAGCCAGTTCAGCACTGGTGGCAGCAGCGGCGGAGGAAGGTGGCAGCTGGTGGCAGCAGCGGCTGGTGGCAGCAGCGGCGGAGGAAGAACAAGCAGCCCTAAAGGGCTGCTTTTCAGCTGCTCGTTTCTCCGTCGCCTCCGCCGACAGCAGCAAAGGAGGAGGAGGACGACGACGAAGGAGCAGCCCAAAAGGACCCTCACTCGAATATAAGCATTAAAAAAGTGCTGAAAAAGTCGGCTTATACTCAAGTATATACGGTATGTTTTGATTATTTTAATCTGCTGTTTTTAAAACCTGTTTTTATTGCTATTTTTAAAATGGATATTTCATATGCCTCTCTTGATATGAACATAATACTCAGACCCTTAGTTGGCATTGTTCCAGTGCTAGGAAAAGGTTTACACTTCCCCCCAAGGCTTTTGATACACTAAGGCAGCGGTTCCCAAAGTTGGTGGTGCTGTGGGATTACCCAGGCAGGTGCTAAGAGGTAACGGCATGGGGTGCTGGAGGTGCCAATGACTATCAAACTTTGAAAAGCTGGTATCCCTGGATCAAGTTCATCAGTTTAATTCAATCAATTAAACTACATAGTTTTAATTGGATTTTGAATATGTGCAAATGTTACTGTTTTGAATTTCATTGTGTAATTATATTCCTTAGTGGGTGGTGCAAATTGCTATTATGAATAATGCTTTTCATAGAGAAGGCTAAGGGGTGCTGGGGGAGGGAGTTGTTACTGGTATACTCCCAAAGCATCCTGTGGCTGTTACGGGGTTTGTTTTGTTCCGTTGTTGTAGTATAATGTATATTTATTTGTTTTAAACGTGTTGCAGGTAACCTGGAAACCTTTTTGCAACAAGTAACTAACACGTCTAATAACAACAATTAATAATACCATTTTATGTAAACCACTATGTGGTATATTAATCTTGCCAAATAACAGTATGATTATAGCAGAAGTAGTAATCTATTACATATCGAAGCAGTGGAGACAAGACATGCCGAATGAAGCAAACTTCCCAAGCTAAGGAGAAGCCGATGGCGATTTGGGAGGGATTTCCTCTCCTCCAAACTAGGTGATCCTAAACCCCGCAACTTCGGGGCGCGCGGACTAGCCTTTGCAGAGAAAGTGTGAATCTCAGCAGAAAAGTAAAGAAAGTCATGCGGATTAATACTCAGCCGTTTAGAAACCACATGGTCACCCTTTAGCCACTAGCAGTCGGCTGGGGGCGGACTTCACCCTTTTACCCCGTAAATATAAATAACCAGAAAAATCGGCGGGTCCCCCCCCCTCCTTCTCCAAAGCCTTAGATGGGAAAGGAAAGCTGCAAATCGCACCGTCAGTAACGCCGGCTGGGACGATGGCAGCACCTGTAGGGATGATGGAAGCGATTTTTGCCAGAAATAAAGAGGAGCACCCGGAGCCCCTCCGAGCAGAAGTGCAGGGTAAGTGCAACAGGCAGCTAGCCAATTGCGAAGGAACTCAGATTTTTTTTGGGGGGGGGTGTTCCTGCCTTTCTCCAGAGAAGACTTCTTTTTCCTAGACGTGTTTACTCAGAGCAGGTCTGCCTGAGCTGAATGGGGTCCACTTCCTAGTAAACAAATATCGGATTGTAGTTTAGGGATCGCAGATAAATTAGATTATTTCTCTCCCCACTTCCTGTTTATGTGCATTTCCTATCACCGTCTGGGAGGGAATGTGGCTTCACTGCCCTTGGACTTGAGCCTCAAAGTCCGGCTGAGGTGGACAAGTGGCGTAACACTTGCCCAAATACATTTAAACCTCCAAAACAGCTGGGGGCAGGTTGGTTTCCTCGGAGCTAAATAGGGGGAGGGGAGTCGTACTTTCACTTTTTCCTGGTGGTGGTTTAACGTCGTCTTCTTCCTCCCCCTCGCCTCTCTGAGCTTTCATCTGCCTAGTCAGCAAGTTGACCATTTTCTCAATGCTTGCACCTAGAGATTGCTACACCCCCCACGCCCCATTTTTCTTACAGTTTTATTTATCTAAGGCATTTATATACCTAAGCAATGTATATGAAATAAACCACACAAAATAAAAATTCATCATCTTAAAATACCCGCTGGAATAACTAAGGACGTTTTAGGCATGTGCGGAAGTTTAGCGAGGAGATTGAAGCGAAAAATCTCTCCTTCCTTACATTTTGTTTACTTACTAATTTATTCCCCCCCCCCAAAAAAAACCCACTCAGCTCCTCCAAGAAGTTCAGGGCAGCATACATGATTATTCACCCATCCACCTGTGATCCTTGTCTAACAACAAACCTGAGAGGTAGATGAGGCTGATATATAAGAATTCTGGGAACTGTAGTTTGTTAAAGATGCTAGTAATGGTCGCATTGTGATAAGAGAATCATAGATTCTTTGGGGAAGTAATGTGCTTTCAGTGTGATTTAAATGTGTGCTGTGTACACACACACACACACAGAGAGAGAGAGAGAGAGAGAGAGAGAGAGAGAGAGAGAGAGACTGGGGGCTCAAGTACGCCCAGTGAGATATTCATGGCTGAGTTGGAGATGTAAACCTCAGTCCCATCATGGTTTGCCAACTGCTACACTGCACTGGCTTACACAACCAACAACATACACTAGACAACAGGTATAGGGAACTTGTGTCTCTTCAGATATTTTTTGGACTACAACTCCAACCAGCCTCAGGCAACCTGGCAGATAGTTAGGAATGATGGGAGGTGCATTCCGTCAACGTTTGATGGGTGAAAGTTTCCCCAACCCTATATTAGAATAATATGTAGTATAGATTTGTTGCTCTCTTTTAGCAAACTCAGGTGGTAAGCGCCAATAGGTTTGTAACCAAACTGGGTTCACAGAGAAGCAACCTCAGAGGAAACTACAGTTTTGCAGAAGTAAAAAAAAAATACCCCCAAAACTTAACCTCTCCTTCCAGCAAAAGAATTAAGCATGTTCAGTATCCACAGAAAATTGACTGTTGTGGGGGGCACACAAAATGAAGGTGGGGATGGAATGGAGAGTCTTTGTGGCCATGGTTGGCTGGCACCCTAAAGCTTTTAAGAGGTGTGACTGTGCTGCAATCTTTCGTTGTGGCTTGCACGCTTGGAAATTTAAAAGTGTGTTCCCAATATTCTGCCAGATTCTAGCATGATCCCAGAGGAAGTCTATGCAGATGTTGAGGCAAAGCTATGTAGATAAGGCCAGACTTGATTCTCAGTAGCTTGATTTGCCAGAAGTCGATTTTCTAAACCTAAACAAATGATTCAGGTGTGTGGAGAAAGTTGTACCCAGCCGTTGGGCCATTACTGCAGTGTGGGCAAAGTCTTGTTTCAACATTGCACATGAACAGGAATCTCATAGCATGGGTGCGCAGCAAGTGAACCCATTGAGATGACCAGGAGTCCTTATGATGCACAAAGCATTCCTCCACCTGTATCCTACCCATCATAATGACAGACATTTTGCTACTTTAGTAAATAAAATCTCATTGTTCTAAAGAAAGGCCTTCTCCTATTTTTCCTTCAAAACGACAACCAACAACTAATGAGGGAATACGAAATATTCTTCATTGCATTAGCATACCAGATCCAAAAATAGCTTCAAAGCCAGACAAGTTCAAGTCCCATCAGCACTGTGAAAGATTCAGGTTTAAAAGATTTGGTTGACTTCCACTGTGCATTGCCATTTTGATTTTTTAAAAAAAAATAAATTTCCAAATTATTACAAATCAAACCAAATTAAATTAGTTTAATACAAGTTCTTAAAATCCAAATTACAGAGGAACCAACCACAAATCATGCTGGAGACATGAAAGTATTAGCTCCCCCACCAACCCCTGCCACACATACCGTAGCACCAATCCACATCAGGGACTCTCACAAGAATAAAGCTAAGTTTGGTATTTCAAACCTGAGACACCAACATATCCTGCAGTCTGGACTTCATTCCTTCCCTAGGGACAGGAACTAAACTGCCTTCCGGCAAATCAAGCTACTGAGAATCAAGTCTGGCCTTATGTACATAGCTTTGCCTCAATGCCTTATGCATGTGGCTAAAATCCCCATATAAAAACAGAAGAACAGCATCTTCTCTGCCTGCCTGCCTCCTGTCTCCCTGTTTGGTGTGTGTGTGCATTTGCACGTCTTTCACTGTCAATCATCATGTAATGCAAATAAGCATGTTAGATAAACCTAGCTCTTTCATAAGGCATTTATACTGGATTAGATCAAGCCATTTTATAAGAAATATGTTGCTGTTGTAAGAGGGTAGCTTGATTTGGGTTAAATATTAGGGCAAACGTATCTTGGCACAAAGGATAGTTAAGTAAGAGAAAAGTTGCCTCAAGTTATAAAAGAAATAATAATTAGGGGGACACACAAGTTATGAGATTGACATCATTGGAAATGTTTGTGACTCAGACAGGATAAGTAAGCATATGTAGTATTGCTGAGGAATGCTGGGAGTTGTAGTCTGAACCATCTGCAGGGCACCAGGCTGCTGAAGGCTGGCTGAGTGAGATCCAAGAAGAGGCGAGCTCCCTTGGATAATTTTCCTTCTTTACTTGTTCCTTTGAACAGCCAAGTTCCTTTCATTTTCAAAAGCACTTCGCAATGTGGCATGAGGAAGAGGGTTGTCGAAGGAGGGGAATTATCTAAAGCTCCCTTGAGTTTCACTGGCCTAGTTTAAGAGCCTTTGGATCCTGGTTTCCTTTTTCTGACATGACCAACGGCTTGAAGATATTGCTGTCATAAATTCTGCCATGGTCAGTGCGTCATAAGTCTAGCACTGACATTATTACTGTGACTTGGCTCATCTGGGATTTACATCGGCATGAGTGCCTTTGTGAAATGTGTTGACATCCACTTCTACAGATACACACAGAACTAAGTTATAGGTGGATTTAAATAGACAGTGTGATTGTCTTTACAATAAGAGAGAATTCCCCATTTGCCACTCAAGTGAAGATTGCAGGGATGTAAAGAGGAGCGCTCCTGGTGTCAGCTAAATCTACAGAGGTAGTCTCTGTTTCACATACAGAAGGTTCCAGGTTTAATCCCATGTAGGGCTGGGAATGTCCTTCATCCAAAACTCTGGAGAGTTAATATAGACATTACTAAGCTTGGGCCAAGGTTCTGACTCAGTATATGGCAGCTTCTTATGTTCCTATCTAGTCCAGTATCCAGTTTCTCATGGTGGCCAATTCTGTGTAAGGGATGGTCCACCACCACTGCCTCTAAACATGTAAAGTCCATAGAGCCGCACTTTAACTTTTCATGGTCAGAATTTGGGGGGAAAGTGCGGCTTATATTCAGGCCAATACGGTAACAAGTAGTACCTACAACAAACAATTCAGGATTCCAGCCACTTCATTCTCTTCCCCCTGGTTTTTCATTTCTGGCCCCTGCCTTGCAGCCTCCAGTCAGCATTCTGTGGCTGCTGAGTTCTCATTGGTCTGCTTTAGATAGTTCCTCCGCCCCGCCCCCCCCCCCACTTGGGGTTATTTCTCAATATTTATTTGCTACACTTGCAAAGTTCTGGCTTCTCCAACTCTGCTGATAACACCCTCTTGCATGTGGGTGGCACCACTTTGGCTATATAAACAATGGCACTCACAAACAAAACATCAGAAATAGAAGAGATTATAGGCCTACCCTCTAAAAATCCATGTAATCCATGATAATTGCTCAGCCAAACTGCTTTATTCCCCAGACTGCAGCTGGATGAGATAGGTTCAAGGGTTAAGCCTCCCTTTTGGTGATCTTCCACTTCAGACTGTGTTGCCAGTGGCTGAATGGTTGGGGAGGGGTGTCTAAACATACTTACAGAAATACATGCAATTTGTAGGTCCATCCTAACAGTTGGGAGAAACAGAAGTTTGAGTAGTATGGGGTTTTTGAATGGTTTCTTTATTGGGATGGTGCCACCCTACTGACTTAATACACCTTTTTTGCCTAATGCATCCAACACCTGGTAGCATCCTTACATTTCTAAAATCACCAAACAACCTTCATCCTGTCACTTTTGACACATTGCAAAATTGATCTCAGCATGTCATATTAATTTGGCAAGAGTGAGGGCTGGGCGATTGGGGGTCATTCAACAGAAATACTTCTGGAGTTCCATTGAGGCAGAAACAAATATCCTACTGCAAAAAGTCCCTTTCTTTTCCAGGTGAGATCCCAAGCTGGATGGAGGGAATCCTTCTCCGTAATGGTCCAGGCATGCATACAATCGGGGAAAGTAAATACAATCACTGGTTCGACGGCATGGCTTTGTTGCACAGTTTTACAATTAAAAATGGTAAGCTTGTTTGTATTGCATATCTATTAGTAGTAGTAGTAGTAAAAACCTATCTGTCCACCCAGGCTTTCCCTGTTGCCTTTGGTAACTGTTGTTTACTAAAATCTATTTTTCTTATTGAATTTTGTGTGTTTTTTGATGTGAAGCTGTCTTGGTATTTTCTGGCATAAGTTTAAGGCATAGCTATCTTGGTATTTTCTGGGTTGGCGGAAGCAGTACAAAAATCCATTTTATAATTATAATAATAATTGTTGTTTAATTAGTATTATTATTTAATGGAGGGCACCCTATTGACTGTCTCTGGTTTCATGTATCACCTTCCTTATCTATTCAAAGTCCATTTTGGTATCTTCAACTAAAACAATGCCACAGATCTTATAGTCAGAGGCATCCTGAGATGCCATACAGGTAAAATTGAATAACTCATTGTCAAATGCCTACAAGGTTGTGCCCAGCCTTCTCTTTTCTGCAGGTTTAAAATATTCAGTTTTGCGAAGTGTTGGGCTGACATAGAGAAGGGTTTTGTCCAATATATAACTTGCGGGTTTATGAACATGTGCTTTTAAAGAAGGAAGGCCAACTTCCATTCTGAACAATGTCTCAGGTGTACAATGTGGGACTACAACTAGTGTACACCATAACTTATTTTTGGTTATACCGAATTCCTCTCTACTAGGGTTATCCCAGATTTCTGCATCACATCACAAAATACAAGTTCAGCAACAAAAACACTTAATGCCAGTTTTAATAAAACATAGCCTGCTGTATAATACAATATCTTTGTTATCCCTAATAAATAGGCAGAGTGCCACTGAGTGATTTTGCAAAAACGAAGTCCAGTCAGATGTTGGATAGAGTCCCCTTCTTCCCCGCCAACGGCTAATAGTCAAACTGAAGAGGAACATAGGAAACTGCCTTCTATTGAATCATACCATTAGTCCATCTACCTCAGTATTGTCTGCACTGACAGAGAAGGGCTCTCCAGGATTCTAGGCAGGAGACAGACCTGGAGATGTCGGGGATTGAACCTGGGACATTGCATGCAAAGCTTATACCAGGCTTCCTCAACCTCGGCTCTGTTTTTGGCCTACAACTCCCATGATCCCTAGCTAGCGGGACCAGTGGTCAGGGATGATGGGAATTGTAGTCTCAAAACATCTGGAGGGCCGAGGATGAGGAAGCCTGGGCTTATACTCTGTCACTGAGCCCTTCTGCACACAAATGTGCAATGCACCTGAATGGAAAGTGAGTGCTCAAAAGGCAGATTTTACCTCCAGTTACCACAGGATGGAGACACACCACAGGAGATGAGCAGCAAGGTGTCTTATGCCACAATAAATGCATTAGTCATTTGTGATGCGAGAGACATGCCATAATTAATGTGCTAAAGCTTTTCTGGGCAACAGGTCATGGCTATCTCTGTCAAGCTCTGCATGGATGTTTCCCAGAGGCATTGACTAGCCACTGTTGGACAGCGAATGCTAGTTTAGGGGAAAAGCTGAGATCTAATCCAAAGAAAAAGCTTCTCAACTTCAGATCCAGTGATGGCAATCTCCCTTTCTTTGTTGTTGTTGTTGTTTAGTTGTTTAGTCGTGTCCAACTCTTCGTGACCCCATGGACCAGAGCACGCCAGGCACTCCCTTTCTTTAGCATACATTATAAATATCTAGCACTGTTTGGGCTCATGACTTAGATCCTGTTTCCTTACACCCTGGTGCATTTTAAAGGAGGAACTGCGACCCAGTGGAAGACTCATGACTTAGATCCTGTTTCCTTACACCCTGGTGCATTTTAAAGGAGGAACTGCAACCCAGTGGAAGACTCATGACTTAGATCCTGTTTCCTTACACCCTGGTGCAGTTTAAAGGAGGAACTGCAACCCAGTGGAAGACTCATGACTTAGATCCTGTTTCCTTACACCCTGGTGCAGTTTAAAGGAGGAACTGCAACCCAGTGGAAGAATAGCTTGTTTGAGTGCAGAAGGTCCCAGATTCGATCCCTGTCATCTTCAGATATTTGCTCAGCTAGCAAGTGATGGCCAAGACCTCTTCTTGAGACCCTAGAGAGATGCTACCAGCTACCAGAGATGATAGGAGTTATAGTCCAAAACACCAGAAAGTCTCCAGGTTGGCAAAGTCTGGCCTATGGAATTGCCTGCTCGGCTAGAGGACAAATATTCTGACCTGGAATAAGACAGCTTCCGAGCTGTACATGTGATGGTGGGAAGGTACTTAGTGACTTTCACTTCTGCATCATAAAGAGAAAGTACTCCACATATGTTAAGAGGCACAGCGTTTTCTCTGCTCTTGCCTTTTAGGTTGAAAGTCAGTGAATTATTTTAAACAGGGATAATAATAATAATAATAATAATAATAATAATAATAATAATAATTAATTATTTATACCCCGCCCATCTGGCTGGGCCTCCCCAGCCACTCTGGGCGGCTTCCATAAAAACCAAAAATACAGTAAAATATCACACGTTAAAAACTTCCCTGAACAGGGCTGCCTTAAGATGTCTTCTGAATGTCAGGTAGTTGTTTATCGCTTTGACATCTGCTGGAAGGGTGTTCCACAGGGCAGGCGCCACTACCGAGAAGGCCCTCTGCCTGGTTCCCTGTAGCTTTGCTTCTCGCAATGAGGGAACCGCCAGAAGGCCCTCGGTGCTGGACCTCAGCGTCCGGGCAGAATGATGGGGGTGGAGACACTCCTTCAGGTATACTGGACCGATGTGGAACCTTTGTCCTTCCAGATGTTGTGGGACCCCTGTCCCATCAGCTCCAGCCAGCATGGCCAAGGGGTGATGGGAGGGTCATGAATTTCCCAGTCTTGTACAGCTCTTCAGCTATTTGGGACTATACTGCCCATCATCCTTGACCTTGGGCCATGCTGACTTAGGCAATTTGGAATTGTAGTCCAAAACATCCGGAGGGCACCAGCTTGGAGAAGATGGTTAAAGTCATTTTCTCTGAGCTTTTGAACTCAAAACAAAAAAAATAAATTCTTTCCAGTAGCACCTTAAAGACCAACTAAGTTAGTTCTTGGTATGAGCTTTCGTGTGCATGCACACTTCTTCAGATACCATGCACACGAAAGCTCATACCAAGAACTAACTTAGTTGGTCTTTAAGGTGCTACTGGAAAGAAAAAAAAATTTTTTGTTTTGACTATGGCAGACCAACACGGCTACCTATCTGTAACTTTTGAACTCAGTTGCTGAGGTCTTAACTCTGCTCCATGATCAACAGACCTGTCCAGGGAAGCAGGTCTGCACTGGTGATTTCTTTCCTTCCTGCTTCAAACCATGAAGTAGAAGCCTCTTTATGGAGGCTGGCACCAGGGAATGCCAGGCTGCCCATAAAAAAATCTATAAGATTCACCTTTATGGTGATGCACACAAGATCTGATGGGTTTCCCAAAGGTAAAAGGGCAACATGCTACATTAGCCTAGTTTTCAGTGTCTTAAGTCTGCCCTTCTGCAGTTTTTTTTTAGCTTCTGAAGCCAAGCACGAAAGTAGGCCACTTGTGAAACAGGTTTCACTCTTCAGCCTATTCATTATATAGTAATGAATGACCCCAATACAGGGAGTAGCAGCAGCCAAAACAAAGTGACCTTGGCTTGGTCAGGAGCAAATAGTTCACATGATCCTTTTCTCTGCCTTCCCAATTACTTCTGGTCTGAATTTTGCCACAATTCTGAACACCTGAAAAGTAACCACTCTGTGCTTTCTGTGTAACACAGCACAAACTTGAAGAGTTTGTGTGTTTCCAGGACAGTAGATGCTGTCTTTATTTGGGATTTCACTGTTATCATATTCTTATTCTGGTGTTTTCTTTAGTTTGTAAACGTGTTTCCACAATTTGCATTTTTACAATGCAGCCAGTGAAGTGAAGTGAAGTTTGATTTTTCTAATCAGGGTCATTGGCAGGCCCAGCAGATCTGGAATTGTTATGGGTTTTCTTCCTTGTTCTGAAACAAATGCCTTTGTGTGCTTTGATTATAAAAGCTTCTAACCTTTTCTAGACCCAGTACCTTCTTACACAACCTGGATAGCTCAGTCGGTTAGAGTAGGCCGCTTCCCTTCCCAGGGGGGCGGTGTTGCAGGCAGGCCACACGCTCTCCCCGTGTACAGTGGGGGGCGTGGTGATGCCGCCATGTCACAGGGAGTCCTGGCTGCATCACGCCCCCCAGCCGACCAATCTGGCCGGCCGGGGGCGTGGCTTGCATTATTTAAACAGCCGCGCGGCCAGAGGGTTCTCCCTTCTTACCTCCTCTTTCGTCGGATCTCTGCCGCTGCTCCCATTCTGCTTGCCTTAGCTTCCCGCTTCACTGTGTAAACAAGCGGTAGTTTTCTTTGTTTCTGCCTCTTTTGGGTGCTGAAGCAGCCGGTTGCCTTCGCGTGCAACTTGCGGTTAAGCATTGGTAAAACCTGGTTTACCTGTCCCTCCTCTTTAAGAGTATTCCGTTAAAGGGATCTGGGGGGTGTGGATCTTGTCCAAAGCCTGGGTATGAGCTAGGGCCATGCCACGACCCCATCGGGGACCCTGGGGGAGCTCTCAGTTGATGTATATCAACATGGCTTCTCCTACTGGTGGTTGACCCTTACTAGACTACCTGCATGGCGGGCAGGAGTCAGATATAGTCGGTTCAATTCCAGTGCCTAAGCCAATACCACTCATATTCTGTAACCAATAAAGTTGTGGCCTTAATTATCCCATTTACCTGAAATACTGGTGGCCGTGTGTTTTATTATTCAACAAATGGAGGAGGACTCAGGGCCTTGACATGCAATGGTGCTGATGCTAAGGTTGCAGGCTCAATCCCCATATGGGACATTTGCATATCCTGTAATTGCAGGAGGCTGGACTAGATGATTCTCAGGGTCCCTTCCACCTCTCCAATTCTATGATTCTAACCCTTGTCCTGCATCATGAGATTTGTTTTGTATTTTTCATGGTAAATATTTGGGATAGCCTATGTGATGCCTTCCAGATGTTGTTGGACTGCAATTCCTATTGGCCCCACTGGCTGGGGTTGATGGGAGCTGGAGTCCAACAACATCTGACTCACCTTTAAATGTGAAGTGCATTGAATCTCTCCCCTACCACAAGCTCAAGCGCTGTTTGCAGGCTTCCCATAGGCACCTGGTTGGCTACTATGAGGACAGGATGCTGAATTAGACGGCCCTTTGGCCTGACCCAACAGGGTTCTTCTCCTGTCCTTCATATGTGGTCCCAAAATCATGCTTAGAACTATGTCTGCTGAGGTCAAACTAAGGTGTGCCTTTTATACAAAAGTATCAAATTCAGTTTACATAATGAGTGGGAAATTGGAACCATATTAATCAATCCATGTGTGGTTTATGTGTGCATGTAAAGCTTTTTCTTTTCTTTTCTTTTCTTATCAGGTGAAGTTTTCTATCGAAGTAAATACCTCCGCAGCGACACATACAATTGCAATATTGAGGCAAACAGAATCGTGGTGTCAGAATTTGGAACGATGGCTTATCCAGATCCATGTAAAAATATGTTTGCCAAGTAAGCAAGTCTTTCTATACACAATGTGATGCTCTTCCCTGCTTCCCTTTGAGGCCTAGCTCCTCAGTGCCCCTTCTCTCAGGTCCTTCAGGAGGAACCAGGGTTGCCATCTGCCCACCCCCTTGTCACCATCCCCATTACCTTGCAGGAGTGGGAGGGCAACCATCTGCAGCACAGAGCCTCCTGCACTCAAGGAAACGCCCCACACAATATAGAACCCTGATTTTCTACGCTCATAGGAAGACAAGAAGCTGCCTTACTGAGACAGACCATTGGTCCCTCTAGGTCAGTATTATCTACACTGAGTAGCCACAGCTCTTCAGGGTTTTAGGCAAAGAGTCTTTCCCAGGCCTACCTGGAGATGCCGGGGATGGATCCTGGGACCTTCTTCATTGCAAAGCAGATGCCCTGCCACTGAGCTACAGCAAGCTGCAGATGGTCAACTTCACAACTCATGGAAGTTGACACTAGCCTGGTTTGCACCTAATGCTAAACTATGGTTTATTAAACTACTGCTTAACATTACGTAAAACTGTTGTTTATTTAAGATGTTTACCATTAACCATGGCTTAGCATTACATGTGAACCAGGCCACGGTCGCGGCACAGCGTTGGCACACTCGTCCCTACTCTCCCTATTCTACTTACTTATGAATATAATGCCTCCTTACAAAGCACTGTTTTTCATATAGACACAGACACCTGCCCCTTCAGTTGACAATGAACCACAATGAACCATTATGGGCTATTAACTTCTAGCTATAGGTTTAACGAAGGAAATTGTTGTCCAGCCACCTTAAAAATACCTACGTGAGAACAGGATTCCTCTCCCACCTTCATTGACTCAGAGGTCTCCACCTCCCTCTGCATACATAACAAATGCAGGAATTTGTTTAGTCAAATTAACATAACCATATCACTTACAAACCCAACATTGGCATAAATCGGAGGGTATGTATGTATGGAATTTTGCCCAGGTCACAATGATTAAATTGTAATGCAAGCTCTGCATACCTGTCAGATACAAATACTATTTGCCACCAATCAGCTGAGTCTACACCTCCCCTCTCTGCTATTCCACTTGTGTTGATCAGAGGGAAACAGTTCAACAGCAAGGAAAAGGGGGCCTAGGAGGAGAGGCAGATGGAGGAGAGGATTTAAACCTGGGAAGTGGCTGTGAGTTAGAGGGGGAGGCCCTTTGGGCCACATAGAACCCTTGAGCTAGAAGTTCCTGACCCCTCCCCTATTTTTGATTACAATTACATGTAACATATAGAGTGGGGAATGTATGGCCCTCCAGATGATTTTGGAATCCAACTCCCATCAGCTCTAGCCATCATGGCAATGGCCAAGGATGGGAGTTGTAGTTCAAAGCACCTGGAAAGCCAGCGGCTCCTCATTCTTTATACTAAGGGTCACTACTTAAGCTGGGAAATGTGTGTTTATGTTTCAGCATTACAAAGATACCTGGGTGCTTTCCAACATGCATTTTGCTGATGTTAGTAGAGGAATGTGACATCCTCACTACCCAACAGTCCATTATTCAGAATTTCAAAAATTTAGTAGATACTAGCAACATGACAGACAGGACACACAAGAGTATCTACTGAATGCCGTTCTTAGCTCAACACACCTGGTGCCATCTTTGTCAGTTTTTAGGTGCCAGGCTAAGCCCTCTCTGTTTACCCAGGCCTTTGGTTAATTGATGTTGCCTCCTATAGTGGTGCTCCTTGGTCCTTGGATTAGCATCTTATGTATATTACATTGCCAGTGTTTCTCAGTTTTTCTGGCCTTATTTTGTTTCTGTGTGTTGTATTTTTAGTTTATCAAGTCGATTTGACACTTTTTAGTGTAAAAATTGTCCAATAAATAAAATATATGACATTTAATCCACCAATAGGCCGAATTCACAAACACACCATCCCTTGAGTATTGTACAAGTGGTTCCTTGCATGTGTGAATGACCTATCACAGGTGTCTTCCCCCAACCTGGTGTCTTCAAGATGATTTGGACAAGCAACTGCACCATCCCTGCCTTGGTGGCTTGGGCTGATGGGAATCATAGTCCAAAACATCTGAGCAGCACCAGGCTGGAGCCATAGGTAGAATTTAGTTGCTGCCTGAAGTACCATCCTATTGAATGTGGTATATTTACAAGTTCAGCTGCAGATTAACACACATTGTCTAACCAAATAATGTGCATGCATATGTACCACACCAGTTTTTCACATTTTCTTAGCATTTAAAGATGTATCCTGGTGAAGCTGATAGGAAAGATTATCACTGTGATGCAATTTCCCCTCCCTCCCCTTGTCCACAGGGCTTTCTGTTATTTATCCCACACAATACCTGAGTTCACAGACAACTGTCTCATCAACATAATGAGAAATGGTGACGATTACTATGCTACAAGTGAGGTTAATTTCATTAGGAAAATCAATCCTCGGACTCTGGAGACCTTGGAGAAGGTAAGCATTGGTGTCTTACGAGTAGACCCCATAAGGCAAAAGGCCAGCAAATGAGAGCAATGGTGGAGTTGGTAAAAATGCACCTCAAATGATAAACCACTTTGCTGCAAGGAGATGATTTGACAGATACAGAGGGCATAGTTGTAAACCTAATTCCAAAGGAACTTGTGTAGGGGACCCCACTGTGCTGGGCCACATCTGCACTATTGTACCACAATCATGGCCTGCCCCAAAGAATCCTGGGAACTGTAGTTTGTTAAGGCTACTGATAGTTGTTAGGAGAACCCTATTCCCTTCACAAAGCTATAGTTTTCAAAATTCCCTAGGAAGAGGGATCAATTGTTAAACCAATCTGAGAACAGGCAAAAGAAAGGAAGCGGGTGTCTCTCAACACAATCTCCACCAGTGGTCACCGCCAGATGGCTTGTTTATGGAGCATCCATCTTGATTCATTTGTGGGCATGTTTTATGATGCCCCACACTTTCCAGGGCACTTTTCTATCCCTTTCATTGCTGCAAAAAGTTCATCTTTACAATAGTGAGTTGGTTGCCAGTTTGTGACTGAACCTCATGCACCAAAATAGTGACGGTCTGGACGGAACCCTTGTGGCCCACTGCCATTTTAATCTTTTAAAGTCCCTTCAATTCTAGTACTCTTAAACTTGCAGGATCTGAATGAAGTATATTTCTGAGTTGCTTTAGTCTGGGGTGGGCAACCTTATCTTTTCTGCATTCCCTTGGGGGCCAAATGTCTGGTGCTATAGCTAGCACTGGATGAGGCCAGAGCCCAGATTGGATGGGCCATTCCTTCTCTCTCCCCACCCATCCCACCTTTCCCCCCATCCTTTCCTCTTGCGTGAAATTAAGCTAAAGGCCACATGTTAAATACCATTGTTTTAGTCTTTGCTCTTCCTGGTGAATTGCCCAACAGAATCCTTGGCAAGGGTAGCCGTAGGTTCAGTGCAGGCTCGTTCTCATTAGGACTGGTAGGACAGAAAGCAAGGAGGCAAACAGTAGGTGGAGCCAAAGCCAATGTTAGTCAGAGTTAATATTTTCCTCCTGAGTTCTACAAGGGCAACACTGAGGCTAAGGAAGAGGAAGGCAGCAGCCAGTGCCACCCTCTGAACTGTTAGTTAAGTAGGAAGGGAGGCAGGTGGGAGTTGCGTGCGGGTAGATGTGAGTCTGGTGGGGATTTGCCCTAATGGACCAGCCTCCCCTAAACAGATTCCTTAGCAAAGGTACCAGCACTTTCTGGGATGTGAATTATGATCATTAACACATCCCATCATCCTTCTGTCTTCTTTTGCTATCCTGCGGTAGGTTGACTACACCAAGTACGTGGCCATCAATCTGTCAACATCCCATCCCCATTATGACAGTGCTGGAAATGTTCTCAATATGGGTACCTCCATTGTGGATAAGGGGAAGACAAAATATGTTATCTTTAAGATCCCTTCTTCAGTACCAGGTAAGAGGCACAAGGAGCTGGCATCTCTGAGCTCCTTATTAATGCGAAATAAAGCAGGATCAGGTGGATTTATACAACACGTTGTGCTTGGGGAACACGAGGGGCGCTTCCTCTCCTAACAGAAATAGCAGCTTGGGGGGGCATTTTAACCAGGATCATAGCAAGGGAACAAACATGTTGTATGGGTAGGTGGTCTATGAATTAAAAAATGACCACGTGTGGGTGAGCAGGGGGTGTGTGTGGGTGTGTGTAGGGGATGAAGGATGAATCTGAATCTGCATTTTAATGGGAAACTACCTAATGTGCACTTTTCAAACTGAGCCATCCTTAAGAATTCACACTTTATTGAATTTTGCAGTGCAGTTCTGCAGCTGTTATGTGTACAAAAATGCATGTGCTCGATCAAGTATGCATAAAAATACATACAAAATTGAACTTAAGATGGGGGGGGGGGAGATAAGAAACTGAGAGAAACCGAAATTGACAGATTTGTTCCTTCCCTACTAAAGGGTTGTTTTCCTGGCCCCCTCCCCTCCTAAATTCATGCTTGAAAGAAAACTTCTATAGCTGATAGAAAGCATTATTCAAGTCTCATTACGGCAGGGGGTATGGTTGTAAGGGAAGAACTGGTATGGCAGTTCTCTGGTTTGCAGAAGAGCTCACAGGCCCCAAAATGTTGACAGCCCTCGGTGTATGTGTTCTTTTATTTATTTAGCAAGCGAAAAGAGGAAAAAGAAGTCTTGCTTGAAACACCTGGAAGTCATGTGTTCCATCCCCTCTCGCTCCCTGCTCCACCCAAGCTATTACCACAGCTTCGGCCTTTCGGAAAATTACATCCTCTTTATAGAGCAGCCCTTCAAACTGGATATACTCAAGCTGGCAACAGCCTACATCAGAGGGGTGAACTGGGCCTCTTGCCTCGTGTTCCATAAGGATGACAAGGTATATATATATATATATACCTTTCCCCCACCCCCTCCTTTCTTGCTGAGTACAGCAGTAGTGAATTTTCTGTAACTGCCTATTAGTTTTATACAGCTCCCTTACTCCATCCAACATATTATTTGTTATTAGCATGGACATTTCTTTTGGAATGCCGCACCTCACATTAAATTACAGGTGCCAAAGCCCATATTTTCCTGAGAACATGGCTAAGCAACAATTGGCAGGCTGTTTGCTTATGTGAGTTTTCTTGATGTGATGACTCGGAAATCAATAAACCCCTGGAAGAATATTCACACAGTCTTGGCTGTCACCTCTGCAGTATAAGGTGGTCACATCTGCATGTTGTCTAACTAACATTTGGAAGTTTATTTCCTTGCATTGGACTCCATTATTTTATTTCAAAAATTATATATTCAGAGCCGGTAACAACATAAAAAGCCCAACACTGACTAAAACAGCCTTTCCTCACCTGATGTTCTTCAGATGTTTTAGACCACAACTTAGGATGGAGAAGAGATTTGATTCTGTTTACATTTTAATGGGAAGCCAGCTAATTTGCACTCTGCAAACCAATATATGAACTGAAACACAATTAACCTTCAAAATGCACATATCTATGAATTTTGCAATGCGGTTCTCCAACCCAGCAATGTTTTTTAAAAAAATGCATATATTTGCAGGAAAGTGTGCAATTTAAAATGCAAATTTTAATGAAAATAGCAAAAAAAGCATTATATATGTTCAGAACTGCATTCAAAAATGTGTATATTACCAGAAAAATCAGATATGCTGATGAGTTTTCATGAGGATTAAAATAAAAATTACAAGCTGCTGAGGACATGCAGAGAAGTGAATTTAAGACTGGAACAATGAGAAGTTGAGGTAAGCTGAAATGGACACTTTCATCCATCCCTAACTGTAGTTCCAATCAGCCCCAGCGAAGACTTGATGTCATTGGCATTAAAATGTCAGCTCGTATTCCACTCCTCCCTTTAATCTGGCATTATTCTTCATGGGTTAAAACTCTGACTTGGCCATTGAGCTCATTGGATGACCTTGGGCCTGTCACAGTCTGTCAGCCTAGCCTACCCTACAACGTGAGTACAGGGAGGGGAGAACAATATACACATCTTCAGCTTCTTGGAGGAAAGATGGAATATAAATGTAATAAATAAATAAAAAACTATTGAGATTTATATGCTGCCTTTCAAACAGCAGTCCCAGGTTGGGTTAGAAAAGCAGACAACATAAAATAAAATACAACCCATATACAGTTTTTAAAACAAAGTATCTAAAATGAAAATACAGAATTATTCAGTTTGATTGAGTAATGTAATTTCCATCTTTATGACAGCAACATTCTTAACCAGAAGTTGTGTTGCCATTTTGTAGACCTGGATCCACCTTATTGACAAAAGGACCAAGAAACCTGTTTCTGCCAAGTTTTACACGGATGCCATGGTCCTCTTTCACCACGTGAATGCTTACGAGGAGGAGGACCATGTGGTTTTCGACATCATCTCCTATAAAGACAATAGCTTGTACCAGATGTTTTATTTAAAAAACCTGGACGGTAACTTTGAAAACAACACCAAACTCAATTCTATACCAACCTGCAAGCGATTTGTGATTCCTCTGCAATATGACAAGGTAATTCTAAACTGTATCTTTTGGTTCTGATTCACATAGCAATGGTGAACACAGCATCTACAAGCATAAGAACAGAGAGGGCAAGTTTTGTCAAGGCAATGCAATGCAAACTTACATGTTGCAAACTTACATGTTGCAAAATGCAAACTTACATGTTGGATCGTTTGAGTAGGGACATTTCCAGACTATTGCTACTTTGGGATGGGATTCAATCGCATACAGTGAAATTCAGATTGCAAAATCAAAGCTGTTTTGGAGTTCTTACACAACAAATTCACATTTTACAATAAGCAAAGTGACGGCAAAATGCATCTTTGCTTGACACATCATCTAACCTCTGCAAAGAAATCAGGATGAATGCTCAATAAACAGGTTATCTGGATGCAACCTTAGATTGCTCTTCTAGAATGTTATGTTTCCCCAGGAACAGTCTTATATAAAACTTTCTGGTGCTCCCTGCAATGTCTTCCGCTGCTTACATGGAAACTCTCTATAAGCTGAATTAATGGTAGCACACACAAAAAAAATTCTGATGAGGCCTGGGGCACTGCAAAGAGTAGCAACAAACTTCTCCAGCCAGGCCACACCTCTGAATCAGCTCTCTAGGAGCTGTGCTCCGGGCCATAGCTATGTCTCTTAAAGGGGCAGCATGCCTGATATAGTTGATAATGCTTACATTACACTTCCTCCCCACATCATTGGTAGATAAGACCTGGCAGGGCCAGGCCAACCATTAGTCAGAGTGAGGTGACTATCTCAGGCAGCATATGTTGGGAGGCAGTTGGTGGTCCTCAGCTATTCCTCTTGAGCTCCCTGACTATACCCTTCTGTTGGAGAAGAGAGCTGTGTGTCACAAAGCTTGCGCTCCACCCCGCTTATCTCCCTCCAGGGCAGAGCAGTGCCCAGTTGCTAATACTGAAATAGGATTCACTGCTATATGTGGAATGGGTGCATGTGTGAACCATACTGTCCTTTGCCTCAGGCAACAAAATATATTGGGCTGGCTTTGAGACCTGGGCTCTGTGGGTGAATCATTGAGACGGTATGCATTTCCTTCCACAATCTCCAGCTGACCTGGCTTGTTTTCTGGGTCAGCCAAAAGAAAACATTGTCAGAAGCACGTTGCCTTCTGAATGACCTGGGCACAACCCAGGTAAGCCAAATAATGAAATTAATTCATTGCATTGTTTACTTCTACTGCGCAACGTGTTTGTATAATTCTGGCAGCCAATGTTTCGGCTGATCTATGCGGAAATCACACATATATCCACACACCCATCTCCCACACTTGGGAGAATATCCTTTCCCCATGCAGTCTCTCTTGCCTGGCTTTTTCTCCCACAAAATCCTAACTCCACTCTTTCCCACTCCCTCCTGCCCCAGGTCCCACTTCCCAGGTCTCAATACCATAAGCACCAAACTAGGAACATACTATCCATGACATTCATAACTGCATGAACCATTTTTAAAAAGTGAACTGCAGGTGCAGGGAGGGGTGGATCAAGAGGGGAAGAGTGTGCCTCACCATCACTGGAGCTGGATCCATTGAGGTTAATGGGACATTGACCTTCTAATTTCAGACTACCCTCAGCCAACCCCTATATGCCTGCCTTCTTACTTGTGCACTGTCCAGTGGGCAGCACTTCCTAGCAGCTTACTCTGAGGTGCCCCTTGTAGAATTCAGCAGAGGGGAGAGTTGGCTCCGCCTTTCATTGGCTCTGGCTCCACCTACTCCTGGCTTCCTTGCCTGTTGATCTACCAGTCCCAATGGACAACAGTCATCAGTGAACATCATTGCAGGTTCAGAAGCTGACCGGAATGGTAGTTCAACCTTACTCCAACATTAGCAATGGGACAATGTCCGCCACAGTGCTTAAGGGCAGCAGCCTAGTTGAGAAGGTGCAAAATGTGACCCACATAGCTCCGTCCTCCAATGGAGGCAGAAGACTGGAAGGAGGGGCCTCTGGAAGGATAGATGGCATCTGTTGCCACTTTCCTCCACCACTCAGCATCCACTACCTGAGGCATCCGCCTTGCCCTGTTTAACAGGGCCGGTCCATTGTGCCACATTTTCTTTCAAGGTCACATCCATACCATACATTTAAAGCACATTATTCCTCCCCCCAATCCTGACAACTGTAGTTTGTTAAAAATGCTGGAAATTGTAGCTCCATGAGGCGTAGACTACAGTTCCCACGTTTCTTTGGGGCAAGCCATGTGCTTTCAGTGTTATAGTATGGATGTGACCCTTCTCTACTTTGCTTGGGATTTACATTTTCTGAGAGGTCACCCGGCTGCATTGCACACTGCAGCTAAATACACCAGAAAACAGATTTATTTTTAAAAACATGAGTTTAAGTGAATGCAATGTGAGGTATGTTCATGAAAAAACTGCCCATTATTTCTAAATTGTTTATTCAGAATCAGATCCCATTTGTATAAGAATGAGGAGGGGGAATAAGATCACATTTTGGTTAATTCTAAGGTAACTTGAAATGTATTTCTTCATGTTTCTGAAGAGTGGCGAGTGGGGCACCGGCATGGGAGTGGCTTGTGCATAACAAATGCACATGTGTCTGTTTAGCTGCATGTATATGCGCTGGGGAACCTCAGTGGGCTGTGGCAACCAAGGGCGGCTGCAACATCTATTACATGTGCCTGTGCATCTGAATAGCAAAATAAATACCGATGGTGTAATACTACATAGCATTTATTATAGTACTTGAGGGAGTGCAAAACACTTCACCAAAATTTATCAGCATTTATTATCGCCAGGATCAAACTGCATGTTGCATGGCGGTTGCAAGACCGGAATGCCCTGCAATTTTGTGTTTCTTAAAAAGTATCTGGAGGCAGGGGTTAATTGGATTGAGGTGGGAGTAGAGAAGTCTAACCCTTTGCCTCTGAGCTGGTTTCCTGTATTAAATCCCCTCCCACTGAAGCTGTACACAAACTTGTACATTTTCCTCTATGCAGCTAGTACCAATTTCATCAGAACATAGGAAGCTGTCCTATTCGGTATAAATCAGGCCATTGAACCATCTAGCTCAGTTCTGTCTACACTGGCTGACAGTATCTCTCCAGGATTTCAGATGGGGGATGTTCCCAGCCTACCAGGTGATGTCAAGGATTGAACCTGGGACCTTCTGCACACAAAGCTGATGCCTTACTCCTGAGCTACAGCACTTCCTCTTTCAAGCAAGAGGAGGAGTCAGATTAGGGCTGAAGTGGGAGGACAAAGATTTAGACCAGGAGTGGCAAACCTGTAGTCCTCAGGCCATACCCAGGCCCCTGCGAGTTCTTTTGTGGAGCTCCCAAGACCCAACTGCAGAGCTCCGAAATACTATGTAACGTAGCTTTCAAAACACCCCTGTAAGGTCAACCAGCATTATTATAAAATTGTAGATGGAGGGATATAAGAGATGATGGTGCAGTTTGGTAATTTTAGACTCAGGGTTTAATGGCCTTATTGCTACCCCACTTTAGATGTTGATACAGCATCTGCCTTGCATGCAGAAAGTTCCAGTTCAATCCCAAGAATCTTCAGGCAGTGTTGGGAATGTCCCCTTTCTGAGGCACTGCCAGTTTAGATGTCTAGATGGGCCTGACATCATATAAGACAGCTTTCTATGTTTCTATTCTGCTTTGTTTAAAATGTATGAAGCCACCCAAGCTGGGTTTTGGGACCCTCGTGCTCTTTCTACTGAGTGGAGCCCTGGACTTCTCCCTTCCACCTCCCATGGTACCACTGAGGTCACCAAGTGAGTTCACAGCTGCAATAAGGTTTGCCCTGGGGACTTCCCAGTTCACAGTCTTAACTGCCAGCTCTCATGTGACATAAACATGATTTCCAACAGGGAAGTGGTACGTGTGTCAAGAATCCCATCACATCTGAAGCAGTCCTGGAACTGCCTTGTCTTTATTACATTGTTGTTTTGTAGGGACAACTCATTCTGCCCATCAACCTGTCTGACAAGTTTAGGCCTGCCGCACTGTGGAATGGCTGAGACAGTGTTCCTTGCTACGCCTTTGAAACAGGGCTATACTAATGCTATGAAAACACAGCTCTGTACTAATAACTGAGATTGCATCAGTTGTTGCCCTCGATATTTTTCTTCCTTCC
Organism: Podarcis filfolensis; assembly: GCF_964270895.1. Classification (NCBI taxonomy): domain Eukaryota; kingdom Metazoa; phylum Chordata; class Lepidosauria; order Squamata; family Lacertidae; genus Podarcis; species Podarcis filfolensis. The sequence goes on from NC_139611.1 coordinate 49,792,814, forward strand.
TGATCTGTAAAGAATGAAAGGCATGGGGCGGGGGGCGGGTTGGCCAAAGTGAACTGTTTTTAGTATTTTCCCTTAAAAATCTGCATAGCAAATCTCAATGCCTTCAAATCTTTTATACTATGGCGGGTGGATCCTGCAGCACACTGTCTTGATGTATTGTTGTTGTTGTTTAGTCGTTTAGTCGTGTCCGACTCTTCGTGACCCCATGGACCAGAGCACGCCAGGCACTTCTGTCTTCCACTGCCTCCCGCAGTTTGGTCAGACTCATGTTTGTAGCTTCGAAGACACTATCCAACCATCTCGTCCTCTGTCGTCCCCTTCTTCTTGTGCCCTCCATCTTTCCCAACATCAGGGTCTTTTCCAGGGAGTCTTCTCTTCTCATGAGGTGGCCAAAGTATTGGAGCCTCAGCTTCACGATCTGTCCTTCCAGTGAGCACTCAGGGCTGATTTCCTTAAGAATGGATAGGTTTGATCTTCTTGCAGTCCATGGGACTCTCAAGAGTCTCCTCCAGCACCATAATTCAAAAGCATCAATTCTTCGACGATCAGCCTTCTTTATAGTCCAGCTCTCACTTCCATACATCACTACTGCGAAAACCATAGCTTTTACTATACGGACCTTTGTTGGCAAGGTGATGTCTCTACTTTTTAAGATGCTGTCTAGGTTGGTCATTGCTTTCCTCCCAAGAAGCAGGCGTCTCTTAATTTCGTGGCTGCTGTCACCATCTGCAGTGATTCTTGATGTATTATCATCTCTCAATAAGTATGCTCCTGTTCAGAGTGCTGTCTAGCCAGCCAGGGCCCTCCCTCCAGCAAGCCATTCCATCTCCATCCCAGACCCAATTTCATCATCATTACAATTATTATTATTATTATTATTATTATTATTATTATTATTAGTTAGTCACTTATCTTGCCTAGGACAACCCAAAGCTACTTACAACCAACCAGATAATAAACCCTACATAGGTACATTAAAACCAAAAAGGAAAGAGAATTACATTAAAAATATCCCACCCACTTAAATAGTTAAAGGCCAAAGGTCTGGTTATAGAGGAAAGGTTTTGCCTGGCACCTAAAGATATATAATAATGGTGCCAGGCAAGCCTCCCTGGGGAGAGCATTCCACAAATGGGGAGCCACTGCAGAAAAGGCCCTTTCTTGTGTTGCCACTCTCTTGGGGAGGGGGCACATGAAGAAGGGGTTCAGCGGTATGAAATTTACGGCATGTAATGCCTTAAGAGAGAATATTATGAAAATGATATATAGGTGGTACATGACACCAGTCAAGCTTGCAAAAATATATCATTTGCCTGATAATAAGTGTTGGAAATGTAAAGAAAATGAAGGTACATTCTTTCACCTTTGGTGGACGTGCCCAAGGATTAAGGCTTTCTGGGAGATGATCTATAATGAAATGAAAAAGGTATTTAAATATACCTTCCTGAAGAAACCAGAGGCCTTTCTCCTGGCATGGTCGGCCAATTGGTGCCAAAGAAGGACAGAACTTTCTTTATGTATGCAACAACAGCAGCAAGAATTCTCATCGCAAAGTATTGGAAGACACAAGATCTACCCACCTTGGAAGAATGGCAGATGAAAGTGATAGACTATATGGAATTGGCGGAAATGACTGGCAGAATCCGAGACCAGGGAGAAGAGTTGGTGGAAGAAGATTGGAAGAAGTTTAAAGACTATTTGCAGAAACATTGTAAAATTAATGAATGCTAAAATGATGTTGGATTGAAATGAAGTGGCTTTAGCAATAAGGTTAAAAAGAATATGTAAAAATGGACTGATAATTAGATGAAAATATAAAGTTATAATATGTTAAGATATAGAATTAAGATAAATACAAAGAGGGAAAGGATTTGCTGAATTAACTATGTGAACTGGAATACAAAAAAGGGAGGTGTGAGGAGGTCAGGAAACAAGTAATTGAAATATAAGATACGAAAAGATTGATTTGTTTTTTAATTGTTTTTTATTTCTTCATGTATTTTGTATTTTTCTTTGCATTTTTGTATCTTTTTTCTTTTTCTTTTTCTTTTCTTATTCTGTAATTTTCTTTTGTCTGTAAAATTTCAATAAATATTTAAAAAAAATGAAGAAGGGGTTCAGATGATGAGTGTAGGGTTCAGGTCAGTTTATATTCTCTTTTTCAGGTGACACTCAGCATTCCATGGTCACTGTGCATGCTCAGTTCTCATTGGGTTTACTAAAAAATAACCCATCTCTGTGTTTGAAATTGGCCTCGTTGCAGCCAAGTTGCTTCTCATCCCAATTCATAATTTTGTGAGCTGTTTTATACTATGAAATACATCCTAGTGCAAATTTTACAAGCTTCCTTGGTTCCTCTGTATTCATTTGGCACTGGAAATGCACCCTTTGCACTATGTCTTTCTTTCAGGAGGCAAAAGTAGGCTCGAATTTGGTCCAGCTCCCATCCACCACTGCAACTGCGGTGAAGGAAAAAGATGGAAGCATCTACTGTCAGCCTGAATTACTATATGAAGGTGAGAGGCCATTGCATCTTCTAAGTCTCATAATTTCTATAAAATATGACTGTGCTTGAAAATATTCCACCACCTTCCTTGTGGAATGCCCATTGAAATGATTAGCGACCTTATAGGACAGGGCTAGCTAACATGGTGCCCTTCCATTAGTTCCAGCCAGCATGGCCAAATGCCATGGAAAATGGCTGCTGGAGTCCAACAACATTTTGAGGATGCCATGTTGATACCCATGCTCTAGGAACTTGACTCCAGATATGATCACAGTTGCAGACATGACCAGCTCCCAGAGGGATTACACAGGAAGTCAGTCTTACTGTATTCAGTACTATAGTCTCTTTAAATATATTTACCCGTATATCAGCAGTGATTCTGTTTACCTCTTGTTGTTTATGAGTACAAATTGTTCTACTTCCCTTGCAGGAATAGAGCTGCCTCGCATCAATTATGACTACAATGGCAAAAAGTACAGATATATCTATGCCACAGAGGTTAAATGGAGTCCAGTTCCCACACAGGTATGCTGTCTAAAAGCACACTTCCTCTTATAACATGTCATTGTGCAATGCCAATAAACATTAAACTGACTTTATTATTTAAACAAAATCTGTTTAAAGCTAAGGTTACCTTTCCTCTGACCTACAACTTTGCAAGATACTCCGATTGCCATTTGCAGGCCAGGGAGCTAAGTACAAGCACAGCAGTGTTTGAAATAAGCTGCCTAAGGAGGAGGTGGCATCTCCTTCCTTTCAAGTTCTCCACAGAAGTGCTTTAGATTCAAGGTGGGGAACCTGTGGCCCTTCAGATTTTGGAGTCCAGCTCTCATCAGCCCCAGAAAGCATGGCCATTGGTCAGGGATGATGAGAGCTGTCATCCAACAACATCTGGAAGGCCACAGGTCCCCCACCCTTGCTTTAGATGCTTCACTGAATCACGTCCATTTCTATTGTCCGTGGCCTATTTTCTTTCTCTTATAATTGATGATGCCACCTAACACAATTATATACATAGATCACAGCTTTAGCAACAACCAAAGGGCCCTGAATTAAATTTGCTTGACATGCATGTTTTGTTAACCCTTAATTAAGGCTGTTGCTTCTTCCTGAGTTAAGGTCAAGGAGGACAATAGGGTGAAAACAGCTGAGAAGAAACTTCCTTTCATAGCTGTCAACTTACAGATTTGAAAATAAGGGACCAGCAGCCAAAATAAGGGACCTGCAGCCTCACCTGTTCCAGGCACTCCAGTCTTCCTGTCCTCCTGCAGTCTGGTCAAACTCATGCTGGTAGCTTTGAGAACACTGTCCAACCAACTTTGTAACCAGAGGTTCAACTGAATAGAATCTGAATCACATGCACCACAAGGCCTATGCAGCCTCAACTTAAGATGGCTCCCTGGCTTGGCTTTGCACTGCAAAGTTTGCAGCAGCACGTGCAACAAAATGGCGTCCAGCATTCAAAAACCCCCTCAGCTTGCATTAACTAGCCACACACAAGGCATGCAAGCTCCACCCCCAGTCGTTCTTAGACTTCTTATTGGGTGAGCAACACAGCCAAGCAACACAGTTGGAGCCTCCCTCCTCTCTGGCCAGCAGGGAGGGAGGGAGAGGAGCTGCTTCCTTTGAAATTTAAGGGACATCATTTAAGGGACATTTAAGGGACCCATCAATAAGGGACAGCAGCGGGACATGGCACTGGAATAAGGGACTGTCCCTTCAAATAAGGGGCACTTGACAGCTATGCTTCCTTTTTCAGCAGCAAATCTGACCCAGAGTTCAAAGGTTTTCCAAGTTATTTTGGCAACTCTGAAAAGTTGCATGAAATGTGACTTTCATTCCATAATTATTGATCAAGCCAGAGATACGGAAGTGGGACCATGAAGTAATATCCATATGTCAGGACCATATCCTGTATTCTAGACTCCATCTTAGCATTGCCATAGTTCAAAAAGTACGAACCAGGACACCCCCAAAATTGTTGAGCTTTTTTAGACAAACCCCAAAGTTGTTGAGCATTTTTTTTTAATGCAATTTTTCAATTGACTTGCCTAAGATCCAGGACAAAGTTCTGCCTTTCGGAAATTCCTCCCAAACATCAGTTCTGCCTTTGAAATCCCAGTAATGTCGGGAGAAATCCAGATATATGGCAGCCGTACTCTGTCTACATATAATATCTAGGGATGGGCAAATCTGTCAATTTCCATTTCTCTCTGTTTCCCATTTTTCCAATCTTAAATTCAATTCCCCACATTTCCAACTCAATTTTCAATTGTGAGTGTGTGTATTTTTAAAGTCCTCATGAAAATTCATCAGCATTTTAGTTCAAATTTCGTCTAATTGACACGTTATATGCAATTTTGCCTTAATAAAAATAATACACACATTTTGGGGAAGCAGTTTCCCCAAATATAATGCATTTTTGTATGTAATATATGCAATTTCATGCACATATTACCCCAGTATGTGCATTTTTGTACACATTACTTGGCTTGAGAACTACATTGCAAAATTCAGAAAAGTGCAAACTTTGAAGGATGCTTATTTTTCAGTTCATGCATTGCTTCAGGAAGTGCAAATTAGGTAGGTTCACTTTTGAATGTGAATCTGAATCAATCGCAATATTTCTACTACTACTACTACTAATAATAATAATAATAATAAATGGGGATGTTGGACAGAAAAGTTAAGTGATGTTGTTTGATTTTTTTTACAATCATAATTTTAATCTCACCTTTCAGGATATAAATCTTTTCAAGGTGACTCACAATGAAATATTAAAACAATAATAAATATATTTAAAGAAACTATATAATTTTATTTACTACTTGTATATACCCCATTTCTGCTTAGGGTAGGTCACAGTTTAAAATCATGACTTATAATCTAATAGACACAATATAAAATAAAAATGGGGAAAAGAAAGAGCAAAATACATGAGCTGGGAGGGGAGGAACAAAATGGTAGTAGCTTCCAGCCAGGCCAACTGATAAGTCGTTGCTGTCTTGCGTCTCCCTCAGTTGTCCCCGGACACGTTGAAGGGGGCGGGGATTTGCTGCAGCATCCCTCCCACTGAGTCAGGCAGTTGGAATGGGGATTAATTTTATTTGGGGAGGCATGCAAATCAGGAAAATATTTGAAGAATTCTATCATAAGAATGCATTTCCCCTCTTCTTTGTTCACCTAGGTAGTTAAAGTTGACACTCTGACAAAGACGGCACTTCACTGGGAGGAAGAACATTGCTGGCCAGCTGAACCAATCTTTGTTCCTAGTCCTAATGCCAAAGAGGAAGATGATGGTAAATGACATCATGGTTCTAATGAGGGAAAGTGTGAAGATTTGCGAAAGTTAAGACCCATTTTAAAGGGAATGGGATTTCATTAGTCGCAAAAAAACAATATTTTTATTTAAAGTCTTTCTCTTTCACAAATAGAACAGGCTTTAAGAAGCTGCTTTTACCAGGAATGGAGGCAAACAGTTTTTAAAAAGGGATTTGAAGGTAGTATAATACAGGCCTTGTTTACCTTACTGTGATGTAGATGCTCATTTATTATCCAGCTGCTGTCTCTGGTCAAACAAGTTTGGGAGGCTTTGGGAGTATTACAGAAACCTGCAAAACCAGTGACTAGACAGCCAGCTTTCTCTCTCCCTTTCTATCTCTCTGGTTTTGTTGTGGGAGAAGAAACTGCTCAAATTCTGCTGGAATCACAAATGCATACATACATCATTTTATCGGTATGCTGCCTTTTTATAGTTAAGACCATGCTCAAGGCGGCTTACAACATGGGGGGGGGGGAAATATTACAAATATAACAAAGGTCATAAACAATAAATAAAACACATCAAAAAGTGCACAACCAAACTGAAATAATTTCCACATAAATCCTAATATCTAAAAATAAAGATACTAAAAAAATAATAGTAACAGCAACAACCCCCTGCCAAACAAGAAACCACTAAACACAACCCCAACTCAAGAGCCAGGCAGATTTATTTGTTAAAATATGTTGGTCATCATGCCAAAAGTACAAACTGTATTAAGGTATAGTGCAGATAGGACCTGGTATTCAGAGACATGTTGCCTCAGATCCTGGAAGCAGTATATAACCAACATGATGAGTAGCCACCAACTCTTAGGTGCAGGAGAGGAAATCTATCTTCCAGTCTTGCAAGTTAGTGAGTGTCCAGAATCTGAGGCAGATGGATTTACCTGATATTCTTTCAAGTTGGAAGTGTTGAATTTATGAGCAGTTACTAAGGTACTGGGGTAGGTACTAAGGTGCCTACTCCAAATGGAGAACTGGATTTTTAATGACTAGATTGGCAGATGTCATCCTTCCATAACAGCCCCTAAACCTTGTTTGTATCACCAATAGAAATTTCTCGACAATGCAACTCACTTATCCACTGGCAATGCACAACTCAGAACAAAGCAAAGCTACATTTTGCCTTGACAGGCACAGAGGCGTGTACAATGGATCTTTCATGCAGCCTATTGGAATGGCTTATCATCAAAGGGCCCCGTCTTAAACTGTGTAATAGTCCTGGAGATTAAGGCTGTTTTGTCTAAGCTAAACAGCAGACTCAGCAAACACAACAGCAGTTGTTTCATCACACTCTGCCAGTTCTGTTTTGGAAAAACTGCAGATAGGAGCAAGACATAAATATATGCTATAAGTAAATAAGGCTGTTAACTAATTGAATATATTTTAATTGACAATATCTGCCTTTTAATTATATATTCATTTAACTGATTACATGGTAAATGTTTGAAAACAAAAAAACCTCAACATAGGAGCTTTTTGATGTATTGATGGAGATGTGAGAACATCCAATTTAATAAACAAAAGTTCCTGCTCAAGATTATAAGTCATAGTTAATAGTTTCTCTACCTATTTCAGTAACTTCAGTTTTCAAGCAAAACTGATCCTTGGAAGCTTATCAGGGTGAACAATCCCTGGAATGTGCTGGAATGAGCAAGGGGTTCTTTGCCAGACAAAGTGCCCCTGAAGCTAGAGAGTTTGAAAACCACTACAGTAACACATAATAATAATAATAATAATAATAATAATAATAATAATAATAATGTGTGCCATTAACTTTGCATGGGTTCAAATCTCCTAAGTAATATTATAAAGTATTATTATTATTATTATTATTATTATTATTATTATTATTATTAATTCAAATTTCTTTCCTACCCTTCACCATAATGTCCCAGGATGCAACTCTTTGGATTTAAACTTTGCAGGCTTGTCAATGACTCACTTAGTCCATAGCATGTTGGCTAATGTAGTCTGAAAACAAGTCTTTATAATCTGGGCTACATTCCTGCTTAAGTGAGTGCTCAGCATTTGCACACATGTTGAGAAACCATTCCAAGAAGCATGGAACCATTATATACTTGTGGTAATGCTGACTTAATTGGGAATCTTGACATCCACACATTGCGGCTTTTGACACATGTCGCTTTCCTTTGTCAACTGTCCCCATTGCATTTATTTGTCACGTGTGCCCTGCACATCTTTCAAGAAGCTCAGGGTGATGTATTTGGCTTTCTCCCATTTTATCAACATAATAACAGCTCTGTGATATGTTAGGCTAAGGGATAACAATAATAACACATAGGATTTATTTTTTAAAAAAGAATTAGTTTATATCAACACAACAAGCACAGCTATAACAGAAAAAGAACCTGCCTTACACCACTTGCCCATCTCCCTCAGGGCTGTCAACTGTGACTGGCAGCTGATCTCCAGGGTCTTGGGAAAAGAGGGGTCTTCCCAGTCACCTCCTCTCTTTTTAACTGGAGATACCAGGAGCTGAACATACAGGCTTTTGCATCCAAAGAAGGTGCTCTATTACTGAGCTATGACCTCTCCAGTTTCTTTACTTGGGGAGTATGTTTTTATTGTAATTTTATAATAATGAAATCATACAGGCATGCTACATATAAGAAAAACAAACAAGAGAGTATCAGTGAAGAAAACAATGCAGGGCATATAAAATCATATCAAATAAGCCATTGCATTCTCGTGTTAACATTACGTACTCCATTAAAGTGACCATTCAGATTTTTCCATCAAATAACAGTTAGCTTGTTTCCAGTTAATTCTTTTGCTTTTTAAGCGGCCAGCAGGCTATTTCTTCCATGCAGCAACAGTGCTTTCTTTTTCATTGCAGTTTAGTAGGAAACTATTAACTCCCTGTGCCAGGGCAAGCTCCAAAAGTTAAGCATAAATTAATATCCATTCCATGCCCCCACTGCCCCATCTTCTAAAAAAAAAAAAAAAAGCCATATTTCAGGAAAATCTGTTTTAGCATATATTCTGTTGCAACTTTAGGTATCATCTTGTCACCCATCGTAACGTCAGATCCCCAGAAGCCACCTTTCCTGCTGATTCTGGATGCCAAAACGTTCAAGGAAATAGCTCGGGCCATGGTCAAGACAGATCTGCACCTGGACTTACATGGTCTCTTCATACCTGAGAAGGATTTGAAAGTGGAGCCTGAGGCAGAGTTGGACAATGAACACGAATAAAGTAGACTGTTTCCTGCTATAATCAAAACATTAAGTCTTGCTGCACACTGCTGAAAAAAATTGCTGTGATACTCCAGTCCTCAGCACATGCACCTGTATATTACCTGCAATGCTGGACTAATGGCCTGGTTCTTGGCATATGGTGCAAGCTGTCTGCAGTATTTTCTGGGTGCTTTTACCAAGCTTTGCAAGATGTCTGTGCAATGAACATACGACTTAGTTGCTTGAACAAAGTGTGTTTACAATGTGGTGTGTGCAACATGAATCACACTTTCCAAAGTTTGAAATCTTCAAGGATTGTGTTCAGCACATAATTAGAAGGAAACCCTCGATAATCTGAGTTTGTCAGAAATTCTGGTGTTTAATCGCAATTCATTTGAGATTCATTGTCAGCTGATTACTTTGGTGCTTCATTTGCTAAATTCAATGACCAAAGTGAAATGTCAAGTTAAGGTGCTAAAAGATTTCTTGACCTGACATTCTGTTTTATTTCAAAAGAAGGCAAGGCTCATCCTCCTTCATGTGTGGAAAAATGTTTAAATCCAGAATGCTTTTATATTATTTTTAATTATATTGTAATTGTATTTAAAGCAAGCCTTTTTCCTTTGAATCCTTCAGATGTACTTATTTTTAGATCTTTTCTTTAGGAACTTCTAATGCAAGTTCAGTGGGCTTACTGTCCTTACTGTCTCATAAGTAAATTATGCTTTGCTATTTCAGCAGAAGCGAGTTTGTGCTCGTATATTTTTTTCTGTTTAAGAGAAATATAACCAAGCTAAGACTAAGCACCGCATCCAAAGAACCTAACAATTAGTAGTGACAAAAGTAATTTTACATGCCGCAGACAGAAATATTTCTCTCATATGGTATTCCCTAAGGTATATTAAGCAAAATATTGTAATAAAATAAAGATAACCTTACCTAAACATACTGTTCTGAAGCCAGGGGCAAAAGAAACCAGAATATGATTTGACTTCAACTTTAAATATGTCTGACTTTAAAAAGGAAAGGTCCTAATAGGTAAGTATTGCAACAAATGCTTAACAAATGGCATCTGTCATTTTGCGAGCTGCAAAATACTCATGCAGAAGTCTTACTTCTGAATACGTATAAAGAGCATTGCACTATTGATCTCAGATTCCCCCTCCACCCCCAACTGCACCCCACCCCCGGCATGTCTTCTTATTATTTTCAAATATCCAAACATACCGGTAAATAACATTTTCCTAGTCGTTCTGCAACAAACCCAGTTCAACCACTGCCTTTTCATTCGAAGCACATTTAACTCTGCACCTCTTAAAGAAAATGAGCTGCTGGGAAAACTAGCCACCCATTCTGTAAAAGGGTGTGTTGTTCTGTGGGCTTTATTTATTTACTTCATGAAATTTATACACTCTGAAAAACCTCGAAGCAGTTTACAAAAAAGAGAGAGAGAGAAATCCACAACAAACATACAAAAGTTAAAATACTAAAACACCTTAAAATTACCTGGACTTTCTAAGCATCTGGATAGGCTTGTTTTAGCAGGTTTCTAAAAGAGTACACTGAAAACGCCTACTTGATCTCGAAAGGCAGGGAGAACGCTAAACAATCGAGTTCTTGCAAAGGTGGATTAGGTATTATGTGGCATCTGTAGTAGTGCCAATTTCACCGACTGAAGGGGTCAAGTGGGCACCTGTGGGATAAGGCAATCTCATCTGTAAACTGGTCCCAAGTTGTTAAGGGCTTTACAGTGGTACCTCGGGTTACATATGCTTCAGGTTACATACGCTTCAGGTTACAGACTCCACTAACCCAGAAATAGTGCTTCAGGTTAAGAACTTTGCTTCAGGATGAGAACAGAAATCGTGCTCCGGTGGCGCGGTGGCAGCAGGAGGCCCCATTAGCTAAAGTGGTGCTTCAGGTTAAGAACAGTTTCAGGTTAAGTACGGACCTCCGGAACGAATTAAGTACTTAACCTGAGGTACCACTGTATATGCTAATAGTGGCACCTGGAACTTGGCACAGTAGCAAATCAATAGCCAATGAAGATCTCTGAGCACAAATGTTATGGGCTGACAAGGTCTCTTTGTTCCAGCCCTCCTCACAGCTCAATCCAATGCATGTTTACTTGGAAGTAAATATCACCGTAATCAATGTACTTCATCCTTCAAAAGGATGCATTCTTAAGCACTATACAAGATCCAGCCCTTTAGAATAGCATTCTGCCACCATAGCAGTTGACTTGTCTGCGATCCTTTGAAATTATGGACATTAATTCAATAACTCACTGCCCATTTTTCTGTAGCAAGAAAAGTGATATCCATAAAGCTTGGAAAACAGCAGAGGGACACATAGCCCTGACGTCTTCCTGTTCTCATTTGAAAGCCACCATTTTGTGGCAGGGTCATTGGCATTTTTATATTTTGACCCTCTCCTTCCTCCAGGCTCGATTCCCCGGCATCTCCAGGAAGAGCTAGCAGAGACCCCCATCTGAAATCCTGGAGAGCCACAGCTACTCAATGTAGAAAGTACTGAGTATATCTGGCAGTTTCTTATGTTCCTAAACAGCCTCTGGAAGGCAGTTAAGGCTCCTCCTGCTGTTATTAAATCTTCATTCTTCCAGTACTGCTGCATACTCAAAAATGCATACAGTTGCAATTTAAACCAGCTTTCCTCAACATGGCATTCACCAGGTGTTTTGGACTACGGCCCCTAAACCAATCCATAGGAGTAGCGTGCCAATTTTTTAAAATAAAAGTACATTGCCTGTACAATAACAAATGAATCCTCAATCTGGAAAGGAGGGTGATTTGGATACTGTATTCTAACTGGGTGGCTGTTCATGGACAGAAATCAAACCTAATTCTGTCTTAACAAGGAACTTGGCATGGTGCAAGGAGATTACAGCCCAGGTGCCATTGCATTATTCTGTCTCATGCTAGCTTTACTTTCACTTCGGCTCCACCTAGAATTTGATAAATGTCTTTGGAGCTGAAGAATATTTCAAACCAGAGGTAATTTGGGAAATCACCATAATGTATATAAACACAGTAAGCTGTCAGATGCATTGAAATTAAGTTAAATATCACACAGTTCATGCTTCATTTGTTCCAATTAACTCCAGGGGGCATGGTATATTTACTGAGGGAATTTCTGATGGGAAGCTAAAATCCCAAGTATATTCAATAGAAACCAACATGTTTATTTTAGACTGTTAGCAACTGAGTACAGTTTGCATAATCCTTCAATGCTTTTTACAAAAATTAAAATTACACGTGACAAAGGAAAAGGTCTGTGCAAGTGTTCCCCTGACCCACAGACTCCCAGTTTCAATGCTCAGCCTTAACAATTGTTAAGCTTGTGGTAGCATCATAGTTTGAGCTTGTTTGACTTGGGTCTCTTTTTCTCAGAATAAGTTGTCAAGATTTACAATTCCTGATGGAGTATGACTAAAATGAGTATGACTTTTTTTTAAATGCAGATAATTATGTCAGTTCATTTGGTGAAAATGAATATATCGATATTGCAGCATAATTTTGTTACGATGGCCAATGGTGGGGGAGCCATGAAGTAGTCTGCAAGCGTTTGTGTTTTGTTAAGTGACAAAACAAATTTGGAAGGGAGGGAAGTTTGGAGAGAGAAAAGATGTTGTTGAGCATGATTTTAAAAAATAAAACAAAAACAGTCTACTGTCACAGCCACACCATACATTTAAAGAACCCTGTGGAACTCACAAAGCTATGATTTCCAGCACCCTTAACGCAATATAGTTCCCAACATTCTTTGAGGGAACCCATGTGCTTTAAATGTGTGTTGAATGTGCTTTAGTGACCAAAGATGGAATAGAGGAGTTGTTATGCAGATCAGGGCTGGTTCTGGATTTGAGGGTAGCCTTCTTATTAATATGGGAAGAAAGCCAAATATGAAGGGTCATGATGATAGAACTATATAAAATTAAGCATCCTGGACTGTGGAGGAAGTGGATAGAGCATGCCTCCACAGGGCATTTTATAGTGGAGTTTGCGTTGCTCACACAGGTAGCTTTTTTGCAGTAACCACAATACATTGTCTTTCTCAAAATGCCATCCCATCCTTCCTCCCCAATTAATTCTGGATTTACCATTTCCATGTGAGTGTTTTGTTTTGACTTACTGCATTTTATGTGTCTATGGTAAATCTGGATTAAGTGGGAAAAACATATGGGATGGCATTTTGCTGAGGATCACTTCATGTGGATGCTGTGTAAAACTTTCATGCATGAGAAGCACCGAATCCACAATAAGCTGCTGTGTGGAAGCACTCAGATAGCTACCATATTTTGCTCCCTCTGTCATCATACTAGAATCTGAATGGTGGTAGATTCAGGTCTGTCAAAGGGAAATACTTTCACCATGCAGGGATAGTTAAACTACAAACTATGCTTCCACAAGATGTAGTGATGGCTACCAACTTAATGACTTTAAAAGGGAATTAGCAATATTCATGGAGGATAAGGCTAAAAACTGCTGCAACATCATGTGTACAGCACCCCAAAAAGCTCGTGAGCTTCTAATCAGCATCTGGTTGATCAGAATGAAAACTAGATTATGGACTAGATAGACTTTTGCTCTGGTCCAGCAGGGCTCTTACTATCCCATTCTTCTTCCTCCCTAAGAAGCCCAATGGGCAAATAGTAAAAACAATGCAATTGAGATAAAACATGTTGTGAACAATTAAATACAATTAAGAACATCTAAAACATGTTTAAAAAGCCACATACAACTAATAATTTCAAGGTTGGTGAGAACAGTAAGTTGTAGCCAATACTACTTCTGCTCCGAGTAGTTCCATTGTAATTAATGGCCATGACTAATTTAGGTCTATTAATTTCAATGGGTTTGCTATGAGTAAAACTTAGTTGGAGACAACCCACTATCTTTCAACCATCAAATTCCTGGGTAATCAGGAAATGTTTTTAATTTCCTCCTGAGTGTTAATAATGTCTTATTTTGTTCTTAATACTGAGAGTTAGCTTTTAATTGATAAAATTAGATACATAGGGCACTTCCAGACATGCTATTTGGGAAAATGTAGGTTGCACAATTAAAGCTAATTTGGAGCTCTAACACAACACACCTCCTTTCCTGAAATATCCAATTTTTGCACTACGTAAAGTGATGCACAGGAAAATGTGGGATAATATTTGCTTGATGCAACATTGTCTAACTTCCTCCAAACAAATCAGAATGAATGCTAATTAAATAGCCAGTGTCATCTAATTCACCTGCGGTCAAATAAAGATAATGCTCAATAAAGAGGTTGCCTGGAAGTTCCATGCTTTGGAAATGGAAACTGAACCAAAGAGGGATGGATGACATTACCCCACATCATCCCCACTGAGTTAATGGTTAAGTAGGGTTTGAATTCAAGTTACCCAGATCGGACTATTAACATACACCCATAGGATATGCTGGATCTTACAGGCTTTTGGGGCTTTCTACTTGAAGGGGTTTGTGCAACTTGAAAGCCTGCTACTCTAATCAACAGGTTCAATGCAAATGTGAGTAGGGCTCAGCCAACCATGGCCTTGAAGCTGTGCTATTGCAGGTACTACTAGAAATCAACACTGGTGGGCCAAAAGTGGTGTTCTATAGCAGATGGCTGAAGGAACGCGGGTGGCGCTGTGGGTTAAACCACAGAACCTAGGGCTTGCCAATCAGAAGGTTGGCGGTTCGAATCCCCGCAACGGGGTGAGCTCCCGTTGCTCGGTCCCTGCTCCTGCCAACCTAGCAGTTCAAAAGCACCTCAAAGTGCAAGTAGATAAATAGGTACCGCTCCGGCGGGAAGGTAAATGATGTTTCCGGGCGCTGCTCTGGTTCATCAGAAGCGGCTTAGTCATGCTGGCCACATGACCCGGAAGCTGTACGCCGGCTCCTTCGGCCAATAAACGAGATGAGCGCCGCAACCCCAGAGTCGTCCGTGACTGGACCTAATGGTCAGGATCCCTTTACCTTTTATGGCAGATGGCTACCTAATGTCAGGGGCAAACCTTGGGAATATGCCACCCTGTGCAAGGCCATTTGACGCACTCACAGTACCTGCTTAAGCTGGGCTTTGGGAAGGAGGTACAAGGCTCTGGCAGGGTCCTAGAGCCCACCTATCTCCTTCCCAAAGCCCAGTAAGAACTTGCCTAGCTTTGGGAAGGTAGAAGGAGCACTCTAGGACCCTGTCAGGGCCCACATGCCTCCTTCCTGAAACCAGGCAACCACTGACCAGGCTTTGAGAAGGTGCCCTTTTTGGTTGAAAGCCCGGTGCGCAACCGCTTGCGCTGCCCTAAGTCCACTCCTGCTGGTGTGCTCTTAACCTCTCCTCTCCCTGGCTACATAAAGAGCTGGGACATCAGGTAAGGCAGTCCTGAAGCAATTTCACAGAAAAAGCAGGGGATAGGTAGGGTAACAAGATCAAGAAATTGGAAAATCCAGGTTGAAGGCACTTGGTGGAAAGCCAGTTTTGGAGCAACATCAGTGTTTTGCTCTCTTATATCACAGCCAGAGCCCTACATCCAGCCTTGCCTCAGATCAGTGATTGCATCATACCACAAGGTCACATCCATACATACCAGAGAATCATGGGAACTGTAGTTTACCCCTCACAGAACTACAATTCCCAGCATCCTTAACACACTATAGTTCCCCCAACATTCTTTGGGGGAAGTCATGTCCTTTCAGTGTATGATGTGACCTACGTCCATAAATCACTTTGCGATGTAAACAGCCTTGAGTCCAATAACATCCCTTTGTACTGAAAGCTTTTGTCAGACAAACTTGCTTTGGGTCTGAAGTAAATGGCCAGATCTTTGTCTTCAGGGATGCAGGGTCAGAACATAAAGCTCAGCATACAATTAGGGCTCTTGAAATCAATACAAGCACTTAAGGAGTTGCACCATACACCAATATCCTGGAAGAAATCTCAGGCAGAGGATTAAAATCAGGGTGAAGCTGAAAACATACCGTCACTTGCAGGCAGGCAATATAAAAGGGTGTGTATGTTTTTGTGGAGCAGGGCAAGGCTAGTCAGGATAACTTGCTTAACACCAAACCTATGCCACTGCAATGACTATCCTAAAGTTAGATCAGGTGATCTTGACATTAATTTGCATGAATAAAACAGGACGACTTGTTTCCCCTCTGACCCAAATGTTGCAGTGCAAGCTACTTCACGTGATGTTTTTCCTGCACAGGGGTCATTAAAAAACACTCACACATGCCCTACCAACTCCATCCTTGCATTTAAAGTGTAATGCTGAGGTTTATTATGGACAGTGGCTTCCTCGCCTTCTTCCTGTTCCTTGGCTGTCATCTAGCAATAGCCTACAGCAGAGTGAGAGAAGGAAAGCACAGCCACTCCATCAGATCTACTGAAAGCCTTTGGGCTCATCCACACTTCCTTTGGGGCCACATTTCTAAGCACATGTCCAGACTTTCCAGATTCAGGTTTGATCAGTGGGGTTTTTTGTTTTGTTTTGTCCTGGTACTTTCCCCAGGAAAACTTGAGTTTTACCGCTGAATTGGAGCAAATGGTGATAGGGTTTTCTGCAGATTGTCATTTGCTCTGATTCTGCTGTAAAATGCTGGTTTCCCAAGAGAAAGTGACGGGGGGGGGGGGAGACAGGGGACAGACAAACCCTGCTCAAACACGGACCTGGAAAACCTGGACCTGTGCCTAGAAAGCATGTAGCAAAGGTTAGTGCAGACAAGCTTTTTTCCTCAGTGGTCACTTAGCAATAGCCGCTCCATCAGGCTGGAGCAGAATGAGATAAGAGAAAAGAATCAAGGCCAATGCATCAGCTCTACTGAGAGACACTTCTCTCAGCTATATCCATCTCAGCTGGTCAACCTGCTATCTAAATTTTGGAGAAAATTTGGAAAAGTGCAAATTTGGAAGGATTGCTGTGTTTTGGTTCAAGTAGTTTTGGAAAGTGAGAATTAGACAGATTAACCTACATAACTGTGAACTGAATCAAATTTCTCCCCCATCCCTACCTTCAGACATCACCCTTCCTTTCTTTTCTCCTGCAGGGAGGGATGAAGGGAGAGAGCCAGCTGGAAGAGGATGGCTGGGCCATTTCCTGTTTTGTTTTCAACAGGCTTCTTTCCCATTTTTTGCATCTAGGTTTGTTCTTCCTTGATCCATCTGTTACATCACCTGCTTTCCTTGTTGACCTAGATAGGTGACTTGAGAAGCCAAGTCATTGTTTACAAGTTGAAGGGAAAACCAAAAACACAGTTCTGCTTCCTTACATCATAATCATTAACAGGTGACAGCAGAAACAAATTACCGTACTTCTCTTGAAATAATTAAGACAAGGTCACCCAAATTATTGGCTTTCACATTACATGCAGTCAAAGCACAACACCCTTGGTTAGGAAATTTCCAAAGCAGCTGTATTAATGGAGAAACACACGGGCCTTCTTACAGGTGAAGTTCCTTGAGCGTCCTCAGCTTTGGGAGTTTATTGAGCACGAGGCATTGGGTTGTTCCACATTTCTTTCTCTTCCAAGCTGACTGGGACAGATCATATTCAGTGCAGCACACCCCATCCCACACCCAAAGGAAATCATTGCATTGTGTGCATGCATGCATATGTAGGGTGTAATTCTGTGTTGTGCTATGCCAAATGATCTTTCTGCTTGCCTGATGGAATCCCTCCCCCCCCCCGTAATCCCTAAATACTGTTCTGGGGGTCTTGCTGACCACCCAGAGCCAATTTTAGGAAAGGAGAGGGGGAAAGCCCCATTTCACAAGCCAAAATCTTTGCACAGGGCTCTTTAGGCGAATCCTGCCTGTAATGTCTGCTTCTTGTAATGTTATGGACAGATGCAGAGTACCAAGGTTTGCGCTTTATGGTGGGAACTAGAATACTAAAAGCTGGTCAACTCCAACACACAGCCTCAGAATCAAGGACAGAGGTGGGGAAATCTCAGGTCTAGGTGGGGGAATCTGTCGACCTCTCTATCTGGCCTTTGGGACTCACTCAATGTCATACACACTCCACATTTACACCCCACACCATCCTTGGGTGTTTTTAGTTAGCTGCAACATGTCCTCTATCTCTGATAATGGATCTTGCTTGATTGGATGGAAGACAGAGGAGTGAGTGTGAGTGTGAAGAAACCAGTCTTCCGTACAAAGCTAAATTTACATTAATTATTCTACTCATTTTTGTCACTGGCCTCACAAAGGTTTTGTGACCCCCATAAAAGTTTTCCAGAATGAAACGTGGCCCTTGGGCTAAAAAATAGTCCCCAGTCTGATATAGGATGAGCCTTAGGATTTATTTAATTGTTCTTTTTATTTAAAATATTTTTAGGCTGGTTTTCTGGGCAAATACCTTTCCAAAGGAGCTTACAAGCAAAATAAAAGATAAAAACAGTACAAAAACTTTAAATCACTCCACATCAACTTCTAGGTGCACTATGGTGATAGCTGCCAGAACTAGCACTAAGAACCTGCAAATCTCTGCATTGTTGCCCATGTGGCAAGGTACAAGGCCTGTGAGTTACAGCATTCCCAGGGTAGCAAATGCTTCCTGGACTTCCAATGCACCCATGCAGGCCACTGGCTTTAGAAATGTAATAAAAGACTTCCTTTTCTGACTTCACCTGGGCAACAACAATCTCCCCTGGCTTTTGATGTTTGGGAATGAGACTGAGGGTGAGGATTGCATCCCTCCTCCTTTATGTGTACAAGTTTCAGTATGGGCCTACATGTCCAAATGCAAACACAGGTTTTATTTACATACGTACCACCCTTTCATAAAACATCAGGGCGGTGTACAACAATGTAAAAACATTTTAAAAACCAATAAAAGCAGCACAAAACAATCATTAAAAAGACTGGCTACTCAAGAAAAGTTTGATCGGCTGTATAGGCCTGTCCACATAAAAAAAAGTCTTAATGTCTGCCAAATGTCTCTTTGAAGCATGTTCCACAGCATGGGATCAGCAATACTAAATGCCCAACTTCTGGTTGGGGCCAGTGTAATAATTGGGTTGTACAGTGGTACCTCGGGTTAAGTACTTAATTTGTTCCAGAGGTCCGTTCTTAACCTGAAACTGTTCTTAACCTGAAGCACCACTTTCGCTAATGGGGCCTCCTGCTGCCGGAGCACAATTTCTGTTCTCATCCTGAAGCAAAGTGCTTAACCTGAAGCACTATTTCTGGGTTAGTGGAGTCTGCAACCTGAAGCGTATGTAATCCGAGGTACCACTGTATTATGTCCCAAGCAGAATTCACCCACTGAAAAGAATGAACCTGAAAACGCTCAACCTGAAGCGACTTTAAGCCAAGGTATGACTGTACATGCATAGTCTCAGCATATAACAACACACACCTATGCACAATTAGAAGTACGTCCTATTAAGTTCAATGGGGATTACTTACAAGTAAATATGCATAGGTTTGTGCTGCAAATCTCTGAACATTATTTGTTGCTTAATGCTGTGAGCATGTTCATCTTCCACTCACTCCACATATCAGGAGTTTGGGCATGGCTGGCTAATCTTACGCCCCTTAGAGAGTCTGAATATTAAGCAGTATAGAAACACCTACAATAAATAAATAATAGCCTATGGCTCTCCGGATGTTGCTAGGCTCCCATCAATCTCACAAACACGGCCTCAGGGGCAATTGTATTTGTAATTTATATATATATAATTTATTTGGTTTTTCAAATTACAGTTTTACTATCACATATCCAACATACAACAGAAAGACAAGATTCCATAGAATCTCCTGGACTTCCCTCCCCCTCTTTGTGGGTCCTATTGTTAATCATTTCCTCCTGCATCTTTTACAATAACCCAAATCTTCATTTATATTATATCCAAAATTCACCATTAAACTACAAGTGTTATTCCAACCCTACTCACAATTTTAACTGTTTACAGTAGTTTTTAAGCTAAATTAGTCAATTGGGCAATTGGAATTCAGCAACGTCCGGAGGGCCATAGGTTATGGCGCGCGCCCCCATAACCTAAATGAGCAAGCTCAGCGCAAGGCAGATGGAGAGCCGCCTTGGTGCCTCTGAGCATAAGCAGAGCGCCCGCCCTGCTTTGCGCGCGTGCCAGTAAAGAGGATAAAGCGTATGATGTTGTTGTTGTTGTTGCTGTCATCCCGCGTGGTGTTCATGACATATGCCGTCCGTTTCGTCCAGCCTGGAGGGGATAATCGCGGCTGCCCAGTTCCCCTCCATCCCACCGGCGGCGGCGGCTCCTCCTCCTCTCCGGCAGGCGGAGCCGGGATGGGCCGGCGCGAGGATATGATGTCAAGGCCGGAGCCGGGGCTGGGATGTATGGTGGGGGACCGGCTCGGATGCGAGGAGCCGGAGAGCGGCTGAGGCGTGAGAGCGGACGCGAGGCGCGGAGGCAGCTTCGGCCTGCTGGGCGCGTGAGGAGGAGGAGGAGGAGGAGCGGAGAAAGGCCGCCTTGGCCTGGCGGAGTCAGGCCCCTGAGGAGAGAAGGAAAAGGCGCGAAGGGAGAAGAGGAGGCGGCGGCGGCATCGGCGACCACCACCACCCCTTAACTCCTGCTGCTAAGAATTGGGCTCCGTCCGGTTGGGGACGCCGCGATGTCGAGCGGGGCAGCGGGCAGCGCCGTGTCGGACCCCCAGCACCCGGCCCGGCTCCTGAGGGCGCTGAGCTCCTTCCGCGAGGAGGGCCGCTTCTGCGACGCCCATCTGGTGCTGGAGGGCGAGGAGATCCCGGTGCAGACCAACATCCTGGCGGCCGCCAGCCCTTACATCAGGTGAGGCACGGCCTCGTCGTTGGGTCTTTCTTAACCCCACGAGCATGTGCAGAGTGCACCAGGCGGGTGTGTTTGGAGGGGAGAGCATTTCCTGGCTGCACATGCGCAACACACGCGTGTCATTGTTGTCGTTATTACCACCATCTCGGAATTAGCTGGCAAGCTCGGCTCGAGGCAGTGCGGTGTAGCGGTTAGAGCGGCCGCCTAACATTGGGGGCGGCGGGGGGGTGGGACCCGCGTCCAGATCCCCATTTGGCCGCGAAGCACCGCGGGTGACATTGGAGCAGTCAGCTGAAGCTACCTCACAAGGTGGTGAGGATGAATTTTGGGGAGAGGTTAACCATGTAGGCCGCAGTGAGCTCCTTGGAGAAAAGGTTAGGATGTAAACACAATAAATGTGAAAGTCTGCTCCTCAGTAAGGAACTTGAGCCCTAGGAGTCCTTGGTCCTGCTCTCTGTCAGCAACAGGGGGTGGTGAGATGTCTCTGGGAACCTGGCAGGTAGCACCTGTTGTTTAAAAAACACGTTTCGTTTTAAGAATCAAACAGTTGGTTTGTTGGACCAGGACTTCCAATTGTAGCTTAAGGCAATACTTGCTAAGGACAGCAGGAGAGCCTTGCTGGATGAAACCAGGGTGGGTCTATCAAGCACAGCATTTCCAACCGTAACAACCAGAGGCTTCTGGAAACTTGACCTGCAAGTCCTGATCTTTCTAGCAGGATTCATCATGGTTTCTTAAAATGTGTTGCTGCTTGTGAGCTTCGCAGAGGCATGTAGCTTCTTGACCACCGTTGACAACAGCTTTCAGTTAGTTGCCTTGGAAATTCAAAAGTAGGTGATGGTAGTGATGGCCATCTCTATTTTTTTTTGTGTGTGTGTATGCCGAGAACATACTTTGTATGAAAAAATGGAGGACTCATTTAGATATGATTGGTATACAGTGGTACCTCAGGTTAAGAACTTAATTCATTCCGGAGGTCCTTTCTTAACTGTTCTTAACCTGAGGTACCAGTTTAGCCGCCACACGATTTCTGTTCTCATCCTGAACCAAAGTTCTTAACTCGGGGTAATATTTCTGGGTTAGTGGTGTCTGTAACCTGAAGTGTCTGTAACCCAAGATACCACTGATGAATTATTCTCTATACTGATGAATTGCAACCCTCCACAAACACATCTTCAGGATTGAAGAACTAAGACTCCCAAGATGGCTTGAACCCCATCACTCCTTATTAAATGCTGTGTGCCATGGCTGAGCCCAATATCTTTTGACAGAACAAAGACTTATTCTTGAAACTGTGTTGCCAGCTTTTAAAAAAACAAAACAAAACAAAAACTGCTACTGTTTATGACAGACAGAAAGTGTTTCCTGGCTTGTTTTCCCTTAAGCATGCATTTAAAAGGTGGAATAATTTTTTTAACTCTCTTAACCACTCTGGATAGTTAATACTCCTTACAGATATGCAGACCATATTTAGTAATCTTGGGATGTACACTTAGTTAATCCTTTACAAGTCCCCACAATACTGGGGTTCCATTAGAGAGAACATTTATTTGATATATGAATGCTGCAGCTGCATGCCAGAGAATTAATGAAAACAGGGGGCGTGGGTTGTTACCTCCTTCCATTGTAAAACATAGGAAGCTGCCTTAGACAGACCATAGGCTTATCTGGCTCAATACTGTCTACATTGACTGGCAGCAACTCCATTGGGTTTCAAGCTGAAGATGCTCTTCCATTGAGTCACAGTGCTTTGCAAAAGAACTAAAGTGAGACCTGCAGTTCCTAAATTTTCTCTCTCATCCAGACACTGACCAGGCCCAGACCTGCTTAGCTTCAGCAAACATACTGCTCAGTCTCCCTCCATACTATGCCCAGGGACCATGGTTTATGGGAAAGTAGATAAGAGTATATGAATGATTAAAACAGCAAAAGGAGCTGTCTGTAACAGGAACAAGACTATTAACTAACCACCACATTATGGATTCAGATCTTTCTCGTTATTAGCTTTCATGGGTTTTCTCATTTCTTGTTGACCCAGTTGGTTAGCTAACAACCTAGCTGCTCACTCCCTTTTCTCTTTTTCTCTCTCCAGCCCTGCCCTGGCCTGCTGTTTTCCTCTTATCCACACATTTCCTCAACAATAGAAAAAGAATAGATTAAAAAGTGCAGACAAAGTCCTGACTGTTTTAATAAAACACCAAATAGGTCCATACACAGACACAGAGTTGTATAGCTCAGCGCTGTCATTTTGACCCCATCTTGTATTGCATGCCCTTTAAAAATTTCTGAGCTACTTTAAAGCACATTAATCTCATTGTGCTGTAAACAGGAGAAAGCATGTAGCTGTACTTTATGATTCAGAAAGGGAGGCAGAAGCCTAGACTTGGACCAGTTCCACAGGTGTGTAGCTTCTGGGGGTGAGTGCTTGCCATAGTCAGGAGGTTATTGCCAAATTCAAGCTCCCAAGCCACTTATGCTTCCTTTCGCTAGCAAGGAATACAGGAAGTATTTCTTTGTTTAGCAACATTACTTATTGACATCACTGTCATCAATCCCTGTTTGATGTGATAAACAGATTCTTGCAAAAATCAAAAGTGGCAGTTTTCATGGTGAGGGGTGGTTTTGAAATTATTGGTTAGCAACTAACTGAAAGGCAGCCACCTGGGGGATTCATGCTTTGTGTGCTAAAAAGTTCTTTCATGTATATAGAACTGACATTATTAAGACTGACAATAAATAGTAGAGATGGGAGTTTCACAATTTGTTACATATATCTTGCAAATGCACTACTTATGCATAAGGCTAAAGTTGCTGTCTTTATAATGTTAACTATGTACTTCCTGTGCTTCATTATAAATATATGCTTTAAATATGCTTTAAATAAAACAACACACACCTGTCTAAAAGCTGACTGGACATTTTAACTTTAAAATGATATCCTTCATTATAATATGCAACTTGGTGTTTACACAATACCGTGGCACCCTTAGAGAGAGAGTGTGGTGCTTTGTTATTTCCTTCTTGTGATGAACTAATAAATAAGCTCATCATCTTCAGCTGCCTAACCCAGCAGGAAAGGCCTGTCCGCAACATTTTCAGCATTAGATTGTTCTCTGCTCTCCCTACTTTGATAAGTAGTTTCAGATCAAATGCATGCTGAATATTTAATCATCACTCTTTGCATAATTTGCATTGAAGCCACTTTGCCTCTTTTTGAAGTGTTATGACAAATAAGCTTTGTTAAATATTGGTATTTTGACAACTGACATTTCATCACATAGTTTATGGTTCTGGCAGCTTATCAGGCAGTTACTATCCTCTTTATTGGTTTAAGTGTAGAAAAAGAAGAAGCTTGCTTTAAAATTATTTAGATTTGTTGCCAACACTTTTGATGTCATGTTATGCTGATTGCCAATGAATATGCAGCCTACATACTGAGGCCATGTGCACATTACCGATAATTCTGCCTCTAGTGCATTCCCACTGCCAGTGTTTAAAGCTGTGTACATATGACATCAGTCACAATCCGTATCTGTTTTGTAGATTCTTGAGAAATACTCCTGTTTGGTGCATTTCCACTCAAACCAGCTGTTAAACAGAGGTGTGTACATTTGAGACAGCCATTGTGCATGCACAGATGACAGCTTCATGAATAGGAGGTTGGGGTGTGTGTTGCAGGCATGGAGAAATAAATGGGTAACACGCACTAGGTGAAGACATCCCTGCCCCCTCTCTGGTGTGTACACAGCGTGTCAGTGAGACTTGAAATTAAGCAGGAGGAAACAACCTTGCTGCGTTTTAAATGCTCTAAAATGCACTAGTATGCAACTAGTATTAAACAGCATTTGGGTATCTTCTAAAGCCTCAGTTGCTAATCCTTAACCACTGTGGTAGCATGTAGTTTGAGTTCACTGGAGAAATCAAAAACATTATGCCTAGCATAGGCAGTCTTTTAATTGACAGTATTTTTAGCATCAGATAGAAATAATCCGATAATGAATTATAACAATATATAAAAACATGTCTCTATACAGTGGTACCTCGGGTTACAAATACTTCGGGTTACAAAGTCCACTGATCCAGAAGTAGTACCTTGGGTTGAGCACTTGGCCCCATGATGAGAACAGAAATTGCGCATCAGCGGTGCGGCGGCAACGGGAAGCCCCATTAGCAAAAGCGTGCCTTGGGTTAAGAACGGTTTCGGGTTAAGAACAGACTCCAAAATGAATTAAGTTCGTAACCAGAAGTACCACTGTAATCTGTATTGGTCCAGAAAACATGAACAACTGGCTCAGAAACATGAAAAGTTAGTTTATCTAGTGGGACTTGTTCAGCTTTAGCCTTAGTGAGCTAAAGTATTGATGCCTAGTGAAATAAAGAGTTCTGTAGTTTTTTTTATTGGCACAACACACACAATAGTTTTAGGGACAATAATAGGAACAACAAATAAAATATTTGTAGATGGTTGTAAGCATTGGTATCCACATTTGTTCCAGAGAATTTGAGAAGGATGAGATAAGATCTTTTTCACTGAATCAGTTATTATGGGTGCAGGAGTGTGCAAGTGTTTTTTAATGCATAGGGTTTGTTTTTTTTAAATTTGGAATGGTATCTGGAAAGGGAACAAAAGTGCATATTTTTAGTCAAACTGCATGTTAGATGATGCTAGGTGTACATTTTTAAGTGTTTTTATCACTGCCTGTAGTTTTAAGAAAAGGAGCTGTTGGGGAACCTAATCAGGAATGCAAAGAAGAGCTTTCAACCCTGTTCCCCTCAGTGCCACACCTTTACAAAACCATTCACCTCTGCTACTTCTCCTGAAGGTGCTTTCTGCTGCCTGTAGTAGTGGGGCTGGGCTGGGATTTTCAGATGGAAATGGTGTGAGAGGAAAGGATTAACCCCTTATCATGGGCTGCAGTCCCAGCCCAGATCTAGGACCTGTGTAGCTACTTTTTCTAAAAATAGGTGCTTACCATAACATGTAATTTGACCTGCTGTAAAAATGGAAAGTAGCTAAACTAAAGCAAATTTCATTGAACAGTAAATAGTATTTTGGCCTAGCAGAGGTCCTATTCCTTAATTGTTTGTGGCTAACAGAAATACAGCATATGATTTATTTATTTTAAGTTTCACTTTACTGTACATCATTTATATTTACAATGTCATTTAAAGGCTCAATGCATCTTGAGTGCACTGAGGAACAGACTCCTTTGGAAGCTTGTGGTCTCTCCTTCCTTGGAGGTTTTTAAGCGGAGGTTGGATTGCCATCTGTCATGGATGTGTTAGTTGAGGTTCCTGCATTGCAGGGGGTTGGACTAGATGACCCTCAAGGTCCATTCCAGCTCTACAGTTCTATGATTCTATCTGCAAAGGACCCAGGCTAGGAGAAAACCTCTGCATTTTCAAGTTAGTCCAGAGTTTTGTTTTCCCATTTCATAAATAAGATTTCTGAATAGATTATAAAAATTAGTGTTTTATATATATTACTAAATTATAAGGAAGGGGTTTATTTAGATGGTTATTGTATTCTGGTACAGCTGGTTTAATAAATATAACTCTGCATAATTTAGAGGGTATTTTTGCAGGGAAATCCATTATGCATATTTGAAACCAAAACCAGGGTTTCCTATTAATGCATCAGGATTCTGTGTAAGGAAACTCTTCCTCCTGAAGATATGTTTTATAATAGGGCATTTTGCTAAAGTATATGTAATGTGCCCCTAGACATAATGGGGAAATGGAAATGCTGATGGATGAAAAATGAATGTCAGCCCACATGTCTAATTAAGAAAGGGAGAGGCCAGAACCAGACAAAAAGCCTGTTGCCTGAAGCGAGGGGACAAGAATGAGAATTAAAATTGCCTGAGAACAAATCCCAGCTGCACAGTTGCTAGAAATCATAAGGACTTGCCAGAGATATGTCTGTGCTTATGATACTGTAATGGCTAGGTTTGCAAAGATGCTGGTAAAAGATGCAGAACAACAGTTTTCAGATTCAGCTGGGAAGAATTGACTGCTTTTAATGAAAGGGCTGGTGCCATGCTACTTTTATTGTAATTATTTGTACGTTTTAAACAGATTTTATATATGTATATAGTTTTAATTCTATTAACGTTTAACTGTTTCAGTGATTGGTTTTCTATGTTCATGGCAATTCTTGTTGTTGTTTGTAAGATGCCTTGAGTCCCGTCAGGGAAAAGGCTGGGTATAAATAAATTATTGTTAATAATAATAATAACAACAGCAGTAATAAGACATTATCATTTTTAATTGAAGCACTTGTTTATACTGTTAGGCATCCTGGGCAACACCCCTGAATTTACTCTAACCTTGGATTTGTTTACATTTAAATTTTTGATTCAGAAACGGAAGTGAGTCAAAAGAGAATCAAGAACAACTGGCAATGACTTTTTTTTAAAGAACACCTTCTCTTCATCCCAAGATCCGTGAACTTTGGAATGTGTGTTTGTTACTGTTTTTGAGAAAAAAACAAAGGGAAAGGTTGATGTAGCTCGCAGTTTTGTAGAGAAATATGTGTGCCTGTGAATGACTTGGAATAGTCAGCAAAGTGATGTATGGATTAGTCACCTATGGACGCCCCTTCTGTGATTAATGCTGGATCTAGATTGAGTAAACAACCATTAGGGGTTTTTTTATGGCTATAACAGCCTCCCTTTGTATCCAAGATAATATGACCATATCATCCAACCCAAAATAACAGTCCTAGTTCATATGTTGCAGTAAGAAGAATGTGACTTGCCATGACTGTGCTAATGTGTTGGCTCCCGGAGAGGAGCTCACACCAGCGTTGTTCCTCTCTGGAGTCTGACTCTAGGTCAGCACAAGACAACAGCTAAGCCCAAAGTTTGGCTTTAGCGTGCTGTCCAAAGCTGTGGGTTTTCTCTCCTGCTTAACCATAGAACAAATCTTGGCTACAGATGATGGTTAAGAAGGAGAGTTCATCACCATGATCTTTGGTTCAGACATTACTTGGGCTTAGTTGTTGTGTTATGCTGGCCTAAAAAGCCCAGGGAGGGGTAAAATAAATGTTATTTATTACTCCTTTTCCGGAATGAGCATGTTTGTACTACTCCATGGTTTGGCTTAGTGTGAAGGTACTAACACAGCCAGTGAGTAAGTTCCAGGTTCTAGTTTCATCTCTGCCACAAATTCACTCTCCCATGACCTCTGCTCCTTATCTTCAATATGAGAATACAGTGGTACCTCGGGTTACATATGCTTCAGGTTACATACGCTTCAGGTTACAGACTTCGCTAACCCAGAAATAGTACCTCGGGTTAAGAACTTTGCTTCAGGATGAGAACAAAAATCGTGCGGCGGCGGTGCAGCGGCAGGTGGAGGCCCCATTAGCTAAAGTGGTGCTTCAGGTTAAGAACAGTTTCAGGTTAAGAAGGGACCTCCGGAACGAATTAAGTACTTAACCCGAGGTACCACTGTAATAATGCTAGTTTACCTTTTGTTGGCTAGTGGTAACAGGGCTGGCCTCCCCATGAGGCAGACTGAAGCAATTGCCTTGGGCAACAGAATCCTGTGGGGTGGTGTCCTTCCCACCTCTGCAGCTGCAGTGGTGGCTTCCAATGAGATCTCACAAGAGTTCCATGAGTCTTGCCAGAAGCCACAGCTGTGTGACACCAGTAAGCAAGTCTTCGGCAGAGTGGGGGGCATCTTTCCCTTTTTCCTCAGGCGGCAAAACAGAGTGGGCCACCCTGGGTGGTAAGAATTATAAGAAACTAATGTTCGTAGAGTGCTTTGAACATTCAAATGTGCTATACAGATGCTAATTATTAGTATTGTCATACATCCTAAAGGGGCAGGTATGAGTTTAGTGGTTGGCAAGTAGAATACAATTCAAGCTATTTTTATCCTGTGTAAACTATTCAGATATCCAAGATATAATAAGAATAATCCTCTTTAATTTTATAAGACATTTAGCCATATATTAAATCAGTGCTTCAAGTATTCTGAGAAAATGGAAATATGTTTGATATGACTTGGATACACTGAGTGTGCCAGTGAGTTGGCATATTAGCATATCCATAGAGAGCCTTGTCTGAGGGGTGGGTGGGTGACTTTCAGTTTTTTTTCTTTTCTTTTTACTTGGCCTATTTCTGTTAGGTGTGGGTCTGTAGAGCAGAGTAACACGGGTTCCCACTGATTTGTCGTGAGACTGTTTGGATTACAATTCTAAATTCTGATGTTTTCAAGGACTGAATAATTAAACAACTAGCATTTATACAGAGCATGTGTGTTAAAAATGATATCCATTAATTACTTCATGATCATTGCCCAAGTGGTAACTTATAATTTGCAGATAACCACTTGCTAACTGCATTGTTCTGCAAAGAGGTGATAACAATTTTAGCATCTCTCTACTTCTTCCAGATCAGGTTCACATATACACTGTGATTACATTCAAGACACAAGTGTCACGGTTAACAATGCTGCTGTTTGCAGGGTCAGGGAAATATTTAGTGAAATTCCTATTGCCAAGATCCTAAAATAGCCTTTTTACAGGTGCTTGATACTTAAAATATAGTTTTAATATTTCTACATCTTATTGTAATGTTTTTGTCCTGTTATTAGCCCAAAAGGCTCAAATGATTCTTGAGTAATTATTCTGTAAACTTGTTATTTCTGATGTACAAATGTCTTCCTAGAAGACTTGGTTAAAAACTACTAAAATAAAAGAACCAGAAATAGATCTAAAGTTGTTGCTATCTGCTGTGGCTGAAAGAGGGTGTGGGCCTGCCTATTCTGTCTCAGACTTCTTTCTTCTTTCTACTTGGCATTGTCTGATTTTTATAGCATTTTGATTGGTTTTTATTGAAGCTTGTGAGAAGACAGATGACTAAAGCTCCTTAGTCATTGCATAAATTTGGTGGTGTGCATCACTTGGCTCTTAATTTTAATGACTGAGTGAGATTTAAATTCAGTTCTGGAGATTATGTAAGAACATAACTGGGTGAGTAATAATGGTAGTCGTGCTGTTACTTTGAGTGTTTTTGGCTAATGGAAGTGTTAGGCAACATGGGTTAGCACATTCCCTTCTGCCTTTATGTGTGGAATTACCATTTCTGTTACATCTTGGCATACTAGGTTGTATTTTGGTTTTTTAATGTTATTTGTAGGCTGTTGTAGTTTAAACCCCCCAAATAGCATGATTATTTTAAAAAAAACTTAATAGATCAGAGGTTTTGTGTAGCGGTTTGTTTAACGAAGACAGACCCTTTTTATTTGAGCTAGTTATCCAAATTTGCATTAATATCTGAAAGATAAACATATCTCCCCATATTTATCCTTTAAAAGTTGGTGTGATATAGCTAAGAACATTTGTTCAAGATTACTTTTGAACATAAACTTTTGTTCCTTGCTGGTCAGCAGCAGCCATTTCAGAAAGAAATCATGAAAGAGGGGGAGATTGGACAAATAACGGATTAGAAATGTTCCCACTGGAAATAATGGAAATTGTCAGCTCGTTATGTGAACACTCGCCTAATGAATGATTTCCTGGGAATTTCATTGTGTTCAGAAAGGGAGACCTGCATGTGATATATACAGTTTCAGTTGTGAAAAATGTCCAGGGTGGACCCTGAAATTATAGCATACAAATTGAAGGAATGTCAGTTTAGGAAGGTGGTAGCTGATCTCTCTTGTTTTATCCTGTCCTGCTAGAAAAGCAGGTCTTGTGTTTGTTGTGCATTTAATTGTGCAGAATTCCTAGTCCCATTTTC
Organism: Podarcis filfolensis; assembly: GCF_964270895.1. Classification (NCBI taxonomy): domain Eukaryota; kingdom Metazoa; phylum Chordata; class Lepidosauria; order Squamata; family Lacertidae; genus Podarcis; species Podarcis filfolensis. The sequence continues at coordinate 49,823,379 of NC_139611.1, forward strand.
TTATGACATTGAAAGTGCATTAGCTGCACTGAATGTACCCCGTGGCCTTGATTGAAATTCTCTGTTGCTCTTATCCTAATTTGCTATAACCATATTTTCATGCTGTGAACACAACAGGCTTTCCAAATTCATACCTTGAGTGTCTGCAATATGCAGGGGGCTCCATGGCAGAGGATTCTGGGGTTAGATGAATGTTGCAGGGTGGACATTCATGTGGGGTGCTGACCATACCTGTTCAGTTTGGCAGCCTCCTCCCTCCACTGCCAGCGCCCAGCACATGGAGGGTGGAACAACCGAGGATTGCCCCGGCCCCATGGGGCGCTGGGTGAAACCCCTGCAGTTCTCTCTGCCGCCAGCACCCAATTTGCAGAGGTAGGAAGCAGGTGGAGGAAGGTAAGGCGCAAGCAAGTCTCACCCATGATATGCTGCCAGGTGAAGTTGGCATCATACTCTGGCCCTCAAACTGGTCCTGGACAATGTATTGATACATTGTCCAGGCCTATCCACCACCCACTATTCCACCATAAGCCTCCCAACAAAAACATGGCAAGCCAATGGCTTACACCGCCTAACAGACTTCTACAGAAATGACAAACCCATACCAGCACAAGAAGTACAAGATAAACTAGGGGATACCCAAAAACCCTGGTTGAACCAGCACCAACTACACACCTCCTTAAATAGCCCAGCAATCAAAGCAGCAGGCACTAGACCTCTCACCACCTTTGAAAAACTCCTCCTGATAGCAGAGGGACACAGCAAGTGAATGGTGTCCACAATGTACAAAAAACTACTTCAAGATTCTACAAAGCTCCTCAACACAATCAAAGACCAATGGGAGCATCCTATAGGTTATGAAATAAACCCTACCCAAACTGTGGTCTAAACTACCCTTTTAAGTCCATCTCATCCAAAAGAAGGGAACTGAGTTTGAAACTTATTTATAAATAGTACCTAATATCTCAGAATCTGGCACTGATACACCTAGGAACTTCAACTAAATGCTAGAGAGATTGTACCACCACAGGCACATACCTCCACATGTGGTGGGAATGCCTCCAAATTCAACCCTTTGGAACATCAGTCCTTCAAGAAACCTGTAAAATAACAAAGCAGGTACTAGAAGCAACTCCAGAACTGCCCTTTTAAACATTTTCCAAGACAACAATGCACACTCAGATGACAAAGAGCTCATAAGCCACTTACTCTCAGCAGCTAGGAGTGTCATAACTAGACACTGGAGGGACCTGTTAGGAGTAAACATGGGCCACTGGTACCAAATTGTATGGGAAACAACCCTACTAGGAAAGCTAACCAACAAATTGAAGCTAACCAGGGGACAAACAAAAGAGGATGCCTTCACCCTGGTATGTTGTTGTTGTTGTTGTTGTTGTTGTTGTTGTTGTTGTTGTTGTTTAGTCGTTTAGTAAGTATTGGAGCCTCAGTTTCAGGATCTGTCCTTCCAGTGAGCACTCAGGACTGATTTCCTTAAGAATGGATAGGTTTGATCTTCTTTCAGTCCATGGGACTCTCAAGAGTCTCCTCCAGCACCATAATTCAAAAGTATCAATTCTTCGGTAATCAGCCTTCTCACCCTGGTATAGCTCAAACAAACAAAACCCACTGCAATTGACTAAATGCAACCAACTAAGCTGTGGATTCTCCAGTCTCTCGCACCGCCTTCAAAGAAACAAACAGACAAATGAAGGACCTATCTTCACAATGCTGACACAAAAACTGCACGTATACTAAGCAAAAGAATGAATGTTTATCCCCTCCTTTTTTCTCCCCCCTCCGATTATTTCCCCCCACAACCTCACAATGTGTATGACAGCAGTGTCTCACACTAACTGTAACTGACCTGTAGAAAGGACTCTGTGAATTGAAAACAGAAACATTGCATGTACCCTTGTTAACTATGGAAATCCTTTAATACAAACATTTTTTTTAAAGGCTATGTTGCTAAACTCTGCTACTAGTCCAGGCAGTGCCAGCTCTTAGTTTTGCAACATTGTAATTGAGATATTAAGACATGACCAGCTATGTCATCATTAGCTTGCCTTTGGCCTATTAAATGCTACAAATTGCAAACTTTATAATACAGTACCTTATTTGACTTCACAAATTCTGAAAGATTAAAAAGCTGACTTTTCACCAGTTGAAAACCAATTTTTTTATTCCTTATTTTAAGAATTTGTAAGCTGTTTAGTATAAACTATCTAAGCAATGAACAAGAGTATACAAAAATACATAAAATATACGGTAATCAATAATGAAGCAGAATGACAAAACATAATAAAAATCCATCATAGATGTTATCAGCTGCAAACTAAAACAATAATTCAGCTTGGAAAGGGCCAAGTGGGGAGAGAAAAAAGATAAATTCCATAATTCTGGTGACACCATACTGAACACATGGCACTGCCAGGAAGGCCTCACCAGCTGAGTGCAGAGACAAGTACGCTGGTTTTTATACAGAGATGCTGCAAGGATTTATTTTTATTTCCTTTGAGTTCTGAGGTTGCTCATCATGTACAGAGCACCTGAAAACAAGTACGTAAGCAAATTTTTTGGAAAATTGCCACTCAGAGCAGGGTGTGGTGAAAGTTGATATCTTTAATGTGCACTGCCAAAAGGCTAGGGTGTGACCTGGAACAGAAGGTGAGGGGAGACAGAAACCCTTGTTAATTTGTTGAACAAATCTTTATGGGGAAGGGGTTTAACCTTAAAGTGCTGCATCATGTTGATGTGGAATATAATACTCCATGAAACATTTTCATGAGCCAAAGGCAGAATTTACAGCAAGGAAGCATTACAGGTATAAAAACAATAATGATGGCTTGTCATCTTTTATATAATACAATTAAGCAATACTTCATTAGGACTAACATGGGGATGTTTTCTGGCAGATCACAAATCTTCATAGAAATAAGTTAACCTAACCGTGTCTTGGCGCCGTCAGTTGATACCAAAAGCTACCCATATAGACTTCAGCAGTAGAGAAATCTGCAGTCATTTACATTGACTTGCAGCAAAGGGCACCTGGTGGCTTTGGATCTGTGTGTGTTTATGTGGATCTGCCCCCATAATAACTGAGGGGGTGAGATATAAAGTGCAAAAGGCTAACATTGGCACAGAGTGCTATTCACGCCCCTCCTTCAGCCCCCTCAAGGTGATTTTCTTCAGACTTGAATAATTTCCTGTATTCTTAGCTGGGGGGGGGGGAGACCTTGGACAGTAGATGGAAGGCGAGGTAAAAGTGGCATAAGTAGAGAAAGCTTAGCACCTCAATCTTTGTGTTCCTTTTGTGGTTTCGATTCCATACCTGCCCATTGTTTTACATATAATTGAGGCAGGTTGTCATTTAAAGCCGTGTATCTTCTGTCATCAAGTGTAGTTGGGCCCTGAACTTTGTCATTAGTAAGATAACACGTGATACAGAGCAGGATTGTTAATTACCTCTTCCCTGTGGTAAAGGAGTTGGGTGTATGTGTGCCTGAGACGCAAATCAGACCGAGACTTCTCTTTAAATTACAACACCTAAACAGACCCTGAAGTGTTTCCAAAAGTGGCTAATACTGCCTTTGAATATAGGCATGAGATCTTCATTCCAGGTCCTATTTATGCCTGTGTAATGTGTTTACTGAAAAAGATACCATTCTTTTGTTCAACCTTAAGCAATTGCATTCTGCTGAGTCAGTCAGTGTTTACTTGAGTGATTTGTAATAGATTTGTATATCTGATATTACTAACATTTTTACTTTGTGTTTTGATATCCTGCCTGGTAGCTGATCTTTCCTTAATGAGGAGATGTAATTTCAGAAGTATATAGCTTATTCTTCCTATATGCATACACACAGAGAGATAGCTAAAGAGAGAGATGCCTAAAGACACTTCACAGACCACCTGTAGCTCTGTGTTATGCAAATCCCACTTTGTGTTATATACATACACTGAAGGTTAAATATTAAACAAAGGTCATTTTGATGATGAGTAGGATTTGTTAAACATTCAGCAAAATGATTGCACAGGTTTAACTTTGTGACCATGCCCTCTATAAGCTTTCTGCTTGAAATGGAATGCAGGTCATTTACTTGTGAGTTGATCTACTGGCCAGTAGGCAACCTAGCCTATTGTTTAAATCTGGAAACCTTCAAGTCAGTTTTACTCCTAAAAGAAATGAAATGGGAATAAATTAGGGGAAAACTCTTCCTGCTGAGTATTTTTTTTTTCTCCTTCCCATTTTGTTTTCGTGAGCTGTTTTCAGTTGCCGTTGAAAGCTCATTGAGAATGGGCTTAGATGGGCCTCTTCAGGCAGAGATGATTACTTCGTTACTGCTGAGGCCTGTTGGCATAAAACCTCAAAGGCCCTGCCATTAGCTGTCTGAGATTACACATTGTGATAAGATAGAACTTGCAATATGACTGAGAGACAGTATTGGACTGAAACCTGGGAGACTGGGGTTGTAACCGCCACTCAGCCTTGAAGCTCACTGCGTGACCTTGATCCAGTCACTGCCTCTCAGCCTATCCTACCACATAGTGAGACAACACATGTGCACCTTGAGTTCCATGGAAGAGAGATGAGATATGAATGTAATAAAACGTGTGAATGAATGGCATTGTCTCCAGATCAAAAAGGACATGTGGGAATGAGCATTGATTTGCTGGATCAAATTAAGGACCAACTGATTCACAATGCCCCTCCCCCCAGTTGCAGCCAGCAGCTCACAGTCCTAAGGCTTCACATGGCCCTAATGGATGGATAATAATTTCTCATTATAGCATATATCAAGACTATTCAATGCAGGCATTGCTAAGTATGTTATATTCTTGTTCTGGCTGTCCCTTATATCTGCTCCAGTACAACTTATGCCTTTCCCTATTCCAAGCCTTTCATTGTGGCTGGCAAAGTGTGGTCTCCCTTAGGCATCCAGATTAATGTGTGGTCATTTCCACTGTAGCAGATTTAATGAACGTTGTTTCCCAGGAAATGTGTGAATTGTTTTGCAACCTTAGGTTTATATCTGATTGGATTTGGAAAACTTTATCTTTTTATCACTTGAAATAATTCTGTACAAATCCTGTGCTGTGAACTGAGCAGATTTGGGGAGTGTATGCATAGCAAATAAGAAATAATGTGTTAATCAAAATTCCTCTTAAGAAAACAGAGTTAACTTCCTATATTTAACAGCTGGCATGAAAGAATTTTATACTGTGCACTAAACATCCACAGGCTGATACCATTAAGTGATACTACAGACTTAAACAGCTGCTTTTTCTCCTTTTCTTAGTACCTCTGTTTAATAGTGTGTGTTCATATGTAATTGAAAAACCTATTCTGAAAGCTGAGAAATTTTCGTATGTGACCTTCCTTTGTTTATGTCTTGTTCTAATCGTTTTGTAAAAACAGCTATGTTTTCTGATTTCAGAACAAAGTTGAACTATAATCCTCCAAAGGATGATGGCTCAACATATAAAATTGAACTTGAAGGGATATCTGTTGATATTATGAAAGAGATTTTGGACTACATCTTCAGTGGTCAGGTTTGTGTTTCCAAGGTTATTCCTACATATCTCTGTATTTCAGTTCTAGTCATAATCTACACCTTCAAAAAACCCTTTGAATAGAATGGGCAGAAAGTAGATTGAGGCAGGACGTATTATCTGAGTGGCTGGTCAGATCCCAGTCAAAGTAAAAAAAAATCTCATGCAAGTGCAGCTTGAGCGTGAGCTGCTCTAACAGAAAGAGTTCCTTTATATCGCCAGCTTCAGTCCAAGCTTTGGGGTTTGCTGATACCAGTGGGGCTTCCTGTAAACTCCATTCAGCAGATCAGTGCTAATAACAACCCCTGCTTTGGGCAGAGATGATCTGTGCTACAAAGTTCCTAATTGCAGCTGATCCCAAATAACACAGCCAATCCCATGGAGTTTGCTTTCACTGCCAATCAGCCACATCGACAGCAAGCCTCACTTGCAATTAGGAGGACACTTCAAGGCTCCTGGTGATTCCTCTGCATCTGCCTCTCTCCCTGCACCACACCTAATGTCAAATATGGTGGGTGTTGTTTGGGGAAAATAGCCTTGCAGGTCAAATTGTTAACCAAATCGTCAGGCCTAATTTGGTCCACAGGCCAAAGGTTCCATACTCCTGAAGTAGACTTGTAGTGGATTGCAGACCAGTTTCCCATGGACCATCTCATCCCTGTTGCTTGCTGAGATTCTTGCAAAGTTTGCTAAATGAGGTGGAAGCTGGTCTGATCCTTACGTTATTTATCAAGAGGGCACATTGCTTTGTTTTAACAGTTGAGAGATTGTGAACATGATCTTACATACAGTAAAAGCACAAGAAGACTGCTGGATGAGACCACAGGTCCAACTAGTGTAACATCTTGTTTCTCGTAGTGGCTAGCTAGAAGCTTTTAGGAAGTCCAAATCCTGGGTGTGAATGCAAATGCCTTCTCATGTTTCTTCCCCCGTGACTAGTATGCAAAAGTATACCACCTATCAACCTGCAGGTTTCGTTTAGGTGTCATGGCTAGTGTCTTTTGACAGACATATCCTCCACGAACATTTCTGAGCCCTGTCTTAAAGCCATGTAAGCAAGTGGCTCTCACCACATATTGCAGCAAGCAAATTCCAGTATTATACTGAAATCATCCTACCTCTGACTCCAGGAGTCACTTTATATCACAGATGATCAATGTGTAAATGTGTGACAAGTGACACAGGCAGTATACTGGAGGTGGAGGAAAGAAGGCGCATGGCATAAGTACGGCATACACTTCTACTTCCCTCTCCAGTGCTGTGCTGTTACCTTCTCACTAAAGTAGAGGCAAAACTCCACCAAGCTACGAAGGGGGAAGACAGTTAGTTGCAGTAATGGACACTAGTGCTGCACTTTCATACTTGAAACTGAACTAGTTGTAATTTCCTCTCCTCCAAAATAAACCTTTTGCAGATCAAGCTAAGTGAAGACACCATCCAGGACGTTGTGCAGGCTGCTGATTTATTGCTGCTTACAGACCTGAAAACTCTGTGCTGTGAGTTTCTGGAAGGTTGCATTGCTGCAGAGAACTGTATTGGAATCCGGGACTTTGCACTACACTATTGTCTGCGTCATGTTCATTATCTTGCCTCCGAATATCTGGAAACACACTTCCGGGATGTTAGCAGTACAGAGGAGTTTCTGGAACTGAGTCCTCAGAAAGCAAAAGAAGTGCTGTCCTTGGAAAAGCTGAATGTTGGGAATGAAAGACATGTTTTTGAAGCAGTTATTAGATGGATCTCCCATGACCCTGAGTTAAGAAAGGTACAGAATTTGAAGTTACGTAATGCTGCTTCAGAAAAAATAATCAGCACTTCATTGTACTTGGGTGCTTCAAATTGCGATGCATTGTGGGATTTGGGTCCATATTGATGTTACCAGCATCATTCTGTCTGTACCCAGACATTCTGCACTAAGAAAAGCTGAATTCTGCAGCATATATAGATTAATCTAGCCAAATAACTTTACATGTTTTGTTTACATTAATTTCCTTAATTCATTCTACATTTTACTAATTTGTATAATTCTAGCAATGCCTAGTCATAGAGAGGAGCAAGTTGCTGCACAGTGGGATCCTGTCCTGCCCCAACTATTCAGCTGCCCCTTGAGATTCTGAGATGTAGGAAGGTATTCTTCACTCACTTTCTAGCCTATTTTCTCAGCCATAAGGACTATGAACTTGTTTTAAAATGAAAAATTAGATTAAAGGAAGCTGATTTGTGCACCTAGTGCCATATTATGTGCTTCTGCAGAATTGCAAAATAGAGACAGCCCTCCATATTACCAAAATAATGCATATGCTGTACCATTTTTCGTGTCAGTGCTTCCTCTTCCAAGTCAGTATATCCTGGTATTGTATAAGCAGGAATTCTGAGAAATAAGCTTTCCATAAAGCCATATGCTCCTGTGACTGTTTTATGATTCAGCTTGTTTGTTTGCCTGAAATATCTTTCTGCCTCTTCAGGTTCACATGAAGGATGTAATGTCAGCTGTGTGGGTATCTGGGCTAGATGCTACGTACTTGCGTGAGCAAATGATGAATGACCCACTGGTACGGGAGATTGTCAAAGAATGTAGCAACATTCCACTCACTCCGCCACAGCAGGGGGAGGCAATGCTAGCATCTTTTAAACCCAGAGGATACTCAGAGTGCATTGTCACTGTTGGTGGTGAAGAAAGAGTGTAAGTGGCTCAGGCATGCTATTTCAGATCTCAGAAGTGAATGGGGGTTGGAGAGGGATGATACTCGAGTAAGTGTCCTATTGTTGGTTATATTTGAGATTAAGCTGCAAAACTACATTGTGCTTTATTTTTTCTTGTATGCCTTATAACTATGGGTTGTATCCAAAGATGCAGTTCCATTTGTGGGAGGTTTCTTCTGTTCACCAAAAGGGCAGTTTTGCGTTTGGACCAAGGTGCTGCACAAGGAAAATAAATAAACCAATTCCAGATATTTTCTTCTGTTGTGCCACCTCTTGCACAAGTGGAAGCATGAAAACTACTCTAAAGCCTACCTCCTACAGTGCCATGTGCACTCTTATGCAAGTTAATGTGCAAATGTTTGTACAACAGGGCTAGCAGCTATTATCCTTCTGCCCACTGTTCCTTGAATCCTGCCCATTAGCAGTGTTACCAGTGCAAGGAAACAGGCATTTTTCTTCTGAAGCAAAGGTTTATGTGCCTTTGACATGCATACTACACATACTACCATTTAATTGTTTATAACATTCATTCAACATGAGGAACTTGTAAACTGGCCAAAGACAGAGGTATGTGAACTGGAAAACATGGAAGGTGACCGACTTATTCAGAGTTCATTTATTTGTACAAATTATTGTCTAAGTCACCAATGTGTGAAGCCCTGTGGAAAACCACCTCCTCCAAACACCAAGAGGGAACAAATCATGTTTTATTTCTATAGGAATACTGCATAACCCATATCTCACCATGCTGGAGTACCAGATAACCTTGCAAGCATGTCTACAAAAACTGCCTGCTCACTGTACTTGTATGTACAGTAGCCTAAAAGAGAGAAGGGAAATGTGCAGCTTCTGTGACTTGTTGCTTAGAGGCATTTGTCACTCAGCGCAAGTGACTAGACAAGTGGCTCTCTACAAGCCTGGTCTAAACACACGTGCTTGGCAGAATAGAAATGCCAGGCTGTAACAGCTAGCTCAATATTGTCTGACAGTGGTTCTCCGGGGTTTCTGACTGTGGACATTCCCAGCTGGGCCTGGAAGTGCCAAGGATTGAACGTGCAACATCTGCGTGCAACCTATGTGCTTTACCACTGAGCTCTAGAGCCTTTCTCCGGACTTGCCTAACCTATTGTGCCACCCTCCTGCCACACACACAAAAAGGATTTAAGTCTCAAACAAAAGTCAGTATAAAGTATACAAACAGAATGGATGCTTCTACACTGAAGTAGAAACCCCATCTCCTCTGCATTGTTGGGTTCTAATCAAGATTTGCTGTATGGGCAAGGTTGCTGAGTTAATTTATCCTTTTTCTCCTGTTCAGATCTCGGAAACCATCAGCAGTAATGAGGTGTATGTGCCCTCTTTATGATCCTAACAGGCAGCTATGGATAGAACTGGCTCCTTTAAGTACACCTAGGATAAATCATGGTGTTCTTTCAGCAGGTAGGAAAGTTATTTGTTTCTTTAGTAGGAGAATACAAGGCTAAATCTCTTAACTCAGGGGTCAGCAAACTTTTTCAGCAGGGGGCCGATCCACTGTCCCACGGATCTTGTGGGGGCCAGACTATATTTGGGGGGGGGGGGGAATGAACAAATTCCTATTCCTCACAAATAACCCAGAGATGCATTTTAAAGAAAAGTACAGTGGTGCCTCACAAGACGAAATTAATTCGTTCCGCGAATTTTTTCGTCTAGCGAATTTTTCGTCTTGCGAAGCACAAAATCCCATATGAATGCATTGAAAATCAATTAATGCGTTCCTATGGTCAAAAAAAGTCCAAACAAAGCCAAAGTTGGTACAACAAGAGTTTATTAAGTGCTCTTTAAAGTCGCACATACTGTAAAGAGCATTTCAAAATTCAAACCCAGAATTTTTTTAAAAAAACAGCAGAGTGGCACAGAAAATCATAAAAATGCAGGGGGGAAAAAACAAGCTTCCAGATTCTTGCAAACCCCTCCCCAACTGTTCCCCCAGCCACCCAGCACACAGAAATTCAAATCCAGAATTTTTTTAAAAAAACAGCAGAGTGCCCCAATGGTCACAAAAAATCATAAAAATGCAGAAAAAAACCACACAAGCCTCCAGATTCTTGCAAACCCCTCCCCAACACCAAGTCCTTGAATTCCAAACACCCCAACCCAAAATCCAAACCCCCCAAAAAAAGTTTTAAAAGCTTAACTTACCAAATGACTGCAAAAGAAGTTTTGGAAAAGCTTCAAAAATCACCAAAGTCTTTAAAAACCTCAAAAAAAGGCTACTATGTACACTGCGTTCTATGAGTTGCTCCTCGAAGTCAAGTTGCAACTGTATTAACGGTGTTAAGAAAAAGGAAACAAACTTGCAAGACGTTTTCGTCTTGCGAAGCAAGCCCATAGGGAAATTCGTCTTGCGAAGCAGCTCAAAAAACGGAAAACCCTTTCGTCTAGCGAGTTTTCCGTCTTGCGAGGCATTCGTCTTGCGGGGCACCACTGTACACATTCTGCTCATGTAAAAACACCAGGCAGGCTCCACAAATAACCCAGGGATGCATTTTAAATAAAAGGACACATTCTACTCATGTAAAAACACACTGATTCCTGGACTGTCCGCGGGCTGGATTTAGAAGGCGACTGGGCCAGATCTGGCCCCCAGGCCTTAGTTTGCCTACCAATGTGTTAGCTGTTTTCAAAACCAATATTGTTTGTTTGTTTGTTTGTTTGTTTTGCTTCTTTGATCACAGCCTTGGAGAATATTAACCTGTGAAATACTTAAGAAGGTTCTCAAGTATTTTGGAGGACAACCAAAGGGTGGAGACTCAGAGTCAAGATTGGCGACATATTTGGTAGATCCTGCATCTGTCGTTTGTCCCCCTCTGCCCCCAAAGCTCAGGGAACTTTCCATGAGAAACAAAGTGTCACCACCAAAAGATAACATTGGCAAAGCAACAGCCACAACATATGTGTATCAACTTCTTTGGAACTTCCTCATATAGTATATACTGTATACAAATAAAATAAAATTTGACAAACTTGGCAATAGGAAAACTACACCCATTCCAGACTTTCTGTGTTGCATCACATATTCAAGCATCGATAGATTTTGTAAGAAAGAATTTAATCAGTTTAAAACTGGTATCAAAACCCATGGCTTTGAAGTATTCTTATAAGCTTTGAAATGCCGTTTGGTATCTAGTAGAAACTTGTTAAACATGTTCTTACAAGAACGTTCTGCTTTAAAACAACTGGAATTTTGCTCTGTGTTATCTCCTAAATGAAAGAATAAAACTGTTCCCAGTTTAACATTTTTATTTTTATATGTTCATTGGAATATAGTTACCACAAACTAGTGTTCTAGAATAAATAAAACATCAAGCCATCTTTCACCTGTTGCAATACGCATATTATAAGGTATAAAGACTAAGCAGCAAAAAGAAAGAAATATCAACACTGATTTGGACCTGTAACTGCCCTAATTCTGGATACCTGATAAAAGGTCATGATGGTCATTTGTGATTATGGCTTCCTGGAACCTCCGTGTTCCAAGGCAGTATGAATACTTATTGGTGGGAAGCAACCATGGAAGAGGGCTATGGCCTTCTATGTCTTGCTTGTGGGCATCTGTGGGTGATAGACCTCTGGTCTGATCCAGCTAGGCTCCTAGTTCTCATGAATACCAGCTAGATGTGCCACCAGTGCAACTTGCATTTCCAAATCATTTTGTGGTCTGTTTTTCAGAAGGGTTCCTGTTTGTACTTGGAGGTCAGGATGAAGATAAAGTCACTTTAAACTCTGGAGAAAAGTATGATCCAGATACCAATTCATGGAGTTCTTTACCACCAATGAATGAGGCAAGTCTGCCTTTTTATTAGCCGTCGCCCCCACCCACTCCAATTTCTGCAGTTTTGTTCTGATCAGATCTTTGGATATCCATTTATGTTGGTTAACAAAAGCTAGGATAGTTATTTCTGTTAAATTCTTCAGTTTCTTTTGTAAGTGAATTTAATAAATGCTACTCTACTTATTTCCAATAGGCACGGCACAACTTTGGCTTGGTAGAGATTGATGGAGTGCTATATGTTCTGGGGGGCGAGGATGGAGAACGGGAACTCATGTCTATGGAGTCCTATGACATTTATAATAGGACTTGGACGAAGCAACCGGACTTGACAATGATTAGGAAGGTAGGAACTAAGCAAAAACAGGATGCTATTTTTCAAACTGTTTCTAAACTGCTGCATTTGGTTTAATGTTGGTTGGCTTCTGAGCTGCTCATTTCTACACTTCTTTCTCGTGTTCCTAAGTTCAGAAAGGTGGCTAAATCTCAAGCTGATACAGAGCAAGGTTGAATTCCAGAAGAGCAATCTTGAGCCAGATAATGGCTCAAAACACTTACCTCATCAACTGTTGTATTTTCTGTTTAAATTGCATTAGGAACGGTAAACTTATTATCTGTTGGTTAATGTGTGAGAGAACTCCTTCCCCCCCCCCGAAGTATTTTGATTTTAAAGGGCTCATGCTTCACTTTATTTGTTTTCTTCTTATTATTACTCTCTGACATATACATTAACCAAATGACAAACGGTGCATGATAGCTTTGGATTTTGCTTTTTTAAGATTGGTTGCTATGCGGCTATGAAAAAGAAGATCTATGCAATGGGCGGGGGTTCGTATGGCAAGCTTTTTGAGTCCGTTGAATGTTACGACCCAAGAATCCAGCAGTGGACAGCTATCTGTCCGCTAAAAGAGAGGAGGTTAGTAAATTATTAGTAACACGTATCATTGCCTTAATCCTGCATACCATCCAGTTCTCCACAGGTGAAAATAGAGGCACATATATGTGTTTATAAACCACCCTTATTTCTTGCAGCAAGGATCGTTTCCTGAGATGTTACATCTCCCCAATTGCTGAAGGCTCCTCCTCTTTACATGGTCTACATAACTGACCACAGTATTGTTGTTGATGTTTTTATTAATTTAAATTTATATGCTGTCCTTCATCAAAAGACTACAGAGTAGTTTACAACATGGAATGCAAATGAAAGTACATAACATGATAGCTATACAATGTGAAAATCAAAACAATTATAGAAATTATGATAATAAGAAATATGTAATAAAATACAGATTCTCATAACAGCAACATCATAAGAACTAATGGATTTCAGAGTGTAAGCTGCAACTCAAAACACTGTCTATTGATAGGCAGTTATGGTTGTAGATTTTGTCTGGGATGCTGTCTTTAGTTTGTGCAGTTGATTGTTCCCTTTTTTGGAAAACTGAATTGCATTTTTGTAAATAATTCTTAGTGTTTAAGTTGCTGCTACCAAGGGAGGAACTTGTTAGGTCTCAGGAGTTATGGTAGGTTTCAGTGGATATGAGATTCATAGACAGATGAACAATGGGGATGGCAAGGCAGCTTAGAAACAAATACAGTGGTACCTCAGGTTACATACGCTTCAGGTTACATATGCTTCAGGTTACAGACTCCGCTAACCCAGAAATAGTCTTCAGGTTAAGAACTTTGCTTCAGGATGAGAACAGAAATTGTGCTCGGCGGCGCGGCGGCAGCAGGAGGCCCCATTAGCTAAAGTGGTTCTTCAGGTTAAGAACAGTTTCAGGTTAAGTACGGACCTCTGGAACGAATTAAGTACTTAACGTGAGGTACCACTGTAGTTACACTTTTATAAACAATCAATAAACTTATAAGATTAAAATAATGGTGACGAGCAAGTGTGAAAGGCTTGTCAGCTCAGGTAGCTGATGTTGTGGCTTTTACATGTGTGTGATACTGAGATCATACTGTCCTCTTTGGTTTCCATGCCTTCACCTATACAGCATGTATTACAGTGGTACCTTGGGTTACGAACTTAATTCGTTCCGGAGGTCCGTTCTTAACCCAAAACTGTTCTTAAACTGAGGTGCGTTTTCGCTAGTGGGGCCTCCCGCTGCCGCCGCCGTGCAATTTCCGTTCTTAACCTGGGGCAAAGTTTGTAACCCGAGGTACTACTTCCGGGTTAGCGAAGTTTGTAACCTGAGGTGTTTGTAACCTGAGGTACCACTGTATTTTCCTTGACTTCATGTTGCTTTTATTTTACGAGTGATGGGGTCTCTCTTTTTTATAGCATATATCTCATTACATTAGGCCATAGTTTGTTTGTTTTAAATCACTCCAAATGTTAGTAGCTCTGTCAAATTCTGCTTAATGTCAAGAGAGCAGGAATTCTGAGGTAACCTGGACACCCAAGATTCCTCTTACATCTTTTTTTTTTTAAGGTTTGGGGCTGTGGCCTGTGGAGTTGCTTCAGAACTCTATGTCTTTGGTGGAGTGAGAAGTCGTGATGACAATCAATCCAGTGAGATGGTGACGTGTAAATCAGAATTCTATCACGATGAATTTAAAAGGTAACAACTGCTAAGATAGCTCACTAACATGATCTTACAGCCTCTAAAATAGCTGTTGACCTTTTTATCACTCACAGTTTAACTGAATAGTTGTAATGCACCTGCATATGTGGAGGTGCCCTGTAGAGGCTGTCTTTTTCTGAGTCTAGCCCAGCGCAGTCTGCTCTGATTGAGAGTTTATAGAGGTGCTGCCAGACTGATATATTTTCCAACGCTAAGTGTAACCTGATATTATTTAGCCTGAAATTCCAGCCAGGGACAGTCTGCATGCAGTACATGGGTTCCATTGCTGAGTTATGGTCTCTCCCCTTTGGGGAAAAAAAATAAAATATATGCCCTGTTGCATGAGTAAATCTAACCCCTGGCATTTTTTCCCAGATAGAATAATAGATTTATTTTTATGAAGTATTAGTGTATGCCAGCCTTGTTTGGTTTTTCATTTAAATCTTAACTTGACCTGTAAGCTGCGTCTGCATAGTTTTCATGAGAACTGGTTCAAAGTTCTTGCTTCTGTGGGTTATGCCTGAAATAATAAGCAAGACTGAATACTTAACAGTGGTGCCATACTAATTGTGTAATGTTAATCTTCCTGTTCTGGGAGCATGTCTGCATTCAATAAATCTTTCTAGACATGTGGTTCCACTTGTTTACATCTGTTAACCAGAAGATGGTGCTATTTTACAAGGATGGACTGTTTTTTCGACCTCTCTCTCTCTTTTCTCTTGTTATAACTGTGTGCCAGACAACCATTTTTGTGTCCCTGCTTTCTTCCTGTACTGGGACTGCAAGCTGCTCTTTTGTTCGTGCACATCTTTAAAGTTACTCAAGCAGCTCTGTGCTCTTAAACACATGCCAGCAAACTTGCTGGAGTGAATACAGCAGAGGAGGAAGAGTGGCTCAACAGTGAGGATTAGAGACATTGCAAGAAATTAATGAATATTTGAATGAATATTCAAATATTTGAACCCTATATTTAGATTTTGAGTTGCTGGTCAGCCTAGCACAACATTGTCTGCTCTGACAGGTGGCAGCTCTCAGATGGAGTTGTCATACCACCTGAAATCCTTTCATTTGAAGATGAGATTGCGCCTACGGCCTTCAGAATCCACTGAGTAATGAAGCCTCCCATCATGTAAAGGTTGACGCCTGTTAGATAAGATGCTAATATTTGCACTAAAAAAATGGAGCACTGACAAGGGCAGGACACAGGAAACAGTGTACATTTCAGGTACTAATTGTACAAAAGACAGCTTGTATGGACATTTTGACATCCACCTGCTTTATTCACGAAAAGGATTCTGGTATGCAGTCAAGACCCAACCTAGATGAGTAGGGAGGTAGGCCTTGAGGTGTAACACAACATCAGGTTAGAAATCCTATTCTTAAGATATCCACGGACTTTCATTCATTTTTTTTGCCTGGGGTGAGTAAATTTGTGAGGCAAATATCTTTGGCATCTGTGTGTCTCTTGGTTGCAAAAAGCCCTGTACAAATTATACTTTAAAGGTTGCCTTTTCTTGCAGGTGGATCTACTTGAATGATCAGAACTTATGCATCCCAGCCAGTTCTTCGTTTGTGTATGGAGCTGTGCCCATTGGGGCTAGTATCTATGTGATTGGGGATCTTGATACAGGTTAGAGTCTAAACAATATATCTTGTGTTTTTTTCTTTTATTGTATGTATTTGTTTCTCAGAGGACATACTGTAAGGCAGAGGTAGCTAATGTGCTCCTCAAGAGTTTTGCTACTTACATTTTTTGAGTACTGATAGTATGAAACTCTTTGGTGATTCCATGTTTAATTCTTTAGTTCTTTTATAACTTGTTCCACTTGCTTAAAATTAAATCCCGCACTTAAAATATATAAGGCAGATTAGGGGAGGAGACTTCATTCATCACCTTTCTATCTGAGTGCCTTTTGGAGAGCAACCATGCTAAGTGTTTCACTTTAATGAACGTTGTTGATGTGAAATTATAGCTGGGAAAGCAAATTATCTTGTTTTCACTTATTTAAAATAAGTATAACCTAGCTTTCTTTCTTTCTATTCTATCATGCATTTTGTTCTAATAAGCTTGACTTGTTCAACCAAACTGAGGGTAATTCACTTTTGCCACCGATCCCTGTCTCTTTGAAAAAAGTAGCCATGTTAGTTCACTTCAGTAAAAATGACCATTCTGTGACATCTTAAGTAATTTGTTATGTAATTTGTCACTTGCAGTTCACAAAAGACTCATGTGATAAAGTTGACTCTGGTCAATGAAAACTCATTGCACAATAACGCATATTCTGGGATTTGAAAGCACCATCTACTACTTGAATTGCATTTATCTGCCTTGTTCATTTATCTGTTTTGGCCAAGGCCTTTTTTTGTATATTCAGAGCAGTTAATCTTGCCAAAGGATTAGGATATTGGCATTCTCTCATCAGCTTGGCAAGTGAGTCAACATAGGCTCCAAAAACCATCTGTTGGTCATGTTCAGCCTTTACTCATCCATCCAGTGTTTTCCTCACATCTTTAAAAACAGTCACTGAAAACTAGGACATAAAA
This sequence comes from Podarcis filfolensis, assembly GCF_964270895.1. Lineage (NCBI taxonomy): Eukaryota > Metazoa > Chordata > Lepidosauria > Squamata > Lacertidae > Podarcis > Podarcis filfolensis. Next base: position 49,840,554 of record NC_139611.1, read on the forward strand.
GGAAATTTTGAAGCCTTCTGCAGTATCACTGCTAAACCACTTGTCTGGCTTCTTCCCAAAAGACAAGCCCAAATGTCATCTCAAGAGCCAAAGGTGTCCATTAATGCTGCATTTGTTGCATCTTAGCCTTTTAACATTTTGCTATAAAACCTTTTCAGACCTGTGCTATACAAACTTGAATGGGGGGGTTGTTCTTAGGATTTGAATAGTTTATATGTTGCTAGCTCCTGTTCTTAAATGGTCCATCATTGAAATACCACATTCTGTATTCTCAAATATCATTTTACAACTAACAACTATCTCTTTCTTGGTGTGTTTAGGGCACAGCAAGTAGGGGAGGGGGTTGGGTAAAAAATGTCAGAAATAAATATAACCTTAATCTGCATATTTGCAATAGAGCCTTCCCATATAATAACAGTGTGAGATGCAAAATGCATTTGTTTTTGAACTTTGTATTGCTTTGCATTTTTTTAAAGTGAGGGAAACCCAGTTCTGCAACAGGTTTCCATTTCAAATTCCACTGATGCTATTGAGTAAATCTTTTCCCATATGCTCTTTAAATCCTAAAGCTAAAAATATATTTCCTAATAGGTACCAATTATGATTATGTTCGAGAATTTAAAAGAAGCACCGGAACTTGGCACCATACGAAGCCACTCTTTCCATCGGATCTTCGCCGTACTGGATGTGCAGCTTTGCGTATAGCAAACTGCAAGCTTTTCCGGCTCCAGCTCCAGCAAGGATTGTTCCGCATCCGTGTTCCTTCTCCTTGAGAGAACTTCAGAAAACAGAGGAGATGGGAATAATTTGAGAGGCACTCCACCATAACAATATATCTTTATATAAAGGAGAAACAAACATCTTGCAGCAGAAACTTAAACTGTATGCTCGGCTTTGGTATGGTATCTGTCCTGTTTTTTTAACTGCTTAAATGCTTAAGCCTCAGCATTTGCTTTGGGGCAAGTCATTGTACATTGAGAAACATGGTTGAGGAGGTATCTTAAGTTCAGTTTATCTAAAGATACTAAACCATGCTATTGAAGCAGTTCCTTTGCTTCAAACCAGGAGGAGTGGATTAAAAAAAATGAAACCTATTGAAATTGGGACGGTGGGGGAATCAGTAAGGGACATTTTCATCAAGGAGAATTGTTACAAATAACTTTGCTGTGTTGACATTAGATGACATTGATAACACAGGAAATCCTGTATGAAAACCGATCTCACTAGTATGCCAAAAGAGACTGTTAACTCTACTGTGGAGAAAGATGGGCAGTTGCACCTTTTACTTCAAGGCCTTCCTGACAATTTAAGGCCTGTGCCTGAAAGGATAGAATTGTACATATGTCACTTTTCAGTGTGTTTTCACTCCTAATAATCTTTTTAAAAACATACCGGTATGTTTAAAATGGACTAAACTGAGCTAAAGATTTCAGTACAGTAGAGAACTGAGTGACACAGATTTTTTTGTAAATCTTGTGTACGTCAAATGATCTAAAATGGTGTGTCATATGTGGACCAGCACAAAGCCACATGCTGCAGTAACCACTCACTTGAAAAACAGTGAGTGAGGTTGGGTGGGTGGGTGAAGGCTGGGTTTTCCAGAATTGCCATGCTATTACTATCAGTCAGTTTAGGCAGCACACAAATCTGATTCTGATTCTTTTTTTTTTTTAAAGAGAAATACAATAAGGAGTATTTTTCCAAACAACTTGAAAGTTGCTGCAGGTTTACAGGGCTGAAAACTTTAATACCTATACTAGTGCAAAAAGTGAGGAATGTAAAAGACTGATTTTTAACTTGTGGGGAGGGTGGGAGTGGAACTATTAAACAGTAATACATTTCAGACTTGCTCTGGAGAATTATATTGGGATCAAAAGCTGGTGTACAAATGACCTATTTCTAAGATATAGTCTTACTGAGTACTGTTGAACTTTAGAGTGCAGTTATAGTGAAGTATTTTTTTCTGGGTTTTTTTGTAACTTTTTGCTCACAAATAATAATATTTAATTGATAGCAATTTTTTGCTGGTAGAACACTGTTTACCTCACTACTGAAACTTTATTTTGTTACTTTGTTAGTGAAACACAATAATTTTAAAAAAGAAGAAATGGAAAGGGGCACAGTCTCGCACTACAACCTTTGCAAACTATATCCTTATAAGATTTAGTGCTTTCCACTTTGGAAAGTTGTAGGACCTCAGTTGTGCCTGTTGCACTGCAGTGTTGCAGGGCCAGATGTTGCTCTTGTTTACGCTACGATAAACCCAGAGGGGTGCCTGTTGTCTTAGAAGGTAACACTGAAAGAGAAGTGACAACTAGTACCACACAACAATGCTGTATTAATTCTATTGGAAGAGACACTCCAGAATCTAGGAAGTTTTGACAAGATTAAGCACATTTTAAGCCTCATTTAGTTCAAGAGAAGAGATTTACCACGCAATTTTGTGCATGTCTACTGTGAAATAAGTCCCATTAAGTTCAGTAGGTCTTGCTCTTCAGTAACTGTGTTTAAAATTGCAGCCTTAAGCACATGCTCAACATGTCCACTGTATGTTAGCTTGATCATGGCATTCGTTCTTAATAAGATAGGTCAATCATGTCACACTTACACAAAGAGTGTATTCTATGCATTTGTGCCATTGGGGATCCAATTCAGAAATTGAAGTATCAGAATTCTGACTCTGCTCAGAGGTTACAATCCAGAATAACATTTGGCTTGACTCATGCAAGCAATGGAACCACAACTCTGCCCCACTCCCCAAACAGTGGGAGCTGAGAGATGCTTCTAAGTTCATTCATATAATACTATAAACTATTTTCTCGTCAACTTCAGAAGTTTTGCAGAAAATCCAAAGGCTGCAATTCTCAAGTAATCCACCCTCTTTTACAGTCTCCCAATTTTCCCTCTCAGCTACTTATTCCTTACAGGCAGCTATTCCCCACCCCGGTATGCTTTGTGCTTTTGTGCTGAGGGATTCTTCACATATTTTCAGGCAGAACAAAGGACTAGCGAGGGATAATCTTGAGTTGCTTATGATCCTATTGGGGTGTCAGCATAGGGAATTAACAGATAGTTTCCAACTGAATCCTTACCTGTGTGTTGTCCTCCCTTTGGAGTTAACTGAGATGCACTCCAGTCCAAACACCTGGACCAAAGAAGACCAGTTTATGTACAAAAGTAAGAGGGAGACAACTGACAAAAGGGGGAGATGTGTCTATTGTTTGCTTAGCTTGTGAGAAGCTGGTTCATTAGAGGTGATTATGAGTTTCGTTCATGAGTTATACTCTTTCGGGTGGAGTTTTTGGTGTGTTTGCAGCTCTGCCCTCTTAAATTTGCTTTCTGCATGTCTGTCCCTTTGGAAGTTAACTGGGAAGAGTGCAGGAGTGGCCAAACCACTCCAAGGAGCCTTTCTTTTCCATGGCCCAAGGCTGCCTGTTTCGCCAAGTAGCAGGGAACATTCAGCCTTCCCTAATCCAGTGCCATCCTCGCAACTGTTTTGACCTACACTCCCATCATCCTTGACTAGCTACCACAGGGTGATGTTTGAAAGTTTAAAAATCTGGAGGGCATCAGGTTGGAGAGGGTTGCTAATTGTTCGGAGAGGCTGTCCTTGCCCTGGCCGTGTTTATAATAGTGAAATTCTAATGCACCTTACTAAGGAACAAAATTCCATACAGTGAATCTTGTGAGGAGCAATCTTATTTTGATTTCGCTAACATTTAAAATAAATAAATAAATGCAAGGTTCTTGTTGAAAGAGAAACTGAAAACATAATTTATAATGTATTCCTAAGGAGGATATCTTAGTCTTCTTGCTTGTGAGCTGCTGCACAGGAAATATTTAGGGTGAGATGCTGCTACTGCTATGTATTGCATTGTTAAAGCACACTTAATTGCAGAATACAGTCACTCAAACCCAGCGTTGACAAAAAGCTGTTGGGTACATGTAGTTGAACAGAGGGGCAGCGTCTGATTGGGAAGTGACTAGTAATGAGTTGCATACACGGATACTGTATTGACAGTCACTGCAGAGCAATTAAGTCAGTGCAATTTTAGGTACCTAATATTTGGTTTTGAGCTTTTCTAGAAGAACTTGCAGCTGATGAGTTAGTACAGTAGGACTAACTGGTCTCATTTGCCAGCCTTGGGATCCTACAGTTAGCTACACAAGGAAAAGCTTCTCTGTCTACCATCATGGCCATGTCTGTAGAACCATTTTGCCAACTTGGATCTTGGAGCCAAACTAGATGTTGTGACAGCAGACCTGTGTGTTGGAATTGGATTGCTGCCTCATAAAGCAGTGTTGTAGCAGCGACTTAAAGCTGGTGGGAGTGAGGGCGGAAAGTAACCTGCCCCCACCTTTTCTCCCCTCTATCAACTCTCTCTCTCTCTCTCTCTCTCTCTCTCTCTCTCTCTCTCTCTGTATTTCTCCTAGGGAGAAGCAATTTCAAGGAGAAAGGCATTGAAAAAGGGGTCAGTTTTCTACTTGTGGCACTACCATTTCTAGTTTTGGTCCCTTTAAGACTAGGCTGCAGGTTCTGTTTATTCCACTGGACCCTGCACAGAATAATATCCAATCCTTGGTTTTGAGTTTAGCATATGTTGCTACACTACCTATGATGGCTTGATCTGTGGCTTTGGTTGCGTAGCAACTATTTATGCTTCATTTTGATTGTAAAGTAAGCCTTAGTTAGCATCGTGCAATAGGTGTGCTTCTGGATGTAAATCAAAACTACTTGTTTATCTTATGCAAACTCTGCTTTATGTTCAGTTTGGAAAGAGCAATCAAAGCCTGTTGAAAATCTGATTGGAATTGCCTCTGAGATCCTGGTTTAAAATACAGTTATAATCAATTTTATCTTCACAATTTTAAAAGTTAAGAGTGGAGAGAATATGAGCCACATTCTGCAAAGAATGGGATGTATATCAGAATCCTTAAAGAGACAGCTAGTGGTACAAATAGGAATATTTATTTATTTGTTACCGTTTCTGTCTTCGATACTTTTGTCAATATAAAGCTTCTGAAAGCATGGAGCCTACATTTGTTGCACGTAATGCAGTATGCAATAACGAAAATAAGTGCCAAGAGTTCTCTTTCTACGCAGGTATTGTGGATCTCATCCGTTAGAGCACAGGGATGTTTAAGACCTTGAGCTGCAAAAAGAATGGTAGAATTCTTTAGTAAAGAAACTTTGCACATCTAAGAACTGTTCAGATCAAAGTTCTGCAGGGTCTTATTATTTTGTCTTAATTTATACTCAAAAACTGCCTCAGAAAACATCGCTGCCTGTAGGGCATATGGGCACTCTACTGCCCCATTGGTATTCTAGTGCCATGCATTTAAATAGTAAATGGCAGCTGACCATTTTTATTTTTAACTTCGTATAAATATTTAAAAGTGTGAACTTGATCCATTCCCTGTGGGTGTATTTGGACTCATGGGAAGGCATCATCATAGGTCTCACTGCAGCCTGCTTCTCTCCATCTCCTTTCCATGTGCTCTGCAGCATGCCAGCAATTGCTCTTAATGAGAGCCTGTTACTCAAAATGAGTATTTCATGGCCAGGGCCCTTAGAAGAAGAGAGACGTGGCTGGATGTGTATGTGAGAGCTGCATACAGGACTCTCATTGCAAGTTATGGCTGAGAGCAGCAGTCCACATACCCCAAGGAAGAGGGAAAAAGAAGAGAGTCCTTTGTTGATCCTCATGTCAGTCCCCTCCTGAATCTGCAGCTCTTTCCACTGGGCAACAGATCATGTCCAGTGCAATTTATTTTAACTGATTTTGCTAACAGAAGGAAAGTTGCACATCTCAGGTTCTGTAACCCTAAATGTGAGTTACCATAAAGGGGCAAGAAGTACTGATCAACTGTAAGATTTATGGACCTCATGATGAGTATACATCATTGTGCTTCTCTCCTACCATGATTGTTAGACATTAAAAATGCTTCCGAAGTGTTCTGGCATATTTGGAGATGGGGTCGTGTCTTGTTTTTATTTATTTAATTTATTTATTGGCCTTGGTTTTTCCACTGCAATATCAGTAGGAACATAAATGAGGAACTGAAAAGACCTGCAATTTGTTCTTAATCCTAAATTAGCCTGTTATTAACTTGTTAACATTATGAAATTGTCAACATTTAAAATAGTTTTGAGGTATTTTTCTTCTAAAGAAGCCTCAAGCGTAAACAGGAAGGTAGGATTTTTAACTGTTACTTAACTTATTTTATCAAGTGCTCTATATCCAACTGTAAGGGACAGGTATAAAAGTACCAGATGGATCTGTTGTCTGGTTGCTTAAATTACAAATGTTTTACTTGCTGTGGGTGCAGTCCAGAGTCATTAAAGTCGGTCTTCTGTTTGACCATCAACTTGATATGCGTAGGATTTTAATGTTGTAGTCTTTGCCTTTTTATTGTAAAATCATACTGACTGATTTTAAAGTCTTGGTTGGTTTTGAAAGTTTAACTAGGAATGAAAGTGTAGCTGTCCCTTCTGAGTCCATACCTAACGTACACTAGATTCTTCAAATAAAACATTCCTCATGCTCTTTGTTAGAATTCACCATTTTAATACTGCTTTGGCTGATGTAACTATTTAGTGTGTTTGAATCAACTGGGGCAAACTAGGCAATGGCAGTTATCATTGGCATTTAACGCTGCAATCCCATACGCCCTTACCGGGGAGTAAGCCCCGTTGAACACTGTGGGGCTTACACCTGAGTTGACATGCACAGAATTGCACTGTAAGTATTCTTGCTGGATAGTTAATGTGTTAAGTGGGTATTTCTCTATAGGCGGCCTGTGGGTTCTCTTTAATACTCTTAGTAACACAAAAAGGAACGGTTACTTAGCTTAACAGGAAGAAGATTGCGGAGTGGCATTTTTTCTTCTGTTATTTCTTTAGAAGCTAGCAGAAGGCCCATCATTATAGTGGTGGTATGTGTGTGAAAGTAGGCTTTGCATATTCCAAAGGGTGCAGAGCACATAGATGTTGAATCCTGCAAGGAATACAGTGTGCAGGACACCCAGAAGAGAGGTTTTGGTGTTACTGTGCCATTATCCCCATTGTGAAGAGGCTGATCCTCTTCTACTTCTCTGTTCCAGCTGCCATCCAGACCCTCTGAGTCTCCATCACTTACCAACCCCTCTGCAAAAAAAGGGGAGAGGGCAAGACCCCTTCCATTTCCATTAACCCAGTTGTGTTATATCTAGTTTGTTAATCACCTGAGACTAAAAAGTGGTTGGATATAACTCAATAAGCTGAAAAGCTATAGTTAGCTGTACAGTGTAAAAATGAAATTCAGCATTCTGCTCCATATCATGTTTTGACTTCAACTGCACTGAAGTAAAAATTACAACAGTGTTATGTCATAGCTTGAATTTTTACTATTAACTATAGCAAAATAAAACAACCAACAGGCTAAAGCAGGAATTTCCAGCCTTTGCTTCTCAGGAAAAGCAGAACGATTGCTTAACATGTGTGCAAAGACAGCCTTTGCTTACCCTGTGTGGTACAATCAGTTGTGTTTTTGTTCTGCTTGATACCAAGAGCCTTGTTATATTCTTTAAAGGTGCTATTTTGACATAACTATTGAATTCTTTAACACTGTGCTTGAAAAAATCGAATTGATCCTTTACTTGAATGTTAGCTATCAATTGATGGTGAGCGGTTGCTCCTTTGTTCTTTCTTAGTTGAGGTCAGGGAAATTGTCCATATTTAAGGTACAACTTTTCTCTGTGAACAGCCTGTATACTGTCCGTACTTACACCCTTCATGAAATAAAATAACTGCCCTTCACTGAACAATAGGCTTTTTTATCTAAGTATTGCTGTAAAATGTTGAAGTGTTCAATTTACATGGGGACTCTTTCCTCATGTATCTCATTCCTGTGAAATAGTTTTCTTGAGTTGCATCCAGTTCCCAGGAGGTGTCAGATAAGTACGAAACATTTACCTGATTGATTCTTTTTTTAAAAAGTTACTTTGAATGCACTGTACCTTCCTCTTGTAGGCTTTTAAGAAGTCCTATACCATTTCACTAACTATTAATCATGGAAAGTTAAGCTGCCCATCCCCAAATAGTGAAGGTAGGATAGTAAAGAGAGGCAAATTGAAAGTTTGTCAAGTTTTCTGAACTTAATCAATAGGGGAAGGAACATGCCCAGAGCAGTTTCAGGCAGGTTGATTTTTGGTGGCAAAATTATTCCCCACCTGCTTCCCCCTGTTTGCATAATGGCCCCACTCTGGATTGAAGCCAACTGCGGCTGCTGTTCTTAAAAGGGAGAAAGGGCAGGCCAACAATGACTTGTCTCTTTTGGAGGAAGTTGAGTGGAAGTTGTGCCTGTTATACCTAGTTGAGGAAGAGGGAGGCTTTTGTAGAGGTAAGATAAAAGCAGGCAGCAATACTTTAGGTTTCCTTCCCAATTTTGGTGACAGTGGAGAAATATGAATATAATCTTCCATGCCATTTATGATCTCCCTGGGTAGGCTTGGTGTGGGGAAAACCTTTCATTATTATATTTAACCAGATGTTATAACCATTGGGGTGAAAAACACAATACAGTTAAATCGATTGCTTCTTTGTCCTCAGGTTGTCCTTGCAATTTCACTGCATCAAGGCAAGGCTGCTATTTTAGTAACTTTCTTATCATTGCCTGATAAGGAAGAGAAAGGAAAAGAACGTAACATGGATCAATAATTTGTTCATGTGTTCTGAACCCTCTTAGTGGAGCCTCTCATTTATTGACACCTCTCTGACTAAGTCTTTTGTTTTGTTTTTGCACTGGGATTTGAAACTTTGTTTTTATCAATAATAATTATAGTTTGTCTTCTTCAAGCACAGATCCATTCCTGGCTGCCACAGGAAACTCCACCAGTTGGAGGCTGCTTCATATTTTGGCAGGATGTTTCCCATCAGATCTGTATTTCTTCAGTGTAGGTTTGGTTTGCTCTATGCCAGAGGTAGGCAATCGCCTTCTAAATCCGGCCCACAGATGGTCCGGGAATCAGTATGTTTTTACATGAGTAGAATGTGTCCTTTAATTTAAAATGCATCCCTGGGTTATTTGTGGGGCATAGGAATTCGTTCATTTTTTTTTTTTTCAAAATTTGATCTGGCCCACCACATGGTCTGAGGGACGATGGACTGGCCCACGGCTGGAAAAGGTTCCTGACCCTTGCTCTATGATGGACTGGCCCACGGCTGGAAAAGGTTGCTGACCCCTGCTCTATGCTGTAAGGCTGCCTGCTATTCTGAGCTACACATTTGCATCCATCCAACCATTGGATACAAAAATGAAATGTCCTCAGACTTTTCTAGTATTCAGGATGTCATAGCAAAAAGACAGATTGTGTGGTTTAATTTTTTTTATAGAGAATATGGGCCCAATTTAATGATAAATACATGCATGTAACAAACCTCCAATAGATCTCCACCCTCAACCATTTTCAGGGGAAAAAGTTTTGGTAGGGCTTAACATCTTCCCTACCTATCATTTATCTGCCTTTCCAATTCTCCTCTCCGCCAGGCAGCTGTGTATTGGGGGGGGGGGGGTATTGAGTGTCTGTTGCATGTGTTTTAAATGCAGCATCTAATTCAACCCTCTCTTTTCCAGTTGGAACTTAAGATGTTTATTCAACTTTAGAAAGACCTACTTACATTATCTTTATAAGCTAATGCCAACTTATAGCAAATTCAGGTAAATCTCTTTTTTCCTATACAAATCCATAGTGGGCAAAACTATGACAAGAACTGTATGCAAGAGGAAGTTAGTAAACCATAACCACCTCTCCACCTTCTTGTTCAGCTCAGCTATGCAACTTTTGTTTGTATGCTCTTCTGAAAGGACTATGCAGACAAAAGAGAGCAACAACCTCTAACTTCTCTGTAAATACCTGTGCTAAGAAATGCCTTCTGCCTCACCTCATTTGGCTATTTAGCATCTCCAGTCAAAGTGATTAGTCCAGATTTGGAAGGGAGTTGGTTTCTTGTTTCTGCTGAAATGCGGTCAGAAATGCAGAGGGGCGGGCAGGCAGACTGGCTAGTGGGTTTTTTGTGTGTGTTCCATTTACCTCTGAGCAAGTATTTCATGTCATTTGTCGTGTTTGAGCTGCTTCACTGTTTCACTTAGCACAAATGAAACTAATTGTTTTTTGTGGTCTCTTGTTAATCTAAAAATTGTCTTCCAGAGAAAGTTGTATGCATATAAGCTTTGTTGAAATAAATGGGAGAGCACTGTTTTTAACCCTGTATTTATAGCAACATTTGTTTCAACAGGACTTCAGTGCAGCTAATTTTCTGTGGATTGTGCTCACAGCTTTATTTCAATGAGCTCAAAAGAGAACTTAGATTTAAATATCATGTTTCTTTTCTTAATTGAAAAATACATTAGATACTAGGATTTTAAATGTAGTTTGACTCTGTATAGCCAAGCCAAAAGGTAATTATACATTTCTTGTTCTTCCGACACATCCACAGTGTGTGTTAACAGAAATGCAGGTTATTTAAGGAAACATACAATTTTTGTACTTTGTCAAAGTGGCCTTTTTAGAGGAAGCACACAGTACATTGATTAACGTTGTGTAGCTGTATAATTTCAGAGGAACTTTTTTCGTATTGTATTGACAGAATTTGTATACATTTTTCAAAATAATATGCTCTTTTGTTTAGAAGTGTGTAGACATAATGGGCAAAATCCAAAACACTCCATTCCACAATTCCCATCATTATATATTTTGCTTGGCTCTGTATACGTTGTGGGCAACCCCACAGTCCTCAGTGGCACGTATATTCTCTAAAGACTATTCCCTAGTAGTGAAGGGAATGGACCAGCTCCTTCCTCCCATGCAATATGAGACTTACAAAGTATCAGGGCTGTTGGATGTCTATGAGAACACTGTTAACTCCATCCACTTAGTTTGTATATTTACCATATTAAGGGAGTGAATTGTAGACATGAAGTGCAGCTTTATGACCCTAGATGTATAGAACAATCTCGTAAATGTATGATGTCTTCCATTGGGGGAAAAAGAGCGATTCATAGTTTCAGAGTTGTCAGACACAAGCAATTTGCAAAAATAAGAAGTTATCACTACACATAACCAGCCTGGGTGATGCAGGCCACTCCCAGCTTTTGAGACCCTGGCCATAAAAATAAAATAAAATGATGATACACAAAAACAAAATAAGGCACCAGAAATAGGAATTGAGTATAATGGGGGGGGGGGGGTGTATTTAACAAATGTTTTTCTATCCTTTTTAAAATTCCTGATACTTGGTTCTTGATGTTTATGGCTGACCTGCTGAATTTCCAAAAACTTTATTTTTCTTGCCATAGCTGCTGCTTGTAATTGCCATCTTGACAGTTAACATGAAAAATCCAGAAATTTTAATGGTATGAGAATTGGAATCAGACAAAATTATCTATGCATATATTCTGTTGGTTAGTGCTCAGTTTGCTTTCATCTATGGATTCTACTAGATAGCATTAGGGGAAATGTTGGCAAACTGAATAATTGGAAGAGTCATACAAGAATAGGTTTCTGGGTTGGATTTTAAAATGGGATGTCCCTCAAGTTATTTATGCAGTTCCACTGGAGTGTTTGCAATGCTAAGTAAGGCCTGTAGATTGCCAAAAATAATAGCAGTAATAATATTAATACCCTTGATGTTGTTGATGCTAATTCACAATTCTCTGCAAACCATAAGGGAATTCTGTGTTTACTAGTGGACCTCCAAGATCACTTTTGTTTTGTCAGCTCGGTCAACTGGGTTTGTTCAGATATCATATGTCTCCACAAGACACTCCAAGGAACCCCCTCCTGTGCTGAATAGATGGCGCAGAAGATGAAACCAAACCAAGATGTGAAGATATGGCTAGAAACTACATTGAAAGCTGTTGTGTGGAGTCAGTCCTGAGCTAGCAGGCCCAGTGCTCCAGACATGGACCAGTAGCAACTTTCCCATCTTGGGCTCAGGTTTTTTTCTAGCCTCACTAGCCAACATTCCATCTTACCACATCTGCATCTACATACAAAGCCAGCCAGAAGAAGTTTCTTTAAAAAAAAAAAAAAAAAAAATTTAAAAAGCTAGTGGCATGCTGCTGGCTGTGTTTTTTATTCCTTGCTTACCCTTTGTAATTCAGCTATCAGTCAGTGCTGGTGAGTATAATATATTTACTCTGCTGTAGGTGTCCCCCAGCTCCCTCAGTCATGGGACAGAGCCCATTCCCATGGCTGCTCTTCCCATGAATGACAAAGTGATTTTAAGCTTCCAGCAGGTTCTTGGTGAACTCATATGGCATCTGAACAAATCCATCGTTAAGTATGCATGGCTTGTTTTTTCCTGATTTTGTTGTGTAAGGGATCCCGCATCTCTTGCTAGTTGGGGAGGGTGGTTAAATTTTTTTTTTAATGTAAGAACAGCTGAAGTTGGGCTAATTTGAATGTTACGCATGCTAACTTGTACGGTTATGTTTGAAGAAGAAAAACGTGCAATTCTGAAGGCACTTTGTGATCAGTTTATGAAAAATGGGCTTTGCAATGGAACATATGATATTAATGCGTAATTAATAAGTAGTGTTGTCTTTGCTATCTGTATATCCTTCTCAAGTGTTTTGTCAATGCCTCTTTTTTTAAAATGTTGTGCTTCTGAGAAATCTTGTTCAACTTTGTTAATTAGCTAAGAAAAAACAGTGGCTGTGATTCAATGTGATGCGCACACGTAACACTTAAGTACAGGGGTTTCCCCCATTCTTTGACCAGTGGAATTCTCTGCTCCCAGTGGGAAATTGCCTTATACTCGTAATGTGTTTCTCTTCCTAGAATAAATATAGATGTAACATTTGAACTGAGGTCACAAAAGATCTTTCACCTGTATCTTAATCTTATCTAAAGCAAAACTATAAATATTTCATGAACAGCTGCAGTATTGCTACAGTGAATTTGTGGGGAAGAAAGGAGTGTGTTGGTGACATCTCAAGTACTAGCCAATTGGCACTGTTCACCTAGGACTTTTCTGTGTGCACCTGCCCTGGGACGGGAAAAGTTTTATGCTTGGATTGTTCAGATGCTCCCAACCCTCCTCATCCATAAAAAGAGCCATGTTGGAACAGGCCAAAGGCCCATCTAATCCAGCAGCCTGTTCTCACAGTGGCCACCCAATGAGAAATCTGTAAGCAGGACATGAGTGTGATGCACTCTCCTACCTGTGTACCCTTGCAACTGGTATTCAGAGCAATACTGCCTCCAACAGTGGAGATAGAATATAGCCATCAGGGCTAGTAGCCATCGATAGCCTTAAATTGATATATACACACACTCATTGCTCTGCAAAGTTTATGTCAGCCTTCAGTCATCAAAGAGAATCCTGTCTGTGAATCAGAGTTTATGGGGTGTTGGAACATGCTGAATATCTGAGTTTGTTTGCTTTAGGATCCTTTTCACATGTCCTTTGTCCATCAGTCTGTTTTCATGGATAGCCTTGCATGGCAGGCATTTAAAAATTACAATTCCTTCATTGTCGTTGGTAATACTTTTGAGGTTTACATATTCTAAAGATGCAAAAAAAAGGGATACAAAACAGTTCTTGGATTAAGTAGCACTTTGTTTACATGTTCAGTATAATGTTGGGCAAGTAAGGGTCTTTTATTTTTTATTTTAATTTAAAGCACATAGATTGTGCTCCAGGGGCTTTGTAGCCACTGTGTGTAAATTTGGTGTAATGATGTTTTAAGGACAGGTGAAAGTGTGTGATATTTTTTAATGTAGTTTGTATTGACCGGGTTTTATAAAATGTAAGAAAAAGAGTGTTGTATTTTGACCTGAAATCTGTGTCCGGTAAAGTCACTTTGCTTTATGTATTGGAGGTTTGTTGAAAACTTGAACTATTTTATAGAAGGGTGCAGACCAAAATTGAATTGTCTTAAAGTTGAACTAACCAAATAAACATTTTATGGTTTGCGTACATTTATTGTCTCTTGCATTAAATATTTTCTTTCTTTTACTAAAAAAAAAAAGGATACAGTTGAAAATAGTCTTGAAATGAAGCTGAAGTTATGTAGAGAGCCACCCTGGTACAGAGATGGCCAGCATCTGTCTTCTTAGAGACGAGTTTTGATATTTTCAATTACTTGCTCTGGGAAACGGAAGTGTGCTTTGCCTCTCAATCTCCTAAAGCAGGACTGGGGAACCTGTGGCCTTCCAGGTGTTAATAGATTCAAGCTCCCATTGGCATCAGCCATCATGGCTAATAGTGGTGGGAGTTGGAGTCCAGCAGCATTTGGAGGGCTACAGTTTCCCCAACCTGTCCTAAAAACTCTATAATCAAGTCAGAACCACTAATTATAGGCATGTCATAGTGGCCACAGCGTTACATAGAAAACTTGCAGATTAATCAATTTATAAACAGCAGTCCTGCAGTCAGTTGACAGCCTGAATTCAAACCCTAATAAATGCAACCTTTCCTTTGTGGGTAAAGATGGGGAAATGGTCAATAACCATTTAAGAGCAAAAGAAACTGCTGCACTTAACAGTAGCAACAAATGTTTATCCATCAGGATGCTTTTTATCAGCAGGAAAGGCTGAACATTATATCTTGGGAAAAGGGTAAGAGTCCGTTCCCTAGATCTCAAATTCCCACTGACACAGCTTTCCTGTTACAGTACAGCTGAATTATTTTAGGAAAATGGAGTGTGGTTGGGTCTTGCTTACACTTGTAAGCAAAATAAAGGTTTTACCCCTCAAACCAAGTTCCTGAAATAACTTGTGTGAAGCACCATTGATATGCAAGATATTTGATAGAATCACGACACTTATGTTTAGTGCTGATTTCCACTGATATCTCAACTCTCCATACACACACAATTTGAGACATACAGTACTGTTGCTTTGTGTGTTCACAGTTGTGTGTGCATTGGTGCGGGAGAGAAGTTCTAGTGGCCCAAAGGGTCGGTGCATCTGGCTGTTTACCAGACCGTTTGGTTGTACAAGCCAACCCAGGGAAAACTGTGGGCAGGATTGCTGCATTGCAGAGGGTTGGACTAGATGACCCTCAGGGTCTCTTCCGATACTACAATTCTATGATTCTCAATCCCACAAAGATCCTTGCTTCTTGAACAGGAACCTCCTGTCACCTCACTTCACAGGAAATCACAGTAATTCCATTACTGTGCTTTGATCCATGAACTGGGCCTATTGATTCCACCTCCTCAAGATGGCACCAGAGCTCAGCATCACTGAATGCAAACCTGGGACCCAAGCAGCCATTACTCTGCTGTAGAAATGAGATGAGAATAATCTGGGGATTACATATGGATTTTGAATAGATAGGGTTGTTTGGCATGTCAGGTGTTTAGCAGGAAGTTTCCTTTCAATGAATGGTTAGTGCAGGGGTAGCCAACATGTGCCCTCCAAATGATGTTGGCCTACAGGTCCTATAAGACCAGACCTTTGGCCATGTTGGCTGAGGCTGATGGGAGTTGGAGTCACTGCATTGGCCTCGCCTGGGTTAGTGTATACCTGTGAGATCTCAGTCAGCAACTGATTTTGCCTGTGGCTTGCTTTGACAAGGAAATGGAAGCTTGCAGAACGTGGCCCTTTGCCCAGCCTCAGAGTGGTCTGCCGCCAGGTGGCATTGCCACAGAAGTTGCTCTGCCATGCTTACCTTTTGCTTCTCAATTTAGAAATGATGGCTAGGGGACCATATGCACAATTCTGGGGGCTGGTTTGGCCCAAGAAGCTCCCCACATTGATATTTGTGGAAGCACGAAGACTCGTGATAGTAACACCTTTCAAGCATTCAGATGTCCCAGATATCAGGAACCATGTTTCCAAGGCCTCTTATTTCTAGTTACAAAAAGTTTTCATGGAATTTGAGGGTTAAAATATTACCTTGTTTGCCACGTGTTCATTCTGCACATGTGTGAACAATTGGTATCTGTTTCCACCTGTAAAATGTGTGGCGAGTTGAGTAAGAATGTGGAGGTACACATTCAAATGCTAGAGGGACAGACTGCATAAGAATTACGATGCAGTTGGTTTCAGCCAATGATGTACACATACTGAAGTCTGCCTAGATCTCCATATTTGGGATCTCCAGAGACTCCGGGTTCTTTCAAATCTAAATCTTTTTGCAATCAAAATCTAAACACAACAACAAAATAATGGTAATTGAATGGTGGTGACAGACCTTTTTGTAATGCAATGGAACTGTGTTAAATGTGCATGCTTTCTCCTTAAAACAAGTGTCTCTCGAAAAAAACAACAAATGCCTCTGAATGCTGCAAAGGTGTGTCCTAACTGGAATACAGTGGTACCTCGAGTTACATACGCTTCAGATTACATACGCTTCAGGTTACAGACTCCGCTAACCCAGAAATAGTACCTTGGGTTAAGAACTTTGCTTCAGGATGAGAACAGAAATCGTGCTCCGGCGGCGCGGCAGCAGCAGGAGGCCCCATTAGCTAAAGTGGTGCTTCAGGTTAAGAACAGTTTTAGGTTAAGAATGAACCTCCAGAACGAATTAAGTTCTTAACCAGAGGTACCACTGTACAGTCATACCTCGGGCTGAATATGCTTCGAGTTGAGCGCGTTCGAGTTGCGCTCCGCAGCAACCCGGAAGTAATAGAGCACGTTACTTCCAGGTTTCGCCGCTTGCGCATGCGCAGACGCTCAAAATGACATGCGCATGCGCAGACGCGGCGAAAAGCGACCCGTGCGTGCGCAGACATGCCGTCGCTAGTTACGTTCGTATCTAGAGGTACCACTGTATAGGAAACTGCTTTATACCAAGGCAGTCCATTTTTTGCCCGTAGCTCAGCATTGCCAACACTGACAGCCAGTGGCTCTCCAAGGTTCCACACAGGAGTCTTTCCCCAACCCTACATGGAGATTGAAACCTTTCGCGTGCAGAGCATGTGTGTACCACTGAGCTTCCACCACACCTTAGACTACGCACCTGTCGTTTGCCCAGATCACCAGGCACTAGTTAAAAGCATAGCCGCCCTCTTCCTTTTGGGCAAAAGCAACCATTTTGTCCATAACATATGAGCTGAAAGTTGCACGACACGGACAAGCTTGAAGGAATGTGATGTGCCCATGAAGAGCTTTGTGAAACCGCTGGTGTGGAAATTGCCCGTGGGTCGTGATGGAGAAATTGTTTCTCCCTCTTTCCTCCGCCCCTCTTGCCTTCTCTGCCTCTCCAGACAAGTGAAGAAGAAATGTGAATGAAGGGGATGAATGGAAAGAAACGAGGCAAAGCTCCTTTTGACATGAATGAGAGAGACTTGGGAGTTGTCTAAGGACAGGCAAGCTGCGTCTGAGCTTCCCTTCGACATGTGAGGAAGTGGGCCACAGTCCTCTGCACGTGGAGTTGCTGCAGCTAGAGCGATGCACTCCCTGTAGTCCAGATCCTCATTCTGACAGGATTTAGCATTTCAAAGCACAGTGTTGAATTGCAAGTCCCGCCAGAGGCTTAAAAATAGCTTTATGGTTATTTATAGAAGCCACACAGCTATTCTGCTTGGGTATCCTGATAGGGATTGCATGGCAGGGAGTGGGGGAGAAACCCTTCCCCCCCCTTCTCTCAGTTCCAACAGCCTGTATAGGAAATGATGGGGCGGTTTTGAGGTTTTGGCTTGTGCATCTTCTCAGCATCTTTTTAGACAGAGGACTGCAGGTCAGAGACGGTGAGGGGTAAACTCTTTGGCCTTCCTTTCACTTAGGTCTTGTGAAATTCCTCCGAAAGAGAGGCTGCCAAAACCATAATCTTCTAACATTTTCTCAGTGAGGTGTCCCTTTTGTAAATGGATGCGCTCTACTTACAAACGTCTCATTCACAAAGAGGCCTCATTCACAAACAGGTGACAAATTTCCTTCTTATTTTTAGTCAAAGTCTTTATACATCCCTTTTCCCCCATAAGCCCTTCTCTGTGTGCCACCCCACACCCAATATGTTTGGAAGGTGGCAACAATAAAACAGACCTGTTCTGTGGTAGCCCCTCACGGATGGAAAGTTCTTCCGGGGAAGGTCGCCTGACAATGACTTTTGCCATCCATCTGGCTAGGATATTTTTGTTCTTACTTAGCTTGTGCACAGATCGGACACTGATGGCAACCCTTTGGCATCCACTGCCTGAGGCGACATCTTTATGTTACTTCTAAAGCCCCAAACTGGGAGAGAGGCTGCAGAACATGTTACTTCTCGGGACATATACAGGAAGTTTGGAGCGAGCACAGCTGGCTAGGATGTTACACTATTTCTGTGGAAATTGTCTCATTATTTGGCTGTTGATTATCTTTTCCTGGGATCTGACCAATGCTTAAATTGCATTATTTCATTTTTTAAAGGGGGGGGGGACATTGATTTTCTTTTTTATTAAATCACACGTACACAAAAACAGTGAGTGAGAAATTATGCACCCCTTTCCTTTGGGGTCCAATAATAGCAACAATGATCAAGTTTGTAGTTCTGTGTGTGTGTGTGTGTGTGTGTGTGTGTGTGTGATCCCCACCCCCACCCCGTTCCATGTTCTTCCTTTGATCATCTTGAAAGAGAAAAGGAAAAAACTCAGTGATGAAATGATCACTAGAGCAGAAATGTCAGCATGTCCCTGGCTCCTTTTTTAAACTACTTATTACGAATGGAAATCCAAATGGTAAGATAAGAACATTTTACTTACTGATTTACTTACTTACTTACTTATTTCCTTACTTACCTATTGCATTTCTATCCCACTATTTTCTCCAAGAAGCTCAAGTACATGGTTTGCTCTCTTTCTCATTTTAATCTCAACATTAGGCTGAGAGACTGTGACTTGCCCAGGGTCACCCAATGAGTTTCATGGCCAAGTGGGGATTTGAACCCTGTTCTCCCAGGTCTTAGGCCAACACTCTTACCACTATACCATATAAGAAGAGCCTGATGGATCAGGTTGATGACCCATCTAGTCCAGCATCCTGTATTCACAGTAGCCAACCAGATGCCCGTAGGAAGCGTGCCAGCAGGACCTAAGCACAAGAACCCCATCCCCTCCTGCAGCTTCCAGCAACTGGTATTCGGCAGCAGACTGCAGTGCCTCCAGCCAGAGAGACAGAGTATAGATGGCTTGTGTAAGCAAAATAGAAGCAAAACTCAGATTGCAGTTGGGGCGCATTGTGTACCTGCCCACATTTTTAGAAGCGAGAGCAACGCAAGGGAGCATTCTGCAATACCCCTTCAGGTGTAGGTTGCTAATGGCTAAGGGCTCTAGTTATCTCCCGCTTGGACTACTGCAGTGCGCTCTACGTGGGGCTACCTTTGAAGGTGACCCAGAAACTGCAATTAATCCAGAATGTAGCAGCTAGACTGGTGACTGGGAGTGGCTGCCGGTCCTGAGAGATCTGCATTGGCTCCCAGTACGTTTCTGAGCACAATTCAAAGCGTTGGTGTTGACCTTTAAAGCTCTAAACAGCCTCGGTCCTGTATATCTGAAGGAGCGTCTCCACCCCCATTGTTCAGCCCGGACACTGAGATCCAGCACCAAGGGCCTTCTGGCGGTTCCCTCTTTGCAAGAAGTGAGGTTACAGGGAACCAGACAGAGGCACAGAGGGTTTTTAACACTTGATTGGGATTCGCCCAGAGTGGCTGGGGAAACTCAGCCAGATGGGCGGGGTATAAATAATAAATTATTATTATATAAGGGCAAGCACTTTTCACTGGGGAGAAATATACTGTGCTATCTGCATGCTGCACCCTAGCACAACTCATGACATTGCATCAGCCCCGGGACGTTTTATGAATCAGAGACACAGCACTTTAATCCACTTGCATTCCATCCCTCTGTATGCAATGCCTGTCAGTTTCAGAACCACGCCCACATGGTTCTCCAGGTTAATGATTCAGGTATGTTCTAATCACACCGTATCTTTATGACCCCTATAACTTTACTTTATCGGTGGAAATTATGGCTGAAACGCCATCATCCTCAATCCATGTTGATGAATGGTGAGCTGCTTACCTGGAAACTCCCCTCTCCTTTTAACAATTTATCGTGCCTGTTTGTTTCAGATGAGGTAAGAAGGAAGATACGATGCCACCTTATGTGAACTTCTCAAGATTTCATTTGAACTGGGGGCTGAGGCCAAGCATCTGCTTGTGATGGAAAGTTTCAATAGTAGGTTTTAGGTAGCAAAAACAAGGTTCAAATCCCTTCTCAGCCACAAATCTCACTGGGCTGGTCACTCTTATAGGCTAACCTACCTTACACAGCTGTTGTGGGAATAAAATGGAGAGGAAAAACACATGCAGCTCTGAGTTTCTTGGAGGAGTATAGACAATCTTTCCATGAATTTGTTTAGCTAGAAAATCTGTGCTCTCCTTTAATAAGTTAATTCAATCAATGTCACAATAGACCAAATTTTCTGAAACCAGTGGGTTGTATCCAATTAAGCTCTACTCAGAATTGACCTATTGAAAGAAGGGGGCACAAGTTAGTTGTGTCCACTAAGTTCCAAAGGTCTACTCTGAGTAGGACTTTGTTGGATGGAACCCAACATTTTTAGCAGCCATTCTATGTGGTTGTACCCGATGGAGAGAAGGGATGCAGGGTGACCCTCATCAGCTCCACTGAAAGACCAGCTCCATTTTGTTCCTCCTCTCCATCAGGCTGGTTATTAAAAACTACTATATACTTTTAAAAATGTGTCAAGTTTGTTTTCTTCCCTCCTCATTTCCTTTTCCTTTGGTGTGTCTTTTTGATTATAAGACTGTGGGTAGGGTCTGTCTTATTTTTATTGGTGGTTTCACCTCAAGTTGAAACAAACTGCAGTAAAGTACACTATCCTTTACTATTCCAAAGGCATAAATCCTGTACACAAACACAGCAATGGCAGGGGAGAGTAGTTCAGGAGTAAGGTGTGTGTTACTTAAATTGCCTTCCATTGGGCCTGTCCACTTGGCTCTTGGAAGGTTGGCCAGATAAAAATCTGGCCCTAAGACCACCAAAGGTTCCCCAGCTCTGGACTAGAGTGCCCTGCCAGTCAATTATGTAGCCCCAGTGGTATGGCAACTACCAGTTGGAAATATTCTCCTCATATTATCATTTAGCAAATTGGGGAGGTGTGTTGTGTGTGTGGTTTGATGTATTACGGTATTTTAATATTTTTTTGGAAGCCACCCAGAGTGGCTGGGGAAGCCCAAACAGATGGGCGGGGTATAAATAAATTGTTGTTGTTGTTGTTGTTGTTGTTGTTGTTGTTGTTGTTGTTGTTGTTGTTGTTGTTGTTATGTGCTGGGTCTAAGATTGGAACCAGTGACAGCCTGATTTGCAGCCCAGTCTCTTTGCTGCTTTAGTAGACCATGCCTGGCAAGTCGTTGCAGAATTTCTCAAAAGGGTTTCTGATTCTGCCTTCCTCCAATCCCCCACCCCAATCCCTTTGTACCTCTTTCTTTAAAAGCCAGTTGCGAAAGTGACTTAGTTCCAGATGAATGATTTGCGTTTACTGTCTTCTGGCCACGAAGAGTTACGGAGGCTTGCTGGCCTGTATGACTGCCATCATTCCTTTGACATGTTTACTCCCTTTGCAAGTCAAAACAAGTTTCTCTCTCTGCTGGCTTGCTCTCTGTAGCCTTCATAGTTATCAACCCTGATGCACTCGTTACTATTGTCCATGGCCAATTAGTATTTACGCTTTTCTGATGCTGTGAGAAGCATAAAACCCCATGATCATGATAAGCGGGAGAGGCTTTGAAGATAATGCTTGATAAAGTCTCTTCTCTTAATGCAGAGGGAGGGAGGGAGGAGAAAGGCCTACAGAATGATTTTAAAGGTGCCCCAGAGTCAAACTAATAAGACCAAAACCAGTTGAAAACTGAATGTGAAACTACCATGGAACAATTGCTGTTGCCCGTGGTTTCCAACAAATGGCATTGAGAAGCATACTATCTCCAACCGTGGAGGCAGAACAGAATCACCATGGACTGCTAACCTTGACAGCTGCGTTCTCCCTTCATTGTTGTAGGTCGTTGGAAACCACAGGAGGGGAGAGTGGGGCTGTGCTCAGGCTCTGCTTGCTGGCATCCCATAGGCATCTGGTTGGTGACTGTGAGAACATGATGCTGGACTAGATGGGTCACTGGCCTGATCAATCAGACTCTTATTTATTTATCTATAATTTCATTTACACCCCGCCCTTTTTTTCTCCAAGGAGCTCAAGGAGGCATACATGGTTCTCCCCCTCCTCATTTAATCCCCACAACAACCTTGTGAGGTAGGATTGAGCTGAGAGGCAGTGACTGGCCCAGGGTCACCCAGTGAGTTTCGTGGCCAGCTGGGAATTCAAACCCTGCCCTCTCGTCTCCCAGCCTGATACTCTTAACCACTACACCACTCTCATGTCTTTATACTAAGCACAGAAACATAGGAGATGTAATAGTGCATTTTAAAGATTAAAAATCTGACTATACCACCATAGCTCTGCCGCTGGTTGTGCAAAAGCTAAAATCTTCCCCTTAGCGTTGTTGGGCAGCATTGAGCAACCTTATGTCGTCCCAGTAGATCATGCTGACCCCTTAAATACGCCTGAAAGTGAATTTGAGTACTGCAAAGAACTGTTAGCCTGGATATGTTTGCCTTGCATGCGTAACACCACACCCCTCCTTCCCCTCTCCCACAATCTAAGCTTCAGTGGCCAAACTTGTTTCCTGTTGAAAACAATGCTCTGAATCATACTTCTGAAGCAACAGTAAAGCGAAAGCCCCGGGGGGGGGGGGTTCTTGTTTGCATATCAGTCCACCTCCCAGCCTTTGCCTCTAGATGGGATACCAGTATACCAGGGGTGGGGGACCCCCTTCATCCCAAGGGCTGCATTCCTTTCCAGGGGACACATGCCAGTGCTGGGTGGGGCTGGAGGCAAAAGTAGGCGGAGCAACAAATGCACATGTTACTGTTGTACAGTAGTCTAGTTTCTACACACTGCACTCTATCTTCCATCCAGACAAGCAAAAAGCTGTATCAGAGTTCAAGGACAAATTGCAGCCAGGCAAAAACTCTAAAAGCAAGGTCAACAGAAGGTGTGGCTGAAGAGGGGGTGTTTACTGAGGAGACTCCTGAGAGCTAGACAGAGAGGATTGGAGGTTCCCTAAACCTGTTGTATACCTTGACTTCTGGCATTTCATAGACGGAAGGAGGTGCAATAAGTGAGAGCTGCAACATAATGTTGAAGTATGAAGTGCTCCTGCTTTCCAGGAATTCCATTCCACCACTCACTCCTATTTTCCTCTCTTGAACCCTGGCAGTTTCCCCAAGCCGGGTGTGGGGTACCTTTGGCCCTCTAGTTGTTGCTGAACCCAGCAAGCATGGCCAGTGGCTAGGGACAATGAGAGTTGCAGCAAAGGTTCCCCACACCTACCCATGACTTCTGATACCTCCATCTTTTTTTTCTTTTTTCGTGTGAATAGTGGTGCTGTTTTAGTTAGACAAACAGAGACCTCATGCCAAGGATCATTTCTCAACCCCCGACCGCACTATTACAAGTTGCAGAAGGCTCTGTCCCACCTGCATTATGAGTTTACTTTGTCAACACGTATCCTCCACTGATTTCAAAGCTCAGGGGGTGTTTGTTCATCTGGGAAATGATATCTTGGCAGTGGCGGGTGTGTGTGGCAATTGTCATACAATCTGTTATCCACAGTTCAAAATGTACCTCAGCAGCCAGCTGTGGAGTGCGTGAAAGGGCAGGCTGTGCACTGCATGGTTCCTTGGGGTTTATGTGTGTTCATGTGCATGTATTGCCATGGATGTGTGCTACTCACAAAAGGCCTCTGTCCTCCCACTAAATCTCTTAGCTTCTAGGTCAGAGTAGGGAAACTTGTAGCCTTGCAAACGTTGTTGTTGGACTCCAACACCCATCAACACTAGCTGGCATGGCCAGTGGTCAAGGATGATGGGAGTTGTAGTCCAGCAGCATCTGGAGGGAAACCCTGTTGCACAGGAGCTGGGAAAGGAGCTAACTCTAGAGGCCCTGTGGGCAACTCTTTGATTTTATGTTTCTAGTTGTCTCTGCTTGTCACTGGATCTGGCTCCATCTGTCCTATCCTGTGGTTCCCAAGCAACTGTCATGCCATCTCTGACAGTGGAGTTAAAACACAGCCATCATGGCTGTTAGCCTGTGATAATCTATCATCCATTAAATTTATCTGATTTTAAAGGCATCCAAGTTGGTGGATATATACGTATATATATTAAAGCATCAGGCAGCACTTCAGACAAGTTTGTTCTAGATCCCAGAAGGATGCAGTTAATCACTATGATCATGTATTTATTACAGTGACTAATTAAACTTCTAAATATTCCACCCTTTGCATTCTAAAAGTGCCCCTAGCTACCATACCCTTTTATTCGCATCGGGAGGTGGGAGCAGAAGCACTTTGCTTTAAGAGTTTAACATGTATGGTATGTTAGTGCATATATTTGCATATATTTGCAGATATTGATTTTTAATTATAATGAATTTGATGGATATTGGAAGTATACATTCTATTCTATTGATGCATAAGACTATGTCTACTGATTTATTCTATGATTCTTAAGCCTCCCTTGTGAGAAGGAAGTTGGAAAGAAAATGCTGGGCTTTTTAGTCCTTGGAATCAACTAACAAAGTCAGTTATTACATTTAAAAGGAACCCCAAATTTATGGGATGAAATATACCGTATTTTTCGCTCCATAAGACACACCTTTTCCCTCCTAAAAAGTAAGGGGAAATGTGTGTGCGTCTTATGGAGCGAATGCAGGTGGGAGGGAGGTGGGAAAAGCCCCATACACATTCCACGCAGCTCTTTTCCCCGAGGAGGGAGAAGGGCAGTCTGTCACTGACGGGCTGTCCTTCTCCCACCTCCCGGAAAAGCCTCCAAGAGCCGCACTCCCTTTCACGAGCCACGTGGAGCATGTCCTTCTCCCTCCTGGGGAAAAGCCTGCAGGCGCCGCACACACGCTCCACGCGGCTCGTGAAAGGGAGAGCTGAGCAGAGCCTAGGATGCATACAGGCTCTGCTCAGTGCTCCCTTTAAAAATATTTTTTTCTTGCATTCCCCTTCTAAAAACTAGGTGCGTCTAATGGTCAGGTGCATCTTATGGCGTGAAAAATACAGCAGTTTAATTCCCATGCCCAATTAGCAAAGCAAAGGGATGTTGGAGATGCAGTGATGAAAGCTGGCAGAATAAGAACCTAAGGCGAGTCTGCTGCATCAGAGTAATGTCCCACCTAGCCCAGCATCCTGTTCTCACAGTGGCTGACCAGATGCTTGCAGGAAGCTTGCAAGCAGGAGATGAGCACAACAGCCCTCTGCCCACCTGCGATTCCCAGCAACTGGTATTAATCATTAATACTAAGCAACACGTAAGTGCCAGAGATGAGCAAAAGGTTACGGAGCTTTCCAGAAAAAATATACTCCTGCCATGCTCATTGCTGAGATCAGAGTCCAGGAATCATTATGCAATGTCCAGAAACGCACTCGACTGACTTTCATCCCTAGGTTGCTAATCCTCTCGGGATTTCCACACTACTTCCCCACCAGAAAGAAACTGATCTGGTTTCTGTTAGGTCTTTCTGAGTTCTGCCTGGCATACATATCAGCCAGAGCTGGAATTGGTTTAATGGGAATCGCCTGCCTCTTTGTCAAAAGCAGGAAGGCTCAGAGAATGCGTGTGCTGTTTGGATCCTTTGCTAGAGCAAGGAACACGAGGGAGAAGCTCCGACTCGTCCCAGGAGAAAGAAACATGCTGTTCTGGCTCCTGCCCTCAGAGACACAGTACTTGGACTCCCGGCTTGAGGAAACCTGAAAGAATCAGCACACGGCCTGAACCTCAGCATAGAGCACAGGACACACAGTTCAAAGGTCCATATGCAGAGCTATTGAATATCTTCCCAATAGCTGACACGCCCTTCCCACTCCACTTTTAAAGAGTGGGGCAGAGTACATCATTTGTATGGTTCTTATGCTTAAGCAAGAAGACTAAGCTGCAAGCAAATGCTTTTTTGGCAGTTGCTAAATCTGTGCACGCCAGTGCAAAGAGCAGCAACAGGGCCTGAGTCCAGTTCTCTAGCTGCCTCCATCCATTAGCCAACCGGCTTTTCAGCTCCCTTGGGAAGGTCATTCTCTGAAGGCAGGGTAGAGACTGACTCAACCAACTTTTCCCTCATGATGTCCTGTGATGGCAGGACAGAGCCCCATCCCTCTCACTGCCTGAACTCCAGTCCTGGGGTCCTCCTCACAGACAGGTCCTGCCCCACCATTCTATCACAGTTGACAGCACAGGGTCAAATATGCATACCCCCTTCGTTTGTTAATTGTGCATTGTAAATGAAAGAATCAACATACGTTAGGGTAATGTTTTACTTATATCTGTATCTTTTCTTATTTACACACAAATGAGGGCTGCAGCAAAATTTTGTTGTCTAGAGTGCTCCTGTTCAGGGTTCCAGCCAGCCACGACCTTTTCCAACACACCTTATTCCATTTTCCTTCTCCTCAGTTTTCCCACCCAGTCAGTCATCCAGCATTCCATGCCCACAGAGGACTTTTAGTCTTCGTTGTGCTATTTTTGAGTCTTGCCCCTGCCCCCTTAGGGCTTTGCCCCAAAATATTGCTTGTACTTTGGGTTCCCCTGACCCTGCTGATACCTCTTTTGTGCATGGCTACTGCCATTTTTGCTACATAAGAAACCACATTCGGCAAATGGGTTCACAACTATTCTGTAGACCAAGGCTTGCTTAACTTTCTGAGCCAGTGGACACATCTGGAATTTTAAGGAAGTGCTGTGGGAGCCAGTTACAAAATGGCTGCCATGGGGCATTTAATAACACAAAATGGCTGCCATGGGTGCATGGCATGATGGCTGCCACATCCAACAGAAGCAGGATGACACAATTGAGGAGAGTGCCCACACTCAGCTGCCCTATCAAAGGTGTGTGGGGGGGATACACCTATGTCAGTCACTGCACACTCACTCACTGAGATAACCTCTCCTCTGCATAGGACAGATAGGAAAGTGGGTATCCAGTCCTGGGATCCAATGAAATATGGGCATATTTAAGGTGGGGTGTCCAATTTAGGAGAGGCTGAACCAGTGCGAACAGGAGTCTCTCATGTATTATAGACTTTTGAGGAGCAATATCTATCTGTCTCAGCTCATTCTTCTATTATCCCAGTGAAATTCAGCTGATCTCTGTTAAGGTATTTCACAGCAACTAAACCTCCTCACAATCTCAGGCCTTCTGTGGAGGCCACGCTCCACAGTGTGACATCATCTTGTAAAGCTAAGCTGGGAGCTGTGAGGAGTGGCAAACCTTTCTATCATAGCACCACAGTCATGGAATTCCATCCCTAAAGTGACTCATTTGATTTTGCTTACCTTCCAAAGGAGGATGGAAAACCTCCTCTTCAAGGATGTCACTTGTTAAATATTTGTGCCATGTTTCTGTATTTTAATATCATTTTGTTGTGCCTGTGCATTTTCCTGATATTGGCTTGCTTCACTAGAAACAATTATGCTTTTCTCAGTAAAACAGGAAGTGGCATTAAAATGCCTGTTCTATGGACCCCCTTTATTATCCAGCAATGCCCTTCTTTATGGTCAAAACACTTCTGCCATATTTATTATTAAGGACATCTATTCAGCAAAGTTCCCCTGAAATGTCAATTAAATGTTTTCTCTTTGCATTTCAGTTCATGTTATTGTTCCATGTTCAATGTGGCTGGGGTACTTAGGAGTGAATTACCCTCTAATTAGTCAACTGACGTCTTTTGTAACGTGTGTGTGTGTGTGTGTGTGTGTGTGTGTGCGTGCTTTAATTGCTTGTTTTCTTTCATTATTTCCCTCCTTTTATTTCTTATATAGTGAAATAGCATAATTTTGTTCCAGGGAAAAGGGGGGCAAAGCAAGGAAGCCGGTAACTAAAGCACACACAGGAAGACTGATGGGGAACAGCAGCTGACTAATTAAGGGGCAATTCATCACTAAACCTGCAGCTGTACTAATCAATAAACAATAAAACAGGCCGAACCTGCAAACAGAAAGCTTTTGGTTACAGGAGGAGTAGCCCTTAAAAGCTTCAATAGCACTTTGCTTGTTGACACTGGACAAACTGCTCTAGTTGTATTTTTTTACAACCCCACCAATCACCACAAGTCAGGTCTGAAAAGAACACAAGAGGGCCACACAGAAAACAATGGACTGTAGAAATTTGGCAGTGATGTTATCTGACTCTCAGCAAAAAGTGGATGAACAACGGATGCTGATTCCAGAGAAGTGAAGATGCAAATGTGTTGAGAAAAATTGGCTAAGATTACTACAAGAGCGACCTGCAACAGCATTTCATGTACAACTCTCCCGCACCCCTGCTTTTCTTGCTCAGGGTTGCAGACAGCAA
The DNA here is from genome assembly GCF_964270895.1 of Podarcis filfolensis. NCBI lineage: Eukaryota > Metazoa > Chordata > Lepidosauria > Squamata > Lacertidae > Podarcis > Podarcis filfolensis. The sequence goes on from NC_139611.1 coordinate 49,868,958, forward strand.
ACTACACTCCCTACCATGATACTATATGGCGGGCACCATTTTGATTACCTTTGTTTTATAGTATCCTTCAGTTCCCCTCTGCCTCTTCTGGGACCTGCCGCAAGCCTGTCCTTAGATTACACTTCTGGCTTTTTGGACCTGGGCCAGAAACTGGACTCTCAGTAGTGAGCTGTCTTTAAAATGTGACAAGGAAGCTAGTGCTAATGGCTTCAGGCAACTACAGAACCCTGAAAAAGAGCCCTATGCACCATGTTAATCTCCCCAGTGTATTGGTAAGTAACAGTGGACTTAGCTATACAGCTGCAAATAAAAACTTTTTAAGTGTGTTGTAAAGTGCAATATACCAATGGGACACTAGATGGCGATGGTGAGCTATGCCAAATTCAATATATTTTTCAAAACTTTTTTTTTAAAGCATTTTCACAGTGTTTTTTTTTTTATGTGTGTGGAGATTCCACCAGTGACCCGGTTGCCATTAAGCTATCATAGTGGCTCCACTCAACCTGGCAAGTCACTTCTGACCTGCCTGATGTGAAACCATGTTGGTAACATGTATTCTTGCAGAGTACCTGGAATTTTTTTCTTTTTAAAGGTAGGAGTGATTGAGAGAAGAAGCTGGGGGGGGGGTAGGGAGCCCCAAACCACCCAGATACATTCCATCAAGCTCCATCCACTGCAATGAATGTTATGGCTGAAAGAATGGGAACATGTGGAAGTGAATGCACCAAACATGCACACAGAGAAAACCAGATAGGAATGTCATGCTTTCATATCTGGAAGCACCCTAAAACAAATACACATGAGTTCTGCTATGCTATGCATACAAAACTTCAGTTTTCTGCATGTAAAGGATTTCTACCCTATTATCACTACAAAAGTTTCTGATTCAGGTATCTGAACACAAATCAGTGAGCAGTTTTTCAGCACTTGGAAAGATTCTCCAGCCTAGTGCAATCTTGGGAAGCGCAGTCAGAGAGAGAGCATTAGATGGACAGGAAAGCCTTGGTTTTCTCCATAGGGAATAATGGAATTTGCCAGCTCACTGTACAAATGCTTGCCTTACAAACTATCTCTTGGAAACCGATTATGTGCACATAGCAGGATCTGTGTTTAGTAACAAAAACACCAGTACTATTGCCTTGCAAGGAAGATGCCATAGGACTTCCTGTTAGAAGGAGGAAATGGGCACTAAAGGCCAAGCGCAAGGGGTGGAAAGGCTCAGCCACAATTCCCTTGAAAGGTTGATCACAGGAGTCTCCATTAGTCAAGAGGGCTTATGGGAGTGTGAAGTACGGTACTTTATTATCCTTCTGGCTTTGACCTAAGAGTCTGCAAACTCTGAAGAACTTAAATAAACCATCCATCCCCACCACTTCCTCCTCCTTCATCCAAAGATTTTGTTTTGATTGGAATCAAACCTTCTGAAATGCTCTTAAGCTATTGGGATCTATTGGTGCTACAGAACGCAGATTTTCTGTTCCATGTTCCTTTGGCTCACCTTTTGGCATGGGCTCTCAAGAAGCCACATTTTGATGTAAGGTGTTGGGTGCCTCATATCATATGTGAGGGACCAACCTTATTCTTTAGTCAGAATTCCACCCCAGCATGTTACCCGCAATGCAGAATACATTTTCAGCAAGTTAAGAACCAAAGCCAAAAGTGACAGCAACATTTCTCTGCGGTTAAATGCAGAAGTGTCCCAGCTCACTTAGATCGTAAGTGGGTGGTGTTGGTGGTCTGGCTTTAACAGAAAAGAAGTTTGCAGGTGAGGAGAGGAGGGGTTCCCCACATGCACAACTTACCTCCCCATAGCTTCAGTTCCCATTAAGCTGGAGGTTGCAGACTGACTTGTAGACACAATGGCTGATCCCCATTTTTTACAACATAAACCCCAATTGTTACACAAACGGTTCAAACATGTATTTTTCTTCTTCTTCTTCCCCCACTACCTGGAGTTGGATCATGCATTCAGATGTTTTCTAAATTTACCAGTCACATGCTTAAATGATATCAACTCAAATTTAGTATACAAAATAATTTTGGTCCCTGGTTTCCAAAGAAATTGTTGCAATTGCTAAGGAGTCAATTCAATCATTTCCCCTTCTTGCTCTCCTGTAATAATATTGTTATATTAAAATATTTAGTAATCTTTTTATTGGTTGCTGCATCCTTATCCATCATACAAACATGGGGGAAAATTCAGGACTTGGACCTTATGCTTTGGTACAAGAAAGTTTTGAATATTTATATTTTGGAAAAAGTTACACTCCATCTTTGAACATTGCTAGGCACAGCTACACTGGATACTTCTTATGTAATTGGTGAAATTTTATTTTGTACATGAACAAACACCACTTACAAAAGCAACTTAAACTGGATTCCCGTAAAATCTGGAATGCTTGAGTAATTATTACTATTTTATTACAAAATACGACATCTGATTTGTGCCACCCATCATTCCTGTAGTTCCTATTGGGTTTTTGTTTTCCCCCTCCTCTCCTTTTTCTTTGTGTAATACAGTTTATATTATTCTGAAATCAATACAAAAGATTGTAAAAATATTTTAATTTACCAAATCAAGAGATGACAGGGTTGCACATGGCTGGAAGATGAGTTACACACGTTGAGTGGTATTTTTGTTTCCAGTATTTCAGTAAGGCAACGTTTAGAGGAAGAACAGTGGTCAAAAGGCTCACCACAGATACCGGCTTCCTATGCCTTTTTCTGCAATGGTTGTGACATACCATGACGCAAAATGTAAGAAAATCAGCTTGTGAGGCTGGGATTTTTGCTTGGTTACTGCATTTCAGCAAACCCACACAGATGTCTAAACTGTCTCAGGTGAGCACTTTCTCAACCCAAAGTAACTAGGTCAGAGGTAGCAAACATGGCGTCCTCTAAATGTTGCTAGGCTACAACTTCCACCACCCTGGCCATACTGACTAGGGCTGATGGCAGTTTGGTCCAACGATACATGGAGTGCATTAGCTATGCTTGAACTGTGCAGTCCTACCAAATGGTGAGGTAAATTTCAGCACACATGTGATAAAAACTTGCCTATCTGTAGTAACTAATGAGTGGGAAAAATTCTGGAAAGAACACTGTGTTTTGTCATCAGACAGTCTCAGAATTTTAAGTTTAACATACTTTCATTTAGATATACATGAATTTCTTTGTATGTGATGTTTAAAAGGAGGGTTATTTGTTTGTTTTAATGGGCACGTTGTGATTTGCCAAGGAAATCTGACATCTGAAGTTTGTTTTTGCTGCACATGGTGTTATTTGCATCTGAGTGAGGGCGGGCCCAAGACATTATGCCATTATGTGATTTGCCAAGGAAATCTGACATCTGAAGTTTGTTTTTGCTGCACATGGTGTTATTTGCATCTGAGTGAGGGCGGGCCCAAGACATTATGCCACTTGAGACCAAAGAGACAATGGCATCCACTCACCCACCTCCTCTACTGCGTGAGGAGACTGGAAGCGGCCCCAGCACCCTGAAGGTGGTGGGGGATAAAAATGAAGGGCAGAGAGGAGCAGGTGGTAGCACAGTGGCCCTGCTCTTCTCCAGGTGGCAGTGCAGAAGGCAGCGAGTAGAGCGCTCCTCAGGGGCCTGGAACTGCCGCCTCACCCAGCTGTCCCCATCCTGCTTCCCGAGGTAAGAAAACTATTCAGGCCTAGCCAAATTATCTCATGTGAAGGAGTATGGGTGACCATAGTGATCAGTGATTGTCTCACCCCTTGTGTACCCAACTGATCACTGTGCTCAGATACCATCTGATCAGGAGGTCCGTTCCACATAATATAGTTGCTGCCTTAGACTGGACTTAACCATGCAGGGTCCTTTACCTTACCTTTTACCTTTAGGAGCCAAGCTTCAGTGTTGAGGCACCTGCCCTTTCGGATTCCCTCACCTTGAAAATTATTCAGGCGCTGTCTCTGTAGCCTTTTTGGCACCCACTGAAGACCTTCCTCTTTTGACAAGCCTTTTAAATGGATATCTTTCCCAGTCTGCATCTGTACTGGAATTGTTTTAAAGATCTTTTTGTTTCATTGTTTGTTTTATGTCACCCTGGGCTCCTTTAGAAGGGCAGGATATAAATTTAATCAGTAAATAAACAATGGTGCCCCTCATTGTATTTTGATGTATTAAGGAATTTATATAAACTCCTTCTCACTCATATGTCTCAAAGTAGCTGACAGGAAAATAAAGTGAAAGCCAATGTGGTTAGAGTGTTGGACTAGGACCTGGGAGTCCAGGATTCAAATCCCCACTTGGCCACGAAACTCACTGTCCCTTCGTCTAACCTGCCTCACAGGTTTGTTGTGGCGATTAAATGAGGAAGGGGGAACCATGTACACCACCTTGAACCCCTTGGGGGTGGGGGCGGAAAGATAGGATATAAATGCAATGATAAGCAAGCAAGCAAACAAACAAAATATACAATATACAAAATTTAAGACAAAGATTAAAACATGAAAATATAAACGTTAGAGCAACATTCATAGTGCACAAGGCTGCTGAAATAAAGCTATTTTCACCTGGCATCTGAAATGGTGCCAGCTTGTTTTCTAATGTAACGGAGTTCCATTGGGCTGGGCCAACTGCACTGAAGGCACAACTCCTTGTTGAGTCTCTTAACCACACTTAGAAATGGAGAAGAATGTGGTGGGAGTAGTGGGGGGCCACTAATAGCATTCCTCCAGCTACTGACTTGGAACGTATGGAGTAAGGTGCTCCGTATAGTTTATTGGGCCTAAGTTGTTCAGGGCTTTGTTTTTTTGTTGGCATCTGTCTCGAGAGACAATGGAAGAGTGTGCCATCGGTGGTAAAGTCACACTGTTGGAGAGTGACAGCGCCTGCTAGGCCAGTAGGGACTGATATGGGAGAGAGACACATTTTATTGCAGCTAGGGCAAATGAAGGTGTTCGCTTTCGCTGGTGCAGATGCACCATGGCGTTTCTTCTCTCTGTGCTCCTCCCAGTGGTCATTTCTCCTCTGGTCATTGCTGCGAATACACAAGCTGTGAATATACAACCTGTCTGCAAGGGATTCCCACACTGCAGGGTCAATGTTCCCAGCCTTCATGTCGCAGACATCTTTATAATGCAGTTATAAAGGGCTTTGTACACAAGCACAAAACCAAGTCTAAAGAAACACATCAGAGGGCAACAGGTTGTAGAAGGCTGATATGAATAAGATCTCACTGACAATCATTCTTGCAAAAACATTTTTGCCCCACTACACCCTTTTCCATGGAAACATGTTAAGTTTGGGAAATGCATTATTTCATAAAATTGATCAGTAGCAAAATGAATGAGCAAAATTCAAGTCAAATTTGGCAGCTGTGATGGAAGCACATATATTTATATGCACTGCTCTTCATTCATGCTAACATCGGTTATGTTAACAGCTTTCATTGTCGTTGTGCTTTTTTTCCTTCAAAAAGGGGAAGTTGTAATGAGTTGTCATGTCCTAAAAATAGTTCCCATGAAGAGTTCTGAATTTGTTTTGATTATAACATGTAAATCAAGAGTTGGGGAACCTCTGGCACCCCAAATGCTGTGGATTCTAATTCCCATCAGCCCCTTCTAGCATGGCCAATAGTTGAGGATGATTCGAGTTGTAGTCTAACAACATGTGGAGGCCCACAGGTTCCCCATCCCAAATTTAAACCATACTGGACAGCGGATCTGTATTATCCATGTGTGCATTAACACCTTGGTGTGTATACCACCTTAGTTTTGCTTGTTAGTCTGCATTTGTTTTAAGGTTGTTGTTTTTTAAAAAAAGAAATCTTAAATGATATTTTAAAATCCAGCATGACATGAATTTGGAATTTATTTTACGTAAGCTGCCATGTATATTTTTGCAAAAATGTGGGAAATAATAATTTTACATATTTATTTGGTATTACATTGGATTAATGTAAGCTGCCTTGTGCGCTTTCTAAAAAGGCAGGGTATAAAATATAATATTTTGATGTTTACATGAGGCTTATTTGGTAATTGTATTATTTTTAAATTGCCTTGTGCACTTAAGTAAAAAAAAGGGTAATAAATAATAGTACTAGTACCACTATTAGTACTACTAATGGGTTGCATTCAGCTAAGTCCTACTCCAAGCAGACCTGCTGAAATTAATGAACCTAAGTTAGTCACGTTTAACTAACTTCAGTGGGTCTATTCTGAGTAGGACTAGCATTTACTATGGCCAATAGTAATAGTGATTAATAATATGACTGATGATAATGCTTGCTGATTTCATATAAAATATATAAAACATTTATAACCCACCTTTCCATTCAAACAATCAAGCTGATTATTACAACAACCGTAAAAAAAAGAAACTCACATTAAAAAGCACCCTCCCACACAAGGTGAGAGATCTTCTTCTTATAATTTACGTTTTATTATAATTTAACAACAATAATAAAGAAAAGAAGACCACGATTCATTACACTCCTTCCCCCCGCCCGCCCGCCGCGCCTTCCTTTTTTTTCTCTCAGAGCAATGGTTCCCCTCCATCTATGCCCCTGAGCTTGCACCCCCGCCCCACACACTTTGCGGCGCGCGTGCCACAGAGCTTCCGCGCACCCCCGCGGCGCTGACCCCCCTTTCGGCCCCAGTCTGCCTTAAGAGAGAGAGAGAGCAGCAGCCCTGCAAAGCGGCTCTTCCAGCTGGCATTGACGTCAGAGCGGGCCGCACATGACCGAGGGGACCAATCAGGCGAGCCTCCGGAGCTGCTCCCGCAACAATCTTTCAGCGAAGCTCGTGTCTCTTCCTTGCCCAGCTGCAGGAGGAGCGGCGGCGGCGGCGGCGAGGAGGAGGAAGAGGCGGCGGCTCCACGCGCCTTTCCTCCCTTTCCCACACCACGCGCACCCATCCACCCGTCTATCCTGACGCGCGCCCAGCCAGCCCTTCCCTCCGTCCCCCGCAAAGCGCGTCTGTGGAGCCCGTTCAGACGTGCACGGCAAGAACAAGGAAGGAGCCGGGGAGACAGAAACCTTTCCCCCATTTCTACTCGCCCCCCCCCGGCCCCGCGCTTCCCTTCCGCTGCTTCCACTCGCACAAAAGAGGATTCCCACACCCTCCCTCTCCTCGCCTGCCTTTTGGATGAAGCCTGCCTTTTGTCTCCGGCTTCCTGTGCGTCGGGATCGACCTTTCCTTTCCAGCATGGATTTGGGAAACTGAGCAACAAGATCCTCCGCCACCCCCTTCCCCACCCCCGCAGCCCCACAGACCACAGTCAGAAAACAGAGAAAGGGAGGCGAGGATCAAAGCGGCAGCAACAGCGACGCAAGGAAAGAAAGAAGCTTTAATTTTTGAAGTTTCCAATAAGGATTTCTCTCCCCTCTGGTCGCTTCCTCTTTGTGCGCGCGCGCGCCCGTCTATTGGGTTTGTTTGGTGGTGCTTTTTTTTTTTTAAAGGGGGGTGTTGCTTTTCTCACCCCTCCTCCTCTCTCTTGCTCTTTTGTAGGGGGTAGAAAAACCCCTGGATTTTGTATATGTTTGTGTGTTTTTCTACGTTTTTAAATTTCCTGGACGATTTCGGGGGAGGAGGTGGGGGGGAGAGCAAGCAAGCGAGTGGTGGGGAGGGTTGGGGAGCCAAAAAATACCCCAGAGGGTAATAATAATAATAAAACAAAGAAGCCAAACGGACCGTCTCCCTCTTAAAGCTGTGATGGATTTCAGTAGCAGCTGCGGTGGTGGAGGAAGCGACCATAGACAGATCGAGGAGAGCAAGCCTTTGCTGGGCGAAATGTCTGCAACGGAAGGGAATAAAATGGGGGCCGCGCTGTGCAGGCGAGGCGTCCACTGCAGTGGGATGAGATATAAGCTGCTTCAAGAAGGAGATATCCAGGTTTGTGTCATCAGGCACCCCCGGACATTCCTCAGCAAGATCCTCACCTCCAAATTTTTGAGGAGGTGGGAACCTCATCACTTGACCCTGGCGGATAACAGCCTCACGTCAGCAACAGTAAGTAACACGTTTCTCTCCTCCTATGTGAGGGCTGCCTTCTCCCCCTCCCCCCTGCTCCAAAAGAATAGGATTCTCTCCTTTCTGGGAAGGGAGGGATCTCTCTGTGTGTACTGTATTCACAATCTCGATATTGAAGCGTCGACTTCGTTCTCCCCCTGAGATGTGGTGTCAGGCGAAAATGGTAGCAACGGATGTCCACCCACCCACCCACACGAATGATTATTAGGTTGTGTATCGGGAGGTTGTGCAAACCTTTCTTTTATAGAGGAAACGTTTCCATGCAGCCTTAGCTGCTGTAAGTGGTTTTGGCTATCTGTCCATGGGGCTTGTAAATGTGGGAATCTCAAAATAATAATGCAGTTTTTTTCCTTTTAAAATCTGTTTTTGTACATTGCACGCCAAATTTTTAAAATAATGCAAAATTTAAAAACCTGCGAGTGCATATGCATGGAAAAATCTGTCTGATCTTATCTAAAGACCAAAACATAAGAGGCAACACTTAGCTGAAGATTGTTTCTACCTTAGGCCAAGTTAATAAAATAAAATCTTACAGAACTCTTCCTGCCCTTGAGCAACTGGCACATCTGATGTTAATGTAGGTTGATGAAGTCTTGTCTTTTAAAGACTCTTTTTTTCCTGAGCATATTTGTTAATGAGAATTAGCCCAAAGTAACATCTCATGGTGGAAGGTTGTGTTTTTGGTCTACCGCACCCCCCTCCAAGTACTGCATCTATTTTTCTTTTTTAAAAAAACCTTAACCTTTGAAATAATAAAGTGTGCATTGGTTTAGAACTGTGATGTGAAATTAAAGTTGACTTGAAAACCAAACAAACAACCTGTAGAGGAAAACTGTAACCCTTTATATGTCTGTTTATAGGTAAGCCTCATTATTTTCAATGGGACTTACTCCCAGGTAAATGTGTGTAGCAGTGCATCTGAAGATAATGTATTGAATGTGGAAAGGCACTGTATAGTTTAAATGGACTGATAGGACTTTTGTAATGTTGCTGTGCTGTGCGGTACTTTTACGATGAGTGGTAAAAGTGATTTGGGCCTTGACTTTGGTTCTAGGTCCCCCCCCCCCTTTGTGTGTATTCTATCTCTGACCCATCCCCATTATGGATAGCAGAGGAATTTAATTCACCATCTCCCTCCCTCTCCCCCATCTTTCATTGAGGATTAGTCAGGATAAGGAAGAGAAACTACAACAGAAAGGTGCATTTCGTCTCCAAAACTTCCTTCTGCTACACATGCTCCATTGAGATGAATGGAAGAATGGAGCCTCTCCCATTCATTAGAACAAAGCTTGCCTAACTGTGAGTCCAAGAAGCCCTTCCCCATTTTTATAGCATGGCATGCTGTAGATTGTATGTAATGTAAAAATTTGGTGCATATTCCATACAGCTAAGCCAACATCGTAAATCCATGCCATTCAACTTTTCTTTATTATTACTACTTTAAAAAAAAATTTTTTTGCCCACCTTCCCTCCAAGGAGCTCTAGGTGATGCGCATGGTTCCCTCCCTATTTTATGCTCACAACAACCCTGTGAGGTAGGTTAGGCCGAGAGACAGTGACTGGTGCTAGGTCACGAAGGCTGCCCATGCATGGGAGCTGCAGAGTTACAGTCCCCCAGCACCCTTAAACTACAGCTCCCAGGATTCTTTGGGGGAAGTAATGTGCTTTAAATGTACAATGTGTATGCAGTCCCAGTGAGCTTTGTGGCTGAGTGGAAAAGTGAACCTGGTTCTTCCTAGGCCTAGCCCTCTAGCCACTACAGTCACACCGGCTTTTCATTTCCACTTCTGACTCACACATGCAGTATGAAAGCCACTTTTACAGCCCTGGAGTCTCCTAAAAATCAATTAGCTAACTTCTAAGCAAGTGTGCATAGATGGCAGCCTTCATTTTCTTCTTATTATTTTTACCTTTACTGTGTGTCGCAGTCTGTGTCCCATGTCACCCTTTCCCTTTCATCTCTGTGTTTTTCCCCACCCATTTTTTTCTCTGTCTACAAAATATGGTTACAGCCCATCTTCAGTTCAAGCTGCAACCCAATTTGAGGATTCTGACCCCTACCAGTTGAATATAAATATATATTTTAAAAGACAAGCTGGCACCACGTGTAAATGATACAAGCTTATCAAATTGTAGTGACCTTTGACATGTTTACAACGCAGAACTGCAAACATGGGTGAATTCACATTGGTTGCTTTATCAAAGCTTTGTTTATTTCTCCCTCTCCCCCACTCCCCAGTTTTGTATACAGTAGAACATCTGTGCAGGCCTTGATTTCTCTTGACACAGAAACAGATGATTTTGAACTTTCCTTCCATGATTTTTTAGGAAGACTTCTTTCTCTTGGTGGTTGTGTGACAGGTTTTTACATTTATTTCGCAGTATTTTTATACCACTTAGTTGTCAAAACCTCTAAGCTTTTTTACACAAAATGCTTTGTTATGGTTGTATGCTGCTTTGGAGGGGGGCATATTAAAACCAGTTCCTGGGGTCCTGCTTGTGGACATCTGATGGGTTGCTGTGAGAACAGGAAGCTGGGCTAGAATGGGCTGGTGGCATGATCCCACAGGGTGGTTCTTAAGTTATTAAGGCCAACAGGTGGTATATAAATAGTTATTATTATGGTATAAAGCACACAGACTGGATGGCCTGCAAGCCCACTCCCAAATTTCTGGGTTATATGGAATGCTAGTTCTACCTGGAGTAGACCCAGTGGAGTTAACACACACGACTAAGATTCAGTAGTTTCAATCGACTTACTCTGAGTGCAACTGACTTGGAAATAACCCCATGATTTTAAGTTGAGTGGGGAATCTATGATACTCCAGATGTTTTTGGACTACAATTTCCATCATCCCTGATAGCTGGTTGATGGGAGGAGGGCCACAAGTTCCCCAGCCCTGTTCTAGGTCTAGAGATGGACCATGCACAAGAAGTTTCTTGAATACATTTTCTGATTTAATGTCATGCCAAATAAGCAGCTGTGGATGATGTCATTGTTTACTGCCATTTTGTCAGCCATTCTAGCGCCTATAACATTGGGCATCATTTTAGTAAGATGCTGGTACTGAAAGTGAAAAAGGGCCAGACCAAGGCCAAAATCAGTCATGCCAGGAAGCAGATGTGGGCAGGCCCGTGCAGAGTCAAGGGCAGTCAGGTACACTTGTCCCAGGCCTTGGCGGGTTAAGTTGGCTGAGGCCTTCTGTTAGGGGCCTGCTGGACTTACGCTGTCATGCCAAGAATGCCCTGTGCCTCTCAACCAAGTGGAGACTCCTGCCCCAGGCCTTCGATAAGCCCTGCATGAGTCTGGATCTGATGTACGATGCAACCCAGGGTGCATGCAGTGAATAGCCACGGCTAAAACTATAGTGGGCAGAACTTGACCAGGAGAGGAGGAAAGGCCAGACTCCTAATATTTATTCCAGACCTGGCCAGTCCAATGGCTTCATATTACATATTATTGTGTGAGACAATTCAGCAGTGAACTCACCTGATCTGTAGCCACTGATTTTATTTGTGGATCAGAACATGATCTGCTGTGGAATCTCCACAACTCTGAATCCTCTGACAGCTTTTTTTGTTTTTTTAATGCTCCCCACCCCCTGACATTACAGCTTGGAGTTGCTAGCAGTGGGACCAGGGATGGTCCATGATGAACATGCTGTTCCTCGCAGGTACATCGTTGGGGAGAGGGGGAAACAAGATGGCTGCCCTCATGTAAGTATGGGGACAGTCATCTTTTTTTCTGTGAGTAACAGCACATGATCGTGTCTCATCATTCTCTGGGCATTTCTGGTCCCAGCTCAACTCAGTGTAGCAGGTTGGTAGAACATTTTTTTTTCTCCTTAAAAAATAAAATTAAAAATTCAATAGCAACCCTCAGACTGTCTGAAGACGTTATTAAAAGATGTTTTGCATGAATTTTTATTTTTGTTTAAAGTGCACAAATGCTTCTTGAATCAGGATGGAAGCAGTCTTAATATTGATAATCTGCAAACCATGCATGGTTAAACTATGGAATTATCTCCCACAAGAGATATACTGTAGATGACCACTAGCTTGTATGGCTTTAAAAGAAGAATAGACAAATTCACGAAGGATAAAGCTATCAATGGCTGTGAGCCACAATGGCTATGTTTCTCCTCCAGTGTCAGAGGCATTTTGCACCAGAATACCAGCTGCTGGGGATTGTCACAGGGTAGTCCAACTGCAATGCCTGGTCCATCTATTCCTAGTCAGTCAAGAGTGTCCAGTGTTTTCCATTTTACCTGCTCCTGATGTCCTCACAGCTTCTCTTCCCAAGTTCTTTTCTCTCTGTTTGGTTCACTTCCAGTATTAGAGGTTCCAGGTGCCCTTACTGGACCCACATCTTTCTCACTCATGTCATTGCTGCCTCTTTGTTTGTCCAGTCAGCACAACCACCCAGAAGGAGAGTGTCAGGCAAGTGGGGTGTGAGGGAGCTGCTACTGCACCTCTTTTCCCTCCACTGCATGGTGAGAAGAAGCTGGGGAGGAGGTACTGGGATTGGCAGTGAGGCCCCTTGCAGAGTGTGGGCCCTGACAGGTCCATGGCAGTGTATTGAAACTAAAATGTTCACTGCATGATCTTTTGGATTCAAAAGCATTAAATCAACGTTTTGCTCATAGACGTACCCTAGCAAAAGACAGTAGGCCTGTTAACAGGAGATGGCCAGATTAGGTGCCTCTTCTTCACAATGACTTGTTAGACAGAAATTTCTTAAGATGACTCTTGAGAAGGGGCCTATACAGTGGTACCTCTGGTTATGAACCATTGGAGGTCTATTCTTAAGGCGAAACCATTCTTAATCTGAGGCACACTTTTGCTAATGGGACCTCCTGCTGCTTCGCCGCTGACGCATACCGGGGCAAAGTTTGCAACTAGGGGCATTTACTTCTGGGTTAGCGGAGCTCGTTACCTGAAGCGTTCGTAAGGAGGACGGTATGTAACCCAAGGTTCCACTGTATAGTTCTCTATCCTGTTCCCCACAGAGGAAGCTGTGCAATTACCTCTGAGGTGCACCAGCTCTCAACAAACACAGGCAATAAACTAGCAACTTTTCAGATATTGTTCTTTCTTGTCTTTCAGGTTTATCTGTCGGACAGTTTGCGTCCTTCCCATTCTATACCTGTTTCAATTGAAAGTGATGTTGACTATCCCAACTGTTTTGATGGATACTAACCACCTCTTTCCCCTCCCACTCTATACACAGTATTTCATATAGAAAATTGTATATTGGATACAGATAAGTTCTGTTAGAATCCATCATAGTTTTGCCACTGATTTAGTGAGTTGCCTGTTGAACTATTCTATGAGAACTGGTTTTTCAGAATGTAGTTATCAGCATGGGATATAAATTATTATAGTATGTGTTTTCCTGATCTGTATTATTATCTGTTCTTTCTCATTGTGCAAGACACTTCAAACAAGATGCAGGTTTGCAAGGCATGCACGACTCCTGGGTGGGTTGTTTTTCTGTCATGCAGGAAGATAATTCATAATAATAATTTCATTTTGTGCCAATGAACAGAAACATGTTGGGTTTTTTTTTTCTTGGTTCCACTGCCTAATGTCCCAATAGAACAATTTAATATTTACAAACTTTTGTTTTCTGTATAACTGGTTGCTCAGGGACATAGACAAATTTTCTCCTCTGGGCCAGATGAAGTTTTATAAAGCAAACACCAGAGGAGTCTAAGTATTTGTTTATTTCTAAAATCCATTACAGCATTCGTGCGCATGCTATCGTGTTCATATTCTTTGCAACAGCAGCACTTGAACCAATGTAGCAAACTATAATAAACTAAAATACAACAAAATTAATAAAAACTACATGTAGATACTCCTGCGTCTGCCTTTCTGCCTAATATTTTCATTTTTGTTTGCCTAAGTTTGAATTTTGAGTCTGCACTTAAAGGAGGGGATGGCAGTAGGCTTTCTCTACCCAAGGTACTTACTTTTTGGTCCGGCAATTGCAACTAGAAAGCTTCCAGTTTAGATTTTTTGAAACAATTTCCTAGCCCTCACAAGTGTAGAGATGCATTTTTAAAAGCCAAAGATTCCCAAGGATCAAAACCTGAAAGCCTGGTTCAGACATTTGACCCAGCAGTTAGCTCCTGCATCTGATAGGAAGCCAGCTCAGACTTCAGGAATTCTTGGTCCATATGAGCTGGGTGTGTTGCACATAAATCTGTAAAAGAAAACCCACACTCAGTATCACCTTTATTTATTTATTTATTTATTTATTTATATATTTACTCATTCATTCAGTAGAGTTACCCTGTGTTATAGAGTGTGTGTCTCAGAGACAAGGCATGGAGAATCCAAGAAAGGGCGTCAGATGTATACACTAATCTTTATTTCCCTTCTATTTAATTGATAAAATTGTCTCATTTTCATTGGAAAAGTTGCCAACATTTATTTTCAGATCCGTGTAGATTATATTCCAGTAACAGGCTAGGTAGCAGCGTCACTATGATTCCAGAGATTTATTGCTCCCCAATTTTCCCCCTTCTTTGCTATTTTTAGATTCTTTACATTCTTCTGTTTCTTCTTTCTTTCCTTTGCTTTAACCACGTTATTCCTGTGCCCAGCATAGTAGCTTTAAATCCCCACTGCTGTGAAATGAAAACGGCCAAGTGGTCTCTTTTACCAGTTTGATAAAACATTCATGTATTGTACTCTGCTTGTAAAGCAGGGATTGCGAACCTCAGTCCGGGCGGGGGGCTGATTGCAGACCTCCAGACCTCTGGATCAGGCCCTCAGGACTCCACCCCCTCTCCCAGTTCACACCCCTGCCTGGCCCTGGTTCTCACCCTCCTTGAATGTTTGCCTGGCTGGAATGTGTTCTTGAACTCTGATAGTGCCTGTTGTCTGCCTGGATGGAGGATAGAGAGGGTCTGTGTGTGCCTACTGTATAGAGGGAAAATTCGTTCATGGATTACATTAAATGTTCCACCTACCTTTCCCTCTGACTTGTCCCAGCACTGGCATGTGGCTCCTGGAATGTTGTCCGGAGAGGAATGTGGCCCTCAGGCTGAAGGTTTCCTACCTCTGTTGTAAATGTTGGAATATAGGATGCTGGCTTAGAGCAAGGCACGTGGTTTGTTCATCTAGGTTAATATGGCAGCAGCTCTTCGGGGTCTTTTCCATCACTTGCTATCTAATCCATAGAAACAAAACCTGGAGATGTCAGGAGTTGCACCTGGGACCTTCTGCATGCAAAGCATGTGTTCTGTAGCCACTGAGCTACAGCTGGTTCACACAGGTATGGAGGTCACTTGATGAACTCATCACTTTGTGAATGGCAGCTAAAGGCTGGTTCATTCATGTGAGCTGGATATATGGAGGATTTTAACTGCTGAATGAGCTACAGCAGAAGAGACACTATAGAATCCTTTTAATGGTGGTTCACGTTCTCTACTGTGACTCTGCATATTTTGAGTGATTGAGTGGTGAGAATGGAAATCATCTGGTGTCCATTCCTGAGTGGATTAGCTCTAAATGATGAGTCCTCTGCCTCTGTTTGAGGCAGCATTGAGTGATGCATACCTTCTCCCACTCTGCAGATGAAAATGGAGACAGGCTTATAATCTCTGTTCTCCCACCAGCAATGAGTTCCTGAGCCCTCTCTACACATAGTGGAAGCTCTTCGTTGTTTTTGTGTGATGCGTTCATTTGTTAAACAGTGACCCTGTGCTTCTGTGACTTAAAAAGCCAAGAGCGAGGTCGCTCTTTTGGTAGAAGATAAGACATTTTTCTGGCATTTGTTACCAACTGCAAAATATAGCTTGGTGACTGCAGTGTGTGAAATGGCACACACTGTGCCTTCGTGTGCATGCCTTCGTGTGCATGCGCGTACCCACCCACCAGTGATTTAGTAATCACCGGGAACCTCAGGGGGAGAGGTTGAACTCTTAAAGAATGGTGATGTTAGCAATTCATGTTGACTGAATTTGGACAAGGCGAATTACCAAGCTCAGGGACTCGAAAAATAGGGACTGTCCCTATTAAATAGGAGCAGTTGGAGCATATGGTGCTAAACCAGAGTTGTAAGCCTTCTCTTGTCAGTACTGTGATCAAGTGCAAGGAAGGGCTGTAGCTCAGTGGATAGAGGATCTGCTTTGCCTGCAAAAGGTCCCAGGTTCAACCCCCACCACGTAGGACTAGGAAAAGAGTCTTGATTTGAAACCCTGGAGAGCTGCTGCCATTCAGTGTAAACAATACTGACTCAGTATAACACAGCTTCCCTTGTTGCTATATATATGAATCTTTCTTAAGGTCTACATATAATTTGACAAAATATGGCTCAAAATACACATGACATTTGTTTTGTTCTCTCTTATCCACCTAGGGATTCAATTTCTATGAATTCCAATGCAAACCGACCCAATGTTTTCTTGGTCTATTGTGTGAATCAGAATGTAATTATGCTTCATATTGTGCAGTTTGATAATTTTGTGGTAAAGGTTTTGGCTCAAAACATGTACCAAAATTAATATTTTAAAGTAAATTTAGATGTATTTGATGAGATAAAATAAATGATTAAAAATGCAGTTTGTAGTTAAAAAATAGGTTTAAAATAATTTTTCTGCATAGGTTTTTTTTTAATGGCAGATTAAAGCACAAATACAATATAAGAAGTGTGAATGGACACATGCGGAACTGACACACATTGGAATTAGACTGATCCAGCCGTCCCTACCTCCACCATGAATTTTGACAGAGTTGCTTTTTTGTATATGTAAATCAAATTTATAAAAAAACTTAAATTAGTGGTCTCTGTTGCAAAAGAGAATTATCTAACAGCATAGAACAGCAGCTACCATGAACTGTTTTCCAATTCTCCCAAAGTGCTAAATAGTATAGCTTTCTCTCCTGCTTCCCTTTTGCCGTTAAACTCAAGGTAAAGCTCATGGGATTCTGAGTAAGAGGGCTGATGTGCTCAAATCTTGCATGCACCATCTGATAAACCCCTGTGAGAACAGGCTAGTGTACCAGCTGGGACTTTTGCTTGATCCAGTAGGGCTCTTTTTGTGCCCTAGTCTCCCATCCCAATACTAGCCCAAACCCAGATCTGCTTGGCTTTAGCAATGCTGCAACGCTGTGTGCTTTTAGTCGTTGCATGCATGTATATGCTGACGACCTGGGAAAAATAGAGAGGGTGAAAGCCTATATTATTTTACTTGCAGGAATCTGGTCAACTCTCTGTCTGTGATTAATAAGGACGGGGTGTGATTGCACAATAACAACGAAGTTACTAATTAACCTCCATCAAGGAAGCGAAAAGTGGATGTTGATACATTGTTTCTAGTTTCACTTCTGTAGTTGTGGGAGGCGAAGCTGGAGATAATTCTTCTGAGAAGTACGGTAATTCTTGTTAGCAGCAACATCAGGCCGCTAACCTGGGTCTAATTCTAGAGGGGGCAGCTGCATTAGTCTGTTCGTACAAAAAACAAGTATTGTGGTACCTTAAAAGACCATAACAGGTTTTTTTTTAACGGAACGAGCTTTTGTGAGTATGATCTGCTTCATCAGGCATTGGTCCAGCTAGCAGATTGTTGACAAAGGAGTGGAATTTATATTTGAGTGGGTTCTGGTCCTAGGAACATAGGAAGCTGCCTTATAATGAGTCAGACCGCTGATCATCTAGCTCAGTACTGTTCACACTGACTGGAAGCATATCTCCAGGGTTTCAGACAGGAGATTTCCCCCAGCCTTACCTGGAGATGCTAGGGGTTGGACTTGGGACCTTTTGTGTTTATCACTGTGCAAAATATGTACCAGGGAATGCCTTGCATAGGAAGGTGCCTTCCTGTCTTGCTCAGCATTGTCTATGTCTAGCAAGACCTCTCCAAGATTTTAGGTGGGGGAGTTTTCAAGCCCTACCTGCTGGGTATGGATCCTTGGACCTTTTGCATGCAGAGCTTGTGCTCTCATCATTGAGCTGCAGTCTTCCCTTGTCAGTTCAGCCTGTGCCTTGTCAGCATAGCAGCTCTCTTAATTATAAGAGCAGCCTCCGTCGGTTTTCAGAAAAACTGATTGGAAAACTACATGGCACAGGAGGAAAATGCTCCCTGGAAGAAACCAAGTAAAGTGAGAATGACTTGTATCCAACGTGTACAAATTCAGATGATGATACAGCTCAGTATAATTTCCCTGTATAAGAGACATTTATATATGCTTTTAAACCTTATTTGGCATGGGAGCGAACATCCAGGCCCAGGCGTTGAACCGTAATGATGGTTCCTATGCCAATTGTCGTGTGTCTGGCAGATGGAGGGAGCAGGAATCAAGCTGCACCTCACAGGGTCTGGCCTTCAGGAGGGTGAGCTCATTTGTTTGCTTTTTCTCAGCAAAGCAGCTCAAAGGGGGGGGGAGCATTAGCTCATCTAGTCCAGGATGCAGATTGATTGTGGGACATATGCAAAACATTTCATGATTTCTATGAACTTAAAATATTAACTCAAGGAGTTGTGGCTTGTGCTGCATTATCCCCTTGGGTTTGATGGTTTAGATTTAGTGCTGTGCTGAACATTTCTCCTGCATTCCACCCCCCCAAAAAAAACCCCTCCATGAAATAACGAAGGGAAATAAATAAATACAGCATTTTCAAAAGGAGAGAAAATTTGGTGGTATTCTCATGTGTGGTGGGGTGCAAGGTTTTTGCTGCATTTACCTTATTTTTGAAAGATTTTGAGGGGTGCTTGTATCTTCTCTTTCATTCTGTAAATCAGAAGGGGAACCTCTGGATGTGCCCCCCCGCCCCCCGGTTCCAATTTCGCCTGTGAGTTATTTCCTCAAAACTGTGCCCACCTGTCAATCAGTTGACAGGGCTAAGCTACATGCTAAGCAGGCTGTAGTCATCCTCTGGACTCATTAGCCAGTCTTCCCAACCCTAGATGTGATGAAAATTCCGTCCTGAGTAAGAGGGAATTCTTTCACAGCAGGGATGTGTGAGGATGTGGAAACCTGCATCAGGTATTTGTGACTTCAAGTGTTTCTGCTTTGGGGGGATGTTGAGAACCGTTGCTCTTTCATTTCTCTATTCTGCCACCGTCCCCAAGGTTGAGGTAGGAAATGAAAACTAGCAAGTGTGATGGTCTGGGGAGGAGTTAGAAAAGGATATCTGATTGCATTGTTAGTTTTAGTTGTTTCGAGAAACCTTTTAAAAAATATGCTTTCCAAGGGGGTTTCACAATATTGAGCCTAGTGGGGTTAGTAGCTGGGGACACCCGTCCACTTCAGCTGGCTGAAATACTCAGCTGGTGAAAGAGGACCCCTTGCGTATCCCAGCAAGCCAGGGATTGTTTCCTGAAAACGAGATGCTCTGCAAGGCAGAGAGCCAAAGGTTTGCGGCTCGTGTGGCACCACAGAAGGGTCTCATGTTTACCAGTGGCAGCCAACGTCCTCCTGCTGCTCTCTTGCAGGTGTCAAGTTAGGAGAGGGACTGTAGCTCAGTGGCAGAGCAGCTCCTTTATACACAGATGGTCCCAGACTCAATCCCTGGCATGTCCAGGTAGGGCTGGGATAGACTCCCTGCCCCAAAACCCTGGAGGGCTGCAGCTTCCTCTGAAAACCTTGTGCCTGTGTAGGCATCGACTGCACAGGTCCACTCCTCGTTTCAGACTCATGATGGGCGTATGAGATGGCCCTAGGGACTTCACGCTCTAGCCTATCCTAGAATTCCCTGGGAAGTGATTGTTAAACCACTCTCAGAATTGTTGTTCTGTGAGGGTGTCCTAACAATTCTCAGCACCCTTAACAAACTGAAGCAGTGACTGTTTAAAGCTTTAAGCGTATGGTGTGAATATAGCTGTAATGTGAGCACACCAGTTCCTCTGTGTTGGTGAAGAGGAAAACACTGCTAGGTAGACCCTAACTGATTGAGGCCCTAAATACCTGAAAGATCATCTCCATTCCTACAGACTCTCTGCAGAGGGGTCTCTCTCGGAACTTCTGCCACCCTCAGAAATACAGAGAATGGCAGCCCAGTAGAGGGCAATCTCTGTGGCAGCCCACAAGCTATGGATCTCCCTCCCCACAGACGTGTGTCTAGTAACATCATTGTTCAGCTTTCACTGTATGCTAAATGCATTTCTTAACTCTGGCTTTCAACAGTTAAAATATTTTGTTTGGAGGAATCTACCACTTTTGCTGAATTTTGAAATTGTTCTGCTCTGTTTTGAACAGCTTTGCTTGTTTTTATAGTAGTTAACTGTTCTGTCTGTTTTTATAACTATATATTATGGTGCTGTCATTGGCCCTGGTATCATATGGTAACTCCCCCGTCTCACTTATCAAATAAATAAATAAATAAATCCATGACAATATCTGATACAACATGAGCCTGCATCCATCACCTGGGATTCTCCTCTGTCCCAACCTTTCAACCCCCATCTCAAATTAGGCAGGTGCTGTCCACCTTTTGGTGGTTATACCCCATTTACAGATTACCTGCGGTTCGGGGAGACTCATCTGACACAAGCTGTGTTTGTCCTTTCAGTTTTAATGCTGCTGTTTTGCTTTGGGTTGCTGTAATTGCCCTAATCATGAGTTTTTATTACTTTATTGTGTACGCGATCCTCGGAGGTGGAATGTAGGGGGTGGGGAGTACATATGCAGATCTGCGTAAATTGGAAAAGAGTTGTTGTTGGTTCGTCAGGATTAATCACCAGTGAAATATTGCCTCTATGTTTCCTTCTGTCCAGATTATGAAACCTAAACTGGTTAGTTTGCTTTCCTGCTTCATGTGCCTGCCTAGCACCAAACGTTCAGAAGATGGTCTGGGTGTTTTTTAATGCTGCTACAAAAGCTGGTGTGTAATTGAAGATAGCAAATCAAAGCTCTCTTTCAAATTGGAAAACCAACCCCTTGAACTGTTTCTCTAGGAATTAGGGTTTGTAAAACCTGGTGTACTAGAACATCACACTTAATACAATAAACAATGCCCGAAGGTAGTGGAGACAGGAGATGATAGGCTATGTTCCTTTACTAAATATATGGTAGGAAATGTGTGGTAATTTTCCAAGTTATTGTTTTGTTTTTGTTCTGTTTTTTCCCCCCCTGCAAAAAGAAGAAAGTAAAAAGACTTGCAGTTGCTTTAAATGAACTCACTTGAGCTGATCCGTCAGAATTAGGGGAGAGGTTTGATATATTTTTGGGGTGGCTTGGAAAAAATACTTGGCAAGCATTTGTGGTGAAAGTATTGGTAAATTAAAAGGTACCACCCAATCCAGAGTGTGATGACTGCTGCTCCACCCTTCCTAGATCTGCTCTGTACATTTTTCTATTCTATTCTTTATTTTAACAAATTGTAATTGGGGAATCATCTGCCTTTAATTTATTGACATTAAAATATACTTCCATATTACTAAAATCTCAGGGTAGGTGCCTTTTTGACATGTTGAAAGTATGGGAGTCTTGAAACAGCCACCATGCATTGCTAGATGAAAGCTTTCTTTATTGCAACAGCACACCAACCCAGACAATCTAAAAGCAAACTAACCACAAGCCCTTGATTCTTGGTCATCCTGATATTAAACTGCTCCCACCTGATTAATCAACTAAAGTTCAAGTTAGCTAATCTGTCTACTTGCAGCCATATTTGTTTTTTTTTTGCAGGGAGGAAGAACTTGTGGCTGTCCTAGATGTTGCTGGACTCCATCTCCCAGCACCCTCAGCCAGCATGGCCAATGGTCAGGGATGATGAGAGTTGTAGTTCAGCACCATCTCTGGAGGGAAACTGGGTCCCAATCTGTTTTATAGTGGTTTATTGTTTTCATACCAATTTCCCATGTACAGAGTGCTTTATAACTGTTGTCAGCATGCAACAACTGTGAAAGGTAGGTGAAGTTTGGGTGTTGCCTGTCCAAACCAGGAGTTTGCAAAACATTAACTGAATGTTATGTTGTGAAGATCTACAAATGAAGGGTGGTATACAATTTTTAACAACCACCACAACAATTTGTTACGATGAGGTGTCCCGACTTTCTCACTAAACTTTTAACATTATTTTCCCTTTCAAAAAAGGAGTAGAGCAGCCTTGTTGAACCTTGTTATTATTCAGCTGAGACTTAGTTTCTAATTAGAAAATGCAGCAAGAGACTAATGATTTATAGCCCCTTCAGATTCCATCTTCATTACAATAAGTCATCAACAAATCATCAACAATCTGTTCAATAGTTTCATTTTAGAGGATAAAAATTGTGGAAGGATTGGAGCATCTTTTTATCCTAGTTCAGTGGTAAGATTGTGGAGAGAGAGAGAGAGAGAGAAACAGAATGTGTTCATTCCCTAGCACCCACATTGCAATGATTTCCATTTAGCGAGTTTGGGCAAGAGTTCTTTTTGAGAGCTGGCTTTGAGATCTCAAGGTTGCTCATGGACAAACAATACCATTCCAAATGTGTCATTGGTTTGACTCAAGTTGAGCACCTCTCTTTCTGTTCTCATTGTTGCTCATAAGGCTCAAATGTAGGAAATGTTTGTAAAGGAAATGCAGTAAATGTATGTGGATGGGTAGCTTTTCTGCTTTGCAACTGAATGTATATGCAGTGAGACACTTAACCATGTGACTAAACCTGTGCACAGTCAGAGCTGTGAGCAGTGGGGTGAAGTCACAAGCTTGCACAGTCAAGGTAACCTTTAAACAATAAGTGATGTTGTAAAGGGCAAAGCCGACTCTATCCCCTTTATAATCGAATGAGGGTCACTCTGACCTAGAGAATTCCACGGCTCAGTGGAAGAGCACATGCTTGGCATGCAAAGATCCAGGTTCAGTCTGTATCTTCTCTAGCTAAAAGAACCAAGTGGCAGGTGATGTAGAAGAAGTCTGTCTGAGGCCCCCAGAAAGCCATTGCCAGTCAGAGCACAACACTGGGTTACATAAATAAATATCCTGGCCTGGTGTAATGTAGTGTCCTGTGTTCCCAAGGCTGTGTACGCATTACCATTTCTCCTGCCACTAGTATTTGAAACCGAGTACCCAAGGCATTACCCATGATCCATATGTACCCTGTATTTTCTTGAGAAGCACAGCTGTTTGATGCATTTTCCTTTAAGCCAGTTTCCATCCAGTTTGAAAATGTAAGCCATGGCTAAGCTGAGGTGTGTGCATTTGAAGCATCTGTTGCACATGCGCAGCTGACAGCTTCATTGAATAGGAGGTTGAGGTGTGCATATGTTGCAGTTGTGGGAAAACAAATCAGGTAATAAACACCAGATGAAGACATCCTTGCCATCTCTCTGGTGTGTACTGCAATGGAAAGATGTGACTTGAAACTCAGCAAGGGATTTTGTTTACATTTCTTAAAGCTAAGAAAGGTTCTGTCTATGCTACAGACTTGTGTAATTTAATCTTATTTTAGCTCAGCAACCAAGCTGAGCTGAAAGCTTTTTATTCTAACTTTCAACTCAACTTGGCTGTTGGAAAAGTGTCATATAAATATTAAATCAAAGTGCTGAAATTGAGGTTCTCCTTCAAACAATTGTGTGGCCTTATTGTTTCTGAGAATTCACCAAAGTTTCCTAACACCTCCTCCCAACAAAAGTACAGGGTTCCCTGTAGATTTATAAATTTATTAGAGAGAGAAAGAATGCTTATTAAACCAGTTGGTGCAGATGCCTTAGTTTGACCAGTAACTGGATGGAAAATTAACTAGGGTTCCAGCTTCTTTTTAGTAGCTTTTTCGTCTACCACTTCATAGCACCTTTGACATGCAGGTGATAATGCTTTTATCCATGCCTGAGTACTGCTGAGTCCTGAATACCTAGCTGCTGTTAAAGGCACAGAAGCAGACTACTTGTTTTCCTGGCCATATGGCAAGCATAAAAGATTACAGCCTTAAAAAATGATGGCAATTGTTTAAAAAGGCCTCAGGAGCCCTTGGGCCCATATTTCTGCAGGAGCACCTCTTCCTGTTACAGGCAGTTTGTTCCTTAAGATGGTGGTGGGGACTCTGTGTTCCCTGTCAGGATTCATAGTGAGCAGATACATAGAAGGACTTTTTCTGAGGTTTAATCCCAAGAAGCAATATGTGAGTCATTGTTTTAATGATATGTTGTTTAAAATGTTTAGTCCGTATACGTGGTTATTGATGTTTGATGTACTTTTGTATTTACATTTGTTGGATATCTCCTGGAACTCCCTTTGTATGGTGGGCAGCCTCCAAAGAAGTAAATATGTGGGAGCCCCAGATCTTCCAAAAGGGAACTGAAAGGTAATACAAATTAAATACTTGGGAGAGAGACAGAATACCTGTGATACTTTGTGACATAACCTATAGGACAGGAGTTGGCAAGGTTTACCTCGCCTGGGCCAGTTCACTCCACCAGAGATCCCTCTTTGGGCTGGATTGTGTGTGTGCGTGAGCGCGCGCGCCCGTGATTTCTGGCGTCTGCGCAGATGTGATTTCTGGCGTCTGCGCAGATGTGATTTCTGGCATCTGCGCAGACGTGGTTTCCGGCGCCACAGAAGCGAGTCCCTGTGCTGCACTGCACTGATTTAGCACAGTGCGTGGGGACTCGCCAAGCAGGCGGCTCAGTTTGGGGGCGGCTCATGGGTCGATTAAACAATCCCCATGGGCCTCTTGTGGCCCATGGGCCTTAGGTTGCCTACCCCTACTATAGGACAAACCTTGCTCATAACGCGTGCTTAGTCTGGAGCAGGTTGCCACCTGAGGCGAAATAGGGGTTTCTGCATCCTGGCCTGTTGTGCTGTGTCCCACTTCCACTGGGGTGCTCCTTAGACCATTGCCAATCAGCTTCCCTACCTCCTAGCGGCAACCGGTACACTCTGTGGGAGCTACTCCACTCCTCACAGTATTGCTGCTCACTTGTCCAGGGGCGGGGAAGGTGGAATGCCTCTCTCTCTCTCAGCGGTGGCAGTGATGGTGGTCAGGGTGGAGTGCCACTTCTTACATTTCCATCGCCTGAGGCAGGTGCTTCACCCCACATCATGGGTAGGCTGACCCTGGTCTGGAGACAGCTAAAGCATGAGCCATGATATGATATGCTAAACCATGGCGTAGCTCTTTGCAGAAGCAGAAAGACAGAGGAGGAAATAATAATAATAATAATAATAATAATAATAATAATAATAATACATTGTTATTCATACCCCACCCATTTGGCTGGGTTTCCCCAGCCGCTCTGCGTGGCTTACAGTATATATAAAAAATTGTAAAGCACCAGACATAAAAAATTTCCTGATACTGGGCTGCCTTCAGATGTCTTCTAAAAGTCTGATAGTTGTTTATTTCCATAACATCTGATGGGAGGGTATTTGAAAGTGCAGATGCCACTACTGGTTGCAGTCTGCTCTTCTGTGCTGGCAGGCTCACAATAAGCCATGGTTTGGCTTACCATGATGTGCAAACAAGGCCAGCATAGGTTAAAACCATATAACCCTGTATCTCTGTACAAGAAAGCCAGCCATGTGAAACTTAAGAATCTCTAATGCTTGCTTAAAGGGTTGCAAGGAAGAAGCCACTAGTGGTTTGTCTTGCCATAACTGTCATATGAACAACTGCTGTTCTTTGATAGCAGTGCCCTGTGATTCTTGATGTTTCCTTGGTCCCACCCTGAAGTGGCCTTCAAATAACCTGTCTTGATGGTGGGGCAATGCAGCAGTGGTGGTCACTGTGTTTGCTGTTTCCTCTGTGACTTCTGTAGAATTCTACCAGTGGCTCCACTGGCTAGCTCTCATTATGATTTCCTGCCTGCTTTATCATGTTGAAACTGAGACAGTGGCACCGTGAAATTGAGAGACTCTCTCATTCTACTTCCTCCTTCCCCATGTGCTTTAAATGGAGTCTTAACTGAACTGGGGTGGTTGTGGTGGGAGGTGATGTCTGGTTTGCAAGTAAATAACTGGAATGTCATGTGGAAGTGTCAGAGGGGTAAAAAGGGGAAGTGCGTGTGTGTGCAAGACACCTTTTTGGCTTCATTTTTGTTTTCACTTTCAGCAACCAGCACAGTTTGCTTGAAATGGAGTGCAAGATCCCTGTGAGAGTGAGGGAAGCCTAGCTTGAGCAATGGCTGAGTAAGAGAGGCTTTTGAGTTCTGCGGAACTTTGCTTTGCTTGCACAGACATGCCATGCAGCATTGTTGCAAAAAAAATGTTGTAATAACCGAGTCTTAGGATTTTTGCAACTGGTGGTTCTTTTAAAAAGAAGTAGTAGTCCAAACTGATTTACAATCATTTGTCACTGGGCATGTACATGGTCTTCACCATTCCAACCCCCTAAATTATGTGGGATGATAACTAAGGTTCTGCACCCCCACTTGCAAAACGAGACCATACTGTATATAACATAATCTAAAAGCTGCCTTCTCGTAATTTTTCAGAGGGTGAAAGGGTGAAGGACTTGGAAATCACTCACCAGATTGATTAATATATATATATATTTTAAGCACTCTACGGAACAACACATGTACATAGCACATTTTTTTCATCAGCTTCGGCATAATGATCAAAAGCAGTATCATACTATGAGAGCCATTGGCTTCTGAGAAGACCCTTTCCACTGGCAAATTAGTTCTGTCTTACAAAAATCACAGGCCTTAGGCCAGGGCCTTCAAGGCTTGGTTAGTCTGTTTGATAATTCAGGCCTGGTGAATGTGTTTGTGTTAGAAAAAAATAAATCAAATGCAGGGACATGTACGCTGCTCTGCGGACTACCTGAATGGAACTTGTGGACTGTAGTTTGAGAACCTCTGGCCTGTTTTGATTGGCAGTGGCTCCTAGGGAATGAGGTCTTCCTTTGCAGTTGCTGCCAGAAATCCCCCTGACTGGAGATGTCAGAAGACCCAGCATAGGACCTTCTCTCAGCAATGCCTGTGCTCTACCATTAAGCAATGTCCTCTCCCCTGTGAATTCTTGTTTCCATGCTGCTTCCAGCTTAAAATATGTTTGCTGATTCTTACTTGACCCTTTTATTAAAGCTTAAAAAAATGTTTTTAAGCCTCTTCCCGCACACGTATTTGCCCTTTATCTGTCCTTTAAGGGGGTTGGGCAGCATTAAATCATAGGCAGCTGAAGTGCTTCAAGTTGTGTGTGTTAAAAAAAAAGAGTCTTAAACTGATTATGCCCCCAAAGTAAACGAATTGTCAGTTAAAAGAACACGTCAAAACACTGTCAACATGAAAAATTCTTTTTGAGCTGATGGGTACAGTGTGCATAAAATCGGAGAGCCTCGTGAAAGGAGGAAAAACAGACCAAGACTGGACCACGTGGAGAGCTGGATGCTATTGATGCTCTGGGGATTTCAGTGGCCTTTTGCAAAATAATAATAAGGGAGAGGGGGAAATACCATTGTACTTCCGCTTCTTCTAGGGTGTCTTATTGTTTCTGTAGTCACATGGGATGTCGCCTGTGGAGATTGCAAAGCAAAATACTGTGTCAAACTTGGTGTTTGTTTGTTTGTTTGTTTTGCATTGCTAAATCAGGATGAGTTGGGGGAGTGGAATTTTGGGGAAAGAAGTGGGAAGAGATGGCTAAAAATATGTGTCTGGCAGCACTTGTGGCTTGGCAGACCTCTCCATTGTTTTTGCTGACAGCGTTCATCCCTTTTGCTGCCGTTGTTGGGAATCCATCTTCCACCACTGGTAATCAGATGTCTCAACCCCACTAATAAATCTGCCCTCATTTCTGCTGCCCTGGCTATCTGCTTGTGAATGAAGGAATCTGGTAGCTGGCTATTGTTGACCTGAGAATATGAGACAGGGAATTTGAAAATCCCCAAGGGTCTCGCTTTCATTAGTGGGGTGTGTGCTGCAGGAACATCATAACATAAACAACAACATCAACAATGCATGTGAGTTTTTCTTTAGCAAATAAACAAATATCAAGGGACCAATTAATTCCATGAGTTTGCATGGCTGTGTATGAATAAAAATCTGTCTTTGAAGTGAACTGTGGGGATGTCGAAACAAAATAAAAAAAATCTCCTTCCAGTAGCACCAACTAAGTTTGTGCATATGTTCAGGGCCCAAACCCAGCAGTGCACAATTTTGGGCCAGTTCCCATTATACATACCTGTCACTTGCAGAATGTTAACTTGCAGAGCAGTTGCAGATCAAATAAGACAGGTGAGAGTTTTGTATCAACCTGGCATTGTCTTTACCGCATATCAGCCACTTCAGTCTGTAGAACTGGCACTGTTACAGGTGGCACATAATACACATTCTTCATTTGTGAGAAATTTTTATTTTAAGCATGGTAGAACCTACACTTTGGAATTCCCTGCCTATTGACATAGGCAGGCACCCTCACTGTACTTATTTTGGTGCCTACTAAAAAGTTTTTTGTTTAGGCAAGCCTATCCAGATGTGTAGAATATTGGCATGTGCTTTAATTTGGTTTTTAGCTTATTGCTGATTTTGTTTTATTTTTTGAATGTTTTAAGTAGTTGTTTTAACTGTGTTTATTAATAATGTCATTGTTTTATTTCTGTAAATGAATTTGAGGGTTTCTCCCCCATAATCAACTGGATTAGACACTTTGAAATGAATGGACTCTAAGTAATAAATTTCACATTTGGGGTAACATAATTAAGCAGCTGCTAATAATAATTAATTAATTGATTCCACATTTTAAAAAACATAATTATATAGTGTAAATATCTCAAGTTGTTGATTTACATCTCAGTCTCTCCCCCCCCCCCCAATCTCCCTTTATGCAGAGTAGACCCACTGAATTTTATGGAGCTAAGATAGTTATGGCGATTAACTTTAACGGGCCTACTCTGAATAAAAGTTGTTTGGAAGCCCATAATCTGTGTTGTTTTGAATGGATAATGATGTATTTTGCGAAGGGGGTGTCATGTTCGTTCAAAAAGCTGGCAGCATGTATGTATAAAGGAAAGTTAACTCTTGTCCCCCAGAAATAGTGAGGGTCGGGGAGGGGGGCTGGAAGAAGTTGTGTGGCTTTGTACAGAGTTTCCTCTTTCCCTCCCCTTCCCCTCTTGGTTGTCATGGAAATGTGCCAGTCTGTGTTTTTCTCAGACGAATTCAATGGAAAGGGTGGCTAAGCGGGGATGTGGGTCTTGTTTCAGCTGCAGCATTTATGCTCGAACAGAACGGAGGACTCAGTGCTGCTACAACACCGGGTGTCTGTGAAGGAAGAACAGTTCCCAGTTGTGCGGTTCTTTTGTTGCATGCACCAAGGTCTTCAGGATTAAGCCAAAAAACAAAGTAGATTACTATCTCCATTTCACTTGTTGAGGCTGGAAAATTGATGTATGTGTGTGTGTTTTTTTACCACCCTGATGATGAGCATAGGAAGTGGTTGAGGGATGCTACAGGATCCATATTATAGCGATCTTGAGTATGCAATACAGAATGCTTGGAGCAGTCTACACCCAGGCTGAATTAAACAAACTTGTGGGTGGGGGCAGACCTTAAGAGACCTGTCTGGGCCTGTGGCAAATGAGGCCATTAGAAGTGATGCTCTGGGAGGCTCTTGTTGATGAAGCTGCTTTAAAGACTTCCATCTAGGTCTGTTTTGAATGCTGCTAAGCCCCAGCATTAAACACATCTGTGCTGGCTTTGCTGTTGATCCGAGTTTTTACTTGTTTCTTTTGCCTTGAGTGCACTGTTAGGAAATTTCACTGGAAGCCGAACTCTTTGGTGTGGGAGGTTGTAGAAGGAAGGAGATGTGCTCTGAGAACTCCAGCTTCTTTTATTATTTTTGCCTGTCCGATGTGTTTGGAAACTGCTCTGGGTAGTCCAGTGGCATGCAGAGAAGACGCATTTCCTCATAGTGGATGGCTGGGGTGGAAGAATTTAGAATTCGTCATTGAGGAATTCCTCAAATAAATGGGAAAAGGTTAGAAGGTCAGACAGTGACCGGAGGAAGAATATTAAACATTTGCTTATATGTTGGCAGTTTTCTCCCCTGCAAAAAGGAAAGCTGGGGACATGGCCAGTGTAACTGGAAATCTCCAGTGTGTGGACAAAACATCCCCCAAAATAAAAGAGAGTGGTTCAACATACACATCATGAGTCCCACAGAGAAAAGTGATGGTGATAGACATGGTTTTTGTCATTGGCCTAGGGCTATGCCCATTTCATTATCACCTGCAGGTGTGCTGTGGCCACTTGATCAATATGCCCTTATTGTCCCTTGTTTTGTTATCACTATAGTGCTGCTTGCAAATCTATATCTCAAAAGGCCTAAATGTGCATACCTACTAATACTACTCTTATAGAACTCAACAAGGAGGAGGATGGAGACAAAACTAGAATTACCTGGCTCCACCTCTCATTGGCTTTGGTTCCACCTACAGTTTGTCTCCTTACCTTCTGCCCTACCAGTCTTGATGGGCACCATCCACCAATGGCTGCCACTGTGCTTCTTAATCCAATTCAAGGTGCTTGGGATCAACCTTTTTAAAGCCCTAAGCACCTTGGAACGTGAGTACCTTAAGGATCGTCTCCTTACATACGTTCCTCATTGTGTGCTTTGACCATCTTCTGATCCCTGCTCCAGTTCCCTTCACCCAGGAAGCATGGTGGGCAATAGTGAGGGTAGCACCCTAGCCCTGTGGAATGCCTTGCCAAATGAGGTGCATTGGGCCCCATTGCTAATTTTTTTTTTAGGTGGCTAGTAAAAATGCAGATGTTTCAAAAGGACTTTAGCCTGGTGACTATAACTTTGGTGTCTGAGTTTTGATGGCTGTTTTGGATTTTGTTACAGGAGCTTGGCTTTGATGTCAATATTTGTGAATTAAATGGGAATTTTAAGATTTTTTATTATTAGTTTGGTGTTTTGGACTGTATGCCTCCTCCAGTTTCTTTGAAAGATAGGCAGGGCATAAATTTGTGAAACAAAAATAAGTGTGTTATTAAGTTGTATTACATTGAGTGTCACACACCAGACTACCATCATTTTGTCTCTCTTAATGTTTTGGGCCTCCTTTCTAGGAAAGGCCTATGAAGAATAATACTCACAGTCCTCCTGAATGTTGGTTCATATGACTACATGTGATTCTCAGGAAATGAAGGCTGTGGCTTACTTTTTAATGTATGTATATAACTCTGCTGGTGGCCTGCTCTTACTTCCATATGTGTGTGTTTCTGTGTGCATGTTTTTTGTAAGAAATGGGAAATACCTCATATCTATTGGCTTTTGATAGCTCAGTTACTCCTTGGCTTTTGTAGCATGAGATGGAGAAAACGAAACCCCACTTTTCCCTGTACAAACAAGCTGCAGTGGTAAATAGTAATGTAGTCAATAATAGCCAGTTGACTTCTCTTGAACAACACGGTGCAAAACTGGAGTGTTCTATAAGTTGTAATTTCAGTTGGTCAGCATTTTTAGGTCACATCCAGACTATCATCATTTTGTGGGACGTATTCCGGTTCATACCAGAAATTTAGGTTTGTGCAGTTAAAGTGCTTTAAAGCACTCAAATCAACTAAAAATGACAACACCTGGACTTTTGCAGTTAAGAAAGTGATGGGGAAATGCACTCAAAAGTGTGGGATGAACGAATGATTAGTGGGAAGGTGTATAAACATCCCACAAGCAAATCTGGGTGGATGTTCATTGCCATATAACTTCCCCCCAAAAAACAAATCAGAATAAATGCTTAGTTAAGGCAGGACTGATGCTCAAGAAATGGGTCATCTGGGGGAGTCCCAGTCATTACTTGGGTCTGGATGGAAGTGTAGAGAGGAGAAGTAAAATGTTGCTAAACTGTGTTGGAGCCTTGAGGGTAGTGCTCTGTGAGGAAAATAGCACTTGGCTTTAAAGGCCGAAATTAATTGGAAAGGGAACAGGTTCAGTGTAAGATCATCCACATAGCTCCCTATACAGATTAGTTGTCATGCCATTGTTCTTGGTTTATAAATTGAGAGTGTTTCCACAAGAGTCTTCTGGTTGGTCAGCTGAGGGGTGTGTGTGTGTGTGTGTGTGTGTGTGTGTTGGGAAGGGGAGGGGTAGAGTTAAAAAATGTTAGTGTGAAATGCAGCCTGGGCATTCCAGCTCTTTTAAATAAAAGCAAGAAACATCCTCACTTGAAGCAAGAATATTCTGAAGAACTCTCTGATTCTAACTTTTCCAAATGCTATCCAGATGTCTCCTCTTGCTAGATCTTCCTGTGGCCAAAGTGTAATTTGGTTTTGAACTCTGTCCAGTTGGTATTGCAAGTCCTGAAATAAAGTAAATCAGCGAGTTGTTCTTGGACGCCTTCCCCTAATCCAGAGCGACCCAAATCAAACTTTTGGTCTAACCTCAGGCCTGCATGTTCAAATAGTTTCCTTTGCCTCAAAAGCAGCAAATGGCCGGAGATAGCCACTTTGTGGTGTTTAAACAGACGGCTTGTGCAACAGCCAATGCAGCTCAAGCAATTGCATCCCTTGGGGCAGCAGCTCACAGCAGGCAAAACATTCCTGGGGAAGAGGGAATGGCGTCCATATGAAACTCAGGATTCCCCATCATTGTTTGCTGTCGCTAGCTGCCTACTGACCTAACAAGCACAGCCGTAGAGAGTATTGTTGCATTTGTCTTGACTCCTGAACCTGGATAAGAGTGGAGATTTTGCCTGGCAGTGTGCTGCTTGCCCCAAACCTTTAGCACAGTAATATGGCAATAAAACAGTGGAGTCTTGTCCATTAGGGCAATTGGGGCACTGTCCAGCCAACCTCTGTCTGTCCTTAGACAATCTCCACCTGCCTGCCTTCTAACTTATAACCAATCCAGGGGACTGCAGTGGCATTCAGGCTCCACCTCCTTAGTCTCATTCTTGCATTTGTAGAACTCAGAAGGGATGAGGATGGGGGAAAACTAGAATTAGGTTTGCCTGTCAGTGCCCCTGATTTCGCCTGTCATTGGCTCTGGCTCCACCTGCTGTTCACCTCCTTGCCTTCCACCCTACCAGTCACAGAGGACACCAGCCACCACTGGCAGTGGAGACCCCCCTCTCCCTTTACCCTCAGTGTTGAAGGAGTACAGTGGTACCTTGGATTACAGACGTTTCAGGTTACAAATGCTTCAGGTTACAGACTCCGCTAACCCAGAAATAGTACCTCGGGTTAAGAACTTTGCTTCAGGATGAGAACAGAAATCATGCGGTGGTGGCGTGGCAGCAGCGGGAGGCCCCATTAGCTAAAGTGGTACCTCAGGTTAAGAACAGTTTCAGGTTAAGAACAGACCTCCAGAACGAATTAGGTTCTTAACCCGAGGTACCACTGTAAATCATGGCAAGACCTGTTGTTGGTGCCACACACTCCTGAGGTAAAAGACTTGGGCATGTGCTTTAAGCATTGTGGGGCCAGTTCTCTGGAATTCCCTCCCCTTAGAAGTGAAGCAAGTCCCAACATTTACCATGTTTTCCATGTTGGCTGAAAACTTTTCATTTCTCCCAAACTTTTCCAACATATTTTATCTCCACAGTTTTTACTTTTCAAAAATGGCTTAACAGTATCATGGTTGGCATGTTCTGCATTATGTTTTGTTTCCATACTCCTTTTTTTCCAACTCTAGGCTTTATTCTTTAGTTTTACTGTATTCTGTATATTTATATTTTATTGTCAGGTGGGAGGTTTTTTTTATTGGAGATTGTAAGCTGCTTTGTGGAAGAAGGTTCTCAAAAAGCAGTGTATATATTTTTTTAAAGAAAAATAATAAAGAAAGGAAAGCACGCGTTTTGGCTGGCTACCATACGTTGCCACTTCTGCAGCACTTCTGACATACCCACGCTGTTGACTTAGCAGGGAGTAAACAGCGCTGGCAGCATGAACAATGTAGAAGTGATTGAAGCACTTTATTGCAGGAAACTCCTCTTGTACCCATGGATACAAGTCTTACCACTGCTTTGCCAGAGCCAGGAATCAGTGAAGCAACTGCCTGTTCTTGCCAAGTGTGCCATTTTGGATTTCATTCTATGTGTGTGAGATCCAGCAAGGTCCAGAAACTCCTGTGCCAACATTATGCAAAAGAGGGGTGGGTGGGGAAAGAACATGTTATGTGCAGCTCATGTGTCATTATGATTTTTTTTCTTGTAAATGTCAAGGTAAACAGCATTCAAATTTTCATCCCATCTCTGCATTGCATGGGGGGTGGGGCAGAGCGGTTCAGGCTATGATAATGGCCTACTCTCCCTAGAAAGCATAAATGGGTTATATCCAATAATAGACCCATTGAAGTTAACGGACATGACTTAGGTCTATTAACATTAGCGGGTTTACTCTGAGTAAAACTTGTTCCTCCCTCTTTGCTAGTAAAGCCGTATGTTCTATGCGCGAGGAAATGGTCTCTTGTTCCTCCCAGTTACAGATCTGCTTGGTCTTAGCTGGGAATGGAATCTTTCCACGCAAGCATACTGGCTAGCAGGCTGTGTAACAGCCCAGTGAC
Source organism: Podarcis filfolensis (assembly GCF_964270895.1). Taxonomy (NCBI): domain Eukaryota; kingdom Metazoa; phylum Chordata; class Lepidosauria; order Squamata; family Lacertidae; genus Podarcis; species Podarcis filfolensis. Next base: position 49,903,336 of record NC_139611.1, read on the forward strand.
AGCTATGGAACCCATTATGCAGTAACAAGGATGTTGATAAACTGAATCATTTACACAAAAAACTCCCAACAACCCATAAAATGCTTGGGAAACAGATGATGCGAGAGCCCAAGGCCCTTCCTGTAATTCTTTCATCACTTTTCCGGTTTGCATGCATCTGTTCTTTCCTGTGATGCCTTTCCCCTTGCCCCAGAATTTCTGCAGAACCCACATGCAGATCTGTTCTCTGGATGCTGTTAACATATAAGCATAGGAGTCTGTTGGCGCAGGTCAAGGGGATCAGTTTTAACTGGTGGTGCTGAGGATGAAGGGCACAGTTTTAATTTTTGATGGTATTTTATTCTGGCATACTACTGTGTTAGAGAGTGCAAAGAAGGGGAGAACATTAAAAAATGACCTTTCTTTCTCACAACGTGGCAGCTTTTGTTTGTAAATTTTGCGCTTCCTTCAGTATATCAGAAAGGCACCCATTTTGAGGTTTTAAAGACCAACAGTTTTATGATGTCGCCCACCGAAGCTTATGCTGTAATAAATTTGTTAGTCTTGTAAAGTGCCACAAGATTCTTTGTTGTTTAATTTGAGTAACTGTTGGCCTTTTAACTGATTGATCAACTGAGTAAAAGAATTCTTCCATAGGTTGAGGGTTGTAATTTCAATGTTTCTGTCGGGTTACAGATTACAATATTTTTGAGAGTTCCTGCTGGGTTTTTTTGGTGTGGTTTTTCCCCCCAGGCTTTGGCTTTGGCCAACCATAGGAAGCTCAGTATACCTTTGCATATTAGTAGCGTGATAAACATATTTTGAGATTTGGGTTTAATTTCTCCATTTTGCAGCCAAACCTCTAGGAAGCTTCACTGGCAGCAGGATTTTTATTTTTAAATGTGAATGTGGGAAAACTGATAGCATGTCTGCTTAATGCCAAACACACAACAGGTTCCTCTTTCAGGTCCCATAAGTAGTAGTAGGAATGTGTTTCTTCTGCACCCCGTCATGGCCATGATAGTAAACTGTAGCAACAAATACATTAGGACTTGATCTAAGCCATGACGTACTGAGCACTAAATCATAGAACCTGTTGTGGATTATTATGCATGTGAAAACACGGGTGGTGTTTCACAAGCCTGTCATTCTGGATTTTGCGTTCATGAAATGCACAGAAGACTTTTGCAGCAGCAAAATATAATATCTAGATCATAATAGAAAGTTATAAAAGCTCTCTATTCAGCCTTGGTCAGACCCCCCCCCCCACCTGGATGGAGTCTTGCATCCATTTCTGAGCACCACAGTAAAGAAGGATATTGACTAGCTGGAAAATGTGCAGAGAAGGGCGACCAAGATGATAAAGGGCCTGGAAACCAATCCTTATGAGGAATGGTTGAGGGAATGGGATATATTTCACCTGGAGAAGAGGAGATACCAGAGAAATCCTTTGTGGGTGCCATGGTACGTATGGGTGCCAGGTTGGTGACCCCAGTTCTGATCATCTAGTCTAGGAGGTGGGGGAACCTCAGACCTGGGGGTCTGAATGTGACCTTCAAGACCTCTCAATCAACCCACAGCCCCTCACCAGCTCTGTGCCTTTCTTGAGTACTTGCCTGGTTGCAATGTGCCCTTGTGCTGCAATACTGCCTCTTGTTTGTCTGTATAGAGGTGTGTGTGTGTCTGGAATGTAACCTGCTGTACAAAGGTTAGAGTGACATCCTGGCCTCATCTGCCACTGGCATGTGGCCCTTGGAAGGCTGCCCATGGAGGAATGTGGCCCTTGGACTGAAAATGGGCTCCTCACACCTGATCTATCCCTGGTATGCAACTGAGCAGGAACATTTTTCATGAGTCCGCATGAAGGATGAGGTTGAGGAATGTGGGTGGTTCAAGGAAAGTCCAGCCTGAGTTCCTTAGCCATCGTCCCAGACTGTTCCTTTTGAGGAGGTGTGTTGCGAAACACAAGGAGTGGCAATGTTTTGTTTATTGAAAATGGTTTTTTGCAAGAGTCAAGGCATTGCTGAAACCGATGTTCTGTTTTATGAGGTGCATAGTTGGAAGTTCTGGCAGATGTCTATATACAAGGATTACTTAGAGGTTCTTCAGCTTGCTCTCATTAACAGAAAAAGTGTGAGTGTTTCTGAAGAAATCCCCCATTTCTTTGCTGCATACATTAATATAGAATAGAGGCAGGAGGAAAATAGGTCAGTATCAATGAAGATTTAATATTGCAACACCCAGTTTTGCTCTACACCCTTCACAAATTATAATGCTTCCTCACTTCAGTGCCTATCAAAAGTAATTCAATGCTTATATTTATTAGAGGGTCCAGAAACCAGCTTTACCCAACTGGAAGGTGCATTCAATATCAAAATTAATGGGCAGTGAAATCCAGTAAGTATGTATGATGCTGCTGGGACCTTTGCCATACAGAAGGGCCAGATTCAGACTTGACCTGATGCCATTCAGATGAGATGGCACTGGGCTATATGACTTGACCTTGTGTACCATAAGTCACAGGAACCTAAGAGCCAGTGAAAGGATTCCAAAAATATTGGAGAATTATTCATGGATGGGCCATTATTAATCCTCTTAGTGTGTCAATGTTTTGTTTCTTCTGACACAATAATGGGGATTGATGGCTTCCACCCATGAATAATTCTCCAGTTTGGTTCCAAAGAAGTATGAGACAAGATACAGTCCTGCAGATCTCATCAATTATTATGTGTATTGTTTGGAGAACTACTTTGCTTTTCGTATAGTGGCTATAGCTTAGAATTATTATTATTATTGCATTTGATGCACATATATCCCATGCATGTGTAGCTGTTAATGTTTAAATAATCATTATTATTTTTCATTGTCCCTTGGGTTCCTGTGACTTTGTCCTCCCCTCCTGTGTTCTGCTGACCTGTGCCACCATGCTCATATAACTTATTTCATGGAAAGAGAGCGGGAGGTGCCTAAGAGACATTTTCCTTGGTCCATTTGATAGGACACAACAGGAAAAGTTTTGATCAGAACTGTATACAAATCTGAATTCTGCACTTCGGTCATCTGCTTCATATTTTTCTAGCCATGGGGAGGGGTAAGGGGAGCACTTAGACTCCACTCCTCAAACCCCATGAAGTCCTGCAAACCTCTCTTTCTGGCTTTGGACATTTCACCAAGTGTGGGCTTATCTTCATGATATCTAGTATTTTCGTTTAGTGATTAAAACAGGTTTAGGCAAGGTAGTCTTCCTAATAAATCATTAAGCAACTGAGAGGCAAGCGAACTTGAGAAAACAAAAACTGAACAGCTTTCTAAATTCTCCTAGTGGAGGCCCTGTGGCCCTTCAGATTTTGTTGGACTCCAGTTCCCGTCTGCTCCAGCTGGCTTGGATGGTGAGCAGGGGCTGGTGTTAGTTAGAGTTTCACAGCAATTATGGAATCGTTGCAGGTGTCCCACCCTGATCTAGAATTAGGAGTTTTAGAAAACGGCCCTCCAGTTTCACTAGCGATACCGTACCTCACCAAAACTCTCCAGGAACTTCATTCCTATCAAACGCTTTAGGGCCATTTCACATGCGATGTTCTTGAAGTGTGTTAGTTAAACATTGTGAAGTATGACTGCGGTAAACTAAGCTAAACAACTCTCTTGCGTACAAGTGTGTTTGTCACTGAGGCAGGCTTTTCCTCTTGCAGTGCCTTGTTAAATTTGCACTTGTGGCTGGCTAGAGTTTGCATTGGTTCACAACCCTTAGTGAAGAGCCACACAGATAACACTGGAAGTCTCTCACTTATACTATCTGTTGATTCATTGTTAACTTTAAGGAGGAAAGGATGTGGAAAACAAAACCACCCAACTGTTTTACCTCTTTGACGTGCAAGAATACGTGCAAGAATACGGCATTATCAACTTCAGCCTCATTATTTGATCTGTAACTTTTATTTCCTGTTGCTGGAAGTCTAAAACACTGTTGCAAATGTGAGTGATTCATAACATCCACCCTCTCCCCGTGCAATTGATGTGTGTGACCATCCTGCATTAAATCCCCCTCTGTGCTCCATTTTAATCAACTGCCTCCTCTTGTTTATGTGTGTCTGCCACACAGCATTATGGGAGTGACAAAGATCTGAAAAAGAGAAGCAAGGGCAGCTGAAAAACCTCCTAAAATTGCTTGTAGGCCCCAGTCGAACCTTCTGCTGTGCCTTCCTTTTTATATACCATTGTTTTAAGGGATTACCACCTGTTCTGGGTCATAGCCCTTGTGATTCTCATGCAAGTGGCCTTTTAAGTAGGAACTTTTGAACTCTGCCAAAATCCCTGGAACACAATTTGGCCCCTACATTTTTTACTCTGAATTATTCATCTAGCCTTTTATATGTTTCCCAAATTGAAATCCTGCTTTTTATTACTTCCTCATATATGTCTGCGAAAAGGGGGTGGCCTTTTTTCCTTTATTTTTTAACATACGTATATAATTTTAACTTGATTGTTTTGAATGCGATACATTTTAACATTGCAAAGAACCCCTGGTGCTAGGGGTGGGGCTGACTGCAAAGCTGAATAAACCCATACGTTATCTGGAAGTATGCCTGTGATTTGGAAATAATGTTTGCAGCTCTGCAGTTCTGCTGCGTTACAATTCCGGGGTCACCAACATGACACCCATGGTTGTCAGAGTTCTCATTAATATTTTCCATGGAACTCATGATAGGTCTCAGTAAGTATCCCCTCAACAAACCACAGTTGCACCAAATACTATGTGCTGTTCCTGCCCAGTCCTGTTTGCACTTGCTCGCTCTCTCCTGTATTAAACAAACACCAGTAATCATGCCCCTCGTGTAACTGGATGCCAGGATTGGACATGTACTTTTCATTCTATATTGAACAGAAATGAGATGCAAATAACATCTCTCTCGGAGCACAGGAGGCACCTTTTACTTAATGATGGATGGGGGCATGGCTACACAATTTCATGTGGCAGCCATTTTGTGACTGGTGCTTACATTAGTTTCTCAAAATTCCAAATTGTAGAGTTGCAAGGGACCTTGGGCCAGGACCCAGGGCCAACCCCCTGCAATGCAGAAATATCAACTAAAGCATGCATGACAGATGACCACCCAACCTCTGCTGAGAAACCTCCAAAGAACAATAGTGCACCACTTCCCAAGGGAGTCCATTCCACTGTCAAACAGCTTGGTGACCTTACCTGATTTAGATCTTACCTCACTGGAGGACAAAGAAGTTTGTTGCCTCTTGGCAAGCCTGCCTGCCATTGCTGTCGGACATGCTTGGGCAGTTGACCCATGCTGATGCCTGGCCTAGGTCTGCGAACTGTCACTTAATAATTTTCCACAATGCCCCTGATACAACATTGCTGCAGGGCATTGTGGGAAATATATAATGGTAGCTTGTAGATGGTCAATGACGCCAAGTCAACCCATGGTCAGGGGACCAGCAAAGAGCACTTTTTGTTAAGAGCATCTCTCTAATATTGAGATGGTTCTGGGCATCTGCAAAGTTTAGGTTCCAGGCCATAAAGCTCCACAACATGGCAAAACTTGGTACCAGTTTGTTTGTGTTTTTTTTAAATGATATTTATTCAAAGTTTCAAAAATACATAAGTATGAAAAAAAAGAACAGAAAAAAACAACAGAAAAATATATCAAAAAGAAAGTACAAAAAGAAAAAAAACAAGAAAAAAGAATACAAATCCCATATTGCATCTTTTCATTTGCTTGTTTCTTGGACCTCCTCACACCTCCCTTTTTGTATTCTAGCTTAATTCGTTGTTTCAGCAAATTCTTCCCATATTTCTCAATTTTTGTTTAAATAATTTATCTTAACAGTCTATCTTATTTCTTAACTCAACATATCCTTTCCATCTTTTGCTATATTCTATTGTTCAATTTACATTAATTTCTTTAACCTTATCTTGCCTTAAATATCTTAAAATTCAAATTTTGAGCCATATTTCTACATAACTCCTTAAATCCTTTTTACTAAAGCCAATTGGTTCCATTCCAGCATAATCCCTGATATTTCATTAGTGTTACACTAATTCCAAAAATAGAAAGAAATTTTTCTTTTTATAGATTTTTTCTTTTTCTCTAGTTTTTATCCAACGTCCCTTCTTCCTGGTCTCGGGTTATGTCAGTCCTTTCTAAGCATTGCATCCAGTCCATCAATCTGGTGATCTTATGTCCGAGAAAACTTGGTACCAGTTTGAATGAGTCAAAAAACATATAAGTTCTAGAATCTAGAGCATCAAACAAGGGTCAGTAGGACTGGATGCAGTCAAAGCCAAGCAGGGATTCAAAACAGCAATTGGCTGCCTTGACGGATTCACTTCAGAAAACTGAACCACATGGCATTAGTGCTATAAGCAGGGGCTTATCAGCCTAACTTTTAAAAAACAGGCATGTTCCCCTGTGCCAGCTACTATAGTACTTCTGTTTCAACCCCCTCACCCCCACCCCAAATCAAAACCAGTTGTTTAGAGGAATTCCATGGGGGATGATGGTAACTCTTCAGCTTAGTGGATTTGGAGAATGACACTGTTGTTTTGAGACCAAGGAAAGTCCTAACAGTGTGTGAGTTGAAGCAATTTGACAACAAAAGAAGAAGGAAAAAAAGAGGAACCTAGAAGGAATGACGCACATACAGCAATTATCCTTCCCAATTCCTGGTGTGTTCTGGCTCTTGGGTTATTTGAATGCTGTAAGAAGCTTTTCGTGTAGAGAATGTCCCATTTTTTTCTATTGCCTTTGTGGGTGGCACTGCCTTGCAAAGCCTTCTCAGCCAAGGTTGAGAAACACGTTTGCGGTGGAGTCTTCCCACCACCTTGGACTCTGAGGGCATGTGATGAAATGGTCAATTGTCACCTGCCGCAAACTCCCCCCATCAAGCATGCTGTGCAGTAAGGGAGGCAGGAGATGCTTGCATTTTGTTTAGATCTTCTTTTATTCTAGACTTTCTGTCCTTGATTTGGTCAAACGGCCCTCTAGGCAGCTTTTGCTAAAGAATAATCAATATGTATAAATTGCAGCCAGTAGGACAAATTTGTTAAAAACAACCTTTTCTGGGTAAAACAAATTACTAAAGACAGTTCCTAAAAAAATTCAATAGCATTTAAAAATACTTAGATTTTTTTTTTTTTAATTAAATTGAGACAGACTTGGGTAAGTATTTTTGGCATCTCATTGGGCACTTTCTGCATACTTTTGATTTTCTTCTTATCCCAGCAAGGCAAGAAGCTTGCTTTTTAAAAACCAAAATGGCAGCTCCCAAACCTGAAATTCTCACACTCTTCAGTCGTCCCTGTACCACATTGTGTACTGGGGCGCTATACCTTGTGTGAGCCAAAAGTTGTTTACTGGAAATAGCATCTCTTTCTGCTGTTTGAAGACATGCTCCCCCCCCACACCCTGCTACGGGCGTGCGATTCTAGCTGTACACAGATCCAAAATGTTGGCCAGGTATAGTATTTAATTACCTAATTATTTTGCACACCAACATCCCAAAGTGGGATGAGCAGCGACAATTTGTACTGGTGGTGAAATCCTTTCAACATTTAATGTGGTGCAACGCAAAGAAGATGGGCAGGTGGCCATGCCTGGAATCCAAGAGTTGGTTTGTGTATTAAAGGTCAAAAAAAGTCTGATACATTTTTGGTTTTTTAAAGAAGATATTTATTGAGATTTTACAAAAACATAAGTTTACAAAATAGAAAAAAGTCACATAGAAAGAAAAAGATACAAATAAAGACATAGAAAAATACATAAAAAAGAAAAAAGAAGAATAAAAATACAAAATACAAAAAACAAATAGATAACAAAGAATTAAAAACAAATCCGTTTTTAGTAACTTTAAACTCATTAGCTTGTTTCCTTGACCTCCTCACACCTCCCCTTTTTGTATTCCCATTTAAATAATCAAATCAGCAAATCCTTACCCTCTTTCATTTATCTTAACTCTATATCTTAACATATTATAACTCTATATTTTCATCCATTTATCAATTCATTTTTGCATATTCTTATTAACTTTGTTGCTAATGCCACTTATTTTCAATCCAACATCATTTTAACATTCATTAATTTTACAGTGTTTCTGAAGATAGTCTTTAAATTTCTTCCAGTCTTCTTCCACCAACTCTTCTCCCAGGTCTCGGATTCTGCCAGTCATTTCCGCCAATTCCATATAATCCATCACCTTCCAAAAAAAAAAGTCTGATACATTTTTGAATGAGGAGGCCTGGGTGCATTTTAAAAAAAGTCATGTGCTTCTGGGCAATCTAGATTTTCTTTCTCTGTAATTGATGTAAATTTGGCAAACTTTCCTGATGTTTTGCATAATATATTCTGCAATTTTTACTGTTTCCCCCTCAAATAATTTTGTACTGCTAGTCATGAGAGAAAGAGCAAGGATATGATACTGAGATCTGATCCTTAACCACTAGAAATCTTATTCAGGCTTCTGAGATTTCAGGCTTCTGCGGTTTCAGTAGGTATTGTCTGCACACTCTCAAGTATATCATTTCACCCATAAGGACTCAGATATTTTAAAAATTGTTATAGTTATTGAAAGCTGAGATACTGCTGAAAACAGTTCCCCAGGCTCAGAATGTGCTCAGAGGCACCCTGTTCTTTTAGGCGGAGGGCTTCCTGAAGCTCTCTCTTGAATCAAGCTTCTTATCTGTCTTTTGGGTTGTCCTCCACTGCCCCCTCCCTGGCCAGAAACGAGATGAGTAGGTTGGCGAGTCCTTCGCCAAGAACTCTTGAGGATTCTTGAGAGATGCCTGCTCTACCAGATGGATTCTTTGATTAATTGGAGGTGGTGGTAACTTGGAAGGGGGGGGGGAGGAATTGAGTGACACCTTCCGACGTCAGAGCTGCAGTAGAGTTCAGAATCTGAGTTGGAGGGTCAAGCAGATACTTTCTCCAAGGCTGACTGAAATGTGATCATCTGTGTCTTGCTCAAGTTCAAAGCAGCGGGTACCCTTCCCCCCCCCTCTCTCTCTGTGTGTGTGTGTTGGTTTTTACTCTGCTGTGATCCGATACCTGCAGTAAAAGAAAACCCACCAGCCCTTATCCCTGTTGCTATGTTAGGGTCAGATCTCAGGATGATTTGCAGCAGATCCGGAAAAGGTTTCTGACAACCAGATTGTTTTGACAACAGCAATGCCAAAATCACTTTTTTCCACCTAAACTAGGGCTGCTGAAATGAGGAAAGCTAACCAGGAGTGGATGTTTGTGAAATAAGGACTATGAGCCAATATATATTTTTATTTATTTTAAAGAAAACATTTATTCAAAAGTTACAATACAGTTACAATACAATACATTTTCAATCAATATATCCCCTTGTAAAAATATTTGTATACTGCTATATCATTAAAAGTTTATAAAAGTTCAGTTCTGGTACTGAAAGCAAATTCATTCTGTGTGTCAGTTGCACCCAGCTCTGGTTGGTAGGTCTTTGTGTTCTAGTAGATCCAAGAAACTGAAGTCTGTCCTTCGCTGCTGTTAGCACTTTATTCGTCCTCCGGCAGCAAACACCCATTTGCTATTGTGTGTACATGCGGCAGGGAGGTGCTTCAAGCAGTTTTGACATCCTGGCACATGTATTTGCAGGGTACATGTCTCTAGAAGATCACGTTGCAGTGTGCACATATTACAGTTTTATGGAGAGCAATATAATCTGTTTTATGTGTAATAATTAAAAAGGTAATATTTGAAATAGCCCTGCTATACCATTTGAATGAACAGGAACATAGGAAGCTACTTTGTCTGATCCATTTAGCTCAGTGCTGTCTACATCTGGGGCAGACCTGTGGGGTTGTGCATATGTATTCGCTACCCTTGCTAATCATCCGTTCACCCCCACACTTTTAAAGTGCATTTCCCTGTCACTTTCCTAACCGTAGAAATCTGGAACACTGCATAAAGCAATGTTCTGTGCCCTTAGTAATGTGGCTTTTCACATCCTTCATTGCTGGATAATAGACAATTGTTCAGTTTCAGCAGAACTGAATTAAGTGATACATGCAAGTAACACACACACACACACACACACACACACCGTGATCCCAGGGAGAAGCAGCCGCTTGATGTGGCCTAATTAGAATGCTGTGCAAAATCCACTTGGTTGGTTTTTTAATTTTTTATTATAAGGAATTGTTCCTGGAAGGATCTTTCCCGTTTTTTGATAGTGCAAAAGCAAAAAGGAAATTTTGGGTTGTACCCAGTGTTAGTCATACTTGGAAGTAGCAGTACAGACTCATTGAAACTAATGGGCATGACTCTCTTAGGTCCATTAATTTCAATGGCCGTTCGTTGAGTTAGCCTAAAGTTTAATACAGCCCTCAGTCATTTAATCAAACTATTTTGAATTGGACTGTGCAGCAGCTGACGTAAACCATGCTTCTTTCAGAGATGGTATACATCTGATCTTAACATTTCATTGTTGTTGCAACCAAGGATTGCAGCTTTTTTGCTTAATGTGGAGACCGCTAGTGTTATTTTAGCACTTGAGCGTTGGAGCGTGGTCCGTGCCTCAGCCTGTGTGCCAAATAGCTAGGATGAAAAAAATCAGCTGCATCCAATATATTCCTGTCCCAGAGGTCCCTCATGTAATACAACCCTACAATCCTACAAATACTCCATGCTTAGTATTTGGCATAGGATTAAAGCGCAAGGCCATTACTCTGCATAAAACAACTGAACAGATTAATTGACATACAGGTTTATGTCAGAAATGCTGTCTCTTTGCCTATTTTGGGTGGGGAAGACTTGATCGAGCAGAATCCTGAGCAGTACTAAGGGATGCTATGTGTCCTCAGGTGCCACTTAGAATTATTGGGAACTGGATGCACTTGCAGAGATCAGCCAGTGAGGGAGTGTAGCACAAAGGCACTGGGCGTGTTTGTGTGTCCTACTAAACCATGGTTTAGTGCTACATGAGTACACTGGCCAGGGTTTGAAATTAGCAGGGCGCCAGGCACATTTTGTGCCTCAAGACTCTCCATTTGCCAGCACCTCAAAAAGTCTGGGTGCCATTTTTTGTGCCTGGCTGCCACTCAAGCATTACTGAATTGAAGATGTGCTTTGAAGCCTCAATGTATATGTTTAGAGAATATGTTAAGGAGTTTAACAATAAAGAGTAGTGTGTTTTGAAAACTGTACCAACATTTTTATTGTAAACACCAAATTAAACATGTATTGACGATTTCTGCTAAAAAGAATGTGATAGTAACAATGTGTCACTTATGTGAATTGCATACTAATTCATGCTTATCAAAATAATAAATAAAAAGTGTTGCTGACCCCCCCCCCCAGTGGCAACTAGGCATTCTGTTTTGGCGCCCACAACCTAGGTCCCAGAAGCCACTTGGCTCCTAGCTTTTCTACCCCAGTTTCTAACACTGACACTGTCTGTGTTTGCATGCCATGTTCCTCTTTTCCTTTTGTGTGGTTAGAAGCAGGTGTTGGAAAGTGTTCACTTTTATTTTAACTTAACCAGTTTGGACCACAGCGGTCAGGCTATCCCTGTCCTAGAATGGGTGTAACTTGTGCAGCAGCAATAGCTGGTAAAAGGCACTTTTGTGTCTCTATTGACAGTGGGGGATCTAGGAGCACCTGCACTCATACCCACCTGCTCAGAGACTGCACCTGCCCCTTCACAGAGAGTGCAGCCCTGTCCAGATCAGGCCGCTTCTGTAATTGGTTGCCAGTTCTTTTTGGGGCCCAATTCTTGGGGTCCAACATTATTGTTTAAATGACTTTGGCCCCAAATAACTTAAATACAGCCTATACCTTATTAGCCCTTTCTCAACCCACCACGGCATCCGGACACTGGTTCAGGACGTGCACAGCCTCTCCTGACTCAGATACTACAGATAAACAGAAATCCAACTCAGTATATTATTAAGAGTACATGAAAGGGACATACTGTACTGTGAACAAAGGATAAGTTGGATGCTTATGCATGTGTTGCATTTGATTGAGCAAATAGTTGTCCAAAGAGAGTAGGGAAATGTGTCATGTTGTTCCCTTAAAAGCAGGCTGTGGCAATCCCTTTGGCACACACATGTGAAAATATGATTCTGGGCAATAAAATACTTAATAAAATCTTTCTCTTTTTTTGAGGGGGTGGGGTTTATATCTTGATGTTTGAAGATGGCTCCCAAAGTGTGTGAATTTTGAATTTCTCTGCACACAGCAGTGAGCTGCAGAATTTATCTTAACTGAAACCAAATGTACTTCCTGGAAACCTGAAGATGTATCAAGGTCTCCTTGAGACTTGATGCATTCCACAGGTGACAGTCGCCTGGGGTCCTTTGCTGTATGAGACCTTTTGAAATGGATAGAAGCTGCACAAAACCCCCAAATCTGTTTCAAGAAGGCTTGTGCACGAAAATTTCCAGGTTTTTTTTTTTTTTGCCCTGTATTGTTTGGCACATCCCATCTATATGGTATGTTCCTGCTCATTTCAAAACACTTGGGATATCTTGATGTTCTAAAGATTAAGAGCAGAGCTACTCCCTTTACACTAGCTAGTTTGAGCCAAATGTAGGCTCTAGGAATTATATGTAAATGGATTCAAATCCAACATTTTTATAGCCAATAAAATTGGGGCCCTGCTTGTGTACCTTTCTGTGGGCCGAGAGAATGGACCAGGAAGCATAGTTGAGGCTAAGTAGGTGCAGAACAGATTGGTGCCTGGGTAGAAAACTGCCCAATGTAAGTTGATCTGACCTTTTCAAAGGAAGAGTATATACAAAAAAAGGTCACACCCCAAATATCCTCTTCAGAGTTTCACTTGCCCTTCCCTTCTCTCAGTTTAAGAAACTGTTTGCAAAACCTTGCAAAAAGAATTTGCCATTGACCCTGCTCAGTGGTCCATCTCAAGGTGAGTGTTAACTGTACATGCCATCCTCCCCACCCCCCACTGCCCAGTGCTACACTAATGCCAGGTTGCTGCTGTGTCACTCACTCTCTCCCCTATATCCAAGACAGGCATAGGCAAACTCGGCCCTCCAGATGCTTTGGGACTACCATCATCCCTAGCTAACAGGACCAGGGTCAGCGATGATGGGAATTGTAGTCCCAAAACATCTGGAGGGCCGAGTTTGCCTGTGCCTGTCCTATGGCAAACTCAGCCCTCCAGATGTTTTGGGACTACCATCATCCCTAGCTAACAGGACCAGTGGTCAGCGATGATGGGAATTGTAGTCCCAAAACATCTGGAGGGCCGAGTTTGCCTGCGCCTGTCCTATGGCTTGCCCACCAGATCTAGTCACTCTCTCTGTTTGAAGAGGTATATATCACAGCTTACTTCTGTCTTTTACACGTCAGTAAACGATCCCTGAAAGGCAACAGAGTTCAGTCTTCATCCACTGTTGTGAATTTTCATCTTGGTATCTTTCAATTAGCTGGCACTCAGAGGTACTAAGGTGGTCTGTGGTCTGCTTTCAGGACCACAGGTTTGAACTATATGGCAGTTCATGCTTAGCAAAGTCATTCTTAGCTTTGGAGCTCTGCTTTGATGCATCGTGCCAGCTTTTAATTTGATTGCCAATGAGCTGTTCTGCCTTACAAGTATGGCAGCGTGAAGACATTTTGGGGTATTTGTTTTTGGAACAGACTTGGAGTAATTTGTAATCCAACCATCTGAATGTGACCCACGCTTGGCTCAAAAAACTGATGCAAACCTTTGTGGTGGATGGGCTGTTTTTGGCTTCATGGTCCATACATTTGTTCTGACCTGGTTTTGTAATAGGATCTGAATGTGCAATACATTATACCAGGTCTCAGGCAGCGGCTACAGAGCTGGGAATTTATTAATAAGGATAAATTGCTCTTTTGAAGGGATTTTCAAAAGATATGAAGCAAAATTCTCTCCTCGGGGCATCAAGCTGTGGAGAAGAACCCATCTTACCAAAAAAGGCACTTTGCCTTTTGCTTGCTTTTAGAACTGCTGATTCCAGTAGTAAATTGATACCCAAAGCTAACACAGTTCTGTCATCTTATCTGCCATTGTTATTGACACAGCAGTACCATGTTGCATAGAAGAGGCATGAGGGAAATTAAAACAAACATTCATCTCTGTTGTAGCATAGGATGGAACGGGGGTTGGGAAACACCCTCTCCCTTCTGAAGGTCGCCTTGGAAATGTTTCACCAAAACTCTCCTGGCTTTCCTGCTGCTCTGTGAATTTGCCCTTGTCTTGCCCTGTGCCTTAATACGCTGCTGTGCTTGCATGGGGGTGCCAATTGGTGAGAAGGTCTGGTGTCTGCATGGCTGAGCAAATGTGGAATCTACACCCTTGGGGGGGGGCGTGTTTGCTGAAGTGGTGTTTGCAAGGTGCCCAGAAATCTCTACCAAGCTGAGTGCATTTTCACAAAAAGAATTAATTATGCAAAAGTGCATGCCAAGAACAACATGGTTTTGGAATTTATGAGTCATTAGCAAAGCATAATGACCAAAGCTTGAACTTAGTGTGCCACGGAGAGGGCATTTAAAACAATTAGGCATTTAAACTCTGAGCCGTTAATGGCAGCAGGCAGAAGCAGAATCGGCAGAGATTTTTTTTTGGTCAATACTGCTTTTGGATAAAAAGCAATTTCATCTACTTTTGCCAGACTGAACTTTTGCATGTGTTATGTGAATCATGCAAAACACAACAGTAGTTCTGGTGGAATTTTCATGCACAAGAGTGATGATTTCATCCCCAATATCTTTGCTTGCAAGTTGGGCACTGCCCATCAAAGGCAAAAGAACATCAAGTCCATTCAACAACAGACCCTGTGGCATTCTTCAACTAAAAAGACATGAGACAGTTAGAAGACTGATGCCACCATGTTTCTAGCTCTCATGCCATTGGTCCATGGTCTGGTCCACTGTCACAGATTGCTTTGTGTTGTTCATGGAACTGGTTATGCTTTCTGCTGGGCAGAGTGCACTCAGAACTCCAGCAGCAAAAGCCCTCCTAAGTCAGAAAAAGGCAGAGCCTGCCTTCCACTCATTGGCAGCTATTTGCATTTGTGCACATGGATCACATGCCTAGTGCACATAAACATAAGCAAGGAGGCCATGTATTCATCTTCTGGTCTTGAATTTTACTGGATGGGATGATGTTGGAATTAAGTGGTAGCCACTTTTTTTTAAGGAAGTGAGCCAGATATCGAGTCCAAAGTGTATATATTTACATTCCACATTTCTTCTGTCATGGAAATCAGGGAGGTGTACTGAGGGTTCCCAGGCCGTCCCTATCTAGGCTCTTGCCAGACTCAGACTTGTTCAGTGTCAGCAAAGCTGTTGCTGTTACCATGTGCCTTCAGGTCATACCCGGGGCAAGCACTTCAGTCCACCAGAACTGATTTTCTCATTGAGGCTCTGACGTACTTACAGGTGAACCCAGGATTCTCCAGAACACAGTTCACAATCTTACCACCCTAGAGCAATTGCAGCAGGTGGTCTCTGGGTTATTTATTTCTCAAAATGTATATACCAATTGATAGTTGTTGTGTTGTTTTTTTTAAAAAAAAACCTTATGAACCAGCAAACTTAATTCCTACTTTTCCTTGAGCCAAGGTGACTTTGGGCTTCAGGGATATACTTTGTGGAGCTTTTCTTTTTTTCCTTTGAAAACTGAGGTCCACCCAATAGTGTCGTGAGTGCAGGACAGGGCAGAGCCAGATTTGAAATGGTGCTGAGGAAATGGTGCCAAATACCTACAGCACCTCATGAGTCATGCACTGGAGTGACGTACCTCTACATGCACAAATCTACATCTGGGTTACAGTAGGTCATGCATTCTAGCAACCTAATTTAGGGGTCAGGGAAGCCTTTTTGTGTTGCTGTTGTAAACCAGAGTCTAGAAACCCTTGCAGATCTACGGCATGAGGCATCACGGTCTCGTGCAGGAGTTGCCATCCTTTTTGGGCTCAAGGGCACATTTGCAAACTGAAGAAACTGTTGTGGGCACCACAGTTGAGCATACCCCACCCTTATTTTATTATTTTAAGAAGCCTAACCAGATTACATGCTCATTGTGTTGTGACTATGTGTTAAGGTTAAAAGGTTGTGGGATTTTATTATCTAAATCACACTTGTAGGTCTCTCTTGTTCCCCCTCCTGCCACTCCCCCCAAAAGCCCCCAAAATAGTTTGTCTCTTTGGATCATTATTTGCAAAGGAAAAGATAGAAAAGGCTACTGCAATGTTACCATAGTTTCAGTGCAGGATGTAGTTTCTATGGTTACAAGTCACAATGACACAGACAGTGGAGAACTACCTCTTCTGGGTGAATTTTAAAATCTCAATTGACTCTTTTTTTTCTAAAAACAAACAAAAAAACCAAACAAACAAAAAACACTATAATGTCCTGCTTGGATAATGACAGTATTTTTTGTTTGGTCTCAATACTTTCTCCTGGGAGTACTTTAATCTGAAAATGAGTCTCTTGTCAGATTAAGTGGAGGTTGTCCATGAGTTCAGCTGTCCCTTGATCAGATGTGGAACTGCTAGGGCAAATTGCCACAGATATTTGCTCCAAAAAAATCAGAAGTAATTATCTGGCTCTGTGAAAGTGTCCTTTGTGCTGCAACTAGACGGAGTTGTGTAAACAGACACAGACACAGACACACACACACACACACACACGAGCTGACCAGCATGTTCAGGATCTTGTGTTATGGACCTTTTGGGATTATTGCCACTTCAGAAGTGGGAGACTATGTTATGGAAGGTTGTGTGTGTGTGTGTGTGTGTGTGTGTGTGTGTATGTTCTGTGCCTAGAGAGGACTTTTTTTATGGAGGGGGGGGACTCCCAACTTGAAAACCCTGACTTGCATTCTGAAATGGAACACTTTTTTGAGAGTGATGCCACCTCAGATATAGGATAGCTGCTTTCATGTTGCCAAAAATGGGGCATACGAAAAGAACACAGATTTGCATATGCCAAGTTATATGTATAGGTGCCCATGGAGAAATAATGGGGAAGACTGTGACCAGGTGAGTTGTGTACCTGCTCAGTCTGCTGTCCAGGTGTTCCCTGTAGATGGGCAACTTCAAGGCCCCTGCATATCTCCCTTCAGAGTGATCCTTCAAATATAGGATGGTCTGCAAATTTAATTAACTTTAGAAGTTGTTCACCACCCCTGCCACCCTCCGAGAGTGGAAAGTTCTACCATATAAATTTTCCCGCTGACAGTAGTGAAAACCAAATAGAAAGCGGTAATTAATTCCCCTCCCCAAGTGACTGTCCCTTGGAAGTGTGTATTTTTATCTACACAATTCCTCTCAGTGTGCTGAAATCTAAGGTTGCCATACATCCGGAATTTCCTGGACATAGCTGGGATTCGGCTGTTGTCAACAGTGTGTGGGTGGAAATTGCTGAAAAAATCAGGAAAATCCATACGTATGGCAATCCATGTTGGAAGTGTAGATTTCCCTGAATTTCCTTAAAAAAAAAAAAGCTTAAAAAAACAGTTTTTGTTTTTGTTTTGATTTTGCAAGAAAAGCTGAGCAACTTTGGCCAAAAACCAAACCAAACCAAAACGCCACACCTCCCCAAAAGCTCAACAACTTTTGCATCTTGATTTTCACTCTTTGAAATATGGCAGCCCTATTAAATTTTTGTTGTTGTTGTTTAGTCATTTAGTCGTGTCCGACTCTTCATGACCCCATGGACCAGAGCACGCCAGGCACTCCTATCTTCCACTGCCTCCCGCAGTTTGGTCAGACTCATGTTTGTGGCTTCGAGAACACTGTCCAACCATCTTGTCCTCTGTCGTACCCTTCTCTTTGTGCCCTCCATCTTTCCCAACATCAGGGTCTTTTCCAGGGAGTCTTCTCTTCTCATGAGGCGGCCAAAGTATTGGAGCCTCAGCTTCACGATCTGTCCTTCCAGTGAGCCCTATTAAATTAGACTGGTCTAAAGTTTTCATTGCTCCCTCTTAAAATCTAAAGCCAGGGTAGGGACCCTGTTGCCCTCTAGAAGTTGTTGCCCTTTACCATCAGGCCCCAGGGCAAGTTACAACAATTTAAAATTCAGTGTTCAAAACAGTTTAAAACAAAGCTGTTGAGTTACCATATCTTAAAACACTAGAATAAATTTAATAAGGCAGGCCCCTGCTCCATGGAGATTACATCAGGAAGCTGGGCTAAAATTCCTATCTGAGGTGACAAATGTTGTGTGCATCTTTCCTTTATATGAATTATGCTACTACTTGTGAGAGGTTGCTGTTCACCCACATGCCATGTGGATCAAGGCACATTATATGTACATGAATCATGAAGGGGGAAGGCTAGAAGGGGGGTGCACTTCATGGTCAGGATTCGCCTAAATAATTCTGTCAGTGGAAGCCTGGCACAAGTTTTCCCTCTTGTGCATCACCATTCCACGCTCCCCCCAAGCCTCTCAGAATTGGACTGTGTGGTCAGGAGAACCCCCAGAAGAAAGTGTGGAGGGAGAAGAGGAAGGATCATTCTAACAGGCTAGCTGAGATACTTTCACAATGAAATTCCTCCCAGGATCTTAAACTACAAGGCACCAGATTGGAGAAGACTCTTCTAAGCACCCAGCACTGACCACCCTTAGAGGGACTATGTTAATCTAGTCAAGAGGGGAGAACTTCTGGCCAGGGGACCAAACACAGCTTTCCAAGCTCCATGTGACTGTCATGACCTGAAGGTCTCTGCCCAGGCCACATCCCCTCTCCTCTTGAGGTCACATATTTCACTGGCCCTGCTCTGCCCCCTTCTCTAGTGGTTCTTTCAGGCTGAAATGTGTCTTATCTGTGGAAATACTGCTTTCCTGGATGAAGAGAGTGGTGTGTGTGTGTTTCTCTGTGTGTGACCTCACTACTAGTATGCAGCCCCTGGCAGGTTTTCCAGGAGGGAACGTGGCCCTTGGGCTGAAACGTTCCCCACCAGGAGATTCTAGATGTGCTGAGCTAACATGACAGTTAGATAGAAACATGCTGTTCTATTCTGGAAGATCACAGTTGTATTAGCTGGGTGCACTAGCCACGTTCTGTGGCCCATATTCCTGGAACGAGCCACAGTGCTCCCCACTTCTAGTGTTGCATGGTCAGCCGTATGTGTTTGTGTGCTTTGCTAAAACAGAGCACAGGTGGTGGGTGAAAGCGACTCTGATGTCCAGCTATCACTCCCTCTCCAACGTGTTTGAAACATTTTCTCTTCACCAGGCTTTTAATGTATATTAATCCAACCAGCTGTTAGTCCTCAGTGTTGCTTTTTATTCTCCATTCTTCCCATTGCTTTTTCCCCCCAGTTTGCTGCTCTAAAGATTTTTGTTGCTATAAAAATGCCCCGGAAGGAGGGAGCATTGCAGCCAAAATGCATTATAAGAAATACAGTGGTACCTCAGGTTACATACGCTTCAGTTTACAGACTCTGCTAACCCAGAAATAGTACCTCAGGTTAAGAACTTTGCTTCAGGATGAGAACAGAAATTGTGCTCCGGTGGTGCGGCAGCAGCAGCAGCAGCAGGAGGAGGAGGCCCCATTAGCTAAAGTGGTGCTTCAGGTTAAGAACAGTTTCAGGTTAAGAACGGACCTCCGGAATGAATTAAGTACTTAACCCAAGGTACCACTGTATTAAATTAAAAACGAGAAGTGAGAAAAAGAGTGGTGAACTGGATTCATGTTGTCACCAAGATCCTCAGGGGGCAATCAGCAAGAATTTACTCACACCGCAATTTCCACGAATTTCTGCTTTTGAATGGGAAACATGATACACAATTGTGATTTAGATTGGTGCTGTTCTGTTTCTTACAGAACCAGGAATATGGTGTGCAGCTAAGCCAATTGTGCATGTAATATGGAGCAGTGATTTGGATCGGCACTGCTGGCTGTGCTTTTGAACAAGGAACACAGTGTGCAATTAAGCCAATTATGCATCCGATGTGCAACAGTTTTTCAGATCCGTGTTGCTTGTCTGTGCCTTGGAAAGAGGGAACGTGATGCACAGCTGAGTGATAGTGATTTCGATCTGTACTGATGGTTTTGCTTTCAAATGTGGAACATCATAAAGTGTGAATCAAATTGCAGCTGGTGATAATCGGCAGGTCCTTGTGGCCCACCAATACATTCTGACCTGTGCATGTAAATTAGGCCTTAGAAAATGTACAGGGGTTATGCAGCAACTCACTCACTCACTCATTCATAAAATGTATACACCACTTGATTGTAAAAAAACAACAAAAAACCCCTCAAAGATAAAACAATAAAAGCCAGAAAAATTCACAACCATACTTTAAAATATGCAGAAGTTAAAACACTAAAACAGATTTAAATTATCAGTTTTCTAAGCATCTGGGTGGGCTTGTCTGAAGCAAGAATGTTTTAGCAGTCGCTGAAAAGAGTACTCAAGTGGAGCTGCCTGCTTGATCTCAATAGGCAGGGAATTCCAAAGTGCAGCTGCTGCTGCTGCTGCTGCTGCTGCTGCTGCTGCTGCTGCTGCTGCTGCACTAAATGATTTGAGTTCTTAGAAATGCAAAATGGGTATTATGTGGCGCCTTAAGCTTTATGTCCTAGCAAAGTTTATGGCTTCACTCTCCCTACATTTATGACACTGACAAAGTTGTTTGGGTGGGGTGGCAGTATACCTTTACAGTATTTGCTGGATAAATAGCAAGCAGATAAATAGCTTAAGCAGAACTTGACACTCCTTGCCTTTCTGGTAATGTTTGACTATGAGCAGCCCGTGGTTGGCCTCTTTTCCTTGCTCTTCTTAACAGAGGAGAAAATCAGTTCTTCTTTGTATGCTATGCCCATTTTGTGTTTATGAACAGGCCACACACATACATAAGGCGGGGGGGGGGGGGGGCTTCTCTACTTGGCAAAAATGTTTTTGTTTTTATTTACTTAGAATAACTTTTGGGCCTCCTTTTTGGGGGTAAAAGGTAAAATGCAATACTATCATGATTTGAAAAGGCATACTAAAACCTATGTAAAGGTAAAGGGACCCCTGACCATTAGGTCCAGTCGTGACCGACTCTGGGGTCATCTCGCTTTATTGGCTGAGGGAGCCGGCGTACAGCTTCCGGGTCATGTGGCCAGCACGACTAAGCCACTTCTGGCAAACCAGAGCAATGCACGGAAACGCTGTTTACCTTCCCGCCAGAGCGGTACCTATTTATCTACTTGCGCTTTGACGTGCTTTCGAACTGCTAGGTTGGCAGGAGCAGGGACCAAGCAACGGGAGCTCACCCCGTCACAGGGATTCGAACCACTGACCTTCTGATCGGCAAGTCCTAGGCTCTGTGGTTTAACCCACAGCGCCACCCGCGTCCCTATACTAAAACCCACTAATAGTTAAAAGACCCCACTAGCCCCAAATCTACAAAAATTCAATACAACTGAGAACCCTCAGTGATACAGTAGGAATTGCCTTTTCCAACCTGGAAAAGGGCTTTTGAGAATGCCTGTAGTTATGAAATCTAGTGGAACCCCAGTGGCAATGCTTTTGAAAGTTGTAGGGTCACTACAGAAAAGGCCTTCTCCCCTGTGCCTGCCAACCTGAGTGCTGTCACAGGCAGACCTGTGAGAACATAAGGATATTAGAAGAGCCCTGATAGATCAGGTCAAAGGCCAATCCAGTCCATCATCCTGTTGTCACCGTGGCCAACCTGATGCCCCAATAGGGAAGCTTGCAAGAAGAACATGAGCACAGTACCACTCTCCCCACTTGTGAATCCTGGCAACATGTACTCAGAGGCATACTGCCTTCCTGACAGTGAAGGTAGAACATAGCCATCATGACTAGTCATTGCTAGCCTCTGTTGAAGGGCCTCTAGTCATGGTTTTAACTCATGGGCAGACTGATATGTGTGAAGATGGGCATTTAGGCAATTCATTAA
This sequence comes from Podarcis filfolensis, assembly GCF_964270895.1. Classification (NCBI taxonomy): domain Eukaryota; kingdom Metazoa; phylum Chordata; class Lepidosauria; order Squamata; family Lacertidae; genus Podarcis; species Podarcis filfolensis. The sequence continues at coordinate 49,925,196 of NC_139611.1, forward strand.
AATGGTAGCAACAGAGTCTAGGAAATTGGAGTTGCATTTAAGAATAACAAGCAAATTTCTAGACCGCTTTGTTGCTGTAAAGTGCTGGCATGATTTCTGTTCTGTGCTTGGAACAGGAACTTCTAAACCACATATCAAAAACTGTATGGCAAAGAGGAATGTGGCCTGTCCCTCTTCTCCCCAGAGAAACCCTAGATAGCCATTGCTGCAAATTTCCTTATTGCAGCCCTGGCTGTGTTCTCTGGGGATATCTCATGCTAGGGGGCTCTGTGGATTTTGCTTCTGTGGTTACACAACAGACAACTTTCTACTTATTCTATCCTTCATATTGCAAACTCAATATGTAGCCAAAACATAAAGGGGGAAAGATGGAGGCCACAGATGGAGGGACCAGGTCTTGTACAGGCAGCCCAGGGTTTAAAGCAGGCACACCCAAACTTGGCCCTCCAGAAGTTTTGGGACTATAACTCTCACCATCCCTAGCTAACAGGATCAGTGGTCAGGGATGATGGGAATTGTAGTCCCAAAACATCTGGAGGGCCGAGTTTGGGGATGCGTGGTCTAAAGGGTCTGAGGTAGATCATGTGCTGGAAGACAGCCAGTAACATCAGGTTCTGGATTATGTAGGCAAGGACTCAGTGACAAGCTACTCGGGTTCCTCAGGTCACCTGGCCTTGACTGAGTTGATGAACTGCAGTACCCTCTCTGGCCATTTATAAGGATGGTGCTGTAACACATGGGATATCAAGTCTGAAACTCCTTCAGCCCTCAAGTTGCTTTTCTGGAGCAGGGAGTCAGTGCCTGACCCTGCTACTTGGGAGGCCCCAATTCAAGTACTTTGGTGCCTTACACCTTATCACAACCCTATAAAGGAGGTAAATACTATTATCCCCACATTGCAGATGGGTGGGGATGAGACTAAGAGAGGTAGAGTCACTTATCTAGGGGTAGCAGAAGTAGTTGAGGGGTAGCCCTTGTCAGAGGTAGCCCTTGAACTCAGGACTCCCTGATTTGTAGTTCAGGCTGTCTTCCCATGCAGTCTTAGCCTGAGGAGACATGTAGAGTTCAGTCAGTGGGCCATGCCAGTTATTCGAGCCGTTCATCTAGGAGTGAGCAGTGACAAAGTGGTCAGAGTTATTTTTCCCCACTCACTGGTTGCCGGCAACTTCTCTAACTTCTTCAAATGCATGGGGACGTTGAACAGGCACAGCTTGGAGTTGAACTGGCTTACCTTTTGTATGACACCCATGTGGTTAATGTGTTTCCTCGGCTTAAAAATAAATCAATTGACTGCTAGCCACGACTGCAAAATGTATCTTTGATGCCTCAAAGTACAGTAAGGGCATGTATGGAAATATACTTGGCAGTCATTAACAGCTCTGATAGCAGCTGGAAGGGGGGTGGGAATTAGCCACTGACCCCCTGTGCAATCCCAGTATTGTACATTAACCAGTTTATTTTCCTAATCCCTCTGACCCAGTACAGTAACACTGCGAGGTTGCTGGTTAACGTGAACCTGTGTTCTCATCTTGTTCTCTCTCTTGCTCCTAAATAAACAACACTAAACTTCGGCCTGCTCTCTCTTTTTGTTAACCTCTTCCTTCTGGAGCAACCACAGCATTTCACAGCAAATGCACCTTGAATTATGCAATGAAAGCAGAAACTTCAGTATCTCTCTCCATTGTAAGGGATGTTGTTTTCAGGTATCTCTTGCGAGCAGCTGCAGTGGGAAGGGTGCAATGCTACTTCAGGTTTCTGTTGGCTGAAAAGCAGAGGACAGCCTGTTCGTCCTGCATGGCAGCTTGGCAGCAGCTCAGTAAACCCTACTGTTTTTGCTGCGTGCCCAGGATTGCAAAAACTAGGGAGTTGGCAAATACATGGCAGGCTGGGATTCAAGTCTGGTGAGCTGCATTTAGGCCGGTGGGTCAGATCTGCTATAGGCCAATGCGTTCAGCCAGAATACCAGACCATGGTTTGTAAATACATACTATGGTTTTTTGATGCCTCTCTGACCCTATGGTTTATGAAGGGCTGCTAAACCAGGAGTTCAAACTGTTATCATCATCATCATCATCTACTTAATTAATTAACCATGGTTTGAAGCTGGTTTGCTGACCACAGTTTGTGCTAACTGGATTGCTGCTCTTCAGCCTCAAGAAGCCGCTGCACCATGAAGATGGATATGAACTTAGGAAACTGGAGGGTGAAAGCTGTAAACCATGACTTGCCTGTTGTACATCTGGAAGTATCAGTTCTTAACGAAGGTTAGCAAAACAATATGCAGGGGTGATGTTCAAACCGAACTCATAATAAGGGATCTGAGGTGTTTTCAGGAAGGCCTCCTTCTTTGCTTTCTTTATTTCTCCCCATATTAAGATGTCTACTTTAAGTTGTGTGGAATCATACACTGGAGGGACTTGTCCAGGTAGCCATGTTGCTTCCCGGCCCTCTGCCCACCCTGTATCTTTTCCCTTGTGTGTTGTGCGTTTTATACTACAAGATGCTTCCTTATTTTAATTGACTGCATGTAAGCTACAATACGAGCCTTTATGGCTGAAGAGGCTCTAAATAAATAATAATTTCCAGCAAGGTCCCAGAGTGACGTTTGATGGGTCCCTTGGGGTACCACAGAGGAATTTTAAAGCAGCCAGCGGCTTCCTGGACCCAGCTGGTGCTATCAAATAAGCCTTCAGGCAAAGAAATAAACCAGCTTGGCCGCACTGGTGGTTCCTGCTGGACCGCTTGAGCTCCAGCTGATTCCAAAGGATGTTGGTGCTGATGCTGCTGGCTCTGCAGGAAAGCCCACTTAACTCCTCCTTCACATTGCTCCATTTCTTCTGGCAAATAGTACCTCCACTGCCCTCCATTTTGCAGGAAGTGAGATATGAGAAGTGTTCATCTGAGTGTGGTGTAGAGGTTGGAGTATCAGACCAGGATCTGGAAAACTAGGGTTCAAATCTCCCAACTCAGTCATGAAGCTCACTGGGTGACCACAGGCCAGTGACTATAACCTATCTCACAAGGTTGTTGTGAATATAAAATGGAGTAGGGAAGAAGCCATTTTGAGCTCATTGGAGGAAAAGTGAGAGATTGAGTGATTATTTATTTATTTAGCACACTTATATTTCACCTTTTATTCCAGGGAGCTCAGGGTGGTGTACATGGCTCTCCCCTTTCTCATTTAATCCCCACAACAGCCCTGTGAGGTAGGTTAGGTTGGAAGGCAGTGATCGGTCCAAGGTCAACCAGTAAGCTTCATGGCCGAGCCAGGATTTGAACCCTGGTCTCCCAGATCCTAGTCCGACATTATCCCTGCCTTTCCCAACCTGGAGGTGCCCAGATGCCTTGGACTACAGTAGTCCAAAACATCTGGATGGCACCAGGTTGGAAAAGGCTGCTCTAACCACTTCACCTTACTGGCGCTTGTAAATGTAAATATTTAAATATAAGTGAATGATCCAAAATAACATTGAGGACGTCTCCCCTAAAGAACTGCGCTGAAAGTTGCCTTGGTATAAAAACAAAACACCCTTGGCCTTTCCCTCTGAAGTCAACAGTCGTTAAAAACCTTCCCTCTGTAAATTGCAAGCAAATTACTTTTTCCATGAGCTTTCCCTCCAATGTCTGTTTGCACTGCTTGAGAAACTAAGCCTTAGCAAAATCCTTGCCACCCTCCCACCCTCCTTTTTTAATTGAGAAACCCTAGGTCTCCCTCTACCTGTTGATACTTTCTACTGTTTTGAATCTGAAGCAAGCATTCTGTGTTATCCGTGCTAGATTATACAAATAATATACAGTGACTGCACTCTGGAGGCCCTGGGGATGACCAGCCATGTTTGTGAATGATTCCCATCTCCCCCCAGCAACGAGGCCGTCTGTGGCAGCCTCAACCTACCCAGGGTTGTTTTTCCCCCCAGGGGGGGCTCTCAGGAACTCAGTTCCGGCATCTCTTCAGGTAGGCCATTGTAACAGAACAAGGAAGGTATTCATGGTGAGTTCCGGTACCTCTTTTTCTAGAAAAATAGCACCGACTCACCCTTTTTCTTATTTCTGTGGTGCAAAATTTGGCAGAGGCGCTTCCTGTAGGATAGGCAACTGTTGAGTGATTTGCAGAGCATATAAGAGTTCATTTTTGGTTGGTGAGTGGGGTGGGGAAGAGAGCCTCTCTTCTAAAGCTTAGGAAGGAGAATTAATCTCCCTGCCCACTGTTGCTACTTCACTAGATAATACTGGCTTTGAGCATATCGGAGTGGAGAAGGAAGTAGAGGAGGTCCTGACGGCCACCCACATGGATGGCTTTATAGCAGGTCGAGATAAATTCATCGAGGATGAGGAGATCAGAGGAGATCGCAAAGCTGTTGCCCTCAGTTCCTGCTTGGTCTTCTCCCCACAGGCATCTGGTTGGCCGCTGTGAGAACAGGATGCTGGACTAGGTGGGCCATTGGCCTGTTCTTGTCATTTTTCCCCTTTGCCAGGAGTGTTATACCTCTTTAATTGTTATGGCTTCCCCCAAAGGTGCATGGGAACTGTAGTTTGATAAGGGTGCTGAGAGTTATTGGGAGATCTCTATGCTCCTCACAGAGCTACAGTTTCAGAGTTTCGTAGGAAGTGGGCTTGATTGTTAAATGCACTCATTTGGGAAGAATTAAATTGACACTGGCAGAGTCACAGCATGGCCCGTTCAAGTTGCTGTCTCCCTGTGGTGGCCATTTCCATTTTTTGAGAGAGACAGAGAGAGAGAGGTTTTAATGCCCTGCTAATCTCTAGCTTTTGCAAAACAGCTGTGACCCCCCAAAAAAAAGTTCTTCAGTGTTGCAAGGGAAGTACTGTACTGCAAAACCTCCCCAAGATGTGCATAGATTCAAAGGATTTCTGCATACTACATCATGAAAAATGACATCTTCTGCTGATGTGTAGTCTCTTAAGCCACAACAAAAGGGTAGGGTTTCTGTGCTCCTGCTAACTTGCTTCCTGCCGTGCACTGCCAATACCCACCCCCTCTGTGCCAGATGGTCCCTGATGTGTAATCTGTCAGGTTTTCCTCGATGTTTGTCTCCCTCATGCAGTTATTCTGAAAAAGGCACTCGACCAGCAGCAAGCTAACCAGCACAGTCCCCAGCGCCAGATCACTTAGACCTCCCAAATGCTCTGAAGTGTGGACTTACTTGTGCATTGAAACCCCCTCACGCACCAAGTCTGGGAACCTATGTCTGCTAGCTATTCCTCCTATCCTTTCCCTAGTAATCGCTAGCAAATAGCTCAAAGGTCTCAGTAGCATAGAGTAACAATAAGCATAGTCTCAGCTTATTAGAGTAACATCTGGGACCTGCAGTGACATGTTATAGAAGGTGTGGGGAACCTCTGTGCCTCCAGCTGCTGAACTGCAACTCACATCATCCCAGGCCATTTTCAGTGCTTGCTGGGGTTGATGGGTCTTGCAGTTCAGGAGGGACAAAGGTTTTTCAAATCTGTATTATGGTGTACCGTCTCCACAAACAAACAAACGAGAAAAACCCCAAAAGCAGCAGTGCTCCTGTTCAGGAATCCAGCTAGGCATTCCATTTCATCTCTTTTAATTCCCTGACTGCATTCTCTTCCTGTTGTTGTTGTTTTAAATTTTCTAGTCAACAATCAATGCTCTGTGGCTGCCAAGGGTGCTCGGTGCTCAGTCCTCACTGGGCTCTGTTCTGAGATTTTTGCTCCCTTAGCTATTTTTTTTTTGGTGGGAGAGACATTGGGGTTCCTCTGAGCAGTGCTATTTTTCTAGAAAAACTCGCCATGAACACCTCTCTTATTCTCTTATAATGGCAATGGCGCCCACGTGAGAGGGGCTGGAGCTGGTTTCAGCTGAAAAAAAGCCTTGCCCCAGAGTATGTCCCTCTCATTTCTTAGTGGCAGCATATCTGTCGGTAGTCACAACCTGAGTTCGCTGTCAGAGGGAGTGATCTGTTGCTGGAGACAAATTATGGGCTCTTCAGAAAAATGAAGGGGTAATACAGTATGAGACAAGCAGTATATGCTCATGATTGTGTACATGTTTGTTGCAGCATATTTGCTTGGTGGTACTTCAAAAACTTGCAAAAGCAGAAGAAAATTTAGTGTATACACTCACATCTGCTACATCAACTTGAGTTCACTTGAAAATGGAATGCCTGTCTCAGGCCTCTGTTTAAATTTGTCAGTTACAACAAGACAGTGCCAAAAGTGGAGTTGGTCTGATTTATGTCTGGGCAAATATGGAATGCACGAAAGAGCATCAGGTCCACTGCTTAAGAAAGAAATCATTGTGAGAAACTTTTTTTTTTGGTGGTGGTGGTGGGTGGGAGATGCTTACTCATGTTACTAATGCCACTTAAATAATGCAGACCGAGTCCTGATAGAAAAGAAATCCTGATAACACTTTACTGAGGAAACTGAACAAAAACCATGTACATCTGAGGAGAAAAATGCAGAGAGGTTTTGTCTTTTTCTTCAGGTCTTTTACATAGCAGGGAGACATTCAACCAAACATACAGAATAGAAAAGCTCTCAGAACTACACAGCCAATCAGGGCACATGCTACCTCAGTAAACACCATGCTACTTTGCCTGGTGGCTGCTAAGCAACACCTCCACCCACCCTCCCCTTGGCGGGTTGACTTTAACACCAACAGAATTAACTCTTGAGTCAATTTATGTGGTTGGTTGTTTCCAACCAGTGTTCGAAACTCAGATATATAAGCTAATCGCCAAATGGCACCTTAAAGCTGGGTTGCAGTCACCACGACAGTAAGTCTAGGCACCGTCCCCGTCGCCTCCGAACTTTATTATTATTACTTTCATTTCTATACCACTTTATATATATATATATTTAAAATCTCAAAGTGATTTACAACACATTGAAGCATCAAATAAAGCAATCCAGAATAAAACAAATAAAAGTTTCAAGGAAAATATTTCAGATCCTTCCCTAAATGACATTTTGCTTTCCCCATATATATTTACCTACCTAATTTATAGAGCTGCCCCTGTAGCAGAAGTACTCTAGGAAACCAGTGTGGTTAGTGTGTTGGACTAGGACCCGGGCGATCAGGGTTCAAATCCGCACTCAAGTCATGAAGCTCACTGCGTGACCTTGGGCCAATCACAGTTTCTTAACCTATCTAACAGGGTCGTTGTAGAGAATAACTTCCCACAGGCTTGAGGCGTACTATTACCCATGCCGAAGTTGTCATAATAATAGAGAAGGATGGCAAGGGAGTAAAATCTTTATTAAAAGTTATCATTGTTTGTTATACATTTGAATAACTAAGAACAAGATGGTGTGCAAGTATATAACTTGATGGGAGTTCTGTGATAGATCATAAGGAACTCTTATTACTACTTTTCTGTTTCCTTCCCTCATGCATACAGAATGTGAAATTAATTGTATCTTTTTTTAATTAAAAAAAAATCATCTCTTTATCTCTCTGATGTTGTGGATTCACAAAAGCAATTCTACACTTGCATTGCAACTATTATTTTAAAGTTTTTTAAAAAAATGCCCACCCCCAAGTGGAGTACAGTGGTACCTCGGGTTACAGACACTTCAGGTTACAGACTCCGCTAACCCGGAAGTAGTACCTTGGGTTAAGAACTTTGCTTCAGGATGAGAACAGAAATTGTGCGCTGGCGGCCAGCGGCAGCAGGAGGCCCCATTCGCTAAAGTGGTACCTCAGGTTAAGAATGGTTTCAGGTTAAGAACAGACCTCCGGAATGAATTAAATTAATAACCAGAGGTACCACTGTAGTTTAAAAACGGGTTTTCCAATCAATTGTGTGAAACAGCAATAGGAGTTATTGGCCCTGTTAAAATGGATATACTCATTTTCATTATGTTATACTGCAGCCACAGAAAGCTTTCTAGGACAAGCTGTGATTTCTTTCCCCTTTTTTCTAAGAGAAGCTTTTTAGCACAAAATGTGCTGGTGTTTTTAACAGTGGTTTTCATACCGAATCTGATAACTGATCTTCCTAGCTTATCTGGCTAGGAGCAACTTCGAAGCTGTGCTAACAGGAGGTGCCAGGAATTGAATGCAGACATGGAATATGTGTTTAACTTTGCAAACTTATGTGTGTTTCCATGTTACTCCTGTGCAATTGTGTTTTAGAACTGCAGCTGAAATATATTAATTCCCATGTCTGTCTTCTTGTTTCCCATGTTTAATGCCTTCAGCACAGCCCACAAATTATTTGTGACACTTTTTTTCTGAACTGAACATGTTTTGCTATGTTCAGTATTGTACAGTCACATAAACACAACACATATAGTGGTACCTCGGGTTAAGAACTTAATTCGTTCTGGAGGTCCGTTCTTAACCTGAAACTGTTCTTACCCTGAAGCACCACTTTAGCTAATGGGGCCTCCTGCTGCCGCTGTGCCACCGCTGCACAATTTCTGTTCTCATCCTGAAACAAAGTTCTTAACATGAAGTAATATTTCTGGGTTAGCGGAGTCTGTAACCTGAAGTGTATGTAACCTGAAGCATATGTAACCCGAGGTACCACTGTATTTCACATTTTCCCAAAAGGAATGATATTGGGAGGGGGGGGCAGAACTAAATTAACTCAAAAATTCTTTTTAAAACCCATGGTGCTAATTACTGAGCTGTCAATTGCTGAAAATCTTAAAAGTTGTAGGTGGGAGTTGAACCAAAAGAGTCTGAGATCTAGATCCCAATTTAGCTCTCTTTGCTCGCAGTGTCTCACACTGAATGTTGTTGATGTGGTACAGGAAATAATAGCAAGGTTTAGAGTGAATATTTAATTTTGGGAGCTTCCAAACTTTTGCTGTTTGTGGATGGGACTCAAGTGCATACCAGTGAATTCAGCTTGTGCAGTTAAAGTGGATTCGGGTTCTAGTGCAACTTGCTGAACCACCCCACCCCCCGACCTGCTGTTAGCATCCATCTGTCTTAGGAGACAATGGAAGAGTGCAGCTTTGGGGGCGAAGTTAAACCGTTGGAGAGTTACAGTGCCTGCTGTGGATGCACAGACCAATATGGGAGAGACATGTTTTATTGCAGGTGGGACAGAGGAAGGCATCTGGCTTTGTTGCTACAGATGCGCCATGGCGTTCCTTCTCTCTCCGCTCAGCAATTGCTCTATGACTGAGCTACAGCCATCCCACATAAACTCCCCAGCCCCTTCCTACTTTAGGAGGCAGGTTCATCTGAGGCCACATAAACTTTCATGTTTTCTCTAGGCTCCACCTCCCACCACCCCGCAAAAGGAAGCAGAAAGAGACTGTTACCAGTGGGTGAATATCTTCATTTGGAGCATCATCTTCTTATTCTTTATCCTGACAGCCTCTTGCGTTACTTTGCTTCAAATCCTCCTTGTTCCCGCCCCGTGACTTTTCTGAGTTCTCCTTGTCCCTATCCTGCAGAAGGATCGAACTCTGGAACTCACTCCCACAAGATGTAATGATGGTCACTAACTTGGATGGCTTTAGAAGAGATGTAGACAAATTCATGGAGGACCAGTGACTACTAGCTACACTCTGCCTCCACGGCCAAAGGCAGTATAGTGGTACCTTGGTTTAAGAACAGCTTAGTTTAGGAACAACTTGGATTAAGAACGCTGCAAACCCAGAAGTAGGTGTTTTGGTTTGTGAACTTTGCCTTGGAATAAGAACATGTTTTGTTTCCTGTTGAGTGTGTTCCATTTGTAAATTGAGTCCCCCACTGCTATGGGAAAGCACGCTTTGGTTTAAGAACGGACTTCCGGAATGGACAAAGATCATAAACCAAGGTACCACTGTATATGTCCCTGGACACCAGATGCTAGGAAGCACAAGTGAGGAGAGGGCTGCTGCACTAAGGTCTTAGTTCACAAGGGGGCTTGTGAAGAAGGCGCAGCAGAGACTGTACTTTTTGAGAATTCTAAGGAAAAACCATCTTCCGCAGAAACTGCTGCTTGCCTTCTATCACTGTGCCATTGAGAGCGTGCTCACTTATGGCTTATGTGTGTGGTACGGAAGCTGTACTACCCAGGACAGGATGGGGTTGTGCAGAGTTGTTAAGGCAGCAGAGAGCATTGTTGGCTGCCCACTCTACACCTTAGAGCAGATTTATGCCACAAGGTGCCATAGGAAGGCACTGGACATAGTAAAAGATCCATCGCATCCTGGTCACTGTCTCTTCGAGCTCCTGCCGTCGGGACAGAGATACAGGACGATGAAGACAAGAACGAGCCGTCTTAAGAACAGCTTCTTCTCCAGAGCGATCTCGGCCCTGAATGGGAAGCCTGGACTTTGAAAGTCATCTAATCTTCCTTGCTGTACTATACTGTATTGTTTTAATTAGTGTTTTTATGGAGCAGTCAAGTAATTTCGTTGTCCCTGAGAGGGGGCACTGACAATAAAGATATTATTATTATTATTATTATTATTATTATTATTATTATTATTAGTTACGTGCTAGTTACGTACGAGAATAGGTATCTTGTTAGTCACTGTGAGAACAGGATGCTGGACTACTTGTGTGAGTATGTAAGAATGTACATTCAAAATATTTATGTTGGGAGCAGGAATGGTGAGCACCCTATACAGTGTGAGCCCACACAGTTTCTTAAAAATCCCAGCAACAGATTTGTTTAAAAGCAGAGCTGTCAGTGGCTACTGGCCTCTGCTGGAGGCATTATGTCTCCATATGCCAGTTCCTGGGATTCGCAAGTGGGGAGGGTGATGGTCCTAAACAGGATGGGCTTTTAAAGCGATCTGTCCACAGTTTGCTTCTTTGCAGCCGTGCCCTTGGCTTGGCTCTGGCACCCTATGACAAACTGTTGGTTAATCATCCATGTGCACACACTCGACCCCAGCTCTGTTTTCCTTGAGGTCTCTTTGTCACTGGGTATGGAATCCATTCAAGCTTTTATGCAAACAAGAAAGGAGTAAAGTCTGGCTTCAGAGGGGAGCAAATGTTTACTTAAGCTTTGTCATGGTAGTTCTGCTGATTAGAACATGGGAAAGTTGGAACAAAACACTCGCTTCATATGAACATTTGCCATATTCAGGTTCCTTCTGCCTGTTTTCCTCTGCCTACCTTGGAGACTATAGCTGCGTCTGCACTATAAATTCAAAGCACTTTAAACAGTCATGGTTCACCCCACCCGTGCAAGAATCCTGGGAACTGTATTTTGTGCTGAGAGTTGTTAGGAAGCACCTATTCCCCTCACAGAGTTACAGTTCTCAGAGTGACTTAATAATTGGTCCCCCTTCCCAGGGAGCTCTGGAAATTAAACCCCTGTGAGGGGTATAATTATACCTCCACACTCAGTAGTGGTGCAATGGTTAGAGCGTCAGACTAGGACCTGGGCAACCAGGGTTTGATTCCTCTCTCGGCTCTGAAGTTCGCTAGATGGCCTTGGACCAGTCACTACCTCTCAGACTCTCATGTGATTGCAAACAAAAGAGCCAATCTCCAGTGAATGAAAGAAACGAAAGAGCCAAACCACCCGGTGGTGGCCAGGATTGAAGCTAGCATGACAGGCATAAAAACATGTGTTGCGAAAACATACTCATTCAATACTCACGTTTATATCCCACCCTTATGCCAAGGAGCCCAGGACATGGTTCCTATGTTGCTTTTCCCTCAGAACAACCACCTGAGGTAGGTTAGGCTGAGGAGGGGTGGGAGGCTCAGACCCAAGCCAAGCTTCTAACCCTGGTTATTGTCCAATATCAAATTCTTAACCATTATATTGAACTACTATACTTAATTTGTGAGAATCAACAATCCCTGGAAGTACTTGCACTTTTGAGATCTGGAAATAAAATGACCGAACTTACTATTGTCAAATATCATTTCCTGAAAGAAACTTTTTTAGAATCTGTGCTCTGGGTGTTTATTATATACAGCCTGACAATGATGGTGATGATGATAAAAATACAAAATATTCTTCTTCTTAAGGTTTGCTCATTGTGTGGTTAAAGCAAGAGGACGCATGTGTTAGCACAAACGAAGGTTTTTGGTAAAGCAAATCATAGCTTACAGGAAATGATGTAGACACAAGCTGTATTCTCTACACTTCCTCTTTAATTTTAAATAGTGACATTTACTAGAAAGGAAGCAAATTCCTGGAATATGAGATTAAAGGTTACAGCCTGAAAGAAGGTATTCTTTTTTTTTTTTAATGCACAGTCAATTTCTGCAATTCAAATGATATTTAGAAAGTTTCTCATTCCTTCAATCACTCTTTACCTTGTCCTCCCCTTCCCCTACTCTCATGCACCACTTTTACAGAAAGAAATAGCCATGTTGTCACTTGGACAGTTAGAGACTTGCTGAGTGTTGCCTGTTCTGACTGGCAGCATCTTTCTAAGCAGAGGTCCTCCCCCAGCACTGTTACCTGAGATTTTATTGCGTGGTGATTACTGGGATTGAACCAGGGATCTTCTGCATGTGTATGTACTGTGACAGAAGGGCTGTAGCTCAGTGGTAGAGCATCTGCTTACTATGCAAAAGAGTTCCAGGTTCAATCCCCGGCATCTCCAGGTAGGGCTAGGAGAGGCTGTTACCTGAAACCCTGGAGAGCCTTTGTCGGTCAGTACAAAGCAGATGCTGTATCACTAAGCGACATATAGCCCCTCCCAGAACATCCTCTTAGAAATTAAGGACCAGATTCTCACTCAGCACATGCTCAGCCCAGGTATTTGTTTTCAGTACCAGAACTGAGTTCACAGTGCTGTTGCACACTGTTTTAATTTTAATTTTTAAATCCACTCCTTATTTGAAATCCACCATGCATTTTAAAATTTGTTATTTATTTGATTTATTAAATTATGGAGTGGTTGACAATATGATTTTTATACAGTTAGACAATTTTACATCCACTCCTCACCTCAGAAACCTACGGTAATTTAGAAAGGGGAGGGAGAATGCCTTTTTATTTGTTCTTGCTAGGGCTGTCTCTCCCTATATGAACCAGCCTAGACTCTGCTGTCCTCATAAGATAACCTTATCTATGTGCCCTGCCCAAGGGAGGTGCAGAGGGATAGCCAAAAGAGTATGGGCCTTTTCAGGGGTGGCCCCTGTCTGTGGAATTATTTTGCCAGGGAGACATGTATGGTACCATATTTGTTGGCTTTTTTAGGCACCAAGCTAAGACTTTACCCACGCCCACTGGGGGAGGAAGAGGAGTGCGGGGGGAGCGCCCCGCCCCTGGCAACGCGATCCCCAGGGTGCCATTGCGGCTGCCCCCCCTGCACTGGGCGCCCTGCCCCCAGGACGCGTCCCCCACCCTCGCCTGCTCTCTGCCCCCTGGTGCCGGAGCATGAAGCTCCGCCACTGCCCAGGCCTTCGGTTAATTAATGTTGCCTCCTATTGTGGTTCTTAGTTCTTGTTAATATGCAGCTAGCTGAGCATTTTATGTATTTTGTGTTGTTGGTGTTTTACAACTTCCTCACCCCTGGATGTAAATTGCTTTTCTGTGTTGTATTTTATTTTTGAGGAAACCTGCCATTTTTTTTACCAATTCCAGCGAATTCCGGGGTTTCTGTGAAGCACAGTTTGAAAAGCTTCTTGAAAGCTGTACAAACACACACACACACACACACACCCCTGGCAGTCAACCCTGAGTATTGTGTATTTCGGAACATTAATCTCCTCTTGAGCCAAGGGTGCAGTATCCTGTTCTCAGTGGAAATGGGACAAAAGCACAATTTATGGCTTGGTTGCTGTTGAATTAGATTGACCGTTAACATTGTTTGGGAGTTGGTTGCATTTTCCCCAATGGATGCAGTCTCAACACAAAGGACTTTATTTGTCCGTGAGAGGTGTGAACCTGCCTCTGGCACAGAGAGAGGGGGGCGGAAATCGGCTTGGCATATATAAAATGTATACATTTCATAGCATAGAAGAGTTTAAACACATGAGTACTTTCTTGTTCCCAGTAGTATTGACATTGACATTTCCAGAGCAGTCTTTAGGCTGCAGTAACTTTAAGTGTTGCCCAGTTGCAAACAACAACAACAACAAAACAACAACCTTTTAAAAGTTTGAATCATGAACAGAAAGACTGCAAAATAATTGCAGCTCTGAATCCATATCAACTGTAGCCCAAAGGCCTAAACTGAAGGTAAAACACCATAAACTACACCATATGACATAGCATTTCTCTCTCTTTTTTTGCTAAAAAATTACTTGTTTATTTCCAGGTTCAATCTGAAGTGTTGGTCTTTATTTGTTCTCTTCTTCTGTACTGTACTGTATCCCCAGTGGGAGTACAGAGGGATAATGAGACATGATTGCATACATGGAAGTACAAAACAGTAAATAATAATAATAATAATAATAATAATAATAATAATAATAATAATACATCATAGAAACAGCAGCAGCAGTAGAGAAACACAGTCCAAGGACACATTCCAGTCAAGGAGAGCCGTGGAGGCATTTTGTCCACCAGGCTAGGGGTGCATTTCACCTGTCTTGTATAGACCTGCCTAGGCATGAAAGTTTGCCTTGAAAACCCAATAGCCAGGGCTGGCCCTACCATTAGACAGAGTGAAACACCTGCCTTGGGTAACGAATGCTGGAGGGCAACCACCACCGCCCCACACTGTTTCTTTCAGAGTCCTCTGCTATTTCCCTCTGTTGCCCATGGTCTCTTTGGGGCCCCCTAATTGTCTCTCTTCACCTTCTTAATCTGGTCTGCTGTCTTAAGTGTGATGGGGAATGTTGCCCTGTGAACTGTGTTGAAGTCAGATTCAATTGCTTCTGTACGTGAGAATGGGAGGTGGCTCCATCTTGTCCTCACCCCGGGCAGCAAAATATATCAGGGCTGCCTCGCCCATAGCTCTGGAACACACTGGCTTTGCTATCTCTTGGAAATTGAAGACATGTTTATTTCAACAGGCTTTTAATGTGCCATCTCCTTGGCTGCTTTCAGGTTGTTTTTTTTAAAAAATTATTACTGCTTTTAGACTGTATTATTTAAAATTTATATTGGACGGCTATGAATGTTTTTAATTGCTTTGGATTGAATTCAGTTGCGCTGTTCCATTTGTGGAAGCGCTTTTGATTCAGTAGATGCCACAGTTAATGGAAAAGGAGGGGAGACAACCTCTCCCCCCCCCCCAGTTTCCCCTTCCAACTCCTGTCCCATAGTCCATGCCATGTTATTCTGCATAGTTCCAAAACCTACTGGAGCAGATTTTCAAATGAGGAATTGGCAAATATCGCCTTCCCTCCTCCCTCTAAGAAAAGTTGTCTACTGGTGCAAAATTCAATTCAACCCATTGTGTTTTCTTTTTGAAGACTCCCTGGGTGCTCTATGAATGGGAGAGCTCAGGATCGAACACAAACTAAAAGGCCAGACTGAAGCTAAAAAGAGTTCACCATTAGGAAATAATCAAAACTTTCTCAAAAAAGGATTTTTAAATTTTAACTCTGAATGGAAGAGTGTGGTTAAGATACTAAAATAGAACAGCCCAGGCCCCTGCCACCTTTACTCAGATGTAAAGCTTGACTTGGATTACTCTCGAGCATGTGGGCATAGGTTTGCAGTCAAACAGCAGGCTTTCTCATCATAATGCAGTCTTGCATAACATAGACTCGCCATGTATAAGGACAGGCAGAACTACATCAGAAGTGATACATTGCGGTCAATAGTTTGGATTAGTCATGTGCTGCTAGGATCAGACCAGGAGTGCTGTGGGTTGATGCCTTTTCCCTGCAGCACAGCCTACTGATTGCAGGAAGTAACTGCAAGCAGTTCAGGCCTGGATGCTTGCACCATAGCCCAGAATCCCCTTAGTTCTCAGAATCAGGTGACTCCAGGCAACCAATCCAGTGCCACTGTCAGCTATAAAGCTGGGAGAAAGCTGCTGCATTTCATCAGTTCGGCTGTTGCCAAGGGATGTCAACGGGTGATCACTCCAGCTGCATTCAGACCTAAGTTCCCATCAAGCTTATTCAGTAGCCCCCTCTGCATGGGTTCCTTGCATCTTTTGTGGTGAAGCAAGGGTTAATTGCCCACAGTCCCTGCTTTGCTAAAGCTGTGATCTTAGGAATCTGCCTTGAAAGATGCGTTCAGTATCCCTTTACATTAAACGTTTGACTTTTGCTGCAGTTTGAGAAACAAAAACCATCATTCTCTCTTACGATTCTGTCTTCCAGTGGAAGAAAGAAGGCAGCATGAGTGTCGTTTGTTGACGTCTTTTGGTTTCTGCAAAAGTCATTAGGGAATGTTAATGGCAAAGTTCATCTGCACCCATACTTTCCCTCTGGGACTGTGGAGACCAAAGTGTATGGATGGATGGGCAAATGGGAAGGAACTGTTAAAAGTCAAAAATATTTCCACTGTCGCAGGTAGGCGTCCAATGGCCTTACAGTAAGCACAACTACAATGATTTTAAAAAAAAATCTATTTCACCTTCCCTCCCAAAGGAGCTCAGGGTGGCTAACATCAGAATGTTAAAAGAATGCCATTAAAAATAAGATAAAAGCATATTTAAAGAATTTTGAAACAATCACAAACCCTAACAATCAATAATTTCAAGGTTGCCCGGAACAGTATTTTTCAGCTATCAAACGCCTGCATAAACAGGATGTTTTTAAAGTGGGATATGAGGCTGGATTTCACTATGATGGTGAGGTCTCCATTGGTTTTCCTTGATACATTCCTAATGTGGACCTTTAGATTATGGAGGCCAACAGTTTCTGTGGAGATAGAAAATGCATTTCTGAAGGAACACAGGGACCTCGGAAGCTGCCTTATACCAAGGTCCATCTAGTCTGGTACTGTCACTGACTGGCAACATCTTTCTAGGTTTTCAGGCATGGCGTTCCCTGCCCTACCTAGAGATGCTGGGGATTGAGCCTGGACTTTCTGCATGCAAAGTAGATGCTGTGTCAGAGACTTTGGAGAGCAGCTGCCAGACAGTGTAGACAGTATTGAGCTAGATGGTGTGAAGTGAAAAATTTTACACATCACTTGGGAAGACAAGCGAACTAATATCAGTGTACTAGATGAAGCAAAGATCACCAGTGTTGAAGCAATGGTTCTTCAACATCAACTTCGTTGGACTGGTCATGTTGTGCGGATGCCTGATGATCGTCTTCCAAAGCAACTACTCTATTCCGAACTTAAAAATGGAAAGTGTAATGCTGGTGGTCAACAAAAGAGGTTTAAAGACTGTCTCAAGGCAAATCTTAAAAAATGTAGTACAAACACTGACAACTGGGAAACCCTGGCCTATGAGCGCTCCAGTTGGAGAACAGCCTTTACCAAAGGTGTCATGGGCTTTGAAAACACTCAAACTCAGGACGCAAGGGAGAAACATGCTAAGAGGAAGGCACGCTTGGCAAATCCACACTGTGATCAACTCCCACCCAGAAACCAATGTCCCCACTGTGGAAGGACGTGTGGATCCAGAATTGGCCTCCACAGTCACTTACGGACTCATTGTTAAAACCGTGTTTATGGAAGACAATCTTACTCGGCTAGGAGTGATCGCCAAAGGAGAAGGAGAAGAAGGTGTGTTTTGGTACAAGGCAGCTCCCTGTGTTCCTAACTTCCTGTAAGATTCTTCTTTATAATGAAGAAATGTAATTACATCCATTTGAGGAGGGAAAGTTGCATTTTTCTTTTGAGTGCTTTTTTAAAAAAACGAACCTAGCAGCTCCTCTCCACGGAAATAGTCAGCAGGAAGGAATAAAATTGGCTTCATATATCAAATAATAAAACTACAGCTGAAGTGTTTAGTTTGAAGTGGAAAACAAAGCGTGAAACCACAGGCCCCTTTTTTTCCATTCCAAGGATTGTGAAACTCACACAAGAGAGTTGCTAGCTCTGGCATTTGGATGCTTTTAGATGCTTCAGAATTATACAGTGGTACCTCGGATTACAGATGCTTCAGGTTACAGACACTTCAGGTTACAGACTCCACTAACCCAGAAATAGGACCTCGGGTTAAGAACTTTGCTTCAGGATGAGAACAGAAATCGTGCTTTGGCAGCGCGGCGGCAGCAGGAGGCCCCATTAGCTAAAGTGGTGCTTCAGGTTAAGAACAGTTTCAGGTTAAGAACGGACCTCCAGAATGAATTAAGTTCTTAACCCGAGGTACCACTGAACTCCCAACAAAGAAAAATGGACAGTGACTCCTTTTTTTTTCAAATGTGTCTGGAAATACTTTGTTCTTTGTGGGATTATGAATGGCAATAGCTAAAAGTATGGCTGGAGTTCAGAGGGCCACCAACATTGAGATGACTTAATTTGGTTGATGGTAACGAGCATTTAAAAAAAAAAGGCTGGAAAATGATGCATAACTTCGAATGGTGGTTTCTGCTGCAAAATTTAGTTGCCTATAAGGGATTTCAGTGTCTTAACTTTGAATGCTGAGGATCTCATTGTTTGAGAGCTGGTGTAGCATTCCTCTTCCTAATAGCAGTCTCAGGTGTTGAGTGCCAACAAGACTGAAGCCACTGAGAAAGAAGAGCACAAACCCTGAGATTTGCAGAAGTTCCAAGAACTTTAAGAGGAAAAAACTGAAGGGCCCTTCTTGTAAATGGTCCTATAAAAATGAGCATACTCAACAGCTACAGAATGTTAACTTTCAGCTGGGAAATAAAACTGGGGATCAAGGGAATGGAATAACCAGCAGGAGGAGGGGAGGGCTAGCAAGTAGAACCCTGGAACCTATTAAGGTGGCTTAAAGCAGTCTGAAATAATACAACCCTCCCTCCACCCAGATTGTCCACATCTACATACACACAGTCGCTAATCTGAACACCCATTGGTATGTACCTGCAGCTTCTCAGTGAGATTTTGGAATCCAGCCTGTCAGTCGGATCATACAGTCAACCCCATATAAGAATGTCAGAAGCATTACTAATTATCTAGAATTTCAACACTGAGTTGAGTAGAGCAATAGAAGACTGAAGCAATGGTGGTTGTTTTGGAAGAAAACACCACAAAGAGAGGCAAAACAAACAGCATCTCTTTGTTACAAGGGAATGAATGAGTTAGTGTATCTGCGAGACAGGTTTCTAATTCATTATATCATTGTGTGAACACTGCGATTCATGGGGAAGGGATTCAAAGTCCTCCCCAGGGAACTGTTTCAAATCTAGTTCTTATACTGTACAATGGACAGCTTTTCTTTTTTGGCGTCTGGCACGGCGTGCTACAATTCTGAGTTTTCTGAATTATTTGTGTCTATGTGCTCATGCAAGAGAGAACAGTATTGTGTTTTGGATTGATAAGCTGATAGATCGATCTCTTTAATCAATGCATTAAACTCCAGTCTTGACTGTTCTTTGAAGTATGGGGTCCTGCAGGAGATTTGCTTGATTTTGTTGTTGTTGTTTGATGGTTTTTTGTTTAATTTAGGTTCCATCTGCACTATACATAGAAAGCAATATCATATCACTTCTTGCCAGGGCACCCAATGAGTTTAATAATTTTACAATTCTACAATTCTCCCACTCATCAGCTGATAAAAATAAAACACAAACAAACACAGACACAACTCCGCTATTGCCTTCACAGAGCCACAGTTTTTTTCAGAGTGGTTTAACAATCAGTCCCACTTTCCAGGAAACTCAGGGAATTGTAGCTCTAGGAGCAGAATTTTTTTTGGGGGGGGGGAGTGTCTCCTAACAGCTCTCAGCACCCTCAACGAGCTACAGTTCCCAGGGTTCTTTGAGGGAAGCCATGACTGTTTAAGTGGTACAATAGTGCTTGATATGTGCAATGCAGATGGGACCAGCCTTCCTTAGACGTTTTGGACTACAACCCCCAGAAGGGGAAGGGTGGTGCTGGTATTTCATTCCTGATGAAGGCACAGCTACTATCCAATAGGGAGCTATGACACTTGTACAGTCCCGTTCCCCATAATACAGCTGAGGAAGGTACACTAAGTGTTGGGAGGGTTAAAAGACCATGCATGGATCTCAAGTGGGCAAAGACTAGGTGAGACAAAATTTCTTAATCGGGTGTTTAGGACTTGGACTCCCATTAGCCCCTGACATCTGGAAGACACAAGGCTGGAGCAGGCCGGAATGAGAGGGGAGTCAAAAAAACAAGAAGGCTGTCAGTCTTGCATCTACCTCCTCAGGTTGCCAACATGGTGCCCGTGGGCAGAAATGTGCCTGCAATAACCATCCCTGGCACCCAGAAGTCCCCCTGCCTCTGCTGAAATTAGGCTTGGAAGAAGCATCCTACTGTAGCCAACAGAGTAGTTGTGATGTGCACCTGGTTGTGGTGTGGTGCCTACAACAGTTTCTCTGGTTTGCAGATACAAAGGTTTGGCCCCCCTAATCTAAGCCAAGTCCATTGGACAGCTGGTGTATGTGGGGGAAGCAAGGCTGTATTGCCCAAATCAGGGCATCCAAGTATTATTTTCACCTTCTCCATGTGTTGATGAGTAATGGGGAGAGAGGTTACACCAGCTGGCCCTGCTCTTATTGCCTGCTCATGTGAACATTTCATTTCTGAAGAAGGGGCACATGGAAATGACAGGGGTGGTGGCCACTCCTTTTTAATGTGAATCCATGTTAGTTTGTATAGCAAAATAAATAAAACAGAAAAGAACTTGAAGAAAACCTTGAAAATCTGTCTGCAT
The DNA here is from genome assembly GCF_964270895.1 of Podarcis filfolensis. Classification (NCBI taxonomy): domain Eukaryota; kingdom Metazoa; phylum Chordata; class Lepidosauria; order Squamata; family Lacertidae; genus Podarcis; species Podarcis filfolensis. The sequence continues at coordinate 49,945,782 of NC_139611.1, forward strand.
TGGTTTTGTGATTTATGAGGCTGCTTCAATCTGAAATAATGAACATTTGCCAATTAATGATGTGACTCTGAGGGCTAGTAATTTATATTGGATGCATTCACACATATTGATACTCTATGGTTTACTGATACATGGGGTAGCTTCCTTGAGCCTGAGCAAACCTTTGAGCTCTCATGTGTACTCCTCCTATCCCTGGTTCCCAAGATTATTTTAAACTTCAGAGAATCTTTGCTTAGTTTACATACCTACCGGGGATCCTGGTTTAAAACAAACTTGGGTCATTTTCTAAATAAGCCAACTTCAAAGCATGGGTAATGAGGCTGGCTTGTTTCACTAAGCATTGTTTGTTTTAAACCAGGATCCTTGGTTCATACAAAACGCTAAACTGAGATTCTTTGAAACTGAAACAAAACTCAGCAGAAGGCATCCTTTTAGTTCTATAGGAGAAAGAAGGGGGAGGATGGAGCACATGAGTCCAGTGCTTGTGGAGGCTCATCTAGCTAGCTCCGAACCGTTGTTTAGCATCATGCACAAGCTGCACCATTGTCAATATTCAAACTTCTTATTGCCAGAATGTTTGCAGTGCAGCTTCTATGAAGGAAGGGGAAGTTGCCTGTTTGGATGGGATCAAAACCCTCTCACTTTTGACCTTTCACTTTTGGCAAAGGCTAAGAACTAGGAAAGAAGTTCCAGGAGCTAGAGAAACTATATAAGCAGGGGGCCCAGAGGCTGAAGGAAGGAAGGATTCAAAGAATGTGATGTCCTGAGAAACAGGAAACTAAAGGTAGGGAAGAGGGTAAGGCGAGAAGGTTGAAGTGAGCAGAAAAGATAGGGAGCTAAGGTCATTTCACATACTGAGCTTTGAGACATTCTAAGAACGAGATAGTTTAGTCTATTATTTTCTACTTTTATCATCCACACGTGTCTATACTTTTTATGTATTGGCTTTCTACTGCTAATAAATCTGGATTTTCTGATTGATTTTATTTGTTGGAAGGGCAGTCGTTAGCTACATTGTGAGTCAATCTTGTCTGAAAAGCGGATTATAAATAAAATGGTACTCTACATTTGTATAGCAAATTTCAAGTATTAAGAACAATTCACAAGCAATATCTAGTTATAGTTTAGTTTATTTGGTCTACAGACCATAAACATCAGATACAGTACAGAGTAATCAAGACAATACAGCAGGGGTGGAAACACAAAGTACACACAATCCACAATCAAAAAGAGTTTAAAAAATAGAGACAATTTTGACCCAGAACTCATCTTCCTTTTAGCAGTGTGCCCTAGTTGAGAAGGCTACAGCAAGGAACTTTGCTATATATTTTGTAAACTAAGTATTGGAGTCTGCCATTAAAACTGAAATGCAAATTCCCCCCCCCCATACCCTCCAACATGTCTCCAATGAAAATAGGGATGTCCTATTCCATCATAATAATAATTTTATTATTTATACCCTGCCCATTTGACTTGGTTTCCCCAGCCACTCTGGGCGACTTCCAACATAAATAAAAACATAAAAAATAAACATTAAAAAAATCCCAATACAGGACTGCCTTCAGATGTCTTCTAAAGGTTGTATAGCTACTTATCTCTGATGAAAATAGGGACATCCTAAGGAAAAGCAGGACATTCTGATCAAATCAGAACCAGGACAACTTCTGTAAATCCAGTACTGTCCCTGGAAAATAGAGGCACTTGGAAGAATTGTCCTTTGAGTTCTCAAAGTGCAAAGGAAAGGAAATCCTGGGGAAATAAACCGGGCTGCTATAGCACGACAAAAATTATAACGTAGAACAGCTTTGACCAACCTGGTGCCCTCCATATACCTTGGACTACAACTCTCATCAGCCCCAGCCAGCTTATAGTCCAAAATATCTGAAGGGCACCAGGTTGACAAAGGCTGATGCAGAAGAGCATGGGCAAGATTTTTGACTTGAGCCCACTTCTGCAAGGCAAACCCTCAAATGCGAAGGCAACCTGGTAGATTAACCTTCCATAACTACAGATGACAGAACATTGAGACAACTAGTTGTTGACAGCACTCTCCTGCGTCTAGGAATATTTAATGTTCTTACCTAGTCCCTTTAATGCACATTACCTAGATCTAATCCTTACGACAACCCTGGAATGCATTTTTTTTATATATATAATATTTATTGGAATTTTACAAAAACATCAGTTTACAAAATACAAAAAAGAACATATGAAAAGAACAAAATAAAAAAAGAAAACCTAAAAAAATACATAAAAAAGAAGAGATACAAATAAGAATACAAAATACAAAAAACGAATAGATAAAAGAGAATTAAAAACAAATCCATTTTTTATAACTTTGTGCTCATTAACTTGTTTCCTTGACCTCCTCACACCTCCCCTTTTTGTATTCCCATTTAGATAATCAAATCAGCAAATCCTTACCCTCTTTCATTTATCTTAACTCTATATCTTAACATATTATAACTCTATATTTTCATCCATTATCAATTCATTTTTGCATATTCTTATTAACTTTGTTGCTAATACCCCCTATTCAATCCAATCATCATTTTAACATTCATTAATTTTACAATATTTCTGTAGATAGTCTTTAAATTTCTTCCAATCTTCTTCCACCAACTCTTCTCCCTGGTCTTGGATTCTGCCAGTCATTTCTGCCAATTCCATATAGTCCATCACCTTCATCTGCCACTCTTCCAGGGTGGGTAAATCTTGTGTCTTCCAATACTTTGCAATCAGTATTCTTGCTGCTGTTGTTGCGTACATAAAGAAAGTTCTGTCCTTCTTTGGCTCCAATTGGCTGACTATGCCCAGGAGAAAGGCCTCTGGTTTCTTCAGGAAGGTATATTTAAATACCTTTTTCAATTCATTATAGATCATCTCCCAGAAAGCCTTAATCTTTGGGCACGTCCACCAAAGGTGAAAGAATGTACCTTCATTTTCTTTACATTTCCAACATTTATTATCAGGCAAATGATATATTTTTGCAAGCTTGACTGGTGTCATGTACCACCTATATATCATTTTCATAATATTCTCTCTTAAGGCATTACATGCCGTAAATTTCATACCGGTGGTCCACAACTATTCCCAGTCAGCAAACATAATGTTATGACGAATATCTTGTGCCCATTTAATCATAGCAGATTTAACCGTTTCATCCTGCGTATTCCATTTTAACAGCAAGTTATACATTCTTGAAAGTATCTTAGTTTTGGGATCTAACAGTTCTGTTTCCAATTTTGATTTTTCCACCTGAAAGCCATTTTTTTATCCAAATTATAGGCCTCTCTTATTTGATAATAATGAAGCCAGTCTTGCACTTTATCTTTTAATTTCTCAAAACTCTGCAATTTCAATTTCTCTCCTTCTTGTTCCAATATTTCCCAATATTTCGGCCATTTGGCCTCCATATTGAGCTTTTTCTGAGCCTTCGCTTTCATTGGTGACAACCACCTTGGGGTTTTATTTTCCAATAAGTCTTTGTATCTTATCCAGACACTGAACAATGCTTTCCTGACAATATGGTTTTTAAATGCTTTATGTGCTTTAACCTTGTCGTACCACAAATATGCATGCCACCCAAAAACATTATTAAAACCTTCCAAATCCAAAATGTCTGTGTTCTCAAGAAGCAGCCAGTCTTTCAACCAGCAGAATGCTGCTGATTCATAGTAAAGTTTAAGGTCAGGCAGGGCAAATTCGCCTCTTTCCTTTGCATCAGTTAATATTTTAAATTTTATTCTGGGCTTCTTGCCCTGCCAGACAAATCTAGAAATGTCTCTCTGCCACTTCTTGAAACAGTCCATCTTGTCCAAAATTTGCAATGATTGAAACAGAAATAACATTTTTGGCAATACATTCATCTTTATAGCTGCAATTCGACCCAACAAGGAAAGCTTCAAATTTGACCATATTTCTAAGTCTTTTTTCACTTCTGTCCAATATTTCTCATAGTTATCTTTAAATAAATTTAAGTTCTTAGCAGTCATATTAACCCCCAGATATTTTACTTTCTTAACTAGTGTTAAACCTGTCTCCTTCTGAAACCTCTCTTTCTCAATCGGTGTTAAATTTTTCTCAAGAACTTTAGTTTTTGACTTGTTCAGGGCAACCCTGGAATGTAAGTCAGTATTATGTCCCTACATATTGCAGATGGGGAGGGATGGAGGCTAAAAGTTAGCATAAGCCCACCTCAAGAGTTAATGGCAGGGGTAGCCTTTGAATTGGATACTTCCTAGTTGACAGCTTATTCTCTTAGCCCATAACTCTGCACCATCTTCTCATATAATTATTACATAGCAGTAAAGACTAACCAGCCCATTTATTTGTGTGGGGGCGGGGATGTTGGCTGCAGGCATCTAGCATGGTTTTAATACACCCTATATAAATATGATTTTGCTAGCACTGATCATGACAGCGCAGGTTTCAAGACAGATGTGCCATCATAATGACTCGCTATACTGTATTGAAATTTGAGAGACTGTTGCCCACACCTTCCCAATTTATTTCCCCAACCCATTGCTGACCCAGTTTGACCCTATTTAGCTGATGCAATTTGACTGTGGGTTGGTTTGCAAGTACACTCTAATCCACACATCCTAAATATACGACAACTGGGCTTTTGATCCTTGTGACTAATTGATAGAAACGGGTCATCCAGTTGTTGTTGTTGTTGTTGTTGTTGTTGTTGTTGTTGTTGTTGTTGTTATTACTATATGCAAATCTTTCCTTCCTCCTCAAGAAACAGCCACTGCAGTTAATGCCAAACCACAGATTATTGAGAGAGGGAAATGGATAATAATAATAATAATAATAATAATTTATTTATACCCCGCCCATCTGGCTGGGCTTCCCCAGCCACTCTGGGCGGCTTCCAAAAAAAATTAAAATACTGTAATACATCAAACATTAAAAGCTTCCCTAAACAGGGCTGCCTTCAGATGTCTTCTAAAAGTCTGGTAGTTGTTTTGCAGCATTATCAGAATATAAAAATATATATTATATGTATATACTCACAGAAGAGTGGCCGTTTGTGACCCAAACTGCTTGTGATTTTTCTTAGGTTGAAGCCAGTGGGATGTTTGCCTGTTGGCCTTCATTCTGGCAATTAGCAAAGCCAGGAATGTTCATTGATTATTCTTACATTGTCGGCTCTAAAAGCATCTTAACTGCACTGTGCCAGTAGCCAGGGTGTGGCATAGAGGATATTAGTTCCAACTTCCTTAAAACAACCACAACAAATCACTCATTTTTCTTTAGATTTCAGAACATAGGCAGCTGCCTTTTACTGAGTCAGTTAATTCCATCTTGTTCACTATTGTCTACACACGGATTTGCTTTGCAGGTTGGAGAAGAATCTTCTCTCACTCCAGCTGGAGATGCCAGGGCTTGAACCTGGGATCTTTTGCATGCAATGTAGGTGTTCTACTGCTAGCCTAGATTTTGAATCCACCCCATCTTCAGAACTTGGACTAGGTGGCGTATTGCCATGGCCCGGTGATTATCAGCTTGTGTTAAATGGGGACCAGCTTTTTCATAGTGGCACCAGTATTGTGGAATGCACTCCCTACTTAAATATGGGAGGCCCCACATCACTATTAGCGTTCTGTCATTTTTTTGTAGGCACACCCTGTTTAGATAAGCCTTTCCCTGATTTTATGCTTTGATGGTTGTTTTAACTGTTATGCTGTTTTCATGAACTGGTTTATTACATATATTTTAATCATTTAATGTAGTTGTTTTACTGTGCGTTATAATTGCACGTATCAGAATTTTTTATCATTTGATTTATTCTACTTGTTATTTTACTTCAGGTAGGTAGCCGTGTTGGTATGACGCAGTCGAAATTAAAAAATATAAATAAATTGTCCAATAGCACCTTACAGACCAACTAAGTTTGTTCTGGTATAAGCTTTTTTGTGCATGCACACTTCTACAGATACCTATTTTGCTGTTGGATTTCATTTCTTTGTGAACCACCTCGGTCTTTCCTCTTGAAATGAAAGGCTGGTTATAAAATTAATAATTATAATTTATATAAATTTAATAATTTATACTCTCAGGTTCTGCAAGGGGCTTGGGCTAATGTAAATACAGTTGTACCCCAGAAGTCGAACGCCTTACGACTTGAATGTTTTGGCTCCCAAACGCTGCAAACCCGGAAGTGAGTGTTCTGGTTTGCGAATGTTCTTCTGACGTGGGTTCCGTGCCTTGGTTTCTGAGTGTTTTGGAAGTTGAACGGACTTCCGGAATGGATTCCATTTGACTTCTGAGGTACGACTGTAGTTAACCAAGGGGTTGATATTAATGAGCTAGCAGGATAGTGCTAGAGGACCCTCGTACCTACGGGACCGCCTCTCCTGGTATGTCCCACAGAGGACTTACTGTCTTCAGATAAAAACAGATAAAACCAGATAAAAACCACTTAACCAGATAAAAAACTAAACCAGATAAAAAACTAAACCAGATAAAAACTAAACCAGATAAAAAATAAAATCAGATAAAAACCACTTCAGTTGCACTGGGCACAGTGCCTCAGGGGCGCCACAACTTTGATGTAGAATGGAAGGCAAGAGGCAGTGAGCACCAAATTTTGGTGTTACACAGGGAGCCTCTGAAATTTGACGCCCCAACATCTGTCACTAGTAGTGCATCAGTTGTATACCCAGGAGACTTTTGATTCAAAACCAGGGCTAGTTCACTCACTAAGCAAAATGAGGCGATTGCCTCAGGTGGCAGGTGCTGAGGTGGTGGTTTAACAGCAACTTTAAGTTTTTAAATAAATTTTAAAAGAAACGTCTAGCCACCCTGGAAAAAAAGCAGTGGTGGGCTTAGGCATCCTCCCAGGCTTCCTCTCACAAATGCCTCACTCTGAGGAAGGAACCTCCTTCCATTCCTCAGAGCAAGGCAGAGGGGAGGGGAGGTTTGCTGCATTAGCAGCAGCAAAATATTACAAATGAAGAGAGAGGGGAAGGAGAGAACAGGAGGGGCAGCATTGGCTTACAGGCATCTGACAAAAAGCAGCATATAAGAACAGAAATATAGATAAATGGAGCTTGCTTTTTGGCCTTGGACAACCTTGCCGGGATGATGTGAGGATAAACATGAAATAACCTCATCACCTTGAACTCCTTTCCAGGAAATGCAGCAATGAGATGAAATAAATAAAATATGTGTGCTAGGCAAGCAGAAGAACCAGAAATGATGTCTGGCAACATATCCCACTGGAATTGCTTTGCAATTACAATTTCAAAATATGTAGGGCAGGGTTGGAAGCAGATTTAGGACATGTTGTACATCTCTTCTCCAAAATGTAGGGGTTTTTCTCTTCCTCCTCCAAATCAAAACATTTAGAACACTGTGGCAAGAGGTGTAAGATTCAGTTTCTGTTCTTCCACATCACAAAAACTCAAGAGCCCCTAAGTTTTGTTTCCAAGCATTCAAAAGAGCAGCTGCAGTTTTGATCACCATATGTAGAATGATGTAGATGATAATAATAATAATAATAATAATAATAATAATAATAATAATAATAATAAAAATAATAAAAATAATAATTTTATTTATATCCCGCCCTCCCCAGCCGAAGCCGGGCTCAGGGCGGCTAACAACAATAAAATAGTACAACATACCAAAATTATTCATTATAAAATTAACTCAAATCAAACTAATGGCAACCACTGGGCCAGAGCTCTGCGAAGATTGCCAAAGGAGGGAGTCAGGCTGTGCCCTGACCAAAGGCCTGGTGGAACAGCTCTGTCTTGCAGACCCTGCGGAAAGATGTCAAGTCCTGCAGGGCCCTAGTCTCTTGTGACAGAGCGTTCCACCAGATCGGAGCCACAGCAGAAAAAGCCCTGGCTCTAGTTGAGGCCAGCCTAACCTCTCTGTGGCCTGGGACCTTCAAGATGTTTTTATCTGAAGACAGTAAGTTCCTCTGTGGGACATACCAGGAGAGGCGGTCCCGTAGGTACAAGGGTCCTAGGCCGTATAGGGCTTTAAAGGTTAAAACCAGCACCCTAAACCTGATCCTGTACTCCACCGGAAGCCAGTGCAGCTGGTATAGCACCGGGTGAATGTGATCTCGCAGCGAGGACCCCGTAAGGAGTCTCGCCGCGGCATTCTGCACCCGCTGGAGTTTCTGGGTCAGTCTCAAGGGAAGCCCCACGTAGAGCGAGTTACAATAATCCAGTCTGGAGGTGACCGTCGCATGGATCACAGTGGCTAGGTCAGGGTGAGAGAGGTAAGGAGCCAACTGCTTAGCTTGGCGGAGATGAAAAAATGCCGCCTTTGTTATAGCTGCAATGTGCGCCTCCATGGAAAGGGAGGTGTCGAAGATTACACCCAAACGGACGGTGCTGGCACTTATTGCGCCCCCGCAAGAGATGGGAGTTGCCCCCCCAATCCCGTATTGTCTTGTCCAAGCCAAAGGACCTTTGTCTTCGAAGGATTTAACTTCAACTGGCTCCCACGTAACCATCCAGCCACAGCTTCCAAACATCTGATCAGTGTGTCTGGGGCCGAGTCAGGATGGCCATCCATCAACAGATAGAGTTGGGTGTCATCAGCATACTGATGGCAACCCAGCCCAAAACTCCAGACAAGCTGGGCGAGGGGGCGCATAAAGATGTTGAAAAGCATTGGGGAGAGTATTGCACCCTGAGGCACTCCACACACCAAGGAGTGATGCGATGACAATTCCCCCCCCAAGTGCCACCCTCTGTCCCCGACCAGGGACAGATCAGGGATAGCCAATGGGGTGTTGTCCAGATATTGCTCCCATGATCCCTTACAGACACCCATGCTAGCTGGGTCTTATGAGAGCTAATGTCTAACAACATCGGGGGGGGGGCACATTGGCAACTCTTGGTATAGAATTAGGCAGCTGGCCCCAACATTGGGCTTGGCTAGGGATGGGAGGGAGGAATTCAATTCAGTAAATAAAGACCAAGCTACTTAATTCACACTTTCTGATGCAATACAAGAACTGAAACATAGCCATCATTCCAAATTCACACTTCTCTTAATTTTGCATAGCAAATTTCTGGTCAAGTAATGCATACACTAGGGTAAAGTGTGCATATACAGTGGTACCTCGGGTGACATATGCTTCAGGTTACAGACTCCGCTGACCCAGAAATAGTGCTTCAGGTTAAGAACTTTGCTTCAGGATGAGAACAGAAATCGCACTGGCGGCGTGGCAGCAGCAGGAGGCCCCATTAGCTAAAGTGGTGCTTCAGGTTAAGAACAGTTTCAGGTTAAGTATGGACCTCCGGAACGAATTAAGTACTTAACCCGAGGTACCACTGTACATGCATGTAGTAGTGGAAACAACATTCAAAAATGCATTATATTAGGGGAAATTGCTTTGCAAAAATGTGTATATTGACTGATAAATTTTCATGAGGACTTTGAATAACAATAATAATTATCTCAAAACTGATGCAGAAGTGTGGAGAACTGCATTTAAGTCCCTTCTCAGAATCAAACCATTCAGATGAGAAACAGAGGAAGCAAAAGCAACCTATTTCCCCATCCCTAATGCTTTGCGTTTGTCAGTTTTGCAAGGAATGAAAATAAGGGTGGCATTCCATATATTATATCCCTTTTTCATCCGGGATGATATTAAGGCAGATGACTCCCAGCAAGCAAAGTTTTGCTGGCCTCAGCTTTTTTACATTTGTTGCCACAGAAGCCCCCAAGTACAAAGCAGATGAAATAGCCTGTTGTCGCCATGGGAATCAAGCCTAACTCTGTTTGTTTTCGCTCCTCTTGTTACTGTACAATTTGAGAGTGAGGATAAAGAGCTGTCTTTCTCTCGCTCTCGCTCTCCCCCACTCCCTTGTTTTCTTTCCCTGGGAATACAGGGCTTTGGCAAGGACTACCTCTGCAAGGGATATTCTAGGTATTTTTTCCTGATGACAGTTACCACCTTATAAAGCGCCTAAAAATGTATGAGGCTGTATATAGAGATGAAAGTGAACAAAATGGGCCAGCTGGCTCCATCAGGACAATGGAGGTTGGATTTCCAAGCTGCTTGTCTGCTTCGTTCTGGTGAAGGAGGCAGCAGAAGGAATGCTGGGCAAGTTGGCCCTTTGATTTTGCGCCCAGGTGTTTTTGGACTGTATCTTTCATCAGCCCCAACTGGTATGGCCATTGTTCAACAATCGTGGCAGTTGTCGTCCAATAACATTGGTGTGTCTGTGAGTGAAATTGCCTATCTCTTGATAAAAGCATAAGACAGAGCCTGCCTGCAGGCTTATACTGTAACAGACACAATATTAAAGGAAATGGGCAAGGGAGGCTCCCCCTGCCCGCATAAGGTAAAGGTAAAGGTACCCCTGCCCGTACGGGCCAGTCGTGTCCGACTCTAGGGTTGTACGCCCATCTCACTTAAGAGGCCGGGGGCCAGCGCTGTCCGGAGACACTTCCAGGTCACATGGCCAGCGTGATGAAGCTGCTCTGGCGAGCCGGCACCAGCACAGCACACGGAAACACCGTTTACCTTCCCGCTATAAAGCGGTACCTATTTATCTACTTGCACTTAGCGGTGCTTTGAATTGCTAGGTGGGCAGGAGCTGGGACCGAAAGACGGGAGCTCACCCCGCCGCGGGGATTCGAACCGCCGACCATGTGATCGGCAAGCCCTAGGCGCTGAGGTTTTACCCACAGCGCCACCCGCGTCCCTTTTCCCTGCCCCCATAATGCCTAATAATTCAGGAACATATGGCAAAACTGATGGGCAAGAGATTCAGCGGGGTTGGGAGTGTACTCCTATATTCAATACATAATTGTCTTCTGGAACATACTACCACTAAATGTTGTGATGACCACTGGTATAGATGACTTCACAAGAGATTAGACTAATTCACTGAGGTCGGAGAGGTTTATCCACAGCTGTTAATGTTAGCCCTATTGAGTCTACAGGAATTGGGTTGGAAACTGGCTAAGCCCATTGAACTTAGGCCCCTTTAAAATTAATGGGACAAGTCAGCCATGGCTTAGCTGAAGCCCCATTGAGTTCATTTGGAACTAAGTGAAAGCGAGTTAGTCTGGATCCAATAATTGTTTGCATCATCAATGCTCATGATTATAGAGTTTCTCCACTTGAAAGAACTCTTACAACATCAGGTTGAAGTCCTGTTGCATCATCTGTATTTCTGAACTTACACATTTCTGGGACTGGCTGTCCCATTTCCTTGTCTAGATTTTTTATTTTCTTTCAACTCCTGCATGGGGCAGACATTCTGTGATGCAGTGATCTTCTAGACTCTTGAACAAACAGCTCAGCTTCCTTAGTATCCGAACAAGTCATCGGGAAACTATGACTAAGATCAGCAAGAGAAGAGGGGGAGGGAAGATACAATCAATAGGGCAGCTCGCAACAGAATTAATGATAATAATAATGATAAAGCGATAAAACACCAGACATTAAAAACTTCCCTAAACAGGGCTGCTTTCAGATGTCTTCTAAAAGTCAGATAGTTGTTTATTTCCTTGACATCTGATGGGAGGACATTCCACAGGGCAGGCACCACTACCGAGAAGGCCAAAGGTAGTCTATAACAATCAGCATAAACTTAAGCACTTTTATTCTTTTGAAAGGTGGAGCTAAAATATTAAACAGGTATACAGGCAACTTCCAATTTACGCAGGGGTTACGTTTCAAGGCACTGCACATGTAAGTGAAATTGCATATATTTGAAACACCATTGGCAAATGGTCAGGGATGCTGGGAGTTCCAGTCCAAGAGCATTGGGGGGCCACCATGTTGGCTACCCCAGAGTACAGGATAACTTGGACAATATGTGTATCAAATTCCACCTTTCTGTATGGTTTTAAAGCACCTTAACTGCTACATTCCTCCCAGACCTACTGGCTCAGGAAGTTACATAGACAGGAAGTTACATATATATCCCACTTGTGGACATGGCTATGTAATTAACTGGGGTTTATTGGGCTTTATGGTGGAATAGACACGCACATTTGTAGCCACTTTAAATGTGATGGGTATGATTTCGATCTCTTAATTCAGTATTGAATTTCTGGAGACCTTGGTTTTTCCAGGCATGTCTTTGTCTCTATTCAGCTCTTCTTGAAAACCAGTGTGGTCACAGGAGCCATAGGGCACGGGCTGGGGGACCCTTTTCAGCCTGAGGGCCCTCAGGAGCAACCTTCCAGGGGCCACATGCCAAGGGTGGCTGGCACTAGGGACAAAAGTGGGCAGAGTAATGCATGTGTACAGTAGTTACTTTCCAGCCATGCAAAAGCCAGGGGTTTCTATGCAAGCACACCTCTCCATTCAGCAAAGCATAACAGCTAGGCAAAAGCACTTGAGGAGGATGCCCTATGCAGAGCAGGGCCTGGGAAGTTACAGAGGTGTGTCCTGGGAAACAGCATAGCTTGGGAAGAGTCCCGAAAGCTAAATAGAGATTCCCGGTCTTAGTGATACAGCATTGGATTTGGACTGGGGAGACCATGAAATTCTCTGGATGGTCTTGGGCAAGTTGCCATGCTTTACACCTAACCCAATAGTCTTTTTAATTTTTTTAAAGGTGTTTAATATTTAAAAAATCTTTTAAAATACAGTAATTTTTTTAAAATATACAAGGCCGTTTACAATCTCTTCCTCTTTTAATCCTTGCAGCTCTTCTTGTTCTGTATTTATACATTTGTTGTTAACCGAATTTTAAATATGGTTTTATTTCTTGTTGTGCTCCATGCTTAGAACTTTTGTTTCAGGGCAGGCTATAAATACTGCAAATTAAAAAATGGAAGACTGAGAAGAGACAGAGATAGAACAAGAATTGTAGACCGGCAGAGAGATATAATTGCAGGCGGCAACCATTTTGTGCACATCCAATTAACACATGGGTCCTTTTGGATCCGGATGAGGGCAAAATGGGAGTGGGTTGTAATGGGTTGGGGTGGGCTTAGGCATGCTCCACTGACATGCACATGAGCCAGGAAAGGAAGCTGCCCACAAAATGGTCACCTCTTGTATATATAATTCTTTTTTTTGCTTCCCCCGGCAGCCATCTTGTGCTGGCATCCAGAGAACCTCGATCAGGAAAAGAGTATTAGTACCTCATTTTTTACCAAAAAAAGAGCACTGAATATCTCTCTCTCTCTCTCTCTCTCTCTCTCTCTCTCTCTCTCTCTCTCTGTGTGTGTGTGTGTGTTTGCAAGATAGATAGATAGATAGATGATAGATAGATAGATAACATAAAAAAATAAATGTGGGTTCCAGATGGAGTTAGAGGCAGGTCATTGATCTGGAAAGGTTGAAATCACTACTGTGGATGACTCAATATCAGATATCCTGTTTCTTCATTTCTTTAACTTTCCATGGAAACAACTGGACAGAATTTCTGTGTCTATACTGTTGCTACTTCCTGGAATAATTTTAAGGAAAAAGAGGCTGGCTGTTCCACTTGGGTATCAAGCACATCACACAGATTCCAAGCCTATGATTTACGCAATCTTTTGGCATTGCGGTTGTCATGAGCCAAAGGCATCCCTTGGCCTCAAAGCAACAAAGATTTATATGTCAACAATTTATAAATCTTTCTGAAACTGAAAGAAATGCAAGTGTTTCTTTTAAAAAACAAACACAGTTAACTAAACTAAACATGTGGAAAATACGTTAGCTTATTAAAAAGGAAGGAGACCATTTCTCAGTGGTTAAAGTGCATACTTAACATGCTGTGTGTGAGTGAGAGAGAGAGAGAGAAAGAAAGAGAGAGAGAGACTGAGACTTGGGCAAGACCACCTAGTAATCTTCATAGCTGAGATATGAACCTAGAATTCAGTTGCAGGTTGACAGCCTGCTCATCATAGCACACTAGCTGTCAGTTAATCTTGTGAGTGGGAAAACTCCCTTAAAATTTTACCCTGTCTTTTGCTCTCCTTCATTGGAAGTCTTCAAGCAGAAGCTGGATAAGCCCATTTGTTAGGAGTGTTCTGCATTTTCTGCGTGTAGCAAATGATCTGGAAACTCCCTTCTACCTCTTTCATTCTATTATCTTTTGTAGTTTCTTAGCCCTGCAGAATTTTTGTTCTTCAGTAGATATGTTTTGGTGCCGGGCATCTCAAAAGCTCCTACAGTACAGTGGCTTCTTCATTGGTTGCATCTACTTAAGGAAAGCACACACGCACTAACTGCTTACTGCCTGGATTACTTGTTTATGAAAGCACAGTGATTCATGCTGATTGGCACTGCCATTCCTAGGCATCAGAACTAGTTTGTGCTTGATTCAGATCCACAGGTTTTCCTTCAACTCGAACTGTTTCTGGCACAGGATCCATCTTGAGCACTGCTCAACAAGTACATAGGAGTGGGAGAGTGGTTTGAATCACTACTCATGTCCTTTATTGAAGGGTTGTGTTTGTGCATCAAAGGTGGCTTTGTTCTTGAATCTGAGAGGTCTGTAGATGCACTGAAATTAAGTTAGACATGTCTATTAAGTTTAGTGGGTCTACTCTTGAGTAGGACTAGCATGAGATTCAACCCATAGGTTTATTATGGGTTTGCTAAATTCTTAGGGTTTGTTTGAGAGAGCTAAATGATGAGTCCAAACCATAGTTTAGCTCAGTGTAGTGCAACAGCAAAATGACAGGGGAGCAGTAAAGTGTCTGCAATAAGTAAGTAAGCAAGCAAACAAATAAAACAACCTGCCATGTCACCTCACAGTTGAAGCCTATAAGAAAACTCCAGTTCTTTGACAATTCCCTGTGTTTTTCATCATGGTCTCTATGCGACCCCATGAAATTCATCAGAGATGGCAGTTTAAGCCAGCTATACTGAAGTATATATCTCCTTTGTTTCCTAAATACTGCAAATGCAAATCACTTCTCATCTTGAGCATTCTATATGGACTTTGCGGTCTTGGGACCAACTTGTTCATCAAACTCCTGGCAGCCTAAATTACTTCTTAAAGTTTGAGAGAGTGCGTATCATTTGAGGCACTCATTAGGCGAAAGGGAAAACGCTCCCCCTCCCAGAAATGTTCCACTGGTATTTATTGCCTCCTGGTGCTCTTATGTTTTTAGATAACATCTCCTGAGCAAAGCAGACCCTAAGCATGCTGCTTTTATATTCTTCAGTGTTTGTAATGTTGCAACCATTGATCACCAAAGGATCTTGGGTCTCTGGCTTCCTGTGAGAACGAGATAATTGCTCTCTAGCAGGTTGTATATGACGTTGGTTATCAGGAGAAACCCCTGGGACTTCAATCGCAAGAGTGGAATGATATTGTGGGTAAATGAATAAACAGAAGGTTATCCAGCTTCCTGCAAAACAGTTGCCTTTGTTTGAAGGAAGTGAGGAAAAGAAGGTGCCTTTCTTTCCTCCCCTTTTTTCCCATACACTGTGTGCAAATACGGAAATTATAACACAAAAAAATATTATTTAGGAAATACCACTTAAGAGGTTCTCAAGCCAGGAAGAAATTATTGTGATTGCAGAAAAACAAAAAACCACCCCCAAAATAAAAACTACCATAGCCTCTCAAAAGTAAAAATATGATACTGTGTTGTGTGTCTTTAAATATCTGTGGTATTTCAGCAGGGATTTTCTATGCGTGCCATAACAACATAGCGCAGCCTGGTGCCCTTCGGATTTTTACACTACAGTTCCCAGTCGACTAGGCTATAATTTTTAATTCTGGTATGCTAGCTTTCTGTTTCCAAGGAAACCGTTTCATTAAGCAATGACCTCTCCCACCTGTTGCACAGTCCATCTCGCACACTTCAAGATCCTATCACCTTATTCTGCTGTAGGATTTCTGCCTGGAGTTAGAATGGTGTCCAACACTATAGCTTTTGGTTGGCGAGTTTCTCACAGGACTGACTATGGTTGGTGGGGAAAGTATTTGCACTTTTTTCCAAGGCTAATGTGGAGAGTGTATTGGGGTGAAATTAACCTTGGTTGGGGCTGGGACCCTGTGGGCACCAGGGAAGGCCTCTGAGGGCACATGGGCATCCATGGGCACTGTGATGGCAACGTATGTATACATTGGAGGAATTCGGAAGGTATCTGTGCATTTCTTACCACTTTCCTGCGCCAAGCCTTGCTTGCACAGCAAGGTCCTACTTTTATGTTTAACTGTAACCTGCATTTTATTTTTAACAATTGTGACTCACACCTGCTTGCAAAGATGTCATGGAGACCCCTGCAAGGAGTGGAGGCTTGCACTGATGCAGAAGGGGCTGCAGCTTGCACCCGGGCTGCCTTGGCTTCCCTATATAAATCGCGAAGCTGCCTGCCACATGTGCAAATGCCGATCTCTGCCAAATGGGTGGGATTCATCTTCAGAGGCCTAAGACTTGCTGACAACTTTAATGTTTGGCTATCTGGTGTGTGTTTGATCCTGCTGCTTTGTAACGGTGGAACAAAAACAGGAGGGAAGAGATCCAGTGCGACATGCACAGGACACCTTCCACCACTTACTTGCTAATCCCAAATAAACATCAAAGGATTCCCCCACTCCCTTTGAGATTCAAGATTTGGTTGTGAGTCTTGGGGCATTTTAAATATTGCTAAGATTCATACGCGTAATAAATCAGTGATTTCTTAGCACTGACACATAGTCCTTCCTGTTCTTTTCATACCCTGCTTTTAAATGAAGACAGGCTGTGTTGCTTCACCAGTGCTACCCCTACCTAAACTTAGCATGTACGTATGTCTGTGTTTGTTGCTTAGTTAGCACAGATGGGGGTATCTTTGTTCATCCCCTCCCCCAACAAGTATAAAATAGTAGAATACTTCATAAACCTTTTCTTATGTTTCTCTTTCACATTGATTTGGGCAAATGGTGTCTTGCAAAGAACTATATTTTTCATGACTAAACCCTTATTGGGAACAACTTCTTCTTCTTCTTCTTCTTCTTGATGTGCTAAGCTAAATCTCTTTTATCTCATTTGTTTTTCCTGCAGCCAACCGGGTACATGGAAAACTCAATTTCCTACAGCTCAATTGAAGATGTTCAGCTGCTCTCTTGGGAGAATGCCCCTAAGTATTGTTTACAGCTCACGATCCCTGGAGGCACAGTCTTGTTGCAGGTACAGTAACCGCAAAAAACAAAACAAAAACAACCTCTGCTCCTTGCTTTCCAGTGCTGAATTCAATTTCTCTGTTTGGTGAATACGAGGATGAACTGATGATCATTGCCTGTGATTGGCTTTTGTTATTTACTAACAGATTTGTGCCAGGATGAGAAAGCTTTTTGACCCTTTGGGGAAGATTTTGGTTGCCCTGAGATAACAGTACCAAGTAAACATCTATCTGTAGCTGGTGCAGAAAGAGTTTACCATTAAACAGAGATGATTTCGACCATGCAGTTTGAATTCCTAAATTGATGAAGAGGGTAGTGTGAAGGTGAACAGAGTTGGGACATGCACCCCATCCCTTACAAAGCACATAGCCATATATTCATACACATCTGTTTCATACCCAAGACACACACCCGTTCGTTCCCCCCGCCCACACTCTAGTCGCTCTCTCTTGCACGCAAGCACACATACACCTATTCATTCACACAGACTTTTGCTTTTCCTGCCCAGCTGCAATCTCCAAGAAGACTGCCACACCACTGCATGTGTAGCAGTTACCCTTGCAGAAATCCTTCCATTGGACTCTCTGGAATTTTTTTTTCCAGGCCTCATTGCTGAGCATGGGCAGGGACAGGTGGGGAAGCTGTGGGCCACGTGGGGATGCCCTCCTGCCAGTAACTGGTCCACAGACCACAGGATGAAGCTTTCTCTACTTGGCAGAATTTCAGCCATCAAAATGAATATTGTTTTTATTCCAGTCAATCCTGATTGATTAGCTGCCTCTAAGAATGGAAAAAAATATCTCTAAATTTATCTGGCAGGGGGGAAAGCTATGAATTAAATATAAGATTTTGATATATACAAAAGAAAGAGGAAGTTTTGCCCTGCCTGACTGCAATTATGTTATGAGGCATCCTGTTTGTGTTGGTTAAGGGAATGGATTGTGTTGGAAAATGCATACATTTTAGATCTGGAAGGTTATGATTTAAAATTTGGCTGGCATGCATGTTGTTGGTATGGGAAAGCTAAAATTTATAAAAGTTTTATAAACCATGTCATTAGAAGAAATTTGTATCGAGTCTGGGAGAAATATAACACTTTGTTAGAAAGAAAAACACTGTTATGGTTATCCCTGATTGAAGCAATTACAGTTAAGAGAATCAACATGGATAGACAATGGGCCACATATAGAGACTTGTTGGACACAGGGAGTGAACCCAAATTGAAACCAATAGAAGATTTAAGGAGCCAAGTTACAGATTGGTTACAATACCACCAGTTATACAATATGTTTAAATTGGATAAGAAATATGGGTTTTTGGACCAAAGCTCACAATTTGAAAGAGAGTTAATACAGAATAAGGATAAATCAGTGTCTAAAATGTATAAATTACTACTGGAATGGGAAGCAAAAGATGAGCTGGTTAAAGCCTCAGTGACACACTGGGCAATGGATACAGGGCACAACATAGACCTAAATTTTAGGAGAAACTTTGGAAGAATGATTTGAAATTTACTGCATTCTATACTTTGAAAAAGAACTATATAAAATGATTCATAGATAGTATCTAACACCAAGTAGATTGGTTATGAGGTATAAAGCAGAATCAGATCTGTGTTGGAAATGTAATGAAAGGGAGGGAACTTCTTTCATATGTGGTGGGCATGCAAAAAGTTTAAAGAATATTGGGAAATTATTTACAATGAAATGAAAAAAATGTTTAAAACAACTTTCCCAAAAAGGCTGGAGGCATTTTTGTTAGGGATAGTACAGTCGGAAGTTCCCAGGTATCAGAGAAACGTCTCTACGTATGCAACAATGGCAGCTCGTGTTCTGTTAGCCCAAAAATGGAGAGTGGTCTTAAATTGATAGAATATACGGAACTAGCAGGTTTAGTGAATAATTAAGAGAACAAGAAGAATATACATTTAAAGAGGAATGAAAATCTTTGCTGATATTTTCCATATAAATGAAAGTGTACACATCTGAAAACGCTGGTAACATTAAGATAAGGTTACCAGATTTTTTTCAATGAATCCGGGGACACTTTTCAACTTCAATGGATTTTGTATGGGGACTACTTTGTAAATCCAGGGACTGGCCCCGGGAAACGGGGACATCTGGTAACCTTACATTGAGATAAATTCAACAGTTTAACTAATAAGATGTAAAATTGGAGAGCTGACAAAAATGGACATAGCAGAATATGCAGGAATAATAGTTAAATAAATGAACCAGGGAAAGGGAACAAGGGAAGTCATGGATTATATGGTATTATGTAAACATTTATTTTGAGATGTTAAAATAAAGACTTAATAAAATATATATATATATATTTTAAACGTAACTGGGCCACAGACCAGAGGTTCCACCCACCCTGACTTAGCAGGTCAGGGAAAAGATTAGGATGGGACCTTCTCCTTGACATGCTCAGTGTCAAGGGAATGCCAGGGAAATGTAACACTCCTACCATCAAAACTGTTCTCATCCCACACAGGCAGTCTAAATATCTCCACCCCTAAACATGTCAAATGCTATAACTATCAAGTTTCAATTACCAGATGTTATCTAATATTAGTTAATACTGCATACCACTCATCAAATATTGTCAAAGATCATATACTTGGTGTTCTGAACTATCTTCTGGGGAAGCCGAAGAAGCATCTTAGGGGCCGGCAAACTTTATCAGCAGGGGGCTAGTCCACTGTCCCAGGGACCTTGTGGGGGGCCAGACTATATTTTGAAAAGGGGAAAAAAAGAACAAATTCCTATGCACACTGCACAATGTATTTGTAGTGCACAAAAAAACAAGAAAAACAATACAATAATTAAAATGAAGAACGATTTTAATCAACATAAACTTTTAAGCAAGGACACATGTAAAAACACCAGGCAGGCCCCACATATAATTCAGAGATGCATTTTAAATTTAAAAGGTAAGCCATATCCCCCACCGACTCTCCCCTCCCTTCTCCACAGCACCAGACAAGCCCTGGTGACTGCTTACCTGTGTCTCTTGCGAGCGGCAGGGGCGGGTGGTGGTGGCGGCAGCGGGATGATGAACGGCGCGAAAGGGCTGGCTCTGGAGTGGCGCTGCTTAAAATGGCGCTCAGCCAACTGCAGCTCAACAAAGCCCAGCCCCCTTCCTCCTCTAGGCAGGGCGTGGAGAAGCCAGGAGGAGGGAGGGAGGAGGCGCCGCCGCAGTGTATGTGTGTGGGGGGGAATGGCGCATCCCGATCCGAATCAGATTCACGCCAATCCACACAGCGATTCCCGGACCGTCTGCGGGCTGGATCCAGAAGGCATTTGGGCCTGATCTGGCCCATGGCCCTTAGTTTGCTGACCCCTGCTTATGAAGAACAGTCACTGGAAATTGAAGGAAGGGAGACTGCTCTTGTGCTCAGGTCCTGCTTGTGAGTTTACCCCATAGCCATCTGATTGGCTACCGTGAGAAGATGATGCTGGATTAGGTGGGCCACTGGCCTGATCCTGCAGAGCTCTTAAATTCTTAACATCTCATTCAATACCATTCACATATCAATTGTAGTCAAGAAATAAAATTCCAGATCTGCTCCAAGTTATTTCCAGAATAACTTGGAAATAACTTTTTAAAAATGATTATATAATGATTTCACACTTTAAAAAAAAATCCTAATCCTTCTGCATTCTCATTTTTCCCCCTAGTTTGATTTTTTTTAAGGGGAGTTGTTGGGATAAAGAGGGGACTGTTTATGGTGAAAAACGATAAAACAACCTTTAATTCAAAGCCTCTGGCCAAGTATAAAGGGAGTTTGGCAGGCCTGGTAGATTTTTATCTGCTGCGGACGGCCGTGTTTTGTTGCTGTTGTTCTGAAAGCAAATTAATAGCAGTCGTGAGAAATGGGCACCAGAAAAGGAATGATTTGCTCAGATGTTTTCCTCTTGGGGACCTGAGGTCATAATATTGTTTCATCAGCACCGATAATGGAACTGAATGGATTCTGGGCTGCCATGAATGTTTATGTTGGACTCCTCTAGCAGAGGCTGAATGGGGCTCCCATACAGAATAGCTGGCGTCGCAGCGCAGACACAATTGCTCCCGTATGTTTTCACTCAGAGCTGTTGCGTCTGGATCCACGATGCGTGACCGTCTGCGGATGCAGCTAAAAGAATGGGTTTTCCCTTTGCAAGTGGGTTCTGCTGGATAGAATCCCGGTGCTCGACAAGCCAGGAGTAGAACACTAAAATAGAAGCCAATTACTTGGGGAATTCAGATGGAAAAGCTATATTTAAGCCATGACACATTGAAGAAGGTAATTAGGCAAAGGTATGTTAGACAAGGAACGCCACAGCTTCTCTTTCTCTGTGGCAAAATGGAAGGTAAGGGTGAGACTCTGGACGTCAAGTCAGAATTCTGTGTTCCTCTACACATCACAGTGTGCATGCACTATGTATCTCAAGAACCGGGAGCCTCAGGCCCTCCAGGTTTTTCTTTCTGGCCTTAGAGGTACAATTTTCATGCCTTGCTCTTGGCACTGTTGCCTCTGGCTCTGCTCATCATTGTCATGTCAACTGCAGAAGGTTGCTGGGAAGGGAATGAGGCCCTTGGGGTGGAAGAGGTTCACCCCTGAGATAGAGAAAGAGAAGCTTTGGGTTGAAGCCAACTGATTTCTACTCAGAGTAGACCCATTAAAATTAATGGGCCTAAGTTAGTTGTGTCCATGTGGCCTGTTAAAACAATTGGGAGGTCAAATTCTTAAGAAATCAATTTGTATTTTAAGATGTAGTAACACAATACAAACATCAGACTTTAGATTCAAGGACTAGACTATTTCAATGTTGTTGGTTTTTTTTTTTTTAAAGTGACAAAATCGATTTTGAGGAAGAAGCATAGCTCAATGGTAGAGCATCTTCTTAGCATGCAAATGTTCCCAGGTTCAGTCCTCAGCATCTCCAGGTAGGGCTGGGAAGATGACTCCTGCCTGAAACCCTGGTAAGTCACTGCTAGTCAGTGCAGGTATTAATAACCTAGATCAGGCATAGGCAACTTCGACCCGCCCGATGTTTTGGAATGGTCAGGGATGATGGGAATTGTAGTCCCAAAACATCTGGTGGGCTGAGGTTGCCTATGCCTGACCTAGATGAACCAATAGTCTGGCTTGAATTTGGTTTGCTATTGTAGCTTAGGCACAAGTGTAGGTATAAAATGATCTCAGGAACATTAACCTCAGAGGCTTGGTGTTGTTCCTTCTCCACATTGTGTTACTGGTTCTCTGTTGATCAGAGAGGGCCTCAGTTCTCTTTGATCACCTCCTCCCTTTGCCCTTCATATGCAAGTTTCTAGTCATATCTACTTCTTGCCTCCCTTGCCTTGCTCACGGGTAAGCACTTTGTCCCCAGCAGTCTACTACTCCTGAGAACTGGGCCCTCTAGCTCAAGGTAAGAGCTTAAGAAGAGTTTGGCTGCTGGATCGCTAAAGGCCCATCTTGTCCCATATCCTGTTCTCAGAGTAGCCAATCAGATGCCTGTTGCATAAGCTCCCAAACAGGACCTGAGTGCAGCAGAACTCAATCTTCCCTCTTCTTCAGCCATTCCTGTCATAACACCTTCCCCAGTGGTACCTTGGGTTACAGACGCTTCAGGTTACAGACTCCGCTAATCCAGAAGTAGTACCTCGGGTTAAGAACTTTGCTTCAGGATGAGAACAGAAATCGTGCAGCAGCAGCGCAGCAGCAGCGGGAGGCCCCATTAGCTAAAGTGGTGCTTCAGGTTAAGAACAGTTTCAGTTTAAGAATAGACCTCCAGAACGAATTAAGTTCTTAACCCGAGGTACCACTGTATAAGAGGCCTTGGCAAGGTGGGGGAGCTGCTCCATGGACCCCACAAGTGCCACATGACATTCCATTACATAGTGAGTTTACATGGTATTAGGGGTGGGTTCTGACTTCCGGGAAGGGTGGTATCTCAATGGTAGAGCACCTGCTTTACATGCAGATGGTCTTAAATTCAATCTCCAGCATTTCTAGCTAGGACTGGGAGTGTTCCCTTTCTGAAAGCCAGGAGAACCACTGCCGTTTAGAGAACACTGAGCTGGAAAGACCAAAGGTATGACTAGCTATTATGGCAACTTCCTAGGTTCCTATGGCTATGTAAAATACACCTCTCACTATCAAATGTACCTTACACAGGGAAGTAGAAACTTGCGGTGAGGAAGTGCCTGTGACATGGAAAATAGTCACACATGTATGGCTATTCTGAGATGAGTGTGCATCCTATTTGCAGTATAAGCCTAATACATCCGACATACCATGCAGGGTTGTTGTAGATAATATATATGGTTCATTTTGAACACTTGAAAAAGCTGCATAAATGTTAAGGATTTGTTGTTGTTGTTGTTGTTGTTGTTGTTGTTGTTGTTGTTGTTGAACTTACCTTTTTGCTTCAGGGCTGTTTAGGAAGAAAACTGGGCTTAAAGAAAGCAAACCTGCAGTTTTTTCCCTTTGGGTGTTTGCTTAAACTGGGTTCTAAATTTGGCTGAGTTATACCCTATGGTGTTGCTATTTTTTTAAAGTCTATTCCTGGTAATCAAGTATACCCAGAAGGAAAAACAAACAGAACAGAAATTCCTGATAAGCATAACAATAGCTGCAGATAATGCGCAGCTCATTGGTTTTTGAACAGCATGGCAATTTATTTATTTATTATTTTGTCAAAAGAATCTTCCAGGGTAAATTCAGGGAAAATGTTTATCTAGATTAGAATACAATTACGTGCATGTACCTTCATCTCTGTGTCCCCTTATTTTAGCTCCTGTTTTCTATTTTAGGCTCTAGTCCTGATATCCACCTTTCAGAATTTCCTTCCTTTGCATAGTAAATATCCTTTACAGTACTATATTACAAGGGTTGTGCAAAACCTGTTAGTGCACCACGGCTTGCCCAAGCAAACAGGTCAGAGGAGATGCATAGTTTGCTAAATATAGGGGTCTATTTCTTGCTCTTGAAAGCTTGGTTTTTTCCCTTTTTGTAGTTTTTCAGGTTTCATAGGCAAAACAGAATAATTGCATACAGTTCATGATCAAACATTGCTTTTTGGCATTTTTTAAATTGAAGACTTTTGTTTTTTCTCTTATTGTGTTGCTTTGCTACCAACAAACTTAAGGCAGGTTACAAATATAAACCAACACAGAATTGGCAGGTGAAATATTATATTGGTGGGGAAACTGGAGAGGTGGAAACCTAAGATATTGATGGTGATGATGATGATAGAAGAAGAAAACGAATAAATTCATTGCTGTACATCCCTTTGGAATTTTTAGGCTGCACAGATTAAACTTGTCCATAATTTAATACAGGAGTAGGAGGGAGGTAGATCTGAATATAACTCAGATTCTTGGATGATTTCAAGTAGAGCAGCGTGGATTTCAGAAAATGGCAATAAATTACACTGCTGAAATGAGCTGTGAAGATTGGGAGACCAACAGTAGGGGAACCAGAGCTTATGACAGGCAGAGTCAGCTAATTCTGGTTTTGTCCCCTTCTTGCTCTCTGCTGAATTCTACAAAGGCAACACAGAAAGAAGAGGAAACTGACAGCCACTACCACCCATTGGATTGGTTGTAAGTAGAAGGCAGGCAGGCATGTGGGGGGGCTGGCTGAGAGCAGAGTGAGCTTGGAAGGGCAGTGCCTTATTTTCCCTGGTGGACAAATCTCCTGTGTAAATGAGGAAAGCTTGGGCTAACCTGCAGTGGAATTTTGCATGTGGAAGGACTGGGAGCTCCATTCTGTTCTGGTACTCAAGATACCATATTTTTCGCCCCATAGGGCGCACCTGCCCATAGGATGCACCTAGGTTTTTTTGGGGGGGGGAATAAAGAAAAAAAATTATTCCCCCCCCCAGGCGCGGGGCTGGGGCGGGGGAAGCCCGAGCTTCCCCCGACCCCAGCCCCCAGAACAGGCAGCTCTCCGCAAGCCTTGGGAGACCGACGCGACTTCCCGCCGGGCTCCCACGCCTTGCGGATATCTGCCTGAAGCCCAAACCAGGTCGGGGGACAGCGGGAAGGCGGCGTTCCACCTCCCCGCTGTCCCCCGAGCTTGTGGGGCTGGCGGCAGGGAGAAGCGCGCCCCAGGCTTTGAGATGCAGGCTGCTATCCGCAAGCCTAGGGAGCCCGATGGGAACTCCCGCGGACTCCCAAGGCTTGCGGAGAGCTTCCTGAAGCCTGGAGAGCGAGAGGGGTCGGTGCGCACCGACCCCTCTCGCTCTCCAGGCTTCAGGGAAAGCCTGCATTCGCCCCATAGGACGCATACACATTTCCCCTTCGTTTTTGGAGGGGGGAAAGTGCATCCTATAGGGCGAAAAATACGGTAAGTCCCCGTGCTCAGAGTTATTTAAGCCTAAATGTAGATCCCACAAGCCTGATGTCTGCCCACTTCTAATCTAGTGTGTGGTGGGACAAACAGCTACATTATTGTTGCTACAGCCAATGTGGCAAACGGGCCACACACCAAAAGAAAGGCAGCTTGTGTGCAAAAATGTATTGCTGATTCCTAACAGATTTCCCTCCCTCTCCCATCCCTCTTTTAGTTGTTGTTGAAGACTGCGACTGTTAAGATGGTTTACGCAAAGGGCGCTGTAGCAAAGATGACTGTGTTCTTTGTAACAATTTATTCCGTGCACAAACCATTCCTCGCAGTCCTCTTGAGTAATACAGATGTCAACAGAGGTTGACGCTGCAGCACGGTGGGAGTGCGGAGTCTAGCAATGCGGCTCATCTGTCAGAGGGCCTGTAGCATGCCGGGCTCTCTTGGTCTGCTTCCCACCAAGTCTGCACAAGCCAGCCCACTTCTCCACAGACTTCTCTGATGTTGCTCAGGCCCAGGGATGCATCAGGTTAGCTACAGTACGGCCGCATCATCTTATGCAGGGGTTCAGTTCCAAGGGCTCTGTGCATACAGGAAAATGAGTACACACACAAACTATCCCTGTGTGAGCATCCCTAGCTTTCCAGAGCCTGCGCTCTGTGTGGGCTTTGCCCACCCCCACGTAAGGCAGAGAGCTCTTTCCATACTTGGGAAAACCTGGCACAAAAAGAGCTTTTAAGCTTTCTGTTTTGCTTGCATTTAACTTGCAGGATTTCAACCACAAGGCCTTCAACTGCATATGGTTGAGATCGCGCAAATTAAATGTTTGTAAGATGTGATCATACTTTACCAGTTTCCTTCTCCCTGCATCACATTTCAAGCCAGGATACTACCACCATGGGCCACGCTTTTCCTGATCCTGGAGTCAGCTGTTCCTGGAGAGCTAACATTTCCTGCTGTATCACTCCTAGATCTGTTATGTACTTTCCGTCTGCCTAGCTCAATCCTGGGGGTGCTAAGACTGCTGCCCTGTGCTCCCAGATAGTCTTTTCACCTGCCTCCTCTCTCACACACCAACGCTCCTGTTCCTCTTTGCCGTGGGCACCACCCTTAGGGACTGTGGCATTAGGCCACTATGACTAGGCCAGTATTGGCTACAGCCAAATTTCCAGGGGGAAAGCACAGAGTCTTGTGTTGTTTGAGGGTAGCATCATGTGGACTGTGCAGATTAAATGGGGATGCAGACAGCTGTAAACACATAGCATATTCTGGTTTGGACAAGTCCTTAATGTTTTTAAGCAGTAGGATGGGGTTTATAGCTGCTGATTTCTTGGGTGCTGTTCTCACTTTGCTTTTATTATTTGGTGTATTTTAGATGCAATAAGTTTAATTCTACTTACGTGCGTCTTAATAGAGCCAGTGGTTCACTAAAATCAGCAATGCTAAGATGATTGTGGTGTTAGCACTTGTGTGAAGAGTTGCTGTGCTTATTTAGCATACATTTAAGTTTGAAATTAAATTGCGATAGATGCACTTTTTTCATTTCATTTCCATTTAACTCCCAACATTTACAGTGTTCCTAAGTTCTGTCAGACCCATTGAAGTTGATAAACCTATCTTAGTTGTGTTCATTAGCTTCAGTGGGTCTCCTCACTGAGTAGGATTAGAAGGCTATCATTGACTATAACCCAACGTGCTGCCACTGCTGTTGTACTTGGAATTGTAGCTGAGAAACAATTATGCTCCACTGGATTGGAAGCATTATAGGTTGAGGTAGAAGGGCATTAGCTGCATTTCATGGTAGCCAGCTCTTTAGAAAGGGTAAGTGTGGCCATGGAAGGCCTGGGAAGTGTTTTACAACTATAGCAAAGGCTGGTGCTGCAGTTCCGCCTTTACTTAACTGCTGGCTTTGAAAGTGATCACATGCAAAGCAGGAATTGTCTCCTCTCAGAGCTTTTAGAGAACAGTCCTTCCTGCACGCAAAGGACATGTTCTGAAGCTAGCAGAAATCCAGGAGTGGATGTGCAAGGGTAATTGTTTCAACCAAATGAAAGAATGGGGTGGCTTCCAGCTTTTAAAAACTCTGTGAGTGATTGGCTTGTGCTTTGGTTTAATGGTGTGTAGCATTAGTAGAATCTAAAGCTTGCATTTATATTGGTTTTCTCTCTCTTTCTTTATATTGTAGGCTGCAAACAGTTACCTGAGGGATCAGTGGTTTCATTCATTGCAATGGAAGGTAAGCTCTTTGTATTCTGTAAATCGAATAAGGGACTAATGCAAAAACAAAGTTGGGCAGCAGATCACTTCTGCTGGTCAAAACTAAGATTGATTCACCAGGATTGTAATTTTTTCTTTAGTGTATGGTATTATTTAAGTAATGGCTGGAATTCTGTGGCGTTTTTAAAATTCTGATCATTCCATCTATCTGTAGATTTATGAAATGTAAAGATTTTATAGAACTACAGGCAGTTTTATATATATGCAGGGCAGGGCATTGGATGTTGGGTAAATTAAAATGGCAGCCAGGCAGTCAGCCACTGTGGTTGGGAACTGAACTCTGTTCCCATTCAAAAGCAGTAACTCCTGCCCCACTGCTAAAACAGCTACCCAGGAGAACTCAGGAGGGAGGATGGTGAGTGGTGGTGCAGCCAGGTCATGTCAGTGAAGGGTCCTTCTAGGGCCCTTGTACAGTGCCTGACCTTGCCAGCTGTTGGCACCAAGCCTGTAGTAAATACACAGATGTTACAAGACCCCATATGTTTCCATAGTGAACCTGACCCCCATCAGTGGCTCCTCCCTTGAAACTTCCTGTCACTCAGGAGGAAGAGAGCATTGTTTTAGTGATGCACAGCCAAAAAAAAAAGGGGGGGGGGAGAAAGGCTTGACATTTTTCACAGATGAGGCACTTGTTTTTGGAGACTAATCCTCCTACATTGTAGACATTATCCATGTAATAGGAACTGGGTCTTCCATAGAAGCTTCCTAAATCGCCTCTGCCTGCCCCACTTATATTTAATAATAGGAGAAAACATTACAAGTTTCTGCCCTCCCCCCCATGCCCCCTTAAATCAAGACCAATGTATTTTATATTCGGGCATTTTATTGCCAGCAAAGAGTTGTTAAGGTTGAGCTGTTTATCTTGGCGGAGGGCTGGCATGTTTCAGAGAGCAGGGGGCAGCGTCACAGCCAGGACATTAATCTGAGAGTTTCCAGAGAATGTGTCTTAAGGCATCAGCGCACAGACAACGTCCAGGGGAACGAAAGTGGTCCTTTCCGTAAGTCTTCCAGACAGCCTCCATCCTCCGCTAAACACTGAGCTGCTTGAAGCTGGAAGAGAAAATGGTGACGGGTCCATTAATTTCAGTGGCTATATTCTGTGTAAAACATGGTTGAATATCACCCCATACATTGAAAGCATTTCCACACCCCACCCAACTCCTGGGAATCCTGGGAACTTTAGTTTATCCCTTAAAGAGCTATGATCCCCAGTCCCCTTACCAAACTACAGTCTGCTCACTCCTGGCTTAGACTGCATCAGGACCTCAGCTCCTTTCAGGAGACTGTGGTTGTGATCCTAACCCCATTTACCTGGGAGTAAGACCATCCTGTTCTCTTAGTGGCCAACTCGATGTCTCCAGGAAGTCCTCAAGCAGAACCTGAAAGCAACAGCAGCTCTCCCCACTTGCAGATGCCAGCAACTGGTATAGGTTAACCAGTAACTCATTTATTCAATACCAGAAGAGGTTCCCCACTCTGCCAGCACAGCTCTTCCCTTGCTTGCACCTGTTGCTGGTTAAAGAAAGTACCAAACTACATTATAATAGTCACATATAGTTTGGCCTTACAACGCAGCAGTAAAAATATCCACAATAGCAATAAAACAGCACCATGAAAAATACCAGGAACAGCATATTTTTTAAAAACCTTGTCTTCCAGATGGTTTGAACTACGACTCCCATCAGCCCAACCAGCAGGTTGGCATAGGCTGCTCTGGAGGCTGCAAAATGCTAACTCAAATAAACAGTCTTAAGACCCTGTTTAAAAACTGGGCAAAGGAGGGGCCAAACAAACTTCTCTAGGGACACGCTTTCACATTGGTAATAAATCCATCTTTAAGTGTGGCGGCGCTTGCACTTTAAAACTCCCTGCATACTGACACCAGGCAACACATTTGCCATGTACTCTTTTCAGTACCTGTTTAGGCAAGCCTATCCAGACATGTAGAAGTTACGTGTGTTGTATTTCTTTTTTGTTGTTTAGTCGTTTAGTCGTGTCCGACTCTTCGTGACCCCATGGACCAGAGCATGCTGCTTATTTTAATCATATTTTGAATATTGTTAAATACCTGTTTTTATTGATAATGTTAATGCTTTATTTTATATTTTTGTAAACCATTTAGAGGTTACAATCAGGTGGCATATAAAATTTGTTAAAGAAACAAATGTATTCAGGCACTGCAGGTGAAAGGGCCCTTTCTAACTAGCTTTCTAACTAGCTGTTCTTTGGCTGGTAGGGAGAAACAGGAAGGTCCTCAGAAGCCGTGAGAATATTCTGAGCTCATCCTTGCAGGTGGAGGTGGTTACTGAGGTGATTATTTCTAGGCCACTTTGAGCAGTGGTGCCATCAGATTAGGACTTTGGGGGCACAGGCCCCATTCAGCAGAGTAAACAGGAGGCCCTTAAACACAGCACAGCTGACTTACTCCATTTTGTGGCAAGTGAACAAGTAATGTTATAATCTAAAGAGCCTTTAAGGACATTAAGTCTAGAATCTAAAATTAACCAGCAGCTTTGCTGATGAGGACTTCAGAAATTGAAGCAGGAAATAAATAGGTAGCCAATGGAGCTGATAAATAAAGACAAAATTGGCTTTATTATTTCTTCTACTTCTTCTAATTTCTTTTTTTATTAAATTTCTATACCACCCTTCATCTGAGGATCACAGGATGGTTCAAAATATAAAAACACAAAAATTCATAACATAGTAACAAACAAGAACAATGCCTCCTCATTAAGTCTTTTGACAGCTTTCTGAACCAGTTTGAAAATTCTGGATTGTCTTCAAGGGCAGCCCTATGCAATGCACATGGCAGTAATCCAGCCTAGAAGTGACTAGAACATGGGTAACCAGAGGCTGGGTCTGATTTCCACAGGTAATTGTACAGCACCAATGAAAGCCTTGTAGCTTATTCTTAACCAAGGCATGTGACTTTGCAAGTAATTGCACCTGGCCAGTAAAGTGTTGACCGTGAATGTGTGAAAAAGATCACACTACTGTTCCATGATTAAAAAGTCATAGACCACCTCTAATTGCTGGGCTTTGAGGTGTTTGCAACCAACAGAGTCTCTCCTGCACAAAATGGCTTAAGATTGGATCACTTTGCTGTTGGGGCCCGAGGCAGTGACAGGCTTTTAAGGAAACAGGCTTCTGCAAAGAGGAAGTTCTGCCCTTCCTGCTGATCTTGGCTCTACATCTCATTATGTTTCCAGTACTTAGAGCACCGGGCATTATGGGCAGTATCACTGGGAGATAAGCAATGTTTATATTTTTACATTTATTTTTGCTGGGAGGATGGAGAAGGATAGCAAATCGGACCCCTTGAGTCCAGTTATGAACGTGTATCTGAAGTTCTTTGGCAGGACGCTGGACCACATTGAAGCGATTCGGTCATCACGCTTTTCTCATTGCCATACTATGAGCTTCTATAATATTTACTTAAAGCTTCACTGTGCCTTCTGCTAAATATTGGAGACCATGACGGGTATGTGCTAGGAAAGAAGCAAAGCAATTTTTAAAGGTTCTCCGTTACTCAGCTTAGCATGTTGGGGCAAGATTAGTTATACACAATGGTGCTGTCAGGGTAGGACTTTGGAGCCGATGTCCAGGCTCCCCCTCAACAGAATGGGCAGTGGTGGCCCCAGGCCCAGCTGGTCTGGCTTGCCACATTTTGAAAGGAAGCAATAACAAGGGTTGATAATTTTTCTCAGGGCTACAGGAGCAGTGAATGTAAATGTTACCTTTGTACATGAGGCTAGTTTCTATACACAGTCACACACACACCTCTCTGCAAGATGCACTAGCAGAGTTTAAGGGTACATTCCAGCCAGGCGAAAACACACAAAAAGGATGTACAGGGCCAGTAGGAGGTGTGGCCTGGAAAGAGTCTTGAGGGCCATGTAGAGAGACTTGGAGGGCCACATTCAGTTCCCAGGCCTGAAGTTCCCAACCCTGTAATACACATTGCCATCTAAAAAGGTGAGACCCCTTAGGTCCAGAGCCTAAACATCTCTGTAACAATACTGCTGCTTGTATAGTGTTATATGCGCTTTCAGTTTCGTCATTCTCAAAAACCCATTTCTAGTTTTCAGAAATGGACAGAGCGAAAGCTTAGGCACCCTCTTCCCTTTGTATACCTTGTGCAAACCCCATCCTGGCTCATGTGACAGGGCGGGGCCAGCCATGAGGTGGTCTGATAGACTTGCAGGGAGGACGATGCTCAGCAGGGTAAACAAGAAATTCAGTATGTTTGTTTCTCTACCTTGCAAGCCGGCAAGGGTAAGTGGATGGAGGCTGCGGTGAAGCCTCGTGTGATGCACCTTACGGTATTGTTGCCATGGTTCTGGTTTAAAAATAGGGCTGTTGAGTGAACAAAGTTTTGTTTTCGAAAACAAAAACAAAACAGCATTTAAAGGCATTTGCGGCCTTTAAATCTGTGCAGAAAAACGTTTTCAAAATCCTTGGGATCAGAAGATGTGGCCTGATGTGACTGTTTTGTCATGGAAATAACATTCTAATGCTTCTGCACTCTGCTGCTGAATGTTGGGCGGCTTTGGTTAATGTCAGGGTCAAGGAGCTTTTTGAGTGGCGGGAAAACACGTGGCAGAGCCCCGTGAGACATCACTTCTAAAATTTTTATCTGCTGAGAAAACAACGCTCCTTTATTTCCTGAATCACAGACTGTCTTCCTAACAGAGGGCGCACCATACATTGAAAGCACATTTATACCACTTTGACAGCCAGTGCTTCCCCCAAAGTATCCCGGGAACTCCTTACAGAGCTACAATTCCCAGTACCTTTAAGCTACAGATCCCAATATTCTTTAGAGAAGTGGAAGCCGTGACTGTTAAAAGGATGTAAGTTGCCTTCATATGTATGGTGCAGATACAACCAGAAACTAGTTTGCATGACTGTTAGGGCCTATCCTTACGATGGTCATGTGTCCTACAATCCTCTATTCAAAGAAATCCTCCACTTGGAGGGCTGCTCGGTCCAAGACCAGTTTAAAGATAAGCCTCTACATTGAGTTGGACTTAGTCCAACCTTTGCCAATCTGGTGCCCTGTAGATGTTCCAGGCCTGCTACTCCCATCATCCCGAACAAGCACATCTCAAGCTGGCTGGGGCTGATGGGAAATGTAGCCCCAAATATCTGGAGGGCACTAGAGTGACAAAGGCTGACTATGTTGTGATACCACCTTCAGTCTTTAAGGTGCCTTCCTTGTTTTGCTGCAAGAGAGTAACACGACTACCCCGCTGCAAATCACTTATTTAGAAATTAGTTTAGAATTTTTTTTCAACAGGAGCTCTTTACCAAGTGGTTTTCAAATAAAGCAACGTAGATAGAACACAGCTAAAACTCACAAAACAATTAAAAAATAAATATACATTAAACCATCATCATTAAACACAGATAAAATCAGTAAGTATGTATATAATGGAGGGCATGTAATTGAAAAAGGGTCTCTGGGAGATTGCTAACAGGGGCAGATTGTATTCGATCTTGCCGCCTAAGGGTATTCTATATAATCTCTCTCTATATATATGCATGTAGCCAATCCTGAAACATGGATGCCTCTAGAGCAGGAATCCAGAGATTTTAGCTGGCCACTGTCAGCACCACAAAGGAAGGGGAAGAACGCAAACATAATAAGAGCCCCTGAGCAAATGAGCCTCTTCCTTTCAGCAACTGAGCAAGCTGCTCTTTAAAACCTACAACTGCTTTGAGAAAAAGAAGAGGAGGAGAATGCTTGCCTTATTTCAACGGCTGGTGTACAGGAATCTGTTTTGGTGCTCTGTTGATGCTCTTTGGCATCAAGATGCGCGGATATAAATCATTTTGGATGGAAACAACCCTCTTGAAATGTGACACTTCCCTGTAAAATAAGGGTGTCGAGAGCTGCGAAGTTCTGCTTTCAGCAGCTCCTATTCCCCTCCCCGCCAGCTCTCAAGTCTTTTTTAAAGCTGCTGTAGTGCATCAGATCTGCAAATTTCAGCACCCGAGACATCCCTGAGGGTCCTGCAGTAGAAGCAGCTCTCTGAAGCAAACACGTTTCTGGAGCAATCTTGCTGACGACACTGATGATGCAGGTGCACAGGGAAGAGAAGTCCATTTCACAGCCATTTATGGCGAAGCTGGGTTAAAGGCACAGCAAAATAGCACGTTTTTCCAAGGAAGGGAGAATAAAATAGGTAGGTAAACAGATATATATTTTTAAAACGTTTCCCAGTGCTTGAAAGACCTTCTGGGAAGGAAGGAAAAGGGTGGGGGCACGAACAGAGAATGAGGGGTGGGAGGCTAGGAAAACAATTGCAAAAAGTGGAGAATAAAATGGAAAAAAAAATCAGGACCGACAAGCATCCCTTTTAATCTGATTTGGAAATGTAATTGCCTTGAATGATGCTCAGTGGTGAAATGGTCTTTGCTAAATTAGAAATTGATCTGAAAAGGAGTCCCCTTAGGAGATGAATGTTCATTGTTGGCTAATCAGGTGCTGAGTTTTTGAGATTAGCTAGAACTAATAGAAGGAGCTCCTTTGCTGAGACATCTCTGCTTTTATTCAGAGCCAGGCTCTTAGTTATAGAGAAGGTTGTGTGTGTGTGTGTGTGTGTGTGTGTGTGTGTGTGTGTGTAGATAGATGATAGATAGATAGATAGATGATAGATAGATAGATGGATAGATAGATAGATAGATAGATAGATAGATAGATAGATAGATGCATTTATTTTTCAGCCTTGAGGCTGAGACAGGAGGCCGGTTACCTGGGCAACAGGCAGATCGGGCCTGATTTCTCTGCAACGGGATGCTTTGTGGCTATGCAATCTCCATGAGCTCTCCTTTCCTATGAATAACAGGTCAAAGTACAAAAAGATAAGGCCCTGCTTGCCAGAGCTGGTACCTGCTTTTAACAGAGTTAACAAGCACTTAGGCCCAGGAGGTAGCTAACAAACATCAATGACTCAAAGAAGGAGAACCACCATCTATAAATTAGTTTCAGATGTAGTCAAAGTATTGTTATTATTATTAGATTTATTACTTGCCCTTCCCCAGCAGGTTACAGCCATTTAAAATTCAGGATTAAAACCAGTTAAAACAGATTACAGTCACAGGAATAGGATAGGCCTTGAAAACACACATCTCAGGTGTCAAAAGCTGGGTAAAGATGTGCATCTTCAGCATTTGCTGAAAGTTCTTTAGTGAAGAAGACAGATGTACTCTGTTGGGAAAGAATTCCACAAATTAGGGACTGCCATAAAGAATGCCCTCTCCCAGGCCACTGCACCCCAAACTTCTGAGGGCAATAGATCTACCAAGAGGGTCCTGTCCACTGATTATTAACCTGAAAGGGTCTGTGAAGAAAGTGAAATCTCACGGCTATTTGGGGACCTAAGCTGCTAGTTGTTTAGGACTTTAAACACTAAAATAAGTACCTTGAAGTGGGTCTTGAAATAAACTATGCAGCTGTTTTGGAACAGGAGTTATATGAGCTTTGTTGCCATTTTTATCCCACCTTTCCTCCACCCCCAGCCAATAACCTGACCACTACATTTTGGACTTCTTTACTTTTCTGAGTTGTTTTCAAGGGCAACCCCACATAGAGGGCATTGCGCTAATCCAGTCTGGAAGTTCCCAGAGCATGGAGTACTGTGGCCAAGTCATCTCTGTTCCAAAGGAACTTTAGCTGGCATTCCAGCCATAGCTGGAAATGTGTGTGTGATACATACATAATGTAAAATTGTAGTATCAGGACTTGATTTCCCTATGGCCCTCCAGAGTCTGTTTGCAGAGTGCTGCTCCCATGATCCCTGACCATTGACCATTCTGGTTGAGACTGATGGTGAGTCATACTATACAATATGTGGAGGGTGCCAGGTTGGGGCAGATGGAGTATCACACCTTTGCATGCTCTCCAACACTGTTTAAGATCCCACATCCACAGGTGTGGATGAGTAGATTGTTCAGAGGTTCAGGAATCACAACATATGGCAGTAAAGCAGGGGTCACCCTTCAGATTTTGTTGAACTATAACTCCCCAGTTTAGGGTAAGGGTCATAGCTCAGTGGTAGAGCATCTGCTTTCCATGCAGAAGGTCCCAGCTGTGGTTTTTGCTGGAGACATTCAGCAGTAGCAGGAAAATTTTCCATTTCCCAAGTAATAATAATAATAAACTGACAAGTAAACCTTCCTGCTCTAATGAGAAAAATATGGAAGCGTTCTTGATATGAGTCAGACAAGAACTTATGTTTTGCCAACCAAAAGCATAAAAGTCAGGATCTGAAGAAAATTTGCCAGAAAGAAATGAAAAAAGGAATGGAAGGTTTAAAGGAATATAGCTAGGTTGGTTTTTGTTCCACACTGGTTGTGTCCACCAGTTCAGGGAAATTTTTAATGTGTGATTTTAGTGTATTTTTGGTTTCTGTGGAAGCCGCCCAGAGTGGCTGGGGAAACCCAGCCAGATGGGTGGGGTACAAATAATAAATTATTATTATTATTATTATTATTATTATTATTATTATTATTATTATAAATTAAACCATGGTTTAGCATTATGAGGATTCAGAAGGTTTCGCTTCGGTTTTATGCAGCTTGCAGCTTGTGTTGTCCGAATTTCGACAAATGTAGCTAGTCTAAAGCTTACTTGTTTCCATGAGTCATATTTAAGATTAACCATAGTTTAGGGTTCAGAGAATTTACTAAACTGCAGTTAATCTAAAGAGACACTTCCAATCTCACCCTGGCCATGTTGAAGGGAAAGGAGGAACAGAATGCACTAAACCATGGTTTAGTGAACATGGCCATTGTCTGTCTTCTGCAACAGATCTGGCTATGCCAGGAAATGCATTTGCTAGTGCAAAGCACAGCTGGAACCAGAAACGGTATTATTTACAAGTCATTCAGTCTTCAAACACATGGAAGTAGGAAGCTCAATCCAGATTCTAGAAGTGACAAGCTATGTGCCAGGACCATATACTAGAAAGCTGTGTGTCTTTACAAAGCTATACATGCAGTAGTAGTGAGAAAGTCCACCTAGAACAGGCATAGGCAAATTCTGCCCTCCAGATGTTTTGGGACTACAACTCCCATCATCCCTGACCACTGGTCCTATTAGCTAGGGATGATGGGAGTTGTAGTCCCAAAAACATCTGGAGGGCCGAGTTTGGGGGTGCCTGATCTAGAAGTTTCTTTAAAAGGATGTATTGTGTTGGCTCCCTAGTTTGAACTCGCAGCTACAAATGGGAGTCTCCTTATATATCAGTTGCTTGTATATGTTATTGGGAATGTGAGAAGTTTGTAAACTGGTAACATCGTATTGTGTGAAATTATGGAAGACTGAGTCTTAGCAGAGCTCAAGGAAGAAATTAAAGATGCTGAGAGTGAACCTTGTCAACTTGAGGCTTGCCTTGCAGCAAGCGAAGAAGGAATCCCCTGCAGAACCCTTGGCATTTTCTCATTTTGCTGGAGCTTGATTTCCTCTGTGCTCAGTAATAAATCAATAATTTCTGGCACACACAGCCCGTGGGAAACCGACTCACATTTCAGATGTAGCATTAGCGTGTCTGCAAGAAAACGAGTGAATCACTGCTAGGAGAAGTGGTCCCAGCAGAAATCCTGTCATGGTTGGAAGCTGGGGTGGGCAAGGATTTTCTATCAGGGAAGAGGATATGTTTAGATTGCTATACTGAAGTCATGGAAAAATGCTTCAGTCTCTTGGGTGAAATTTGTTTGGTACATGGTGTGTGTGTGTGTGTGTGTGTGTGTGTGTGTGTGTGTGTGTGCGCGCGCGCACACACACACACACACACACACACACACACAGAATGTAGGACGCAAGATTGGCAGTGAATGGAAAAAACGAATTTGGGACAGAAAAAGGAATGGAAAGAGAAAAGAGGTCAGGATCTGTGCGTCTTTATGGGAGGGCCTGGTGACTTCACAGGGGACAGGGCAAATCTCTGGATGACAGTGTTCTTCCCATCTGTGTGCATTTCAAGTCCCATCCCACTGCACTGAAATCATGGCAAGGGTTTTGCTGATGTCATTCAATACCCTAGTGACCTGGGCACACGTCTTGACAAAATAGGCTTGGAGATAAGGGACGAAGGGTCATGTGGTGCTTCTATATTATTATATGCCATGCAGAAATTCCACCCATCTTACGCTCTCTTCATTCCTTCCAGAAGGCAGAAAGGTCAGATTGACTTACTCCTTTTTAATAAAAAGGGAGAAAGGACGTACATTTTGAAAGCTAGTGTCAGATGTTAAATAATATTGGTTATTTTGTTTTTGTTTTTTAATAACATACTTCCCCTAAAATTGCGTATGTACTATCAGACTGGCAGTGTAATCCTTGGTGAGTTTACTCAAGAGTAAGACATACATGTAGAATTGCTGCCTTAGTGTCAGTTTCTTAAGCAATTGCTACACTTCCTTTCAAATTCATAGAGCAACTTGGTTAATTTGTGCTTCCAGTTAAAATTATACAATAGCAATGAAGTCAGAATGTGCAGAAAAAATAGAGGGGGCAGAATTAAAAAAAAAAACAGGTGTATGTTTGCTGTTGTCCTGTTTTGGAGTTGAGCACCAGAAATCTGCTCACACAGCCCTGAAATAAGACAGAGGTGAACGTTGTCAGGTGATGGAAAAGGCTCTGCCAGAAACTCTTCAGAGGTGCTGCCAGTCAAAATAGACACCGCTAGGCTGGATAGACTAAAGGTGCCTCTAGACTGTCAGTATTTTGTGGGAGCTATTCAACTGTGTGCCAGGATATTCAGGTTTGTGCAGTTAAAAATGGATTAAAGTGTTCTGTTGCCCTTGCACAACAGATCACTTAAAAAAGAGAGACTTTTTTTGCAGTTAGAAAAGTGATGGGGAAATGCATTAGAATGTGTGGAAAATGGGAAGGCGTATAAACACCCAACAAGCACTTCGGGATGAATAGTCATTGTTGTACAGCATCCCCACAAACAAATCCGAATGACTGCTCAGTAAATACCAGCTATAATCTAACCTCCATGTAAGCTTTGTGCAAGCCAATCGTGATGAATGCTCAATAAATAGGTCCTCTTGAGCAGCCCAGACCTGGCATAGGGCAGGTTTCCTATGCTTATATGTGCAGTCAACTCATAACTTACGCACATTTAACTTGCGTGAATTCAGCTTTATGCACTTGGCCAAAAAAAGTGGGGGGGGGGGCAGACATCCAGGGAAAAAGGGGGCGGGGGCAGGAGAGAAGGGGGCGGAATCAGCAATCCCCCCATCACTGCACTCATCTTGGAAGAGTGTTTGGAGGGGTAATCGGAGAGTGAGAACAGCCTTGGGCAAGTGTTTGTAGGTGCATGAAGAGTCTGCATTGCTTTTTATGGGCCATTTCCCGGTTTTTAAATGGTTTGTTTTGATTATATGCGATTTTGTATGCTATCCCCAGAATGTACCCCCCCCCCCACACACGTAAGTTGAGAGTGGTCAGTACCAGTTGGTAAATGGTTGTCTGTATTCGCACATTGTGAGTACAAGATAGCAGTTGAATGCCACTGTGCGCCTAGAGTTTCTGCTGAGAAAAGCAGAATTGCATCCAGGAGCAAATTCAAGATACTGGGGTTGAGGTCTCTAGAGGGCTGTTGTGTATTTCCGCCCACATTTTGCAAAAGATAACAGTGCAATGTGCAAGCATATTTAAACTCCTCTGGCCCCAAGAGCTGAAGTGGAGAGAGGAGGGAGGGAGGGAGAGAAATTGATCTTCCTCTCCTTGTGACTCTTCCACAGTGGGAGTCTAGCGAGATTAACCCTGAAGCTCTAAGCTCTGCTTCAAACAATATCTTTTGGGCATTGCCAACCAGTCGTTTCAGGTCTTTCTTCAACAGTAGACAGTTTTGTTCACTTCTTCCTTTGAACTGCAGCTCCAGAGGGTTTGGCGTTTTGTTTTCAAGTCTCTAAGGATTATTATTTTTTGTAAGGCTGTGCAGAGAACTTTGTGCAGGCCTTTTTTAAAAAAAACAAACAAACATTTTTTTAAAAAAAGAAAAAGAGTTGCAAAGGATAGATTTGGCATCTGCATCCAAACGGCCAGCATCGCCCAGTGCCAGCAGTTCTTCCTGAGCAGATCTCTGCCAGATTAGAAAATTCAGCGCTGGAGGTCGGCTTCGCGAATGGATTCTGAGGTGCAAGGCGTGGGGATTTGGGGGTGAGGAGTGTTAGGGGCCTGGACTGCCTTTATGGATATATTGTCTGTTTCTGTTTTCGCTTTTCTCGTTCTGCTTTACTTTCTGAACCAGGGAGGCTATACAGGATGAGAATCTGTTGGGGCCTTTTTCTTCCCCTAGGCTCCAATCAGGCAGAAATATACAGCCTGCAAATCTGAAAACCCATTTGCTTTTATTCGGTGCTTTATGGAAAACCTAGAAAGAGTTCGGGAAAGAAAATTGGGCGTGGGGTAACCACAGAAATAGCTGTGGAATAGATGCACTGTTTGGAAATTGTGGTTGCTTGTTGCACGATTGCAGTGACAATTTCTGCTTTATTGTCAAGGGAATCGTGTTTTTAGCTGTTACAGAAGAATGTGCTTGTAAGTACAATTGATAGTGTTAAGAACAGCCTTAAAGTAGCAGCTTTTAAAGGCAAAGAAATTCATTGGGGCGCAGCCTTTTCTGGGCCAGTGGCTGTCTGCAAAGTGGTCTCTGACCCCCCACTTTTGCCAGTCTTCCAGATGCAACACAGTTGCACTGGGTGCAAAAGACTTAACATTGATACCTCCAGCATTAATAAATAGCATTTTACCCTTGTTGTTGTTGTTTTGATATCCCAAAAATGATTTCCTCTTGTCCTCAAGAGCGGGGAGAAGGGGAAGATAGAAATGTCCCCTGAGAATTCTATTGAGGAGCCTAGGGGTAGCAAACAAATGGATAGATAGAAGGCATTACAGGGCAGGTGAAGGACACACCAGAAGGAGCGTCCAACCTTCTGAAGGGGAGACTACAAAAGCGGCGCAGGTCACCTCTGATACTCATATCTTTTGCTGTTTGATCTTAGGTTCTGTTTTTTGTTTGTTTAGTTCCAATCGTGTTCATAATCGTGTACATGATACCAGCCCTATGTAGCGTTGTTGTTCGTTGCTCACTGATTTATTTATTTATTTATTTATTCCCGTTTTGTTGTAGTTTATGGTTTTTACATTATATGCTGCTTTGGTATTGGCAAACAATGAAAGGTTTGTAAATCATTTGACTAAATAAATGCATGCATTAATAGATGGGATGACTTTGCATAGGATCACTGATTTGATGCAGTCTATAAGGCAGATTTCTAACTTATTCAGAGCAAGATCCACTGAGCGGGTCTGTAGGACTCAATAGTGCATGTGCGAGAGAGAAATATGGGAAGTTCAGAGCGGGATGGCCAACATTACAGGGAGACAATTGTCCGGAAGCAAGGGAGATGACAAAGAAACAAGGCTTAGAGGTCGGCATCTTCACTAATTTACATTTCTATCCACCTGCCCAATAGTGTCTGTTGTTGTTGTTGTTGATGATGATGATTACACACCCTTCACCCCAAGGTCTCAGGGCAGGTTACAACAATTGAAAGCCAGTTTT
The DNA here is from genome assembly GCF_964270895.1 of Podarcis filfolensis. Classification (NCBI taxonomy): domain Eukaryota; kingdom Metazoa; phylum Chordata; class Lepidosauria; order Squamata; family Lacertidae; genus Podarcis; species Podarcis filfolensis. The sequence continues at coordinate 49,987,043 of NC_139611.1, forward strand.
AAAAACTTAAAATTGCAAAAAAAAAAAAAATGCAATAAAATATAGGTTAGGTCCTGAAAATATACATATCAGATGTCAGAGGCCAGGGTAAAAGAGTTGCATTCTTTAAAGAAAGCTCTCCCAACCTGGTGCCCTCCAGATGTTTTAGTCTACAACTCACATCAGTTCCAGGTGGCACTGACTGGGGTTGATGGGAGCTGTAGGCCAAACCACCGGGAGGGCACCAGATACGGGGAGGCTGCTGTAAGAGGATCTCTTAGAATCATATCATTGTAGAGTCGGGAGGGACCATGAGGATCATCTAGTCCAACCCCCTGCAGTGTAGGAATCTTTTGTGCAACGTGGGGCATGAACCCACGACTCTGAGCTGAAGAGTCTCATGCTTTACCAACTGAGCTATCCGAATAATTTTGCAAAACCTGGTCAATGTAACTTGAAGGTTGCATTTGGTGGTGTGCAGTATGTAAACATGAAGGCCTTTTTGTGGTTTTGTTATTATGGTGTTGTTTTCTGGCCTTCAGCCTGATGGTTAAAGTGGTGCCTTTTTTTTGCCTTTCTTTATTTGCATAGAATTTTAATTCAAAGGCCAACTCTAATTAAATCAGCCGTTGGCATGGTTTTTCAAGCTTGGTTGTTTTCGAAGACCAAACCCATAAAAGTGAAAACCTGTGGCATAGGCTACACAGACTCCTCCCCTCCTCCCCCCTTTGTTTTTCTGCTGCCTTTGGGGTAGAGAAATGGCCTCGCTTTTTATATTATTATTATTATTAAGCATAAACCGAGATGCCATCTGGGGGGAAATATTGATTGATGAGCAAATAAACATAGATCAGGCATCCACTGTTCTCGAAATCAACCAAGCTGCATTAGCCAATGGAAAACTCATCACATCAGACTGTAAGATGAACAAGATAAAGGCTGTAATGCTCTCTGCTCTGTAAATGATAAAACAGAACCATAAAGTGGGCACCTCAGAAGAGTGGGTATGGAAGAGATTATTGCTTACGCTTATTATGCTGAGAAGGTTTTCCATCTCTGAAAAGGGTCTCAGTGACTAGGATATAAAAACCCATTTTGAACATGGCTAGTTTGTTTTATTTTTACCCCAATTCTAACCCACGGGGCCTTCAGTGATCTACCTTCCAACTTTCTGATCAGGTCTACCCTTGCCCAGTTCTAGGAATATTGCAGCATCACGTGCTCCCAGATCAACCAGAAAGCTTTAAGAAATGATGGTGACACCCGTATGACACCATGGCTGCTTCAAGGGCATCAGAAATGTCAAAGCTGTTCCTAAAATACAGTTTCCTACTACAAATGGTTATTGGAGGCATACTGTCTATGAAAATGGGAGTAGTACAATGTGGGGGGCGGGGAATGTATGGAAAACTGTTTGGAGGACCATACCCTTAATTATTCATTCATTCGTTTGTTTGTTTGTTTAGTGGTGTTATTAGCCATTCAAAATATCATCTTTTCCCATGGTGTCCAACATTTAAAGCCACAAAATCAGAACAATGTAATCACAATAATAATAACAGAACCCTTCTTTTTCATTTAATTCCTGATCTGTATTTTAATGTAAAGCAGGGATGAAGAACCTTCGGCCTGTAAGATGTTGTTGGACTACAGTTCCCATCATCCCTGGCCACTGCCCACACTTTGTGGGGCTGATGGGAGTTGGAGTGTAACAGCATCTGGAGTCCAAGTTTCCCATCCTTGATGTAAAGGGGGTGGGGTGGAATTCCCTATGCACATTAGTTACCTTTAATTTGGGTTTATTGAGCCAAATATTTGTTGTGTGAATCAGGCCATCACATATCTGTTTTCTAAAACTCTAAAGAGAAACAAAACAAGCAAAACCCCAAAACAGAAAAATAATAATGTAATTTTCCACCACAGAGTAAAATATGGCTTCCTCTTTCCTTAGTTCTTTTTAGGGTCCCCCCCACCACACCTGCAGAACTAGAAGCAGGAAGCGTAGAACAAATGCAAAGGTCTCTTTTGACCATATGGCATGTGGAAAGTTGTTTATCTTGTATTCTCCCCGTATTTTTTATAACCTTACACCTGAACTTGTGTGGCTTTTATTTTATTTATTCTCCTAGAAAAAGATCTACAAGTATAAGAAGGTTCTGAGTAACCCAAGCCGCTTGGAGGTGGTTCTGAAGGAGATCCGGACCTTGGTGGACATGGCGCTAACGTCACCTTTGCAGGATGAATCGATTCATCAGGCTCCACTGGAGATTGTTTCCAAGTTGCTCTCAGAGGTAAACTTTGTGCTGCTCTTTTCTGTTAAAAAAATGTTAAGTCTTAAATGTGGACCTGGATATCCAATGCCAAAAAATGTATTTGGAGAAGTGATTGTGTGCAGCTCTTTACCTTTTCCAAACCAGGACTCCCAATTTGTTGGGTCACCCAAATTTTGCAGGTAGGCAGGCACACATGGAGCATCTTTGCACTGTTTTGACGTATTCATTAATGAGCTGGGTGGAGGGAGGTGGGAAGGTTAGAACAACAGAGGCAAATCATGCAGAGGATAAGAAATGATTTGAAAAGCAGACTATGTGAACAGCTGTTGAAGGATGTTGGGCATTTATTTGTTTTTTGAATGCCATATATTCCTGCCTCCTCTGTCAAAGCTCCAAATAAACCTAGAAAACTGGTAAATGCGCAATCAGTTTATATTTATATAAATATAAACAGCAATTCCTTCAAAATGCGTAACTTCCAGAGGAAAAACCATTTTAGTCTGTCATAGTGAGAAAACAAAGAACCATAGACGTAAAGATTTATTGTCTTGTAGGCTTTTGCAGACTGCAGCTCACATAGTCAGATGCACAAAATATACAGGGCAACTGTTGAGGGACACACTATCTTGAGGATGGTCTTTTGGGTGCCACATGTAGGGGGGTGGCCAAAGCGTGTGTGTGACCATCCTCCCTCTCTTCTGCCCCCCTTCTTCCCCATCTAGTGGGCTGCCAGGAAAGAAACAGAGGGCTTTTGAAATTAAACAAGTGCCATGTGGATTCAGCTGAGGGCTGCCTGTGGCCACAGAGCCAGTAGGTGGTATTCTGTAATACTCCTACTCAGAGTAGGCCCACTGAAATTATTGGGCATGGCTAACTTAAGTTCATTCATTTCAATAGATATTCTCGGAGTAAGAGTCAAATACAACTCCAAAGTTGCCCATCCCTGATAAATGAGGCATGTTCCAGCCAAAGGGAAGCACTTTGAAGCATGAGTGTCCATAGTACTTTTTCCAGGGGAACAGGCGAAGGACTAAAACACTGAATGGGGGAAGTAGACATGAGAAAGGTAGTGTCTGTACAGTTTGCCTCACATCTCAGGTTCTGCAAATGCCAGGAACCAGACCTCTTTTAAAACGAGGCCTGACAATCAGGGGATTACGGTTCATTGCCGGGCTCTTTCCTTTTGAAATAAATGAGATCATGTCCATACTAGAAGGGGAAATGCTGGTTGGTTTTTTTTTTTTTTTTTTGAAAAAGCAACTATTCAGAGTTTGAACAAAGTAAAACAGGTCTTCCACCTTTTCCTAAAAATTGTTAATGTTAGGATGGAGCAGGTCTCATTAGACCAACTGATTCCAGAGAGACACAAGAAAGGCCCTGCTCCCATACTATCAGCCATGCAACATGGTAGCATTCTGAGTATGAACTTCGTCTGTGAGATTTGCAGGCGGGTTTTGTGCCACTATAGACCAAAGTTGGTTAATAGAAATATAGCAAGATCTGCAGCTCAACTGCAGAGCATCTGCCTTGCATGCAAAAGGTCCCAGGTTCAATCCCCGGCAATCTCCAGGTAGGGCCGAGAATGCCCTCTGTCTGAAACTCTGGAGAGCTGCTGCCAGTCAGTGTTGACAATACTAAGCTAGATGCCCAATGGCATAACATGGTATAAGGCAATTTTCTATGTTCCTGTGTGGGAGCAGGTGCACACAGAGTAGTCAGATACCAAAAGATGCCTTATACTAGGTCAGCCTCTTGGTCCATCCAGCTCAGTGCTTCGGCCTGCTGCTTTTTTTACGACAGCATTTTATGATGCTGTGCTACTGCAGTTTGCTTTATTGCTAGGTTTGCTTTTAATTTTGTTGTGATATATTTATTGCAAGCTGCCTTGAGTACGATTTTATCATTGGAAGGTGAGATATAAATGTCCAAACAAATAAATAGTGACTACTTGGACTGGCAGTGGCTCTCCAGGGTCTTAGGCAGAGGCCTTTTCTGTCAGCTGCTACCCAAGATCTTACTCAAGACCCGTTTTTCCATAGAAATAAGGACTCAAGAAGGGCCCGTCTGGTCTAGCTTCCTGTTCTCACAGTGGCCAACCAGGTGCTCATGGGAAGCCTGAAAGCAGGCTGACCTGAGCACAAGAGCACTCATCCCACTTGTGATTCTTAGCAACTGGTATTCAGAGACACACTGCCTCCGACAGCAGAGGCAGAACAGAGCTATAATGGCTAGTAGTCATTGATAGCCTTATCCTTCCTCGATTCGTCTTATCCTCTCTTAAATCCATCCAAGTGGGTGACCTTCACTGCTTCTTGTGGGAGTAAACTCTAGCGTTGCCAAGGGTTGAAGCTAGGATCTTTTGCATTAAAAGCACAGGTTCTGCTGCTGAGCTGTGTTCCCTCTCCCACTTAGGAAAATGTGTAAGGGGAGAAGCCATAGCCCAGAGGTAGCCAACAGCCCTCCAGCTGTTGCTGAACTACAGCTTCCACCAGTCCCAGCCAAAATGAACCCAGTGGCCGGGGATGATGGGAATTGTAGTCCAACAACATCTGGCAGGGAGCATGTTGCCTATCACTGCCATAGGTTAGTGGTGGTGCACATTCAATCTAGACATAAAGTCCCAGTTAAAGATCTTGGATAGTAAGGGGGAAAGTTACGAGAGCACTGTTGTATGCAACTATGCTGTGTACACAGAATAGTTCCATTGAAATTAATGGGCTTAAATTAGTGATGCCCGTTCGTGTTAGTGGGTCTATTCTGAGTAGAACTAACTTTGGAGAACTGGGAAGCTTTTGTCAGTCAGAGCCAACAGTACTTGGCTACATGGTTCGAATGGGCATAAGTTATCCAGAAATGTTCGTTGTGGGTTGTTGACTTGGACAGACACCTTTGGTATGGGAGACATTATTCAGTTATGAAGACCAAGGTGACCTGCATATACACATGCAAATTTTCACCTGCAGGCCACAGATTCAGGACCAAAGCTGAGCTCGCTGTCTTTGCTTTCACACAAAAAACGAGTATTGATACCACCTATCCCCAGCAGCCCAAAATTAGTGGGGGTGGGATGAACAGTCTTTTTGGTTGTCACTGATCACTGGAAGTTAGAAACTCTTACAGATCCACTGCAAATCACCCAGGTGCTGCTGTGGTACCTTCTGCCAACCCCTGCTCTGGGGCCGGTGCTTGGATGGGATGCTCTTCAGGTCTAGTCTTGTAACCCTATGCAGGACAAAGGGATGGGTGCTAGAACATATGGGGGCTGATGGGCCACTCTTTTAAGACTGTGCCATATTGGCCACTCTTCAAGACAGGACCCTTAAGGGAAAAGGACTTGCAAGCCTACCCAGATTTTTAAAAAGAACAAAAACAACGCAGGCTTGCTTGCTGATTTTCTCATTTGTTTTCCCCTTTCAGAATAATAACTTAACCACTCAAGAGCATGAAAACATTATTGTGGTGAGTATGGAGTAACGTATTTTTGTCATTAACTTCATTTAGTTTTGCTCACCCTTTCCCCATCTTTTTTTCTTCTGCTCATTTTTCTGTACTGTTCTACTATAGATCTAAAACTGGTTTCATTCTCAGGGTTTCTCCTCACTACCACAAAGAAATTTGGAATGTTAGTTTCATGAGCGTATGAGAGTTTTTCTGTACATCCTAACAAAAATGCAGTTCCTAAATTACTTGAGGGGGGTGGTCTAAGTTTGAGGAAGCCACGGTTATAAATTCTACTCTAGGCCACACTCCTGACTGTTTCAGGACCTGTTGGTTCCAGCAGGTATAGAGACAGATCATAAATACATATGAGATGTTCACTTTGCCTAGTTAATTTGTGTTTGTTCCATCAGGCTTTTTTAAGCAGCTTTTTTTGTCAGTTTTTGCGTTATTACTGACTTGACCTGCTGCAATTGGGCAAATAATAGCACTGCATTGAAAGCATCCTCACATGTAACATTAAGACAAGCAGTGGCTGAACTCAAGCAAGCAAATGTGTGGGCTCTCAGAGAGGGGATTGTGGCCTCTTTGCTCCTCATTCTGATGCTACACTGCCCTAAGCTAAGCCATGATTTGACTTGGCACACAGCAGTGGGAAACCTCATGTGGCCCTCCAAGTCTCTCTGTCTGGCCCTCGGAACTCTCACTAGACCATACCACAGGCAAACAATGTTTGCAAAAAGTGCAAACTTTAGGGGAAGGTGTGTGCATAATGCATTACATTAGGGGGAATTTCTTGCAAAAATGTTTACATTAGTCAAAACTGCATATAAAAATGTGTACCCTGGGAGAAAATTGCACTAAAATGCTGGTGAATTTTCACAAGGATTTAAAAAAATAATAATTTGTAATTTGCTGCAAAATGTGGAGAACTGAATTTAAGATTGGAACAATGAGGTGCTGAGAGAACTGACATTGACAGTTCCTTCCATTCCTATTGTAAACATGACCCTTGCCTAAACCCAAATCCACAATTTTTGACTCCTGACCTCACCAGTTTCCTGCATAAATATCTAATTCCAAATGTTTCTGGTTTGCTAGTTAAATAAGAGGAAAAGTATTTGCCCTCTCCATTGAGCCATTAAAAATAAATAAATAACTAAATAGATCCTAATGATGCTAGCAATTTGTTGGAGAGGTGAAAATTGCCTCCCCTCATTCTAATTTAATTTCGGCCACTGGCAATTTCCAAGAGATTTACTCAGTAATCCAATATAGGATGTTGCTATCACCTGATCATATCATGTCTCGGCAAATCTTCCAGCAAAAGCAACACGACAGCAGAGCACAGCTGTCGCCAGGTGTGAATTTTGCACTTAGCCACCACTCGGCAGCCCAGTTGAGCTGGGTGGTTGTCATGGCAATCCGTTTCCAAAGCCACAGTTAACATTTCCTTTCGATCCCAAATAGGTTAATTTGTGCTCCCTGTTATTACCTGGCAGCAGTGTAGTCAGAATGCCCTTTGAGGGGTGGGGTGGGCCACTTAAAACAAGAGCAAATGTTCTCTGCTGTCCTGATTCGGAGTTCAGCAGCAGCAGGATGGAGGTTCAGGACGCTTGCCCCATTGTTTCCTGCAAAAATCCTATAACTTTTTATACCACAAACGTTGTACCTGGGGTGTTGTTCTGCTTTTATTGTGCCATAGTTCAAATGGGCCTCTCCAGGTGGCAATAATACGGTAACATAGGGGGAGGCAATGCAGAATAATTAATAAAACAGAATGAATTGTGAACAGCTGGAAAAGGCACTCCTAACCACCTGAGCCTCCAGTGACAGGGTGGAATCCAGGAGTAGCCCCCAAACTTCAGATCTGCTCCTCCTTATTGGCACATAGAATCCTTAACAACCTGGGGCCAGTTTGCCTGAAGGATTCCATTACCCATTTGTGCCCACTTGACTTCTTCTGTTTGTGCCACACAATGTTGCTACTGCACTTATAAGGAACTGATCCTTCACTGTCACGCCTCCTGCCCTCTGGAACTCCCTTCCCATTGACATTAGGCAGGCACCATTGCTGTACTGTTTTCGGCACCTGCTAAAACCTTTTTTTATTTAGGCAAGCCTACCCAGACATGTAAAGTCAACTTATATTTCTAGGTTATAATGTATGTATTTAATTGATTGGTTTTATTTCTGTTACTGGTTTTTTTATATATACACGTATATAAAAACAGACTTGTTTTAACTTGTGACTTTTAACGACAAATTTGATGCATATTGTACGTTCTTTGTAAGCTGCTTAGAGATTTCATTTATTCTTAAGCCGTATACAAATTCTGTTAGGTAAATAAATGTGTGCAAACTTCTGGCGTTCGAAAGATTTAACACAAAGTGTCCCAGCTGTTGTGCTTAAAGAGATCAACTTTGTAAACTGATACCAGGAATCCCTTAGTTCAGGGATAGAAAGGCCCAAGGGCCTCCCCGGATACTGAGAATCTTTTGTTCCAGCAATGCTGTAATTTACAATGAAGGCAGCAGTGACATAATGTCATTACATGCACCACAGCAGCTATAAACCTTTAATATATTTACTGTATGTAACCACATTGAGTTGCCTAGTGATGGGCAGAGAAAGGATGGCCCAGGGTGTGGGTACAGCAAACATCTTGTTTTGACTGAGTAATTTCCACAAAAAGCAGCAAAGCTCTGAGCTCCCCTGCACAAAATATGGAGAGTTAAGCTGTTTTTGCAGCAGGGTGGGGAATGCCAGGTCTAGGGGCCAAGTGTGGCCCTCCGGGTCTCTTTGCATGGCCCTTGGGACTCTCTGCAGGCCACACCCCTCACTGGCCCTGATTCGTACACCAATTTTGCCTAGCTGTAAGGAGTCATTGAATGGGACATGGGTGGCGCTGTGGGTTAAACCACAAAGCCTAGGACTTGCTGTTCAGAAGGTCGGTGGTTCGAATCCCCACAACAGGGTGAGCTCCCGTTGCTCAGTCCCTGCTCCTGCCAACCTAGCAATTCGAAAGCACATCAAAGTGCAAGTAGATAAATAGGTACCGCTCTGGCGGGAAAGTAAACAGTGTTTCCGTGCGCTGCTCTGGTTTGCCAGAAGCGGCTTAGTCATGCTGGCCACATGACCTGGAAGCTGTACGCCGGCTCCCTTGGCCAATAAAGCGAGATGAGCACTGCAAACCCAGAGTTGGCCACGACTGGACCTAATGGTCGGGGGTCCCTTTACCTTTAAGGAGTCATTGAACTCTGATATTGCCGCTTTTGCTTGCCTGGGGGTGTGTGAGAGCATGTGTAGAAACTTGCCTACTGTATAAAGGTAAAATTTGCATTTCTTCCTTTGCCCACTTTTGCCTCTGGCCCCACCCACCACCAGCATGTGGCCCCTAGACTTTTCAAGAAGCATCCCTGAGCAGCCTTTGAAAATAAGTCTTATCAAGTTAATAGTCTGAAAATTTTCTTATTCACCTCTATCAAATGTTAGTTTGTGAAAGTTAGAAAGCAGAAGGGATGGAAATCCCTGTGTGTGCTTCCAGTTTACTACAGCTAGTAGTAACATTTGTGAAACGTTGTGTGAAAACGTGTCATCATCCTGCTGATCGGGACACAAACGTGACTTGCAAGGTAGCTTTCTTTGCACTGGCAGCACAAAAGGTTAGAAATGAATTTGCTGCACCAAATGTGGTTAGGCATTATGGAGAACTACCCTAACTACCAGCCTGTCACATGGTTTTGTTATTAGTTGTTTGCTTTCTTTTATAAACTTTATAGTGGGTTGATGCTTCTAAGGCATCAAGAAGGGGGGAGAAGGGGGGGTGGGTTCCAAACCAGAGCCTCCAGAAACCAGCCTCAAGCATCTTACCTCTACTCCACTAACTGATGCTCCAGCATCCTTGGCAAACCAGCAAACTAAATAAGCAGTGTGGGACCCCCCCTTATTTTAGTGTGTTTCCCTAGTATCCTGACTATTGTCTTAGTCTACATTATCTGCCTCCTATCTGAAGAAGTGTGCATGCACACGAAAGCTCATACCAAGAACTAACTTAGTTGGTCTTTAAGGTGCTACTGGAAGGATTTTTTTTTTTTTTTTGCCTCCTTGGATTCTTTTCTCCCAGTGCTGGAACCCTAACCCCAGGCCCCTGCCATCCCTGGGCCCCATGGCTACCTCTGTGCTTGACAGAGTCTGGGGGCTTAACAGTATTTTAATTTGTACAGTGTTTGCTGTACCGCAGTCCTAACATTTGTTTTTCTGTTTTGGGTTGCAAGCAAATAAATACTAGACAGATGCTGCTTTAATTATTATTTAAATGGTTTTCGTCTTTTACATATAGATACTTTATAAGAAAACTGGAAAGATGATTACACACAAACGATGAATGAATGATTAAGTAAATTATGGGGTTATGCAATAATGTCAAGACTAATTTATTATGTTGGTGTGAATGATGGAAAAAAATAATAAGTAATCAACATTTGTATGTACTTATTGATATTGGTAAATGAGAACTTATTTATTTTAAAGAATATATTCATGTAATATGCAAACAGGAATTGCATACCAATATGAGTTCAAATTGGATTTTTTTTTCTTTAACTTAAATTAATAATGCAACTTTCTGTCCCTGACACAGTCAAATATCTATGTATAATCCTGTCCTATCTCTATTTTTAGGCACTTGCACCTTTGCTGGAAAACAACCACCCACCTCCTGACTTGTGTGAATTTTTCTGCAAGGTATTTCTGAAATGTGTGTGTGTATTTTAAAACATTCCCCAGACTTTGCTATGCTCAGTGCACATCTACGCTGCCGACTTCAACTGGTTTAACCTTCATGGGAGGTTTGAATATACAATCTATGTTCTGTGCATTCAGGAGTTTCCCTACTCTCAGTGTTTGGGCATGCTCCTTTCTGGTGCCACCAGTATAACTATGGATCTTTCCCTTCTGTTAAAATTAATGGGTGGTTTCCTACACATATAGCCAGGCTCCATGTGCATATTGAAGCCATTGTATTGGGGGACTTAATTCTGGCAACGTTTTCCAGATATTTTAATGCAAAGCCGTTACATTTTTAAAAACAGCCTGTACATACAGGAACAGGAAGTGGACCATAGCCCAGTGGCAGAACACATGGGAAATTTCAGATGCAGCAAGATAGGCTTGTGCTGTCTCTGCCTTTCTTCAAAGCCTAGTGCAAAGAGAGACTGACCCTCCCCAAGTTCACTGGTACATGCAGACAACTTGGTGGAGGAGTTTGGTATTTGGTGACCCTGGGTAACAACTAGCTACAAAGCAATGTAGTGGTTAAGAGTGGGAAACCAGGAATCGAATCACACTCAGCCAGAAAGCTCAGTAGGTGACCTTGGGCCAGCCACTGCCTTTTCACCTAGTGTTCTTCAACTTTGGGTCTCCTGATGTCGTTGGGCTGCGATTCCCATCATCCCCAGCCAGCTCAGCCAGGGATGATGCGGCAACATTTGGGGTTCCAGGGTTGAAGAATACCATCTTAGCTCTACCGGCCTCACAGGGTTGTTAAAATAAACTGTTGGTGTGAGCCAGCTGTGCTCTCCTTATGTTCTTGATACATGCATTGTTTTTGTATTACAGTACAAAGGGCAAATTGCCCAATGACAGTTCAATGTGTATTGACCATGGTTCTCCCTCCTGTTTCATAAGATTCAGATCTTCCATAGCCAAAATTTGTTTTTAGAGTTCCCAGTAAGCTATCTCTTTAGAATTCTTCACATAGTTATACCCCATTTTGGTGCATTTTTGTAACCCACAATGTGAAAAACCAATTTGGGAGCACCTAATTTTCTTTTGTTGATTTATTTGATGGCTTTGTATTTGGTGAGAGATCAAGTTGTCTCTTCTCAGCTCTTTTTTCAAATATATGTGTCTGTGTGCTTTCTTAATGCAGCATTGCAGAGAACGCCCTCGATCCATGGTGGTCATAGAAGTGTTCACTCCGGTTGTACAAAGAATCCTCAAACACAATATGGTGAGTCAAGTTGCTTATTTTATTTATTTCATGCTATTCCGTTTATGGATTGCTTCCTATAAAATATCTCTTAAAGTGATTTAGCAATAAAAACATCAACAATAAAAAAATGATAGAAATTCTATACAAACATACACAATCAAAATGCTTAAATTTGCAAAATCCATTTCATATATAAAAAGAATCTCAAATCCAGCCGAGATACAGTGAAATAACAATCTCCACCTTTTTTAAAAATACAAACAAACAAACACCAAACTTCTGATCAGCTACAAAGATGTTCCTGTTTAATTGGGCTGCAGATTTTTTAACCAAAGTTGTGGGGTATTCCCTCCCCCCATGCAAGTCATTACAAACAGCAGGCACCAACTTATAAGAGGCCTCCCTCTCTCTTGCAAACTGGAGAGACTGCTTCTTTTAAGACAAAAAGGGGGCTGAGTATCCCCTGAATGCAGAAGGATCCAGGTGCAATCTCTTGAATCCCTGGTGGTAAGGATCCAGTAGCAGAGGTTCAGAAAGATTTCTGCCTAGGAACCCTGAGTTGCAACTGTCTGTCGCTGTAGGCAATACTTGGTCAGATGGACTAATTGCCTCTGACCTGTTAAAAAGCAGCATCTGGCGCTCGTGTTTCTTCTACGGCACAAGCTTGGGTTGTCTAAAAACAAAGGAAATGACGCTTTTTGCTTCAGAGGGAGCTGGTGCCCTTGCATGTCCTGCTCGTAGGCTGCTCAGGGGCATCTAGTTGGCCACTACGAGAAACGCGATATCGGACTAGATTGGTCCCAAGGTCTGATCCAGGGGAGTTCTTTTTATGTTTTCATGGCCTGACCCAGCAGGGCTCTTTGTGATAACATGTGCAGTGTGCTTATCTTTCTTTCCTCCCACATGTAACACTGTCTTGTGCTACTAAGCCACTCAATGTCTTTATGCTGTCAGTGGCTACTAATCCTGATGGCTGTGTTCTACCTCCCTATTGGAGGCAGCAGGCCTCTGAATACCAGTTGCTTGAAACTGCAGTTGGGCAGAGTGCTGTTGTGCTCAGGCCTTGCTTGCTGGCTTCCCAGAGGCACCTGGGTGGCCGCTGTGAGAACAGGATGCTGGACTAGACAGGCCTTTGGTCTGATCCTGCCGCCAGGCTCTTCTTAGGTTTGTAATTATTTTTGCTCATATACAGACTTAATCAATGGATTGCTCAACATATGATGACTATTTTTTAACTGGATGACAAGCCCTTCTCTGAATAAATGCTGTCAAAACCACAGGATGTAATTATTGCCTTGTTATGCTATGCAGCAAATTTCTTTGTAAGTGACGCTCCCTTTTTTCCATTTTCAAAAAAGTGCACATCGACTGATCTTGCAGCTGTTTGCAGGTCATTGCAGTGTGGAAAGGCTCACACCACTGGTGTCAGATTGCCTGCAGTTTCTCACTTGGCACCAGGAATCTCCAACAATGTGTGTGTGTTAAGAATCCAGCGCTATATCAGATTTATTTCATTTTTTCATTCGCATATTTTTAAATGCGTGGAAGGCAGGGGTTTTCTGGCCTACAAGTCTGGGTGTTTTGGTGGGGGAGACAGGATAGAGAATGGGTGGCGGGAAACAATTCCTTTAAAAATCCCAATTAAGTAGCAATTAAGTTCAAGGTTGGAACAGACAATTGGCAATGGCTTGGGGGGGGGTGTAAAATTGCTCTTTAGCTACAGGCTAGAAGATCAACTGTGCAGGCTAGATAATGAGAATCTGGATTTATTGTGTGCAAGTGGCCATGTTTTTCCTTCGCTCAGGCCTGCCTCTGCTATTGCAGTCTGCCTTATTAGTTGTGACGGGATTGGACCACCGCCACACGTGACACCATAGGAGCATTTGTTATTCTAATGGCGTTATAAGTGGAAGCATAAATCTAGATTCCTTTTATGATCTCATGCACTTCTGTTTGCAGTCAAACCAGGAGGCTTTATAGTCAGGCACTGAATGACAACAGACTGAGGAGTTTCATGAAGAAACAAGAGCAAAGTGTTTTGCCAGGCAGAGGCCACATAGAGAGTCAAATCACAGCAGATGACAAGCTCCCTGCCCCCCCCAGTGCTCATACCCCTTGGTCCCCTGCTGACCCCACCACACTTTAAACACCTGGAATAAGCTCTCAGTACAAAATCAGCTACTTATGTGATACTGCCATCCTTGGATCATAACATTGTTTAGAATATTTGTTTGTTTTGTTTGCAATGGGTGGCACCCAGTGTCAGTCATCCTCAGAGTAGGTCTGTGACAAGCAGTAGATTTTAGTAATGGTAGTCTGTTAATTTCTGCAGGTCTACTCCTGAGTATGATTTAGTAGTAATATGCTGCTTTTCAGCTCTGAGATTCCCAAAGCAGTTTATGAAACTATATTTAAAAACAATTTTATAAAGGCATTTAAACCTCCTAAAATCAATATTGGTGCAAATGAAATGGTTACAGAGACTGCAACTAATTTCTTGTTGAGAGCATTGAGGATTGCAAGTAGAAATCTTATCTTAACAAATAGAATCATGTTTCCCTACATGTTTATGTTTTGATTATTTGGTATCTTATTTTTTTGTGCATTAACTGATGCATAAGTTTTATTGTGAGATCTGTTGGTGGGACCAATCCATAAATTTATTAATTACATGTACGTATAAATATGAAAAAAATGCTTGATGACAGAAGTCAACAAGCAGAAAGATAGGCTGGAGAATGTTATCTGTGCCTTGTTTGAATGGAAAATGTAATGACCATCTGGATGGCTCTGTTCTACCAACACTCTCGCAAGCCGTATGTCTCTGAAGACCACTTGCTGGGACTCACAAGTGGGGAGCGTGCTGCTGTACTAGGTCCTGCTTGTGGGCTTCCCATAGGCTTCTGTTTGAACAGGATGCTGGACTAGATAGGCCTTTAGCCTGATACCAGCTGCACCTTTCTTATGTATGTTTGTATGAATGAAAGTGGGGGTTATAAGTGGTGACTAACGCTGCCTCACATTGTTAAACAGGTCCAGGTGAACATTTTCTCACTTAAAATCCACAGCTTGAATGAAGCCTTTCATCCATTCTTCTGTGACATTATTTGCTCTCTCTCTCTCTCTCCTGTTTTGGGCAGGATTTTGGGAAGTGCCCTAGGTTGAGACTTTTTACTCAGGAGTACATTCTGGCCTTGAACGAACTGAACGCTGGCATGGAAGTAGTGAAGAAGTTTATTCACAGGTCAGTGGCTTGTTCTCTCTCAAAAACTCTGCCCTTCTAGGGTGTTAATCCTTTAATTCTCCTCTCTCTTCTTCATCTCCTCAGTAGCAGTACTAGAGTTGCCAGTAGTAAGTTTCAGAGCTGCTTCTATTTTACTGCCAAACATTGCTCTCCCGCAGAAAAAAAAATGTTGTGCATGGGCACATGCTGAGCAACCCTTTCTCAACATTCTAGTCCTGCACTGCATTTTGTGTCCATAGATTCAGGCTACAGGCACACAACCTGCAAGCGACTTTATGGCAGGAGAAGCTAGGAAGAGAGAATTTAAATTTAAAGTGGGATAGCAGAAACATGGGAAAATGGGATGGCCCCTCTCACTTTTGGTTCTGGCTCTACTCATCTTGGGACATGGCCCTGTCCATTTGTAGCTCTGACTCCACCCCCTCCAGCATGCAGCCCCCAGCAAATTACCCCTGGCAGAATGCTGCCTTTGGGGAAAAGGGTTCCCCACTTCTGATTTACTACAGCACTGTTGCCTTGTGATTGTGCCCTCATGCTGCTACCTTTGTGTTGTCTTTCCAGCATGCATGGCCCTACCGGACAGTGCCCCCACCCCAGGGTCCTGCCAAATCTCGTGGCCGTCTGTTTAGCTGCCATTTATTCATGCTACGAAGAATTCATCAACAGGTTAGTAGTCACGGTCTCTGGAGCAGTGGCGTAGCGTGGGGGGTGCGGGGGGGCCTGGCCGCACCGGGCGCAACATCTGGGGGTTAGGGTTAGGGGGCGCAAATCCACGGGTTAGGGGGCGCAAATCCACGGGTTAGGGGGCGCAAATTACTTGCCTTGCCCCGGGTGCTGACAACCCACGCTACGCCACTGCTCTGGAGTGAAGGTCTTCTCTTTGGCATTTGGTTGACAGTTCACTTGTACTTTGGTTTTGGATGCCTGAGTAGTCACAAAATTCATATGGTACGCTGCCAGTCACGAAAGGTTCATGGCCCAGCTTTTTCACAGTGGCAATTGGAGAAAAATCAGATTGCCACTTCCGTGTTTACTGTGTGGCCTTTGAAGCACATGTCTGTGAATCACATGCCAGGCATGTATCTTTGTTTATTCTGGCTCCTGCACCTTATTTATTTCATTACATTGATATCCTGCCTTTCCCTAAATACCAGAGCATTTTCTTTGTGCATTTCAGATATGAAGTTCAATTTAAATTGTGTTTGAATTTACACGGCATCAGGGGTAGCCAACATGGTGCCAGATGATGCAGGACTGCTATTCCCATCAACCCTGGCCACCAAGGCCAGTCATAAAGGATGATGGGAGTTGTGGTCTGTCAACACCACGTTCCTTATGCCTGCACTGCATGAGTACTTCCAACCTCTTAGTCTAAGTAAGACATTCTTCTGTCCCACCCTCCAAGCCCAGGGTTTTTTAAATGAAGGGGTCCAGAATTGAGGCCTGCCTCGGAGCTATGTCATGTATCCCAGAAATCTCTTCACCTTAACTCTTAAGTATGTATGTGGGAAGGGACTCCACACATGCTCAGAGGAACTTTAATTATCCTTCATATGTTCCACAACTGAGCCCTGCAGTGTGAGTGCAGCCTGGGTGCATCCCATCACACGCCTTCCCCATTTGAACCTGAAGTGGTAGCAGATGGCAGTTAACCACAGTATAGCTTCTGTACTGTCCCAGATTCATGAATTGTCTGCTTTGTGTCACCAACCACTGAGCACACACAGAAGGTCCACACAGCAGTCCAGGGCAGATTCCTGTAGGAAAGAGTCATAGTTCTGTGGCAGAGCACAGACTTGGTGCACAGTGGGTCCCAAGTTTAATCCTTCGTATCACCAAATATGGCCTGTGTGAATCCCTGGAAAAACCATTACTGTAGGTGGTTCTTAGGGTAGATGGGACAGTGGTCTGACTCAGGAGTGTAGGAAGTTTGCTAATATTTACACAAGCCCCAGGCCAAGTTCACTATCATCCCCAAGTGAACCATTTCCTCCCTCCCCACCTCCCATTACCAGAGGCACGAAAAGGATGTTCAGGGAGCAGTGGCAAGAGTTGTAGGATTTTCTAGCTTCCCATAGGGCTGGGAGAGTGTTGGGGGTGATGCCTCCAGACTCAACCCCTTCCTCAAGTAAACTCTCCAACAAAGCTGGACAGCTGTCTACTGGAGTATGAATTTCATCACAGTTTTTGCGTCATTTGGAAGAGAGAACCACATTCTTCCCCATTAGCAATGGGTTCACAGGCCTTCAGAAAAATATGGCCCATACTGTAAATTCTTTGGGGAGATGTTTGTTTTCCTCTGGTATAAATAGAACTGTGGCAATTGCAAGGGGCCAAGATGAAAGCTGGGGATCTGTTACAACACAGCTAGGCTACCCCTCCTCCTTACTAATTTCTGTTGTGCCTGGCTAGTAAAGGCTTCTTTTTTAGACTTAAAAAATGTTATGTTTTTGAAACACAGCCGGGACAATTCTCCAAGCCTGAAGGAAATTCGTAACGGCTGCCAGCAGCCCTGTGACCGTAAGCCCAATTTGCCTCTCCGGCTGCTCCACACGAGTCCTGACTTGGTGTCCCAAGAGGCCACACTGACTGAGTCCCGCCTCAAGTCGGTCATCGTCACGTCGAACGAAATCCACGTGGAAGTCGAGCGCAACAACACAGCCAACCAGAAGATGACGGCCAACGTTGGCAATGACAGTGAGCCCAACCTGATAGACTGCTTGATGGTCAGCCCCACCTGTAGCACCATGAGCATTGAGCTCAGCGCCCAGGCGGATCGCATCCTCGGTTGCTACGTGGAAATTCTCAAGATGCTGTGAGTAGTTTCCATGCCTTTCGAAGCTGCCTCTCTTGAACTGTGTGGATGGGGGCGGGCGGGCGGTGGGGTGCATTTCTGCCTGGCTTTTTCTCTTCCACATCTGCAGGCATCCAGTGAGATGTGTAAATAGCAGAGCAATAAATCTAATGCCGGCATTAATGTCTGCAACAGGCATCTGGCCCGGCCAGCGGAGCTCCAAAAATAGCATCCAGCGGATGAAAAGGGCCAGTTTCTGTTTGCCCGTTGACCCCTGAGGATATTTTACAAGATAGCGATGTCACTGCCTGATTTTCTGGGTTGCTCCTTGCCTGCCAGTCACCCCTCCGCTTCTTCCATTTGAGGATTAAATCTCGACAAGTTTGCTCTCAGGCTTCCTAAGGGGCCAGCCAAAGAAGAAAATGGAATGTTCCTTTGATCAGTGTAGCGCAAGGCACAGGTGCAGGGGTTTCAAAGTGTGGTGGAGCTCGTGTACGCTAATTCACCACAGCTCTCTCAGCTCCCCCTGCTGATCTTGGGTGGCTTCCCCCCACTTTCTCCCTCATCCCAGTAGTGCTCAAGGCACTGTGAGGGGGCCATTGGACCGAGGTAAAGCACATGCATGGCATGGAGGAGGAGGAGGTTGTCCTAAACTCAAATCACTAGCATCTCCAGTTTTTAAAAAGGGATCAGGTGATGGGAAAGACACCTCTCTGCCAGAGACCTCATCCTAGTACACAGTACTGGGCTAGATAGAGGAAGTGTTATGGCTCAGTGGTAGAGCATTTGATTTGCATTAGAGAATAACACAGGTCCAGTCCCCAGCATCTCCAGGTAGGGCTGGGAAGCACTCAAACAACCTGAAAGTTACAACAGAAGTGTGGAGTATAAATGGCACTATCAAGTTACGACAGCGTCGCAAAGAGTTCCAAAGTAAAAAGCTGCCTGATTCAGAGCTCCTCTGTGTACACCCTCCATAAAGAGACTGGGTGCCCAGAGGGCAGGGAAGGGCAGCATTTATGTTCACGTAGCTGAGAAAAGGAAAGCATGTAATGTCAAATGTGCCATTTTTCACTGTCTGTCCCCCAGTCTTCTATGTTGGGTTAGTTTTTCAGACAAAGCAATTTCCTAAATTTTGTCAAGCCACCTGCTCTGTGGAGGACCTTCCAGGCTTTTCTTGCACGTGGCCACTAGCTCCAGCCAAGAGGAGGGATACTAGTTCTATATAGATCAGAGGTGGAGTATGTGAATTGTCAGTGGATAATAAAACTTAAGCTGGCTTTGGATATATAGGCCTGCCTATTACCTTTGAGATGGAAAGACTCCCTGTTTGTAATCCTGGAGAGCAGCTGCCAGTCAATGACAACAGCACTGGACCAGATGGAGCAGTTTGATCAGAGAAGGAAAATATATCAGTCTTACTCAGAGTGGGCTCACTGAAATCAATGGTCATGACTAACTTAAGTCCATTAATTTCAGTGAATCTACTCCAAGTAGAACTTAGTTGGGCACCACCAATTCTCTGTATCCACTTTCAAAAGAAAGAAAAAGAGATGCAGCCATAAATGGAAGACGAAAAGTCTCAGGCTACTGCGTTATCTTTGGATATCCCTCATGACCACGGCTTCAGAATGACGAAGGCTGCACGCAGTCCTAACGCTACTGGGAATAAGCCTCATTGTATTCAATGGGACTTAATTTCTGAGTAGACATGGCTAGGATTGTGCTGCAAGGCTGCACTTCTATATATATACCTGGGAGTTAACTCCATTGAACTCAGCATAACTTACTTTCGAGCAGACATGTATAGAATTGCACTATAAGTGCAAGGCGGTTACCTTGCAGAGTAGGCAAAGAATAATTCACATTATTCTCTGATAGGAGTGTCTAATGCTTACAAAGCGAAAAGCCATAGGTGGGTCCTGCATCCATGATTTGGTTTGAATAATTACAATTTATTATTGCAATTATTCCCAGAATATGCTGTCTGCTTAGTATTGCACAAAGAATCTTACTGTCTCTGTTGCCTGTATCACGCTTGAGAGTGCTGAGTCAGATCCTTCAAAGAACAATTAAATGGATTGTGATGTTCTTTCTACGAGTTTGCCTTAATGCTGTCTCTAATAAGGAGCTTAGTTAAACTCCACTGATTGCAGAGATCTGTAGTTCACATGATGGAATGGCTTTCTTTTCAAACTGAAGCCTGGTATAGGAATGGGAGCAAAATTCAATCCAGTTTGTATTTATAGGTGAATCAATCCAATTTGTACTTGAACTGAAACGCAGCATCCTTTGAACTTTGCACTTCTCCAATTTTTGCTATGTAGTTATCCAGCCAAGTAATGCATGCAAAGATGCATATGTTAGTGGGAAAAAATACAAAAATGTGTTGTATTAGGGGAAAGCTGCTTTGCAAAAATTGGGTATTCAGAGAAATTCACACTAAAATGCTGATGAACTTCCACGATGACTTTTAAAAATAAATAAATCACAAACTCAAGTGGGGAACTGAACTTCAAAGGAAATATGAGAAACTGAGAGACTGAAATTTGCAGGTTCACCCATCTTGACACTGCTGTGGTGTTTACTTGCAGAGCCAGGTAGAAGAGGAGATACTGGTTGGAATGCTTTTGCCTTTAATATGTTGCTGTCTTGTTTCTTTTTCTTTTTTTAAAGAGAACAGATATCACTCCTAAGAAGTTTATGTAGGTCTTTGAATGACAGGTTTCCTTTACAGGCTCCCAGAATATACAGGTTTTGGTGTGGTATCACTCTTAAACTGTGCGCTGCTTTAAGAGTGCAGTGCTACAAAGTGGTATATAAAACTATCAATAAAGAAATAGGCTGGTTTCAATGAAAAGGTGTTGACAAAACTGCAAACGGATTCCTTTTGTGGAGGAGAATACTGAAGTAGGGGAGGTTGGCGGCCACTTAGGTCTTCTTTCAGCTTGGCCCCACCTTCTCCACATTCCCCTATAGGTCAGCTGCATGCTTCAAATACCCTGTGTGCATTCTCTGATGTTATGTTTATCGGGGTTGCCCCTGGCTGCTAATATGTTTTGGGATTGTTTCGGCTCTATGGGATCTGCAGGGCAGCTTTTTCTATTGAACCGAAAGACGACACTGGGAAAAGGGGAAAGGCCTCTGGTGGTGTCCATGGAGCAATGACAGCCCTGGTGTGTGTGTGTGTGTGTGTGTGTGTGTGTATGTGTAGACAGACAGGCGCGCGCACACACACACACACACACACACACACACATGGATATACGTGCAGTTCAGGCAGAGGCTTACTTGATTTGCTGAGTTGACTGTAGTTACAGGCTGACATGCTGCAGGTTTGAAGGTGGGAAAAGAAAACTGACCAGGCTGTGTCACGTGGCAGCTCAATAAGCCTTTGTGTCTTAGGGAGCTGATGGCCCTGCTGGCCATGAGCTTTCTGTGACCTTGGCAGAAAGGGTTGCACAGTCAGAGATGTGCAGCTGCTGGTGGCAGGGGGTATGTTTTGGGTTTTTTGCATGATTAGGAATTTTAAGCCCCACCTTTGCAACTGCTAATAGATTTGGGGTGGGGAGCACTTAGCTGGCCTGTTGATTGATGCTTCCTGTGTAAGTGGTGAGCCAAGCTTAATTTTGGAAATAAAGAGTTGCAAATGTCTTCTGAATGTCATATTGTTTGCACCGGGGAGATACCAGGTCAGATTGTTTGTCCATTTAGCCCAGTATTGTCTGTTCTAGTCTTTCGTCAACCTGACGCCTTCCAGATGTTTTGGACTCCAGTTGGCAAGGAACAAGGAACAACTTTCTTTGCATGGTTGTGTTTGCTTATCACAGCCTTCCCCAAGTTGGTGCTCTCCAGATGCTTTGGACTGCAGCTCCCATCACCATTGCCTGTGCTGGCTGGGGCTGAAGGAAGTTGTAGTCCGACAACATATGAGGGGCACCAGGTTGGCAGACGCTGGTCTATCCTGACTGGCAGCCACTCTCCAAGGTCACAGGCAGAAAGAAAGAGCTCTTTCCCACAACCTGCAGCCTGTGACCCCATAAAGTTGCTGTGGATTGACTTGCATGGCCAGTATTAGGTTACCTTTTTTCTTTTTCTTTCTTTAATTTGAAGGGAAGTTTACATCAGCACCCATTCCAAAAACCATGTTCTTGTGATCAGATCTATGATCCTCTCACATCATATCATCTTGAAAGACAGGGATAAGTCATGCATGCAGATTGTGTGTCCGGGTTATGCAATGGGCTACAGGTGCAACAAGAACAACAATAACAGAAGAAAATGAAAAGGTCACAACAAATGGAGGGGGTCACAAATAATGCTCCTTGCTATAGGGAGAGGATTTAGCCAAGACCAGGAGTGGCTAATCTGTGGCCCTCCAAATGTTGCTGAACTACAACTCTCATCACCTCTGAGCACTGGCTATGCTATCTGGGACTGGTGGGAATTGTAGTTCAGCAGCACCTGGGGTGCCAGGTGGTCAAGAGCCAGCCCTAGATGGATCTCATTCACACATTCTGTGGTGGATGTGTTAGGATGTGTTACCTACAAGGACAAATGCACAGCTGATAAACAAGAGTGGGTTATGCATTGTGTCCAGGACTAACAGCACTTTTCTCATTTCAGATCAGACTATGACGATTGGAGACCAGCTCTTGCCAGTTTGCTTCAACCTATCCCATTCCCTAAAGAGTAAGTTCATGGCAGGTAGTTTTATCTCTTTTAGTGGCAAAAATTTTGAGAAATTTTGGTTGGATCTTACAGTCCAGAAGACGCTGGATGGAAGATTTAAAAATATTTGTTTTTAAATGTTGCAGTGCATGCCAAGGACTTTTCCAAAACTCAAGGAGTGAAAATATCCAGTAAAGACATATTTTGGGACAGTAAACCTGGGCTTAAGGGGACACTTCAGCTGGAGCACCAGGTCTCCACGGGACTGGGCCAAAATATCTCACTGCAAAATATTTTGAAAGGGTGCATTCCTCAAATAACACTCTGAGCCTTATCCTCCATCCCTTTCTAGCCCTCTTTTTAAAGCCACCCGAGTTTATTAGCTACATCCTGTAAGAAGAAGTGAACGAGTTCAGTTGTCTCATAGGATCAGATAGCAAAACAAGCATTTGTGCCAGCAAGCATAAAGGGCTGAGGTGACCCATTGAAAAAAAACGATAATTACAAAAATGCACATTGTTCCATAAGCAGTATTAGGACGCAATGAAAGAGTTTGGCAATGGCATCCCTCTGAAACCTATTAATGACACCATTGTTTATGAAATGCTGTTCCCAGAGGGTGAACATTACAGCCTATAATTGTCCAATTTGCCAGCTTATCGCATCCCTCAGTGTCTGGGTGCTTTGGAAGGGCTCGCTTTCGTAAACTGCATGTGCTTTGGAACGGCTGGGGAGATAGAACAACACCTGGCATCTTTTTACCTGAGTTGGTGATTCTAGCAAAGGACCCTGGGGTGAATTGCAGATCTGTATCATGATGCAATGCAGTATGAGAGAGTGACCATTAATTGCTTCGCTAATGTGCCATGCTAATTAGATGTGGCCATGCCTTAATTGCAATGCAATTAATGAACACACCTGGGACTTAGGATGGAGCTAAAAACCCTGTTTACAAAGTGTGCAGTTTCTATCACCGGGCCCTGAAAGTTTCCATTTGCTTCACTGATGACAGAATTTCCCTGCGGAATAGTTTTGCCTTTGACTTTTCCTCTGGCAGGAGCTCTTTGTTGCTGTTGTTGTTACTGAAAACCCTCCTCAGTCTAATCTTGCCTTGGCCTGACAGCCCCTCATACTTTAGCAGCCAATGTGGTATAGTGGTTTGAGTGTTGGACCTGGTGATTGGGATTCAAAGCTGCACTCTCCCATGAAGCTCACTGGATAACTTTGGGCAAGTCATCGTCTCTGAGCCTAACCTACTTCACAGGGCTGTTATGAGCATGCTATGGAGAGGAGGAGAACCATGTACATACACCACCTTGAGCTCCTCAGAGCAAATGTGGGATATAGAAACCCAGCTGCTGCCCAGCTCAGTCTCCATCCTTAGGTGAAGCACACAGCTCTCTTGCTAGGAGGAAAGCAGGAATAAAAGCAGTTTTTATATGAACAACACTTACAGCAGGTTTCTAAGGCTCCTTCAAGTCCATCATGTGAAAAGCAGGGCTGTGAATGATCTCCTGATCAAGAGGGCACAGCTTGGAAAGTCAGATGTGTTTGTCTTACCATGAGACCTCTTTTGAAGCAATCTGTCTCACGTTGTTGGGACACAGGAGCTGAGCCAAATGCTTTCCAGTGTCAATCTTCCTGTACTTGGTGGGGTTTACATTTCCCCAAAGGAATATGTAGGCAGTGCTTACATTCCCTTTATTGTCCCCATTCAGCAGCATTGTTTCTGTTGCCTCTTCCTGCCCCAGTGCTGTTTGTCTCCCTATTGGCTTTTGCCTTCTTCCTGGTTCGATCACATGGGTTTCCCTGCAAAGAGAAACAGGAAGATTACCAGTCGCAGGGAAAAGAAGGGAAGAAATCTCCTAGTACAGAAGGAAAAAAACCCCACGTTTTTATAAAGCACAACATGTTTCAAACCAAACTATTCTTCAGGGGTATTCTTGAATGGCAATTGATCTTAAACTACTGCTAAAACATATTTCTGAAGTGAGTTGCAGCATTGATTTCTCACACAACCAGGTTTCCTCCCTCCCTTTCTCTGCAAGGGTTACCCCACCCAGTCAGGGATCACAGGATGATGTTGCAACAATACATAGAGAGTGATATGAAGGCCCGCAACACAGCTAAACTAAGCACATCTGGATGAGAGGCTAGGAATCCCTGTGAACTTCATCTCATGTTCCATCCTGGGGAAAGGCTGAATTAAAAAAAAAACCCCAAAACAGATTAATATACAGTGGTGCCTCGCTAGACGAATGCCGCGCAAGACGAAAGGGTTTTTCGGTTTTTGCGTTGCTTCGCAAGACGATTTTCCCTATGGGCTTGCTTCGCAAGACGAAAACGTCTTGCGAGTTTGTTCGCTTTTTTCTTAAAGCTGCTTGAAGAGGCGCAGTTGCGACGGACCGTGCTTCGCAAGACGAAAAAATCGCAAGACGAAAAGACTCGCGGAACGAATTAATTTTGTCTTGCGAGGCACCACTGTAATCATCAAAATGGAGGGCCATCTCATTAGATATCTTTCATCCAGAACCCACCCACCCCCAATCTTATTTGTTTCCTGTTCCATCATTATTCAACATAATTAAAACGTGGCCCTCTCCCATCCTTCTTGTTTTGTAAATACTTCATGCATTGCTGCAGCCTTTGCCAACCTAGAACCCGTGGGCACCACCAGGTTGGCAAAGGCTGCATTTATGTATGTGTCGATGTCATGTAGACTATAGCTCTCCTCTTTAGACTTATTGAATCCACATACTCACA
The DNA here is from genome assembly GCF_964270895.1 of Podarcis filfolensis. Taxonomy (NCBI): domain Eukaryota; kingdom Metazoa; phylum Chordata; class Lepidosauria; order Squamata; family Lacertidae; genus Podarcis; species Podarcis filfolensis. The sequence goes on from NC_139611.1 coordinate 50,012,201, forward strand.
ATTGTTTTGGAAGAAAAGAACCGCATGAAAAAAGGAGAATCATTAATAATTCTCTGTGTCTAATTTTCAGGGCTCTTGCGCATGAGAAGTTCACAAAGTAAGTGCTTGTTTGGTTAAAGCTATTTCCTGTGATATAAATAAGCCAGATCTAAGCAAAGGCTAATGTGTCTGTGTTCCTCTTATCCTTCAGCACTGAGGTTTTGAAAGCTGCTGACAGAATCAGAATGGTAGGGCTTAGACACACACACACACACACACACACACACACACACGAGTCACAAACATTCTTAATAAAAATGAAGAAGTGGAGCAAAACCCACTGTCACTGGAGAAATCTCTTCCGTGCCAGTCAGCATGAAAGCACTTCCTCATTAAACCTTCTCCCAGTCACTTATTCCACCATGACAGCTGCATCACTTTAAATCGCAGCTATGAGAAATTGCACATTTGAATCTTTCCACCACTACCACCCACAGTTTTTTAAAAAAACAACTTGTATTCCCTGCATATAGAAACCTAGCAGGTTAGCAAGAGATGCTTGAGCCTAGTCCTTTAAGGACAAGTGCTGATTTTCTACATGCAGTGAGGATTTTTACATGGTGAAGCAGGAGCATTTAAACATGCAAACTCCCTACTTGCAGTCTGAAGTGGTACAGTCCAAGCAGGTCTGTACCAAGGGGTTATTACCATTTATCTTTAAGGCTAACAGTACATCCTGCCTGGCTCAAATGATAGTTATAAGACTGGGATGACTTTTGAATGCTTGGATTGTTTTAAGATGGACCGCCTGCAGGCATTTGCAAAGCCCCTTCCTAGTCTATATTGTGTGAATTAATTCAAAGGGTTGTGTGGTCTGTCTCTCTGACCTTGGATAGGTTAGTTGCTCGAGGATTGATGACTGACATAACCCATAGATGGATTTGTGCAATCTCCACATATATGCACCGCCTTGGCAACTCCTTAAGCCCTCATAATTCCTTCCTGTGAAATGTTTTCTCCGCTCGCTTCCCTGCACCCTCTCCAGAAGAGGGGCATCAATCATTTAAAGCGTAACCAAAATGAAATGCTGCAGCTGTGTAAATTTTGGAACTGACCAATAGCCACTCATCGTTCTGCTTCTTGCTTTCTCTTTTGCCCTTTCAAGGGAGCTGAAGTACGTCATTCAAAGATTCGCGGAAGATCCAAGACAAGAAGTGAGTTCCTTTCCAGCATCATGATCAAAGGGACAGGGAGACTTGCTTGTCAGAAAGTTCTGGCTTTTAAGTAGTTTTGCGTTCCAAAGCACTGTCAGCCTCTCTCTGCCTGTCTGCCTTGAGTTTGTCCCCAGAATGCTTGGGGGCATAAGCCTTAGTATGAATGGCTTCTTTCCTCCTACGTAAACATGCGCCCCACCCTGGGTGCCTAGAATCTGTTGTTGATGTCACTTCAGAAGGGAGAACTGCAACCGGCAAGAATTAATTTCCTGTGCTAAATAAATGCCGCAAATAAATTCCCCCTCTCCACATCTGTCGAAATAGCTGAGACAGACACACTGGAGTCTTCATGTCACAACACCACTGGCAAAGCTCCCATTGTTACGATAGGCAGGATGTTTGTACAGGGTCTGTATATTGCAGGGGCACAAGAAGGCAAAAGACGTAGCAAATGTGCTTTGTCCTACACTGCAACTTGTAGATCTCTGTAGATTACTATTATTTTCAAACACCAAATTGAGAGCAAGGGAAAGGTTCCATATGCACATATTCTGAGTTCTTATTTTGTTTCTCCTCTATCAATGGAAGAGCATCTGTTTTGCATGCAGAAGGTCTCTAACCTCTCCAGGTAGGGCTGGGAGAGACTCCGGCCAGAAACCCTAAAGAACTGCCAGTGACTGAAGACGATACTGAGCTAGAATGACCAATGGTCTGATGCAGCCTAAGACAGCTCCCTGTGTTCCCAAATGTATATGGAAAAACCTCTCTTTCATCCAGGGAAGTAGACTTTAGCTGACAGTAATTTATGCCACATTAAATTAGTGAGTTCTGGAGGTGCTTCCGAAGCTGTTTGCTATTTTCTTTCCTTGCTAACTTGCTTCTCTGTGGACTAGTGGAGAGGTGGTGCTGCAAAGAGCCTCAACTCCTCATTGCCTTTGTGTCTTGCTTGGCAGGTCCACTCGTGTCTGCTGAGTGTGCGGGCTGGCAAAGACGGCTGGTTCCAGCTCTACAGCCCTGGTGGCGTAGCCTGCGATGATGATGGAGAGTTGTTTGCCAGCATGGTATGTGCCAGCTGTAACTCTGAATAAACTGGGAATGGGTTGAACATATATTCAGAAGTTTGGAGTAGGAGTAGGAGTGCTGGTGAGTTTTTGCACACACAGATATACACATCCCACTCTCCTGAAGATGCCCAAAATGTATCCTCCCACAGATGCAGCCTGTAAATGGAGCTACAAAAATGGGAAGAGGGCCATTTTGCTACGGCCGTAGTAGAAAATCTCCATTGTCAGTAGCACTCTGAATATTTGAAATCGCTGTGTTGAAATATATGAAGTGACATATCTTGCTGTTGCTATGAATCAAGGTTGTCTGACTAATTTTGAAGCATGCCCCTCTATATACACTGCCCTATCTTTTCTTTGCAAAATCCAGATCCTTTCTTTGGATTTGGAAGTCCAGTCCCATAAGGTTTTTATAACTGTGGATAGGAAGCAGATATATGTAAATGGGAAACCAATTTCTTTGGGCCAATTCGCTAATTGCCCCCACCTCTCTCCTGGATTGTCCCAGAGGATTGATTTGAAGCCAGGGCTCTGGCCTGTGCTGGTAAGCTCAGTGCTCACTCCAGGGGAATGTGAATGACCAAACAGGATATATATATATATATAAAATATGAAGGATTTCCTCTGATGCTTGGAGACTACACCTCTTTCTGATATATAATGTACAAATTTGTTAATTTTGTTGGCTGATTTGCATGACTGGTTTAAAGAGTGCCGCATTCTTCCTTCATGCCTGCACCCCTAACCAGGTTTTCCTCTCTCTCTCTTGCTCTAACAGGTTCACATTTTAATGGGCTCCTGCTATAAGACAAAAAAGTTCCTGCTTTCACTGGCTGAGAACAAACTTGGGCCCTGCATGCTGCTAGCTTTGAGAGGCAACCAGACCATGGTGGAGGTAATGCATCAAATAATGGGACTGTTGAACTGGGTGGTGCCAAACCTCTTAATCTGTCACATAGCCTAGAAACTAGGAACCCAGTATTTCATTCCAACACTGGCTGCCCCTTAGCTGCAGGGCTAAGTTCAGAGGATTGGTTTTAGTATATAAAGCCGCATACAGTTTGGGATCAGGTTGCCAAAAAGGTTGTCTTACCCCTTCTATACCCAATTGATCAGCATGTCCTGCAGGTGAAGGCTTGCTGCAGATTCCATTTTATCAGGAGGTCCATTCTGCAGAATATAGGAATTGGGAATTTAGTGCTGTGGTACCTACTCTTTGGAATTGCCTCCTTTTAAATATTAGACAGGTGCCACCCCGTTGCCTCTTTGGTGCCTACCGAAGCCTTCTAAGAAGAGATGCTTCCCAGCCTCCATTGGTATTTAATTGATTTTAGAATTTTCATCTCTTGTGTGCCGGCCACCCTGGGCTCCTTTGAAAGGGAAAGGTGGCATAAAATAAATAAAATAAAATAATAAAATAGTATTAATTTGGAAACTGTACATGCTTCCCCACCTTGCCCTAAAGGCTACCCAAATTGTCTTTCCAAAACACTCCAAATGAAAATGAATCAAAATGCAGTGAAAAACAGCAAAACAAGACAAAAATGCAGCTGCAAAGATTAAGCTAAGCTAAATCCAAGTGCACATTTTTACTTTTTAAAAGTAATTTCATAAGCTATTTTAACGATAATCCTTTCCAACAGAAGAACCCTGAAAACTAATAGTTCCCTGACATGATTAAGGACAAAGAATTCTCAGTCCCTGCATGTGACTGCAGTCCCAGATTTTCTTGGGGGAAGCCATTATGGCCCATTAAGTAACAAATTTAACAGCAGACTTCAGCAACCTGTTTCCAGTCCAGCTGTTTCGGACTACAGCTCCCATCAGCCCCAGCCAGCTTGACTAATGGTTGGGGATAATGGGAATTGGAGTGCAAAATATCTGGAGGGCAGCATGTTAAGGGAAACTGTCCTGTGGAATGCCCCATTGATGGTTCTGCTTCTTGCAATATGTCTTGCATCCTTTCAAAATAAAAAAAGTGGGCTCCCACCCACCCCTTCAGAATGGTTAGTCCATTCTCGTGCAAATGTATTCAGGTATAATTGATTACTTAACTGAATAGAACCTCTGTGGTTGACAATGCAATCACATGGTTACTCAGAAGCTAAGCCCCACTCTGTTCAGTGGGGCTTATCGTCTCCAGCAAGTGTGCTTCAGGTGGCTGCCTCATTTTTTTTAATTGAGTGAGAGCCCTACTGATTTCACAGAGGAGGGTGAGGAAAAACAAGATGAAAGAGTGAATAATGCATTTGCCCTCTTAGAGCCAGAATAATTGAATGGATAGAATGTTGGAGACAAGAATGTTGGAGACCTGGCTTCAAATCTCCGCCCAGCCACAGAGCTCGCTGAACCAGTCACTATCCCACAGCCCAACCAACCGAACAGGGCATTTGCGAGAAACAAGTGGGCAGAAAACTCAGGCCAAAGTTGCTGCTTAACAAGCATTCAAAAAGAAGAGAGAGGGATGGGTTGTCCCCAGTGAACAAGCTGTAGAGTAAATGTTACTTATCTTTCCACTGTCAGATTCTTTGCCTGATGCTTGAATACAACATCATCGACAACAAAGACACCCAGCTTCAGATCATCTCAACCCTCGAGAGCACTGACGTGGGGAAAAAAATGTACGAGCAGCTCTGTGACAGGCAGAGGGAGTTGAAAGAACTGGTGAGTCTCTGTATTGACAGCCCCGTCACTATTCAAAAACAGGCACCAGAGGAGATTCAGGTGGGGCCTAAGGCACGACAGATATTTAAAGATGGGCTCGGCTCTGTACAGAAAGTTACAGTGCTCTTCAGACTGCACTTGTAACAAGCCTGGACATCCCAAAGAAAGATGTACTGTTCTGTTTCTTTATTTTGGAGTATTTATACCCCACCTACCGACCAGTGTTCTTGGGGGCGGCCTACAATATATTTTAAACACTGTGAAATAGAAAGTGATACAGTAGTTATTGCAGTGGGCCAATGGTATATATAATCCACCCCTGCCAACCCACCCCATTCTCTGAAGTTCCAAAAAGTGCCACTCTGCACCTGAATCTCCTGATCTGGAGCTGACTGTTGAAGCAGAATCCAACCCCCTCCATGCTCCTGAGACCTCATCCCTTCCCTTGCATCAACTTACCAACTTACTCAAGTAAACAGCAGTGTTCTGTCTTTGGATGTGGAATAGCAAGAGGCCTTGCCCTGCCACCTGAGGCCCTTTTAACTGGAAATGAGGGGATTTCAGCCTTGGGCATCCCACCAGCAAAGTGTGTGCTCTGACACAGAAGCAACACCCCTGTTTGTAATCAACATGTTGTTATTTTTTACAGCAAAGGAAAGGCGGTCCTACCAGGTTAACACTGCCATCAAAATCCACAGTAAGTTTTAGCTTTCCAGTTATAGCAATATCATAAGCATGCAGAAAAGCTTTTCTCTTTCCCCTAATTCCCATCAACCCGGACCATTGGTCATGCATGCTGTGGTTGATGGGAGTTGTAGTCCAACAGCATCTGGAGGGTTATCAGAGGGCATTGAACTTTACATTGAGCCAGAACTGGATTATGGATTAGGCCAGGTAATCTACAGTTGGGGTTTGGAGAATGGCTGAAAGCCTAATTTGACCTTGGCCATTCTCTTATGTAGCATAGTACCAAGTGTCTGAGCTGCAAAACAGGATGCCTATGGTTGTACTCTCACTCCTGCTATGCAGGAGTTAAAGCTACTTTATCCCTACTTTATAGGGTTGCATGGATTGTCTAGATTATGTATGTGGAGCAGGCCCAGCATCAGCACAAGGCATCTGCCGGAAGCTGCTGGAACTCCAGGTCCGAGCCTTGCACCGCAGCCTGCCCTAGGCGCCTCACGCCATCTGGTTTGGAGCCATCATTCAAATTTCCCATAATGCAGCCAGTACAAAAGGAGGCAGTTCAGCTGCTCACTAGGGCAGAATACCACCATCAAATTACTCAGCTGCTGAAAGAATTGCACTGGCTGACAGTTAGCTTAAGGTTACCAGATTTTTTTTTCAATGAATCTGGGGACACTTTTCAACTTAAATAGATTTTGTATGGGGACTGATTTATAAATCTGGGGTCTGGTAACCTTAAGTTAGCTACCTGGCTGAATTCAAGGTTCTGCTACTGGTGCATAAAGCCCTATACAGCCTGGGACCTGGATATTTAAAAGATCATCTCACACCATACATGCCCTTCCCATGCTGGCTGGCGCACATGGGAGTTGTAGTCCAAAATACCTGGAGGGCACCAGGTTGGCGAAGTCTGCAGTAGAATGCTCGGATAGGTGTGAATTAAGTGGTTCTGCCCCCAGAATTTAACCAACTTTCGCAACACAGGAACTGCGGCCTGTGTTGCAAGAGCACAATATCTACAGCAGTTCCTGTGCCAATCTGATCTGTGCTGTTTTCCTCCCTCAGGACGCAGACCTGGCCCGGTTGTTAAGCTCAGGTTCCTTCGGCAACCTGGAGAACCTCAGCCTGGCCTTCACTAACGTCACGAGTGCCTGCGCAGAGCATCTCATCAAGCTGCCTTCGCTCAAGCAGTTGAACCTGTGGTCAACTCAGGTATGAGCTCAGGAAGCAGCAGCGGAGAGGAGTCGCTTGAGCTGAGACATGCCCAAGATTGCCCAACACATCAATATGAGAAGGTTTTCTGACAGTGCAAGTTGCCTGCAACCGCCCCCCCCCCCCAATTTATAAGCAGACTCCTTCCCTCCCCCAATTTTTCTGCTTCCAGCCAAAATTGTTAGCCCCACTGCAAGAGTCCTGCTGCACTTACAGCTTTGGGGGACAGTACCTGCTTTGCATGTAGAAAAGGGATATGGAACCTCCACCCTGCGGGCCACAAATAGCCTTCATGGCTCAGGCCACACATCCCACTCTTCAGGGCACATCTCTCAACCACACTGTCCATACTGAATTGTGTCCCTCAACTAAGTTTCCTTCATTAGCTGTGATTTCCACACTGCAGGGGGTTTGGCTAGATGACCCTTTGGACCCCTTCCAATTCTACAATACTATGATTCTATCAACTGTCATCATGCTTTTTGCTGGGTTGGGTGTGGGTGTGAAAATCTGACTTCTGCCTGGCTGGGATGTAAACTAGTGCAGAAAGATAACAGTCTCCTGTGTCTGAAACGCTAGTTCCTTTTCCCATAGTGCTCTGCTCATGTATAATACTTCCATGTCTCCCCCACCCCACCCCCTCCAGTTTGGGGATGCAGGTTTGCGGCTTCTCTCTGAACACCTCACGATGCTGCAAGTGCTCAACTTATGTGAGACGCCTGTCACCGACGCTGGGCTGCTGGCACTGAGCTGTAAGTAAGCAAAGAAGCAGACCAATGACAGGGCAGGGAGAGGATTCATCTGGGCTTTACTGCCTCAGGACTGTTTTGAACCCCTTTGAAGGGGGCTTATTCTCCCAGCGATGCACCCTTTTTGCATTATGGCCCTCCAGGTGTGGTTGGACTCCCATCAGCCCCAGCCAGCATCGCCTGTAGTCAGAAATGACAGGAGTACAATATCTTATCTGGGAAGCCACGGGTTCCTTGGTGTACTCATACTTGAGAACTGCAAATTCCAGTGACTTGCATACTGTTTCAATCCATGTTGATGAGTGAAGTGGGGATTGCAGTCCAGAGGGAGGGCAACTGTTCCAGATAGATTCATCCAGGTTAAAGTCTGTTTTGTAACCAGCCTCTCGGATCCGCTTCCCTTGCGGTGATTCCCCCTCCTACCTGTCAGTGATGACAAACTCATTCCTTTGGTGGGCTGGGACAGGTGCCCGGGTTCTGTGCCCTGACCTAAGTGCAAATGAGGCCATTGTGTGAACATTTGTTTAGAGAACATTTGTTTAAAGATGTTTATTTTTTCCATACCAAAGTATAATATTGATTAAAGTATTAATATAAATAAAAATTAGCCCTCCCCCCGAACATTATGTCAGGAGTCAGATTACATTTCTTAAAAGCACAATATATTCTACTAATAAGATTAAGACTCTTCTGTTTAAAGTAATGCCAATCTACTATAATTTATAATATTATTTTTTCCTTTATAGCATCCATTCTTTTTTATAACCTATACAGTCATCAGAACTGTCTCCATTAGTTAGATCCACATTTTTCTTAATTCATCTAACCTTTCTTCAGTTGATCCTATTTTCCCTTGGAAAGACCAAACTACTTTATATGTAGTGAACATGATTTTACAACCCACTTTGATGCGCCATATTAGCCCCATTCAGGCATTTGTTCTTCCATGTGATGTTCCCACCCACTCCATCACATTTCTGGTTGTGCTCCACTAGTTGGAGAACGACTGTCTGCAGCAGAGAGGATGCTCTATGGATTTTACAAGGTTTTCAAATGATATGAGTACATCAGGATCCCTCCTGTAGACAGTGAGGGATTGATAATGGCTGGGTGTGTGACTGATAGGTACAGTTTCTCTGTAGGGCTTTGCACGTTTAGCATAGTTAAGTGAGATATCACTGGGTTGCTGATTATAGGCTTCAGAAGGCCTACACTCTTTATTTGGGGTGTTTTTTTGCATTCTCATTTATCAAAAAAGTAAGAAAAAATGTGCAAACAAGAGCAAGAATTATGAGTATGACTCATTTGCACTGTGTCATACAAAATATTTCAAAGCACTTTCCTAGTGCAAAATACATCAGTCCCCCACCCTTCATGTTCAGAATCTAAAGCTTTGTTTTGGGGGATTGGGGGGAGCAAGATTCTAGCTCTCATGTTTGCAGAGAAAATATTGCCAGGCAGTGACCCAAAGTCCAGTCAGTTAAGTTTTTAGCTAAGCAAGGTCTGCAACATAGCAGCCTCCATAACATATCGACCCCTCAGACATTATCATGCCATCTTTCAATATGCAGAAGCATGTGTCTACAACCAACATGTTTTATAAAAAATCCTATTAGAGCAATGTTTTTATTTGGCTTACTAAAATATCATAAAATCATGTGCAGGCTTTTGAGTTCTCCAGAATTCAAAAAGCTTGCACACAATTTGGTGGCATTTTGTTTGCCCAAATGCCCTAATGGATTTTTGATTCCCACCCCCCACCCCCATAGATCAACATGGCAGCATTTGCATTTTGGGTAACATATTGCTTATTTATTTCCTAGCCATGAAAAGCCTGTGTAGCTTAAATATGAATAGCACCAAACTTACGGCAGACACCTATGAAGATCTCAAGGTATGTCAAAGTTTTGAAGCTGCGGGACATGTCTGGAAAAGAGCCCAGTGGCAAGAGAGCAGGCCATCCCACGCAAAACACTTAGCTCTTCTTACGATGTTGCAGAATTGCCAGGAAACATGCATGGCTTTGTATCTCTCTGCCACTGGCCACGTGGTGATCATGTGATGCACCTAAGACAAGGACAGGGAGTCTGTGGCTGTTGAGGTGCTTGCTGGGCTCCATCTCCCATCAGCCCCAACCAGCATCACCCGTGGTCAGGGATCATCTGGACAGCCAGAGATTCCCCATCCTGTTCAAGATGTGAAAGAGCAAACAGTGTCACCACCTCTAAAATGATTTATTCATAAGAATTTTAAACCTGAAGTTAACGAAATGAGCACACAGGAATGTGGGAAGCTGCTGTCTACCAGGTCAGACCACTGGTCCACCTAGCCTAGTGCTGTTCACACTGACTGGTAGCCGCATTCCAGGATCCCCATCACCTGCCAGCTGCCATCGTTTAACCTGGAGAAGCTTCCAGGGATTGAACTGGGGACCTTCTCCCTGCTCCCCCACTGAGCTCTGTCCCCTTCTTATGCTACCAATTGACTGATCTACTTGGTAGCTTGATACTTCAACAAAGGCACCCCCTCTAAGATCATCGTCCCACATCTTCTCCAACTCCGCTAGGGCAGAGAAGCTCTTTACACCTGCAGTTGGACAGCAGCTGCTCCTTTCATTCACCTCCCTTTATATCAGTGAAGGCTGATCGGTTGGGGCAAATGGGGCACTGCCACACCAGTCTGTGTGCCCTAAGCCAGCCCCTCACCTGCCTGCCTTCTTACTGCTAACCAGTCCAAGGGGTGACATTGCCTGTCAGCTTCCTCCTCATTAGTCTGAGTTTTGCCCTTGTAGAACTCAGAGAGGGAGAGGAAGGGGAAAGAAAACTAGAATTAGCTGATTCCGGCGCCACCTGCTGCTGGGCTCCTGGTCTTCTGCCTTAACAGGCCCAATGGGCGCCAGCCACCACGGCTTTAAGCACTTTAAATCACAAACTTTCATTTAATATGGATATACAAAATATACAAGCAGAACCTAAATGTCTAGCGATAGTTCACAAGGAATCTTACTGGGTTCTAATCCGGCTCATTATTTATCTCTTTCTCTCTACCCACCCCACCCTTTTCTCTTTAACCAGGCTAAATTGCCCAACCTGAAGGAAGTGGATGTCCGCTACACAGAGGCATGGTGAAATCTCGTGGGCTGCATTCGTAGCATTTGACAAGGAGAGAGGGAGGGAGGGGAAAAGAGAATTTTTGCAACAAAATAAAAGCAGAGAAATAAACTTTTGGCTTCTACCTATAGAGAGCAGCAAGTTCTGAGGACTTCGATTTTAGGAGTTGTGTTTGTGAGGTAGCAGAGTGTGGCTTTGCGTGTGGGAGGGGGAACTGAGCATGCCCCAGGCCCTGCCAAATTCTTTGAGCTTCGTCCTTTGAAATTCAACATCATCTAAATGAAGGGGTTGGGGGTGGGGGAAGAAAGATTGCGCAGCCAGGGAGAAAAAGAAAAAAGGGAGGGGAAATCTGTTTCAATTTTCATTTGCTTTTTTGTGTTGTTGTTTTTAAAATGCCATATGGAAAGAAAAAAATATGGGGTTATACATCAGAGCTTTTTCTTGGATGGACCCTCAGTCTTTAGGTGCTTTACCATCTTTCCTGCTCTCTCTTTTTTTAAAAAAAAGTATGAGAAATCAAGAGAAGAAAAAAACATGATTTTCACCTCTCGTTCTGTTCTTACGATCGTTATGCAAAGTAATTTTGTTGTACATACAATTTACATAATGCACCTATTTAAAAAATGGTTCACAAATAACAGGTCTGGGACCTGTCTTTTATTTATGAATTGTTAATGCTTTTATCTTTTTCGTTTGTTTGTTTCATTCTGATTCGCATACAGACTGTATGAACTAGTTCGTCTTACTGTTTTTGTTTTTTAAAGAACAGAAAACCCTCTTTGAATAACTGTCTTTTAGTAAAGCTTACTGTATTACGTAGTCTCTGTCCAGCCCCATCACCCCACCGATTTCTGATTTACAAATCACTCAAAAGTTTCTTCAGATAAAAGAAAAAATATGCATATGAATACATCTATATACACAAGAGCAAAAAGACGAGTGCGCAGTCAGGAAGAGGTTGTGAATATTACCTGATACATTTTCAAACTGTGCTGGGGTTAGGAAATTGGAGTGGTAAGGAAACTACCTTTTGTTGTAATTAAGAAAAATGTTAGTTTAAAAACTTAAGTTCAAAATTAGACTTAAGTTGAGCTATCAACCATTTGTGTTAGATTTGCCAAGGCGTGCCTGTTTGGTTTTCTGTTTACGTCCTATATTTCAAGGGCATGTTCATCCTCACAGCCACCGTGTTGTGCATTTTTCTTTACTTTCACTCCTCCTCCCCTTCTCCCAGAGCTTCGCTTATGTTCCATACATACAAAGATCACTTGCCATATTACTATTCTTATTATTTTCATGAGATGGGAGATTTTTCCAGCTGCTAAGCTGCTCCTCAAAATATGTATGACCACTATCCATATTCCTGATCCGCCTGCACCAGCCTTTGCCAATCCAATGCCCGCCATATATTTGGGCCTGCAACTCTCATCAGCCCTAGGAGCTGGGGGCCAAAAACATCTGGAGGGCACTAGGATGATGAGGTGGGTCCTACACAAATGCTCAGAAAAATTATTATTATTTTATTTTATTTTTAAAAACCCTTATAAATAAGCTTTCTTTTATAAATATGCTTTTGGGTTATTTTCTCTCTCTTTCACAATAAGCATTCTTGGGATGGAGCAGCTTTTTAAAATAAAAAGAAAAGAAGCATTTTATGTGTTTTATCTTTTTTAAGTTTACTAGCAGATGTTTGTTCAGTTCTTGGGGCACCTGAAGAGATTTAACATCCAGGCAGTGTGCTTATACACACATATGTATGTATGTACATGTATATACATATACTGTACATACATGCATGCATATTTTAATTGTATTCAATGGGAAGCGATGCTTTTTGCTGTTCTAGTTGTCTTTTTTGTTTTTGTTTGTTTTTTAAAAAAAATGTTGCTAGGGTAGCTTCTTCACACTTCAAGTCTCTGTCATCTCTCTGTTTCCCACTTTTTGTAAACACACACAAAACAACAACGGTTGGTTCAAGTCTTAATTCATGTAGGGTGCCAGGGGTTGTGTTTTGCTTTTGCTTTTGTTTTGTTTTGTTTCTGCCTTATATCCCAAGCTGTCTGATAAACTCAGTGAGGGAAAACGAAAGAAAACGGAGATGAAACTTACGCCAACGTTTTATCCTTAGCACTGTTGCTTCTACCGATGGTTTACTACTACTGTTCTGTAGCTGTGTAAAAAAAAAGAAAAAGAAAAAAAAGATGTGAAATAATTTCAGGCGCGGGGGTGGGGTGGGGATAAATAAACTGTAAGTGAATATCTTTTAGTGGCGTGCATTGTCCTTTCTTTTTGTGTAATTGCATTTTTTTTCCCTGGTACAGTTTGTGGGAATGTTACAAGATGGCTCGGAGAACAATTGGAAGGCTTATGCTACATGAGGGGATAGCGCATTGGATTAGCCTTGTAAATGCTCTGGGAGGGAAGCCGCTCGGAAACGGTACATGAACCAATCTGAGCTCCTTCGGTAGAGCTAGGCCTGCTTTTCAAGACCATAAGCCCATGTTTCCTGGATGGTAGGGGTAGGGAACCTTTTTCAGCCAAGACGCCTCATTCCCTTCCAGGAACAACAAACCCGTGGCAGGTAAGGCCAGGGGCAAATGCGGGCAGCATACAGATCGATACCGCTAACTTGACCTAACAACATCTCCCCCTTACACTTGCAAACAAAACTCACTGTGCTCCCCTGAAGGCAACCAACCATGCCCTGGGCCCCCAACCTATATTGCCACCAATGAAAACTAATAAATGAATAGAAAGAGAACCTACCCACAAGACGCTGACACAAAAACCTTGCACGGACACTATGCAAAAGAATGAGTTTGCTACCCGTCTTCTCTCTTCCCACCTCTCTTCTCCCCCAACCTTATACTGTCTATTAACATTAGTGTCTCACATCAAATATAACTGATCTGTAGGAACTGAAAGCAGAGGCGCTGTATGTCCTTTTGTAACCCAATAAAATCTTAATAAAAACCATTTTTTTAAAAAAAGAATTGAATGGGAGCAACTGGAAGCCACATTTTTCCCCCATTCTGCAGAACTCTACCCTCTTGTAATGAAAGCGAGTGACAGAGTATGTGGAATTGGCTTTATTCAGAGTGAGAAAAGGGAGGTAGATCTTCATGTCTGCTACAGAACAGGTAATGTGTTTATGGAAAGGGTTCACAGGATTTCAGAGTTATCCTAATAGTACAATTAAACTATTGTGGTTCTCTTGATCATTGGTTTATGCACAAGAGACAGAATTCTCTGGTGAGAACTTGTTTACAATAAGTACAATCTTTTCTAAATCTCTTTTAAAATTCTTTTCCAAAGTACTTCTCTAGATATTTAATTATTGCATTTATGCCCTATCTTTCATCCTAGGAGCTCAAAGTGGCATGAACATGGCTCTCCCCCTCTCCATATTATCCTCCTAACAACCCTGTGAGGCAAGTTAGGCTCAGAGTTGTTATTATTGCTATATATTCATTTATAAATTTGCAAACCTATTCTGGAGGGAGGTCCTAAATGTGTTGAACAGAAGGCCATGATCAAGTACCAGCTGCTCAAGTGATTCAGTTCAAAAGGCAGTAGGAGACGCTGGAATAAGTTATTTACTTTGCCACCAAAATGCCCAGTGAATTTTGCCATCTAGATAAACGATATAGGGCCTGTCTCAGTGCATGAGTCTTAAAAATAACAGGAGTGAGATTCAGGTAGGTAGCCTGAGATGTTAACTTGTAAAGCATCACAAGGTCAATCATTAATTGTTCTGAAAACAAGGGGCGACACAAAACCTATATATAAGAGACCCAATAAGGAAAACAACATGGCAAAAGTGACATTTCTGTCATTGCACAATCCTAAGAGCAAGCTCAATTCTCTACCTGAAGATCTTTAAGGCAGCCAAAGCAGGAGCATCTACACAAAAATGGGAAATAGTAGCCGGTTTGGGGAAACCCCAAGATGTGAAGAAGTAAAAAACAAACAAAAACTTAAGGGGAGGAATTCCTAAGGAGGGAGAAAAACCCCAAACTACATTGTCAGCAGCTGCATAACTAGATGTGGGAAGGGAGAATGGGAATGGAATGGTGTGCCTTGGAAAAGGGTATGGCTGGCTGACTGGCTGGAACTATGAACTTTTCCCACTCCCCGCAAGCAGGCCAGATCTGCATCTGCCCTACCCACACAGGGTCAATCATCTGACATTACAATGGATAACGAGCCTCTTTCAGCATGCCTTAAGAGGGCTTTGCTCTGAGATCACAAAGGGGTTTGCATTGCAACCACTGCTAAGGTACATGTTATTTCCTCCCATTTTGGCAGGGGGTTCAAGACAATCCCCTTCTTTATTCTGGAGCTAGGGATGCTCCCACCACCCATCAGCTGATCGGAATCACTAAGCTCCCAATTGTTTCTCTTTACGCTCGCAGTTGTTCCTTTGAAGCCATGCTAGTACCTGTCTCCCACCTGACATCACATATGACATCAGATGTGGTGAGTGGTTTGCCAAGAATGGCTTGGCAGGCCAAAGTGGGACTCCTGGCAGGCCAAAGTCGGCCTGTGGGCCAGAGGTTCATCATCCTGGAACAGAAGGTGTCCTCAACTAGAGGACAGTTCGCCACCCAATGTCAGAGCCAGAGTTTCAAAAAACCAGTGCCACTAATCTGTCCCTGGGAACAGCATAAAATGTCATTAACGGTGTCTTTCTACTCTATTTTGACTACCAACACAAAGGCATAGTTCTCTAGAGGTGCAACATATTCTTTGATAATCAGGTGAGATTTGAAGGTGGTCCCTGCCACTAAATGGCACATTGCATTTGCACCCATTCCCAGACAGAGTTCCTGCACTGCTGCATTTGTAATCCACCTCTCTGTTCATGAGTCCCATAACCAGACGTATTGTATGCAGCGATGCATGAGACTATCAGCTAAACTGTCCCTGCAAGGCGGCTGCTTGGACCGTCTCTATTTTTGAGCCAAACTATAACAAAGGGTGTAGGGGAGGAAGTCATACTTGAGGTTGCTACCACTTTTCTACCTCAGAGGCCGTGACATCACTGTCGCCATAACGACCACATTTTCAGCTAGGGCCTAGGCCCCCTTGCTTGGCTGCCAAGGGAATGAATGTAAGTGACAAAGTAGACATTGCCCTCTGGTGCAGATCGGGGCTTTCTTCCTATTCCCTGTATATGGACTTGAATCAGAAAACCAAGTAACTCTATTCAAATGAATCCCAGCCCCTTGATGAATTGGCTTGATGTGCTACTGAAACCCTTTCCCTGAGGATTTGAGCTTGCTTGGGGTTTCAAAAACCCCTGAAAGATTTGTGCATCTAGCATGAGGATTCATAAAAACGGGCAGTTGCCCTGCTCCCTCCAGATGAACCATAATTCCTAAATTCTGAGCTTCCATTCAAAAGAAAAGCAAGTTTCTAGTATTTGTAAAACCTGAGATATGAGGCACTTCATTCTTCAGAGTGAGGCCTTGGCCTTCTGTTCTAAAGTTCTATCCTGATTGCACCACAGATGACAGCTTTCTAGGCCAGGAGTCTTGAGTACTTTGCTATCATTCTGCTCTATTGTTCTAATCTGGGGAATGCCTGAACAGTGAGATTTCAGTTTAGGGAAGTGAGTGGAGTGACTCTGATACAACCCGGCTGTCAAGCTTCAGGGTCTTCTTGCATGCATGGCTTTTCCTTGGAAGAAATCTCTCTCAAGTGACTCATAACAGAGATGCATCATATGCAGGGAGCAGGGGATGGTGGCGAAACAGACTGGGATTATGTTGGCCTTTTTGACTCCTCAACTCTGACTCACCCCATCTAAGGAGACTAAAACATGTTAAGACTCAGCAAAGATAAGTTAGGTCACAGCTGCAAGGAAAAATACTGTGTGTGTGTTGCAGCTTTCCTGGTGTTGGCAATGGCACTATTTGTAAACTCTTTTTTTCCTTCTTAAACCTCAGAAATTAATTTCTAGTTGTTCCTGTTTCACAGAGAATAGCATCTTTATTTAGCCAGTCCCTACCTGTAGAAAACCAGTGGCTTTATTTCCGCCCCTGTTTTTGTCTTCAGGGCCTGCCTTTTAAAAAATGTTGTTAACATGAATTCCTAGAGTGGGCCCCCAGCTGGAGGTTTACCTGATGGTGGCTGCAGCCATTTCATTCCCCGCAGTATCCCAGAGCGCCTGACACAGCATCACTCCAGGGCCTTGTGGGAAATGTAAGTGGCCCACCACATCTGGGCAAGTTCATAGCAAGGGATGCTGCGCAGGCTCCACTGCCAGCCAGCCCTGCTAGGACCCTGGGGTCCTGACAGCTCCCAAGTGCTCTGAGTGTTGACACTGGGCCTGCACACAGTAGTAGTTCTTTGGGGTTCCTTCTAGGGTAACCACTTACATGCTGGCAAAAAAAGAGGACACACCTTTTCATCAAATTGTTGTATGCTAATTTATGTGTATAGTTGCACTTTTAGAAATGTAACAGAAAATGTCATAATGGGGAAGATGTTCAGTCCAGATGTTTCCTGTTGATGGGCAAATTCAACCCCCCCCCCCCCGCGCTCCTAATTCTTTATCTTTAAACCGGACTTTGACTGAACAGCCCTTTTAATAGAAAATGCTTTCACATAGAGGACAGTCATCTGATAGCCCTTCAATAAAGGACTGTTCTTTGTAAAGCAGAGAACATGAACTCACCCTAGTTCAGTTCCCTTTCCTGTTCTTCACAGTTAAATGTTGGGGGCAGGAATTCACTGTGTCTCTAGATCACAGGTATATATAAATGCAAATACAAGAAACTGAAGGCATTATTATGTGTTACTGTTAACCGGATTTCTTACCTGCCCTTCACCACAAGGTCCCAGGGTGGGTTACAACGAAGGATGTAAGAAGGCATGGATTTCTGTTCTGGCTCACGTTCGTTCCACACAGCGCTGTTTCCGCTCCAGTTCTAAAACGACAGAACTCGTCTCACTGTGGCAGAATTTTATGTAATTAATTGTGTTGTTATTATGTTATTCCACACTGTTAGTTTCAATGCAAAGGGAACTCAATGCATATGGCAGAGGGGTTAGTCATCCGGAGTGGCTGGGACAACCCAGTCATATGGGCAGGGTACAAATAATAAAATTATTATTTTATTGCTTGTAGACCGATAACAACAATCCACTGATATCTGTTCCAGACAGGGGACAAAAAAGAGAAAGTCAGCAATTTCTGCTCCCCTTTCTGTTTCCATCAGAATTATCAGACACCCCTAGTTACCTACCACAATGCAAAATGACAAATCTGAAATCAGTTCAACCAGTTTACTTCTGGGAAAGTCTCAAGGGCCATACAGAGAGGCCTGGGGGTTACATCTGGCCCCAGGCCTAAGGTTCCACATTGCTGTTCAAGAGGAAGGGCCATGCAGAGTTTACTGCTGGAGAAGGCCAAATTCTGCTGCCACCCTCTAATGCCATCCCTTGCGATGGAAAGGGAGCTACTGAAAAGAAGGTGGCATAGAACATGAGGCCTACTCAGAGTAGACCCATTAAGAAGAAGAAGAGGAGTTTGGATTTGATATCCCGCTTTATCACTACCTGAAGGAGTCTCAAAGCGGCTAACAATCTCCTTTTCCCTTCCTCCCCCACAACAAACACTCTGTGAGGGGAGTGAGGCTGAGAGACTTCAGAGAAGTGTGACTAGCCCAAGGTCACCCAGCAGCTGCATGTGGAGGAGCAGAGACGCAAACCTGGTTCACCAGATTACGAGTCCACCACTCTTAACCACTACACCACACTGGCTTAATAGACTAGTTAATAGACATGACTAACTTAGGTTTATTAATTTCAATGGGCCTACTTTGAGTAGGATTTACAGTGGTACCTCGGGTTAAGTACTTAATTCGTTCCGGAGGTCCATTCTTAACCTGAAACTGTTCTTAACCTGAGGTACCACTTTAGCTAATGGGGCCTCCTGCTGCTGCCGCGCCACTGGAGCACGATTTCTGTTCTCATCCTGAAGCAAAGTTCTTAACCCGAGGTACTATTTCTGAGTTAGCGGAGTCTGTAACCTGAAGCAAATGTAACCTGAAGCATATGTAACCCAAGGTACCACTGTAGTTGGTTACAACCCAGTGTTCTTGAGGAAGGCTCTAATACTTGCACTTCTGCAGAAACCTACGATTTAAACATCAAATGTGATCAATATTAATCTCATTTCTGCATTTTTTACATGTCGACTTTGCTGAATACAATTTTTAAAAGCCCTCTGGGTTGCATCACATGAATTTTTACTCAGAATAGACCCGTTAAAATTAATGGACAAATCATGACCATTAATTTCGGTGGGTCTGCTCTGAGTAGGACTAACCTTGGATGCAGCCCTCTGGACTCTCCATTTCCATTTCACAATCTCTGCTGCCCTCATTGGACAAGAATAGGTAATGACAATTCCCACTCTGCTCTTCCAAAAGCATGCTGAGGTGTAGACTGCCTTCAGAGAGAGTAAGGCTTGCATTTCCCTACATGGCAGTAGCAAGGTAGTGCAGCATGGACACAAGGGACAACAGGCTGTAATTTATTTCACAGCATTTCCTGGGGCAGTCTACACTAACCCGTTGCCAAATAAATATACCAAGACAAATATACTAGATACATTTACTAGATAAATATATTAGATCACTCCCAAATTTCTTTATTTTTAGAGAAGATCCAGAAAATGTCCCTGATATCAGTGTTCATTATTTTATATTACCAGCATAAGCTGCTTGCTCTGCCTTATTTCCTTAAGGGTGGGGCTAGTTTACTGAGGGACATTCTGAGAAAGCAACTTCCAAATAATTGGTGATAGGTCATATCCAAAATCTCTTTCCCATTGTCCCTTTATGGATGTGTCCAAATCCATGATAAGTTCATTTATTTAACAATTTTTGCATTACTATTTTAAACTGCTTCTTTTTTTTAATATAAAAAATAGCACAAACAAAAAAATAAAATAGTATATGTGTATTCTGGCTTTATGTCTGAAGAGGGCAGCAGAAGGCAGTTCATTTCAGTGAGAAATTTCTCATCCCTTGTGTTGTGAAGGGAATCCCATACAGGCTCCTCCCTAAACTTTCAGCCCTATAGGGAAAGATTATCCCCACACTCCAAACATATTTAGTTCCGTGCCTTCTTTACAACATGAGAAGGGATATTAAATGGACTAGGGTGTAAGAGACCAAGGTTAAAATCACCACCTGTGAAGCTTCCTGGGTAACCTTGTGCTTGTCAGTATTATATGTATTAAGGTTGTGAAGATAAAATGCGGAAGAGGAGAATCACAAATGCCGCAAAAGGAAAACCAGGCACGTGTATTAATTGCTTCAAGGCGAAACAGCTGGTCATGGGAAGGTAGCAACAAAAACAAGCCAATTCTATTGGTTCTGGTGACTTACCTGTCTGCTCTGAAATTTAGTAGAGCTTACTCCCAGATACGTGGGGTTAGTATATTAATTGCATTTATATCACCTTCCAAAACAGTTCACCGGGTGTCTCCCAAACCAAAGCGAAACAGTTTAAACTTAATTAAAATCAAAACACAATATTCAATTTAAAACGTTATTAAAAGTATACTTCAGGTTAAGGCTTCTCCAAGAAAATCCACTTTAGCACACACACACTGCAAACAGAATATGCTTGTACTTAAAACCAGGGCAACATGGAAAGCGTTTGGGCCGTGCTTTTTAGTTTTAATATTTCAGAAATAAGAGGGGAGTGACACTGCTGGGGGTGAGGTGAAATCCAAAGAAAGAAGTGATAAGGGAAGACAGGAAGAGATAAGAGTACAGTATTCTAGCCAGAAAACAAAGGAAAAGAAAGTGCGCGCACTCCCTCCTTGTCTCCCCCCAATACACACGAAATATAATAAAAACAAGGTTCCTACTGTGAGTGAGATCTCTCTCTTCTCCCCGCACTGCAGACCACAGGCAGAATGCGTAGTTCTGATTGGCTAGTGAATGCAAGAAGCACACATGGTTCTGATTGGTATAAGGTGAGCTAATTGACAGGGAGGGCCATCAGGTTCCCTCCCCCCATCCCATGGCTTCCTTACAGTGAAAATGAGGGAGGGAAATGGGCAAAAGATTCCACCACACAATCAAAGCCATTTATATAGGCCTGTGACCTGCTGCTGGTGGTTATTTTGACTGGTGAACTGGAGATGGGAAGAAGCATCTAGGAAGCCTCTCAGGCAGTGGAAAATCTATTAATAATGACTGTGGGCGATAGGAGAAAGATTGGATTCCATTCCACAAAAATGTCAACCTACAGAAACTATTTGAAAGTATTTGCAAATCTCCTCCCCTTTAAGACTGCAGCTAGATCAAGCTTTCCCCTCATTCCTTTGTAGTGTTGAGTTTGGGTAGGCCCAAGAGCTCCCTGCAGGGACCCTGTGCACACCTGATGGTTTTCTGAGGCCAGCACCAGGAAGGATCACCCCCTGTCATGATGTGGGGAGAGTGGTCCTGCTTGGTGCTGGGTTTGGGGGTGCCCCAAAGCTCCTTGCATCAGCTGGTGTGAAGGGGGCGCAATTCTGCTTAGCACTGTGGCCCCACTTTATGCAAAGGCAACCAGCTTGGGGAGCTGCACAAAGCAGCTTTGGCCATCCTCATCCTCATAGTCAAGCCCTACCCTTACCTATATGACATAAGGTGTATGGTGGAGGGCCATGGCTTGCCCAAAATGGCCTCATGAGCTAATTGGGAAGTTGTGCAGGCCAAAGCTGTCCCAGAGGCCAGCGGTTCCTCACCCTGATTTTGGGATACAACAATTTACCTCAGGAGCTGAAGGCCGCTTGCCTTGACCAAAGCAGAAGAGTGGTACTATTACTTCCCTTGATCTGGACACTATACTTTTGTTGATGCAGCCTAGAATAGCATTAGCTTTTTTTGCTGCTGCATCACACTGTTGGCTCATGTTAAGCTTGTGGTCTACCTAGATCCTTTTCATAAGTCCTGCTAGTAAGCCAGATGTCCTCTATCTTATATTAGTGCAGCTGGTTCTTCCTACCTAAGTGTAGAACCTTACATTTGTGGTTAGCCTGAAAGACAGCGCAGAAGCAGAAATAGCTGCTGAAGTACTGGTGTTAGTGGGCAACTTTGTTATTGTTGTGTTTGAAACTGGGAAAGTGAAAATAAATGTTGTTTTCCAGGTGATGCAATATCACAGTGATTAGTACGGCATTCTCTTTTTAAAAACGGGAATTTCTTGGCAAATTATAAATGTTGAGTTGAAAATAAGCAAGTAATTATTGTGTTACAATAGCTAAGTGTAAATTCCTGTGGGCTTTACAACTTGGTCTTGACACTGATCTGCAACTTGTGAATGCCTATTAAAGTATATGCACAGGGTCTTGCTTTGGAGGGGTCTATCAGCAGTTTCACAAGTTATATTGGTCACAGGTAATTTGCCAGAAAACCCTTTCACCACAGTTTCCATTACCAAAAGTTTGACACATTCTCATGAAACATTAGCTCTTTATGTATATTACCACAGGTGGAAAAAACATGTTTGATTCACACTTTTAGAAAAAACATATCCAAATTGCAGGTGAATTATTGAGGTTGCAAAACTGTTGCATGTGTCACAAACAAATAACAGTGTTAACTGGAGTTAAATAATATTAGCTAAAACACAAATTATTCTGCAAAGAACCTCCAAACATTACATTGGTCACGACAGAAAAAACCCCAATCAAATTTCTCCCCCAGCCCTGTTCCCCCCTCCATTTGAAATTGCTGCTTCTTTGGTTTCTATTTAATATTTTAACATTCTAAATTATATTTTATGGTTTTAGGTTTGAAAGCTGCCCAGTGAGCAGTGTTATTGGGCACCCATACAAATGGCATAAATAAATAAATACATAAGATGTTTATGCCATACACAGATTGTGTCACGTTAAACCTGATGCCTTTAAAGTGGCACTGTTATAAACTGGGTAACGAATTTGCAATGTTACTTGAACTTCCAGTAGACGGTGACAGTAATTTGGTATTCAAAACATGGACTCATTTCTTTATAAAATGTTTTCCATGAAGCGATATTTCCTCTAAGAATCTAGTGTGAAAATTTGATATTCAAATTTTCAACAAACACTACCTGTGTATGCAAGTGAAATACTCCACATCATTTAGCATTGTTCTTGCTTTCTTGTTGATGGATGATCTATGTAACTAAACAAATGAGCTCTGGGCTTACTGAAACACAGTTTGCATTGTGGAATACAGAGCCTTCACACAATCAGCCAAAGCATATATTTTTAACCTTTCCACTATATTTCCAGAAGCTCATTTTCAATGGCAGTTGATTGATGATTATGGTTTTATTTACTTATAGGCCATCTTTGAACACAAGTTTCCAAGGTGGTATATATGAAACAATTCATAAGATACATGTGTTAATACCAAAATAAGCAAACCAACATACCGTATTTTTCCATGTATAAGACTATTTTTATTATTATAAGAAAATCTTAAAAATTGGCAGCAGCAGGGCTTTTTTCAACCGGAACTCAGTTCCAGCATCTTTCAGGTGGGTGCCATTGCCATTATAAGAATCCAAGGGAGGCATTCATGGTGAGTTCCAGCATCTTTTTTACTAGAAAAATAGCACTGTCTAGCAGTAAGTGATTCTCAGTTATGGAACACAAGGGCCTGCTGGCTATAGCAATGGGGCAGAAATTTGACTCAGTTTGTATTTAAAAGCAACACTACCTAATTCAAACTTCCTGAAACAAAATACAAACCGAAACAAAGCCATCCTTGGAAATTCATACTTCTCTTAATTTTGTAATGCAGTTTTTCAGTCCGGTAATATATACAAAAATGCATATTCCAGGGTAAAGAGTTTGCAAAAAGGTATATGCTACGGAAAATGGCATAGAGGAAAAAAGGGGAATTGCTTTGCAAAACTGGATATATATTAGGGAGAAATTGCCCTAATATGCTGGAGTTTTCATAAGAACTTTTTTTTTTAATCACAACAACTTGCGGAAATGTGGTAAAGATTAGAAAAATGAGAAACCGGGAAAAACCAAAATCAAAAGTTTCATCCACTCCTAGCTGGCTATGACGCTATTACTGTCTGAGTGGGTGGCAGGGCCCACATGATAGCAATATAATATGATTGTGGCATCTCATGGCTGCTCAGAGTAGGGCATTTGGCTAACTCATATTAGACATAACACAATGAGAGAGAAAAAGAGGAGAGAGAAGTCACAAACATATGGACTCTCTCAGTGTTTTTGGAAGCCTTTGGGTTAATTAATTACACATTTGTTCAAAACTGGTTGTGCTTCTAGAGGCAAAGGGTTGAGGATGCCTCAGAGACCTCACCCAACCTACTGACTGACTGCTAGCTATCTCTTAACTAGATGCTGCATTGCATTTTCCCAGGTGCAAAACACTGCATTTGGGCAAATGTGGGACTTTCCAGGCACTGTGGGGAATTGCCCAGCTATGCTAAAATTCCTCCCCTGCTTACCAGAATCAATTTGAATACCACTGCCACACATATATATGTATGTCCTGTTTTTCCCTTCTACGCTTTAGAGCATGGCTGAGGAACCTGTAGCCCTCCAGATGTTGCTTCCCATCAGCCCAGCAAACATGGTCAGGGATGATGGGAGTTGTAGTTCAGTAACATCTGGAGGGCTTACAGCAGAGAACAAAAGTCCTGTAGTACTTTCAAGACTACAGCAAATGTACTACCTATTAGGATCCCCAACCTGATGTTGTCCACTTTCTTTCAACCAAGGAAAGGAGACAATGTCAGCTTGTTCCAAATATTTATGTTAAAAATGACTTTGTACAAATAAATATATATATATTTCAGTGTTCTTCACATTTTTAGTTACCCCTGAAAGGCAAATTCATTTAATAATAATAATAATAATAATAATAATAATAATTTATTATTTATACCCCGCCCATCTGGCTGGGCCTTCCCAGCCACTCTGGGCGGCTTCCATAAAAACCAAAAATACAGTAAAATATCACACGTTAAAAACTTCCCTGAACAGGGCTGCCTTAAGATGTCTTCTGAATGTCAGGTAGTTGTTTATCGCTTTGACATCTGCTGGAAGGGCGTTCCACAGGGCGGGCGCCACTACCGAGAAGGCCCTCTGCCTGGTTCCCTGTAGCTTTGCTTCTCGCAATGAGGGAACCGCCAGAAGGCCCTCAGCGCTGGACCTCAGCGTCCGGGCAGAATGATGGGGGTGGAGACGCTCCTTCAGGTATACTGGACCGAGGCCGTTTAGGGCTTTAAAGGTCCATCATTTAAATTACAATGATGTGCAATTAAAACATGTTTCATGGCATTTATTTATATAAATGTGTGTATGAAATAAAATAATTAAAACTATGGTACATACAACATACAACATCTATTGTATGCCAATTAATACTTTCCCTGTTGACTGGAAATTCTAACCTATTGGGGTTGATAAATCTAACAGCTGGATGGCTAAACTGCAGTCCAGCTACACAATGTGATGCCATAATGGTCCTACACTGGTTGTTTGTTTTTCTCACTCCCACACTCTTATTAGCAATTGGAACAAAGGTGGGAGTACAACTAGCTCAAGTGGGTGTCTTCCCATAAACCATGTGATCTAAAATTTGCTTCTTGGCATACTACTGTTTTTTGCAGAACCATGACCATTAGTGGTAACTGTAAGTTGCTTTGCTTAGGATACATACTTTTTTGAAGTTGTAGGTGCCAGACACCTATAACCCTAGCAAGTGCTAAAATACAAACCAGGCTAACTTCCTGTTTAGAGGTAATCACCTGGGTGATGGGCCATGAAGAGAACAAAGGAAAGGTGATGAGCCATTAAGGAAGCAAAGGAGAGGGGGCTCTGTGTGAGACAGCCCACTCGCAATTCACAGGTAGTGAGGGATAAAAGCCAGAGTTTAAAGTTGGAAGTGTGTGTAATGTGACCTAGAAGTAAAACAGCAGGCTAGAAAGCCAGAGAGGCAGACCACATTGTTTGATTTCTGTTTGAATTAAAGGCTGCGGCAATGGAATAACAAGACCCTTTGGGGGTGTTAATGCTGTGAACCCTTCCATCGTAGGCTCAGGTTGTATATATGTGTAAATAAACCATATATCATAAAGACACTGCAGTCTCTGCTGCTCCTCATTTCCAAAAGCGCTTGGGTAAGCGCTTGGAAAACCAGGGAGAGGTGGTGCTTGGATTTTCTGAAATGCTTTCCCTCTAACTGTGGTTCCAGGAATGTGATTGCAGAGAAGCAAGTGCGACAGCAGGGACCCCTTCTGAACCAAGCTTAGACTAACAAGGAGTCACCTCCTAGGGTCTGCCCATGTGACCTCTTAGGCTCCGCCCAGGCACCCCACTAAATCTAGGTGCCACCAGCCTTCAGTGGGTGAGGGGTGTCACTTAGAAGGATATGTAGCCTGTGGGGAGCCTCAGGGGTCAGATAGAGAGGGTTAGGGCTACAATTACCCCTCCCTGCCTTAGAACAAACCTGCCCACCCTAGGAACCAAATATAGTTTTTCAACCATATATTGCAGTGACCAGTGCTATTTTTCTAGAAAAAGAGGTACCAGAACTCACCATGAATGCCTCTCTTGTTCTCTTATAATGGCAATGGCACCCACGTGAGAGATGCCGGAACTGAGTTCTGGTGAATTTTAGCTGGGAAAAAAGCCCTGGTGGTCACTGATAACTCCACTGCTTTTTCATTGAGATGGTCAAATGCTGTTAGGCTGCATTTAATTTAATGCCTCCAGTTCATGCCTCCTTGTTGTGTCTTGACCTAACATGGAGATAATAGCCTAAATAATACGCTATTATGGAATGTGGGTTCTGTGTCTCCATTGCACATTAATGCACAGGTGATATTAAAGATATGTCAACTTTTTACTAGTCTTGCTCCTGCACACTGTTACTTTAAATAGTAGAAGTTTAGCAGGTGAAGCTTTTTCAGGCATTCAAATAAAGGGAGGGGACAAGCTTCTTCTGCTACAGAAGCACAGGGGCAGAAAAAAGTTGGCAACCCCATGTTAAACTGATCTACAAATATTAGGCGCTAGTGAGGCTCAAAAATTGAATTGTTATTGCCAGGTAGTTTCACAGCTGGACCTAAGATTTACTGCACATAGAAAACAGAGAGGTAGAAAAATTAAAGATTATTTAATACGCAACAGTCAGCATTTGCTTGCTTCATTCTTATGGGTGGAGAAATGAAATCAAGGTGTGACCCAGGAGTACTAACAAGATAGTGATCTTTTCCTTATCCCAGTCATCCAAGAGGAGTGCCTTAAAACTATCAAGTATTTACTCTTCTCATTCTAAAATCACTTTATTTCACCATTGGGTATTAATGTTTTTATTATTGTTGTTTCAGAGAAGATCTAATATATCAGAATACACATTTACTGAATTCTTAATGTACACAGAGTATTTCTAAGCACACAAAATTAAAAATTAGCTGTCCAGAACTTTTGAATTGTTACTTAGGTCAGTTGTGCAACAATTATTTTTTTAAAAACATCTGAGCAATGAATAGTCCATTAACAAGAGGTAGGTAAATGTTCTAGTTAGTTTCGTAATTCAAATAGATTTTGTGCCAAAGGGTATTAAGCAAATTAACTGAAGATGATCTGATCCAGATTGGTTCACTGGTATAAGAAAATTGTAGGTTTGAAATAAAGTTAGTTCAGCGACTGTGACTTCCTGCGCAAAAGCTGGATTCCCAGAAGATAACCAAAACCTCTCTGGCAGATGCTTATCTTTCTCTTTAAAATATTTGAAATACCTTACGCAATCCCTTCCTTTTATTGTTTTATGAAATGTACATGCATGCTAAACTGATATTCCGGGAAGCTATGAACAACTTTTTCTTCATTCCTTGTCCACCGGGAAAGGAGACTTCAGTGATCCAAAATTCTTTCCCCTTTCTTTTGAGAAGCAGAAATAAATCCCTCCTGGCTGTACATTTACTCAGTTTGTCTTTCTTTCTTTCTTTCCTAAAAAGCCTCCTTAACTCTTCTCAGAAGAACTGAAACACTCAGAAGCAAGGCTGTTTTCACATGAAATTATGGAACTATTCACACAAAAATTGCCATGATTAGTATGTCAGCACACAAAGTGATTTATAAAAAAATATTTATCCCCTTTTCATCAGGCTTGTTCTTGTGCCCTCAACAGCATCCTGGCATAGCACAATGTAGCAGCTGCTGCTTTCCTCATCCTTTAAATCTAAGCAAATCAAAACATCTCAAGCTAAATATCTGCCTCTTGGATTGCTGTTCAAGGATACAAGACAGCTTAAAAAGGTTGGCAAATAAAGTTGCATGACAGGTAGAAATTCAGGAAGTGAAGCTTTCCCCAATCTTACATCCCCATGCCTGGTGTAATTGCACCCCTTTCCCAAAGGCAGCCAAACAGACCCAGGGGCAGAAAAACAACAAGGTAAGGCAGCCTAAGGGAAACCAGAGTAGTGGGGAAAATGAGTCAAGACTGACCCAAGAAAAAGCATTCCCTCTCCGCTTCCACTTACAGAAGCCAATTGGACTAGCAGATGAATCTTACTTAACATGGACCTGGGCCATCATTCTTTACTGCAACCGAGGGAGGCAGACTAATTTAGGAGGCACAGATTAACCTGTGTGGCACATAGTTCTGTCTTTGCTGCTCATTCACCACTCTGCCTGGGGCCTACTCACTGCTTGCTCAAACAAAGGCTGTAATGTAGCATTGGTGCTGCTGGTGTGCATTATATGACTAGAATATAGCACATGCTTGTTGCCTGGAGTAGTCAGTGGTCTGGGCTGGTAGATTTTCTGTATGCTTACTCAGTTAGGGGCTGTGTTGTATTGGGTAAAAGGGATTAAATGAGACAGCCACCAGGCTAGGCCAGCAACAAATATTCATAGCTGTTGGGTGGGGTGCTGGCTCAGGAAAATTTGGTGGTCGTGGTGGGGAGGTATGTAGGGTGGCCACTTCACACATCACCCCCCAAAAGGAACCACATCATCACCACACCACCCAGGACAAATGAAGACAAATTTGCATGAAATGTGCCTGTTCTAATTTAAAAGTGTAGAAGCAGATTTGGAAATAATTACTATAATTTAAATAGAAATTTCTGTGCCTGCCCAGGAAAATAGCCTGGTGTTTTGCCATCACCCCACCCCCAGTACCTGCTGCCTTAGAGCGCCACATCAGTCTACCAAATAAGAGTAGCTGCATGTACATGTCGAAAGTTATTTAATTGTAGTACATATTAATCAAATTGCTTTACTGCTGCTTCTCATCTAGCCTAGCACCTTTGCACACTGGAACACTGAAAGCTTAAATTGTGACTTAACAACTGAGTTCAATCCTGCTGCACATTTTTTCTTTGCCTACCAACAACAAAAAAGTGCTAGACAACTTTAAAAAGAAAAGAGTTTGGGGCTGAAATTTCAGGGAATTGGCCTGGAATTGTTCCAAGTCTAAGGGGGCTAACAGGCCTTCCTGTGGCAATAGCCCTACAGTGCTAAACTAAGCTGAGGCAGTTGCCTGAGGCATTTTTATTGATGTATTATTAATTTACATACTGCTTACATGTCAATATGATGTTGGTTTGGCCTCCTGTCAAGATATCATTGCCAGACGAAGCATGAGGGATCCCAAGGTGGGGTCAGTGGTTTTCATCAGTGTTTGGATGCCAGGCACCATTTTGAATTAAGATGCGGGACCAAAATGTAATTTTGGATTGACTCCATCCGATTTTGGGCATGATGGATCCAAACTCACAAACTGCATTACCCTTTACATATGTGTGTGTGTGTGTGTGTGTGTGTGTGTGTACATGTGTGTGTGTGTGTAGTGGTGAGTGCCTAGATATTTTAGAAACAAAAATTTCCCCGCTCGTGTGTGTGTGTGTGTGACCTGCCTCTCATAGATCTGTCATAGCCCTCTCAATTTACCGGTAAGTTATATAAATATTCCATCCCTCTACCAGGTTCACACAGCTTATCTCCCATTCTGTATCTGTCGATCGACCGATCTCTGAGCATATGTATTGGATGTCACCCACCCTGTGTCCGGTTTTTTTTAATTCTTTCACCCACTTGCGTTTTCCCTCCCAAACCCATACGGGAGACGGAGGAGACTGGCCACGTGAAGAACGTTTGCGTTTTGTACCTACACATCAGCGGACATACGAAGGAGAGGAAGGGAAACGCGGGTGTGCCTACTTGTATATACGCACACACACACACCTCTCTCTCGCTCTCTATACACACACGCAGAGACACACAAACGGCGCGCTCTTTCCTTCCTCTCATTCATTTACACACACGTTGCGCCCGGGCGTCTCCCTCCGCCCCCCGCCCCTCCGCCGCCGCTCTGTGGCTCCGCCGGGTCACGTGGCCCTGCCCTCCCCCGGCCAACCCTCCGAGCCTGCCTCCCTCCCGGGGCTTGAGAAGCAGAAGTGGGGAGCCTTCCTGGGGCAGCAGGCGGCGAGGAGCAGGGCGGGCCGCCAGCGACGACCGAGCGAGGGGGACGACTCCGGCTCCCCGCCTCTGGGACTGAGGCGCAGGTGAGGGGAGACGCCGAGAGAGAGAGAAGGAAGGTACCCCCGCACTTACTTACCCTCTCCTCCTCCTCCTCCTCCAGCCCCACCGTGCGGAGCCCTCTTGCCTTCTCCTCGCCCTAGATTCGCCAGCTGCGGGCGGGTTGGGGCGGCGGTTCCTCACACCTCCTTGCCTTCCTGTCCCGCCTCACTTAGTTATATGGCAGGTATTAAGAGGTTGAGGGATCCCCTCCATCCCAGCTGCGGGCTATCAGTTGGTTGGTTTCTTAAATACTCACTACTACTACCGTAAAGATACTGTCAGGGAGCCTTACAGCAAATGCAGAGAAGTTTTTGTTGTTTTTGTTTTTACGGAAATTTAGAGAGCGTGAAGCAACAGATTAAAAACTGCCCGCGATATCAAGGCTGTGTACGTGTTCCGTGGGGTTATTTCGAGTGCTTTCCTTCCAACCCGAGACAGGTTGTGGTTACTTCGACATCTTTTTTTCTCCTTCCTGCCGCTGACCCGTTGTTGGTTGCCCACTAAGTGATAGCGCTGGGGATCAGAAGTTGCCCGGAAAGACTCAGCCAGGGAAACTGGTTGGCGTGTCTCGGCTGTGTAGGGAACACGTCGTTCTGCACATGCTCTACGGGCACT
Organism: Podarcis filfolensis; assembly: GCF_964270895.1. Taxonomy (NCBI): domain Eukaryota; kingdom Metazoa; phylum Chordata; class Lepidosauria; order Squamata; family Lacertidae; genus Podarcis; species Podarcis filfolensis. The sequence continues at coordinate 50,043,071 of NC_139611.1, forward strand.
CACTTGACAGCCTTCCTATTACTGCAATTTTTTCATTAGACTTATATCACATGCTTCCTCTCAAAGGACCCCAGGGCGGCATTCATTCTTAGACAAGTTGTGGCTGCTTTGCATCTTCTTCCTCTTCAGTTCACACCCCCACTCTTTTTTGGACTTCACTAGTTAGTGGATTAAAAAGGTGTTTAGTCTTAAATATGGCTGGAAATGCCCTTTAGCTTGACACCTGGCAAGGCTGGAGGGGGGCTAAGTTTATGCACTTACTCTGGGGCACTGCCTCCCCCCCCTTCCCCTCCTCCAGCTCTGATAGAAAGGAACTAACATTGCACATGCTCTTGGCCACTCTGTTATATTAAGGTTCTGCACCTCCACCACTTCTCCAGTTTCTTGAGATCTTCCTTGGAGACTTTGCTCAGGGTAGCTGAGGACTTTATCTAGATGGGACTTATCTGCAGCAGCACTTCGTTTTGTAGAAATCTTGCTAGCAGGCTCATTGGGCCACCTAACTACTTAGTCTCAGGTCCCTCCTTGCTTAGTCAAAATTTACTTTTTCTTTGCACAGACTTTTTAACAAGGAGATTGTTCCTGGAAGAGTGCTGCAGCTTATTTTATTTAGCTTTTTGTTATATATTTTTTCAACTTCTCATTACTTCACACTTTGCCATTTGCCTTTAGTGTCGTTGAACAGAAAGGCAACACATAAATAGGTTTTGTAATAAATCAGTCTTCCTCTGGGGAGCCCTGACTCTTGACCCAGTGGACAGCCTTGCTTTTGACAAACTGACTAAGGACTCTCTGCTTCATTTGCTGCCACCTCTGTCTCACTGAAGAGTCTGCTGCAAAAGAGGGAAGGAAACCAGCTGTCCGCCCTCCCTCTCCCCCCCCCTTTACTTTCCCCCCAACAGAGAGGTGGGTGGGTTAGTAACAGCACCAATTTAAATGTAGAGTGAAGGAAGGAAAGGTAGTGGTGTGAACAAAGAGGTGAATCTGGGTTCAGAGAAAATGTGTGTGTGAACTTTGTAGGAAGGAAACATGTGTTTATCACTATTTCAAGTGTATGAACATTGTTTTAAAGTTGAAAAGCCAAGTCTCTGGGTTGCCCCTGAAAAGGAAGGGGTTTCTGTAGCCTCCCAAACTCCCTCAGTTTATGTTGGGTTAGGGAAGGGGATTTGTCTGGGAGCAGCGGACGCTTCATACAGCAGAACAGAAGGAACAACTTCAGGTAGGGTATTTTTTGTTGTTGGTTCAGTATATGGTCATCTTCATACATGATATTGGATGGAAAAAAGTGAGGAATGCTAAAAAAAAAAAGGATTATTTGCATTGTGAGGAAAAAGGAAAATTGATGACAAGCAGTGCAATCTTACGCATGTCTACTCCAAAGAAAGTCAGTCCTAGTGAGTTCAGTGGGACTTTCCACCAAGTGTGTAGGATTACAGTATGTATAATATCAAATACACCAAGTATCTAAGAACTGCAGTGCTCTTTCATGGGGCTGCTTTGATGCTGAAGCAACTGCCCATCTTTTTGTGCTCCCCACCTCCCTCTTTTACTACCTTTGATTAATAAACAATTAGAGTAGCTTTTATTCTGTCATAATCTCTAAGGCCAATCAAAGATGCCTGTTTTACCATATGTATGCCAGGTTCAAACAAGAAGGGGATTTGTAATTTTCTCTTCTTGCTGTTCTTTAGGTCTGTTCTTTACATTTCCTAAAGCCTGATAAAGCAATGAAACTTTCTACATCTTTTGGACGATTAGTTAGGGTACTTGTGTTAAGCAACTTCTTATGTTAGTAGTAGTACACTTTAAAAAATGTAGACTAAAACTGTGTGTTCTCAAATTGTGTCGCTCAACATGAATTCTCATGGGTTATAAAATCAGATAGATAAAGTGATCTTTCTGGACCATATTCTCTCTGTGTATGTTCATTATATGGTTTTGAGTTACTCAGAGTGGATAGCGGGTTTCAAACAATAGTGAAACTGGTTATAGATACTGTTTTATTTTCATTTATTTCACATGGTGGTTGTTGTGTGTATAAAGTTGCGTGTCTACAACAAGTCCAAGGACATAGAACATGCTGATCAGAAGAAATGGAGTGTAAATGATGGTAATGAACCTTTATTTAATAAAATACAACTGGAGAGCTTCAGAAATTATTATACCTTACACATTTTGTGTTTTGAAGGGCATGACCAGATGGGAGCTTCCTGTGCTTTTGATTTCATGTTTTAGTGCCCAACTAAGCATATGGAAATAATTTCCTTTAAGGCAGTTGCAACATGACAAAGAAGTTCTGATGGGTCATCCTGTAACACTGGTCCCAAGACTTTGGGATAGCAGCAATACATGACTGAACCCTTTGATGCTGAACTTCCCGTGCCAAGATGTGTTGTATGATTAATTTATTATATTGTAGCTAGGTAACCCACATGTACAAACCCTGGTGCTTTGATGTTCTAGGCTTGGTACAAATAAATATCAAGGACCTACCGGTAATTTTACATGGTACTACTAATTCATCTGAGTTACCTGTGGGCTTATGCATCATATCCAGTTTCACTGCTGATGTATAACTTCCAGCTGAGCTACTGGCTTTCAAATTGGTGTTTGGGCCTTGCATAGGCTAGGGGTTTCTGACTTGAGAGACAGGGGAGGCAGTTTAACTACACACACACACACAAATCCTCTCAATAAGGACTCAAGACAGAGTTCACTTGATGGTTTTTGCTAGCAAGAAGTGTGTACTAACCATACTTCCCTGGTTTTGACTACTTTGGAAGTTCACATTATTTGTTTAGACTAATCTGATCCACACTTGCACAAGTTTGTTAATTGATCTGTCATCCTTTGCAGATAGTTAACTTTATTTGCAGGCTAGGCAGAGAAGATGGTTGTGTAACTCAGCTGTGGCCACTAAGAACTCTTCCAGTAATTATCTAGGGAAATCTCTCCCTATCTGCATGATATTTCCAGGTTCCAATGTAAATTAGAGCAGACTGTAATAAAAGCCAATGTAGTATTCCAATGGTGGATCAAACCTATTATATTTTACCTGCAGAATTTCAAGATTCATAATTTAGTTTGTCTCCTTTTGTCATGCACACTGAAGGGTTTTGAGAATGTTTCAGACAATAATATTCCTGACATTCATAGATCCAGAGGCTTTCCACATAACCACTGACTATTTTTACTTCTTGTTAAGTCCTGGCCACAGAAAATTCTATATTTTTATTCTGGCTGGCCTGTAATTGCTTCTCATTGTTCCATTTCTTGGTATTGCTGCCACTTCTTCAGTGCCTGTTAGTTTTATCTATTTTTTGATACCATATTTTATTTTCAACTAAGAAATTCTGCACAAACAATTATGTGTTATATGCCTGGGGTTTAGAGTGCAGGCATCACTTCAGGTGCTGAATACATTTATCTGGCGTGCTGTGCAAACAAATAGGCATAAAACCTCTGACTTTGAAGGATAAAGTCTGCTGTGTAGGAAACCGCCATAATGAGTAATTATGATTTGTTCCATTGGATTTGTTCCAGCAGCTCAGGACCAGGGAGGGCAGACTTCATGCTTGCTGGATCTACTTTTGTGTTTCACTGGGACTCAAAGATCCACCAGCTGGAGCACGGTGCACAGTATATACACTAAAATAAAAATAAAGAAGAATTAAGTGCTCTGAGCTGCTGCTGAATTCAGGGATCCATTCTAAGTACCAGAACTGAGCTACCCTCACAGTCCTTCCACACAAAACTCTTATTATGGTTCCCTCAGGCTTTCTTCATTTTAGCAATCTAATTTGGACAAGGGCGCAGGGAAAGAGTCATTTTATTGGTGTTCATGTTAAACAGTTGAGAGTCAGAAATCCTTGCCTGTGTACTGCACATCTAGAGATCAACAGTACCAGTAGCCTCTGTTAAGATGGTGCTTGGTAATGCAGCATTTTTAAGCTCCCTGCAGGGAATTTGAGAGTAAGGATGTGGAACACTGTGAATAGCATTTGTTGAGGTTTGGTTCATATTTTCCTTTTCCACCAGTCAGCAAGATGAAAATTAAAATGTCAAAATACCTCTCACTTTGTGCTTTGCAAGGCAATTAAAAAAGGTAGCAATGCAACCCATCCTGGACCTGGAGGTGTGTTTCAACTACAACACATTTGCTCATAGCTATTTTGGGGGCAAGATGGTTGAGAGGATGGTAGACAGCTTTTGGTGTACTTGGAGAAAAAGGATTATCTGGACCATTTCAGTCTGGCTTTAGGCCTGAGTTTGTCACTGAAACAGAGACAGGAACATAGCCCTGTTAATTCTCCTTGAACTCTATTCTTTGGCTATATTTGATGATGGTATCTTCCTGGAACGCTTCTGTCAGCTGGGAGTGGGAGTCATGGAGCTATGGTGGCTCTGCTTTCACTCTTCCATATAGGGTCATTTCCGGAGACTAGCATTGGGAGACCCCCTGATTGGCCCCTTGGCAGTTATGCTGCAGGAATCCTGCAGGGCTCCATCTTGACCTCTGAGTTTCTTAACATCTACATGAAACCTCTGGGATAAGGTATTATTCCATAAATTGTGAGGCTGAAATGCTTAAAAGATCACCTTTCTCTTCATCTGCTAGCCCAGGCTTTTAGATCTGCTGCGGAGGACCGTGTCATCCTGCCAATGAGGGAAGCCTAATGTGCAGTGACGGGGATCAGACCTTCTCAGTGGTGGCACCTTGCCTGTGGAATTTCCTATCCTTGTAGGATAGGAAAACCCTCATCACTAAATTTTTGATGGTGTATTAAGACCACTCAGGTCTTAGGAGCAAACAGATGCATTTTAGGCCAGATGTACTGATGCTACCTGCAGTGTTATATTTTGTAGTGTTGCGTTTTGACCAGTGTTTTAAAGTTATGATTAAGGTTTCAAGTGGTTTTTGAAATGTATTTTAAGTATCCTTTGTAAACTTCTCTGCAATCTTAACAGATGAAGGACAGTTTAAAAATCGAACAAATTGGAATTGCAGTTAATTTATTCACTGCTAGAATGATAAACTACAAGATGCAGTTCAGCCACATGTTATGTTAGGAGCAAATTGAGTAAAATAATTCCATTAGCTTTTACCTTCTTTTTCTATCACCTTTTTTCTTTTTCAGATTTCTTCTTTTCCCCACCCTTTTTTGTGTAATCTAGGGTCTTTTTTATTGATTCTTGGAGAATCTGAACACATATGTTTCTATATATGTAAGCAGCATTGGACAGTGTTCTCGAAGCTACGAACATGAGTTTGACCAAACTGCGGGAGGCAGTGGAAGACAGGACTGCCTGGCGTGCTCTGGTCCATGGGGTCACGAAGAGTCGGGCACAACTAAACGACTAAACAACAACAACAAAGTAGCATTGATTGCTTTGTTATACACAACTGCTATAAGACACCAGATATATGGTATATTGTAAACTTACAAATAAATAAAATAAAAAGTGAATAAATTAAGGAAAAAATTAAAAGGGTGAAATATTTGTGTTTCTAGAGCAAGATAGTGCTTTAAAAATTTCTAACTATTAACAGGCAAAAGGAAGGAGTTAAGTCAAAGATGAGGGCTATGAGAAGGAAACCAGGTATTGGGGCCTGGTTATTAACAAGGAAACTGAAACAAGAAGCTTGTAATAAAAAGTAGAGGGCAAAAAGGCTGAGGGGAAAGAACAGTAAGGCAGATGCTGCTGTTTTTGGCTGAAGTTATTTTTGGGCTTTGGTTGAAGACGTTTTCCCAATCCTCTTTGTGTCCTGCTGTTGGTTGGTATGTATAGTATGATTCCAGAGGAAAGCTTGATAGTTATTTCTTCCTACTATTTTTCATGAAGGAGAGCAGACTTGCTAGTATTTGTGCCATGTAAGAAAAAACAGGAGTGGAGAGACCATAATTCACTGGTAATTCACAAGGTTTGAGTTTCAACTTTGCAATTGTATGGGTGTGGCAAAATAAAGAAATACTCAAACTGGTAAATTTTACTATGCCAACTAAGTGCAAAATCTTATACCTTTTTATTCAGAAGTAAGCTCTTCTGGATGCAGTGAACCTTGTCTCCTGAGTAAATATGGATTTAATGGCATTGTGGGTTAATTGAACAGGTTGTCATTTTAAAGTAGTGTAACCATTTATTCATGATTGACAGAGCGTGTTTGAAATACTGGAATGGGAAGCTTAGTTCCACGCTTTTTCAATATTTTACCAGTTAATCCATGGATTACAACTGCTACTTCACTGACACTTCATTAGAGCTTGCTGCACATTCAGAATATTAAGCTGAGCATGAGTAAATTTATAATTTAAGAATCGGAAGTCTTGTTAGCCCAGCAGTGGAATTGATGTCACTATCACTTTGCATTTCAGTTCCTCATTGTAAAAAATGGGGGGGGGGTTGAGTCATTGAAAGAACACTTGCAATTAAGAATGCAATCCTATACACGTCTACTCAGCCTAATTGAGTTCAGTGGGATTTACTCCTGGGTAAATGTATACTGTATAGGATTTCAGCCTGGATGATATAGCTTAGTCTTAACCACGAATCAGTAATGCTATGCCACATGCTTCATTTAATCCAGAGTACTAAACCTGCTATAGAAGAAGTTGCTTGCTCTTTATACACTTTCACTTGGCAGCAAGCTTTGCACCATGTCCTTTTCCTGTTAATAGCTATGTTGCAGCTACGTTGAGTTGAGTGAATGGCTTACATTTAAATGTATGTTAGGGCCAAAGTAGAAATAATGTTGGAAATGCTATATCTCCATTTGTTTATACTTTTGCAGATCAACAGTTGCATGTGGGGGCAGATGAGAATTAGGGGTAGGGTGGGGGAACCATTTCCCAGCACTATTTCTCCATTGGAAATTGACCTCCCCGTAATTGATGATTTCCCATAAGGAAAAACATCTACATGCATGTATTTTTTCCTCATAAGAGGATTAATAGCTTCAGTCTGGGCTGGGGATTTTCATCAGGAAAATGATGTGGAGGGGTAGAGTTGAACCAGTTTTCCCACTGAATTGATATACATTCACACATCTTAGTCCTGATCACTATTTGATTCTTACTACTATTTTTAGTAATCGTTACTTAAAGGAGGCATTGCTAATTTGAAGAGCTTGATGTTTGCTTGATATAAGAGGTAGATGGTAATTAATTATATCACTGTTTCCCATGCAAGCTTAATTGAAATTGACGGATAGCTCAGTCCGTACTAATCTCAGGGTTGTGGGTTCGAGCTCCACGTTGGGCAAAAGATTCCTGCATTGTGGGGGTTGGACTAGATGATCCTCACGGTCCCTTTCAACTCTACAGTTCTGTGATTCCATGAAGCTAGTGGGGATATTGTCGAAATAGAGATTGGTGGGTCTGGTATAATATCTTGGAATATACTAATGTTGTTTGTTTATAGATGGTTTGAGATGATTTTATGATGACTTTTGAGGGATGAGCCTGAGTATGCCACTCTCCTAGAGAGACACCAATCTCCCAACTGAAATATATGTTTGGTTTATGTTGGGTTGCTGTTTTTACTATTCAAACCCAAGTTAACTTGGTGACTTGGATACAGAGAACCCCTTGTGTTACCAAAAGGAAATTCTGCTTATGCAAATACGGTTCTTCAGTTTCTATGTTATTGCAGGATGAAGTCCTACAGATGCTTACCTTGTTTTGGTGGACTTCACACTGAGGCCTTAATGCCTGGTGCAGCTTGGTAGCTTGTAGCTTCTGTGATAACCGTGAACCTGCCTGAACTGTTTATATCCAGTCTGACTAATTAGGTATTCATTCATTTTTAGATTTAGGCTACGTAAATTAAAAGAGATAGGGACTTTTTGGTGACCAGGGATGATATAGCAGTGAAGACCTGTAAGACTCCTTCTCTTTCCGTTTTTAGATGGTTTCGGTAGATTGTTAAAAATTGCAACCAGCTTTCGATAATGTGTTTGAAGGAACAGCTGCTTATAATAGCATTTTCTATGAATGATTTAGCACTGCCATTTTTGTGTTGGGTGTTTTGCGTTTAACATTTATTTGGTTATTTTATATTAGAAAAGTGGGTAGTAAATAAATCCTAATAAAACTGGACCATATCTACTGTTTCCTTGGGAAAGAAGATCTTTTGCATAATTAAAAACTATTTGTTTATATAGCCTTTCTAATATTAAAAGCAGTCAGTATACATTGTCTCAGTAATTTTTGCCAGTGTTCTTTTAAATTAGGTCAGAATAGTAACCTCCATCTTACATACGGTGAGAAATAGGTGATTAGACTGAGAGATAGTGCCCTGTCTTTGGAGAACTAGCGAATTAATGGCAGAGGTGAGATTGGAGGCAGATACTTCCTGGCTCTCAGCTCAGTCACTTACAGCCTAATCCTATGCATGTTTACTCAGAAGAAAGTCCTGTTGGTTCAGTGAAATGTAATCCCAGAGAAGTGTGTTTAGGATTGCAGCTGTTATTCTCTTGCCTTGTGTCTGATTTTGATCCAGAAACAAACCACTGTCAGGATTTTGATCTTGTTAAGACATGGAAAGCCATCTGGAGCGCAATACATAACCTGGGGAAGGGGTTGGAGCTAAAAGCCCTATTCTTCTACAATTCATTGCATAATACTATTAAGGACAAACAATTGATGGTGATGCCTTATTGACGAACTAGAGACATTCTTGCTTTGTTTTCCATAGAGTGAGATCATACTATATCAACTGCTCAAGCTACTCCACCCCGGCCATTGTTAATAAGCAGAACATAATTGTATTGTGTTGGCTAGTACAGTGCTAATTCCTGTCTTCTGCAACATTTGGTTTGTTTTAAAATGCACCTCATTGAGGTAGGGATATTTGTTAAAGTTCACCAGATGGTAATGGAGATCTGTGTACCTTGACCCTAAGAGTGGTTATTCGTGCTAGCCTAGTTTCACTTCTAGAAATTCCTTTTGCTTTAAAAGGAAGCTGCAAAAAGTTTCCTTTTAACAAAAAAACAACAACAAAACACCTATTTTAGAATGATACATCTTTCGTCCTCTGCTTTTTCCTTTTCAGCCCACTGAAGATTTGCTGCGTTCACCCTGAAAATGTCCAGGAAAAGCATAGACTATGGGGAGCTACCTGAGTATGAGAAGAGTCAAATCAAAAGGACCTTGGAGCTAGGCACCGTCATGACAGTGTACAGCCTCAAAAAGAGTAGTCCAGAGAGGAGGACAATCCAAGTCATTATGGAAACTAGGCAGGTGGCATGGAGCAAGACAGCTGACAAAATAGAAGGTTTCTGTGAGTATCTGCTTATGGTCGTCATTGCAAATAATTGAATTTAACCCTGTCATGACCTGCTATTTTCTTTGATGTGTTGATGGGACTGAAGAAATGGTGTATGTTTACTGCTTTAGCGTTTAACGCTGTATACCATGTACAGGTGTAGTTTAGAAAAAGGGAGGGGATTGAAAGTGACCCCACCCTTCAGCTGACTTTCAGGCCTTTTACTCAGCCCGTGTGACTTAGTAGATGGATGGACCTAGGACAGACACATTAACTTAAGCCAGCAGCAGGGAATCTTTGACCCGGGGGCCTAATTAGCTCCAACAGGGATCTTAATTTGGCCAGTGAGGCTGTTACTTCTCAGGCCACATCCACCTGCCCCATATGTGGCATCAGATGTAGGGCAGGTAAAGATGCTTCCTAATTGTTCAGTGGAAAGTGGGACTTGCTTGCAGTGTTGCAGTAAGTTTTAACTGTGGTTGGTGTGATGTCTAAATTAAGAAACCAGGGCCAGATCAAAACTTTTTGCTCCGCTGCATGAGGTGGAAGACAAGGTTCCCCCACCCTCCTGTTCCTAAACTGACTACCGTATTTTTCGCTCTATAAGACGCACTTTTCCCCCTCCAAAAATGAAGGGGAAATGTGTGTGCGTCCTATGGAGCGAATGCAGGCTTTCGCTGAAGCCTGGAGAGCGAGAGGGATCGGTGCGCACCGACCCCTCTCGCTCTCCAGACTTCAGGAAGCTATCCACAAGCCTTCGGAACGCGGCGGGAGTTCCCGCCGGGCTCCGAAGGCTTGCGGATAGCAGCCTGTTCTGGGGTTGGGAAAAACTCGGGCTTCCCCCGCCCCAGCCCCGCGCCTGGGGGGGAAATATATTTTTTTTCTTTATCCCCCCCCAAAAAAACTAGGTGCGCCCTATGGGCCGGTGCACCCTATAGAGTGAAAAATACGGTAATTGGTAGCTGAATCTTACTCCAACACTTACTTAGTTAGACATGTTAGTTTGCTACAGCAAAAACAAATGAATGCATTGTTGTACTTTAAAGACTAAAACATTGATTCAAGCACCAAGCCTTCATCCAGTTTGTGAAGTACACAGCCTAAGTAAAGCGAGAAGGAAAATGATTATTGGTTGCTGTTGCTGTTTTTGTTTTTTAAAAAGGTGGCACCAAGAGCTAGCAGTAGATGTGTCACAATAGTTTGTTGAGCCTAATTGAGTGCAACTGCATGCATATGAGTTTTTCATATCCATGTGGATTTCTTTTTCTAAGGTGAAGAATGTCAACATATTTCAAAGTATAACAATAAAAAGAATTTGGTCTGCTTTTTTTCTTACTGAAGTTTTTTTATGTAGAAGTTTTAGTTGTGATAAAGAATAGTGTGATCCAGACTTCCTTGACACTAATGTAACTGCATCTTTAATTGGCTAATAGGAGTTCTGTTTCTGAAGATTGAAATTAATAAAATTTCAGCTGCTGTTTATGAAATATAAACATCAATCTTTTGTTTTGCATAGATTAATAAGTTATCTTTCTACAATCTAAAAATAACTACTAACCTGAGGAACAAGTTCAGTACAAGACTCCCACTGTGGGAGTATTTAAAAATAAGAAATGCAAAAACATATAAAACATGGAAAGTACAATAGAAGCCTAACTAGAAGTGTCATCCAGGGCTATTTCTGGTATAAAATTTTCATCTGCATCTAAGATTATGTAAATATGTGAAACACTATGTTGGGAAATAGCTTTTGTTGGAAAGATTTCTGGGCAGGTGTTTAGATTCTTGCCCACCTGTACTTGCAAAACTCTCCTTCAGAATCATGTGCATGTTGTCGTCTTGCGTAAAGGATTTTAAATATGCATTCCAGTACCACATTGGATCCACCCCATTAACCTCTGTGGGATTGCAGTGTTCAAAAGCTTTTTATGCTACCATCACCTACCACAAATCCTCACATTGAACCGGAACTAAGCTTAAGTATGTGGAATTGCATTTGTACATACCAATTTCCAATTAGCACTGTATCTCTCCTTCCCTCCCTGTTTTCTCTCCTACTTTTCAAAATGTAGATTGTAAACTTCTGGCGGAAGGAACCTATTTCTGTCACTTGGACTACTCTGTTAAGTTCAATGTACATTGATGGAGTTAACTAAACAATAACTGTAATATCAAGGTTTCAGAAGCTTTGAACAATAAGTATACATGAAATTTCAAGCTATGTTAAGGTTATATAATCATAGAATGAAGGCATTGGTACCTGTTTGTTTTTGTTAATTAAAGTATTACATAGGAGTTGTAATTTCTAATGAATAGGTTTTTTTTAGAAAATTGAGTGGTTAATGATCAATATTTTCTGACAGTTAATCTCTCAGAAAATATTGATCATTGAACCAGATCCTTTTTTTCTTCTTCTTTTTTATAAGTCTCCTCGTGGTTCAGCCTGTTTAACAGCAAGCATGAGGGTGGAAATTCCTTAGCTGCAGGTTCAGTCTGTTCAACAGCAGGTTAAAATAGCTATTTTTAAAAAATGTGCTGAAGTGCAAGTAAGAATTAAATCCCATTTGCTTAATGAAGGTAGAAAAAGGTGGCTGTGTTCTTTCCTTTTGAAATAATGGTTGTGTTTGGCATATTGTTTCCTTTTTGAAGTTTTTCTTCATGATTCCTGCTTGGGGATCTGGGATCAATCAAAACCTATTGCAGGCTTATGTGGAAAACTGTTGTTTTATTTTAAAATTTGTTGAATCTTTGATGTATACTTGTTGAAAGATGTAAGACTTTTTGTGCCACTTCCTCACCAGGTGTTTTAATGTGGAATTTCCACTCTTTACCCTGTGAAAAGCAAGTGAAAATTGACATGACAGAAAATGTACATGTTCAAGTTTGGAAAGTTTTGTAGCTTACAGTAAGAGAACATTGAGAGTGTCACTCTAAAAACATTATTGTTTGGAAGCACCGTTCCTTTCTGAGGACATGTCCATATATTTTTTTCAGTTTGCATTTATGAAATTTGGAATTTTAAGTATTCCCTTTTAAATGATACCTACTCCAAAATCATAGAATCATAGAATCATAGAGTTGGAAGAGACCACAAGGGCCATCGAGTCCATCATGGGAAACAATAAATTAATGACAGTGGATAACTATAGTTGGAAAGATTGCAGTATGCCTTGTAAAAACAAATAGTACATTTTGTGCAAAAAAGCCAATCCCACAAGTTTTAGATGCTTAGATTATATAGGTGCCTATCTAGATTATATAGATGAGTTGATGAGGAAAAAGGGAAGAAGAAAAGAAGGCCTAGCATGTGTACCAGAAATAGTAAACAGAGCTTCATAAACGCATTGAGCATTATCTCCTTCCGTAGTTAGTCATGAAGAAGCTTTATAAGCGCAAGAGAGGTCTCTCCCACTTGCTGATCATGGCTTGCATCAGCATTATTAGTGTAGGATGTTTGGCACATCACTAATAAATGTATATTGGACGGAAATTGATAGTTACGTCTCAATATATTGATGCCGTTTCACTAAAGGCACAATCCTGTACATTGCTGCTCAAAAAGAAATTCCCAATAAGTTCAGTAAGCTCTGGGAACTGGGTGCATGATTGCAGCCTGATTCTTACTGAGATGTTCAGAGTCTTGTAGGCATGGTCTCCAAAGAACTAGCATTCTGTGTGCCTGGCAGTGAGAAATGTGCTAAATGTGCACTATTCCAGTTTGTGGTTTTTCCTTCCTGCCGCAAGTATAGGGCTGGATCCTGCAGTTTTTTTATTTGAGGCAGAGCACCAACTAGCTCTCTGTAAATTTTAGCCTGTGTGTTTTTCTTCTCACAAGCCAAGGCAAAAAAAAATAAACAAAAAACTTGTTACAATTAGTAAAACTTCTTTTGAGAAGCAGCTGCCATTTGTGATATGATGCAAATGTGCTAGAATGGCAGCAGTTGTTGTGGGCAGAGAGACCTGAGTTTTGGAATTCAAAAAGGCTTTTGATACTTGTTGTTTTGCTTTTAGGTTTGGGGGCAATAACTTATCTTCCTTTCAGGATGGTTGACTTTAAATTCTGTCATGCATAGAATTCAATACAGTTCCTTCTTGGATGGCTAATTTGCAGCTGTATGCATTTTCTCTTTCTGCCCCCCTGTCCTGGTTTGGCTTGGCAGGGGAGGGGAGGGGAGGGGAACTTGCATGTGGAGGGCTTACTTACATGTGGGGATTCATGGCTATCAGCCCCCTGCACACTTCCCACTTACTCTTGGATATCCTGTGTGAAAGACACCTCTACAATTAGTGACCAAGAAAGGGTTCTTTAACACACTTGAGACAAGGCAGAGTTACCAGTACCGGAGGGTGGCATGGAAGAAGGAGATGGGGGGCATTTGCAGGGCCATACTAAAGAGGCATGGTATTCCTGCTTTACTTGTGCTTTGTTCTGTCACTCCACTTGTGCCAGTAGAATGGAAGTTGCTGTTGGATGTTGGGGGGTATATCTTACCCAAGGCAGAATATCTGTAAGGGGTCTGATAAGGTAAGTTTTAGTGTATTGCTTTTTACTGCATGTGTTGTACACATGCAGGGCACTTTGTACAATGTTTCCTGTCTCCCGTACCAAATGTTTTCTTAACAACATTGCAATGGAATGGTAGGAGGTGGAGTGAGCAATGTGTTTTGACTTTCAGTTGAGTTTTGTTTTTGTTTTTTTACTTGTACCACCTCTTCCTTTTATAGTATGGGCTGTAAGCAACTCTATGATTCTATGATTCTAAGACCATGGAAAGTTATGGATTCAGAGTGAAGGTGCCTTTCCATTGCCCATTTTTGGTCTCTGGACAGTTGGAGTTGTGCCAATGGTGTGGATATGTTGGTGTAATCTTAGGCCAGCATAATGGGCGTAGCCAGAATTTTTGTGGGGGGAGGGCAGAACCTCAGTTAGTTATGTATTTTTATTGATTTTTATTGATTTAGGGGCATAGTTGCCTCCCCCTTCCACCACCCTGGCTATTCCCATGGCCAGCATTGATCCCTGATGGTGATATTGTCCTTTACTAGTGCAGGGGGAATGCACCAGATCTCAAATACTTTTCAACTGGCATAATTTGAGCATATGATTTCACCTCTAGTCTCTGATATGTTTACTAGTGTGCTAAAAGGTTTCCTTGCAGGTGTATCAGACTGGCATGCAGATTCTCCATGTCATCCTTCTTTCCATTTCAAGTCTTTTCCATGGTGTGGACAAACATTTTACTTGTGCTCCATGTGTGACTGAAATTGTTTACCCAAGGAGGGAATTTTCCCCTTCTATCCAAAGTATCAGGGAAAGTGCTTTCCGCTGTTTGCTTGAATTGGAGTCATTCATAAGTCCTCATTTTCTTCTAAAATTAAATGTGGGGTGTGTCGACACAAAATCACTAGACCACGTACTTCACAGGGTAAATGACTACAATTTTCTTGACTCCACTCCGGCTGCATGCATCTTCATGCTCTGTATGTTGCCATAGCAGAGAAAGACTGCTGTTTCTTCTGTCTTGAAGTAGGAATTCTCGTGTTGTTTAAGGGAAGGATGAAAACTTCATTGTTTAGCCTAAGTGAGATGGCACCATATAGTATAACATTCCTGCAGTCTACCTGCTGCTCCTACAAAGCTTACAAACAGTAGTACAAACCTTTTTTTTTTTTTAAGAGAGAGCTGAAGTTCTCACATGATTAATTTTGTGCCCAGTACCAGATTCTGTGATTTGGCTCAAGGCACTTGCTGTGTTTTGGTGATAGAAAAAAGAAAGAAAAAGAGATTTATTGCCCCCCTCTGCATGCAGAAGACTATTATGTATTTATTATATTTATAGAATGCCCATCTCTTAGCGGAGCCCAGATTACAAGTTAAATGTCCAGCATTTCCCAGTAGGGCAGGCTAAGACTCTTGTCTGAAACTCTGGAGAGTCCCTGCCAGTCATTGTAAACAATACTGGGCAAGATGGACCAATGGTCAAATTCAGTAGAAAGTAGGTTCCTGTGTTTCAGGAGTTTGATCACTCTAGCTTTACTTGCACATGATCTTTGTTTCAGTGCTTTGCATTGCCAGGTAGGGGTGGAAAGTCCTCCTGCCTGAAACAGTGGGAAGCCACTCTGAGTCAGTATAGACAGTACAGAGCTGGATGGACTATGGTCTGACACAGTAAAAGGCAACTTCCTAGGCAAGATAGTGAGAGGCACACACCAAATTCTTAACATGTGCCTGCTTCTACAGCAACAGAGAGGAATGAAAAGAAATTAGATCAGGCACCCCCAAACTCAGCCCTCCTGCTGTTTTGGGACTACAGTTCCCATCATCCCTGATCAGTGGTCCTGTTAGCTAGGGATGGTGGGAGTTGTAATCCCAAAACAGCTGGAGGGCCGAGTTTGGGGATGCCTGAATTAGATAGTAGTGCATGCTTCTATCTTAGATTTAAGATCTTCAACAAGGCAATTGATGAGAAAGGGAGAAAGCTAGCACTTTTTCTGAACCGTCACTTCTTTATTTCTGCCTTAATGGATGATTCATGGCAGTGTGAACTTGCACTTATTTGATTCACTGCTTCTTCCTCCTAGTACAGAAGCTGCAATGGTTTTTATGCTTGTATGCATAGTCTTTTCCTTTTTTGCACTTGGGTTATGATTAATTGACTAAAACCTGTTTAATCAATTAAAGACATGCATTTTTTTTAAGTACTTGCAGAATCCACAGATAGAAGGGCTTCATCTTCGATGAGGCAGTCCCTCCTGCCTTTGGGAATGCCTTTGTGCCAGCTTCTGCCTGCTGGTGCTGCATGATCACTGAGGCAGGCACTAACACCTTCTTTGCTTTGTGGTTGGCTGGATCAGCATACATTTCATTCACCTCGGATGCTTTTCCGGATTTAGCCCTCTTCATCGCCTTCGCTCCCTGCATCTCTCTTATCACAGGCACCTGGCATCAAATGGTATGGTGGAGAAGAAGTGTGTGTTAGAAAGAGTGCTGGGAAAGGCATCAAAGGTAATAGTGGAGAAGTCTCTCACAGGTGATAGCTCCACTTAGAATAGACTAGTAGAGGCATAACTTGTCTAAAGTGTGTGACTTGCTACAAGCCCTTTGGGTTTGCACAGTTTGTAAATAAGGTCAAGTTCCTTTCAGAAGACAATACCATGCAGAACAAAGCAATCATTTCCTCTTTCTTCCACACGGTACTACTTGAGTGCACCACAGATGTTTCTGGGCTTTTGCTGTTTCTTTAGTGAAGATGTGCAACAATTATAAGGTTAATTCAGATTAATTTTTTAGGCTGTATTGCTAACAGTGTGTGAGAGTCCTCCTACATTGGTGCCACCTGTTCAATAATAGCCTTTGGAGTCATGTTTACTATACATTAGGTATCCCAAGGCAGTAGTGACACAACAAACATAGTTTCCATTTATAAATCCTTGTCAACGTTTAGGAGTTGTGGACATTTGAAAAGATGCTGTGCAGCATGATTCTGTGTGTGTTTACACAGAAGCACCTCTCAGAAACCAAAGGCACAACAGCCTTCATTTAATCTTGCAATCCTTAACCTTCAGAGAAGAAAAGGTTGCCTCGTTAATGGGAATTTGCAGAGTTGTGGAAAACAGTTGCTGCTTGTCTTTTCTCCTGCACCCAATCTAAAGACGAAAATTCATTACTATCACCATTCTGGAAAAAGAGGTGAATATTTGCATACTTGTTCTGCATGGCACAGCAAGAGGTCCTGGGTGCTGCTGCTTCACTGCCACATGACTCTTCGATATCTACCCCATTTTTGCTAATTATATCTGTTCCTGTCTTGCCCATCTGGAGTGTTAACATATAACACTCCAGGTAGTAATCTCAGCATGGTACAAGGGAATTGGCAAATGATGAAGGCATACTTCTTTACCCTGGCATTTGATACCTCTGATTTTATGACCCATCCTATTTTTCTTTGTAGTTGTGAATTTTTAATTGTTTTTAATACTGTATTTTAAACTGTAACCCATTCTAGGACCTAGGGCTGAAGTGCAGATGGTGACGATTAGCCTCATACCATAAGGAGAAGGAAACAAGTACATAATAAAAGCCTTGTTGGATTAGCCTAAAGGTCCATCTAGTCTATCTTCCCACTGTGGGGAACCAGATGCTTCTAGACAGCATGGCAGGAGTGAATGTAGGATCTCTCTGGCCCTATGAGCCATATTCTCCTAGGCCAACAACTGTTTGGAGTAAGTTTAATGCTACTCTGTGGATCTTAGTTGATATCTCTGTCCGATTTGCAGAACCCTGCCCACAACAGTACTATATATTTGTTTCCATGAATTTGATCCAGAAACAGCAGTTCTGCTTTTGCATCTCTTAGTATACTATTACATACTCACCAGCTTCCTCAAGAGGTGAGAAGTAGCCTTTGAATATTAGATGACCGGAAGGTGCCTTTTTATGTGAGTAAGGTGGCTTTGCAATATTTGTTTAATTTAAATATAAACAAGCATAGTGTATTAGAAGCAAATTACAGACAGATCTGCATTAGAAAGAGGGTTGTGGGGTCCCATTTTTAAAAGCAAAAGAGCTGGGTGGGTGAAGAGTGCCTCTATTTCTCTATTTCTCTGATCTAGCTCTCTGTAGCTCTTTTGTCCAAGTGGCTTGAGATGGAGGCTGTGTGCAGGTGAACCACACATGGGAATGAGGATTCTGTGTGTCTCATTCACACTTCTATTTTGCTTTGAAAATCTGATCTCCCTCTTTTTATGTAATGAGGGTGATGCCAGACTTTGAATATGAAGAACTGTCAATGTCATGGAAAGTCTAACTTGCAGGCTGGTTTGTATTTCCTTCAGCCCGGCTGGTTGCAGATGTGTGTCCTGGCTGATACAATTCTATTTTAAGGGGTGAGTAGGGCAAAAGTGTCTGATTTAAAAGCTGCTACGTACTATCTGCTGACCACAATACATGAAGTATTTTTCTGAATTATTTTTCCGAAGTATTCGTCTTTCCTTTTGTAATTATTTGACTGTGTTGAAAGCTCTCTTCCAGTCCCTGTTCTTATAGTGGTTATGCAAAAGCCTGATTTCAATAATGATACGGTTGTTTACCTATCATGATGCAGTAGCTTTTGGGTTCGGTCATAGTGAAACAGATAGTGTCCATAGTGAAACAAATTGTGGCTTCCTGCCAGCTTGTTAGGTTGTAACCAAAGTCACTAGGATCCAATGCCCAAGCTATGATACTTGAGAGTGTTAATTTGAATAATCTTGCAAAATGGCTTTTATTCACTTTCTTATCTAAAACAGATGTTCTGATTCATGGTTCGTCTTGGGTGCACCATTTTGTTTCTTCAACTGGGTGTCTGTGGTCAGATGAAAAAATCAACAAATGTGGCCTTCTAACTGCTTGCAGGTCTCTTGAACTGTTCATTTCCTCTGCTTTAACGCTCACTCACCTAGGCCAGACTTCCTGTTTATGGTCAGTCAGGGGAAGGGCTAAATGAAGTTAGCTATAATTCTCTAAATGTACTCTGCAAATAGGTTTGGTTTGGACATATTCTAGGCAGCCTTCCTTTTTTTATTATTATTTTACAAAATTAATACCCTGCCTTGGACATAAGGCTGAAAAGCACTTCTGCTGACTGGTTTTACTGTCCAAAAAATCCTTCCCCTCCCCATCCCCTTACTTCTGAATTGAAACTGATTGGCTGTGGGCTGTGGAAGAAGGCTGGCATGGCCTTGCAAAAGGGAGAAGACCAAGGTGGCTTAATGGTACAGGTTCTGAAGGGGTGTGTGTGTGTGTGTGTATAATTGAGGTCAAGCCAATATTGTCAGTATGATTAAAACAGTGGGGAACCTACCCCTGTTTATCTGCATTAGATCACCCTTCCATCTCCATATCTCTACCCATTTATTGGTCCTCCTGAGTGTCACCCAGACAGTGGGCTTCCATACTGGTAGCTGATCTTCTGAGGCTTCTGCAGTGGATGGAGATATCTGCAGGTGCAAAATTGGACAACCAACAGACTGTGAGCTGCATGTGGCCCCCTATCTCATTTTATGTGCTTCCTGAAGCATCATTCTTCCATCCCATCAGACTTCCTTCCTTCCTTCCTTCCTTCCTTCCTTCCTTCCTTCCTTCCTTCCTGTTTGTTTTCTCCTCATTTTCCTTGGCTTTTAAAAGGTGGTTGTTTCTTCTTTCTATGTAGTTTCAGTCTGGATGGACTGAACAGTTTTTTGAGAGAAATAAATTGAAGTATGTTTCACTATTTTCCTTGTTGTGTGCCGCCTTCTCTGTCTCCTGCCCTGCACCACCATCACCCAGGCTATTTGAGAAGAATTGGTTTACTTTTGCCATGTGTGTAGACACACACACATGGCAGACGCCTACCAGTTTTTGCTGGGGAGTGCGTGGGTGAATGAGGAACAAAGCATTCACACCCACAATCACTTTTTACAGATTTGAGTGTAACTTGCATTTGCTTTTTAAAGCAGAAGCTGTATTGGTCTGTTTTATTCTTAAAAATCTCTCTCTGAGCTTCATTGAGAGTGAACCTAACTACCCCAGTGGAACTTCGTTATAAGCAGAGCTGCATAGTGCTGCGAATTCTAATAAGAGGTAGCCATGGTGAAAATTGTAGTGGGGTGACCTTTATTCCAAATTAGTTAGCCCAGAATACTTGTCTCTCTGGCTCTGCCCCTCATCAGTTCTGACTTTGTTCGCCATAGTATACCTCCAAAGGAATATTTCCCTTGCAAAGGAAATCGGTTGCCCACCTCAGGCCTACTGTAGTCTATTGCTATATGGAATAAAGCAGGGCAAGCTACCATTTTCGTTGAAGTATGATTTGAGAATGTTGCATAATTTAGCAAATTCACTAGATTTCATTCTGAAAGATTCAAACTCGTGAAAATAACATATATAAAAAAAACTTGATTGACAGGGCTGGTACTATAGTTCCCAATTAAAGCCCATCAAATGTATTATTAGTGATCTAAAGGCCAGTGATCTATAGCACCAAACACCTGCTTACCAGCAACTGCAGTTCACATAACAGATACAGGGACTGGCTCAGACCCTGCGGCAGATCCAGATGCCAGATGTGTTGCCCTCTCTACTCTGGCAACACTATTACAGGATCTAATAATGCCATCCACAAAACCAAGGGTTAGTTTACTTGTTTATTTTCCAGTGTGATATATGCCATCATCTGCTAACACTGCTCTTATTAGCATTCTGTGTAGAACAAATATAGACCATTCTCTATGTGAACAGAAATCTGCATTAAAAATGACAATATGGAGAAACGGGTGTGTGTGGGGGGGTGCATTTCAACCTTCCAGGACACTTTGTAACTGACTGTAAAGTGACCACACTGGAACAGAGGAAATTCAAAGGTAGAGTGCAGTGTAAAACCACTGAATTGCAATACATCAAGAGGTTCAGTGCTATCACTTATGGACTGAATGAGCACAATAATCTTATCATGACATGTTTTTTTAATTGGCTTATTGATGGCAATATGTCTCTGTCTGTTGTTTTTTGTGAATAGCTACTGTTAAGAATCTAATTATCACCATCTGTGCATTTCTGCATTTCATTTCCTTCTGAGCTCGCTGATTACAACCCCCTCATGTGTTCCATTTAAACCTGAAACTCGGTGTAACACTCATGCATCTGATGGACTGTGCTACACAGAAGCTTATGCATAATGGTTGTGTAAGTCTTTGAAGTGCCATGAGACACTTTGTTGTTTTATAGTGAACATTTGAATTTAAAATGCATGTGTTCAAACTTAAGACTTCTTGCTTTACTAAGCTATGGCTGTGGTTAGAGAAATTATAGCTGCTGTGTGGGGTCTATATTTTTCTAAACTCTGTGGTTTCGTTGCAGTGCCTCCAACTAAATGCACGTGGCATTATGTCTTTGGACACACAGCCCTTATGTAACCTTGATGTTAGCAGTCTGTATTTTAAGTCCTGGAAATCCTTAATAAATTTTGTTGCACTAAAATTATGTGTTTGTAAAATTATGTGCTTCTCCTCTAGAAGAAATAGCTTTTAATTTATTGTGTATATCACATTTTCAGCTTTATTTCTGAAGATAAATGTTACATTGCTTTAATCAGATGTGTATCCCATTTACTTTTGAGACTGCTTCAGAATTGGCATCACATGATCTTTGTGTTGCATCCTAGGGTTTATTTGATAGTCAAAAACCAAATGGTAAAATGTAAGAATGAAGCCATTGTTTTTGCCCTTGAGGACAGTAAGGCAGATTTGCAAAAGGAAACAAAGGCTTTTTAATTTTGTGCTTCTGATTTGCACACTTTCCAACCTTTCTGAGGTTGAGGAGTGGAAATAAGAGTCAAGTTCCTTCTCTGAAAAAACAAAACCCCACAGTCTTCAAAATGACTACACTACAGCATTTTCCAGAATAGAGTAACACCTCTTAAATTCAGATGCCCTAGGTAGCCATCTTCATTTATTTTAGATTTGACCTACCCTGTGACTATGGAATATCTTGTTTTTTGCATCACTACTACAGAGAAACAGCCCCAGTCCTGGAGACTTCCATGTTTATGTCTCATTGAAATTAATAGGACAGATTAGTCATGACTAATTCAAATTCCATTTATTTCAGTAAGAATTGCGCCCAGCTAACTTTTTCTGGAAAAAGATTAATGTCACTTGCCCCTGCCATTAACAGTACCTATTTTCATTTTGAGTGATTAGAACACCACAACCACCTTGGATTACTTGCTCAGTTCATCCTTTGCATGTCAGAATATTTCCTTTTAAAGAGACAACGCTCACATCTATCGAAGCATGCATTAAAAATGAACCATGTCCTGTCTTTAGGACTAGATTAGATGTATTTTAGGATGCTCGTATTGTAAACCACCCTGTGATGCTCGGATGAATGGTGGTATAGATATTTAATAAATGGTGATGAAGATGATGATAATATTGGAATCTCCCACATTCTTCCGGATTTTATTGCAGATTCATTTATACAGCAGGGGGACACGGCTAAAATGGGGGCAGGGAGGTACTATGAAGGAACATACTCCCCTTGCCCCCTTGTGCCTCTGCATGCAATGCAATGCAGGGCAGCAACAGGCATGCATAGTTTCTGCTTAAGGCAGCTATAGGGACACACGAATCAAGCCATTAGTCCACCTAGCTCAGTACATGACGGGCCATGACTCTCCAGAGTTTCTGATGGAAGAGCTGCTGGAAAGTGAAACTGGGACATTCTGCTTGCAAAGCAAATGGTCTGTTACTGAGGCTTTCCCTGTAAAAAGCCAATTTGCTTTTGGTTGTTGCTTTTTGTATAATAACAAAAAACCCCAACACCCTATTTCATCACATTTTGCTGATTTTCTTAAACATGCAACGTTCATTAGAGCTGAATAATCCCAAAAGGTGAGCCTTTAATGTTTGTACCACTACATTATGTGAATAATGTGAATACATTATGTGAATAATCTGAATTATGCTCAGTATTAACAAACCGGAACAAACTGTGGTATGGCTCAATAAACACATTTGAGTGACAGAGGTACAATTATTTTTTTACTCCACATGTAGAAAGGTTAACAGTAACCCTTGACCTGTAAAGAAATAAGTAGAAGCAGCCATCAGTTCTTGTATCCAGCCTGCAAAGCGGAATGAAACCACTTCCTCAGTTTACAAATAAGTGTTTTATCAGAAGAATGCACATTACTTGTGTTTTGGGTAAATTGAAATTTCTTTCCCTAACAGGACCAGTGGTCAGGGATGATGGGAGTTGTAGTCCCAAACATCTGGAGGGCCGGAGTTTGCCTGTGCCTGCTTTAGCAAGTTGTAGAACGCAAGAGAGAGACATACCAGTTCTCAATTTTTGCAGGCTTCCTGAAACTTGGAACAGTGCTGCAGTTTTAACACCAGCTTTTCACTAAGGAAATAAGGTTCCTCATGGCTGTGATGAAAACTTTTCAACAAATGTTTTTGGGGAGTGCAGACAGCGATGTCCCATTAGGATTGGCAGGTAGCCAACAGTATGTAGGGCCAATGACAAGCAGAGCCCACCAATTCTAGTCTTGCCTCCATTCTCATTTTTGCTGGGTTCTATAAGGGAAACGCTGAGACTAAGAAGGAAGTTGACAGCCAGGGCCATCCCTTGGACTGGCTGTAAGTAAGAAGGCAGGTAGGCTTGAGGAATCAAGACTGAGGTTGGTGGGGCAGTTCCCCATTTGCCCTAATGGACTGGCCTCCCCAGGGTATAGAATTGGTGGTGAGTGAGAAGGGGGTCACTGACCTTTGTGCCTCATTACCATGAATTATTGGAGCAGTGCCGGTGCAAAAATATGCCAGTGAAATGCCATAGTGTGGTCAGAATAAGGGATTCTGTAAAGCAAGTGGGTGAGGGGAAAAGTTAAGTGGCTTCTTTGAGAAGAAGGGCAGGAAAGAAATCTAATAAATCAATTTATCCTTTCAGCAGGATGCCTCTTCAGCTATTCCTGTGCAATCCTCCGCTTTCTCTCCATTTGTTAAACTGAGGAATACTGCAAATTAACTTGTGCTCTTTTTGCTTTCTTTTCCGCAGTTTATTAGGGAACAATTTCTTCATGCTGACATTGCAGTTTATAAACTACTTGCCAATTTATAAACTAGTGTCTAAGTAAGCAAACAGTCATTCATTCTCTGCATGAGAGCATATGTTCAGTTGACAGTTATGTTTTTCTTTTCAGTGGATTTGATGGAAATAAAGGAAATCCGACCAGGAAAAAACTCAAAGGATTTTGAGCGGGGGAAAGCAGCACGGCAAAAAGATGACGTTTGTTTTACTATTTTCTATGGTACTCAGTTTGTTCTCAACACCTTAAGCTTAGCAGGTAAATGTGTTTTCTTTGGATTTCTCTTTTTATGATCAGGGATGAAAACACCACCTCTTCCATGTTGTCTTTAGTTTATCCTCTTAATCCATATTCTCAAATGTAACCGAGTTTTAAAAGTTCTTTTCTATTCCATTCACCTCTCCTTCTACTCTGTTTTCTCTTCTCTGTGTGTACTTCTCCATGTCTTATAAGATGAAGTAGCCTTGCAAATAAGTACCAAAAACGCTGCATACACTTAGTTAGGTTGTGTTTTGTGAATTAATATATGCCACTGCTTGGCCCTTAGCTCTGACAAGTTTCTTCCTTGGAAAGCAGCCTGGCTCACTTCAAGGCTTGATTAAAAGCTGAGTGGTTAAAACTAAGAAAATGGAAGTACTCTTACTGAATGTGGTAGGCAGCTGTTGAGCATCTTCATTTCAAGGTTAAGTGTTTTCTTTCACTGGTACAAACTTGTTTTGTCTAATGCCAGCATAGCATCAACAAATAAATAATGTTGTGGGCATTTCCCCCCAAATTTTTACTGTTTTGATTAGCACAAGTCAAACACAGTGTATTACTGAGAAGTTTTAAATGACCAGGGTAGGTTGTTGAGGAAGGGGTTAAATAGATAACTCAGATTATCCAGAGCTTTAAAAAACATACTTAATTTCTTATTCTGATTTAACCTTATATTTAATCTATCTGAGACTCTGTGGACACATCCTATATAACAACACTAATGTCTGTGCACAGTATTTGGGTGACTAGGAAGGGAGCATGTCATCCTAGAATATTGCAGACTATCAAGAAGTCTGAGAATGTACACACCATGTTCTGATGTTTAGAAGTTATGTTCATTTCAAGGGATATGTGGAATATTGAGGAAGCAGAAAGCACATATGCATTAACTCTGTGCTACAGAATGAAAATCATTTGCATATATCCGTAATTATTCCTTCTGAAGCTTTAAAAATCCTAACTTTTAGTGCCATTCTTTTTTAAAGGGATGCCTTTTTGGTGAGATTTTACTATTTCTTGCTAGCTTTCAGGTGCATGCAGACAGTTTCTTTCAGCATTATGGGTTTGCGTTATAAAGCAGTGCAGTTGAAAAAGTTCAACCTGCCTTCTTCCTGATTGAGTGTTCCTTCACATACCATTTAATTTTGCAGCTGACTCAAAGGATGATGCTGACAAATGGCTGTGTGGCTTGAATATCTTGCATCAAGAAGCAGTGAATGCTTCCACTCCAGCAATTACAGAGAGGTATGTGGAAGGAACCATTTCCCATTTTTCTTATGATAGGAATTTAAGAGTTTAGGAATTCAATTAATTCCACAGGGTAAGAAAAGCAGTAACAACTTCTTAATGTGCTACGCCATGTGTGCTGTACTTGGTACTGAAGAATGCTAAATTATTTTAGGAACATAGGAAGCTCCAGGGTCTCAGATTGGAACCTTTCTCAGCCTGACCTGGGGATGCCAGAGATTGAACTTCGGGTCTTCTGCACTCCAAACAGGCATTGTATTATAGCCCCTCCCACTGGAACATAGAGTATTATTTGGGGATTGCTACCAACTCTATGATTCCATGAATTAGCCTTTTGGACAAACTGACATGGGATAGCAGGAATTGTAACTAGTGGACTTGTACCAAGATCATTTTGTACTTTAAATTTGGGGCTGGCTGCACAGTGACAAACCTGTGCGTTCTTCTGATCTACAGTCTGTCACACCACCTGATTAACGTACTTGCATAGTGTAAGTATATGCAAAGATGTATATATTTGTGACATTCATATTTTTCGGTGTACGTTTTAGCACTGAAAACCTTCTGGCGTACACCTAGAAATAAAATAATTAAAGTGGCCCTTTGGGCCTCAGCTCACATAGAGACTCGGACTTAAGACAGTGAGCAATAGGTTTGTGGAGCTCTCATTTTTATTCAAGTGGTAAATATAGTTTTGGAGGGTGATTTGGATTGGGCCCATGGTGCTGCAGGTATGGGAGTTAATCCCTTTTCCCTGTCTCTTTTTCTGTTTCAAACTGTCTCTCTGAATATGCTCTCTGGGGGTGACACAGAGAGAAAACATGGGGGGTGGGGTGGAATTTTGACCTCCAATGCAGCCCTGATCTAAATCCTGATGTAAATCCCTGTCATTCACCTGGTTCACACATCATGTCAAGTGTATTGAAAATAAACTATGGTTTAACATGAATGAGTAATGTGCTTCTCACGTCACAGGTGCTTCACTTCTCCATGCCAGGAAACAAGGTATGGTCTTTGGGTTTATTTCCATCCAGGCAAGTTCATAAATAGTAAGGCAAGAACAGATTTTGGCTTGTGCTCATGATGATGGCTTGTTTCCTGGCAGCAGTGAAGGAGCAAAGCGCCTGTGCTGGCAGCACACTGCTTATTCACACAAACCATTGTTTATTTTAACTATGTTTTAATGTTACATGTGAACCAGGTCATTGGCATCATGTGTAATATTTGCAGTATTGTTTCTTACATGGCATAAGTTGATTTTCCTTGTTAGCACCTCTTTTGTACAAAGAGGAGAAGAGCAGAAAGAGGGCTGGAAGACCCATGCAAATAGGAAGAAGTAATTTAAATTGCTGCTGTTATTTGTTTGTTTTTCTCCAACTCCTGCAAATGAAAAACTGATAACAGAATGAAGAGGCAATTCTGCTTCCTTTTATCTGCCCTGAAGCTAAAATTGCTGAATGAGTTTGTTTAGTTCTTCATAAAACTTACCAGTGCTGTGTCTTATGTGTTCCTTATAGCTGGCTCAGAAAACTGATTTACTCTGTGGATCAGTCTAGAAGAAACAGGTAAAATTGCTGTCTTCAATGTCTGCATTGTTTGTGCTTGAGTCTGTCTTTGTTTGCGACTTTTTAATTGGGATATCAGTACAGTGGTACCTCGGGTTACATACGCTTCAGGTTACATACACTTCAGGTTACAGACTCTGCTAACCCAGAAATATTACCTTGGGTTAAGAACTTTGCTTCAGGATGAGAACAGAAACTGTGCAGCAGCGGCGCAGCGGCAGCAGGAGGCCCCATTAGCTAAAGTGGTGCTTCAGGTTAAAAACAGACCTCCAGAACGAATTAAGTTCTTAACCCAAGGTACTACTGTACAGTAATATATATATATGTAGGCATGCATATTGAACTCTTACAGAAATCAGGCCTGAATAGGGGTGTGGTTGCTCTTGAGCAAATCCATAGTTGATTATTGCATCCTGTTTTTGCAGCCTGCACCGCAGATGGGTGGTGGTGTGATCTGAAAGTCTCCCATCATATGAGGAGTAGTTTTCCTGATTGTGTATAGTCTTCTTTAGATGTTCCTTTTGAATGTATGAAAGGCAAGAAGCAACACTTGTAGTGAGGACCCCCCATTCTGAAAACCCTACACCAGGCATAGGCAAACTCGGCCCTCCAGATGTTTTGGGACTACAACTGCCATCATCCCTAGCTAACAGGACCAGTGGTCAGGGATGATGGGAATTGTAGTCTCAAAAAGTGGAAGGCCAAGTTTGCCTATGCCTGCCCTATATGCTAGTAAGGCAGCCCCTGCAGACTACCTCCTATAATGCATTGGCTGGGAAAGGTGCCTGGTTGTCATCAAGGGAGTTTCACTTGCCCATTCACCCATTCAGAGTGAACATCTGAATAGGGTTTACATTGTTAAAGCCTAAGGGCATATATGTACCACAGACTTTAAATTGGTTTAGTAGTAATTTCATATTCCAAGGAAACTAGTCGTGGTGGACTAGGAATTTCCAGCAAGATTCTTGGCACCTCCACACACTGCAATTTTCCGATTGTGGTTTAGGAGTCATGATGATAATTAAACTGATATAAAACCAATATATGTTTATAATGAAGGCAAAATTTACTGTTATTGTGGCCTGCAATGGTTATCCCTTTGACCAGGTGGCAAGTTGGTGGAAGCCTTGCAAAGGGGCTCATGCAAATTTGGAACAGACATGGAAGGATGGGAGGGGACTGAAAATGCACATGAGAAGTTTGGTTTGGACATCTTAAGTAAGGCAGACTGGGGGATGTTGCCATAAATTAGTGTTCAGTGATGTTTGGGAAGAGAAGCTGAAGTATTGGACCAGTAGTGGAATGATCTCCTACCAAATAGCTGACACAGTTTGTCAATGCTTGATCAACAAAGAGTACTGCAGCACTTTTACAGATGGATAGGTTACTTTATGCCACAATTAGGGCTCATCCAGACTTCCTTTGTGCTGCACTTTCTAGGCATAGGTCTGCACTTTGAAGCTCCATGTCCAAGCGGGCTTTTTTTGGTCCTGGTGCTTTCCCTGGGAAAACCCATGTTTTACCACTGAATCAGAGCAAATGGCCCAGGGAAAGTGCCGGGACCGAAACAAAACCAAAAAACCACTACCACTTGGACATAGAGCTTTAAAATACGGACCTATGCCTAGAAATGCAGCAGAAAATGAAGCCTGGATGAGCCCTCAGTCTGTAAGTCCTTAAGATGCCATAAGACTTGTAGGCAATTTTGCTGCAAGAGATTAATACAGCTACCCCTCTGGAAGTTGTAAATGATTGATCAATGCATTTCAGTGCATGTAGCTTCTGTTAGTAGTATGTGGCAGCAACAGGGTCAGGTTATTCAGCGAGAGAATTTTTATGACTAAGGTTGAATTTTTCTCTCGGAAGAAGGGCAAAGTGCCAACTGCAGCCTGTTTATTTGATGGCAGCTGTGCTGGCACCTGTGTTTAGATATAAAACACCACAATAAGGAAGGGTTGTGATGCATGGGAGATCCTTGGAGCAGCAACGCCTTTGCAGTTGCCATAAATGTGCCCTATCTGACCTTAAATCCTTTTTGCTGTGTTTTGTTCACAACATGGAACAGCAACACAGCTGATATTATCTCAAGATTAAGGAAGAGAGAATTGGTAGCATTGCTTTTTGGGCTCCAAATTTAGCAGGGAAAAACATGAGCTTGGTTTGAACCCTCAGAATCCTGATAGTTGATCAGGAGGTGCATGCTTAGCAAGTGTAAAATGCTAAGTTCAGACCTTGGCGTGTCCATTTAAATGATCTCTTAGTAGTGGGTGATGTGCTTGAGATCTTTAGTGGAACAAATCTTATGCAAGCTACATTAAGTGTTGGGAAAGTGGAAATATGCATATGTAGTATCTATTCCCCCCCCCCAGATTATTTTTAACATTTCACTCTCTTGCCCTTTGAGTTGATAGGAGACTGAATATGGAAAAGCAAAGATAACTGAGAGGGTAATGTGAGGGCTTACTTAGAATTTAAAGGCCACTTCCTTTTCAACATTAAAGTTGTATTCAGACTAAGCTGAATGCAGTGTCAAAGTCCACCTACCTTAAATTAAAATTCAGCAAGTGTATAATGGAATTATATTGACAGGAAATATCTCAGACACACAGTCAGGGAGTAGTACAAGCACCAACACTGAGCTCTCTGATTG
The DNA here is from genome assembly GCF_964270895.1 of Podarcis filfolensis. NCBI lineage: Eukaryota > Metazoa > Chordata > Lepidosauria > Squamata > Lacertidae > Podarcis > Podarcis filfolensis. The sequence goes on from NC_139611.1 coordinate 50,072,659, forward strand.
CTGAAATCTAGTTTCTAAGACACATCAATGATGATGATGACAATAATTTTTTATACCCTGCCCATCCAACTGGGTTTCCCCAGCCACTCTGGGTGGCTTACAGCATATCTAAAAACATAAAAAACAGCAAGCATTAAAAAAAACAACCTGATACAGGGCTGCCTTCAGATGTCTTCTAAAAATGTAATTCATTATTTCCTTGACATCTGAAGGTAGGGCGTTCCACAGGGAGGGTTCCACTACCGATTGCTTTTATCTACAATCATGAGTTCTAGCCACAAATTCCTATAATTAAATATTAAAGAAGCTTCAAACACCCCTAGTTCTTGAATCCCTAGATTAGGGACTTACTGGGAAAGGCAGGAAGCCAAAGTTGTCTGGTTCTGGTTTTTGAGAGTACTTTAAGACCAGTTGCATAGTCATTGTACTGTTTCTCTGACACTGGCATCATTCAAATGTCACAAATAAACCATAGTTAATGGTTTGCTGTGAATGCATTGATCTTGCCCCATTTGCTCCTCCCTGGTACTGTGCAGGAGCGACAAGCACAATCTCTAGCTGAATGTTGCAACTGAATTAGTGATGGTGGTCTAAACAAGCCATGACCAGAATAAACCTTGGCTACAGATTGTGATTTGTTTGGCGCTAAACAGACCATGGGCTCCAGTTCTGGCATAGTGCTAAGCCAGGGGTTGTCGTTTGTTTCTCCTGCACACTACTGCGGTGGTTAAAATCTAGGAAGATCAACCTCATTTTGATAAACCATTGAATGTGGTGTGTGGACTGTGCTAATAGCAATTTAGTTTTAGTCAAGTCTACAGAGTGCTCCGCCTCCATTTTTTGGTAAATGGGGTTTTCAAAGGGTAGTTGGTATATACCCTTGTATATGTAGAATGCTTCCAGGGTGGAATTTTTTTGGCAAGATAAGTCTGAAATCAAAGCAGCATGCCATTAAAATGTTATGGTATATCAAGAGGAGGACTAGTGTCAGAGAGAGAGATTGATTTGTAAATGAGTAACACGAGTCTTTCCTGCTTACTACGGATTCCTTTGTTATAATTTCTGTTCCAACATCTAGCTGTGTGAGATCAAGGCTAGTTTCATCAGTAAAGTAAGGCCTATGTTGCTTAGGGTGGCAAAAACATAGCAGTTTAAGCATGAACTTCGGACTTGAGGCAGCTCCCTTTACTATGTCATACACATTCCTGCTTTGAAAAAGTTTTGTTAATCTAAGCTTCAAACTAATGAATTAATTGCTGCAGAGGTGACATTTTAAAGGTTTTTCTGTTGGCTGTTCTTTCAACCCAAAGCACCCAAGTTGACTTCCCACAGGGTGGAACCCACTGGTCTGAACAAATTCATAACGCTCTGCAACAACATTTTAATTTTTAAAAAAGGTTAGAAAAGTTGCACACTTTTTTCACACTTGTTTGACCTTGAGGCTGATGCATTATACCTGAGAACTGGTTCATCTCGCTTAGTAGTTTCTACTCTGGCAGCAGAATATCAAGGTCTATCTCTGATTCGTTCAGCTGGAGATGCAAAGGGTTGAACCAGAGACCTTTTTCTGCCATATATTCCGGGCCAGTCATTTAAATTGCATGTTGGTGAAATACAAGGCTTGGTGCTATGCAGTTTGGCTACAAGAACATTGCTGTTCATCTCTTTACTTGTTCTCTGACTTTCAGCATCAGCCTTAGAGAGCTGAAGACTGTTCTCCCATCAGTAAACTTCAAAGTGAGCAGTGTGAAGTTCCTGAAAGATAAGTTTGCAGTAAGTATATGCTGACCCTATATTTGTGCTCAGGTGTGTATAGCATATATATATATATAAATATATATACTGCATCATCCATATTATTTTATAGTTGATGTGGCTCCAAAGTAATTGTTGTTACATTTGTGGCAACATCAAAGGTAAAAACCTTGCCCCATTGCTCTGATAATTCTTCCCAACTCTAATGCTGGATGCAGATTACTCTTTTCCAAACTAGAATACAAGAGGGGGAATCTCTGAAAATTTCTGAGGGCTATTTCCTCCTTGTGGCCCTTTTTTTTTTTTTGGAGAAGGGGAAATGAGGATGAACTTCCTTAGATTCCAGATGTATAATCCTTTGGATTATTTCTGTGTCAGTGCGGGCAGCCCTCCCATTGCTGCTGAAAGGAAGTCTGTGGGAGAATTGGACTTCAAGGAAACATACAGCAGAATGCTTGTCTCCCGGGCCCAATTCCCTCTCTCTTGGTGATTGCTTCATTGCCCCAGTGGAAAACAGTTAGTGTCTGTGCACTGCCCCCCTGTTGCTCGGGATATTTGCTGGTGGTATGAGGGAAATGGGTATACTTGCAGTTTGGGGAGTAGTAGGACAGATGTATTTATCTACCAAGCTAGAGGCTCTGCTTCCAGTTCTTTCCGTTGCTCTGCTTCCAGTTTTATCACCAGCAGAATTTCTATGCATACTCTGGCTTTGGAAAAAAAGAACTATATATTTCACATTTTCAGTCCCATTTGTTTACTAACTTAAAATGTCTGTGTACCTTTTCCCTTCATTATATTATATTTCAGGAGAGGTTAATTGCGTTTGCTATGTAGCGTTATCAGTACAGTGGTACCTCGGGTTACAGACACTTCAGGTTACAGACTCCGCTAACCCAGAAATAGTGCTTCAGGTTAAGAACTTTGCTTCAGGATGAGAACAGAAATCGCGGCGCAGCGGCAGTGGGAGGCCCCATTAGCTAAAGTGGTATCTCAGGTTAAGAACAGTTTCAGGTTAAGAACGGACCTCCAGAACGAATTAAGTTCTTAACCCGAGGTACCACTTGTATATATTAAGGATGGGGAACCTCTAGCTCTCCAGATATTGTTGGGCATCAACTTCCATCAGTCTCAGCCAGCAAAGTCAGGAATGATAGAACCTGTAGTCCGTTGACATCTGGCCTGGTGTAAATGGTGCTCTTAAAGATAAGCACCCTGACCCAATGGTTCCTCCTTTATCTTTCCATATTCAGATTGTGGAACATTTACTAACATCAACGCCAATGATTTTCAGAGTGCAGCTTTTCTTTTTATTAGGCAGGGGGAAATGTCAAAGTTTTATAGAAAAAGAGCTTGAAAAGACCAGAGAATCCAGTATGACATGCTTTCTCTGTTTAAATTGTTATACATTGCATACAATTACATTTCTCTTGGTTCCTAATCTACAAAATTAAAACAGTTGAATTCATTTATAACGTTTTGAGGTTTGTGTTTTATATGGATATAGCCTTTGGAGAAAACTGAACTCAGTGTCATTGCTTGTTCCCCTTCCCCCTTACAGGAAATAAAAGCTGTTAAAGAAGAACTTAGCTTTGAGCAATTTCATCTGTTCTACAAGAAAATAATGTTTGAGCAACAGAAATTGGTAAAGCTCTTATCCCACATTACTTCTCCTTTAGTTATCATGCTGTGTTGTAACTTGAATACAATACTTTCCTAGAATGCAGGCCTTCCCTGCCCCATCACATACAAGCATGTTGTGTTAGTTCCTTTCTTTCAGTTTTGAAGATTGAGAAGCGTAGTTGTCTCTTTAAGAGGAGAAAATCTGTACTATCTTGAGAGAATAGGGAAGGGTGAATGTGTTTTGCAGAATTAGGAAGTACCTGAATGAAGAAACTTTTACTTGAATGAGCAAGTTTACATGCTTTGTTTGTCATTGTTTCCTTCCCCAGATTCTTGATGAGTTCAAGAAGGATTCCACTATGTTTCTTCTAGGGTGAGATGTCTTGTCATGCAGCTTTGTCCACATTTGTGCTTTAAGTTATTGGATATGAAGCTTGTTGGGATGTGATGACAATGATGATGATGATTATGATGATGATAATAATTTTATTATTTATACCCCACCCAACACTAAAAACTTCCCGATTCAGGGCTGCCTTCAGATGCCTTCTAATGAGTTATGTAGTTCTTTATCTCCTTGACATCTGAAGGCAAGGTATTCCACAGGGAGGGCACCACTACCAAGAAGTGATTGTTTTTCATAATATATTAAGCAGCGAGCTACGATTATGAGTGGGTGGGTGGGTGGGTTTACTATATCACTCATAAACTGTAACAATAATTTCATCACCAGTCTGCAAATGAAAAATAACTCCTGTGTGAAGTTTGAAATTTTGTTTTCATTTGACAGTCTTTTGTAAATGACCTGAGGATGTTTTTGTTAAGGATTAGTAAATGCCCATAAGAACAGTACACAGAAGCTGTTAGTGATATCTCACTAAAGGGAACCATGATTAACATTAACTTTGGTACAGATGTTTGAGTACCACGCCATAATGAATACCAAAAAAAAGGGAAGGGGGGGAGGGAGGGAGTGGGAAATTCCAGATTACTTTCAATCTTTTACTCTTAGTTAACAGAGAAATACTGTGCCTCTACAAAGCCAATGACTACAGTTGTATTTTGTAGATGAAGTAGTTCGTGTATAAATGAGATTTCCTAATCTAATCAAGATTAGACTCATTAATCAGCGTACCACAGTACTCTGTGCCATTGTTGTGTGCTTCAAGAATAACATAACTACTCTTTTTCAGTTTCTTAATTAGATAAACAATTCTTAGTTCATATTTGCATATGTTGCTACAGAGCCCAGTTTGTTAGTTTTCATGGAGACTGCTTTTTTGAGTTTTGCATCCTGTATGCTAAGATCATGTAGGTACAGTAGGTTCAGGTAGAGGTAGCTAGTATTCAGTGCTTTAACCGGTTTTTATAATACTAGTATATATCTAAATTAATATTGTTGAATAAAGACAGCAAACATAATTTCAAATCCACAGTGACTGGGATTATTTATCAGTTTCATTTTCCTAATTATGTTTCCTCAAAGGATAGAATTCTCTTATTTGCTATGGCATGGTCTCATATTTTGGTTGTGTTGTTTTGCTGATGTTCTTTTTTATAATTGTTCTTTTCCTTTCCCTTTCTGTTGCAGAAACACAGATCGCCCAGATGCTTCAGCAGTGCACTTGCACGACTTTCAGAGATTTTTGCTACATGAACAGCAGGTGAGATAATTCCAAAAATTGTAATCGGCAAAATGAAAAGAAAATATGCATGAGTGTAATGTACAGCGTGGTTTGACGGAAAAGACTGCAGGGCACTGGTAGAGCATCTGTTCTGTATACAGATTTAATCCCTTTCATCTCCAGATAGGGCTGAGAATATACTCTTTCTGAAACCCCTGAGAACTGCTGCCAGTCAATATGGACATTTTTACAGAGCTGGGTAAATCAATGGCCTGACTCATTATAAAGCAGCTTCTTGTGTTCCTATGCTTAACAGGCATTTCTATCTTCTTCATTCAGGGAGACCCTCTAGAATGCTGTAAGATGTGGCTTTGGAGGCCACAGACAGGAATGAGCAGAAATCAGGGTCACACATGAATGTAACTTGTGTCAGGGGCTCACTGGATCTCACCTGATGATGCCTCAAATTTGCACATAGAAGTAGCTATGAATTTACAGAATCAGATAATTTGTTGCTGTTGTGTATGGTATTATGTAGAAAATATAAGGTGGTGCTAATATCTGATGGCCTTCATCAAATATTTGAAGGCTAGATGATGGAGCAGATTTGTTTTCTGTTGCTCCAGAGGATTGAACCCAAACTAATGGGTTCACATGGCCATGTGTTTGGATAACATGGAAGACATTACTGCAGCCAATCACCTCGCTTAAATAAGCCATACAACATTGCTCCACAACTAGGAGGAGTTGAGCTTTCAGTGTGGCAACATATATGCTCTTGAATAGGCTCTTTACCTATTAACATTAGGCAGACACCCTCATTGTGCTTTTAAAAAAATGCTTGCTAAAAGCTGTTTTGCTTCAGCAAGGCTATCCAGACATGTAATGTGTATTTTTGAATTATGCTGATTTTATTTGCTTTAGGTAAAGGATGGGGAACCTGTGGCTCTCCAGATATTGTTGGACTCCATCTCCCATCCACCCCAGCCACCATGGGGAATGATCAATGGTGGAATTTATAGTCCAGCATCTTCTGGTTCTGCACAGGATCCCCCTCCCTGTTTGAGGTTTCCCATCAGCAGCTGTAAGAGCTTTCAGTCCCCTGCAACTGTAGACAAAACCTATCTAATGCCAGCTCATTTCTATGGTGGTGACCTCAAAAGAAACACACACATTAATTTAATTACTTGAATCAACGATGGAGATGTATTTAAAGTACACTTGTATACTCTTGAATTTTCAGGAATCTTGGGCACAGGATCTTAGTAAAGTAAGAGAACGGATGTCTAAATTTGTAGATGACACTATGAGAGAAACAGATGAACCCTTTCTGTATGTTGATGAGGTAAGTTATTTATTTTATTTGCAACATTTCTACATAAGCAAAAAAGGAGCCCTGTCTAATTCAGTATCCTATTTCCCCAAATGATTAACCAGATGCCTCTGGGAAGGCGATCAGTAGGGCATGTGCAGGCAAGCACCGTCTTGCAACCAGGAGGTAGTAGCCCTTAATAGACTTGGAGTTACAGGTAGGTAGCCGTCTTGGTCTGCTGTAGTCGAAACAAAATAAAAAAAATTCTTCCAGTAGCACCTTAGAGACCGACTTAAGTTTGTTATTGGTATGAGCTTTTGTGTGCATGTATCTGAAGAAGTGTGCATGTATCTGAAGAAGCTCATACCAATAACAAACCTAGTTGGTGTCTAAGGTGCTACTAGAAGAAATTTTTTTATTTTGTTTAGACTTGGAGTGTGTATAATCCTATTTTCAAATTTACCTAAGAGCCCAATCCTACACACCCCCTCCCATGTTGATGCCTGGGAATCGGGATTAGGAGATGGCATTATCGCAGCTATGCTGCTGGAGAGGAGTTCTGCTGGCTTGGAGGGCTCTACTGGTTGGGGTTCTCCCACCAGCGGTAGCTAGAGGACAGCTCCATAATGTGGTGTTTTGTAGCAGGGTCAGACCAGAGGCCAAATTAGTTTCACTGGATCCAAAGCATCCTGGAGCTGGTCTAACAGCAACAACGAAAAGGGTTGGAAGCCTCCATTTTCTACCCTGTCCTTCACAAGCCAGTAGGGCAATGAATGTGGTTCAGTGAGTTGGTTTCCACCATCACAGCTTGTGGCAGTGAATTCAATAGTTTAATTTGTACTCTTTAACTCTAATACTGTTTCCAGAGTCTCTTAACAATTAAAATAATCAAAAACATAACAAATTGGAAGTAATAACTTGATTAAAACAGTAAAGTAACTGATCCCACGCCAGTAAGATAAAACAATATCAAAACATCTAAAAAAACACCTGGCCAATAAGAAGTCTTCGCCTGGCATTGATAAGGCAACAAGAGGTGGCACCAGGCAAGTCTCTCTTAGGAACACAATTCCAAATACTGATCCATACAAGAGGCATGTCCTTTTTGACCGCTGATCATCCTCTCTCTCCTCTTCTTCTTCAACAACAGCAAATCCCATAACCAAAGCAGGAAAATGGTGCGGATGCCACGGCTGTGATCCGTCTGAGGTTGCGGGTCCTAACCAACTAGTTGAAAACTAATTGTTTTGATTTATTTTCTGTTTCACATTGCGCTATGATTCTAGTTGGGGAGATCGGTCATTTGGTTTTGTCCTTTTTAAAAATTGAAACCCACTTATATTTCCCTCTCTCTTTGTTTGCCTTAGTTCCTTACTTACCTTTTTTCAAAAGAAAACAGCATATGGGATGACAAATACGACTCAATAGATCCTCAGGACATGAATAACCCTTTGTCCCACTACTGGATATCTTCTTCACATAATACGTAAGTTACTAAAAATATATATATCTATTCATCATCCTTCATAAAATGGTAAATGTGCAGTTCCTTTTAACACAATCCTTTATGACCTAGGTATCTCACAGGAGACCAGCTTCGTAGTGAATCTTCTCCAGAAGCTTACATAAGATGTCTCCGAATGGGGTGCCGATGTATTGAATGTGAGTAACCTGTTTTCCATACTTCCCCCAGAATTCCAGATGTAGGAATTTGAACTGTACCTGTTATTAGGAGAAAGGGACAATTACAAGAGGATCTTGTGGAACCCCATTACATTCTAGCTTTGTACCTCTACATTTTAGTTTGGCGTCTCCTCATTTTTTCCTGTCACCTTAGTTAAAGTAATCAGGGGCTTCAGTGTTCATATCAGACATTGTGTCACTTTTTTAGTTTAAGGTACCAGAGAAACTGCTGCAGTGATCCTCATGTTGGCCAATAAGAAAGCACATAAAAGTTGGGGGTCAAATAAAGAAAATGCCAAGGAAGCACAAAGGCAGCTGCAGAAGTTGGTCTGGAGCTTCCAGTCTCTGCATCTGCCTTTTTCTCCCTTTTCAAATCAGAGTTCCACAGGCACTTTCTCTTGCAAAATATTTCTCTAGTTCATAGCAGCAGCAGCAGTAGAGAAGCAGACATCATTTCCCTCTTAGGTACTTTGCATTCTTCTTCCTTGTTGTCTGAATTGGTAAGTTGTCTTTAAACTTTCTGGCCCTTAAGCTAAGGTTACCAGATTTTTTTCAACTTCAGCGGATTTTGTCTGGGGACTGATTTGTAAATCCGGGGACTGTCCCTGGGACACAGGGACGTCTGGTAACCTTACCTTAAGCATGGCTACCTTTTTCTCTGTCTATGGGATCAACCACTCCAAAACTCTGGAAACAGAATGTTGTCAGTTGAACATTGCACTTTTTATGTTTCCTTCATTGCCTACACTAGTGGATTGCTGGGATGGTCCTGATGGGAAGCCTATCATTTATCATGGATGGACAAGGACAACGAAGATAAAATTTGATGATGTTGTGCAAGCCATCAAGGAACATGCATTTGTCACATCCGAGTAGGTTTCTATTACTTTTTTAAACAAAAATATTTCCTAAGAATAAAAGATTAAATTATGACAGTCTAGGTGATATTTCTTTAAAATCTGCCATTATGATATTATGACTGTTTGAGGTCATTTTAATATGGATAGAATCGTAGAATTGTAGAGCTGGAAGGGAACCAAAGGGACATCTGGGTCCAAGCCCCTGGTACAGCTGTGTTATATTACTAGAACCTTTTAATGTATTGGTCCAGTATTGGGGACAGGCACTAGGTGGGTGGAAAGGAGAGTGATGAATTGACAGTGTGCTGGCTTTGCTCAGCCTGGGTCATACTGAGATGCATGTATATTAGCTTGATTAGGGAAAACAGGAGCTGGGTAGGTCATTTGAAAGTCTTTACTTCCGCATCCTCATAAGTACACATACCTAGACCTCCCCTTAGAAGGAAAGACTAAAGTGCTTGTGGTCTTTCAGTTTGGTAAAACAATGACTAAGGGAAGGAAAGAAAAACAGATTTAAATAGTAGTAGCAGTAATATATAAATAATATAAGAGCAACCAGCTTAGATGGCTTTAAAAGGGGATAAGACGGTATCAGTGGCTTCTGAGATTGCTATATGGAAACTCAATGTCCAGAATTGGCTTGCCACTGATCAGCAGTTGCTGGGTATTCAGAAACTTCAGTGCTTCTGTGCCCTGTTTATGAATTTCCCAGAGGCATGTGGCTGGTCACTAGGGGAGGAAGGATGCTAGGTTAGATGGGCTCATGGTCTGATTAGATAGAGCTCTAACCTGAAATTGACTTCTTCCCCTTGCCTTTGTTTCTTTTGCCCAAGGTACCCAGTGATTTTGTCGATTGAGGAGCATTGCAATGTGGAGCAGCAACGTTACATTGCCAAAGTGTTTAAGGAAGTACTTGGGGATCAGCTTTTAACAAAGCCTATCGAAGCTAGTGCTGATCAGCTGCCATCACCAACTCAGCTGAAAGAGAGGTTCATCATTAAGGCAAGTTGCATCTGCTGAAGAAAATGTGTTAGGGGGATGCTGGTGTCTCCCTCCTGTCCTCCGATGGAAGATAGCAGCTTCCTGCACTTTGCACCTGGCACTGAAGCACACAATCAAAAATACATAAAGTTTTCTGGAGAAAGCCTTGTATTTTCCAACCCTAGTATGAGAGGCTAGCTCAGGCTTCCTCAACCTCAGCCCTCCAAATGTTTTTGGCCTACAACTCCTATGATCCCTAGCTAGCAGGACCAGTGGTCAGGGATGGTGGAAATTGTAGTCTCGAAACATCTGGAGGGCCGAGGTTGAGGAAGCCTGGACTAGCTGATTAGGATGCACTGTCTATTCTGGTTCTCCACCAGCTGTGTGGACTGGTAGCAGCTAACTAAGATTGAAGCATCCTGCACATCTGTATTGAAACAGCTGCAACTACTTTTAAGCGTATAAATATTCATTTGAAGTGCTGTTTGCCTAGCACATGAGAGGCACTGGACAAAGGGAAACATCATGAAGTCAGAAGGTAGCTTTTTTTTCCAGGACGAGAGCAAGCATTTGTTAAGAGGGTGGGGGACTCCTCTCATTTTGTACATCTAATAATATGAAACAATACATCTGTGAGAAATGTTTCCAACCAAAACAGCCAGTATACATGTTGACAGGAATGCATTGCTCCTTAACAAATCCTGGAAATGCAATGTGTTTCAATGAAAGCCACAGAGGAAGTTCAGCTTTTTGAATTTGCACGCTTTAGGCTTGAGCTGCTTTCCTTTAATAAATGGAGGTGTTTTATAAACAAAGCATGATTTGCACACTCAGCCTACAGCATTCCCCACTGTGGCAAACAAAGTAACCTGGAGAAACTGCATATCTGTTTTTAGGCAGAGGACTTGATGCGACAAATGAATTTGTGTGCAAGAAGGAAAAGCCCCCAAATTTTATACATTTCATTAACCCCTCCCACCTCCAAGTTGCTGCCTGAGTAGTTGGTGGCTTAAAAAATAATAATCAGAAGTTATGAATCAGCTTTAAGACTGGTTCATTTACTAAACTTTACAGGTCTGCTCTGTGTATGCAGAGTGATCTCTGACCACAGACTGACGATTTGCAGTGATAAAGAGAGAAAACAGCAGTTGGTACGGAAGTTTACATCAGATATTTGTAGCCCCCTCACGCAGGATGTGCTCTTAGGTTGTCAAAGCAGAAAGAAAGCCCAGCTAAGAGATGCCAAAGAAATCCCCCAAAGTCTTCCTTTTTCATAGCTGCTCTGTTCATTTTTTCTTAGCATAAAAAATTGGGGCCAAAAGGTGACGTAGATGTGAACACGGAAGACAAGAAAGAGGAAAAAAAGCAACAGGGAGAGCTCTACATGTGGGACACCATAGACCAGGTAAACAATTTTTTTGTTTTGTTTCTATTTTATGGCACAGAATTTCACAGGTGACTGAAATAAATCCTACAGAGTTGTACTTGAAGAGGGAAAAGAATGCTGTTCGCATATTGCTGTAAATCTTACAGAGCTTTTGCACAGTATTCTTCTAACAGTTATTTTGCGTTCTAGAAATGGACTCGCCATTATTGTGCTGTAGCTAATGAAAAGCTCTCATTCAGTGATGATATAGAGCAGAATACTGAAGAAGAACCATCAAAGGTATTAAAACCATACATTTGTTTCTGTTTTCTGTGATGTTAAAGGCATAGTAGAGTCATAAGTATTCATAATGTGAGAACTGCATTTCATTGCTGTGCTCAGGTTTTAGAGAGCATAACATAGGAATATGACATTACTCGTATGTGGCATACAGGATGGAGTAGCAAAATTCCAGGAACCTCGCAATCTCTGGGTGAAGCTCAGTAATAAAAACTATATGACCTGTTGTGTCACTTACAAAATAAACCTAAGAGATAATGTTTCCCCATGGTTCTTTTTTCTTCTTTGAAGTATAAATGTAGCCTTTGACTCTTACTGCTTGATCAGGGTTAAGAGATTTAAGTATAGAGGTCAGCATGCTTGCTAAATTAGTTTTTGTTTTAAACAGACACTTGGGCTGCCTAGGAAGCTTATGGCAATGGTGAACCAGACACATGCTTCATTCTCCAGCTTCTTAGCCACTTCACTTTACTGGATGCATTAAAAAAAAAAAGAGTTTACAAGAGAGTGAGGATCAAATTATTTATATTATCCCATGGTGTAGATTGTCTCCTTTAAAGGGACTGCTGCACCTCCTACATTAAAAGAGGTGATCATCAGCAACATGTGCAGCCAAATGGCACCCCTTCCTTTCTCTTGGCAAGTGCTTTTCCAAGCGCATCCCCCCCCTTCCCAATTTGGAGCACTGCTTCTTCAGATAAAACTTTATGCTTTCTGATGAACCCTACAAGAGTCGAGCTCAGTGTTAGCTTTATAGAGGAATGGCAAATTGAATCTTAACAAATGGAAATTGTCTCCTTTTATACTGTAGGAAGTGAAGCATGCTGAACTGCACTATGGTGAGAAATGGTTCCATGGGAAAATGAAAGAGGGGAGAAATACTGCCGAGAAGCTGCTCCAGGAATATTGTGCTGAAATGGGTGGCAAGGATGGAACATTCTTAGTGAGGGAGAGTGAAGCTTTCCCTAATGACTACACACTGTCATTCTGGTAACAGATAATTTCTTTCCTTCTGACTTCTTAATGCTTTAGCAGTTTGCCATTTTCCTGATTTTTCTACAGGAATAGCAATTTGAGATATAGGAGGACACTTACTCAAGCAAAGGAGAGAGGAAGGCTTTCATAATTATCCCTTCAAACTTCTGAGGTTTGAAGGTGCAACAAGGAGGGGGGGGCATCTGAAGGTGTGCTCCTGTCCCACCAGCTGATGGGCAGTAGGACTATGCCTCCAAGCCCCCCTCATTTTTCTCCTTCAAACCTAATGCTGAATCCTGGTTTACACATCTGTTATATTTATGGAATGTTACATTTTCACATGAGCTAATTGATTTGCTGAACTCTACAGGTAAACAAACTGAGCAAATGGACTTCGTGCTTTGACTAACATTTCCTGTTTCCAGTGCCAAAATCTGTGGACCATAATGTCAGTTTCTGGCACGCTATGATTTACATGCCATAAATTCTTAGTCTGAATATTTGATCAGTCCCTATTTCCCCTCAATCTTCCTTCCCACTCCTCTTGGTTCACAAGCTGAATAAATAGCAAGAAACTAGAGGCAAGTGTATGGATGTGTTGGCTTTAGAAAACTAACTGCTTCATTCTTGTCCATGTTTCCCAGGAGATCAGGTAGAGTCCAGCACTGTCATATCCGTTCCTCAATTGATGGAGATACCGTAAAATATTTCCTGACAGACAACCTCACCTTTGATAGTGTCTGTGATCTAGTTCAGCATTACAGAGAAGCACACTTGCGGTGTGCCGAATTTGAACTACGTTTGACTGATGCTGTGCCTAACCCCAACCCTCATGAATCTAAGAAGTACGTATGGCCAAAACAAAATTGTAGGGGGGAGTGAAATGCTGTTTTTAATGCTGAAGCTTACTGCTTGTCACAGTTACTGTGGATTATGGGGAATTTGATTTAAAACAAAAGCAAAAAACTGGCTTAAACAACAACGGTTTAGCAGTTTTGCACTGAATATGTGCTTTGACTTGAACAATCCGGAAAGGGAGAATATTAAAAACCAAGAGCTCCCAGATAGCAGACCAAGGGAGGCTGAGGAGATTTTAGTTATGTGGGATGCTCTTGCTGAGTCCCTTCTCTTCTCTTTCTGCTTTTAAATGACACCCAAGTGTTTTTTTTATAATTCTTATTGTTTTGCTATGAGCTGGAATGGTGGTTGGAAACTGCCATTCAAGGAGCACATCTAGACCATTTGTATCGCAGGATATCCTGCTCATTTCGAGTTTGCTTTTATTACATTGGTACAGCTCGTTACAGTCTGTGTTCCAGTGTTAAACATTGATTTCCTTTTGCAAGTGTTGGTATGTGTTGGTTTATTCTGGAGTAACTAGGCCAGCCTGTCAGATATGTGGATACTCATGCCTGCCAAGAGCTTTCTTCCTCACAGAACCCAACTGAAATGCACTTTGAATTAGCACCTGCAATGTAATCAATGGCAGTTGGGAGGAGAATTAAACTCACACCGCCCAAGCACCTCTGTGCTCTAAAGGTGCGGTTTAAATCCAAACCATGCCTGGTAATGGGCAGTTACAGTTAGCCCCTTTGAAGTTGTTTCCTGGCATCATAATGATGTCGGGTAAATTACGAGTGGGTGGCTCTGCCCACCTGTTGAAGTTGGCTCACGGACCTGTCGACTGGATGCAGTTCCCCACCCCCGCTGCGTTCAGGTGCAAACCAAGGAGGAACTACCACAAGATGTTGTCTTATATCTATTTTTACTTATAAAATTGGGGTGCAATATTGATAATGATGGTAAGATTGTTCTCCCTGCCCCCAAAAGAAATACACTGCTGTTGTCCGTCAATAAAAACTCACTGTGTGTTATTATTGCTCTATTAGTTGTTAGGATGACCTTCTGCTTCCTGCATCCACATGCATGTTGTTTTCCAGACTCCAAATTGTCTCATTTGGGCTTCTTATGCAGTGTGAAAGTGACAGAAACAAATGCTGTCAGCATTTAGCAGTAACTTGCTATTTATTTCTTTTATAACAGGGACAAAGTCTATACATCACTGAGCATCTGATGCTTGAAATCACAATTTTATCACTGATTTAATGGCTTTTATCTTAATGACCCAATTTTATCATTGAGTTAATGGAATATGTCAAGCTCTGAAAGCTCCTCTCTTCCTGTTTTTGTAGTTGGTACTACAGTAACCTGAGCAGAGGAGAAGCAGAGGATATGCTGATGCGAATTCCAAGAGACGGAGCCTTTTTGATAAGGAAGAGGGACGAACCCAATTCCTATGCCATGACTTTCAGGTGAGACACAAACTTCGTAATTATGACCTGACCTGACATGCATGATCTGCAGGTCGGCCCTCAAAGCTATTTGTTGCAAGGACCAGAGGGGAGTATGTAGTCCAGGTCTGACACAAGTTAAGGTGTGTAACAGTGAATGGGTATCGGAGGGGCCAGAAGCACGTAAGTGGACAAAGCAGGTAGATGGCTACATTCCATAAAGCAGAGGCCCGAGGAAAGCAAAGAGATGCAAGACACAGGAAACTCTGGGGCAGAAACTCCATCAGATAAGAAACTTGGAGAGAGGAATCAAGCCTGAAGCAACAGAGATAAGGCCAGGTTACCTGGTCCAGCTGGACTAATGGGTGGCGGTTCTCCACTCTGTTCACTGTCTGTGCTAGTACTACAGTGCAGGAAAGACCTAGCTAAGAGCTGCTTACTCTGCATGGTGGCTGCCCCAGCGACACAAATTAAGACCCTATGGCCATACTGGCAAAGTAGGGTTGGAAGATGGGTGGGGGTGGGTGGTGAAGGGGCTGACTAGGTGGGAATGGGGAAGGAGTGGATTAAATGCAAGAATTTCGGAGCTTGTCATGCTCATGCTCCCTTGGACAAAAACAAAGACACCAGCCAGGATAACTTGGAGCAAAACGGCAGCCTGTAGGCTTGGCCCTTATTGAATACTGTCGCGACAGGACCTGCAACAAGATGAAGCAAAATGGAAGCCCAGAACAAAAGAAGACCCCAACTTTTATTAGTTACTAATCCCCCAAACTACACCCCTAAGACTACATCACAACTACATCACAAAAAGGAGGGGTTGAGGGAGGAGTTGTGGTGGTAACCTGAGTGTCCTGTCACCTGGCTGGTTCCTCCTTTCCCCCCTCCCCATGAGTACTTTCCAGGTGACAGAGGGGAGCTTGCAGTTTCCTGCCCCCAGAGGGAAGAGCTGATCATTGTCCTTTGTTCCAGTCCGTGCTGAATCCACTCCCATATGGAAGTTCTTTGTGATCTTGATGGTCTTCTGTCTAGGACCATCAGGGTTGGCATAGCAACTGGGCAGGGCTCCTGTGTATGTGCTGGTATGCTCAATGGATTATGGCTGCCCTGTATCAAACCTTCCCCATTTTGTAGTCCTTCCTTCATGGAGTAAAATAAAAGTGGAACAGTGCAGATCCGATGTATGGTTGATTTTCTATGAATTTATAACAGAAGCGTAGCGTATGTTGTGTGTGTGTGTGTGTGTGAAGTTTGTACAAACTGATTGATTGGGGGGGGGGGTTCCTGCGACACCTTATGTACAAAGCAAGTACTGAAGCCCCTGAGATGTGCATTTCTGAACCAGGAAATTCAGGGTCGTCGTCCCTCCCCTCCCCCCCCCCCCAATCTATCTCCTGTAAGAACTTACCTAAATAGGAGGAAAATGAAAATGCCACTTCAAAGCTTAAGGACTGATAATATGATATGGCTGTTTTTGTTTTTTTTGTTTTTTTGTCTTTTTCTAAAGCTTGCTCTTCACTGTTTAATCCCACAGAGCTGAGGGGAAAGTGAAGCACTGCCGAATCAAACGAGAAGGCCGCCTCTTTGTCATGGGAACATCTGCTTATTTTGAGAGTTTAGTGGAACTGGTGAACTACTATGAGAAGCACCCGTTGTATAGGAAAATGAAATTGCGCTATCCTGTGACGGAGGAGCTGCTGGAGCGCTACAGCACGGCAAGCATTTTACCTTTTTAACCAAAGCGCCAGGGCTTTGCATAGAATGCTGGGTGGCTTTCAGGGATTTATTGCGGTACGAGTATATTTCTCCCTCCACCCACAAGAGGTCATCCTAAAGGCAGCTTTAGTCTGCTGAGCATTTTGGGATTTTCAGTATTATCCATGGTACCTCGGCCCCTTGCCCATCCCAGGCAGCATATGAAGCAGAACCAATTGGGCTTCAGCACTGGAACGTGCCTTCAGGTACCTTCAGAATGTTCTCCAGACCAATATTTAATGCTCTGGGGAGATCATTGCTTTTTGGCTATGGATAATGGGATCCAAGGTGGTGAAGTAGGAATCCCTTAAAATTAATAAATAGAAAACCAGGGATTTCGCCTACCTGGGATTTGAAACCAGCTTCGCATTCTGATTAAGAGATCATAACGTTTTATGCTGGTGTATGCCCTAAATATTTTGTTGTAGCTTTTAGTCCTGTCTACTCTAGTAACATGCAAGAAGGCCTAGTTGGCTAGTAGTTCTCTCTTTTGACCAGTGTATCTGGCCAATTGCAAGTCAATGATTCCAAATGTCTACCTACAGGCTACAGTTTTTGTTTTGGAATGGAAGATGAATATATTAAATCAATCTGCTCTCCAGATTTTGGACTATAACTCAGCCAGCATTTTTGTCCTAAGTCCTTATCCCACACAGGGGAATCCATGTGTGAGAAAATTTATTCTTTTCTGTGCAGAAAGCAGAGGCACATAATTTAAATTCTTTTTACCAGTGAGTTCAATGATAAAATAATAGTAATTTTCCCTCCCTAGGTCTTAAAAAAAATGCTAATAATAATAAAAAATAATATTATTTATATGCTGCCCATCTGACTGGGTTGCCCCAGAACTGGAGGGCCTACAGTTTGCCCCTGTCACAATTCTCGATCAAAAACTCTCAGTTTTAATGTATGCTGATGACCTAGTACCTGTATCTAGAACCCAGGTGGGTCTGAGACGGCTGCTTGCAAAATTAAGTTCATATTGCACAAGGAATGCTTTATCTATAAACTATGATAAGACGCAGGTCATTGTATTTGGGAAGCGTTCTAAAAAGCATGTTTGGCACCTGGATGAACACATCATAAACCAAGTAAATACGTTTAAATATCTGGGATTGATTTATTCAGAAACGGCATCTTGGAAAACACAGCTATCCAATATTAAATTGCAAGCCTTTAAATCAGCAAAAGCCATTCTGAAATTCGCTGCCTGTAAAGGTGGAAATCTGGTCAACCCAGCTCTATCTGTGTATAAAGCAAAAACAATGGCCCAGATTTTATATGGTGCAGAGGTTTGGGGTACCTCGAAGGTCTCCGGTCTGGAACCCCCACAGAATTATTTTTTAAGAGTTCTTTTAGGTTTACCTTAAGACGTGCAATCTGCCATGGTCAGGTTGGAAACTCGCATGTTGAGCATAGAGAGCCAAATAGATAAAATAATTCTCTGTTACTGGTTTAGAGTTCAACAGATGGACAACACTAGGCTACCAAAAAAATGCCTGATTGAGCTCTCAAATGGATTACCCCTTAAAAACTGGGTACATCATGCTGCCCAACTGATGGGCAAATATGACCTCTCAGTGACTGAGATTAAAGAACTCCCCTTATATTCACAGAAAAATATTTTTAAACGAACCATAAGGGCAGTGGCAACTAAAAACGATCTAAACTCTATGTGCACATCTACATGCGCCCCATTGTATTTTAAACTGAGAGAGGTCAATGAACACATATCTTATTTTAATGAATTGACTTTTGCACAGCTTCGAAAAGCTTTTACAGAGCTACGACTGAATACAATAAGCTCTGCTTATAGAGATGGGAGACACAGAGGCATACCAAAAAACGAACGTGTTTGCATTAGGGGATGTTCTGAAGTAGAGGACCTTATGCATTATATCTTGCACTGTCCGTTATATAATGATGCAAGGAAAAGATTTTTGGTACCTATAATGACAGGGTCCCCTGGCCAGAACCCCCTTGACATGATTTTATATCTCCTTGCAGACACAGATAAGTATGTGACCTGGCGGGTAGCACTTTTTGCAACTGCTGCTAGAAAAATTAGAGCAAATTATATAGCCAAGGTAGCCATTAACTGTAAAGGTGATGAATTTATTTGATCCTATCTATCTACCTCAGGCTATGCTCTATCTTTGTCTCCACGCTCTGAGTATAAATTGCACACTGTATTAATTGATATTGTTTTTAACATTAGTGACCATGTGATGATTTTAGCTTATGAATTTTATTGTTTAATGTTTTTATTTGTACATTGGGGTATTTTTATAGCTTTGTTTAGAGTACGTAATGTTTTAATAATATAAATGTTTTAAGTCTTTTTTTATCAATTCAGTATATTTTCTTTTAATTGTCAAATAATTCTGTGTACATTGCGGCAGCCTTTGGCTATGTGCAATAAAACTGACTGAGACTGGGTTGCCCCAGCCACTCTGGGCAGCTCCCAACAAAATATTAAAAACACAATAAACATGTTGTAAATCACTATGAAAGCATGAATTTCTAGTTTTAATATGAAAAACCAGGCAGAAACCTTTGCCAAAATCCTACTGACACTTTTTTTGAAATCCTCAAAGCTATGATAGGGTGGGGAAATCACAAAACTCTTCTCAATTGCTACAAGTATATTTGGACAGTGTAATTTCTTATGTTAGCACATTAACTAAAAAGCTTTGAGTTACTTTTTTCTAGCTGTGCAATTTACTTTCTTTCCTTTTTCAATCTTAGGAGAAAGATCCTAGCTCATTATATGAAGTGAAGGCATATGTGGAACCTGGTGAAATAACACCTTCTGTGGTATGTTAAAGTTTTGCTCAAACTTATTCTTGATCTGAGAGAAAAGAATAGCTGACAGATCCTTTATCTTAATTTCCTGTTTAGAGAATTGAAAGGACTGGTTGTAGGTAAAGGTGTATTTGGAGGGCGGGAAAGTGTGTGTGTGTGTGTGTGTGTGAGAGAGAGAGAGAGAGAGAGAGAGAGAGAGAGAGAGAGAGACTGACTGACTGACTGACTGACTGACTATAGTCTAACTTAGCCTTTGCCAAACCTATAGGCTACAGCTCCCATCAGCACCTGCCAGCAAAATGTCTGGAGGGCAAAGGCTGACCTAACCATTGTTTCTGGATTGTATTCCAGTGTTTGTGGATGTTCCCCCAAATTCACTTTTACCTAAAGCTCCTTTCCATTTATTTCTCTTGCAGCCACAGAGAACTGTTAAAGCCTTGTACGACTACCAAGCGAAAAGAGACGATGAGCTGACTTTTTGCCGAGGGGCTTTAATTCATAATGTCTCAAAAGAAGTTGGTGGCTGGTAAGAAGGCAGCTTTTATATTTTTGGTACGAGTTGGTGATGTTTTCTGTAGACCAAGCTGTGTCTCAACCATAGATTGCACTACGTGGCTTTGAGCATTTTTTTTTAAATGTGAACCTCTCTATAATACCTCATTTGGATATGGTGTCTCAAATTTGATTAGTACATGTTTCTTTCTCCTCCTCTCTCTCTCTCTCAGGTGGAAAGGCGATTATGGGTACAAAGTTCAGCACTACTTTCCAGCCAATTACGTGGAAGACATGTCCTCTGATAACACGGAAGATCTTGAGAATCAGGTAGGAAGATACTTGTTATCTATATTCTAGAGTTTATGATATTCACAAAATCCATTCAGTTATTCCAAAAAAAGTGGTAATGCATTCAGACCCTTCTATGTGTAAGGTTGCCTTTCTGGATGCTGTCTCACATGCGTACAGAGATGCAGCATTGTGGACAGAGGGTGGGACAGAGGGTGATGTGCACACGAACAGAAAGTTGGGCTTAGTAGCTCTTTAACACTTCTCTGTATGAAGAATGTGTATTGTCAGCTTTGAGATTCTTGGCATGTGCCAATTTCTCCCTATTTCTAAAGTGGTGACAGTCATGTGGAATATTTATTTTCTTACGACTCACATGCCAGTAATAATAATGATAATACTAATCATTTTTTAATTTATATCCCACCCATCTAACTGGGTTTTCCCATCCTCTCTGGGCAGCTTACAACATATATAAAAACACACCAAAACATCAAACATTAAAAAACAAAATAATCCTATACAAGCAACAAACCAACCAAAAAATCAATAGAAACCAATAACAACAGTAATAAACAGTTTACAGTTATACCCAAATTAAAATAGCTGCCAACCCCAACTAAACATTTAACCAACACCAACTTGACCAAAACAAAACTGGAACCAAAATTTGAACCATTTAAAACATTTTAGCCAGTTGTCCCAACCCAAGAGTTGTTCCAGCGTAGGAACAGTGCCCGATTACGTATAAGCTAAGCAAGCTATAGCTTAGGGCACCACTCTTTTGGGCCCCCCAAAAAAATTAAAGGAAAAAACCCCTGGATGTACATTTCAAAAATATAAGATAAAAAACAAATAAAACCTACATACAGTTAGAGCTTAATAATTTCACTATTAATATACTTCTTCTTAATTGTATTTCAGTTCAACAATTACTTTGATAAAATACATATTTTGTTATGTGCAAATGGCTTTAGATACCTATTAGGCCCATAAATTACCATATAGCATATATTCAACACAAAAAAGCAGCGACAATTTGTTGTTGACAAAGGACAGCTGAACATATAAAGGGCCCCATTACCTTCAGTAGCTTAGGGCCTCATTAAACCTTAATCCAGCCCTGCTTCGGGGGGGGGGGCGGCGGACCGCCCCGGATGCCCTCACTGATGGGGGGGTGTCATTTGGCACACTGCCCGCCTGCGACTCCCAAGCCTACACCGAGTGATCGGGATAAGGGGGGGAGCTGCGCTGCTTTGCTGGCGGCATTCCCCCCTTCTCCCTTCGTTTTGACAGCTTGGGGAAGGCTTGGGAGTCGCTGGCGGGGGCACACCGAATGTCTGCCATGGCCAGCTTGCTCCAACCCCATGTGGCTCGCTCTGCCCCTGGCTGCAGGGTGTGCACACTGCTCCAGGCACCCAAGTGGCTATCCCGTGGATGGGAGGGCACCCTCTGCGCCACGCCCCCCTTGGGAGCCCCCTGGGCAGCGCGGGCATATGCTCTGCTGCTGGTTCCAGCAATGTCCCAGTGCCTCCCAGGAGCCTATGTTATCTGTTCAGGGTGAGCCTGGGCACTGCTCCCTAGGCCAGGTGGAAATGGACCTTGCAACCAGGAGCAGCCTTCCCTCCAGCACTCAGTATGGCTTCCAAGCAGTTTAAAACTATAAAATCAATACATAATTAAAGCTCACAGTAACAGTTCCATTGGGGCATTAAAGCAGCCTCAATTAAACCATACAATAAAACGATCTATTATAAAACATGAGAATTAGAAACTCTTAAACACTTCACGCAGCAGTTAAAACAATAAAATCAGAAATTCAGCTCTGCCTAAATAGGTGTGATTGCATGCCTGAATAGGCGCTAAAGTTCATGCAGAAACTGGCTTGGAAAGATCTTAGGGAAACTCATGCCTTTGCTGTGGTAAATGAGGCTGGACTTAAGTTTCACCTTCTGGTGCTGCCAGATTAACATGAGGGGAGCCCATGTTTCTTCCTTTACCCCAGCAGTGTTGGGAGGAGTAGTGTTGCTACAGCTCCTGGCATGGCAAGGCAGATCTAAAGTTCATGTTCAATGCTTAGCCAAAAATCCTGATTTTAATAAGGAAGCATATGCATGAGCTGTGTGTGAATGCACAGAGCCTTTTGAGAGGTATTTTGCTTCCTGTGATATATACTTTTATAAGTAACTTAAATAAATAAATATTGGTGTTCAGTGTTAGTTATGCCAGTGCCCAGAAGATAAGATTATCAAGCTGGGTAAAGGATGCTTAGCTGTGCTGGTTAAGAACGCAATGGAGCGTGAAAAATCTGCAATGGTCTCAGAAAGGAGAACTTGATCTTCTGAAAAGCTTTCCAGCTCTGCCAATGAATTTCAAGGAAGGCAACTATTAGAATGTTAATAATTAATAATAGCTTTGGTAGTAGTAAATGGACTTCCTTAATCTTATTATTGCCAAGCAGTTTAATTTTTTATGGTTGCTAATATTATTCAGTGACAGGAAGCCCATACACTTCAGGAATGAATATGAGCGTAGCTGCTATGTTCTGTCAGCTACAGAATAGGTAGAAAGTATAGATCGAAGGCAAACTTGAAAAACGAATTGGTCACATCACTGTAGCAGTTTAATTAAGCAGCAGAACTGCTTAATTAGTGATCCAGAAGCTCTGCTTAAGCAATAATTCTTCCTTCATGGTGAATGAATATCATTTTTTAAGCATTGGTCCTGGGAATTTAATGAATTCATTTTTTACATTCCAAGGACTTTTGATAAAGGGGGCAAAACAACCAACTTCAAACATAATAAATCTTTTCATTTCAGATAATTGAGGACAATCCTTTAGGGTCATTATGCCGGGGTATTTTGGATCTCAATAAGTATAACGTTGGTATGTATCCTTCTGACTTCCTGACTCCTTGCATGTAAAGTAGCTTGTTTATGTGTGTGAGAGAGAGGGAACAGTTTGTCAAGTCTACATATTTTTTATTCCAATATATATATAATCTTTATTGCGGTCCAACGACCCATAACATGGATTCAGAATAAAATACAGATTCATACAGACAACCCCCTAGGGAAGGGAGACTGAAGCAATATTTGTTTAGTCATGGGTATGTTGATCTTTGATTCGTATAACTACTGAAAGAAACTTTGCCATGGCCACTGTGATATTATTGGATATATATTTTTTAGATATATATATATATATATATATCCTTTAACATAACATTGATTGCTCAGTTTTAGTCTGTCTGTATTATCACCCCCGGGGACGCGGGTGGCGCTGTGGGTTAGACCACGGAGCCTAGGACTTGCTGATCAGAAGGTCGGCGGTTCGAGTCCCCACAACGGGGTGAGCTCCCATTGCTCGGTCCCTGCTCCTGCCAACCTAGCAGTTCGAAAGCACATCAAAGTGCAAGTAGATAAATAGGTACCGCTCCGGTGGGAAGGTAAACGGCGTTTCTGTGCGCTGCTCTGGTTCGCCAGAAGCGGCTTAGTCATGCTGGCCACATGACCCGGAAGCTGTACGCCAGCTCCCTTGGCCAATAAAGCGAGATGAGTGCCGCAACCCCAGAGTCGGCTACGACTGGACCTAATGGTCAGGGGTCCCTTTACCTTTACCTATTATCACCCCCAATATATCTGAACTGTATTTTAATTTTTGAATGACAAGTCTTCTTCTAAAGGGCAATACTGCAATTTCTTATCCAAGTATAATTTTGGAGGGGGGGTGCGGATTTGGAGGTGAGAGGGAACAGATGTACTCCTCTTTTAAAAGGATGGATTTAATGCATGCTCAGAAAAGAATGGGGAGGGCACAACCTCAAATAAAAATGCACTCAAAAGGTTCACAAAATGGTAGAGTGTTTCTGTAAGACAGAAGAAGCTGGTATTGTTGCCTTTTTGCCACTTAAAAATATTCTTGTACAAGTGAGGTTGTACACTGAAGAAGTGTATGGTCCCCAAAGGATTAAAATAAAATTTGAAAAGGTATGAAAACAACTACTGGTGTCTTGTGGCAATTGAAAATCTAACAGATTATGGTGATCATCATCTGACGCCCTTTTCATGTACCACCTCATGAGAGGTCCGGAGGGTGACAACATGAGAACGGATCTTTTCTGCGGTAGCTCCTCACTTGCAGAATGCTCTCCTAGGGCATCAGGCAAAACATTCCTCTTCTCCCAGGCCTTTGACTAATGAAACAATCTATGGTCTTTTAAATTGTGGTATAGGGAGGGTATCATTTTCGTTTGTTACTATGTTGTGTATTTCTTTGTTTTTATACTGTAAAACCCTGTGATCCTCAGGTGAAGAGTGGTATAGAAATCTAAAAAATAATAATAAGCCATGATAAAAAACTACAAATAGATAATGCCAAATTTATTATGGCATCTGGTGTAGTGAACTCTGGTCCATTAAAGCTTACGTTATAAATGAAATTGTCAGTCTTTAAGGTGCCCCAATACTTGAGCTGCTCTCATGTGAATCAAAGGATACTATAGAGCAGTTGAAGAATGCCGAGGCTTTTAATATTACTGTTTTGTAATAAATGTATGTTTTCACTGATTAATGGGATCCTACCAGGATCTCGTGCAAACCTCTCAAGTGCTATTTGATGTCTTAAGATGTGTTTATTATGTACATATGATTTTATTTTCTGGATTCCCAATAGTAAAAATGACACAGGGAAAACATGGAAAGTCTTTTGTCTTTATCCTGGAACCCAAGAATCTTGAAGATGCTCCTGTTGAATTTGCAACAGAAAAGGTGGAAGAGCTATTTGTATGGTATCAAAGTGTCAGGGAAATCACAACGAAAACTACTGAAGAGGTACTACAGAAGCCATAATTTCCAGCACTTAATTTTTAATAAGAGTGATTTTGATTTGAGCAAAGACTGAAGGACCAGTAATGTGATCCACACCCAACATCTGATTCCCTTGCAAGCAAAGGGGCTTTAAGAGAAGCCTATATCATCACCATTTTTTGAATTCTGTATCATGCCATATTTCCAAGATCATGAAAGCATAATACGCACCTTTGTGTTTTGCTTTATGTGCCAATATCATGCAAGTACCTCAAAATAATACCTCAAAGTGTGACTATGCAATCAAAGCAAGATTTTTTTTGGTGGTGTAAGTTCAGGTTTTTTTGGCTCTGTACTGCCAAAATGTTTTTTTTCTTAAAAAAACCAACCCCCCCCCCCACAGAACCTGAAAGCCAGAATTCATACTTGGAAAGTAGGGAAGTCTTTGTGCAGGGCTTCACTAGCAGAGCCAGTTAGTTGAATCACTGCAGTTTGGGCACAGAGAGTGAGCAGGGATAAAGGGAGTGTGCAGAGACAAATTTAAAGTTGAAAATTAGATTTCACAATTTTCTGTTTCTTTGACACCAGCTGAGTGATCTCAGTGCAGATGACTGCCCTGGACTAATGTTTTAACTGTTAAATCCTCAGGAAAATTTCAGGGTGTTCTGGGAGAAGAAGCAGTTAATTGCCATGGAATTGTCTGATTTGGTGGTATATTGCATACCGACAAGCAAAACAAAGGACAACCTAGGTAATGTATTTTTAATTATGAATTTGAACTCTTCATCTGCTAGATTGCTAGACATGATCAAAGAGTATACTAGGATGTGTCTAGAGAATAGCAACAAATATTCAAAGGAGGTTTAGATGCCTGAGGAGTGAGAGAGAAAGAGCGAGTTTGGTTGGCTTAGTGTGGAGAATGGAACACTGGGAGAAAACTTAACCAGTCTCCAAAAACATGTGACGTATGAGATTCAGTTATTCATTGCTTGCCTGGTTGGGGCAGGATTAAAAATAATGGTTAAAAATTGCAACCGAAGATTTAGAGATTTCTAACTGCAATAGTGGCTGAGCATGAAAGCTGGGTGCCTGATGTTGTTAATGAATCTTTCTCTCCAGAGGCCTCTTAAGAGCAGGTTCAGACTTTGAGGCAATGTAATTCTCTGGATGACCTTTTTGAGGTTGGTGGCAAGTATCAGAGGGATTAGGCTGGGCCACCCAGTGTCAGGGAGAGTGGCTTGCATTGATAGCCCTCCATGCTTGTGTAGGATAGGATAAATGGGTATGCTTGAAGACAGCATTAGAGTGGGTTCTGAGGCTGCCCTTCACACCCAGTGATCCCATTTTCTGAGCAGGCTGTATGACCTGTTGGCAGTCCTTTCAAATTGTAGTAACCTGCTTCTCTTATTTCATAGAACTCAGTGGGAGCCACTGAAAATTAAGCTAGCCCTCTTCAGTGTAACCATTCGTTAACTTCCATTATTTGGTTGCCCGACAGTGCATTGCAAGAGTGGCGAAACTCAAGGAATTGGCTTGCATATAGACTGCCAACTCTTTTAAAAAAATGCCACATAATTAAAACTTCATAAAATTCTAAAATCATAAGTGTTGCTATTTTTTTTTTAAGTTTGTACATATATCTCAGAAGTTTATACATTGCTTAACTGACAAAAAACCTCTAAATGTGTTACAAAACATTCATTAGATTTATGTATAAAACTGAATGTTAAAAACAAGGAGACATGAAATTTATCAAGCTATAAGTGAAGCCTGCGTTTTAAAAATACATGATTAAAATTACGTTTCAGCGTGGGCTTAAGCAAATTTGCCTGCTTCCCTGCCACTTTGCTGCATCCTGTTCTCTGGCTTACTTAGACCAGAGTCAAAGCTGCACAAGGTGTAAAGGGCTGAATGCAGATTATAATGTGTCCTGGAACCATTGTTTGGACTTTATGTAGCACCAGTGCCAAAAACATTGGTCATCACTTGGAGAAGCATATTTAGTCAAGGGACAATGAAACTTGCCATCAATATTACAAAGCATCAGTGAAGGCATATATTAATGAGCGGCTTCTTCTCACCTCTCTTTTGTAGAAAATCCTGATTACAAAGAAATCCGTTCCTTTGTGGAGACCAAAGCAGAAGGCATTGTCAAGCAGAAGCCTGCTGATCTACTAAAATATAACCAGAAGGGACTGACACGAATATACCCAAAAGGGCAGAGAGTAGATTCCTCAAATTATGATCCTTTTCGTTTCTGGTTTTGTGGATCACAGATGGTGGCTCTTAATTTCCAGACACCAGGTAAAAATCTCACAATGGAAGATGTTACCCATTTCTCAACCCACCCACCACTTTATAAGTAAGCACCTCTTTCCTTCCATGGTATCCTGTGTAATTGCTTTATTCATACATCTTGAATTGCTGAATTCATGCCTTTGGGGAAAGTGTGATACCACTTGTCTTTTATTATTTGATGTTTTTCTAATCCCTTTAGATTTATTAACGTAGGAAATCTGGCTAACACATCTTTTAATTCTTTCTCTAGATAAATACATGCAAATGAATCATGCCTTGTTTTCCCTTAATGGACGGACTGGCTATGTACTTCAGCCAGAAAGTATGAGGAGTGAGGCATATGACCCAGTGCCAAATGAATCCAAGAAGAAACTACAGATGATTTTGACAGTGAGGGTAAATGATGATTATCATTTTTTAAAGTAAATTGCTTATTAATTAATTAATTAAATTATTACCCACCCTTCACCCTAAGGTCACAGGGTGGACTGCAACACGAAAACCGTATTTAAAACAACCAACAGTACCAAAAATAATGTGGATCCCAAAAATATAAATCTCAAGTGTCCATAGCCATGGTAAAGAGGTGGGTCTTCAGCATTGACTGGAAACTGTTTAATGAAGGTTCCCTCTTCTGTGAGGAGGGAGTTCCATAGCCTATGGGCTGCCATAGAGCTTGCCCTCTCCCAGGCCACCACTCCCCTTGTCTATTAAGGTGAAGGAAAGCCAAGAAGGCACCTGAGAGGGTTTGTAGGGAAGGAGGCAGTCTTTCAGATTAACTGGTTGAAGTCCAGATGTTCCTCATCTGTAAAAGTATGTTTACTTTGTTTTCAGTAGCACTTCTGCAGACTCAGCAGTCTGTAACTTCCAGGAGAGATGCCTTGTGGAAAGGAGCTCTTCCATGGAAGGGGACAGGGTCTTTGTGTTGTATCTACCAGTAGCCTGTTTGGTGGTGCACCCCACCCATAGGGCACATGTTCCTTCCCAATGTCAAACAGTGCTTGCTTGTGAGTTCATTGCCCTTGCTCTCCTGAAGACAGAAACAGTCTTGTCCTGCTGTTGCCTATGTATTTGGCAATGTTTTTTTTTGGTCTTCCTGGGCTTGAGAAGGTTGGGTCAGATTACCTAGATACCTTTCTATTTAGATAAGGGATTTCTGCCACGAATTTGCTAAAACAGAGTTTAGAAGAAAACGTCTTAGAAGAAAGACAAGCTAAACAAATTCTGTCACTTCATAATAATATAATATAATATAATATAATATAATATAATATAATATAATATAATATAATATAATATAATAATAGGTCATTCTCATTGTCCTGACAATTATATCCTAACATGAAGTATATGGGTGGCATAATTTTGAAGGTCTGTTTGGCTGGATCCACTATCAAAGTAATAAGATGTTCACAGCAAAAACTGAGCTCTTAAGTCACATTGGTTTCAGTGGGTGGGCCTGGATCACTTGTTGAAATCAGTTGTGACTTACTGTGGTTTTTTGGGGTGGGGGGGGAAGATACCTACATAATTTAGCTGTTTGGTGTTGGACTAGGACATGGGTTCAAATTCCCATTCAGCCATGTAGCTCACTGGGTCTGGCATTGTGTCGCAGCCTAACCTACTTCAAAGGGTTGATGTGAGGATAAAATGTGGAGGGAAAGAAGTGTGTAGGCCATGTTGAGATCTCTGGAGGAAAGGTGGGATGTATTTAAAAATAAAAAATCAGCAACTAAGTTAAACTGTCTGAAACAGGTAATCGGAGCTCGCCATCTTCCCAAGCCTGGCAGAAGTATTGCCTGCCCATTTGTGGAGGTAGAAATTTGTGGGGCTGAATACGATAACAGTAAATTCAAGACCACGGTTGTGAGTAAGTACTTCTTAACTCTCTATGGAAATACGGGTTCTGTGACAATATAAAAGAAAGAAGTTGCATCGTGCGTTGGAATTAGGGCATGAAGAGTTATGTTCAAGTCTCCATTCATCTTCAGAACTTACTGTGTAACCTTGGGGCAATCACTATGTGTCTCAGCCAGATAACTATCATAGAGTTCCTTGGCTGGAATAACAGTATCATAAATAAGTAATAAATAAACAGTATCATAAACAAATTAAAACAAGTGGAGCAATTGATCATGTTACATAGCATTGCAACCTGGTATGGCATAGTTGAAGGGGTAGCCAACTCCAGCCACCCAGGAGGAACATCATGGCAAGAGGAAGCCCAGCTTGGCTGCAGTGAAGGTACAGCTGCTTGAATGTTTCCTCTCCTCTCCTCTCCTTTCCCCTTCCCCCTTCCCATTTCCTTTTATAGCATCTCTACTAGGTTGTGAGCAGGGACTGTTTTATAGCACTTAAGAAGCAGCTGCTTTACAAGTGTTCAATAATAAGAATTGCATCATTTTAAAACTCCACTAGTTACATACAAAGGATAGAAAAAGTGACTCCTTGGAATGTCTTCAGTACGCCTTCAGCATTTTCTTGAAAACCTGGGACATGGTCTGTCCAAAGTTAAGCACTTCTGTTGGAGGGAATTGACAGTGTACTTGATGCTCTGCAGGATGGTGCACAAGTTACTTTTGGAATTACCCATTGAAATTATTGAACCCAACTTGGTCATATGTATTAACTTCATTGAGTCTACTTTGAGCACAACTAGCACTGAATACCACACACTAAGTTCCCTGCAAGAAGTATATCAGTGAGGCTGTCAGCTGTCATGTCCCCCCCACCCCCCGCTTTATAATTCTTTTGCACTCTTTTAATTCCAACTTCTTGGCTGTTTTTCCTCTCTCTGCCTGCATTCTCATAAAAAATAAATAAATCAAAATAAGCCATTGTCTTGCTCTAGGCTTCTGATTATTCTTGAAGATAGCCCAGAGAAAGAGGATGGAGAATATTCTGACATCAGCATCGCTGAAGATCATACTGCTACCTGATTATTTCATAATTGCTTTTTCTTGGCCTTTATTAGTAAAAGCAGTTGCCACTCTTTGTCTGCAACCAGAGGCCCCTGAGTTAGCTCAGCCAACATCTTGCAGCTCCTGTGATTTGAGTCCACATTAGCCTCCAAAGAGTTTAGCTTTCTTCTTTTTCTGAGGTGTTCAAGCTTGAATGGGATGACCCACTTAAGAATAAAAACAACTAAACTTCTCCAAATGTTCTACACTTGCCTCAAACCGTGGAGGAGCGGAATGTCACAGTTGCTTGCTTTATATCGTGAAATGTTCGTTTTATTACAGATGACAATGGCCTCAACCCAGTCTGGGCATCTCAAGAGCAAGTGAAGTTTGAAATCTATGACCCCAACCTAGCATTTCTGCGCTTCGTTGTCTATGAGGAAGATATGTTCAGTGATCCCAACTTCTTAGCACATGGCACTTTTCCCATCAAAGGAATCAAATCAGGTAAATATCAAGTATAACACTGACAGGTTGAACAAAGGTTTTGATAATTTGCACATTTCTTTGGCTTTCAGAACACCAAAAGGGGAGCTAGGAAAGTCTCCCTCAACTGATACTGATTGACCATAAGTGACTGCTGAATTAAGCTGGGGTTGAGTCTTTGAGTCTCAACTCTGTGCATACCATACATATATAAATAAAACACTTTATTAGATCTTATTGTGTGTGGTAAGCTAAGTTTTTTGTTTTTTTTTTTTTTGCCATAACCATGCTGATCATCCAGACCCTGGAACCAAGTAAAACCTTAGCTGTTCTGGCTTGCAAGCTTTTGACTCATCCTTGTCAAGATTTTCCTGACATGCCAACTGCTCAGCGTTTCATCATGCATAAACCCCACCTGGAGTTAATTATCCAGTGCTTAAATGATAAATTCTGCAACTACATCTTTCATTTCCTTAGGCTTTCTGTAATTCTTTGCTTATTCATGGTAGTCTGCTGCTCTAGATATACAGAAATAACTGCTTAATAATTCCTAACCCCTGGAACAATATTTTTTATCTTGCCTTTTTCTGAATTTATATTTATTTTATTTAAAATGATTTATGGGCAAGGCTCTTTACAAAATAAAACATGCAAACAGCTATTCAGAGTACGGTAGAGCAGGTATTAAGAATTCTTGATATTTTTTTCTCTATGAGATTTTTTTCTCTATGAGATTTTGAATACTCTTTTGTAGAACATGGTGAATCAGCAATAAATCAGTGGCCATAGAAAATCTGCAAGTTTTTTTAGTGCAAAAAAAATAAGCTCTGTATGTAGTATTTAAGCAGTTTTGAGATGGGGAGGCAGGAAATGTGAATTTAATGGCTGAAATTTCTTCTTCTTGGGGAAGCTCCTCCTCAGCATTATCAGTCCTGCTACAGTGGGCTTACTCCTATGTCAGTAATAAACTTCAGCTATGATGGAGTTAATTCTTTCAGTCTTCATCACACTCTGAACCTGGAATGAATCCTGAAATAAATCCCTGCTAAAGATTGTCTGGCTAGCTTAGATTCTACTTTGCTTTTTGAACTGTTGCAGAAATTGAGATCCCTTGTGGCAGCTTGTGGTTTTTTCCAGCTCTGGTTCATGTGACTGTCTTGCGATTCTCCATGATGCCCTGTCTTTCCTGCTCTGCCTGCTGCTTCCTAGTAAATCTCCAAACTCTGTTCTACTTTCAAGAATAGAACAGGTGAGCTATAGGCTGTTCCATCATGTGTACGAGTTTGAGGCAGCCTTGAAGTTATAAGTTAACCTTTCTAATCCTACCCCTTTAGGCTTTCGGTCTGTCCCTCTCAAAAATGGATACAGTGAGGATATAGAGCTGGCTTCCCTCTTGGTTTATTGTGAGATGCAGCAGATCCTGGTAAGTGCAGAAGCTGTTTGACTTCCACCATCCACCAGGATGGAGACCTACCATGCACCCAAATGTCCCTTCACCAACTTTGCAGCTCTATTTGCAAAATTGGTGGGGGGATATGAACCCCATTCAAGTCAGTGGGAGCTATTTCTCTAAAACTAACTGCTGCATGGGATGTATGTTCATCAGGATTAAAGCTGGGGAAAGAAGGATGCTCCGCCCAACACGCTGCAATCCTAATGACATTCTCCCCACCTAAAAGTACATATAAAAAAATACTTCAATGTTGTTTGAGCATCAGCACACGTATACAAACCGTGTGTTGCAAGGTTTACCAAGCTAATGTATGTAAAAGTGCTATATAAATACCATTCTTGGGTTAGTACCTAATAACCTCCAGCAGAGTTCTGTTTCCAGTATGGGTTTTCGCTGTAGTTTTTTCTGCAACATAGCCCTTGAAAGCCACTTTTGAGCGTTGGCAGGTCATTGAATGAGATGTTAAGCAGTGATTGCTGCTGGAAGGGAGAGTTGGTGGAAATTGCAAACATGAATGGAAGTCTGCAATGCGGCAGAATTGCAGGATGCCCAGTGCCTCCCCTGCCGACGCTGGAGAGCTGGGTGTTGGGGAGTTGTCCCCAGGCTGAACGTGAGCTTCCAACTTGAAATCCAGCTCTGCGCCAGCCTGCTGGCAGACTGGCTTGGAGGGCAGGACACACACTCTGGGGACAGGCCTGACAGAGCAATCAGGCTTCCCTCAAGTCCACTCCTGGGGGATTTAAAGTTGCCCATGCTAGCCCCAGCACCCAGATCTCCTTTGTCAACCCACTCATTGTTGCATTTTACATCCTGATTTGGCCTTGGTATGGCAACTGTGATCGCCGTATTCGGAGCAGGGTAGGAATTTGCCTATCAAGCGAACTGGCTATGGCCTGAGGTTCTGCCTACCTCATAGCAATCATCACAACTGGCGGTTTAGGCATTGGGCAACCTTAGTCTTAGATGGGGGGGGTGTTGTATCTTCCCCTCTAAAAATAGGGTATCCCATTAAAGGTATTTGTGAAGGAGTTGCTTCTGAGACGGGCCTGGGCCTCAGCACTCCTCTAGGTGACAATCCCCTTATTTGATGTAAGTCACTGGAATCCCGGCAGGTGGGTTGGAAATAGTCGTACCTTGGAAGTCGTACCTTGGAAACTCCTGCAGCCAATCGGAAGCCACGTAAGATGTTTGGGTTCCAAAGAACGTTCGCAGACAGGAACACTTACTTCCTGGTTTGCGGAGTTTGGGAGCCAAAACATTCCGACTCACAAGGTGTTCAGGATCCAAGCTACGACTGTAAATGGTTACCCATTGCCTATGCCAAACCTCTTCATCTGTAGACAAAGTTGTGGCCTGATTTGATTTATTGCGTGGTGTATTTTACTGGTAGCTCATTTGAGTGGAGGTGTGGGGAGTGTGTGGCCTGGGCCTGCAAGTGCCTCCAACCCATTTGTATTAGTAACTTTGTTGTGAGTTTTCCATTCTACTGTTCTGCACTCAGGTGTAACATGGCCCCTGATATAGACCCAGTCCAGTTCCTTTAATGGGAGAACATTGAACAATTCCTTATTAAAATCAGTGGGACAGTAAAAGAAGTGCTTAACTTTGATTTGATTATGGTGTGTGCATTGCAAGAAGGGCTTTCTTTTCCTTTTGAAGGAAGGTGAAGAAGATCTCTATTCATCATTTCGGCAACTACGACAACGCCAAGCAGAGCTAAACAATCAGTTATATGACACCCGACGGAACTTAAAGAATCCAAGCCGAGACGATTTATTGCAAGAGTTCAATAAGAACGAGGGTCAGCTGCAAGTGTATCAAGAGACATGCAACAGGAGGTACTTTGATGATGACACTGATCCCAATAAATCCCCAAAGATCCTGGATAATATAGCATAAATAAAGGAAGTACAAAGAAGAGTCCAATAAATTACCTTTGTTTCACCTTGATCTGCTAGGAACTATTTTCTCAGCCAAAATAGGCCTGGCTTCTTGAACTAGCAAACTCAACAAACAGGGCTGTCTTCCAGCTGGAAGGCAGCAGTTTTACAAAGCTAGAGAACAAGGCAGCTCCACGGTTCTAGCATACATGGATGTGGCACATAGGGAATTAAGACTATCAAATGTTCAATAAATGTGAAGATTTAATTTACAGCCTCCTATTTAATAATATTTATACACCACTTGAATGTTAAAAAAGCAGTTTACAATGATGACTCTTAGTATTTTCTTTCCTTAAAATTATGTATTTCCTCATATATCAACTGCTATATAAATGCAATGCTGGTGGGGGACTTGGATAGATGCATGTCCTGCCACAAGGCTAACTTTTTTTCTTTGTCCTCTTTTCAGACTGAGGGAGAAGAGAGTCAGCAACAGCAAATTCTACTCCTAGAGGAACTGGGTTTCCTTTGGTGCGTTATTTATAAAGTCACCCGGTAAGAGGCATTGATTTATTCTGGAAGTGCAGCTTAGAATGGAGGCTCAACAGTCAGAAAAATACGTTTTTAGCAGGGAACGAGGAAAAAATTACATTGTATATACTAGAACAATCTGTACAAAGTAACAGCGCTGAAGGGTGGAGTAGCTTGTATAGTAAACTTTAGTCAGTAACAATGTGTGATGTTTGTAAAGCAAGCTTATCAGTTGAGAACTCCAAGCTCACGTGTACCACAATGATTTTGTGCCACTTGTATGACCTTTGTTTGTGCCACTTGTATGACCTTTGTTCCAAGAGCTGTGTGTGCTTTTAAGCCTTTCCAAATCCCACTGCAACACACCTTTATCCTTTTTGCTAAGGCCTCCTCTCTCTTGCTTCTTTTGGTAGGTGGAACTACTCTCCCAAAGTTGCCTGGCAGAAGTCTGCCACTGCCCTCAGTTGTCATCATCTGCAGTAACTTGCCTTTGAAGGCACAGCTGAAATTGCAAGGGAGAAAAAAGTAACAGATATTATGGACTGTGCAGGGTTATTTCTACACAATGGCTTGATGAATGCCAGATTTCAAAAGGGGGGGGGTTGTGTGTTTTTTGAAATATTAACTTGTAAAATCTTATCAGATTTGTTTTGGGTAGAAATTTTATTTTTAAATGTATGTATACAGCAGTGGTATGTGCGTGTGTGTGTGTATAAAGACTGGTTGGCACTAAAATTTACATGGGTTTGTACTATTTTGAGAGATTAAAAGGTGCCCAACAGTTAAAACTTTGTTTTAGTTTTTACAGAAGCAACTCCTTTTGCATTGGCAAATGCCTATACATGATAGAAATGTTATGTGTGAGACACATTTCTGGTAGGCTCATGCAAAGATGAGTGGGAATGAAAGTATCCTGTATAACTTAAATCTGCAGGGAGATCCTTCAGTCCATAGCTCAGTGTTCAAGTTATTCTGGAATGTAATGCATAACGAACGGACTTGATGCTTACCTCCCCTTAGGCTTGAAGTGCAGGAAGAGTAGATGGGCAGTGGTGTGGGGGTTGTAACCCATAGATTTGTGGCTAATGGACCCCAAGTAAATGCTTTGATTAACATTTGCTTTGCTTTACCTAATGGAATTTATGCTCATTAGTTACAAACCACTCACCTAATAGGCATGCCTTATTTGCAGCCTGTTACTGAAAGTTAAGAAGTGCACTAATTCTTCCTTTGCAACTGTGGCTAGAATCATAGAACTGTAGAGTTGCCAGAGAATCCAAGGGTCATCTATCCTCTGCAGTCCAGGAGCACAGGTAAAGAATCCCAACAGATGGCCATCTATCTCTGCTTAAAAACCTCCAATAAAGGATTGTCACCTTCCACCGTAGTCCTAATAATTTAGTTAATGTCACAACAACACTTTTTTGGGGGGGAAACACAGCATTAAAGAAGCAATAGTGGATAAAAATGAACCACTGAGAAAATAAAACAATACTTTACCAGAAAAGTACTACAGTATAGTGGTTAAAGTGCTGGATGAGTGTCCTTTGTCTCCCTGCAGGGCGATAGAAAAAGGCACTCAATTCAAACCACGGCTTGAGAGGTGCCTAATGCCTGCCGATTGACAGATGGGTAGGGCCACTCGCATGTCAAAGTGATCACTTGGTTTTGGTTCTCCAGTAACAGTGGTTCCCTGCCCCCTAGTGTAGACTAGTGCCACTCCGCATCTGGATTTGGGCATCAACAATACAGGCAATTTTGTACAAGTGTGTTCTGTAGCGATGTTTTGGAAGGCTGGCGAGTCAAAGTGCATACAGAAGAATGGTACTCCTCCCAGGATAGATGACATTGGCTAAAGTGAATGCAATATTTTATTTGAAAAAAATACAGACCTCCTGTACAGTAAATACAACTTAATGGGTGCGATAAAAAAAACCTTTAGACTTCCTGGTTATAAAAAGCTTTCCTCTCCCCCCTCCCATCAACCCTCAATCTGTGACCAGTATGCCACCCAAAGGGTGCACTGACATTCTTGGACAAGTATAATCTACCCATTTACAGCATAGTAGCCTGCAACTATTTGAAACAGCAGAGCTACACACGAACTTTGATCTAATTTATTTAAATAAACTATTAAAACAGACTGCTCCAGCTAAAAATGGCCTGCAGGCAGCAGACAACAATCATTAGTCTACACTGGCTGCTTTCTTACTGCCATGTTTCTAACAAATAAATAGAAAAAATAAATAAGGGGGAAGACAGGGTCATTTTCAATCAAGAGACCTATAAGTCTCTTGCATATTGAAGCAATCTACGTACATAATTTTCATAATTT
Organism: Podarcis filfolensis; assembly: GCF_964270895.1. Lineage (NCBI taxonomy): Eukaryota > Metazoa > Chordata > Lepidosauria > Squamata > Lacertidae > Podarcis > Podarcis filfolensis. Next base: position 50,109,465 of record NC_139611.1, read on the forward strand.
AAAATGTTTCTCAAAATGTATTTATTCAACACAAATTTGGAGCTGAGTTTACAAAAATTGTGTATATTTTAAAAAAGGGATGGCTAATTTATTGTTAGACAACTTCCATCGTCTTGGGCCAAGCTGGCTAGGGCTGAAGATAGTCCAAAAACATTTGGAAGGCCACAGCTTAGCCACCAGTGATTTAGACAGTGCTGGTTAGGATACTTCCCCCCCGCCCCCGTTACTTACAAGTTACAGAGGATCAGCAGCAGCAGAAACTAGCTGCCCTGCAAAGTGCCCCCTCTATACCCTACGGTAAAGTATTTGTTTAAAATATTCCTACCTGATAACAGAGCTCAGTTCTAATATATTACATTCAGTTACTAAAAATTCTGTACTTTTATTTCCTTAAAAAAAAGAAGGTTCAGTATCAGAACTGTACAAACGTCTGCCAGAATATGAAAGCAGAAGCAGAGCTACATCAGAGTCATGATTAAATGTGTCCCTAAGCAGAATGGTACAATACAATCACACCCCAACAGATATGTATGTTGGAACTGGAATAATGCAGTGGAACATGCATTATAGACATACAGTGATTTGTGTATGCGTTTCGGGGAAGAGAATAGTTCAGATAGAGGCAGAGAAAAAGAAAAGTCCCATTTTCCATCAAGAACCGGAATGTCCTTTTATCATAAAGGGTAAATGGTGTCAGGTGCTGTTCTGTTTGGATCAAGAGTAGATAGTGATGACTTCTCGGCCACCACCTCTGACAAGTAACACTCGCTCCAAGCCTTCGGTCAAGACCTCAAGAAATTCCATATCTGAGTCAGCTGAAGTCAAGGCAAGAAACCTCTATAGATTGACATGAAAAGCCTTTATAGAGTTCTATACCAAGTAAATAGCCTTCATGCACACTTAAAACAATCTGAAATCTCTTTGGAACAAATGTAACTCAAGGGGCACAATTCAAATAGAGATTAACCCTCACAGAGAGTTGAATTCTTTCACTAAGGCCAATGGGACTTCAAAGAGTTAAATTCTAGCTGAATGATGCATTACTACTATAATTTGCAAATGTTTGAGAAAAATCTCTACCTGGAAACTCAGGTCCCTGTATGCCCCTCCCTTTGGGTAGAAACAGAACTGTATTTTAGTATCTTGATGGCCTTTACTTTCCCCACTTTCAATTTAAGAATACACAAAGTGATACAGATTGTTTTTATATCATGATGCGCACAACAACAAAATAGAACCTAAAACTAACAGGTGAGCACCACACACACACACAGCAAAAAAACAACAACAACTGTAGAGTTGGAAGGGACCCCAAGGTTCATCTGTCCCAACTCTCTGCAATGCAGGAATAAAACAAAGACACAGCTAACTAACAAGCTCCAAAGGCGCTTGGGATCAGCACCAGTTGAGTGAAGTGTCAAAAGGAAGATGAGCTTACCTGGGGCCCAGGCCATAAACAATAGCAGAAAGCCTGCAATGTTCCTCTTAGCCAAGCAGTCTCTCTCCTGGATGCTCAGACGACCTCTGGCTACAAGTGCCTTTTTTCAGCTCTGGCTGCTTCACCAGCTACGACTCCTTTTGAACAGAAATGATTTGTCTACTGTACATAACATTGATTGGATTATTGCAATGTACTCTACATGGGGCTGCCCTTGAAGATGACTTGGAAACTTGGCCCCAAATGCAATGGCCAAATTACTGGCTGTGGTTCCATTTAGATCACATATAACCAGTGTTCTAAATCAGCTGCATTGGTTGCCAGTTTGTTTCTGGACTCAATTCGAATTCCTCATTTTTGCGTTTAAAGCCCTAATCAACTGAGGGCCCAAATATCTGAAAGACCACCTCCTTCCCTACAGGCCTTCCTGGGTGCTAAGATCAACGGATGGGCCCTCTTCCTCTGCCCTCAGAAGCTTGGGGTGGCAGCCCAGGAGGCAGCATTCTCGGCGGCAGCTCCTAAATTGTGGAACTCCTCACAGAGCTGCATCTGGCAACTTCATTATACAGTTTTTGGCAAATGCTTAAATACCACCTCTTTATCCCTGCAGTTTTCAAATAGCTTAATTCTTGAACATTTTGGCTCCCAAACGCCGCAAACCTGGAAGTGACTATTCTGGTTTGTGAACTATTTTTGGAAGCAGAACGTCCAATGGACTTCCAGAGCTTCCTGCAGCCAATCAGAAGCCGCATTTAGGTTTCCGAACATTTTGGAAGTCAAACGGACTTCCAGAACGGATTCTGTTTGACTTCCAAGGTACGAGTGTGTGTGTGTGTGTGTGTGTGTGTGTGTGTGTGTGTGTATATATATATGGACCCACCTTATTTTAAAAAAAAATTAGTTTAAAAAAGATGGTTTTAATGCTGTATTTAAAACTGCTGTAACTTGTTCTTGGACCTTAGAGTGAAGGATGGGTAATGAGTTTATTATTATAGTATTATTAATAATAATATTCATCCTCAGATGAATCCATTAATCCTCAGATGAATCCAACTGCAAAGCCTCTTTCGAGTTTGTTTGCTTCTGTGTGTTTTACATGGGGTCATTAAATTGCCATGAAAAAGGATACAGTTTTCATCTCCATCAGTGTTCTTGGGAGGGCCAGGCATGTTGAGAAGAACAAGTCGTGCATCATGGGATCGGTTTACAATGACTTCGTTCAGCTTCACAGCAGTGTGCATCCTCCGAACATTTGACTGGTTTCTGTTGAAAGGTCACAATTACAAGTGGTGTTAGAAGTCAGCAATTGCAAGCTTAAGAGTACTAATGAAAAGCATCGCCAACATGGAATGTTTCAAAAACTTTAGTTCCCTCTCACTAAAAAGGTAGGTTCTCAAAGACTGCCAAAATCTTGAAATGCTGGTGTGTGCACCCCATGTCCCCATTCTGCTTCTGTTTTTGGTAGGTTATATCAGCAAATGCCACACATATAAGGTTATCAAAATGCAATTCTGTCACTTCATATCTCATTGAATGAAATATGAAATTTCCCCATTTTTGCATTGGCCCTTTTTATACATCCTGTAAGGGCCATATAGGAAGAGCTGTAACTAAGTGAAAAGCTAATGCCATTACATGATTTCCTATCTCAATCTCCTGGAGAAAAAGCAATTCAAGAACAAATCAAGGTACAGAGTAAAACTGAGTGAACAGGAAATCTTCAAGTGGGCAGTTAACCGGAATTACAAGCACTTTGACATGGGACAGAGGGAGAACCAAAGAAAAAGGTTTAGGATGTTGCATTTCTTTTGGCACATTGAGGACCAAAAGGAATGGGATAGAAAGGGGGGCTCGTTTTGACTAACACAGGATGCATTTGCTGTAGCATTCCACCATCCAACCAGGATGCTAATAAAATAATTGCCAAATATCAATACGCCAAGTCATGCAACATCTGCAGTCTTTCTCTGACCCACAAGAAGTTCAATCTGCTCCTTTGGGCATTCACAACTATTGCCAGCATCCTTATAAAATGGCTTCTGGCCAAATGCCCATCAACCAGCCTAATGATCAGTTTCAACTCCAATGAAGCTAGTAAATGCCTTTACTTTTACTCTAATTTCTTAATTTAATTTACTTTATTTTTTTTCTTTTCTTTTACTTTAATTTCCCATTTCTTGTAAGTAAGAACATGACTTCTCCTGGATCAGACCAGTTAATCATGTCTAGCAGCTACTGACAGTCTTTGCTTCCCATCCAAGAGCTACTTTAAGCACACCTGAGGGCTTTGGTGGGACGCGGGAGGGGGCGCTGTGGGTTAAACAACAGAGCCCAGGACTTGCCGATCAGAAGGTTGGCGGTTCGAATCCCCGCGACAGGGTGAGCTCCTGTTGCCCGGTCCCTGCTCCTGCCAACCTAGCAGTTCGAAAGCACATCAAAGTGCAAGTAGATAAATAGGTACCACTCCGGCGGGAAGGTAAACAGCGTTTTCATGCGCTGCTCTGGTTTGCCAGAAGCGGCTTAGTCATGCTGGCCACATGACCTGGAAGCTGTACACCGGCTCCCTCGGCCAATAAAGCGAGATGAGTGCCACAACCCCAGAGTCGGTCACGACTAGACCAAATGGTCAGGGGTCCCTTTACCTTTAAGGGTTTTGGTATGACCCATCAGAGTCTTTAAAAAACCTTTTCTCCCGTCCCCTTCTGAGAGAGAAACTTAGGGGAGGCTTTTTGCTGCGCGCACACCATTTGCTGTTAAAATACGATCCCAAATCCACACCTCCTGCCTATGCAACTGCCACCATGACATCTAGCTTGGACCTAAGAGGAGGATATAGATTTAGATTATTCAAACCAAGCAAACTTACAGATTTTCCCATTCACTGACAGCATGAAAGCAAACCGTAATGATAAAATTAATGTTAGCATAAACGGAAAAAAGCCAATTGTCTTTGGACACAAAAAGAGAAAACATTTTAGTCTGGCCTTAAGACCAGAACAATAAATCACAGTAATCAAGATACCCTGGCTTATTGCAAAGCACAATCATGACCATAGTGACCTGGTTCTCAAGGCACATTAAACCTGTTAAAACAAATGATGGTTTGATGTGGATGAGCAGTGTGCTCAAGATTTAACTGAGGGTGCTTTACTCCCCCAACTCTTGGTGCTGCTGCCCCTGCTGAGAAGGAAGCCACAGTTGGATTTGTTATGCCATCCAAACCCAGACTTGTGGTTGGCTTCTCTCAAAACAAACCTTGGTTTTTGCTTGGTTGCTTGGCTGCAAAGAAGCAAATCACAAGACAGGGTTTGGATGACATGATAAGTCAGACCATAGTTTGTTATATGGCAGTAGGGGATGAGCTTGGTGCCCAAGATTTCGGATGAATGCACAGCACGCTGCTTGCTCCCATGAAACCATGGTTTATTTTAATGATGGCTTAATGTGATGTGTGGACCAGATCACATGATGTCCTTCACACACATTATCCAGCAACCTTCAAGTCCCTCCCTGCATTTTCCTCTCTCAGCTCCTACACCACTCCTTATCTTTGCCTCCAGTCTGACATCACAAGGCCCATAGCAATATGAGAATCTCACAACCCCACTCTGCTATCAATGCTCTCAGCATGCAAATGAGCCACACTTTAAGATAGCTAGTGCATTACCAAAGAGGCATGTACCGCTGTATGCGTTCCTGGCCTCCCGATGCCAGCAGAGTCCATCCCACCCTTTGTGGAAGAAACACCATTTCAAATACTTCGCTCTTGTGCTGCCAAACCAAAAGGGAAAATATAAAGCCTGAGCCCCCAACGATGCTACAGACATGGATTAAGGTGTGGATATCCTGGCTCAGAAGGAACCTCTGCACTTACGGTTTAATACTGATGAGCTCTCTGAAGTTCTCCACTGCATTGTTACGGATTCGCTTATCAGAGTCGCATTTCTCCTTTGTCCATGTCATCTGGATCCTTTCTGGGACTGCTTCCCCTTCATCTTCCTCATCGGAGTACAGGCTTTCTAACCTTATGATAGAGTGCCTGTCCTTCACCAGCTGAGCCTGGAAGAATAAACATGCAGGTTTATTGTTTTCAGAAGTCAACAGTCTATTGCTCTTCTACTTAATGCTTTTTGAGAGTCAGCAGCTGGAAATGATTGAGGAGGAAAGAGATTTTGAAATGTCTTGCTACAGCACAAGAAGGCAAAGAGCTATCAATGCAACTGTGGCCCAGACCTCAAATTACAGCGGAGATTGCTCTCTCAACTGCTGTTTTTGAAGCTTACAGAAGGGCTAGGATTCTGCTAAAAGTGTGTGTGCATGTGTGTAGGTCACATGGATTTCATTAAGGGGAGGGGGGCTACCACCTTTCCCACAATCCAAGCTTTGCTATGGCCTTGCAAATGCAACAACATTTGCAGCAGACTTGTAAACAGCCCCTGGTAAGGCCAGCTTTTGCAGGTCAAGGCTGTGCTTCCAGGTGACCAAGCAGGCAAGAACAGAAGAAAAGAAGAAGAGATCTATTGGAACAGACCACTTCCCTAAACAGCAGCCTATGGAAAGCACACAAGGAGGGCTAGAGCAAATCAGCTCTCTCCCGCAGTTGTTCCTAGCAACTGGTATTCAGAAGCACTGGAGGTAACATACAGCAGGTTTTAGCCATAATTTTATACACCAGTCATGTTCCCACACTCTCAATAGCCCCAAAGGTTGCAATCTTTCTTCACAGAGGAACCGATCCAGCTCCTTGATCATTTGCACTGCTCTTTTCCTCAGCTCTACCAATACCCTTTTTTAGATGTGAGGATCAGAATTGTACACTGTATTCCGAGGGCAGCTACATCATCAATTTGTATAAAGGCATTATGATACTGGCTGATATGCTATTGGAGGTTCTCATTTTTAGTCCCGTTCCTAATGATGCTGCCAACCTCTCCTCTTTCAAGCTACCAAAGGTACATGTGGGCACAATGACAATTAAAAACATTTGTGGGCTTATGCACAAGGCTGACTGACTGAGAGAAACAAGGATTTTGTTTTGGCAAAACAGACACTTGCATTTAGAAACATGAGAGCACCACTGAAAACTGAGGCGTAGGAGTGAAACTTGTTGCAGGTGTTTGGGCACAAAAGACTAGGTTTTAAGTGCAAACCTCATCTCAATGCATGTGCCCAATTCCAATGGGGGGGGGGATGTGAAACGCATATCTTAAAGCAATCACTTCCCCCATTGGCCATTGTCTGAGGTGGGATGGGTGGCAACTGGACAGTGGTGGCATTTCATTTATGGCCGAACCTCCCAAGTGAAGTTTCCCAGAATAGCATTTTTTAAAATAACCCTTTTTTTCCAATACGGTGAGGTGAACGTGGCAATTAGAGAAGAATTGGTGAAAGAAGTGTCTGCAGATTTTGGGACACTTTCATCAACACGTTACATGATTTGATACCAAAGCAAAACATACCTCTCTTTCTCTTTCTGTTTTGGTCAATCTCATCTGCCTCAGCATCTGAGATCTCTGCTCCATCATCAGAGTCCGTTCGTAAGTGTAGGCGGAGATATCGCTGTTTTGCTACAAAAACAAGAACGACAGTCTTATAGCTACACACAGTGCATTGTCCCAAACCCCGATCGACCACAGAACAAGATAAACCTCATTACCATTTCCACTACTTCTACTTCAGCCTCTATTCGGAGGTGGTAGAGGAAGGTGGCCAGATCTTTCTTCATCTGGATGCTGTTGTCATCCATCTGAGCTACAGTGAAAATTCTCATTTTACATTTTCGCCAAACCTGTAGAAGCAGAAAATATATGTGTATCTTCTCAAAACTTTCGAACATGTATGCAGAGCCTGTAGAATCTGGTAGTATGCAAGGTTGCACAAACCTTTAAAAAGACAAACGAAAAACCGCTCTTTTAAGTTTTATAAATGCAAGGGAAACCTGCCTGAAACCCTGGAGAGCCACTGTCAGCCTGCATCAACAATACAAAGCTAGGTGGACCAATGGTCTGATTTATATAAGGAGCTTCCTGTGTTTCTAAGTTACATAGTTGTGTATAAATGTGTGAAGGGCTGTAAGCTCAGTTGTACAGCACATGCCTTGCATGCAAAAAGTCACAGGTATCTCCGGACAGGGCTGCGGAAAGCTCCTTCCTAGAACTCAAGAGTCGAAGCCAACCTTAGTAGTAGAAAATAGTGAGCTAGTGCAACCAATGGTGTGACTTGGTATTCAAACAGCTACCTATATTCTGACACTGAGATAGGAAAATGGTGTGCATGACATGTTACACCAGGATGGGGCTGATGGGAACTGTAGCCCAAAACACCAGGTTGAGAAGTGCTGCATTACATGAACTAAAAAGTAGGTGATTGTCAACATTTGGCTCTCCTAATCGGAGCACCGGGCACCTCCAAATCACCAGCTGAGGTTGTTTGTCTCCTTCCCAAATGCTGCAGCAACAGTCATGCCAAAATAGCAATGGCAGTTTGAGACCTCTGCAGAAAGAGTTCCTCTTCTTGGAGGGACTTTCTGTGTAACTTCCTGTTTCATGCGACTGTCAGCTCTTAGAGCAGCACCTACAAATGAAGCTAAGTAAATTTCAACCATATGGACCAACTGCCAAGATACTCTTCAAATGTTGCTTGTTTCGAAGGCTACTGCCTCTGTTGATTTATATATGGACTTCACTATATTTTGTTGAGCATTTTTCTAAAATGGTTTTAGGATATGTACTCTCTTTTAAAAACCTTGTAGATTGCTTGGGTGCTTTCAGGCAGAGCCAGTTATACAAAATAATAAGCTAGTGGTCACATCTGCATCATACATTTAAAGTGCTAGGAAAAAACCTTAAACAGTCACAGCTTCCTCCAAAAAATTCTGGAAGGGTGGATGAGAATTGTTAGGAGCCACCACTGCACTGCTAGAGCTACAATTCCTGGAAGTGGTTTCACTATCAATCCCTCTTCACAGGGAACTCGGAAGAACTGTAGCTCTGGGAGGGGAATTGTCAGCACCCTTAACAGACGACAGCTCCCAGAATTATTTGGGGGAAGCAATGACTGTTTAAACTGGTATCATAACGTTTTAAATGTATGGTGTGAACGTGGCCAGTATTCCACAGCTTGGATTGACATACACAAGCAAATGGGTGAGCCCAACCTGTCCCTCTAGCTCCTGGCACTCTTACTTTATGCTGTTTGAGCAGAAAAGGAAGCAGCATCAGCATGCCTCCATCATGCACAATCCACCAGACGTCGATGTTCCCTTCATTGTAACGCTCATGATTGCCAGGGTAGAAGGAAACGTTTTTGGGCACCAGCAAGGCAAGGTGGGCTGCAGTTGTACAGCGTACAGTGTCTGGAGGCAAAAGGAATAAAGATGCATTGTAATACAAAGCAAACAGGATTGTGTGACACTAACCTGCCTTCCTACTAGTGGGTGGCTTTGGCTGTCCCCCTTAGTCCCAGTGATGCTCTTGTAGAACTCAACAGGGAGGAGGATGGAAGGAAAACTAGAGTCAGTTGGCTCAGCCTCTCATCGGCTGTGGCTCCACCTAATGTTGGCCACTCTGCCTTCCACCCTACCAGATCCAATGGAGAGCAGCCACTACTGATGCAAAGCACAGGCAGAGATACACACAATGGCATCAAAGGATGGTGAAAGTCAACACCAGCTGCAATAAATGGGGAAGGGGGAATTCAAAGTGATGCTACCACTCCAGAGGCAGCTTTCTTTTTTTGGAAACACACCATTCCACCCCAAATTGGGCTTTCTACTATGAGAAACCAAATTTACAGCATTTTTCACACATCAAGAGCAAGAACACCAACCGACATCCTAAGAACTTGCCTATAAAGGTTTTCCAGGCTCTTGAGTCTTCACTTTGCCTCCAGCCATACGGCCACCCCAGGACCACTGTGTTATGCTTCATGCCTCCCAATCCGCACGACTGTATCAAGTGGGAAATGCCATCCCGGACTTTATTAGCTACGACGACTTGGCAAAATCCTTTCACCTTCTCAATTTCGATCATATTCTTGATTGTCTGTAAGACAGCCAACAGGATTAAGGTGTCTCCCATTAAGAGGTCAACTCTAAAAACATTAGAACATGCAAAACAGATTTCTCCACTTGCACATGTTGACTTGTATTTATGGGAGGTTCCTCCTTACCAAAAGAGTAATTAGTACAGGGATTTCCAAGAAATAGATTTATATATGTGGCTTTGTTGGCTGAAATACCTGAGTCTAGAGCGATGCCTGAGCAAGATTTCTGAAGGTTGGAAAAATGGTGCCTGTGTCTGCTCTCTACTCACAACTAACAAAAATGGAATAAAATCGGTAACAAAGAGGGAATATACAGCATAAATTTTGCAAATAACAAGAAACTGCACAGTACGATCTATTTGCATAACTTTTAAGTGTATGCATTTAAATGATTGTTTCTTTATTGTTCTCCTCCTCTCAGATTCCCAGGGCAGATTATGAAATTTCAACACACAAGAAAACAAATGAAAAAAACTTACAAAAATACATGAAAAAATATGTAGAGCAGCATAACACATGCACACCAGCAAAGACAAAACAGAAAAAGTTAACTTTAAAGGTCTGGGGGAAAAATAAGTCTTGCCTTAGAACCAAAATGATGTCAGACCAGCCTCCCTAGGTAGAGCATTCCATAACGGCTGCCACCACTGGGAAAGCTCTTTCCTCAGCAACCTCTCACCATAACTCAAGATGGCGGAGAAACCCAGGAAAAGGTCCCTGATTAAAATATTAGTGTATAAGCAACTCCCGGTTTGTGCAGGGGTTGCATCAGGTAATTGCATGTGTAGGCCCACCCCACCCCTGCCCCGTTCTACACCCTTTCGGAGCCGAAAATGGCACATGCTTGGGCAGTCACACGCCAGTCAAATGCATGCAAAATGGTCAGTCTGTACTGACAAGCAAACTTAAAGGCCCTGATCTCAAGCCATAAAGTTCAAGACCAGAACTCTAAATGGAGCCCAGAAACAAGTCTCATTGACACAGCACAATTTCACTTTTTTGGTAGAGAATTTAAATTTTTTTTTTAGTATGAAGGACACACAGCCTTTGCTGGAAAAAAAAGCCTTGAATAAACAAAACAACACTGCACTCAAGACATTCTTTAGTCTTTGGTTCAGCTGTAGCCTTAGAAAAAACTGAAAACATATTATTGGCTAGTAAACGATCTGCTTGCCTGCCAAGAGACTTTTTCTGGATGGAGCCTCAGGCTTTAGAAAGCCATATAAACTTTCTTGCCAAATGCTCCATGATACTTACACTTTGTGTTTAGCCTACCCCTCCCCCCCGCCCACCTGTTCAGCCGCCTGTGCTTCTCCATAGCTCTCCAGGAAGTTGCCTTGTATCGCTGTTCCAATGATGGTCAGTCCCTTGCCGGCTTTCAGCTGAGAAGCAAACGTCAACAGTCTGGGGTATTTCACATGCAAATCTTCGTCCAGTTTCAGAAGCACCAACAGCTGCGGTCTGAAAAGAGAGGAAAAGAAACGGTTTTGGGGCCAGGTTTTTGAATATTAAGCAGCTCTTAAGCAACACTCTGGGCTTGGGAGCATTGAAGAGCTATTTCACCAACTGGCTTTTATATATTCAGACAGCTTTCACCAGGAGACTGGCTCATCAAAAATTCAGTTCACATGAGAAGTTCACATCTAAATCTAAGCCAAACAGGCTGAAGGCTGCATACTAAATAAAGCTACCCACCCAGACTTTCAAGGGGCTGACTGGGGTGGAGGATGGGAGACAGCTGGATCACCATATTTATTTGTGCAACATGTGTGACATTTCTATAAAAGAGGACCATTCAGCCAGAAAGTATGTAACAATTTGATTTATGACAGGGCTTTTCATATTAGTGTTCCTAGAATGCTGAGGCAATCCTTCATGAGAGGCTCAGTAACAGCAGAAAAACCTGTCTGAAAGACAGTTCCAACACCATTTGTTTCTTCTCCCTCTCTCCAAGGAGCTCAGTGTGGCGTATATGGCTATTTGCTCCCTATTTAGTCTTCTAACAATCCTGTGAGGATGGGCTAGGCCCAAGGTCACCCAGTGAGCTTCATTCATGAATGGCTGCCAGGTCCTAGTCCAACACTTTAAGCATTGCTCAACACTGGCTAATTGCTATACCTCTCTCATTATAACTCTTTCCCTGCAATAAGTAGCCTTGGAGAAGTGCAGGGTGTGCATGAGGGTGTGATCTTTAGTTGCATAAACCCAAGCAGGACATTAGACATGGTGACATGGGAGGAGATGGAAGAAGCAACAGAACCTTATGTGAAAATTACAATATCTAAGGCAAGAGGTTCATAGCTTAAAACTGTGCATTGCTGAAATGTTTCATTTTGGTTGTCTTCAGTTTGGCTCCTACTAGTTCTCTGCAGACAATCTTCCAGCATTTTTGTATTGGGGGGAAGAATCTGCACATAAGAGCCTCCTCCACACGTGTTTTTTAAAGTAAGTAAAAAGTCCTGCATCAAGGGGCTTGCAAAATAAGCATTATTTTGATTTCATGCAAGTTCAGAATCTGGGGAAAACTCAACTCTCCATTTCATTAACTGGGAAGAAACAACAAGAAGTCACCTCCAGTTCTTGGTGTGTGGGGGCCCTTCTTCCAATCTCAGCAGAGCATATCGGGCAGCACTTAGAGACAGGCCCCGGATCCCATCACCCCATTCCTTCTCCGCCCTGTAAAGCACAATTTCAAAATTAAGCCAACTTAGGGCACGACTCCCTTTCCAGAAAAAACTGTATTTAGATCACTTATTTGCTGTCTCACAGTATAAATGGACTTCCCATGACTATAATAATTTAATAATAATTTATTATTTATACCCCGCCCATCTGGCTGGGCTCCCTTAGCTAGACCTCGATAGTCTATCCGTTTGTTACCCTTGTATCTCACTCTTCCTTTGGAAATCATAGAACAGTTTACATAAAGTTCCCAGAGTTCTCCCTATATAACAGGGAGTATTCCTTACCGTTTGGCCACACAGACAATGACTTCCAGGTGGTGGGAATTCAACACTATGTTTGAAGGGCCACATGCTCCCCTTCCTACCATACTAACACTGGCCAGGTTTAGAACCACTTAGAGAGGACAATGCAACAGTAGATATTTCTAGAACATTCACTGGACTATGTGCTTTCAAAGGGTGGGTTCATCCACACTTCCACTTGCCCACTGTTTCCCCAAGGGGTAACCCACTGTTTACCGCTGAATCGGAGCAAAAATCAATTGGGTTTTCTCTGGATTGGCGTTTGCTCTGATTTCACACTGAAGAGCAGGTTTTCCAGGGGAAAGCAGCAGGGCAAAGACAAAACCCCTTGGACCCATGCCTAGAAAGCACAGGGCAAGCAGAAAAACCACTCAGTTTTCTAGGCACGGGACAAGCAGAAGTGTGGACAAGCCCAAAGTTATTTGTTTGCCCAAAGACTTCCACAATGATATTTCCTCTCCTCTGCTCCCACTATTTCAAGAACTGTCCCTGTGGAGCCGATTTTGGGGGGAGGGGGAAGCTCTGTTGTGCAAGTAGAAAACCTTGCGTGAATAGAACAACTTTGTTGGACACAACCCTCAACAATTCAGAAATTAAATGACAGAATTAAGCATCCTTTGGAAGATCCAATTCAGGGCTCCCCAGGGTATAGCTACTGTTAAAGGGATAGCTCTGTGTGCATGCATACACCCACACCCAGCAATCACATTATCATGTTATTTTGATCAGAAGCTACTTACCCCTGGTATTCAATGTACTTGTAAATCATGCCTGCAATGAGCATTGCCACTAAAGCATAATACCAGGAGGAGATGAACATTAGCGCAAGGCAGATACTCATGCCTAAAAAGGACAAGGCCCTGAAGGAAACAAAACTCAAATGTTAGCACATATTTAGAGCTGGTTCAAACATGCATGGGCATTCCTTGATTTCTTTACCCTTGGTGACTGGCGGCTGAATGTGCAGATTCCACTGAACAGGACTGTGTTGGAGGTGATCCTGGAACTCTTATCTGTAATGTTTATGTATCAGTGATGGCTCATTCACACATGCAGATCATCACCTGATGTTGCGTTGTCATCACGCAAAGGGCACATGTGTGTAAATGGTGGGCTGAAAAGCATTTCCAAAACTCTTAGCTTTCTGCTTTTAGCTTTTCACAGACTCTCAAGTGCCCTAACCCTTAATGAGGAGGGGTCAAATGGACATATGAATAAGCTTGTGAGACACACTCTCTCTTTCTCAACTTACCAGTGGTAGTACTTAAATCTGGGCCTCCAGTTTGGAGTTCTTAGGAGTGTTTGCACCGCACAGGCTAAGTTGACAAACAAGTAACACATCAAGAAAAACCTAGTTGAGGGAGGAAACAGAGAAAAACACATCACATTTAGGTCTGGGCCCACTGCAGAGAACAAAGCACAAAATTCACAACTAACATAATGAAGACCGGTGTGAGGAAATGGAGGGGTTTTAAATTAACACAACCAATTTAAATTGCTTTTAAATTTCTAAAATTTCCAATATTTGGGGAAAAACTTTAGTGATACAGTACTGTTGTAAGTCTGTAGGATACGCATGTCTTGAGGTTTCGATTTGGATATATCCAGGTTCAAATTCTTTCTTGGGTATGGATGGCCTTAGACAACCCCTCACACATGTTCCAAAGCTAAAATCCTGAATTGAACCCACTGGGAGAAGAGAGTGATACAAATTTATAGACAGTCTGTCTCTCTCTCTCTCTCTCTCTCTCTCTCTCTCTCTCTCTCTCTCTCTCTCTCTCTCTTTTCTCTCTCTCTCTCTCTCTCTCTCTCTACCTCCTAATTACCCAGGCCTTGGCCCAGTCAACATATGGCAGCTACCAGCTCTAGTCAAGCCCTAGAGTTCAAGGGAATTTGCAGGCCTTGGCACATGTGTATTGTTGCACTGGCCAGAAGTGTAAGCCAGGAATTCCCAATTTCAAATCTCACCTATACAGGTGGCCCTTAGGGCAGGCTCTCATTTGCACCTCTACTCCCCTACTGAATCTATGATACTGACCTATGTTGCAAGACATGCCAAACACTACAGACACTTAGAAAGTGCTATCAAAATGTTTTATATTATTACACCTAGAGGGAGTTGAAAGGATGTCGTGTGGAACTTTTTTTTATCCCTGGTGACGTGCTGACATCCATTAGAGTCAGGCCTGTACAACATGTGAGCCACCAAGCCAAACATCAAGCCACCTGCTCTGGTATTCTTGGTGCTGCAAATCAGATGAGGCTGCCTGTCAGCTGACAAGCCACTATACATGGCAGGTGGGTTAGGTTCAGCACTGTAGGTCATAAGCTGTGCAGGCCTGGACTACAATATTATCAGTGTTGTCGCTTCCTAACCCAGAATAGGAAGAAGCATTTGAGTGATGAAAATTCAGATCCTGTTGTCCTTTGCACATTCTTCAATCCTGGCTTGAACTACCTAGCATCAGGTTTTGACTCTGTCAACTTGGATTTGGCCTCATTGATCCATAAATTGCCATGGCAGCTGGGCTCGGTGGCATTTTACCCCTGAACTGAACACCTCCCAATCCTTTTGTTTAACTGTGACAAGCTGGAGCCACCACTAAGTGGCGCTGGAGGCTTACATTCTACAGCTGACCGCTGAAAGCAGAGAAGCATAGAATTGCCATCCTGTTTCATGCTGCAATAGTTTTCCAAAAAGACACATAAACTGTGTTCCTGGGAACTTGTTTTCTCTGAAATAAGCTTGTTCATAACTATCCACCTTCCTCTGCAGTGCTCAGCCAGCATGTATTACTGGGTACACTCTTAGTACATACACAACTCTATAGCTCAATGGGCCAGGTCAGCAGTCTCCACAAAATCAACTGTGCACTTTAGCACAATTTCCAGAATTGCCTGTGGTATGCAAGGTTTCCTGGGCAGACAAGTCTATGAGGAAAAGCAAAGCTGAAGTATAATGGCACCTCCTACTTCACCAAGACTCACAGGCAATCAAAGTGTGGAGCAGATTTTCAGCTAGTTTCAGCTAGTTCATGGCTACAGGGTGCAAAATCACTGGTGCGTTTCTTCCTGGCTCCTCCTAGCTACCAGCTACCATCTTTAATTCCCCATAATGTCCCTAGTTACGACACAGTATCATTCCAAGGGGCATTTTAGTGGATTTAAAAAGTTACAACCATTAGCCACAGCAAAGAACCAGGAGGTCTTAGTGACTTTTGTGATCCTTGCCTTCAAAATTCATCCCCACTAAAATTTGGTTTTAAAAAAACCTTTAACACAGCTGGTCTGCTTCTATTAAGTGCTGCTAATACAAAACCTATCTTATGGCAGTAAAACTTCTGGGGGTAAAACTCACATAGAAAGAATCGGGGCCACCATGTCAAGGGATGCGATAAGAATGCCGAGTTCTGCGATCAGTGCAGTGAGGAGAAGGGCCCAGGTTGGCTCACCATTTGCCTTCCCGTGGCCAAACACCTGTAAAAAGAGATTGCAGAACAAAATGAGTTTGCAGGGCCTCATTTAAGTTTTGAACAGTTTATAGAAAGCATCTAAAGCTTGTGCTGGAAGTGAGGCAGGGGGGAGAGAGAGTGTAGTACTTTCCAGGCATTTATTTGTGAAGAATCAAAATATGCATTACAGCTCCAAGGGGAGGCATCTCAGCCTTTCCCCACCCAAAAAACATTCATTAGAACATCTGTAGGGAGCCCTCACATGCACAAGAGATTATGATGATGATGATGATGATGATGATGATGATAATTTATTTCTACCCAGCCACTCTGGGTGGCTTCCAACAACAAAAGTGAACGCCTGAAACAGGCTAGCTCTCTGATAGCTACCAGTTTTCCACTGCTCAGTATATATGACCATCATAAGCTCCCCCCTCACTAATAATTTTATTATTAGTAGTAGTATTTTCCCTCTGGGTTCTTCACCCCCACACCACTAGAGTTCCCTCCTTGGGTTTATTTTTAATTAGGAGTAAAAGCTTGCTTTCTTAAAAGACATGGAATCTAGCCTTCTCAATCAAAGAGTCAGCTTCCTGTTAGGACCCTATTTATGCCTCAGGGAGCACACCAAGCTCCCAGATTCATAAGCCTCTTTTCCAGGAACTTGCGTGGCGCAACATGTACCAACCCATAAGAAAGGAATGATGTTGTCCTTGGCGATTGCTTGAAGCAGCCGAGGGGCACCAGTGAGGCTCTGCAAACCTGCTCCGCAAGTAGAGAAAAACGAGCCTATCACAATGACCCACGGCGAGGGCCACGCAAGGGTGCCCACCACTAAGTTCCTGTTCACGGCATCACCATATCTGCAGAAAAGATGGGAACGAGTCGATTGAAAAGAAGCCTTGGATTTCATTAAATGGTGAAATGTATTTTTCCAAGTAAATTTCAAGATGCATTTCCTAAAATGAGTTACTGTTTATGCAAACAATTTAAATTTAATGCTTTAAATATTAGGGCATAATGAAGTGGTTACAAACAGCATTGTTACTTACTAGAGGTCTTTATGTAGAAGTTGGACAGCCATCGGCTGGAGACCCTCAAGCTTTGAATGTCCTGCATCTAGCAGGGGGTTGGACCATATGGCCCTCAACACACCCACACCCACCCCTACCTGATTCTTAAGTACACAGGAAACTTTGATCAGTGTGGATATACAAAATGATATATAAAGATGGTCTTTGACTTGGTGGCTCACATCTCTAACTGGATATGCAATTTCAGATGCAAAAGTAGCTGGCTACAAAATGTCTGTTATTTTGGACTGCAGATGCCATGCAATCCCTTCCCACAACAGTGTCCCCGTTAACACACAATGCTAAGCCAAACCATGACTTACCACAAACAATAAAATGGAGAGTTCTCTCTCTCCTGGAGAGGAGATCACAGCCACTTTCCTACTCCTCAACGATTTTGCTGCAGTGCTGCACTAAGCCATGGTTTGGCTCAGCATGGGGCTTGTGGTTTAACCCTTCCAGACAAACCATGAACTCTAAAGCATAGGCCAAACCTTGGTTACAGTTTTGCTTGCATAGAATCAACACACACACACACACAGAGAGAGAGAGAGAGAGAGAGAGAGAGAGAGAGAGAGAGAGAGAGAGAGCCTTGCACATCAGCAGCTGAAATTAGTAAATGTGATACAGAATGAACAAATATCAGGCAACATGATGAAGAGAAAGGTAATTCCACACAGCAAAACTAAGAGGCAAAGCCATGATTTTGACCACATCGTTTTACACATGAAAGTAAAGCAGAAATTTAATGGTTACTTACTTATCTCTAAGAACAACACCTTCAATGCAAGCACCAAACAGCAGCACACAGCTGAAATCTGAAGGTGCACATTCCATTAAAGAAACCAGCCTGATTTCTGACAGTGTCAGTAAGATGCAACACATCCCTATAAATATAACACTTGCCATAAAAATCCTTACATATTCCTATAGAGTTGGGGTGGGGAGCCTGTGGCCCTCTAGATGCTGTTGGACTCCCATACCCATCACCCCCAGCCAGCATGGGCCAGTGCATAATGTTGCACTGCATGGGTAAATCATAAGTTTAAGGGCAAGGGTGGGGAACCTTTGGCCTGAAGGTCAATCTCAGCCCACCAGGATGTCCAATTAGGCCTGTGAATCCATTTCCTCAACTCTACATCTACCTGTTTATCAGTTTGTGTCGCTGGGTGACATCAACTGATGGGCATGGTGATGGGCAGCGTTCAATCCTGCTGGATGCTACTTCACCAGTGCATGTCCTTCAGGGAACATGCTGCCGAAGCACCCCCCACCAACCAGTCAACTGTAATGTGCAAGTGGGACCACCCACCTATCAGTCATCTGGCATCAAAATAACAGCAGAAGATTGACAAGTGTCAAAATTGGCCTGCAGGGTGGATGGGTGAGATAAAAATCTGACCTGACAATCCAAAAAGGTTCTCTATCCCTGGTCTAAAAAGGGGGGGGGGGAGTGACTTGTAGATGGGACCAGTTACTAAAATGACACTTAGATGGAGATAAGCGTTAGGTTGGAACATAGGATAATAGATGTCAAAATATGCAGTGTTAGGATAACAGCTAGGGCCAGAGGCAGATGTATTAGTGTAGAATCCTGAAACATTGGAAACTATTATTTAATAAAATATGTTACTCAATTCGCTACTTAAATAGGAAGCAGACCACTCCAGTGTGAAGCAGAGCTGGGGTTGAGTAGGCATACAAAGGAAGAGTCCTATTGCTTCCTCCAAGTCAGTTGGTGGTGGCAGCAGGAACCTAAGGGAAGTGTGGACCCAGTGGAGTATCTGTGAGGGCCTACCCTTAGGGACAACCTAAGGACAGACCCTTGCAAAAAAAACTGCAGGAAAATCACAATGGGCAAACAGTCTGACCTAGTATGGGGCAGCTTATGTATTAGAACCACCACAATCTTTTTTTAATTTTTTTTTTTAAGGATACAGACTAGAGACGTAGTTATAATAGCTAGGATAGTTCCAACAGGAATAGACTTCTGGGCATCTTTGAGGTCTCCAGATCGGTTTGAGCCAGCCATGATCCCTTAAAAGAAAAGCAAGAATGTAGGAATGAGAATCACTTCTCCCACACACAGAGTTCCAAAGTGCCCAGAGGTATAAAAAATCTGCCCGTCTCCGTATTCTCACCTGTCACTGATGGGAAGAAGATGCCAACGAGCACTGTGAAGGAAGTTGCTATGTCTGCATAAACGTAAAGGTGAAGGTTGCTCTTATGTCCGGCCACATCAACAGATGGGCGACCAGCTTTCTCCAGAATCTCACCTTTCTCCAAGTAATTGCTCCAGATGTTATCTGGGGGGAGGGAGCAAAGGAGCACAGAGTGAACAAATAACTTACTGAATGAAACATCTGCCCACTTTCTTTGTTAGGCACACGGAAAATGTTACCAGAGGATTATTTTTTAGCAAGTCCAAGAAATATCGTATCAGGTATCCTATTGTTCAGGAGTATCTATCTCTCTTTCTCTCTCATACACACATAGTCATGGGGAAAAAGGTGTACCACCCTCTTTGAATTCTGTGGTTTTACATATGAAGACATAATAACAATCATCAGTTCCTTAGCAGGTCTTAAAATTAGGTAAATACAACCGCAGATGAACAACAGCACATGACATATTACACCGTGTCATGATTTAAACATTGACTCGGGGGGGGGGGGCGGGCACAAGCTTACCCAGGTTCTGCATCTAAAGCAAGTGGGTTCTACAACTTGTATAAATCATATAGTTTTTCCTTCTGTAGCTAGGAAAAGCAAAGAGCTTCACAGGAGGACCCCATATCTCCACACTATGACCAATGGAGAACTCATTCAGAACTCTTTCTACACGCTAAGCAGTTAAGAATTTAGTGTCTAGAATTTCTTTTTTAAATCCAAAGGAAGGAATATTTTTAGGATGGTTAATTCTGTACCTGATCCTAAGTACAAAGCAGTGTGCTGCAAACATTCAGGTGTGTCACATCACTGACTTTAAGCTCCTATTTTAAGCCCACATTTTCAGTGTAGCTTCTGCCATACCCTTTAGTCCTCTGTACTATTTTAATGAAACCTAAGCATGTTTAACTAAAGGAAACACACCTTCTTCCCCTTTTTACTCTCCCTTCCCCATTCCTCTGTAGTCTCCCCTGTGTTGAATTTCAGGTTGCAAGCGCCTTTGTAAAGCACAATGCACACTGCTTGAGAAACAGAAATAATTAGAAAGGAAGGAAGCAGCCTTATGCAGAATCAGATCACCAGTCCATCTAACAGTGTAGTGTCACACTAACTGGCAGTGGCTCTCCAGGGTTTCAGATAGGGTATTTCCTTTCCTATAAATGCTAGGGGATTGACACTGGGACTTCCTGAATGCAAAACGTGCTTCACCAAGGCCTTTGCCCATAACCAGTGCCATCATTATGCCAACCAGGCAGCCACCTAGGGCACAGATCTCACAGGGGCGCATGACTGACCTCTGAATGGCACAGTTTTATACGGATGCCTTTTTGTTATATCTTATATGTTTCTGATAATATTTCACTTTTATTTTGTATTTTGAATGCAGTTTCTCAAAGTTCAAACTTATAAAAAACTCACATATGCTCAACAATGTTGCAAAAGAGGCTAGTTGGCTTGGCAACTATATCAACTGAACAAGCCCAAGCATCAGCACTTGACCTGGAGGAATTGGTGACAAATTTTGCAAAGGAAAAGATTTTGATGTGCCTGGAATGGAAACTTTGAAGAGACTTACATTTTAACATCACAATTCGCAAGATTATTCAAAACGATTTGTGTGCTAAAACATTTTCTTTTGCATTTGAGAAAGACTGTCAAAGATTGTTGCGTAACTTTTTATTGCAATTTAAAATAAATTTAGCAATTAGGTTTTGGGCTTTCCATTTTTCCTACAAACCATCTGTTTTTGGAAAACTGAGGTTAGAATTGGGGAGGGGGGAGTGCAAGTAGTTAGCCTTGCCAAGGGTGCATAATATCCTGGCACTGGAACTGGGCATGTTCCAATAACAGTGGAGAATCACACGGTAATATTTTTGCCTCTACCTTTCAAAATGCCACTAGCAGCTCCAGGAATCCCTACAATCTCAGTAACATTGTTGAACTGGAAATACTCATCACAGAATCCAGAGGTTATATTGAAGCCTGGGCAGAAGAGTTCCGTCAACTGGGAGGGCACAGTGACGTTGCCAACGACTGTAGTTTTGGCACAAACATCAAACTGGTCCCTTGAAAGAGTCCTGTTGCCTAACATGCAAACTCTGGGAAGACACAAAGGTTTGCAGATTTGTTATACATACGCTTCATAGATTTCTTGCAAATCCACACAAAAAACCCTCTCCCCTGAAGTCCATAAAAAAGCAGCAGAAAATAGATCACTTTTAAAATGTAGGAATACAACAAGAGCTTTGCTGGATCAGACCAAAAGTTTACCACCTCCTCAAGCATCCTGCTTCCCAGTCACCGATCAGATGCTCCCAGGAAGCCCAAGAGGCGGCCATGATGGAGCCAGCCCTTTCTGGTTGTTGCTCCCCAGCAACTAGTATTTGGTGACCTCTGAACCTTAAGTTTTGACAAAGCTATTATGATTTGCAGCCTTATTCTCCATGACTCTGCCTAATCCTCTTTAAACTCATCTAAGCTAGTGGTCCATCAGCATACTTTATGACACCAAATTCCATAAATTCAGTTTGTGTTATATGAAGTAGGTAGGTGATTGACTGATTAATCTTGTGCTGATCAGTGCAAGTATTAGGAATGCACATTAATTCTACAAAACACTACCATTTCTTTTCTCTGTCATCTTTTTTTCTTCTATACTACAGAAAACTACCCTCAAGCATTTTAGTCTTTCCATGCAGAGAAAAATGCAACCTAAACATTTGGAGGACCCTTTTCTGCACTTTTCCTTTCTTCTAAAAAGGCACTGAAGGTCTTCTTTTCTCTTAAATGCTCATTATCTCTTGCTCTTCCCTATGTTCCTTCCCTAAACTTGCATTTCTCCCTCCCTTAAAGTTAATCTAGAGGTGGGAAAACTTTTCTCTCCATTGAGGGCCAACATTTGTATTTTCATCCTTATTTTTCAGTTGTGTGGACTGGATTGGAAGGGGCAGTATTTCATTTGATAAAAATAAATTTATGCAGGTTCCCTTCTTTACCCAGCTGTATGGACTTAGGGGGGGAAAGCCCCATCTCCCAACCCAACAGCTAGGATTTTTTTCTTTTCATTGATAGCACCATTATAAGGAGATTTCAAACAACTCTTTTTCAATTGTTGGCATTTACTTACGGAAAAACGGGTGGCTCAAAGATGGATTTGATTGCTCCAGCATAGATGGACAAGATGGATATTATGACACAAGCCAAAAACAGAGATGCAAATTTGTTGACATATTTCACGCCTACAAAGACCACCACAGCCATGAACGTGAGGAACAAGGTCCCATACACTCGCATGTTATTCAGCGTGGCGTTGGAAGTGTCATGGGCCCCAGTTGGATGGAAAATGGCCGCTTGAGGAGCAATGTATGTCTGAAACAGTTAGAACACAGTGTCTACAACAAAAAGAAAGCAATTTATGATGTCCTTAGGTTCAACAGGACATCCCTGGCAAAACACATATATATCCAAGCTAAACCAAATTTATGTCTTGCGTAGCCAATGATCATAAACAAACATGAACCAAACAATTTTTAATCAATTTTTCAAGATTCCAGCATGTAATAAGTCGTCACAGTGGTGCCTTCCGAAGTTTAAGGAAGTTCTGAAGGCTTAACTCTGCTCAGTGACTTTCAGAGAGTAATCTCTCTTGCAGATTTTGTGCTGTGGGGGGGGGGTGTCCATGGATTTTAATGTTGCTTTACTACTTTAATTTATGGAATTGTTTTTGCTTCTGTTTCCATCCTTTATTTTTTATATCGTAACGTAGCAAAACAATTTTAGATGATGTGAAATCTGTATTGTGAATATAATTTCTCAGAAAGCAGGATATACATTTAATAAATAAGTAGATGAAATACCCTTAAGGTTTTATTTTAAGCTCTCTGGAACTGTGAGCAGGGCAAGCAAGGCACTGGGCTTTGCTAAGGAGGCAGGAGGGCTCTGGGACTCTGCTAGAGCCCTTGTGACTCCTTCTCAAAGCTGCGTAAGAATCCCTGCATGGGGCGGGGGGGCAGTTCTGGAGGGTCTTGACTTTACGCATTTTTGTGTCTACATGTGAACTCCTGGAACTGAACCTTTGTGTAAGATGAGATATGCCTGTAATTCTAACATTTTTCATCTTTCCCTGAAATGTATTTGTCACTACTTACTAGCAAAATTTCAATGGCACCAAGGATGTACATAGCGCCTGCGAATGTTGTCCCCAAGTAAAAGCACAGTCCCACTGCGCCACCAAATTCAGGTCCCAATGATCTTGAGATCATGAAGTATGAACCGCCAGCTATAAAGTTAAAGAGAGAGAAATGTTTTCTGTAGGATTACACAAAGAACAATTGTAAGCTAGATGTCCAAATCAGAAGAAAAAGTTGCTTTACGTAAATTAGGTACAATTTTTTTCTATGCTTATTGAAAACAGGCATCATTTTCGTAACTAACAATAGCTCTGCTGTTAAATGAACTCAGTGAATACAGAATGTTTCAGAACTTGGCTCAAATAAGTTTTGCTCTTTCGTTTCCCAAACAGGAAATTTTGCACCTGAAATACTAACAAATTTATTATGACATAAGCCAGTGTTTCTCAAACTTGGGTCCCCAGTTGGTGTAAGAAGTGGAAAGAAAATATAGGTTAGTGTGCAAACTCATAGTGGGTTAAAAAAAAAGAAGCTCTCAAACTGCAGTGCCTTCTCATTTGAAATATTGCTTTCATAACCACAAGGGAAATGATCTTTTCCATAAAAATGAAAATAGGCCCATGGGATTCTAGAAGCAACCGGTCACCATTGGGATTGTGTGCACACATGCATATACACACATGTCCCCAGTGCAGAACAGCATTCCCAGTACAGCAAAGTGTTTAAATCTATTAGCACCAAGTTCATTCAGTTAAAAAGGAAAGGAGGAAAAAGAGAATTCAGCCATCCAAACCATGCCAAACCTAACAGCTTGCATTTCCTTTCGCTCACAACATAACCAGGCAAAAGATATTACCACAGCCAATTTTCCATCTTGCTGAATGTCATGACAGAGAGTGGTAGGCATACTCATTCATTTTGGCTTAAGTGCGAATTCCATGCAAACTAGTGCAATGAACAGAGGTCAAACCTTATAGATTACATTCAGGATCCATGTACAAGAGAAGCTGATCTATTAAGCTTGAAAGGATACATGCTTCCTGTACTCATCTACTTGGTACATGGATTCCAAGTGGTTTAAAACAGAATCTACAATGGTTAAGTTACACAGTACCTGGAACGACACCATTTGTTGCAATAGCACTCATCGATATGGCTGTCAGCATAGTCTGTGAATAGGGGGAAAATGGATGTTTACAAGTAACCTTTGCAAGGAAGACTACAGCTGCTCCACTATGCTACCCTTCCTCCACCTGTTGCTCTTCAGATATTTTGAACTACAACTCCCATCATCCCTGATCACTAACCAAACTGGTTGAGAGCACAACAGGCTGTACTATGAAGGTAGAAACCACCAAGTCTGAAAACACAACACGTTTTGGTGAATTCCCAAAGCCCCTCTCTACTCACTTTCCCTCTTCATGTGAATAATGTGTGAAGAGGACTTATTTACTTTATTTATTATTACATTTATATCCCACCTTTTCTCCAAGAAGCTCAAGGTAGCACACACCTTTCTCCCCATCTCCTAATTTTATTCTCACAACAAACTTGTGAGGTAGGTTAGACCGAGAGATAGTGATTGGCCCAAGGTCACCTTCATGGCTGTGTGAGGATTTGAACGGTGGTCTCCCAAATCCTAGTTCAGCACTCTAACCCCTACTCCACACTGGTTTGGTTTGTTGCCTTTCAGCTGCCTGGCCACTATTACAAAGTGGAGATAATGCACAAACTTTTACAGGGTTTTTATTAATTTTTCCAAGGCTTTTGTAGTGGACAAGAGTGTGCTAGACTTTTGTCATTATCGTTCTCCTTTCTGTGTTCTGTAGCCAAAGTATTAGATTTATAGTGCTCTCAGTGAACTATAGTGCCCTGCAAAACAAGTCTCTTCCACAGAGCTGGCAATTTAGTCAGTGGGAAAGACAAAAAGGAAAGGGGTCACACAAGAGAGACACACAGGCAAAATAAATAGCCAAGTCGGTTGAGGCACTGAGGCACCCAAGCAAGGTAAGTGAGCAGACATTCCCCCACTGTTTTCTATCTTTTAGGAAATAATGCGGATATTACATGATTGGGCAAGGAGTCTTATTATGCAAAAGGAGGCAGGCAGGAAGGCATCTTGAAGAGAAGAGCTTTGCAACAGAGTCATGTACTCACACAGCAGCAGCAGATTAAGACAATCAGGAAGGACTGCAGAACACCAGCCGTTCCCACCATCCATGTCAATCGCAGGAAGAGAATGACCCCAAATATATTCTGCATACACGGCAGGTAAACACCCATCAAGGTGCCCATGCTGGGTGACTGAAAAAGACACGAGGTATGTAAATCAAGCCTCATTCCACAGTGAGTAACTCAGTAGTACTGCATGTACTGGTTATTGGCACTGATCCAAGGATGTCAATTTGGCATCTGTGAGCATTAGTGTGGCTGGAAGTACTTCCTATGGTGCCTAAAAGGGTCTTAATAAGCATCTATCCCAAAAAAACACGAGGATTGCTCTTTCTGCCCATTCCCTGTTTGCACTGGCTCAGCCTTTCTGACATTAAACATGACTTTCCTACATAAAATGTGCCACCTCAGAGATCCTTGCATTTCACTGGGTGCCAGAATTGGACAATCTCCCTCTGTTCTGTTCTGAACAGTTGCAAATAGCTTCTCTCTTGTAGGAAAGTGCAGTGGGTGGCTCAGGTACTTGACCCCTCCGTGTAAATGGTGGGTCTACTGTATATGAAACAACCTGAATTTACTTGAATTTGATTACTGAACGTAAGTATAATAATCGAAGTTGTTCATTCTGGGTTTCGGCCAAAAGGATCCTGCTATGTCTTACAAACACTAAACACACAATAGAACTTGTGTCTAGGGTCTAAATTGCAGCACAGCTTCTAGTCTTCAAAAGACTGTCTTTCCCTTCCAACCCTGCCTGCTGGCCAAGGACTTCAATGAGAGTCCTGCTACCTTTAGAGGTTAGATATGTGTCAACCCTAAAACAGGGCCTTGTCAGTGGTGGTGCCCCCAGGCTTTGGCATTCTCTTCTGAGAAATGTTTACCTCCTAGAAATGCTACTGGGCAGCCACCTTCCCTCCATCTCAGCACCAAGTTAAAACCATTTTAAGAACTTGAGCATTCAGAGAGAGAAGAGTAGGAAAGTTTTAAGGTGCTGCTGGGATTATAGCTGTTTTTATTTTAGAATGAAGTCTGTATTTTTAGTGTTTTAATTAATGTTGTTAGCCACCTTCCATAGGCTTGTAGAAAGGCAACTACCACTTCTGAAGGGCCAGCAATCCCAAACCACTCAAACTACCACTTTCTCCACCTCTCTTTTGCCTCTAGAATGGGAAACAAGGTGCCGTGTGTGTGTGTGTGTGTGTGTGTGTGTGTGTGTGTGTGTGTGTTGTTATTTGCCTTGTCAGGCGGAAGGGGCAGGCATAGGAAGGAGACTCTGCTTGCTGACCCTTAGGGTCAGGGAAGCCTGTTGTTCACAAATGTGGAGAATTATTCACAATTAATAGCCTCTCAAACAAACTCCAGGGGACAAAATTGACTAAAACCTCCATTGATTTCTCTGTATAACAGAAATAGCTGCTATAGTTCTGAATCACAACAGAATCAATGCCCTCTGCTTTGAAATTAAAACATATTGAGCTTTTGTGGCTTGAACATAGAAGGGAATCGTTATTCCATGATGGATATAGAGGTTAAGCTTAAGCCCAGACATCTGAATTAATAAGCATCTACAAAAGTGTGACCCATAAATGGGCTGCACAGAACCCACGGGAGGGGGGTGACTAAAGAGGTCTTAACTGATGACTAGTGTGGATTTCAACATTGCAAAATGCTACTACATCATGCTACAAACAGCAAAAACTGTGCCCAATTGAAATGTATTAGTACCAAGCCCTAAATGGCTAGTGACCCAGGTACCTAAAAGAGCACCTTCCCCAATGTCAATCACCTCAGACCCTGCAATTGCCAGGTGAAGCCTTGGTGGTGGTACTGTCACTGGGGCACCACCCAGCTGGCATTGACGTGTGTGACAGGGCTTCTCAGTTGCAATTCATCTGTCACCCTCACTGAATTTCACGAGGAATTTAAAAATATTTCTGTTTACTCAGACATTTTATGCCAGAACCTGGCAACCCTGAAATTACCAGCAGAGAAATATGATGGTTTTAAATTGTTTTAGAATGTTTTCAACTGTTTCTAGAATTTTTTTTTTAATGATATTGATGTTGGGCTTCTTTGGGAGGAAGGGTGGGGTATAAATTGAATAAATGAGGAGGAGGAGGAGGAAGATACTACTTCAAGCAGTAGTTGTAGTTGTTTTAATTGAGGGGAAAACCCTACATACTTTTGATATTTTCTTTCTTGACCCTTCTGTGCTTTCCGCTTCCTCATGTTCCTTTGCTCCTTGAGTGAGATTTGTGTAGCTGACCAGCTTGCCAAGCAGGGAAGAGACCTTTGGCCGAATATCCAATTCCTCCTGCAAAGGAAACACAAGATGGTGAGGTTTAGTAATGACAGTAAATACTTAGCATTTACATAGTGCTTTCCGTGCTCAAGGCACTACATTTATATGACCTCAGAAATTGTTACAACAGCCTTTGAAGTAGACCAATGGGATTGTTTCCATATAATGGGGGGGCACCTCTCTCCAACATGCCGCCTGCAGATTGATGAAGTCTCAGAGCTTGTTATTCTGCACGTTTCCTGCCAACCACCTCGGTTGGCAGAATTGGCACTACTACAGGTACCATGAGAAGAGAAGACTCCCTGGAAAAGACCCTGATGTTGGGAAAGATTTAGAGCACAAGGAGAAGGGGACAACAGAGGACAAGATGGTTGGACAGTGTTCTTGAAACTACCAACATGAGTTTGACCAAACTGCGGGAGGCAGTGGAAGACAGAAGTGCCTGGCGTGCTCTGGTCCATGGGGTCACGAAGAGTCGGACACGACTAAATGACTAAACAACAACAACAGGTACCACATAATACCCACTCCACATTTGTGTAGCATTCCTCAATTGTTTAGCATGGCAGTGCCTACACTTTTGAACTCCGTGCCTATTGAGATCAAGCAGGCAGCATCACTGCACGCTTTTCAATGCCTGCTAAAAACATTTATGTTTAGACAAGCCTACTCAGGTGCTTCAAAAGTTGAGGTAATTTAATCTGTTCTAGTATTTTTATTTTTGTATGTTTTAAGCAGAGTTGTATTTTTTTTCTTGAAATCAAGCAGCATATAAATTTTATTAAATAATGAATGAATGAATTTAAACCAGCAAGCCACCCCCCTCTACCAGCTAAAGACCTTTCACACAGAAAGCATTCCTTACAGGTGGTTCTGACTTGCGCTGACTGACTGTTCTTGCATTTTTCCATACAGAATTACACAAAGTATAATTGTGGCGCAGGCCACAATAAATGTGTTAAGTTTTTAAGAAGGTGTCATAAAACTTTCTGCAGCAGACCAACACAGCTCTCCTCTGAAATTCAGTGGCAATTCAAAGTTCTTCTGAGTTGTCTATGCTATTTTAGGCTTATTGACCCTTAATGTTTTTGGTGATTTATTATTGTAAGCTGCTTTTAGTGCGTACATCTGGCAGATACTTACAGCTGATAAAATGATCAAACAAAGAACCAATAAAATAATGTTGTCTGGGTGGAGAATGACAGCAGGCTCCACAGTGTAACTTATCGAATTTGAAGCCAAGCAAAGATTTGAATAAAGATCTACCCATTTCTGCCTTTGTTTCCCCTCACCAGTTCAGCCTGCAGGTAAACTCCCTGATGTGGTCTGAAAGAATATGGGTATATATATGGCAGACCACACACACGTATATATGCCCAGCTTGGAAGAATATGGGTAAAAGTATATTGCTGTTGCTAAGCAACTATATCATACACCAGTGACTGTAAGAGGCCCATGGGACAAGGAAGGCCTAGTCCCTCAGCAACCTTCCAAGCCCTGCTTCTGGAACTTTCTGCTGACATTACAAATAAAAATAAATGACTTATCTAGTCATACACACACACACACTTCTGCAGCTGTAAGGGAAAACCTGCTTTCAGGATTCTACTCAGCTGCTTGCAAAGTGATAAGCATGCTCCTGTCCTTACCATCTTCCAAAAGACACTGGGAAAGCTGATAAGCACTGGGCCTCCAGTTTAAGTTTGATAAAATAAAACATGTCATGTTAAGAATAAATGTAATAAACCATTTCCAGAGGCATACCTGTGTTAATCTATTGCAGGAAAGGAAAAAAAGAAAAAGAAACTGTTTTGTGTCATAATAAAACATGACAGTCTTTAAGGGGCCACAAAACTTTTAGTTGTTTCAATACAATTAAACAACTGATAACCTATTTGGTTACATGTAGTCATGTAGTTTATGCTCTGGCTGTTGTGCACTGATTTCCTGCTCCTTTATTTAGCTCACCCCTTACCTTAAAATATTATTTGTTTGAATTCCTGTTTTTTAGACTTTTATGTGCTTTTATACTACTGTTTTACTGGTTTTCGGTTGTATTTTTGTTCTAATGATATTGTTTATTTTTATGTCATACACCACTTAGAGACTTTAAGTGGTTTATCAATGCTTTTAAATAAATAAAAATATGGGCCTACTTTTAGAACTTTTACAACTTAATTCTCTCAGGCACATCATCGCAGTACTGGCATCTTGCCTGTCAGTCTTTGATGCCACAAATGGGATTCGCAGAGGGTCCGGATGTTGGCTGAGAGGATCTGCTAAATGGACACCAAAGCATAGCTCAGCAAAAGAAGTTTGCTGGAGAGTTTGCTTTCAAGAGGCAAACTGACATTTGCTGAAAAAGCAAGCAAGTCGGCCAACCTTTCCCAACAGTTACCACAAAGATGTGTTTTTAAAAAAATACAATGCAACACACCCAAAACAAAAACAAAAGGGCCGACTGCTGGAGCCAAGTAGAACATTCCTCACAGCAAATGGGAAGCTTCTGAAGGAGCTAATGAACTGAGGAGAGGCCTGCTGAGGCAACCTCAGGAGACCTGAAGGGCCATCTCCATGGAAATGCTTTGTACAAAATGGAGCAACTCACTTGAAACCTGATGAAGCAGCTGCTTGCTATTTTTTAATATATTTTTTTAAAAGGCCTGGCAGGAGACTGAGGCATGGTTCTATAGAGATAGGCAGAAAACTGCTCTCAACTTTTGCAGTAAAGTCAGTACCCAGAAGGTAGAGCAGCCATCTGGCAACATTTCTCCCCTGCATCCATATGCTTCGTCTCTTTCTGTAAATGCCCCCAACTCCAGCTAATGGAACTGTTTCAATCAGGGCTGCAATGTTTAACATATTAATCAGTTTACAGTGCAAAACTGCCAGCTCAGAAGCAAGTCTCAGTGAGACTCACATCCAGGCAAGTGTCCATAGATTTGCAGCCTAAAAAACAAAAGTTAAAATCGAGGGGGGGGGGAGTTTCAGTCAGCTAAATCGGATAGTCCCCGCCCCCAAATCATCATCTTTAATTCAAATACCAGAACTGCAGATTGAAAGCCCCACTTTAAAATTACATTTGCTATTTTGTCTTGTATAGAAGAGGTATCCATGCCTAAGACTAGACCTGTTATGCCACAATGCATTTTTTAAAATTCAATCAAGTAAACAAACAAACCCTTGTGTGATTAATAGTTTTACATTTTCCCAATTCACTTGCAAATACTTCCAACATCGAAGGCCGACAGATGCCTGTAAACCAACAGGTGAAACTATTTTTTTTTTTTTTGTAATTATAAAAAAATGCTAAAGGAGCTTTAATTAAATTAAGATCTTTTTGCTGGGGTGTTTCAGTTACATTAGAGTGTTTTGCCAAAGAGCTTTTAATTAAATTAGTTCTTTCTTTTATTCATTGTACCAAATGAACACAAAGGAACCAGTTCCATAGGCGGCCATGTTGTCCAAATAGCCCAGTTCTGTTTGCTCTGACTGACAACAGATTTACAAGATTTCAAGTCTGCCTCTTTTAATGCTGGAGGTGCTGGGGATTAAACTTGGTAACATGGGCAAACAAAGCATGCCATCTACCACTGAAACATGAACCTTTGCCGGCATTAACAGTATCAAAGAAAAAGAAGTCAATTGAAACTTTCTATTGTGTTCTCTCTCTCACCAATAATTGCCTCACTAATGGGATATCAAGAGCAAAGGCACAAACCTGTGAAGAGCCATTTCCCCAGGACTCATTTTGAGACATGACCACACATCCCTTGGCAGAAAGGTCACCGCATTCTCTTATTCAAACCTAACACAGGCAGAGGATTCTCCTCTGTGATGCAATACTGAAGGTTCTGGGTTGAAAAGACTAATGCCAACAATACATTGCAGGGTTAGGACTTGTCTTGTTTTTGAGGCTGCATTTTAAAAGGAGGCATTCCAGACCTGTCAACAGCAACCTGGCTGGGGAAAACTGGAAATGCCTAATAAAAATTTCTGTGGACTAGTAACTGCTGGATTTCTTTGCAAGGCTCTAGTTTACTCAAGCTGCGAAAATGCAGATCAGAAAAGGTCAACTTTGCACTTGTTTATGTGCTCTCTTGCATGAATTTTAAAATGCCTTCTTTAGCTCAGTCTAGTGCCTACAATTATTTTGCACTACGGCTCCCATCAGCCCCAGCCAGCAAAGCCATGTTGGCTGAAGCTGATGGAGTTGGTAGTTCTAAACATCTAGCAAAGGCTGCTTTAGCTACTTGACTGCCCACGAATTTCTCCAAGAGCATGATAGGAAATGGTTAGTCTGGATAAATAAAACTTTGGACATGGACAGGACATGGTTTTCTGGGATCGCTCCAGATGAGGAACCACCACACCTAAAACTGCCACAGTGGGCCAGGGCAGTCAGTGATGGGCCTACATAATAGGGAAGAGGCATTCAGAGAAACCAAAGGCACATTGGCGACTGAGACAACCTAGATAATGTGGAAACAAGTGCTGCAGGGATAATGAGAGGACTGTTCCTATGCTCTTTGTCAAGAAAGATTGCTCCACTGGCTCTGCTAAAGCAAGGGAAGGAAGAGTTGGCAACAAGGGTGAAACAATTCTCCAAGGTCATTGTGGGCTTTCGCAACAGCCACCTACTTAGATACACAGGGAAAAGAGACTTGAGGAAGTGGCTCAACACATTTATCCTTGATGGGGCAAGGGGGGTTAAGCACATCAATCCACCTGCCACCTCTCTCCTGAAAGCTGTCGCTTCCTTGGCTGGGGCTTATAGCAGCTGGCATCCAGCAACACCTGGGCATAAAATGAGACCTGCTAAATCAGGTCAAAGGCCCACCTAATCCAGCATCCCATTCTCACTGTGGCCAACCAGATGTGCAAGGGAAGCTGACAAGCAGGACCTCAGAGCATCAGCGCTCTTCCTATTTGGAATTCCAGCAATTGGTGTACAGAGGAGAGCAGTCAAGAAACCTGGAAACTGTAGTTGTTTATTTCTACTGTCAAAACTGAAGTTTGTTGCATGTGCTTTGTGTTGTTTAGAGACCCCTATTCCCCTCACAGAGCTACAATTTCCAAAGTCAATCCAGTCAATCCAGTTTCCCAGTGGACTCTGGGAATTGTAGCTGTCTGAGGGTAATAGGGGTCTCTTAACAACTCTCAGCACCCACAACAAACTGGTGCTCCCAGGATTCCCAGCCATGACTGTTTAAAAGTAGCATGATACTGCTTTAAATGTATAGTGCAGATGGGGTCAGAATCAGCTTCCCACTCTTATGAGTAACATGGTTTAGGTGGGAACATGGTTTAGGTATCCCTAAGAAGCTGAAGAATGAACAAAAAGTCAAGGTTGATTTAAAATTATTATTATTATCGTACCTCAAACAAAGCCAAGTTTCTGTCATAATAATCTCCTCCTTTGCCAGGATCAGAATTGTTGAGGAAAGGACTGCTTTCTTTATGATTGCCATGGCCTGTGGAAAGAAAAGAAGATTCCAGATCATTTGGGGAAGAAGACAACCTCATAATTCTAAGAAAAGGAAGAGACATAATTGGCACACTTGCATCGTTTTGTTTTCTTTTTCCACCAGCCTGTGATCTTAAAATTGATGGCTTTCAGAAATTTATTACCCTTGGAGAACTCTTTATTTGTCAGCTGACAAATGTACATGCACACACGCACACACACACACTGCAGAGCATGCTGGGATGCTATCTAGCGCAGACTCTCACTACATGCGGAACGGCAGCCAGGACAGGGGTGAGGGGGGGTGTCATTACCCTATAGAGGGGTGGGCAACCATTTTCCTGTTGAGGGAGGCCACATGCTGGGGGAGAAGGCAGAAACAAAAGTGTTCTGGATTAAGCAATCTGAAATAAAGCCTGCTCACCTTCAATTTCTACCATCAGATTACAATATTCAGTCTTTCACAGGTCTATTAATAAATAATCCCCACTGCATTTGATGGGGTTACTGTCAAGTACAGTCGTACCTTGGTTTTCAAACGGAATCCATTCCGTGAGTCCGTTCAACTTCTGAAAACGTTTGAAAACCAAGGTGCGGCTTCCGATTGGCTGCAGGAGCTTCCTGCACTCAATCGGAAGCCGTGCTGGACGTTTGGGTTCCAAAGAACGTTAGCAAACCAGAACACTCACTTCCGGGTTTGTGGCATATGGGAGCCAAAATGTTCGAGTCGCAAGGCGTTCGACAACCAAGGTATGATTGTATACAGATTATGTTTGTTTTATTTATACAAAAGATCAAAACAGTTATGGCCCTGGAAAGGAAGTGGAAGTAATCCTTTCCTCCTCCCTCAATATGTACAATTGGGATGGGGATGGTGGATATAGCCCCTTCCAGTTTTTTATGAAACTACATGGAAAAAGAAGGAACACACAATTTAGAAAGCCAGGAAAATAGAAGCAGGAAAACAAAGAAGGAACACTTATGGGAAGGAAGAATGGTGCAGATTCAAGAGTCTCAAAGTAAGTTTTGGGGCTGAAAGTTGCCCACCTGTGCCCTACTTCATCTTTGATATGCCTTAAAGGTAAAGGGACCCCTGACCATTAGGTCCAGTCGTGGCTGACTCTGGGATCGCTTTACTGGCCAAGGGAGCCAGCGTACAGCTTCCGGGTCATGTGGCCAGCATGACTAAGCCGCTTCTGACGAACCAGAGCAGCGCACGGAAACACCGTTTACCTTCCCACCGGAGCGGTACCTATTTATCTACTTGCACTTTGACGTGCTTTCAAACTGCTAGGTTGGCAGGAGCAGAAACTGAGCAATGGGAGCTCACCCCATCGCGGGGATTTGAACCGCTGACCTTCTGATCGGCAAGTCCTAGGCTCTGTGGTTTAACCCACAGCACCACCTGCGTCCCTTGATATGCCTTAAGTTTCACCCAAATATCCCCTTTTGGGAAGAATGGTAATGACAAACACTTTCAGGGAAGCTTGCCTGGCATCACTGATCTTCAATTTTAGAAAGCTTTTATAAGCTTTCCCCAAAGCTCAGTTTGAAAAACACAGGTCTGGGTGTGAGACTTTATGCCCAACAGAAAACAGGGCTTAAGAAATTGAGTCCATTGAGGAGCAGGCAGAGGAAAAGCTATCACCCCATGAAATGCCCTACACATAGAAACGAGTACATCTAGCGTTACCCTTTATATGCTAGTTTTCTATGTGCAGAGATTAGTGGTAGCAGGATGAAGGAAAAAGCAGACATGAGAACCCCCAACAATGGAACAGCCAAGAAACAAAGCTTACCAACTCACTGAATGAGCACAGTTCGACCCTTATTGATTGCACAATTATATAAAAATCATGCACAATTTTGATATTTGGACATTACCTCAAGTCTGAGATAGCAAATGTGAAGAGCCTAGAATGTTTTCTGGTGCAAGTATTATACAAATGCTGATAAATTATAGGGGAGCTCTGCAACTTTAAATGTAGATTTCAGTCTTTCAAATCCACTCTTTGTCACTAAAACCTGGACTTCGCTCAATTCGAGTCCCACCAGCTATAAAAACAACAGTAGTAACAGCGATCTGTACACCCAACTAGCCAACTGGCACGGGATCCATTCTGCCTCACAGATAATTATTTTCAGAGTTAAGAATTAAAGCCAAGTATAAAAAAAGAGAGTCAAGTTTCCCATTAGCTTCTACACAGTAGTATCTTTACTTGGTTACTTAGTTATAGAACCTGATACTCTGAATTTGTTTGCTTTACAAACAAAAAACCCCTGCAATCTATTCAGGACTGTTTTAGATAGCTCTCTGCCAGGAGAAATTATGCTTGCCTGCTTCCAAATGAAATACAAGGAGGAAATGGAACCTTCGACTATTAAAGTAGAATAGCAGTATAACTGCTAATAAAGAAATATCTTGCCCTCCTTTTGATTGGATGATTTCTAAACCTGTCAGCATTCCGACTGACTGTGGAAATGGCAGAACAGGAGGCCCCATCCCACATAGTCATCAAGGCAAAATTTCAGACATCCTCACAAAAAGCTGAAGTATTCCAGAGAGGCAGAGTAGGATTCAGGCGTGATTGATCTAATGTGTTTCTTTATTTTGTTTGTTTGTTTTTTGTTTACAAGGTTCACCAGCTACAGCCAGATGCAATAGTGAGACAAGCAAACATATGTACACTAAAAAGTATTGAACACATTGCCTCTGAGCACATGCTCAGCTCAGGAATTGGTGTTCAGTACCAGAACAAAGCTCACAGACAAATCTACTCCTGGTTTCTCCAGCTCGCCAGACATAATTCTGCTTCAGCAGCTTCATTTGGGGGGTGGGGGGTGGAGCATTTTAGTTGTTGCTGTAAAGCAGGGGTCAGCAAGCTTTTTCAGCAGGGGGCCGGTCCACTGTCCCCCAGACCTTGTGGGGAGCCGGACAATATTTTGGAAGGGAAAAAATGAACGAATTCCTCTGCCCCACAAATAATTCAGAGATGCATTTTAAATAAAAGCACACATTCTACTCATGTAAAAACATGCTGATTCCCAGACCATCTGCAGGCCAGACTGAGATTGCGATTGGGCCAGATCTGGCCCCCGGGCCTTGGTTTGCCTACCCATGCTGTAAAGCAATTGGAAGTCAGAGAGCCTTGCCAGAGAACCTACTGAAAATCACAGAGATCTACCAGTAGACTCTGATAAGAACATAAGAAGAGCCCTGCTGGATCAGGCCAGTGGCCCATCTAGTCCAGCATCCTGTTCTCACAGTGGCCGACTAGATGCCTATGGGAAGCCCCCTGAGTAGGACCTGAGAGCAGCAGCGCTCTTCCTGCCCTCCCAGCAAGTGGCATTCAGAGGCATGCTGCCTTCGAGAGGGGAGGTAGAACAGAGCCTTATCCTCTATGAATTTGATTCTCTTTTAAAGCTATCCAAGTTGGCGGCCGTCACTACACATTCTGGAAGTGAATTCCTTAATTTAATTGTGTACTCTGCAAAGTTCTTTATTGTCACGTGAATTCTGGACCATACATCTGCAGCAACCCTCAGTTTCAAGCATTTTAACTGCAAGTTTGCTGATTTATAACTTACCTGAACCATCTAACCAAAAGTTGTTTAATACCCCTGTTCATGAGGAATTTGTTGAAATATTTAACTTTGTACTTGCAGAATTATTCAGAGTTTGGGTAATGTAAGAACAGGAACTATCTGACTGCAGGATATTGCTCCATAAAGATATACAAATTTATTCCAAAAATATATGATTATACAAGCAGTGTTAGATATAATGAACTATGGATATTTTTAAATAATTTTATTCACTAGTCCATTTTGGCGACTACTAGAGGAATGACTGAGCTTGCATTTGCCAATGGGTAGGTCAATGTGGGTGGTGTTTGATGGTTGTCCGTCAGTCTCGGATCATGACTGATACACATGGGGAATATATTATTTCTTATTTCAACTGAGCAGACTTCAAATCATCCTTGCCTCAATCCTGGTGGCATAGCAGCTGGCAGTTGGCCAGAAGGTGCTCATACATGCTGCCTTTGGCACCTGTACATCAGAGGCAAGCTGTAATAGTCGGTCAAAACAGTTCTCTGTATGAGCACCCTGTAGCATGCTGTCATCAGATCTGCTGCCAACCACCAGAGAGTGGCTCCCAAGTGTTGAAATATAAGGCTCTAGCCTTTCCAATGTTCAGTTGTAAATGGTATTCATCATACCTGTTAAGGATTAATAGCGTTAATCATTTTTTGATGTACTTACTCTGACCCACTTGCACAAGGTTTGCAACCTACAGGTTGGGAAATACTGTATTATAGGAAATGCAGCCAGGTTAAAGTGTTTGAGGGCTAGTAGCCTGTGTATGCTTATTTACAAGGTGGCCTTTGATGATATGTGGTTCTCTGTCTAAACATGTGCTTTCTCTTTGCTCTTTTCAAATCATTCCCATAAGTTCCAAATTCCTCCACTGTCAGCTCCAGAGTCAAAAGGTTTAAAGTCAAGTTCACAGCAAGGACATCCTATTTTAATCTCCATCAATATGTTGATTTGGGCATTGCAGACAGCACATTAGATGAATTGTTATATTCTCAGTGGGAGTACATTACTACCCTGCCAGAAACATTCATTAATCAAGATCACCTTCAGTTAAATATCTGACTAATCTGCACATTTCACAATTGCTTCAGCTCATAAAGCTTAAAAGTTAACACATTTCAAGGCCAGCTCCCCCTGTATTTGGATAAATGCTTTGTAACCAATATTTTTTTCAGGCAAACAAAAATCATGACTTTCTTATGTAACGGTTGTTTTTTTTCACTATTCCAGCTGTCAGGTGTTATTTAACTTCTCCAGACACTCAACAGGAAAACCACCTTAAAAGCATCCAGCTAAACTTGCAAATACAGGTGAAACTCAAAAAATTAGAATATTGTGGAAAAGTTCATTTATTTCAGTAATTCAACTTAAAAGGTGAAACTAATATATGAGATAGACTCATGACATGCAAAGCAAGATATATCAAGCCTTTATTTGTTATAATTGTGATGTTTATGGCGTACAGCTGATGAAAACCCCAAATTAACAATCTCAGAAAATTAGAATATTAAATGAAATCAGCAAAACGAGGACTGCAAATAGAGCAATATTGGACCTCTGAGAAGTAGAAGCATGCACATGTACTCAGTACTTGGTTTGGGCCCCTTTTGCATCAATTACTGCCTCAATGTGGCATGGCATGGATGCTGTCAGCCTGTGGCACTGCTGAGGTGTTATGGAAGACCAGGAAGCTTCAATAGCAGCCTTCAGCTCTTCTGCATTGCTTGGTCTCATGTCTCTCATCTTTCTCTTGGCAATGCCCCATAGATTCTCTATGGGGTTCAGGTCAGGCGGGTTTGCTGGCTAATCAAGCACAGTAATCCCATGGGCATTGAACCAGGTTTTGGTACTTTTGGCAGTGTGGGCAGGTGCCAAAGTCCTGCTGGAAAATGAAATCAGCATCCCCATAAAGCTCGTCTGTAGAAGGAAGCATGAAGTGCTCCAAAATCTCTTGGTAGATGGCTGCATTGACCCTGGACTTAATGAAGCCCAGTGGACCAACACCAGCTGATGACATGGCTCCCCAAATCAACACAGACTGTGGAAACTTCACATTGGACTTCAAGCATCTGGCATTGTGTGCCTCCCCATTCTTCCTCCAGACTCTGGGTCCTTGGTTTCCAAATGAGATGCAAAAGCTGCTCTCATCAGAAAAGAGAATGTATGGGGCATTGCCAAGAGAAAGATGAGAGACATGAGACCAAGCTATGCAGAAGAGCTGAAGGCTGCTATTGAAGCTTCCTGGTCTTCCATAACACCTCGGCAGTGCCACAGGCTGACAGCATCCATGCCACGCCACATTGAGGCAGTAATTGATGCAAAAGGGGCCCAAACCAAGTACTGAGTATACGTGCATGCTTCTACTTCTCAGAGGTCCAATATTGCTCTATTTGCAGTCCTCGTTTTGCTGATTTCATTTAATATTCTAATTTTCTGAGATTGTTAATTTGGGGTTTTCATCAGCTGTACGCCATAAACATCACAATTATAACAAATAAAGGCTTGATATATCTTGCTTTGCATGTCATGAGTCTATCTCATATATTAGTTTCACCTTTTAAGTTGAATTACTGAAATAAATGAACTTTTCCACAATATTCTATTTTTTTGAGTTTCACCTGTAAAAGAGAAACAAGACAACTGCGTGTTCACAAGTCGTGAAGTCATTCATCTTCAAGCACCTTCAGCTGTCTTCTATACA
Source organism: Podarcis filfolensis (assembly GCF_964270895.1). Taxonomy (NCBI): domain Eukaryota; kingdom Metazoa; phylum Chordata; class Lepidosauria; order Squamata; family Lacertidae; genus Podarcis; species Podarcis filfolensis. Next base: position 50,148,998 of record NC_139611.1, read on the forward strand.
AGTGTTCTAAGAATATGCAGGGTGAAATGAGCATGAGGAGCGTGTAAGCTTTGTGGAGTGCTGGCAGCTGCCCAGAAAGGATTCCCTTTTTACCATCCCACCTCCAAAGACATTGTCGTCTTTAGCAATTTTCATTTTTAGAACCAATCTCAGGACTAGCCTTTAGCATGCATCACATGATATATTACAAGGCCAGGGGGCACACTGGCAACTAGACCATATTTGGGGAAGGACCATAGCTCAACAGTAAAGTTTGCATGCAGTAGTACACAAGTTCAATCCCCAGCATCTCCAGATTTCACAGAAAAATGTATTGCTTATGGGTTGCAGCCAGCTAAGTTATACTCACAGCAGATCCACTGAAATTAATAGACCTAAGTTAGTCATATCGTTTAATTTTGATGGGTCTTGTCCCGAGCATGACTAACATTAGATACAACCCCGTTTCCACTTGTTTCAGCATTTTAAAAGCTGCCTTTCTGTAAAACTATGAAAGGTGGCAAAATGTAAAGAATGAATTGTACAAAGCATATTTGCAAAGATGTGCTTCATACCTTTGGAGTGGCTGGGATTCCCTATTGAACACACTCCATGGCAAACTCGGATTTGTTGACATAGAATGTGTGAAAAAGTCATTTGTGACTCACTTTCCCATTCCTTCTCATAACAAGGGTTTAAGCCAACCTCAGTCAATGATTCCAGCTGCAACATATGTAAGTTCTCCAAAGCGAGCTGACGTCAAGAGTTTGATCTTCATTAGCAATATTGAATTTTGCTTCAGAATAGACCAATCAATTACTGGAAGCCTGAGGCATTTGTGTCTTAACTTTAGGAAATGCAGTTGCCAACACATGGGCAAATCATTTGCCTTTTGCCTTTTTTAAAAAAGGATTATTAAACACAACAGAATTTCATTTAAGAAATTAAGGGCTACTTCACATGGTTTGTTATTATTACCTAACCAAGCCTAAGACTTGTGACCTCTCTCTCTTGAAAATATTTGAAAAATTTATGCAATAGCCAAAAGTAACTAAAATATTTGACTGGGGCCAAAAAACAATAATTCATATGCCATTAAGTGCATTTTGGTTGCAATCCTACACCTACTTACCTGGAAGCCCCATTAAATGTAACAGAACTAGGTTCTGACTTGACATGTAATGTATAGCTATGACTGAGCTGTTCAAGATGGTTTAAATGCTAGATTTTTTTAAAGTTAAAGGTTTTTCAGGGCACACTGCCCTCATAAGGCATTTTACAACTGGAGTATGAAGATGGGAAATCAGGAACTACCGGCAGATCTCTGAGTGACTTGGAATATATCAAAAAGAATTGGCCTCCCAACTGTTTAACAATGGCAACAAAAATAATGACACCCCCCAAAAATTATACTGCATCAATGAAGTAAGCTTGGGGTGGGGTAGAGAAGAGAGGAAATTTTGTGCAGTAGTAAGACTGTAAGCTCCATTACTTTCTGATGCTCAAAAGAGATTTTGGGACTCAGGAATCTTTCCTTGTAAGTGAATGTCTTTTGCACCATGCTCTAGTTGGTGCATCTAGAGCAGGCATCCCCAAACTCAGCCCTCCAGATGTTTTGAAACTACAACTCCCATCATCCATAGCTAACAGGACCAGTGGTCAGGGATGATGGGAACTGTAGTCCCAAAACATCTGGAGGGCCGAGTTTGGGGATGCCTGCTCTAGAGAAAAGATCTCACAAGCCTTAAGTCTGTCCAGGGCTGGTTTACAAGATTCTTAAAACACACGAAAATGTAATTACAGCACATCGCAACAGCAGCTAAGGATTTTTCCAAGTGAAGGACAATTCAAGCAAACACAAGCTTGAATAAATGTGTCTACAAAACATTCAGACAAGTTCAAAGCTTTAATATTATTATTTTGATAAGCATAATTGATTATTTATATGTCACCCATGTATCTGGGTTGCCCCAGCCACTCTGGGGGACTTCCAACAAATTAAAACATCACACACAGTTTAGGGTGATTGAATGTATTTTAAGATACAGTAGTCCAATAGGCTACCCTTACATTGTATACTGAAGGCACCGAAAACTAGCAGCACACTTATTTTAGAATGTCTGAAGAACTGTGCTCAGCAGATGCAGAAGTTATTTACAACTTCAATTTTAGATCTGGCAGGTATCATACCCATTCCAATTGCCGAATTATAGAATCACAGAATTGTTAAGTTGGAAGGGACCCCAAGCTTCATCTAGTCCAAGTCCCTGCAATGCAGGAATCACAGCTAAAGAATCCCTGACAGATGGCCTTCTAACCTCTGCTTTAAAATCTCCAGTGAAGGAGAGCCCACCAACCTTCGAGGTGCATTGTGTTCAATACACACTCTATAGCTAATTTTATGAAATGAAGCATTTCATGGGAACGAAAAACAAAAGAAATCAATAACTACCCATTTCAAATGTTGCCACCTGAAGGATTCTACAAGAGAAACAACTCTGCTTCAGAAAGAAAGAAAGAAAGAAAGAAAGAAAGAAAGAAAGAAAGAAAGCATAAGCAGACCAACTCACAGAAATATTACAGGTCCCAAATCAAGGAATACCTACCCCTTAGCAAGAACCCTTTGCCTTTCTCTGCAACGGGGCTCACCATTCTCCTTCTCCTTCCAGTCCTTTAGACCACATTTAGCACCAGGTATTTGTGAAGCACCAGGGTGCCAAGAACAAAAGCAAAACAGATTCAGTTGTGTACTTCCCTGGAATGGACACCAACAGTCTCTGACTACCGGCTGCACAGCTGCATGGTATTGATCAGCCAAGCACACTCCTGATCATCAGGCGAAATCAAAACCAATATGACCCTGATGGTGTAACCCCTTCAAGCCTCACTGCCAAATATGAGCTACAGTGGTACCTCGTGTTAAGTACTTAATTCGTTCCAGAGGTCCATTCTTAACCTGAAACTGTTCTTAACCTGAAGCACCACTTTAGCTAATGGGGCCTCCTGCTGCCGCCATAGCATGATTTCTGTTCTCATCCTGAAGTAAAGTTCTTAACCTGAGGTACTATTTCTGGGTTAGCAGAGTCTGTAACCTGAGGTACCACTGTATTAAAGAAGATGACAGAAGATGTTTCAGTGGTCACTGAAATCTAAAGCCTTGTGGCAGTGGTGGCTAGTACCCATTAAGACTAGCAGGGTGGAAGGCAGAGATGCAGTCAGAGTTAACAACAGCTTATTCTATTTTTGCCCCCATCCTCCTCCCTATTGTATTATACAATGGCAGCACCAAGACAAGGGAGGAGGAAGGAAGCTGGCAGGCAGGTGGGGGTTGGTCGAGAGCAAACTGAGGTTGGTGGGGTAGTGGTAGCTTGCCCTAATAGACCAGCACCTACTGCCTTGTAGTATGCGGAAACAGCACACCTACAGTGCAAATAAATCCCTTTCTGAATGGTGATAGCTCCCAGATAAAGATAAAATTACATTTTACAGATAACAGAAAGATGCAATTGCACACAAGCCAAGAGGGTTATGCTTTCCAAAGCAAGACAACAGATTCCCACCCCCCAAAGCTTACAAACCAAAAAATGATAATGGCGGAGAATAGAGGGTTGGGGAAAGATACAGGACAACCTTGTGATTTGGTAAAGGATGTTCACAAGTGCCCAGAGCACACCCTCTGCATGCATTAGGGCTCAGCTTCAGTCTTTGGTATCTCCAGCTGAACTTATATCAAGTAGCAGAGCTAGGTAAAGAAGAATCCTTCTGCCTGAGCCTTTGGAAAGCCACTGTGTATTATAGTAGATGCTACTGGAAAGGCAGGACTCAATACAACACCACTTCAGAGGGTCTTCAGGAGTAGCTGGAGATCTCTAAGAAAACAAATCCCAGTTTCCTAGACTTCCTTGGAGAAGCCACAAATAGTAAGACAGCTACAAAACAAGTCAAAATTGCCAATATAGGCATGTCCTTAGGTTTAAACCATTGGCTAGTCATTAGGGGTAGGGAACCTGTGGTCCTCCAGATCTGAGTTCTCCAATCTTGGACTCCAACCCCCATCATCCCCAGCCATCATGGCCAGCTGTCAGGAATTATGAAAGCGGCAGCCCAACAGCATCTGCAGGGGAAAGGTATTTCCTTTCTTTCTTTTTGGGTGGCTAATCCTCTGCTGGGCATTTTGCCAAACCATCACCTAGGAGAGACGGCTCCTTCTGGTCAGTCAAGCAAGAAGAATGCTGAAGAGTTGAGCAATAATTTGGGGGGTGGGGAAGAGGACACATACATACACTCATCAACTGGGCTGATGTTTTATGGCAAAACCTGTTGATGATGAACAGGTGTTGATGAAACACAATTCCCGTCTTCCTTGACCACTGGCTAGGCTGGCTTGCGGTGGAGTCTAGCAACATCTGAGTCTAAGAGCCCTGCTAGATCAGGTCAAAGGCCCATCTAGTCCAGCATACTGTTCCCACAGTTGCCAACAAGATGCCCATAGGAAGCCCACAAGCAGGACCTTCGCACAACAGCACTCCCCACACTTGTGATTTCCAGCAACTGGCATTCAGAGAAATTCTGCCTCGTAACAGTAAAGACCTTCATGGCTAGCATCAACTGATGGCCTTATGTTCCATCAATTCATCTAATCCTCTTTTAAAGTCATCCAAGTTGATGGATGACTATGGGCTGTGAAGACCTACTTCCTTTTGTCTATACTGAATCTTCCAGCATTCAGCTTCCTTGGATGTTCATGGGTTCTAGCATTATGAGGGAGAAAATCTTCTTTCTCCACAGCTGGCAGAATCTTATATACCTCCTTAATGTCCCTTATTATTTGCTGGGCCACAGCATACCCACTCCTGAGTTTAAAGGTGTACACATTTTAGGGAGCCTAAGCCAATGAATGGCATCCAAACCAAAGTCATGCAAATAAGCCCGCAAGTACCAGCCATTACCAGACTGCCTGCCCATCCATGCCAACACTGCAGAGTGCAATGCAAGGTGTCAACTCGGCTTGCTTGGCTGCTATCCATGCTATGACCATGAAGGTTTTACATGACACCCTCCCATCTGGCATCTTCCTAAAGTAATAACAATCATAACAGCTTTTGTACATCTAGGCTGGTTGCCAGAAAGCGATTTAAGTTTGCCACAGCAAAGGCAGATTTAGGAGAGTGCACTGGGCACGGAGCCTTTGGGACGCCACAACTATGATGTTGAATGAAAGGTGAGGCACGGGAGGGTGAATTTTGGCATCGCTGAAATTTGAGGCGCCAAGGTCTGCCGCTGGCCGTAGACCATCAGACAAGTGAATTCCATCAGACATGATGCTGCTATCAAAAGCTACCAGAATGTGGAAGAATACAAAAGGGATTCAATCACAGACTTGCCAGCTCTTGCAATTTAAGACTTCAAGGATGATCTCATTTTCACTCAAGTAAACCAGGTTAGCAAAGGCTAACTTGAATGACTTGAATGCACAAACCAGCCATCACAGTTCCAACACCACAGACATAATTTTTGCATCAGTACCGTATCAATACACAATACTTTTTGATGAAGACAGTTCACACATTCAATGCCCGTGGCAAAGAAATAAAGTGATAGACAAGCATGTTGGAGCTGGTTCTGCAATGTTGCATCATGCAACACAAATGTGCCTTTGCAGGGGGCGGGCGGACAGGCACTGCATGCCTGCTGTGAGCCCCACCTATAGGAGAAGCATGGACCACTCTAGCCAAAACATCGCTCAATCTCCTCCTTAGTTTCCCCAAGAAGCAACAGGGGTTTTGCAAATGTTGGATAGGGCAACTGCAATTAACATGCTGGAGCCTCTCTCTCTAACACAACACATTCTTGGGCTCCTATTTCAGCAATTTAAACTATGCAACAGCAAGCCTCAACAAGTTAGCCCTCTTGGAGAATTAACACAGCTCAGCAAAACAAACTCCTTGTTTTCGAAATGTGAATATGAGGTGAGGCTTTGATCACACAAAACTTGCATCCAGATGTATAGACAGACAGACAGACACACGACACTTCACTTCACACAGGCCTTGTTTCCTGCAGAGAGCTAAATCCTCTGCCTTGTGAGAAGTACAGCGTGCGCATTCATTTTTGTCATGAAAACACTTACATTGGGCGGTTTCCATGTGCATGAAACACAATGGCCTTAGGCCACTGTGAGAAACTAATCCTCATTGTAGTTTTCTCCTTCAGCAGCTATGCCTCTTGGACAGAAATTTCTACAAAGGTCTCACTAGTTTATATGGCTAGCAATGGGGGAGCTGATGATGACTGAGGCATGGAAATTCATAGTGTACTGAATGGGGCAGATTGCATGGGCCTCTCTAACCAGAAGGTGGTCCAAACTGATAAATCAAGGGAAGGACCTGAAATATCACTGCAGGTGGCCACATCCCTCAAATCCCCCATGACTACTGAGAACTCCAGGATTGACTCCTGAACCAGCCTACTTGCGGAGACAAAAGGAGACACATAAAACCTATGCATGAAGGGCGTTTGAAAACTGCAGAAGTAACTGCAGAAGTAACTGCAGAAGTTTGAAAAATCCCTACATCAGTACCTCAGACACCTTTGCTCATGTGTATGGAATTAGGTAATTGTAAGACTCTGGACTAAACGGTTGGGGTGTTTTAAAAGCAGATTTTCCAACTACACAAATTCCCCATAAGACATCCCACACTAAAAAAAGGAAAGAAAATTATATGACATAATTAGGCTAGCAGGCTAGAGGTCCTCAATCCCAATCAAATCCTTTAAATACAACAACAACCTACAAAGCATGCTGCATGCAAAGAATAAGAACACACCCAACAGAAACCAGAACATTTCATCATCTAGCCCAGTGGTCTTAAACTGCTCTAGACTTGAGACTCACCTCTGATTCCCAATCTGCAAAATGGGACCCAACTGTACTTTTTCACTCCTGATTTATAAACAGTGCTAGCAATGCATTACTATTCATTCTAAAATGGCAACTCACAAAGCACTATTCTTAGCTTTGCTTTAGCATTAGTACTAAATGAAAGCCAGTGATGCTGACATTTGATCTTAGCTGAAAGGCCAAGAAGCGACTGACAAACTCACAATTTCAGTCTGACACCTGGGCATGTTTCTCCTAGATGATGATGATGATGATGATGATGATTATTAGGGTTACCATGGTTGGTACCAAATAGCAGGAAGCAGATGACAGCATCAGTTGCCAATTCTGGGTATCATTTACTAACCAAAATCCTATACTTTAGTGATGTTAGTTACTGAAAGTGTACTTGCGTCACATTAGAGCTCAATGAATTATTTCTGGAACTCATATCTTAATTCTAGAGACTCTGTACAGCATATAGTGACTGTATCCACTATATACCCTCATAATTTTGGGTGGAAATAGGAACCAAAACTTGTAATTTACTGTTTTGCACATTGCATAACAACTCCTTTGCTATAAGCAATTTTTATTGTTTGACCTTTATAAAATAATAATAATAAAAAATTGTGCAACAGTTGGAACTATGTCAATGGAATTTTCTTACTAACCTCTCAATCAGTTTCAGCATTTTTTAAATGCCTCCAATATCTTAACAGTCAAAAATTGTAAAATTTCTTCCTGCCATTGAGGTTTTTCATTAAAGCAACTGAACAAATCTATAAAATGCCAATCTTAAAAAGCCACATTTATGAGTTGTCAAATAAAAAAAGCCTATGCCGGTGATTTATTTCTCAAAAACTTCAGATCTTCATGCTGAATCACGTGATCACTTTTACGTGTAACAACAGTTTTGTGTTCGGAACCCATTTCTTTGCTGAGAACTTCTATCCAGAGTACTAGCTTTAATTTTCTATTTCCGCATGTTTTCCTAGAACAGAATTAAGGATTTCACTCATGTTTGGTCCAGTCATACTGAGCTGGATTACAACATGGTGGTGGCAGCTTTGTTGCAACCCACCTGGTGTGGCCTCAGGACCCACCTGTGGGTCCGAACTGACAGGTAGGAGACTATGACTAGCCCATGCCAACATATAAACAGAACAAACACCCTGAACAGGAACATAGAAAGCTGCCTAATACAGAGGCAGGCCGCCTCCACTGACCGGCAGCAGCTCTCCAGGGTCCCAGACAGGGGTTTTCCCAGGGACTGAACCAGGGGCTTTCTGTACACAGAGCTGGTGCTCTACCACTGAGCCCCAAGTCTTTCCCCTTGTAAGACTTCGCAAAAAAACCCAGAATGCTTGGTTTACCACGCTGCAAATAAATCTATCCTGATAAGGTAGAGAACATTATCAACAAGTAAAAACACTTAAGATTTTTTATTCCAAGCACAGAAGTCCCACCAACATACACAAAACTTGGAAACCACTTACCAGTACCAGCTCTTATGCTGCTGTTGTGCTGAGTGTCGCCCATTCTGTGACATTTGCTTATAAAAGGAAATAATGAGTGCAAAGGGGTTGTATGTTTTTTTGGTAGACTTCTTTGCTGGCCAAGAGATCAGGAAACAGCCTTAATCTCCACTTAGCAGGGGGCTTCACTGCTGCAAACAAGCCAGGTTTAAGCTGTTCATTAAAGGGTAATCAGGTAGCTCCCCCCCCCTTTTTTTTGCAGCAGAGGGTAGAAGAGTGGCCACTGCTACTGAGAGGCAAGGGTACCAACCAAGCGGTGAACCAGGAGGCCCAGAGTTCACATTTCACTTTGCCAGTGAACACACTAGATGGCTCTTTAGGACCACATTTCCCAACAAAAGTGGTTTCACTGAGCACCCTCCAGACATAGGAAAAACAAAACAGAAAAGCATCCATCGGAGATGGCAAAGCCAGAGTGGCTGGGGAAACCAGCCAGATGGGCAGGGTATAAATAAATAAATACATAAATAAATACTAATACTAATACTAATACTAATACTAATAATAATAATAATGCGAGGAACTCTTCTTTCTATTTTCCTTCTCAGAATCTACCCGCTCCCCAAGAGTACAGTTCCTATTTATTTTCCATAGCTGGTGGGAAAAGCTGCAGGGATGTATATAAGGACATAAGAGCTTTCTGGACCAGGCCAATGACCCATCTAGTCCAGCATCCTGTTCTCAGTGGCCAAACAAATGCCTGTGGGAAATCCACAAGCAGAATCTGAACACAAAAGCACGACCTTTTCCCGTGGCTTCCTGCAACTGTTATTCAAAAGCATTGATGCCTCCAACTGTAGAGGCAGAGCATGGCCATCATGGCTAGCAGTCATCAATAGCCTCCTCCATGAATTGGTCTAATCCTCTTTTAAAGCCATCTAGGTTGGTGACCATCACTGTCTCCTGTGGCAGGAAGTTCCAAAGTTTAGCTATGCACTTTCTAAGAAATGCTTTGGTTTTATCTTCCAACATTCAGCTTCACTGGGTGTCCATGAGTTCTAACTGTTAGGCGAGAAAGAAAAGATGTTCTCTATCCACATAATTTTATAAACTTCTATGAGGTCACCTCTTATGCTGCAATGTTTCTTCCTAGGGGAGTCACTTCCATTCCCTTCATCATTTTGGTTGCCTTTTTCTGAACCTTTTTCAACTTTACAATATCCTTTTTGAGGTGAGGCAATCAGAGCAGTACACAGTAAAATGGTCAAGGAACAGCTGTAGCTCAATGGCAGAGCACCTTCTTTGCACACAGGAAGTCCCAGGTTCAACCCACAGCTTCTCCAGATGGTGCTAGAATGTCCCCTGCCTGAAACCCTGGAGAGCAGCTGCCAGTCAGTGTAAACAATACTGAGTTATATGAACCAATGGTCAGACTTAGCACAAGGCAACTGCATTAGCAGGCAATCTTCCAGCTGCAAATTACAACATCCTGGAAGGCTGTTTATAATACTGTTTGCTCATCACACAAGTCCTTTCTCCAAGTCTTCCAATACACTTGAAAAGTCCAGATATAATTACATGACTGCTCATTTACCTGACTGAGTTGGAAGACATTAGAAAATTAAGATGACACCTCCCCTTGGATGTGACAGGCAGGATCTTCAAAACTTTGCCACCGCCTCCTCCCCCAGAACAAACGTAATAGGCTAGTTTCTAGAGTCCTATTTTCCAGATCTTCCTTGCCTCAGAGAATTAGGTGGGGGGTGGGGGATCAGCTTTGCCTCAGGCCTCACAAGGCTGTTGAAAGGGTTACGGAAATGAACATGAAGCACTTTGAAGATTAGAAAGTGCTTTATAAATGCAAAGTAATAGTATTATAATCTTTACTAATAACTAGGGCTGCATAGAGATGTGGAGGCTAGGGGAGGAGTGGCAGGAGGAATAGGCAATTCCTCCTGCCACCCCCCCCCAGCCTTTGCAGCTCTAGCAATGACTGGTCAATTAATTTGTTAGTTCAAATGAGAAAAAAACATTTTGACCTAGCTAAGAAAATGTCCCAAATTAATTGATCAATATATATTTTTAACTTAATTATTTTTAATGCAAAAGAAACATTTATTATTATTATTACTTTAGAATGAGATTTTCTGTCCAATCACCAGGCATCTCCAGGTAGAGCAGAGAAAGACTTCTTCCCAAAACCTTGGAGAACTGCTGCCACAAAGCTAGTGAAGATGCCAGAAAGCTATATAGCCCAATGGGCTGACTCGGTATTAGGCAGATTTCTACGTTCCTAATAATCTAATGCAACTTGGAATCAGTAGCAGCCCAAGAATCATCCATTAGCAACATCCATTAGCCACAGCCTGCCCACACACATCTGTCTGTAGATGGCAGAAGAGCTAGGTCAGAAGATGAGGGAACTTCCTCATCAGTTTGCACCCTTCAAGCTGTCAATGAAATCCAGCCCCACCATATGCCTCTTTCCCTTTGATCTGCCTACCCCAGGGTCCAGAGCAAGAGTATTTCCAGATGAGACAGCCATTTACAGTTTTCTTAGCAACTTTCAATCTCTACTGCTAGGCTCTGTGCAGGCAGGCCACAAGGAGGTCAGAGGCTGGGCCAGCAGGCATCGCCCCAGCCTACCAGACATTGATCTGTATATAACATGAACCTATGTGCAGAGAAGGGTTGGAGAACACTTTTCTGCCCAAGGGAAGGCTGCCTTGTGGGCAGCCTTCTGGGGGGCACGTACCAGTGGTGAAATGGGGCAGAACAAATATAATATGCTAGTTTCTACACAAACGTACACACCCTTCTCCAACCAGGCAAGCAAAAGGCATTATCCGCCTCAAGTTAGCCACCGCAGTATAACCAACCTCCAGATGAGTTTCCCAAAGCTCTGACGCATTTCAGCTCTGTGTATTTAAATCCTCTACTTCCAAAACAAGTGTGACCAAGCAAGTTACACACACCATGTTTAAGGAGTTAAAAATGGTTCCTCACATGATTCCTAACCCATAGTTCATAAGATTTTTTTTTTTTAAATTGAAAGATATTGATGTAAGAAGAACCCATTTGATTGCTGGACTGGAAAGGCCAGCCTCCAGTGCCTTGGAGGGTTTACATCTGATTGCATTAATGCTGCCATGTCTGCAAACTAAAAGAATTTATGCACCTGGCAATCAGACAGTAAAGTCAACAGCGGCACACTCCCAAACTAGGTCAGTGACAGCCTGCCTTATTAGCGGTTTCAGATCAACAAACAAAAGTTACTGGAAGATACACAACTTTCTGCAGGACACCAAATGCAGCTTTGTCACACTTGAGTTGGCAAAATACAAAAATGACACTGGTTCTCTTTGTAGAGGAGAACTATAATGCAACCTTATGCATGTTTACTTACCCTAGCTGTGCAGCAGTCAGCCCAGAACACAGGAAACTGTCTTATATCAAGTTAAACCATTGGTCAATCTATCTCAGTTTTGTCTGCACAGATTGACATTGGTTTTAGACAGGAGTCTCTCCCCAGTTCTACTTGGAGATGTCAGTGACTGAACCTGGAACTTCTGACTGCAAAACGGATGCTCTAGCACTAAGCTGTGGCCCTTCCCCATCACCCTCCCCAAACTGAAAGCTAGGGTGGAGAGGAGATTGTTCCTGATCTCTCATGGAGGTACAGTGGTACCTCGGGTTACATACGCTTCAGGTTACATACACTTCAGGTTACAGACTCCGCTAACCCAGAAATATTACCTCAGGTTAAGAACTTTACTTCAGGATGAGAACAGAAATCGTGCTCCAGCGGCGGAGCGGCGGCAGGAGGCCCCATTAGCTAAAGTGGTGTTTCAGGTTAGGAACAGTTTCAGGTTAAGAACAGACCTCCAGAATGAATTAAGTTCTTAACCCGAGGTACCACTGTATAACAAAAAAGCCAGTGACAACAGGAGTAACCAAAGTTCTGGCAACCACAAGTTTAACTTGGTTACCAAAACCAGCCAAAAAATGGCAGCTCCCTATACACAGGTAAGTGTGCATAAGGACTGTATTGCTTCAGACTCCAAAGGGGCGGGAGATATCATAGCTAGCAACCCAGCTCAGGAGGAAAATAATTTTTAAAAAATTAAAGAAACACAAGGCACATTGGTGCAAACCAGGGAAATAAATTGCTCCGGGGGCGGGGGGGGGGGGGAGAAGAAAAGTTAAATGTTGACGCATGCAGAGAAGTTGGGTCTTTGAAGGTGTAGCAAGCTGAGACAAAGCCTCATCTGTCTTCAGAGGCTTCCATGCAGCAACAGGGAGAAAGCTTTTGAAATTAATCTTATTAAAGCAGCACATCCAAGTCACCCGGAGATTTAGTATCTCATATGATCTCCTGAATTTCTGCCAACAAATAATAATAATAATAATAATAGTAATAATAATAATAATAATAATAATAATAATAATAATAATGATGATGAACAAACTTTTATTCTCACTACACCACCTGTGTGCAGTGAAATTAAATGAGCCCCCCCCCATACACTCAGGCTTGTCAGAAGTCAATTACACCACTATTTTTTCCCATTCAGCAGCCCAACAGCCCATGGATAAAAACCTGTTCTTTAACCTGTTGGTGCGGCTGACTATACTTCTGTATCTCCTGCCCGTAGGTAGGAGATTAAAGAAGTGCTGGCCAGGGTGTGAGTCGTCCCTAAGAATTTTCCTCACTCTCCTGAGGCAGCGGACTCCCACGATGTCATCTAGTGAACTCTGAGGACAGCCCATGATGTCATGTGCTGTATTCGCCACCCTCTGTAGGGACTTCCTGTCCGTGGCTGTCACACCAGCGTACCACACTGTTATACAGTATGAAAGGACACTTTCTATTGTGGCCTGGTAGAAGGAGATCATTAATTTTTGTTTGGCATTGTTCTTTTGCAAGACCCTGAGGAAATGGAGTCTCTGTTGGGCCTTCCTAACCACCTAACCAACCAACAGCAGCTGATTCACACTCCACAACTGCCACATAACTCTTTGGAACCCTCTAGGCTCAGCCATAGCACCCTCAAACCTGATTGGCTCAGAGAGAAATAGGAAGCTGCCTTACACCAGAGCAGATGATTTGTGCATCTAGTGCAGTGTTCTTTAATCTGATTGGCAGCTGCTTTCCAGCTCATCTGGCACAAAAGGGTCTTCCTGACCACCTAAGACCCCTTTAACTGAAGATTCCAGGAGCAAACCATATGAACTTGCAATTGTTTTATTATTGTCTTAGTATTGTATTATTATTTCATTGCAACTTGCCCTGAGACCTTATTATAGTGAAAGGTGGGTAAGAGTCAGTAAGTATCATTGGTTAGGGGGTGTTGAACTAGGCCTGGGAGACAGGGGTTCAAATCCCCAGTGACCTTGGGCCAGTTGCCATCTCGCAGCCTAACCTTCCTTACAGGGTTGTTGTTGTGAGGATAAAATGGGGGAGGAAGAGAACTCTTGGAGGAGCTTCTTGGAGGAAAGGTAGGGAATAAATGCAATAAATAAATAAATAAACAAATTCCTATAGAGAAAATTTCTTCTTCTTCTTCTTCTTCTTCTTCTTCTTCTTCTTCTTCTTCTTCTTCTTCTTCTTCTTCGCTTCCCCTCCCACCCAAACTCACCTATTACCCTCTCATCTGGTATTGTTTATAATTTTATCACATTTCTGCATTCCAAAATATCTTCAAAGACCTCAGGTTAACAAATATGAAATTCTTCCCATTTTATCACCACAACAAGCCTTTGAGGTAGAATAAAGGAAGAAGGCAGTGGCTGGCCCAAGGTTTTCCAGTAAACTCCTTCAGGAGGAAGGACAGGATATAAATGAACAAATGAATAAACAAACTTTGCGACTAATGCAGGGACTGAAAATGAAGTGTGTCCCCCCACACACACTTTTAGTTTGCCGCTGAATCTACTACTGGAAAACATCCATGGATGTGCCTGATATACATTTAGGCCTGTTTGCCTTCTCAGTTGTCAAAAATATTGTTCACAGCATCAGGAACTTATGTGCACCCAACTACTGCTGTACATATGTGACAACAATGACATGGCACATACGTACATGCAAACATTTCAGCGACACTGGGTCACTCTAGTTGCAGGGGACACTATAGCCAAGCTTACCTACACTCCTGTTGCCCCATGGCCTCTGGAGCAATGGGCTGATTTATTACATTTCTATCCCACATTTACTCCAAGGAGCTGAAGGTGGCCAAACATGGTTCCTTCCCTCACAACAACTCTGTGAAGTAGGTTAGACTGAGAGGCAGTGACTGACCCAGGGCCACCCAGTAAGCTTCATGGCTGAGTAGGGATTTGAACCCTGGTATCCCAGGTCCTACTCTGAAGAAAAAATGAAAATCTGGGGTTGTACCCAATGTTAGTTCTACTCAGAGTAGGACCCATTGAAACTAATGAAATCAATGGGTCTACTTTAAATGGAACTTATCTGGATACAGTCCTTGGTACAGGACACTAGAAGCTCCAACAGCAACCTAGGTCTTGGCTTGCTTTTGGAATTCTGCAACAAGAATATTCTGCAACTGAAATAAATTATGAAATAATAATCCATTTTGCATAAACAATGGTGAAAGGCAAAGAGTCCTACAAGGCATGAATGGGATGTGATTGCCTGGTGTGGCCATCACTGGCAAATATGCCAATGCAATGCATTGAGTGTTTGCAGATCTGCCAAACCTCCATATCTGACCTGCTGAACACCATGACAAGATCACGCCCCAAGTTATTTACACAGTGGTTTTATATCTCATTCCTGCTCTCTGTCTAATCTAGGTATTTTAAAGCCCTCTACCTCTGCAGGACTAAGTGCATGAATGACCACAAGAGGAAAAGCAAACAGCAGCCAGAGATTAGAGAGTTTAAACTTTAAAGAACAGAGAATCACAAGTTTATGTCAACAAAAGAGAAAGCACTTGGTTAAACAGTTATATTATCTACAACACACACCCCAGCATTTAAGTCAATGGGATAGTTTCAGAGTTCCATTCAGGGAACAAGGGGCCCTTGACTCCCACTTCTCTGCTCCAAAGGACTGGGTGAACCCTTCAAATCAGCATCCAGTGGTGGCACAGAAGGAATAACTGAAAATGCTCTGTGTCCTTCCATTTCTGTTTGCTGAAGGGCTCCATCAGATCCACTCTTTAGCACCAGAGTCCCCAATTTCTTAAAATGCAAAATCCATATTATTATTCAAACAAATGAATAACAGGACTCCATAAGGATGTTGTAGACTCTCCTTCACTAGAGGTTTTTAAGCAGAAGTTAGATGGCCATCTGTTATGGATGCCATAACAGGGGGTTGGACAAGATGACCCTTGGGTTTCCCTTCCAACTCTACAATTCTTTGATTCTATGAACACCTGAATGGCTTTTTTCACCCCAGTGTTTAAGGCAAATGTACCAGGTGAAGGCAGGAAGTGAACTGCCCCACAGCAGCAACCAGACTTGGCAGAGGAGGGTGAAACCTACATAGGACTACTGCTGAAGATCCAATTCCCCATAGGTCGTTCATGATCTCACAACACTATTATAGGTTGCAGGGGCTGAAGAGTGGAACAGTTTATTATGCAAAAACAACTTTGACCGAGACCAAAGAACATAGGAATCAACCACATGCTGGATCAGATCATTGGTCCATCTAGCTCAGTACCATTTACACTGATGGGGAACGGCTCTGCTGGAAACCGCCAGAGGAGGAGAATGCTCTTGCGCTCAGATCCTGAATGCATGCATCCCACGGGCATCTGGTTGGCCCCTGTGAGAGCAGGATGCTGGACTAGATGGACCACTGGCCTGACCCAGCAGACTTTTTTATGTTCTTCTTTTTTATGTTCTTCCCCCATGAGATGCTGGGGATTCAACCTGAAGCCTGCTGCAGTCAAAACAGATGCTCCACCACTGCGTCACAGCCCTTTCATTGGAGATCCATTGCTAAACAGCAGAAAAGTCATTGGCCAGATGAAGCAAATACCCTTAAGTTGTGTAAGTCAAATGTTCATATAAATCTGAACAGGAACTTGCAGCATCACAGGCTGAAATCTTGAGCACAGGAAAAATAAAAACAAAAATAACTAAACATATTTTTAGAATTGCCAACCCTTCTGCAGCCTCAGAATTTCACACACGTACTTTTAAAACATGATCTGCCGTTGTTTTTTTAAAAATCCTGGACAGCCTGACTTTTAAAAACAAGCTGAAGAAGTTCCCTGATGTTTCCTCCACCCATTAAAATAGCCGCTCACTAGGCCTGCGCAGTGAGCAGCCTTCGACTAAATGCTTCCACCTTTGCAGTTTACCAAGTAATTGTTGAAAAGGCTACCACCGCCCAAGCTTCAGCAAATGGGCACACTTATGTTCTGCTGATCTGCATCCAAACCAAATGTCTGACGGCACCAAGCTAAATAAGAAACCAGCTGAGTTGAGCTAAGACTGCCAGAAGACCAGCGGCAGAGAGTCCTGCATAAATTGAACCTTAAGGACAACCTTTAGATATAACCCCAAACATTTCTTTAAAAATAAATTATTGCACTTATTCTTCCAAGGAGCTTAAGACTGTAGGAAGGACCACAGTTCAGAAGGTTGCAGGTTCAATCCCCAGCATCTCCAGGCAGAGCTGGGAGAAGCTCCTGTCTGAAACTCTGGGGCGCCACTGCCAATCAGTGTAGACAATATGGAGCTAGATGGACCAATGGTCTCATTCAGTGTAAGGCAGCTTCCTATCTTCCTAAGGCAGCGTGCATAGTTCTCCTTATAGCTCCACCTTGACTGACTGACTGACTGATTGGTTGGTTACTTAGGTACTCAACAATAGTCCTGCTCAGAATAGACCCAGAAAAGCCAATGGAAACAACTAACTTGGGTTGATTAATTTTACTGGGTCTACTACTCTGAGTAGGACTTAGCTGACCACAACCCTGAGTTTAGTTTACTGAACTGATAAATTGGTTCCCACAATATAATAATGTCCTAAAACAATTTGCAATAGTATTAGACTTGGATATTACTTTATACTAAAAAGTCTCAAACAGATTTACAATATATGTTATGCAATAAAACCTAAGTAAAAATTTTTTGTTGAGGTAGGTTAGGCTGTGAGTGTTTTGCAGACCAATGCTCACACAACAAACTTCATGGCCATGTGGGAAAATCTGAACCCAAATCCCTATCTCAACATTCTAACCCCCTGTGCCACTGCAATACCCAGTACAAAAGGCTACCCAGATCAAGGGTTACAAGATTAAGTTCTTACCCTCATTCTGCCCATTAGACATCGCTGCTCTAAACACAGGTCACTCCACTGCATGGCCCCACGTGCACTAACTGGACTCATTTTGCACCTGGTTCTGATTGGTGGCTCCTGGTGTCCTAGTAAAAGACTACAACATAGTCTGCAAGCCTGATTTACAGCATCAGATGCAGCTGAGCAGCCTAGAGGACTGAGCAATAAGCTCTCTCACACCTGACTTTAGGTGAATATCATTAGCCAATTAAATCAATCAAAGCAGCTCCACTCCTGAACCCTACTCTGAACCATGATTGGTTTGGTTGCAGAAGATCCACCTCATGACGACTCCCTGGAGCTGCATTACATTTAAATCAATGCATACCGAAAATCACCATTTTAAACAGGTGTCTGAAACAAGAAAGTATTTTCTTCTGACTCCCAATGATTAAGATAGTAACTCTGGTCATATAAAACCAACCTTCACCACCCTTGCAGTCCTCTGAATGCTTTGGACTACAACTCTCATCAGCTCTAGCCAGCATGGCCAATGGACTCGGAGGACATCAGGGTGGAGAAGACAGCTGTAACCATTTCACTGCATTTCCCTGTAATAAGACAGTGGCACCCTATTAGGGGAGAGTTCTTGAGATCATTTCCTAAGGCATCTGAAAAAAAGGGCTGAGGCCTTATGACTAACGTGGCTTTTCCACTCCAACATCAACAGGCTCCCTATTCATGAAAATGTGAATTGAAGTGGCAGGATGGGTGAAAGCACTTTGAGCCTCTTGGCTATTTCCATGGAGAAGGAAGAATCAGAAGAATGGGGGAGTGGGGAGGAACTTTAGAAGTAAACCCCCTCTGGTATACACAGGGCCTCTTTAGATTTAGGAGTCTCCAAAATAGTTAGCAGTTCCCTTGGCTTTTTTTTTTTTAACCTGGGAAGCATTTCCACTAAACATAAGTCCCACTGAGCGTTCAAAGAGGCTGACTCTCTGGTGTTTTTAGGATTGAAGCTTTCGTTTCTCGTATTTGTACACATCCCAGTTGTTCTTTATTTTAAGGAGTGAAACTTTGTGAAACATTACAGATTAATGGAACTGTATAGTAAAGAAGAGCAGACAGAAAGGAACTGCATAGCCCATCAGATCAGGGCTTCATTTCAAGAAAGAGAGACTCCAGATTCTGTTTGGTCTGGAAATAAGGCCACACCTGCCCTATGCATTTAGAGCAGCATCATAGCACTATAAATAGTCATGGCTTTCCCCATAGAATCCAGGGAACTGTAGTTTGTTAAGGATGCTGAGAATTGTTAGGAGACTCCTGTTCCCCCCATAAAGCTACAATCCCTTCATAGAGTTCCCTAGGAAGAGTGACTGGTTGTTAAACTACACTGGAAATGAGAAACCAGGGTTCAAACCCCTGGTTGTCTAGAAAGCTGCCAAGTGGCCTGGCCTCCCCTACAGGGTGTCACTATGCCTACCTCATTGTTGCAAGAGAACACCACTCTGGGCATCCTGGATAGGGCAGAGGGAAAGAACAGGATACAGAGATAATAGGCACATTTTATTTACTTCAATATTTATAAGACCAGGTCCACCCAAAGCATGATTTTATATGGCCGGGTGGAGTCCAACAACATCTGGAGGGCCAAACCTGCTTTGACACAGGTGTGTGGAAGCGGGAGGTCACTTGTCACACAAGGCTCAGCGTTAAGATGAGTGAGCTAAAACTCCTCCTCTCTTGGAAGGTACAAATATTTAGTTGGCTTTCCAAACCTAGCCTTCTGCCAAGCATATGTCTACCAGCAGATATCTATTAACCACAGCAGATAAGAGCATTACAAAAAGCCCTGTCGCATCAGGTCTAAAGTCCATCTAGTGCAGCATCCTGGAGCTACAGGGAACCAGCCTGTTCCTGCATATGCAGAACAGATATTCAAAGACGCTATCATGCCTTCCTCTAGACCAGTGTTTCCCAAACTTGGGTCTCCAGCTGTTTTTGGTCT
This sequence comes from Podarcis filfolensis, assembly GCF_964270895.1. NCBI lineage: Eukaryota > Metazoa > Chordata > Lepidosauria > Squamata > Lacertidae > Podarcis > Podarcis filfolensis. The sequence goes on from NC_139611.1 coordinate 50,168,608, forward strand.
ACAACTCCCATCATCCCTAGCTAGCAAGACCAGTGGTCAGGGATGATGGGAACTGCAGTTCAAAAGCAGCTGAAGACCCAAGTTTGGGAAAGCCTGCTCTAGACCTTCTCTGAGCTAGGCTGAACATACCCAGCTTTTCCAATCCTTCCTCATAGGACCTGCTTTCCAAGCCACTTGTCATCCTTATTGCCCCTCTCTGAACATGCTCCTTTGTCATTTGTCTTCTGTTGTTTCTACAATGCCCTGAGATTGTAGGATGAAGAGTGGTCTAAAAGTCTAATAATAAAAATAATAGCCTTCTTAACTTGATCATAAACAACCTAGCATGAAGGGTGAGCAGAGAGGGAGGTCAAGTTTGCCGATGATGCCCAATTGTCCAGGGTGGTCAAAAGAAAAAGGGTCTGTATGGCACAGATTGAAGACAGGAGTGCCTGGTGTGCTATTTGTCCATGGGGTCACAAATAGTCGGACATAACTAAACGACTAAACAACAGCCATGGCACAGATTAGACCTGGGAGTTAGCTACAAGGCAAAGGCATCTCATTGCCATTCTGCACACACTCACGAGACACACATTTTCTCCTCCCCAGGGATCAGGAACGTATGGCCCTCCAGATGTTTTTGGACTGCCAATCCCTATCAGGAATCCATAAACATCTGAAGAGCCCCACACTGCAGTTCCCTTCCCTGCAGTCGCTGAAGAGCTGAGAACACAAGGCGGAGCCGCCCCCCACCACTCTCCACATGCTCAGAGACACCCCTCCTCCGTTACTCTGCAAACGCCCTGAGAAACGCCTCTCTCCTCAGCCTTGGTGGAGAGCGGCTCTGGAACTCTTCGCATGCTCAGAGACCTTTTCTCCGCGAGCTCCACCTGCTCCCTCCCACCAGAAGTAACGGGACACAAAAGCGATATCTAGAAAGAGAGAGAGAAAGACGACTGGAGGGAAGGGGAGGGAGAGGCCGCCGCCGCCACGCACACACCCACAACACGCCAGCCAACTTTGCAGCCGTCGGCCCAACTTTCCCTCCACTCACCGTCGGAGCTGACCGTGTCGTAGGCATCGCGCTGGTGGGAAGCGCGGCGCGCCCCGTCGCCGGGCTCGCTGTAATCCACCCAGCTGAGTCCTTCCAAGTTGTCGTAGTCCGTCCGGTGCTTGTCCTCCACCGGCACGACGGTGAAGTGCGGCATCGTCTCGGCCACGCCGCGGCCCACCTCTCCCTCCGCCTCTGCCTCCGGTGGGGCTTCTCAGGAGCAGGCGGGGCGCAGCGGAGAGAGAAAGAGGCGCGCAGCAGCAGCACCCGCCGCGGGGCCAGGCTGGCATTCCAGCAGCCTTGGGTCACTTCCTCTCAGGAAACCCGGCTCGTCGACTCCACCCATTCCCCCCTCCAGGCTGCAAAAAAAGAAGCTGGGATCACGGGGGGGGGGGGCATTCACCACGCCCCCAGGGGTGGGGTCTGCTTCCCCCAGCAAAACGCTGTCGGGGGATGAGTGAGGGGCAGAGAGGAGGAGTACGGTTGCGGGAAACGGAAGAGAAGGGAGCCAGGACCCCATCTGCCAGCCCGCGACCACTCAACGAGAGGCAAAGATCCCACAAGCAAAGAGCATATATAGAAGTTCAGAGCTTGGCGTGGGGGTGAGGGGTGCTTGGCGTGTGGCCATCTAAATGTCGGATTCCTCCTCCCACCAGCTGCGACCATTGGCCACGCTGGCCGTGGCTAATGGGAAATGGAAGTCCTACACCAGCTGGAGAGGGCCACAGATTTCCCGCCCCCGATCCGGGTTGCAACGGTAGTGCCCTTAGGGTTTGGGGCAGAGGTCAAGGCCCCCCCACAGCAGGATGTGCAGGAGGCTGAGCCCTCCCAAATACAGTAGGGCTGGCTTGCCATATTTTGAAATAATGCACTTTACCAGCTGAAGAGGGGCCCAGAAAGACCATTAAGTCCAGAGTCTTAACTATTACCACCCCTCACGCACACAGATGTTTTTGACTACAACTCCCATCAGCCCCAGCCAGTGCTTGCTGGGGCTGATGGGAGCTGTAGTCGAAAACATCTGGGAGACACCAGATTGGGAGAGCCTGGTCTAAAAAGAATTCAGTGTGGTGTAGTGGTTAAGAGCGGTAGTCTCGTAATCTGGGGAACCAGGTTCGCGTCTCTGCTCCTCCACATGCAACTGCTGGGTGACCTTGGGCTAGTCACACTTCTTTCAAGTCTCTCAGCCCCACTCACCTCACAGAGTGTTTGTTGTGGGGGAGGAAGGGAGAGGAGAATGTTAGCCGCTTTGAGACTCCTTAAAGGGAGTGAAAGGCGGGATATCAAATCCAAACTCTTCTTCTTCTTCTTGATTCTCCCAAGCCTTCCGGACTTACAACTTGCAACCTGTCCAGAGGATAACCCTCATCATCAGCTGCCTCCTCTTTTAGCCTCTGTGTTGCCCTATTAGAACTCAGCAGGGCAGAGAGTGGGTCAAATCTTGCCTTAGTTGGCGCTGCCTGTCATGGGCTCTGGCTTTGCCTGGCATTAGCTTTGACTCCACCTACCACTGACCTTGCTTTGTGCCCCACCAGATCCAATGGGTGACAGCCACCACCGAAGAAGTCTTAAGTGAAAAAATGCCTGCCTAACACTACCTGTTTTGGGTTGCAGCAGACTGCCTAGAATACATTGAGCAATGCTTGCAGTAATTCTGTAAAGTAAGTAGATTTATTATGTGTAAAGGTTGTGCACATCACTTAGTAATTATGCAGGTTTCCAAGGTGTAGCAGACACCGCTCTAGGGCAGGAGTGTTCTTAGACATGTTGCATGCTCCTAGTCGCATGACTAGCAACTACTAAGGGAGGAGTGCAAGCTTTCTTTTGCTTGTGTTGCATCTGTTTGCCATCCTTGCATTTAATCACTTTTATATTCTTTTGCAAGTGACTTGTTTCTCCCTGATCACTCTCAAATCTAATTGGCTGAGGCCCTGAGTGGGTCAGGTCTCCAGGTTAAGACACAGTTCAAGGACACATACTAGCCAGGCAACAGCACTTCAGGCAGGTGCAAGCGGGTGGGGGCTGTCCCTTGGATCCCACATTCAGCTCCCAGCCTTCCAAGTACTGCAAGTTGATGAGGGACATTTACGTTATTCTTTATGGAGCCCTTTCAAAGGAAATAGTGGTGAGAGGCTATCCCCTCCCACACAGCAATTTCAACGACACTTAAAAAACATCTTTCAAAAGTAACAGCCATAAAAAAGCACCTCCAGGCAAACACTTAATCACATTTGACATTCAGTCTAATTTTGCCCTTCATTGTCCTGGAACAAATAATGTGTTTCCTATTCATTAGGGCTTCCTCTTCCCAGAAGTGTGACGGCGGCTTTTATTTTTGGGTCTTCGTTAACATTGAATTTGACTCATTGCGCCCCGTAATAAATTTTGAGTGAGAGAAGTCAAGATGATTCTTTTTTAGGTGGTAGAGACTTCGTGCTGTATTGTGAAGTCACTGAAGCAGCCAGGTTGAACTTCTGCGGTGACCCTTGGCACGTGAATAGAAATCCTAGAGAAACAGTTCTGTTTTTGTCTGTGAAAATTTGTTGTGCAAATTCTCTAGGAAAATTGGAATGGTGAGGGAGACTTTTAAGGCCCAGCCATACGGCTTCCCCAAGGGCTAGATTTGGCACACCTTGTGGCCCTTCATATGTTATTGGACTCCAACTCCCATCAGCCCCACCCACATGGCTGGCACTACTATGAGCCTTTCTGAGGGAGCCACCTCAAGCGGCAATCTGGGAGGGGTGGCAGATTTGGACCTGGTGCTGCGCCTGCCTCCTGCCCGCTTGCTTGTGGTGGCAACACCTCCTCACTGGGGCAGTTTCTTCATACTCACACACCTCTTTTTATCCTCCATTCAGGAAAGGATTCATATCACACCCATTTCCTCAACTCATGCCCCCTGAAACACAGCTCCTCTTTCCATTCTGCCAAGCTCCCTATCTTCCCCTCTCACCTTTGCTCCATGGCAGGGGTGTCAAAACTTTTTTCAAAGAGGGCCAGAATTGATGAAGTGAACATGTGTGAGGGCCGACGAAAGTTAAGCTTTTTATTGGATTGAAGTTGTTGAGCTTTTTTAAAGATTTTACCCCGGGAAATAAACTGCCACAGGGGTCGGATTAAAGCGACTGGCAGGCTGGTTTAGGCCCCCAAACAGACTTTGGACATGCCTGCTCCATGGCTTACTAGCACTCTTGTGAAGCTAGAATGCCTTGCAACATTTGACTTGCCTTTTTATTCTCTTTTTTTTTTATAATATTTTTATTCAAGAATTTTTTCCCATATAAACATAACATACATAAACATACAAAGACAAAAACAAAACAAAAAAAACATGTACCATTTCATATCCTAATTTCGTATACCTTTCTTCCCCGACTTCCTCATGCCTCCCTTTTCTGTATTCCAAATTCTTATCGATTACTCAGCAAATCTTCCCTTATTTTAATTTAGATTTAAACTAATCTTCCTTATTCTCCTTGTCTTAACCATTGCTAATAGTAACCATTTACTTTCCAGTCCAACATCATTCTAACTTTCATTAACTTTGTGATATTTCTTTAAATAGTCCTTGAATTTTTTCCATTCTTCTTGCGCTGCTTCTCTTCCCTGGTTTCGGATTCTGCTCGTCATTTCTGCCAAGCCCATATAGTCTATCACCTTCATCTGCCATTCTTCCAGTGTGGGTAGCTCTTGCGTCTTCCAGTACTTCGCAATGAGTATTCTAGCTGCTGTTGTAGCATACATAAAGAAAGTTATATCCGTCTTTAACACCCCTTGGCCGACAATACCCAAGAGAAAGGCCTCTGGTTTCTTGGGGAAAGTATATTTAAATACCTTTTTAAGTTCATTATAGATCATTTCCCAGAATGCCTTAATCTTCGGGCAAGTCCACCAAAGATGAAAAAATGTACCTTCAGTTTCTTTACATTTCCAACATTTATTATCAGGCAAATGGTAAATCTTTGCAAGCTTGACTGGGGTTATGTACCACCTATATATCGTTTTCATAATATTTTCTCTTAAGGCATTACATGCCGTAAATTTCATCCCGGTGGTCCACAACTTTTCCCAATCAGCAAACAAAATATTATGACCAATGTCCTGAGCCCATTTAATCATGGCTGATTTAACCGTTTCATCTTGCCTTTTTATTCTCTTTACAAGTGAAACCGGTTAAAAGTTACCACGCTTGGATTATAGTTTAGGGCTTGCAGAGACCAGATAAAACGGACAGAGGACCTGTTTAAAGGGAGGCTCCTGGTAAATTTTAGAAATTAACCTTCAAATGTAAAAATGAGATACTGTATATCAGACGAAGTAAATTTATATAATCCCCAATCACACAGGTCTAAGATTATTCACTGTTAAATTTATTTCTAAGAAATCCTGGGAACTGTAGTTTACCCCTCACAGAGCTACAATTCCCAGCATCCTTAACAAGCTGCAGTTCCCAGGATTCTTTGGGGGGGGTGCTTTAAATGGTATTTATGCAGCCTAAGATCCATTCCTATGCACGCTCAGTTTAGGGCAAGTGTCACTGGACTCTGGGAGACGTACTTCTGTGTAAACATACATGCTATAAGTCACCAGTGAACTTGTCCACGAATGTAACAATTTTGGGGATTAAGTACACTACAAAGGAGGGGAACATTCTTTTCTTGTTTGCTTCTCTGAAATGTGGTTGTAGACAAAGGGACTCTGTGGGAAAACAGTGCTTCTGGAAAATTAAATATTTGCCGTTTTGTGGTGTTCATGTAAAATGTCTGGTGTATTGTGGATATAGAAAAGTTTTTTCTCCCTCCCTCATAGCACTAGAACTTGCAGACACCCAACGAGGCTGCCTATTGGAAGATTCAGGACAGAAGAAAGAAAATACTTCTTCACACACAGCGTATAAATTTGGAAGTTGCTCCCACAGGAGATTGTGAGGGTCACCAAATTGGCTGACTTTTAAAAGAGGCTTAGACCAGGCCTGTCCAGCTCCCAAGAGACTGTGATCTCCTCCCAGTGTAAAAAATACTGGCAGTGATCTACCCATTGTCATTGAGGATTGACCAGAATTGTTGAGCTTTTGGGGTGGGGGGAAGAACAGAGTTGTTGAGCTTTTTTGGGGAGGGGAGCAGAGTTCTTGAGCTTTTTTTGGAAAGATCAGCGCTAAAGTCAATCACCGTTCTCCAGATCGCAATGAGGAAACACCAAACTCCGCCCACTAGACGCAATGGAGGAACAGACCGGGCGGGGGGGGGGGGGACATTCACTGCGAAGTTTCTCTAAGACAGCGATTGATAAGGCTCCTGCGATTGACCACAAGCACCAGGGGATCTACCTGTCGATTGCGGTTCACCAGTTGGCCATGCCTGGCTTACACAAATTCATGGAGAAAAGGGCTAGCCATGATGGCTATGCTTTGCCTCTGTGGTTAGTATTCTGAATACCAGCTACTGGAAACCGCAAGAGGGGAGAAAGGCCTCTTGGGCTCAGTTCCTGCTTGAGGTTTTCCCATAGACATTGGGTCAGCCACTGTGAGAACAGGATGCTGGACTAGAGGGGCACTGGCCTGATCCAGCAGGTTCTTCTTATGTTCTTCTTATTGCGTTTGACCAGGTGGCTATAATCAGATGTTTGTTGTGTTGGTGTCTGATATTTTCATGTTAGAGAAAGGGGCTTCTTCCAACTATTGCTATTTTACAGGTGGGATTCAATGGCATACAGACAAATTCAGGTTGTGTAGTTGAAGTAGATTTGGTGATCTTTTCCAACAAACTCACTTTTAAAAAGTGGTGTTTTTTTTCTGGTAAGGAAGGTGACCAAGAAAACCGCTTGCAAAGTATAAAAATAGCTTGACACAATATTGCTTAACCTCCCTTGCAAATGAATCAGAATAAATGCTTAGATAACAACTGATATGAAAGGAATGCAGAATCCCCCCCCCTTTCCCCAGAGGTGTCTCCCCTACCTCTTCCATGCTCTAGAGAGTACATCATACCGCTTTTTCATTTTTTAAGGAAAGACAATGGCACTGCTATCGCTTCCATTACAAGCAAACAAGACTTTTGCTTTATTTTCCTTGAGCTCAGGGTGTGTAGGATAAAACTGTAAAGGCTAAAATGCAATTGGTGCTGCATGCTTTGAAGTGGTAGGGAGTCAGGATAAGCCTAGTCTGATTCACTGATAAAAAGCAATCTTGGTTAAGGCTGAGCAGTGCGCTGATGCATTCTCTTAAGACTTAGTACCAAGAGGAAACTTTCAGAAGTTTGTTTAGATTGTTTATTCGATTGCTTCTTTCAAAGGGTGAGCAGAGATGGACAAGAAGCAGTGTTTGTTTTTCCATGTCAAATTAGTTAAATCACTAGAAGGTAAATCAATCTCCTTTGGGGAGGGACAATAGCTCAGTGGTAGAGCTATTGTTTTAGGAATCATAGGAAGCTGCCTGATACTGAGTCAGACCATTTAACACCTCTCCAGGGTTTCAGGCAGAGGACTCTCCTAGCTCTGCCTGGAGGTGCCCGGGATTGAACTTGGAACTGTCTGCATGCAAAGCTACCATTGAGCCACAGCCTTTCCCCATACGGCTCCAAGTTCATTCTCTGGCCCTTTCAGTTAAAAGGATTAGGTAGCTTCCCTGCTGGAGGCTGTGGATATACATTGCCAGGCAGAATTGCTTTAATGATTTGACAGTGGGCTGGTTCATGCATAACACTAAACCATGGTTTATTTAAGCCACATGTTATTTAGCAAACCACGAGTCAAACACGAGTTGTCCCACAAATGTCCAAACAAACCATGGCTTCTTTCTCTAAAGCTTGTCTTGTCTTCCAGCTGCTTTTGCCTTATGACTTTGTAGTTTGGTGAGCATCTGTAGTGGGATTCCTAAAGAAACTGTGGTTGGGAAAGAGTGCTGGGTTCATGGATAATACAAAGCTACAGTTAAAACAAATTAGGAATGGGAGAGAAATTTGATTCACTTCACATTTAAAGGTGAATCTACTTAATTTGCACTTTCTAAAACAATACACAGATGGAAACACGGCCATCCTTCAAAGTTCACACCTCTCCAAATTATGCAATCCAGTTATCCAAGCAAGTAATTTGTACCATAATGCATATGGTATATTAAAGTGTGTGTAAAATGTGTGTCATGTTGTTGTTCTATTACCTGCTTTTCACTGTAACGTCCCAGGGTGGGTTGCAACATCACAACAACATTAAAAACCATTTAAAACAGCCCATTAGTGAAAATAACATACATAACTGGATTATATTAGGAAAAAGTGACTTGCAAAAATGTGTATATGTCCTGAGTACACCTAGCCCCCAATGAGGACATGCAATTGTAAGTTTAGTTCTTTATTGTCAAAGCATGCAATTACGTTGGTACCTGTGGTGCAAGAATTACATGCACCACTCCTACTAAGTATCTAGCTAGGCATCTCCTCGAGTCTTGTGCTCTGAGCCAGAGCAACAGTGTGATCACGTCGCCATCAGCACATTTAAACCCCTTCTTCAGACATAGTGTGTGCGAGCAGCTGGCAATTTCTTCTGCGCAGCAGCTCCAGCTGGTCCTGTTGCTTTCAGCCACTCTTTGTCTTGGAGACAGTGGGAGAGGGGACAAAGGAGATTCTAATGGCCCTACTCTCTCTGGGAGCATCTCTTCCACCTTTGCGCCTTCCTGCAACTCTTCCCCAGCTTCCTCTTCTCCCTGAGGACCTTAGGGGCAAGAGACTGGGACTGGGAAGCTGGAGCTCACTCAGGCCATGGTGGAAGCAAGTATTCCTTTCATGTCCTTACTCAACTTCTGTACTCTTTTGTACCCATTATTTGTTTTTTATTTTTAAAAAGGTATCTGATTCGGCATTTCCCTTCTTCTACAGAAGGCTAGTGTCCCTCTGGAGCTGTCTGACTGGTGCTGAAGGCAGGGGGCACTGAATTCGCCCAGCATTGAATCAGCTGTTTGTAAGGCAGGTTTTAGCCAGGGATGGAGAACCTTTGGCCTTTCAGATGATGCGTGACTCAGCTCCCACCAACCTTTTTCAGCATGGCTCATGGTCAGGGATACTGGAAACTCGAGTCCATCATCACCTGGAGGGTGCCCAACAGGTGCCCAACCTCTGGCTTAAAGGTAAAGGTAAAGGGACCCCTGACCATTGGGTCCAGTCGTGGCCGACTCGGGGGTTGCGGTGCTCATCTCGCTTTATTGGCCGAGGGAGCCTGCGTACAGCTTCCGGGTCATGTAGCCAGCATGACTAAGCCGCTTCTGGCGAACCAGAAGAGTGCACGGAAATGCCGTTTACCTTCCCGCCGGAGCGGTACCTGTTTATCTACTTGCACTTTGACGTGTTTGCGAACTAAAAAGCCTCTAAAACAAAAAAGGGGTTGGGTGAAGGGGGGGAATGGGACACTTGCAGGGACTGCATAAAGACACAAGAGGGCTCTGCAGCCCAACAAATGAGGGTCAAGGCAGACTTCAAAGCCAAACTCACATTCTTCTGTTGCTCCAATGATGAGCCGGGCTTCCTTTCTTTGAAAGGGGAGATTGCCACCTGAGATTCGCTTTGGGCAGCAAAGTGTACTGGTCTGGCTGGCAAACTTCCTCCCTTTGTCCCTTGAAATATTCCAGATGGTAGGCAATATTTGCAGGCAGCAAGTGGAATAAGAGCCACTTCTGATCCTGCCCACCAAGTCTAATGTCTTTCCTGGTCTTTCCTGAGTGTGTCTGAAATTTGTTCATGATCAGATTATAAAGGTGCACTTGGGGCAATTGCGCATGACCACAAGGATCCACAGACTTAAAGCTTTCTGTTTGTTTGTTTTTTAAAAGAAGTATCTAGTCCTCCTAGAAAGAAAGTTAAGCAGCAAATTGTGCAGGGAAGCTTTTAATGTTTAACAGACTATTGTATTTTAATATTTTGTTGGAAGCCACCCAGAGTGGCTGGGAAAACCCAGCCAAATGGGCGGGGTATAAATAAATTATTATTATTATTATTATTATTTGTTAAGTTGTGGGTGAACATATCAGATGACACAGCGATTCTTCAAACAGCTCTTGTTTATTCAGAGGCCAGAACAGAACTGAACTGAAGGGTTCAGCCAGCCTGCTTATATAGAGCTCCACTAGATCGTAACTGTAACAACTTTCTGTAACTATCCAATCACTGAACGTCACTTTCGATCCCTTATTTGCATATGTGGACCTGAACTATCTACAGTATCCCCCTGCTGGCCCAGGGTGAGAACTTCAGTACATAACATTATTATTATTATTATTGATTATCTGTGAGATGACCCACCTTGGCTGCTCCCGCCCCTTAGAGATGTTAACCAGTGAGTGAAGTCAGACCTACAATGGTTGAGCGAGTTGTTTGGACACCAAACAACAGGAATTTCTTAGGTCCTAAGGAACTGCTGTTTCAGCTCTTTGTGGCTTAGATTAATACTAACAGATCCAACGTTTTCATACTATTCCCTCAGAAATGTGGGTGTGCACACCTTGTCTCCTCTGTATCTTGGGGGGGGGGCTGTCACATAGAAGTAACTAGAGGGGGTGGTGCTCACAGTAAGTCACTCAAGAATCTGAATGGATCCATCCGCCAGTCAGGTCAGGTTACTTAAGAGGAGACACAGCAGGACCAGTGTGGTTTGAAGCCTGGGGAAGAGGGCTGGACAGATTTGGCTCTAGTTTAGAGGTTCCCCACCCTTAAATTAAAATAAAACTGCTGGACCCAAGTCAGACATTTGATCCTTTATATGTTACTGCCTTTCTAAAATTTTCAGCCAAGTGTTTTTTTAAAAAGCAATGTTGTTCAGAGAATTTAAGCCCTGTGCTTCATACCAACGTGCACGTGGTTGTTTTTAATAATAAATTTTAAAAAATAATGATTATTAATTTATTTATTGCCTTCTGTACAATCGTCACAGCATTTGAAAACACAAAAACATATGTTTAAAACATAACGAAAACCCTTCAAAACAGACACTAATGGCAAAGATCCATTTATGCAGTTGGGAAAGCCTGTTAGAAGAAAAATATCTTTCTGTTTCCAGAAAGTGAAGAAGGTTGGCTCCTGCCGTATTTTGACAGGAATGGTATTTCACAGAATAGGGGCAGCCACACTGAAAGCCCTGCTCTGAGTTACGGTGGAGTAGGCATCTGAGATGTTTGGAACTTGCAGGAGAAAATGTGGAAAGTGCTAAGTTTTGTCCATGAGACTAACTGGGGTGGGAAGTTATCATCCTTCCAGATGATGTTGGACTCCATCAGCCCCAGCCAACATGGCCAATGGACAAAGATAATGGGATCTGTAGTCCAGTAACCCCTGGAGGGTCAGAGGTCCTGGAACCAAAGGTACGTATACACAGGTTCTGATCCAACTGAAGTTAATCAAGATGATTGGCAGTATAATGTACACAAGTCCCATTGAGTTCCATTAAGCTCACTCCCAAACAAGTGGGAATTGCATTACAGCCCAGGCCCCTCTGAGAGCATGTAGACTAGGGCTTTAGCTTTCAAACTGCTCTAGTGAATCCAAAAGCGAGCAGTCACAGAATTGCTCATTATAATAATTTCAAATGTATATATTATACAGCAAAACTCTTCACAACTATTATATCACATGTGATATTTACAAACAATTTTCCAGCATTTTATAGGATCCATGAATCTAAATCTCCTCTCCCTCAGCAGCTGTCCCTCATTTGTTTTGGTGAAACTGCTGGATATTGATCTGGTTTTGGATTTATTTAACGATTTACTGCCTTTAAAAAAAACATTTTTTTCACTCAGCATGCTTGAGACAGCAAACAACTAAAACAAGCCGAAATGAAAAAGCAAAACAAAAAAACAGCATACTACTAGAAAGAGAAAGAGAGAGGTCATTAATCTCAGAGGTCAAAAGCCTGTCAGAAGAGGAAAGTCCTGAAATAGTGGTGAAAAGCCATCAATGTAGGGATCGACAAGCCTCTCTATGGAAGGAATTCCTATATTTCGGTTTGGTAGCGTTGCCATATTTCAAAAAGTGAAAATCCGAACAGAAATGTTGTTGAGCTAGCCATATGTTCAGATTTCCCCGGACATTTAAGCAATTTCTACCCAGACACTGTTTCTGAGGGCCAACTGCCAGCTATGTCCAGGAAACTCCGGGCGTATGGCAACCCTGCGGTATGGCTATCAAATAGGCCTCCTCCTACATCCCAGCCTTTCTCTCAGGGCAGAACAACCACATACATTTAAAGCACATGGTTCCCCCCCCCCACAAAGAATCCCAGGAACTGTCATTCCCTCTCACAAAACTACATTTAAGAAACTACAGTTCCCAGGTTTATTTGGGGCAAGCCATGTGCTTTAAATGTATACGGGGTATGCTTTAGATGTATATGGTGCAGCCAATCTGCCCCAAATTTCTCATCCCTCCACTCCTCAGTTCTCCATATAGTGGTACCTCGGGTTACAGATGCTTCAGGTTACAAACGCTTCAGGTTACAGACTCCGCTAACCCAGAAATAGTACCTTGCTTCAGGATAAGAACAGAAATCGTGCTCCGGCGGCAGCGGGAGGCCCCATTAGCTAAAGTGGTGCTTCAGGTTAAGAACAGGTTCAGGTTAAGAACAGACTTCCAGAACGAATTAAGTTCTGAACCTGAGGTACCACTGTATTTCTAAACCAGTTTGTAGTTTTCTTTAAAAAGAAAAATAAAGTCCTTGTGAATATTTAACAGTGATTTAGCACAAAATTATGGATAGTTATGGATGCCTGTGTTTTGAATTGCATATTGTTTTGGAAAGTGTGCGTTAGGCAGGTTTGCCTATAAACGTGAACTGCACTGAATGTCTCCCACATTGCTAGCAGTGACCCTCCAGGTGATGTGGGGCTCTCAGCTCCCATCAGCCCCAGCCAATGCAGGCAAGGGTCAGTAAGGATGGGAGCTGCCGTCCCACAGCATCTGGTTCCCTGCCCCAAACTTAACACCTGCTGCATTTGCAGGTGGTGTTTGCTGGTATTCAGCACAAATATTTAAGGCAAAGGAGTCTTGTCCTTGTATTTCACCTGACTGCCCTTCGTGTGCAGAGACAGCCTCTTCTCTTCATTCGCGGAAATGAAGAAGGCACAGTGGGGCCCCCACAAAGCAGCATCTACATGTGTCACGCTTCACATTGTATCTTCCAAACAGGCATGCTGGGTTGTTGCACCACTGCCTGAGATGATGATCTCAATTTAGCATTGCATACACCGCAATTGAGAGAATGAGGCTGTATGGCTGCTGCCCTCCCCAATGCAGTCCATGGGAATTGGTCGCCAGCTTAGATGGGGGCTTTAGTTCTGTGTGACAGGAATGATCGACTTGTTCAGGAGGAATTTCCACTTCGCTCACGCCCTCTGACAAGTTCTCATCACGCACCTAGAAGTATTCAAACACAATGACAAATCAGAAAGCGAGACCTTTGCATCAACTATAAACATATGAAGCTGCCTTATTCTGTTGACCCATCTGATATGCGGACGGCATCCGGAGTAGGGCTGTTGAATTTAATGGCCACAACTCATTTAAGCCCATCAATTTCAGTGGGTCTACTTTTAGTACAACTTAGTTGGCGACAATTCAGGCCAGGACTGGGGAACATGTGGCCCTCCAGATGTTGCTGGACTGTGGCCAGGGATGATGAGACCAGTAGTTTAGCCACATCTGGCAGGCCAAAGGTTCCCCAGTCCTGATTTAGGCTGTGCATAAACTGTCTAATGATGTTTCCTTGGGTTGGCAGTGGTTTACCAGGGTCTTGGGAAGTCTGGTGATGCCAGTAGCTGGGACCTTCTGTGAACAAAGCACCCTTATATAGCAGCCTGGCGATGCTAGCTGAGGCTGCTCGAAGTTGCTATTCAAGACTTGTAAAGTTAAAGGACCCCTGGACGGTTAAGTCCAGTCAAAGGTGACTATGGGGCACGGCACTCATCTTGCTTCAGGCCGAGGGAGCCGGCATTTGCCCACAGACAGTCATGATTAAACCACTTCTGGTGCAACGGAACACCGTGACAGAAGCCAGAGCACACAGAAGCACTGTTTACCTTCCTGCCACAGCAGTACCTATTTATCTACTTGCACTGGTGTGCTTTTGAACTGCTAGGTTGACAGGAGCTGGGACAGAGCAACTATTGGAGGGCACCTGATTGGGGAAGGCTGCTACATACAAATAGTGAACTCATGCTCTAAATTCTGGTCCTTATCTGGGAAAACAAACACCACCACACCCAGGAGAAAAGTATCATCAGACCTGGGGGGACTCCAAGGTTTACAGAATTACAATTTCAAAACAAAAAACCCTCTAATATGTAGAGACACAAACAAACAAAGCTGAACATGCTTAGTGGATCCAGACTGCTGTCTAATCATTGTGGGATGGGGGAGAAAGAAAATGGAGTGGGGTGGAGAGTTTAAACTCTGCTACTCTCCTGCTGGAGAGTGAATTTAGCCCCAAGTTGTGAATCCAGGCACCCAGCTGATACTTTTTTATTATTTACCCCACATAATGTGGGTCACAGGGATTATATTTTCCTCCCACACTAAGTGATACCCATCTTTAGGCTGGTCTGCTTTTCCCCCCAGGGACACCTGACTAGCTGTTTATTGGAGGCTGAGTATTGACCTAAAACAGTCTTAAATTTGATCCAACAATGAAATGTTTCTGTTTTTATTCTCACATTTTAAATTTGCTGGGTAACCTCAACCCTTAGATCAGGGAACATCTAGAAGGCTCAGGTTCCTTATCTTGGGCCTACAGGATCTCTTTCCCTCCTCATTTTCTCTTTGGGGAAATGTAATGCCAGTTAAAAGGGGAAAACAAATATTAGCAGTACTTCTTCCACCTCCCGGAAAACACGAAGGAAGTTCTCTCTCAAAACACCCTTCAGTTCTTCTTCACTCCAGCCTCTCCTCAACAGCTCCTCGATCAAGGCTGGATATTTAGAGACATCTTCTAGTCCTTCAGGGAATCTGTTAGCAAAGAAAGCTCACACTGAGGTATGGAACAAACAAAATGTATATTGGATGGCATTTTTCCCCCTAGAGAGGGAATTTAATAAGTTCCCGAGTGCAGTTAACTGTGCAGCTAACTCCTGATGGGATATACATCCTTTTTGTGCTAAACCAGATTCAAGAGTCCAACTGAGGAAGCCTTGCTGACATCCAATCATTTCCTCCACTTGCACTGTGTGATGTAATTCCTTTCACAGAATGAGAAGGCCATGAAAACTGTGGGATATCTAAATTGTTTTCAGGGATTTAATCCCAGTCAAGTTTGGAATGCCCCTCCTGAGCGGGATGCAACCATTTTTATAGGTTTTTATGTTCTACATAAACTCCATACACTCTGGAAGTTGAAGCACATGTTACATGCAATACATGTATTCCATAATGTACAGAGGTTGGACAAGCAGTTAGAATTTAGGAAACTAGAAAGCTACCTTCTATAGAGTCAGACCGTGGTCAATCTAGCTTGGTCCACCTACACTGACTGGCAGCAGCTCTCTGGGCAGAGAACATTGCCTGCAATACCTGGAGATGCTGAGGATTGAAACTGGGACATTCTGCATGCAAAGCAGATGCTCCACCAGTGAGCTACAGCTCTTGAATCTTTGGTGACAGGACAATATCCTATAACATTCCTGAGGATAGCAGGTTAGAGGATATCAGGTCAAATGGTAGGGCTGGCCCTGAACACTTAGTCGGTGGTCTGATTCAACCTGTCTTGCATTGCCTCACCCAAAGGGTTGCCAACTATTTTACACATGTGGGAACATGCAGATTTTTGACTGACTGTCACAGGCACCATCACCTCTGTGTACTTCTCCTGCTCCTAGATCATCCACCCATAGAGTGACAAAAAGAAGGTGTACATGCTCACACACAAACATGCTCACACACAAACACCCTGCTTTTCCAATACATCTGGGTAAAAGTTGGATCCAGTAGAAGTAAGCTGAGAGCATAGAGCTGAAACAGGAAGTGGGGAAGAATGTCATTCTTCCAACTTCCTCCATCAGCTCAATGTACTTTTCAAGGGATGAAAAGGTAACTAAGCTGACCACCTGAAGACTGGGGGTGGCTGCAGTGCACTTGGAGGAACATCTCAAGGGTACCATTCTTATGCTGTAAACCACCCTGTGATCTTTGGATGAAGGGTGGTTTATAAATTTAATCAATAATGATGGTGACCCCTGGTCCTCACCATTGGCTACCAATGGTGGAGGTGGAGAAACACAAGACACAATGATGTCAAGAGGACATGGGGTGATTCTACACTGTGGGGGAATTCCAAGGATGCCATTTAAAACAGCATCCCACTGTAGTGCTGAATATGTAACTGTCTTGCACGACAATGAAAAAAGGTTACTAACCGAACTAATCCATCATAGTCACCGCCAATTCCTATTGAATGTGAACCTGCAATTTCCTTTATGTGGTCAAAGTGATCTAGATCATTTAAAGGAGACAACAATGACAATAGTTGTCAGAGCAGAAGTACATGTCAGGGGGGAAATGTACAGCCATTTATGATGTCTGATAGAAACACAACATGTCCAGTTGTGGGCAAATTCAGTTGCAAGTTGGGCCACTGAAGTATGTGCAATCCACCCTGAGGTTCAAACTACACATTACATGATTCTTCATGGGTTTTTTTTCCCACCCTTTGCATTTTAAAGACCAAGATCAGCTTGGTAAGTCTTGAAAGTGAGGCCTCTCTGTCTGGCCCTTAGAGCTTTTTCCAGGCCACACCCATCACTGGTCCTGCTTTACCAGAGAATGATGAGAAAACTGAGTGGGGCAGGTGTGGGACTGGGTGGGATTCTCTGCTGTCAAGGGATATCTAACAGACAGCTAACCAAAAGGTAACATAAAATATATCAGATCTACTTGATGTTTTGCAGTTTGAATGTTTACCTCAAAACTACACACTAGAACATTTTGTTCTTAGTTGCAGAAATGCCATAACTGATTAAATGAATAAAAACATTTGTACAGATTTTAGGTTATTTTCTTAGTAACATTATTCATTAGGATAATTTTTCACAGAGGCTTGACCTCTGGGGAACAGAGAGGTCAGAACAGGCTGAAGGAAGGCAGCTGCTACAGTAATGCAAGCTCAGAGCTGGAAATAAAAATTTTCAAGGCAACTGACCTGATATTTATTTATTTCCCTGGTCACTGACCTTGGGATAATAAGACCTGGGTTCAATATTACCTCCAATTACATATACAAAGGGCAAACCATTTGAACCGTGCTGAAAAAGAAAACGCTATGTGCTTGGAGTAGTAGTTATGTGAGTGCTAGAAGGATTACAAGTGGGAGCTGCAACAAAAAGTTGCAGCATGGAGTGCTGTCCAGCTATGCTCTCTTCGAGGAACCTCCAGTCCACCCCACTCTCTACTACGCTCCAACATACTCAGTGAAAGAGGGCTTTCATTAAAACCACAAAAGGTTTAGCTTCCCCTAACCAGCCATAATATTGATGAAAATCACCACACTTTTTCTAGTGGTGGTGGTATTTCATTGCAATTGTAGCTGTAGCTGTAGCTGTGGAGGAAAAGGTTCAACTTCCCTTTTGTCTGTTCTGCAGCCCAGATGAAAACCACCCTCATGCACCTAAAAAGGTACCCTTTTATAGCTCCTAATCACACCATTAAGTAAGGTCTAGTTTGTTCCTTAGGATGGATATCTACCTTGAATAAGCACACCTGCAGTCTCTGTGAAGTTCAGTATTCTGTTTGAGCTTTCACAGAATGTAAAAGCCACTTCTGGAACTATACTGGACTGTGATACAAGCTTAGTGCTCATTTCTGTGTTGTTTGCTTCCAGAAATATTCCATTTGCAAATAACATGGAAATGAGGGCTAAACTTGTGCTATATTCCACTCTAGTTCTGGAAAGTAGTGTGATATTACTAATAGAGCGATATATAGAAAGCTGCTTCTGCTAACCTGCAACAGTTGAAATGCTCACTGCTTGGCTACCACAGGCCAAGAATTTGGTTGGGAATGTCACCATCACAATCCCACGATTCCTTTTCTAAAACAAAGGAAGAGGAAATGAAGCAAGTCAGATACAAGTAGACTGGTACCATCAATAATGATATGGATGTTGGCAGCTAGAACATCAATGACAATATAATCGCATCTAAAAGTAAAGGCTGAGGTGGGGAGGAAAAAACTCTCAGAAAAGAATATAAAGTCAAACTCAGGTTTGATGTGGGAAGACACCAGGGCTAGATCTAGATTGATCTTCTAAACATTATTAAATATAACATTCTATAATATTTAATGGCAGTTTCCCTTTGCTCTGCAGCACCCCCTGGTGTCACATTTTAATAACACATTTTTAATGTTATAAACCATGAGTGTAGATACGCCCCAGGTTATCTACAGAATATAGAAGTGAAACAACTGAAGGTGTTCCTGTATTAGACTGATTAGGTCTGGGCTACCTCAGGGACCACCAGAACCCTTATATCCTAGCTTGGTGACTGAGATCATATGCAGAAGCCTTATTGGTCATTTCCTGAGTTGGCGAGGCTCATTGGACAACAAGAAATAGAGGTTTTCATGTCATTGGCCAGGACAGGAGGGGCTGATCCCACGAAAACCCACTCATTAATGCTGAAGCACAACAAATGGCAATTTGGGTTTTCAATGGATTTCCATTTGCTCTGATTCAGCTTTAAAGAGTGGGTTTTTGTGGGGGAAACACCAAAGCAAAAGAGAAAGAAAGAGAGAGTGCTCAGACACGGAGCTTTAAATCCCAGACCATGAAGGAAAGCGCAGAGGAATGGTGAGTTTGGATAAGCCCTAAGTCTCACTCACCAGATCCAGCAGGATATCATCTGGAACATTTCTTGAATGGTTGCAGATTGAGAAGGCGGATGAATGGCTGAAAATGACCGGCGCTTTGGAGATACTAAGAGCTGCCCTTGCTGTTGCGTCAGATGTGTGAGATAAGTCCACCATCATCCCCAGTCGATTCATCTCCTTCACCACTTCCTAGCACAATATAGGCAGATGGTGCTGTGGGTTATGCTACTCTGACATGATCTAAGAACATAAGCAGAGCCTGGCTGCTGCATTAGGACAAAGGCCCACCAAACCTAGCATCCTGTTCCCACAGTGGCCAATCCGATACCTCTGGGAAGCCCACAAGCAGAATCTGAGTGCAACAACACTCTCCCCCCTCAATGCTGAGCGCAGTGTGGTTCCCCTTGGGGCATACAATTTACAAAGGCATTGTGATATTGGCAGCTTTATTTTGATCCCGTTACTAGTGACCCTAATATGGAATTTGCCTTTTCTGCAGAGTATGTACATTTCAAAGACATTCAGGTGCATATCAGCCAGCAATTTGCTAATTTTCACTTCACTAATGCTTACTTTGCCGAAAGTGCTCAGGCCCTCAGTGTCGGGATAAAATTCATGTTCTTGCTTTGCTGAGGTTTCTGCCCTGCAGGGGAACAAAGATGGTGAGGGATGTTTAAGAAGAAACTTAAGCCTGTCAAGGAAATATTTCAAACTCTGAAGTGGAACAGCGTTACAAACACACAGAGAGACAGATGTAATTGCATCTAGAACACTGAATTTTTCGGGGATGTTGTCAAAAATTGGTTGCCATGGGGTGAGTGGCATGAAACAGAATGGTTGCTGTGGGGTCGTGACATAACACAAAATAGCTGCCACATCCAAGACAGCAGAAAAGATTCAGGTGGGGAAGGAACAGGCACACTCCCCATGAGCCACTTAAAGGGGGGGGCACTTCTATCAGCTCCTACACATTCATTTACAGAGAGAAGCTCTTTGCACCTCTCCTCCAGTCAGAACAGATGGGATGCTGGGTGCCCAATCCGGGCATCCCATGACACGTGAGCATGTTTAAGGGGGCATGTTCAGTGTAAGGGGAGGCTGAGCCAGTGCAAACAAGAACTGAGCAGGAAGAGCAAAGGGTTTTGTGGAGTTTTGAGGGGATATTTACTTAGGCCTTTCACGGGTGCCACAGAAGGGATGCTGGGCATCCCAAAATGGCACATTGGCAACCCCTGAAATAGATTAATTTATTACTTATTTAAACCAG
Source organism: Podarcis filfolensis (assembly GCF_964270895.1). Lineage (NCBI taxonomy): Eukaryota > Metazoa > Chordata > Lepidosauria > Squamata > Lacertidae > Podarcis > Podarcis filfolensis. The sequence continues at coordinate 50,188,742 of NC_139611.1, forward strand.
TGTTTATTTAAAGAACGCAGGAAAACATAAACAATGCTCCTTTTTATTTCCACAACAGCCCTATGAAGTAGGTTAAACTGAGAAATGGCCAAGCAGGGAATTGAATTCCTCTCTCTTCACTCTAAATCCAACCATCCTTCAACTCAAGGCCTGCCCTCCCATGAGGCATGCTGAGGCAGTCACCTCAGGTGGCAGGCTGGGGACAACTGGGAGGGGTGGCAGATTCGTACCCTGAGGAGCACACCACTCACTGTCTCCTGTGCTTGTCACCCACAGCCGCCACTGCCTGCTCCTCTCTGGCCTCCTTCAGCATGCTGGGACTCCGCTGGGCCACCTCCAGTCACCTCAAGTGGCTGCAGGTGCCATTTTCAGTTTTGGATCAAGGAGCAAAACTTCCTGAGCCACCCCTGCTTCAACTTCACTGCTTGTTCCTTCCACCTAGCACTGACTGGCTGTGACTCTCCAGGATTTCATACAGAAGCATTTTCCAGCCCAACCTGGAGATGCCAGGGATCAAACTTGTGACCTTCTGTATGTAAAGTGGATGTTGAACAAGTGAGCTACAGCCTTCCCCCGGTCCTTCGTTTAGCAGACTGGCCTACTGGCATATGTATTCTCTCAGTACAGGAATAAATACATTGTAATGTTGTAAGCAATGTTGGCAAATCCCAGAGAAACAGCCCCTCTCTGAAGGAACACTTGTTTGTAGTTTACCAGGGAGTGTTGCAGTTATGGGTCAGTGTCATGTACCGAACGCCCAGCTCGTAGAACATCCTCAGGGTCGCGAGGCTGCTGTCGATGGAGTGCCCCCCTTCGATGCCAATCAAGCATGCTATCTTTTTGCTGTCAGTGCTGGCAATGCCTGGATTTTGATCAGAAAGACAGATCCGATTTTTTAAAGGGACATCAATGCATAGCAACATAGTTGTGCAACTACGGGTAGATTTACAGCATGTAGGAATGAGGAATTTTGTTTTTGCTCGGTTTCTTGTTTCTCCAGTCTTAAGTTAAGTTCCTCACATTGGTTTTGGGGTTGTTGTTCTTTTAAGTTCTCATTAAGATTCATTAGCACTTTTGTGTGAATTTTTCCTACTATACACCATTTAATATGACATTTCCTCTGATATACACATTTTTGCAAAGCAATTTTCCCCAATATAGTGCATTTTTGCATGTCATTTTCACTAATATATACACATTTATATGCATGGTTTACTATATGCATTTTGGCACACATTACATGGCTGGAGAACTGAATTGCAAAATTCAGAAAAGTGGGACGTTTGTATTTGATTTGCATATTGTTATGAAAAATGTTAATTAGGTAAGTTCACCTTTCAATGTAAGCAGAATCGAATTTCTCTCCCATCCCTAACAGCTTTTCATGTTTTTACTGTTAGCAATGCCTGCATTAGGAAGGCAAAATAATAGCTACCCCCCTGCCAGCCCAAAACAGCTACTAAACATGCCTGCCCTCCTCATATTTAGTGCTCCAAACCTGCCTCTGGCATCCCCTGCTTCCATGTGAGGATGGAGTATCTGAAGGGGCTGTGGATAAGATAATATGCTAATGTGAAAACTGTGTCACTCATTTCTGGATCTAGCATATGATTTTTGGCTGATGTACATGGGATATTTTTCTGCCTGAGTAGGGCCAGCCCAATATATTTTTCTACCTGAGACATAAGAGCAGATAGAGTCGCCCCCCACCAAGTCAATGTGCCTAGTACCACAGCCCAGCCATGTTATTTGGCATTTGAGGAAGAAAATCCCACAAGCAGCTTTCTTCCTCCCCCCAGCAGTAAAAATACGATAATAGATTCAATAGCTGGCTATTTGCTCCCCTTTCAGGTTATCAAAAATTAGCTACTTAAGGAGACCATCTCACTCTAGCGAATGCAGGACGCATTACCTTGAGAAGATGTCACCAGCTCAAATTCTTCATAGTCTTTGCACATCCGCTTGACAACATCGATCTGTTCCAACGTCAAGCGGACAGCGTCTTTGTTCTGCGCACTGCAGAGAACATACACGGACCAAAACTGGAAGAAAGTTGACAAAATGCAGCTTTAAAACAGAATTTCAGGTGTATATATGCCTGTTTGGCACAACTATAGGTACACACAATGGACGCTCGGTTGATATGCCATTGACCCAACTGCCTTCAAAGGAGCTGATGGGTGCCGAGAAGGGATCCCTTTGAAGTCCATTGGTAGGAGTGGTATGAATTCAAACTGTAACTGCAATTGGACATTTTCCCCTCCATAACCTAACCCCATAGAAAATACCCATATAATAGATGGCATGCTCGCAGGCCTTATTTATCATGTTTTTAATATTCTGTTGGGAGTCACCCAGAGTGGCTGGGAAAACCCAGCTAGATGGGCGGGGTATAAATATATTATTATTATTATTATTATTATTATTATTATTATTATTATTAGGATCCATCCTATACCCCTCCTTGCTATATTTTTCCTCTTTCACCTCTTACATCAAGGGACCACACAACAATTCACTTCTCACACTCTTTTATACCAGCGATTGTGTAGAATCAGCTGACGAGTTCAATCCTGCATTTTGCAGGGTTTGGGTACACACCGAACACCTACCTGAGCACCAACATGGCCCATTTGGAGCTTCTGGATGTTTGTGTCTGTTTTGTTGAGTGTTCTCAAGTCAGTCTTGCTCAGCTTGTTCTGGTAGAACCATCTCAGCTTCAGGGGCAGGTCGTTGTGTCTGCGCGATAAGAAGACAGGACATTTTAGTCTATTACTGCTTTCTAAAAGGTAGAAAGCTATCGCTGTGGGAGCTAATGAAAGAGGATGGACTGTAAGGCGCTCTTTGAATTACTTAGTTCACACACGTGCATTTTTGTCACAGAACTTGTGGCATGCCTCCCTCCCTCTCTTGACCCCAATGTCCTGGACTTTTGGCCCATCATGGCAGCAGTTTGCCACAGTACACTTGATATTGAAATGCTGCAGGTGAATGAGACTCATATTCTCACTTTTGGGGGCCGGGGGCAGGGATTGTATAAAGGAAACATGGCTGCCCCCATGTTTAAACAGCCATATTAATAGCCTCATGCACTATATACTCCAGGAGGCTGGGTTTTCTTTCTTTCTTTCTTTTTAATGTAAAAGGAAGAGATAAGGCAATGTGGAACAGCCCCTGTACTACCTTGTGCCGGGACCCATAGGACTGCAGGTTATAAGGAGGACTCGTGATCTGATTTGGCTCATGTACGGACTGGAATCAAATCAGGTGTGTCTGCTTTGAAATTTGAGTTGGGCAGATTCCTTCCTCATTGCTGCCTGGCAGAGGCAGTTTGCAACACAACCAGGAATGTAATTCCAGAGGCAGGCAAGAATGACTGAATATTTGCAAGCTCTGTTTGTTCGTATTCAAGAAAAGAATTATATTGAATCAGAAGAATACTGTATTCACAGGGGTGGAGATCCTCAGGATCAGGGGCCAAATCCAGCCTTCCAGGCCTCTCTATCTGCCTCTGGGACTCTCCCCAGGTCAAAACCCACCCCTAAGTCACACTCTTTCACCTCAGGCTGTCTTTTTGCCATGCCAGAAGAGGCTTTTGAATTCTGATAATGGTTTTTACTTTCATGGATGGGGGGGGGGAGGAGAGAGAGAGAGAGAGAGAGAAAGAAAGAAAGAAAGAAAGAAAGAAAGAAAGAAAGAAAGAAAGAAGCTAGCTTTCTATACAAAAGTCATCTTTACATTCATTGCTCTGTCTACTTTTGTCTCTGGCCCCACCAGTAACTGGCATACAACCACAGAAAGCTAAAAAAAGTTTCCACAATCCTTGCTATATCAGAATATAGCCCAGCTCACACCACAGTGATGCTTTCATAGTTCCGAAAATAAGGAATTCCACCTACCCATCGATTAACGGGACTTGCTTCATTAGGTCATGAGCCTTCTTTCTTAAGTCTGCCTCAGCTCTGGATCCCAAAATGTCAGCAAGCAGCAGGAGCAGCAGCCACAGAAGCATCTTCCACGGATCCCTCTTTGGACCCGAAAGCATGTTTACTGAATGGCAACGTTCACGTGGCACCTTGAATAAAGAGCAGCACCAAGCTGTTGAGTTTGTGGAGGTTCCTCAGGCAATGGCTTCCAAACACAGATGATGCTCTGCATTTTGTTGGCTGGCCACTGAAGGAGGGGCGGAGAGAGGAAGAGTTTTAATTACAGATGAGAACCTTGCAACCTCACTTTCAGAAAGCAACGTCTTTAAGCTGGCTCTTCAGCAGAAAATGATTAATAGCGTTTTAACCCAGAAGAGATGTCTTTAGCTTCACATTCCATGGACGTGACAGGGGTTGACTCCCACATGGATGAAACACACACTCAACGTCCTCCTTGAGGGCATTTAAGGATAGCCTTGATCCTTTCCCCTGCCAAGACTGAATGAGTTCCAGGCCATGACTGGTTTTTGACATCACACAAGTGATATATGTGGCACCAGAAGAAAAGGCTCTCCATACATTTGAACAAGTCCTCACATGTCTTTTGCACCCTCACCCACAGAGACGGTGCTCAAGTAAGGCAAAAGGTTTCAACAGGTTATATTAGTTGGGCTGAAAAGAATTTACTTTTACAAATGCCTCGTGACATACATTCTGCACTTGAAGGTAATCAATCTTTTCATGTGGCACCAGCATCTACACCACGGACCTTCCTGTCCATTGATATTAGTCAGCTTTTCTTTATTATCTAATTTATAATATGACTCCAACACTGTCCAGTAAGGATCCTATTGCCCTGACTGAAGAGTCAGACCTGGAGTTCATGGGAGCTCCCTCCCCTTAGATCAGACAAGTCAAAACTCTTTTAAAGATTGATGAAGCTGTAACTATAACTGCATAAAGAATTAGTAAGAAATAACAGAGAACGAACAACACATGCAAGGATTTCTCATATGTCTAGGATTCCCAGGGCCTTCTTGCTTTTCTCTTGCTCCTACTTAGTTGCTCCAAATAGTACTTTCAGAGAGGTGATTTTAAAAACAAACGTAGCAGGGATAGAAAGAGTTAAGCTGTCCCTGTCCACCCCTCAGTGTTGCTCAATATTGCTCAAACTTTTCCGGAATTGCTGTTTGCATAGCAAAAAAACAAGAGGGGCACTTGAGGATGTTGAAGCATTCTGACTAGCACTTTTGGATCTCATATATGGATGCAAATGAAGGCATCCTTTGATTCCTGTACTTCTCTGAATTTTGCAATACAGTTCTCAGTCTATTATTCATTTGTCAGTCTGATAACCACCTTTTGCTTGTAATGCCCCAGGGAGATTGACACAGATAAATCCCATAACTTCAAAACTGAAATTATTCATCGCTGTCATAGGGCTCATCCACATTTCTGTGGTCTTAAGAGGATATACTAAAGAGATTCAAATATGCTGAGAGATCAAAGTCTGGAGATAGATGCACCACCACCACAATTCACTAAAATACACCCAAATTACTGCTGAATGCAGCCTTGGCTTTATAAAGACATATGAAACACCAATGCACATATACACGTTTTTTGGAGAAAGGGAAGGTGGATGAGTCATGCCAGAGACCTGTGGCCTTGAGTTGTTTCAAAAGGCCTATCACAGCTTGCATCCTAACACTGAACAGAAATAAGATGTGGGGGAAGGGCAACTCGAAACACAGACCGAGCAGTTTGTGCCATTTCACACATATTCCCAAATTACACATTCCTCACCCTCTGACACTGCTGCAATGGCCCTTCAGTTTTGGGAGCCCAATCTGTCATCATACCATTTCTGCAATATAGCACCATCTGTCAGCGACCGAGTGAACTGCTTTGTGATGACAGACCTACGGCTGTATTATATTGCAGGGATGTTTACTGACACCTTTCACAGGCAGCATAGGAGGTACTGGTGGGCGCACTAGTACCCAAAGTCACTACAGTGGTGACTCTGGCCTTATGAGCTTTTGCGGTCTCAAGACTACCTCTGACACTGTAAGAAATCTGTTAGTGTGGCAAGCATGTTGTTTTTGCTGCTGCAAGAGACAAATGTGACTACCCCTGTGAGAAGTTTAAAAGGGCATCCTTAAAAGGCAAAACTGGGACAGCAATTTATCAGGGACCAATAACCCAAATAGGGATTTTCCCTGGAAAATAGGGTCACTGGAATGTATGATCATAACAGAGTTGCAGGCATTCCAGTTTCTCAGCCGCATGCTGTGAGAACAGCTGAGAATTTATAGCAACATGTTTCCAGGCTGACATGAAGTCGTTTCTCTCTCTCCTCCCACCTCACAGTGCACCATCTCACTTCATAACTCTCCTCTTTTTCCAACTGCTTAGACACCTCTGCTTTTCATTTCTCCCAGCATTCAGGCCTTTCAGCCTATCCCAAAACATTACACCTCTCCTCTCCCTCCCTCTCTCCCTCCTATAAAACCACTAACTGAAGACTCTTCTGTACATTGTGTGGATGTAGCTATGTATGGGGAGGAGCCTTCATAGCTGAGTGGCAGAGTACCTGCTATGCATGCAGGAGACCTCAGAATCCTTCCCTGGCCTCTGTGGTGAGAAGGACCAAGTGGCACTTGATGTTCAACATCTGTCAAAACAGACACTATTGGGCTGGTGTAAGGTTCTGGTGTAAGGTAGCTTCTTCTGTGCTTATTGCTGCCTCAGCGCAATAAGGTTTAGTGGGCATACTACTGATGCCACTTTATTTTAGCTATGTTGGATGATTTATATTCTACCTACTACCCAAGGTAGGATTGCACTACATTAAAATGCAATGAAATGGACAATAGCAGGGCTGTGTATGCCCCCCTCCCCAATCTGGTGCCCAGTTTGGTGTGTTACATTGGGCCCAATTCAGGGCCTGAACAGAACCAGGGGCCATGCACAGCCCTAATTCACACTTTTTGAACCAATACTTGAACTGAAACACAATTACCCTTCAAAATTCACACAACTCCTCATTTTGCTGTGTAGTTCAAACAAACATTGTGTACAAAAATATGTATATTAGTAGGGAAATGCAGACACTGCAGACCCTCCAAGTGTCCCTATTTTCCAGGGACGTCCCTGATTTAGAGAAGCCGTCCTGGTTTCTGTTTTGATTCCGGAATGTCCCACTTTTCCTTAGGATGTCCCTGTTTTCATTGAAGAAATGTTGGAGGGTATGGAATTATCTGACCCCCAAGCTGTCTAAAGGCAATCCTGTATAGGGAAGGTTTTTTTAAAAAATGTTTCATTATGTTTTCATATGTTGGAAGCTGCTCAGAGTGGCTGGGGTAACCCAGTAAGATGTGTGGGGTATAAATAGTAAAACTATCATTATGGAATGGGACGTCCCTATTTTCATCAGAGAATTGTTGGAGGGTATGACATTGTACATCCTATCACATCAACGTATTCTGAAACATTTAGCTGTGTGAATTTCGAAGGACAGTGAATTTCAAAGAATAGTTGTGTTTCAGTTCACATATTGATGCAAGAAGTGCAAATTAGGTAATTTTTTCATTAATGCAATCACAATCAAGTATCTTACCCATCTGTGTTTTGGAACTATAAAGGCCAACAAGCCTCCCAACCTCTCTATTTTTTCAGGGTTTGTTTTTTTCTCCTGCCATCATTTACAGACTCTAGAGAGCTCCATGTAGAGATGATGATTTTTAGAGTAGGCAGGCAATCCATAAAAATGCCTGACCTATTTTACTGGTGCACATTCTAAAAGGGCTTTCAAGTTTATATTTTCACGCACTGTGGGTAGGAAGTACTCACAATCTCTACTACAATTTTTCTTTCTGTCTTGTAAAAAAAAAAATGAGGAGGCAAATGACTGCCAACCCTCTGGGAATGGCAGCTTGGTCTTCTCCCTTAGAATTAAATAAGCTCTAGAGACAGTTTACAGCAGTTGCTCAGAAGTCTGTGGCAGACAAAAGAGACCACTTACATTAAGTGTAGTCATTGCAGAAGTCTGATGACCCAAGTTGCAGCAGATCCATTGTCTGTAGTTTCAGAGCAATTTGGACAGGACCGAATATCCTCACTCTCTGAGATTTCTCGGCAATTGTTCCCAACTGTGCTCTGCACCGGAACCTATGTCTCCGTGTCATTATCTATGAATGCCAGCTCTCCCTTCCCCAGCAGAAACCCATAATGCAGAGAAAAAACAACAATCCACCCAATTTTAGATTGCCTGACAGTCTTAACCCCGCCAAACTCCAACAATAAATGGCCAAGTAATTTTAGAATGCAGGACAAGTCTGCTAGATCAGGCAAGTGGCCTGTCTAGTTCAGCATCCTGCTGTCACAGTGGCTGACCAGATGCATGTGGGAAGCCTGAAAGCAGAACCTGAGCACAACAGAACTCTGCCCACCTGTGGTTGCCGGCAACTGGTATTCAGAGGCATAATGCCTTAATAGTGGAGGTAAAGCATGGCCAGCCTAGCTAGCAGTCACTGAAAGCTTTGTCCTCCATGAATTAGCCTAATCCTCTTCCATAGCATCCAAATGGGTAGCCATCACTGCCTCCTGTGGAAGTGAGTTCCATAGTTAAATTATGAGCTGTGTGAAGAAGTACTTCCTTTTATCTGTCCCAAATCTTCCTTGGATACCTCTGAGATCTGATGTTACGAGGGAAGGAGAAAAACTTTCTTCATGCTTTGCATAATTTTGTGAATTTCTATCATGTCACATGGGGGGGGGGGGCTGAATGCACAGCACTTCTGCCAGAAGCAGTGCATGATATGAGGACAGCTGGCAGGAGAAAGATTAACAAGTTGTTGCTCAACTTGCTTAATATCAGGTCTCTCACCCTTATTACATCCACACAGGCAGGGAAAGATAATAAAGCTTCTGGCAATGAAATAGGATGTTGAACTATCATGAAAACTTAAAAGAGAGCCAGTTGTGTTTAGCTAGCTGGACTAGGGTTGCATCCGTGCCATACATTTAAAGCACTCTCGTTAACAGTTAAAGCACTCTGAAGAATCTGGAGAACTGTAGTTTGTTAACAGTGCTGGCCTCACAGAGATACAGTTCACTGGACCCTTAACAAACTGCAGTTCCCTGGATTCTCTATGACTTTTCAAATTAATATTTTTATTAATTTTACGATAGATATGCAGTAATAAAGTGAAGAGAAAATGTGAATAGAAAGAAAAGTATTATGAAGGGAAGGGAAAGCACAGATAATTACATTAATGTAAATAAGGAGGTTATTATCTGCCACGTTGTCTTTCCAGAAATGTATAAACATTGGTCAGTACATTTGCTTTGGTAATTATTCTATTGTTTTTTCTATTATATGGTTGTTTTATCTGCAAGGCTGTTTCCCAGGTTTTCTTTAGCAATTGTGTAATTGTTGGAGTATTATTTACATTTCCAAGATTGGGCAATACAAAGTTTTGCTGTCATAAGCAGAGTTTGTATTGGTTGAAGGTCAACATGCAAACTGGAACATTCCAAGAAGCATTTTTAAAGGATTTTCGGGTAAAAACATATCCTGTAATTCCCTGTGCTGTTTTCAACATTATTGTCCAAAATGTTTTCCCTTTGCTACAGTTCCAGGAATTACGTATAAAATCTGCTTTCATTCTTCTAGATCTGTATCAGTAGATCCCTGTGCTGTAAACTTTGTTCAGTCTCTAGATTCGCTTTGGTTACAGCACTGGTAATGGCTTAGTATCCTCCACCACAGCTGAAAACAGTAGGTTAGCTTAAGGCAGTGGTCCCCAAACTTTTTTCTCTGGGCCACACTTTCAGAATAAAAAAATTGCTTGAACCACACTGATTTTTTAAAAATAAGAAATACAATTGGGGGGGGGACAACTTCTAGCAGTGCTTGATTGATAACATAGGACACAACTACTTTATAATATGAACATGGGACACCCAGAAAGTATAAAATAATGCAGCTACATAAGAACATGAATAATTCCCAAAATATAATTAGAAACGAGTCTCTTACATGTGTACCTTCAGTATATATACCAACTGAATGAGAAGTGTGAGCTTGCTTTTGCTGGGTAATCTCATTTCTCTTAGGTCTAATTTGAGACAAACAAACTTGCAACTCCTCATCAACACAAATGAAATATTTAAATGTTTCCTTGATGGTACTTGAATCTTCCTGCCTTGGGGGATATGGGACATGTTATGTGGCACACACAACACTGTCCTCAAACACCTTGAAGCTGTTTCCCACCACCTATCATCCACTATCTGCCTAATGGCAGTGCCAGCCCTGAACACTCAAACTGAAGTCTCAAATGTGTGGGCTATTATGCTCCTCAGCATCACTGGGGCAATGATGCAAGATGAGGTGCCATAGCAGAGAACTCCCTGTGAAACTCCCTCAGGGGCAGGAGAACACAGGCTACAGCTATATACCAAAGCAGACGATCTAGCCAGAGGCTGATCAGAAAACAAACAGACAGACAGACAAAAAACCTAACCTGAAAAACCCAATTGTCACACACACAACTCATCTCTAGAGTCCCTAGACAGAATCTCAACTTAGGAATAGGGGAGAAAGTCAATTCAGCATGCATTTAAAGGCAAACCTACCCAACTCACACTTCTCAAAACATAGTGTGAACCAAAACACAGCCGTACTTTGAAATCCACACTTCTCTGAATTTTGCATTGCAGTTTCCAAAGTAAATAATTCATGTACTAGTGTAAATTGTGTGAGAGAGAGTGCACACACACGTATATGTAAGTAACATTTTTACTATCTATTGTATTAGGGGAGTTGGTTCGCAAAAATGTGTCTCTTAGACAAAATTGCATAGAAACGTGCCTGTTAGGAGAAATCTGAAACTGTCACACATGTATAGTCCTATCCTTTGAAGCCGGACGGAGCAAACCAGGTTCTTGGTGCCCTTCCACCCATCAAGTGGAAACAAGTTGTATTACAGTGTAGCAAGTACAAACAATTACAATCATACAGCAGAACCCATCATTGGCAACCAAACCACCATAAAGTGAAATGGCAGCTTTGAAAAACAAAACATGCTATTTGGGTTTTATTGACCTTACTTTTCCCACTGTCTGGAAAGCATGAAGAAATTCTCTTTCAAAGTGCCCTTCAGTTCTTCCTAACTCCAGCCTCTTCTCAGCAAATCCTGGATCAAGACTGGATATTGAGAAACATCCTCCAGTCCTCTAGTCTAGGGTGTCTGTTGGGGGGAAAAACACCTCATGATGAGTCACCACAAAACTCATTACTTCTTGTGTCCAGTAATTGTATATGTGGATCCTCCTTGCAGTAAAGCAAGGGCTGAATGCTTGGAAACTGCTCACTGAGGGGTTTATAATGAGTTTCTAGAAGTCAGAATCACACTGACTTCCAGTAGTTTCCGACAGTTTGGTACACGGTTTTCTTTCTCCCCAGAGATAACAAAGCACAGAGAACTGAAGTGCACCGGCTGCCAGCAAAACAGTTTCAGCAACTCTGGCATGGTAAAAGCTGCTTAGTGAAAATCACACACATTGTAGTTCAGATGAAAATAGGTTTTACTTTTCTGGCAGAGTTCCCAGGCCTCAAAAGCCATATAAGGCTAAAATGAATGCACTTAAAAGAGGAAGTGGGAGGGTAAGAGAAGAACAAACCATTCCTACTATGGAGATTTGGTGATAGGCGAAGCATCCAGGGGTAATTTCTACCACCGGCACCTTATCAGCGGGATAATTATTTACTGACAATATTGTCTGGAAATGACAACACACGCAATGCACTGATAGTCACTGACAGCTTTATCCTCTGCAAATGTGTCTAATCCCTCTTTACCGCCATCCAAGTTGGGGGCCATCCCTCTTGTGGGAGTGAATTCCTCAGTTTAACTATGTGCTGAGTGAAAACAAGTGCTCTTTTTTTTTGGTCTGTCCTAAATCTTCCAACATTCAGCTTCATTGGATGTCTACAAGTTATGACAGAGGCAGACAATTTTTCCTCTAGCCACTTTCTCCACCCTATACATTATTTTATACGAGATTATCATGTCCCCTCTTACTTGTCTTTTCTCTAAACTGAAAAGCCCCAGATACCTTTCCTCAAAGGGGAGGCTGCTCCATCCCCTTCAATCTTTCTCGTTGCCCTTTTGTGAATCACGTCCAGGGTTGCCAGATTTCAGCTTTTGCTTTTCGGATTGAGACCCAGAGCTCATCCACACTTCCGCTTGCTCCAGGCCTAGAAAGCAGAAGTCCAAGTGGTTTTCCATTTGATCCATACATTCTAGGCATAAGTCAGAGTGGTTTTCCCATTGCCCTGCTCCTTTCCCAGGTTAAACTGGCTCTTTAGTGCTATATCAGAGCAAACAACAATCCAGAGAAAACCTGAATTGCCTATTATTATTACCCCACCCATCTGGCTGGGTTTCCCCAGCCACTCTGGGTGGCTTACAACATATCTAAAAACATAATAAAAACATCAATTTTAAAAAACTTCCCTAAACAGGGCAGCCTTCAGGTGTCTTCCAAAAGTCAGATAGTTGTTTATTTCCTTTACATCTGAAGGGAGGACATTCCACAGGGAGGGCGCCACTACCGAGAAGGCCCTCTGCCTTGTTCCCTGTAACTTTGCTTCTCACAGTGAGGGAACCAGCAGAAGACCCTCGGCGCTGGACCTCAGCGTCCGGGCAGAACGATGGGGGTGGAGACGCTCCTTCAGGTATACTGGGCTGAGGCTGTTTAGGGCTTTAAAGGTCAGCACCAACACTTTGAATTGTGCTTATAAACGTACTGGAAGCCAGTGAAGATCCTTTAGGACCGGTGTTATACTGTCCCTGAAACCACTCCCAGTCACCAGTCTAGCTGCTGCCTTCTGGATTAGTTGTAGTTTCCAAGTCACCTTCAAAGGTAGCCCCACGTAGAGCACATTGCAGTAGTCCAAGCGGGAGATAACCAGGGCATGCACCACTCTGGTGGGACAGGTAGGGACTTCTCGGTAGGGGGCAGGTAGGGACTCAGCCTGCATATCTTTGCCCTAGAGCGGAAGGGTGGGGAGCAGCAGGACAAGAGGAAGTGCACGTAAGCCCTCAATTGGGAGTAAGTTCCTTGCACCCAGTGATCTGTCCATGGTACTGCAAGCCTTGTATTTGACATCTGTGGTTCTCCTGAACTCTGGACACATATTGGCTGCCTCTCTCTGCCTTTGGATAGCAAATTGGACTGTCCTCCTCATTGATCCTATCACTCTAGCCCAGTGATGTGCTGAAGCTCATTTCTCCAATTACTCCTCCCGGCTGCAAAGGCAAAGTATATTTTTCTGCTGCTTCTGCATATTTGGCATAAGGGGTTGCCAGGTTTTCTCTCTCATACTTGTTTCTAATTTTAATACCCCCCCAAACTTTCGTTGTCCCTGAACATTAAATTGACCATCCAGACATGCTGTAGCTTGCCAGCACTTGCTGCAGTGTCCATTAAATCAGTCTGGTTTCCATGGTAATGCCAGCAAGCAGAGCCAAGCTGAGAAACTACAGGAAGTGGAAGAGTATCTAGCAATTGCTAGAGGTCTAGCAATCTTACATTGTTAACAGAATGCAAGAGAAACAAAAACAAGAAGCACAAGGAGGGTTGCCTAAGAAATTTCTGTTTCATCTACCCAAACATCATTAGCATTTCTATTTGTCCCTCCCCCTCCAAGAAGGGTTGCATTAAATGCCAGTCAAAGTATCAGTCCAGAACTATTCCAGGCTACTGGTTTGGTTCCTCTGCAACAGTTGCCATCCATGGGACGAGACAGGACAGGACCAAATGATATTGACACTGGCTTTGTTAGTGTACGAATACATCTTGTGTATCTTGTTTGTACCTGGGCCTCTTTTATTTGATCCTTTGAGGAATCAGTTCCCTTACTGATTTTGCAGCTGGGAGGAAAAACATACCTCCAAGTATCCTACTATGATCCTCTCTTTGCACAAGTATGGACAGGCATGAAGGATTTGCCACATTCACCAGAAACTTCAAAATAGGATCGGGAATGCTCATTGGGCATTTCGAAGGCCAACGAAAGGCTGAAAATGGCCAGTGCTTTGGAGATGCTGAGATCTGCCACTGCAGTTGCTTCAGACAAATGAGCCAAGTCTATTATCATCCCCAGATGATTAATCTCCTTCACCACTTCTTAGTGCAACAGAGACTGATGGCACCATCAGCTATAGCAACCTGGCTAAACACAGCTCAGGTATTGCACAGACAGCTCTCAGGATGGCACTCTATTATTTCAAATTGTGTTTTGAAACTGAAAGAGGAAAGCCATAAAATGGGCATACTTCTTTGTAGTGTTAGAAGACAACCTACAAACTCCCTCCAGCTCTGAGACCCCATCTACACTATGCATTTAAAGCAGTATGATACCACTTTAAGCAGTCACGGCTTCCCTCGAAGAATCCTGGGAACTGTAATTTGTTAAGGCTGCTGAAAGTAGTTAGGAGACCCCTATTCTTTTCTCAGAGCTACAATTCCCGGAATAGTTTAACAATCAATTTCCCTTCACGGAGAACTCTGGGAATTGTAGCTCTGTGAGGGGAACAGGGATGTCCTAACAGTTCCTAGATCTAATTTACTTTTGTTCTTCTTCCTATTCCATTCTTTATTTAACACAGACTGGCAGCCGTATATTGCATTTATGTCCTACAAAGAACATAATGGAACAGTCCTTTTTACAGTCCAAGGTATGCACGCCAAAGCAACTAATTTATCAAACCCTGAAACCAGTTGGGTTTATTGATCATTCTAACAAGGACATCGATCCAAGGCTGCAGACCTGAGTGAAATTACGTGTTATGCTAAGCACATTTTAAAAAACAAAACATGCTGGCCAGTTTATTTTTCCTGAAGAAGCCCATCCTGCCATGTGCTAGCATTCTAATCCAGGACAGGGGCTCTCACGGTTGCTTTTTCTGGAAAAAGTAAGTGGCTTTTTCTGGGAAAATGCTAAACACACTTTGAAAAACACACACATAATACACACTGAACATAATGCATGGTCTGCAACACTTATCTGAGCACTAACACAGCCAGCCTGGAGCTTCTGAACATTTGTGAGGGTGGAGTCAAGGGTCCTTATGTCAGTTTTGCTCAGCTTGTTATGTTAGAACAATTTCAGATTCTCGGATAGATCATTGTCTCTGCATGGTAAAAAGAGGAGAGATTAGCAATCTGCACAGGTGACCACTTCTACCTAGCAAAATAGCACATTCCCGATCCAGTACTTTATATAATAATGTGTTTGGGGCAATTTCACGAAGGCTATGGTTATAAATCAAATAAGTAAGGGTAAAAATAATATATTTTTCCTTTAGAGGACATCATTTTAATTCTGCTTCAGAGTGGAAATAGCAAAAATAACAGGATCTTTGTGCAAAATGAGCATATTAATTTAATTGCATAACTCATTTGGGTACAGCATTTGAAAGGCTTTTCTGCATTCAAAATGATGGGGTTTTTTTAAAATGCATTACATGATAATACGTTTAATACGTGATAATGTGCTCAGAGTGCCCAAAACAACAATGTGGCATGGTGCCTTAATGCATTTGGGGAGGGAGAAAGAAATTGGGCATACTAATCAATTAAAGGGGCTCCTGTCATGAGGTCGAGGCAGCTCTGCCTTAACAATCGGTCAGTTCTTGAAATTGCAGAGCTATGAGAAATTGAAGTTTAAAGTAAGAGACTGGCTTCATTATTACCAGATAAATGAAGTTTTCAAACAGGACAGGAAAATTGGCTTCCAGGTGGAGAGATCAAAATTAGAAACAGAATTGTTGGAACCCAATACTAAGAATTTGTCAAGAATGTATAACTTGCTGTTGAAATGGAATACACAGGATGAGATGGTTAAATCAGCTATGATTAAATGGGCACAAGACATTGGTCATGACATTATGTTTGCTGACCGGGAACAGTTATGGACTACCGGTATAAAGTTTACGGCATGTAATGCCTCAAGAGAGAACATTATGAAAATGATTTATAGGTGGTACATGACCCCAGTCAAACTTGCAAAAATCTATCATACGCCCAATAATAAATGCTGGAAATGTAATGAAACTGAAGGCACTTTCTACCACCTTTGGTGGACGTGCCCAAGGATCAAGGCCTTCTGGGAAATGATCTATAATGAAATTAAGAAGGTTCTTAAGTGTACCTTTCATAAGAAACCAGAGGCCTTTCTCCTGGGCATGGTAGGCCAACTGGTGTCAAGGAAAGATAGGACGTTCTTTATGTATGCTACAACGGCAGCAAGAGTTCTGTTAGCAAAGTATTGGAAGACACAAGAACTACCCACGCTGGAAGAGTGGCAGACGAAGGTGATAGACTATATGGGACTGGCCGAGATGACTGGCAGAATCCGTGACCAAGGAAAAGAGACGGTGGAAGAAGAATGGAAGAAATTTAAAGTTTATCTTAAGAACTGTTGTAAAATTAATGAGTGCTAAAATGTCATGGGTAATGTAAAACAGAATTGCAGTGACAAATAATTGGGTAAGAGAAAAAGGATTAAAGAAAGTGAATTATAAGTAATTGAAATTAGGGGTTGCTGGGAAAGTTTAAAACAGGGATGCAGAAAAGGGAGGTATGGGGAAGTCGTTGAAATAAGGTTTAAGAAAAAGAGGTTATGAAATTATACATGTTTATATGTTTGTTTGTTTATGTATTGTCAGTTGTATTGTGTCTTAATATATGTTGGAAAATTAATAAAAATTTATATATATAAAAAAACAACAACAATCGGTCAGTTCTAGTATCCCAAATGCTAGAAAACAGAAGCCACTTCAGCAGAACCTCTTTCAAGTCCAAGCATGTTCACTGGGTGGAGCTGCTCAGAGGGCGGCAGAAGATTTTAAACTCACTCAGTGGCAATTTCTGGATCCATTTCAGTTGTGGTTTAGGCTTGGTTTTGGCACAGAAATTGCTTTGGTCTGCCTGTATGATGATCTCTGTCAGGAGAGAGACAGGGGAAATGTATCTTTGTTAATTCTCCTCAACTTCTCAGTGACTTTTGATACCATCAACCATGTTATCTTTCTGAAGTGGCTGTCTGAGTTAGGGATGAGTGGCGCTACTTTGCAGTGGTTCCTGTACTACTTAGATGGTCATTTCCCTCCCTTTTTCAGAATTCAAAAATGAGGCTGCTTTAGCATCTACCTACCTACCTATTATCTATCTATCTATCATCTATCTATCTATCTATCTATCTATCATCTATCTACAGTGGTACCTCGGGTTAAGTACTTAATTTGTTCCGGAGGTCCGTACTTAACCTGAAACTGTTCTTAACCTGAAGCACCACTTTAGCTAATGGGGCCTCCTGCTGCTGCAGCGCCGCCGGAGCACAATTTCTGTTCTCAACCTGAAGCAAAGTTCTTAACCTGAAGCACTATTTCTGGGTTAGAGGAGTATGTAACCTGAAGCGTATGTAACCTGAAGCATATGTAACGTGAGGTACCACTCTATCTGTCATCTATCTATCTATCTATCTATCTATCTATCTATATCTATCTATCTATATCTATCTATCTATCTATCATCTATCATCATCTATCTATCTATCATCTATCTATCCCATCTGTCGGACTTTCAGCACTGTATATGTGAGTGGCAAAAGGTGCACATATGGAGTGCAATCCTTTATGATAAAGAAAACAATATGGACAGTTCTCAACAGATCACACAGAACTAATCTAAACCTCTTAGTTTTCGTTTATGAATGTAGTCATTGCGTATATAATTTTCAAGTTCCAGACAACGTGAGAACTTTAAAATATATTGGAATGAAGCAAGGCACCTCTTGAAAAGCAAAAAGCAGTCTCTGGGCTTGTACTTTGGGGGAAGCAAAAGAGGGAAATGGAAATGGGAGAAACTGCATTTGCTCACGAAGGGAAGTCACGCTTCTGAAGGAGTTTGCGGAAATGCAACGGAGATTTGTATTGCCAATGCTTCAACTACTTACATTTACCTCTGTTCTAAAAGCATGCTACAAGTGGCATGGACCGGGGGCGGGGTAGGCTTATATCTTCACTTTCAGGAACAGAAAGTTCCCCCCCCTCCCCACCGCCGCCTGGAAGATGATGTCCATCTTCAGGTCCAGAAATCAAAGTGAATAGCTTTTAAAGTCACAGCAAAACAGGTTGCCCCCAGCTGCCTCCTGTTCCATTCCCTCCATCTGGCAGAACTGTTCAGTCTGAGTTGTTCAAAAGGTTATTATATATCTTACATATGGGTCATGTTATGCTTTGAAGTGATGCTAGAAGAAAACATCTTAGCTGAAACATGTGCAGCTCACAAGAGCCCAGCTGTGCGTGTTTTAAGTTTCAGAGAACTTCATTTCTGGTTAGGGAGCAAGGAAGTGTTGAAAACCCTCTTCAGTTTTTTACATGATCACAAGAAAAGAAAAAAAGAATTCTTGGAACTGAGCGAGGATCTTTTATTATATTTGGTTAACTGTCGTGACAGGGCTGGGGAACATTTTTCAGCCCAAGGGGAAGGCTGTGTTTCCTTCTGAGCAACGTTCCTTGTGCTGGGGTGGGTGGGGCCAGAGGCGAAATTAGGTGGAGAAACAAATGTAAATCTTACATTTGTATAATAGGTTGCTCACTAACTCAACTATCACTATCCTCCATCCAGGAGGCATTATCAGACTCCAAGGACACATTCCCGCCAGGGAAAACCAAACTCCGTGGAACTCTCACCCACAAGGGGTTATACAGACACCATTCCAACTGAGTTTCAGGTGCCCAGTCAAAACTGCTGTATTTCAGGAGACCTCTGTACCCAGAAATAAGCTTCCCAGATATTTTACATTTTAAAAACTTTTATTTTTAAGATTTGAAATTTGGGGGGTTTAATTTATGTTTTAAATTTTGTATATTGTTTATCTTATTCTTGTATGCTGCTTTGTGACCAACATGGTGAAAAGTGGGATATAAATCTCTATGTAAACAAACAAACAAACAAACATGTGGAGCATCACAAATTAACCACAAGTTGCATGATATTTCACAATTCTATAAATGCTGACACTTATTTAGCTAGCAGCCTTAAGTGAATTTTGCTCATCTCCTTTGAAAATCTGGACTCCCTCACTGCCTTTATTTTTTCTTCCTTTCCTTTTTGTGACACAAACTAGATCTCCAGAGGGATGGGGGAAAGAAATTCATTTCAGTTTGTATTGAAAGTTGATTCGACCCAATTTGCACTTTCTGGTATGTGAACCAAGAAACACCAGTCCTTCAAAATTCACACTTCTCTGCATTTTGCAGTTCTCTGGCCAAGTAATGTGTGCAAAAATGCATATGCAAGGGTAATTTGTGCATAAAAAGCACAGAAATAACACACCCAAATGCACTATGTTAGGGTAAATTGCTTTGCAAAAATGCGTATATTTGTCAACATTGCTTATAAACACATGGATATTTGGAATAAAATGCTGATAATTTTCATGAGGGCCTCTCTCTCTTTTAAGCAAACTGTTGTGGAAATGTGGGAAAGTGAATTTAAGATTGGAAAACTGAGAAACTGACAGATTTGTGCATCCCTAGTTCCTACCTCCCACTTCTTGCAATTAGTTTAATTCCAGAGCAGTCTGCTTAGTTTCTTGGCCTAACACTTCATCCTCCTTTTGGTGATAAAATGTTTCTTCCTCTGTTCCTGAGACATCAGCCAAATATTCCTTCTCCCGCAGAACTGCATTTGGTGCCAAATGCAACAGCTTCAGTGATGTGCCCTTTTGTATTTCCTTCCCTTTAATCCAGCGGTGGCTAGTAGCCCCTGGACCTGGTGAGGCAGCTCTGGACAAGGAAGTCATGTAGGTGGGGCCAATAAAGCCACATGGGTGGGAGCCAGGAGGCATAGCTGTCAACTTTTCCCTTTTCTTGCGAGGAATCCTATTCAGAATAAGGGAATTTCACTTTAAAAAAGGGAAAACAGCTATGCCAGGAGGTCACATGGACAGGCCCTAGTGCTGCTTTTCTTCCCATCATCCTCTCTTGCAAACTTGTGGACACAAAAGCATTGCAGTTGGTTTGTGTTGGCGTCCCTGGTCTCACAGTTTCTAGTGTGGGTTAATATCACAGTAATCATATATTACTTGAGAATTAAGCCCCACTAAATTCCATGGGGATAGCTCTCAACTAGTCCATTTTATACAAAGGCCTCATCTACAGGATCCAGTGATTCTAAAATAAAGCTTTCTCGAGTGTAGAGATGAATACATGCAGGTGTAGACTTCTTCAGTCTAACTCACGTGTGGAAAAAGTGGATTAACAGCCAGATAATACAGTGGTACCTCGGGTTACATACGCTTCAGGTTACATACGCTTCAGGTTACAGACTCTGCTAACCCAGAAATAGTGCTTCAGGTTAAGAACTTTGCTTCAGGATGAGAACAGAAATCATGCTCCGGTGGCGCGGCAGCAGCAGGAGGCCCCATTAGCTAAAGTGGTGCTTCAGGTTAAGAACAGTTTCAGGTTAAGAACGGACCTCCGGAATGAATTAAGTACTTAACCCGAGGTACCACTGTACTCAAATGTGAACAAGCCCCAAGACTATGTGGGAAACAGAGCCTGAATCACCCAGCAAAAAATCCCAGTACTGTACCCAACATGGTACAGAGTCTTCCCTCCTACATTATTAGGCCATGTAACTTTTTATATCGACAGATTATGAGAAGTACAGTATACAACCAGGGTGTGGGTGGAGGAGAGCCTTTCAAGAAGGGACTTCCAGAGCTCATTCAGAACACGGTCACCGTATGTTTTCTTTCTGTGTGGGAAGAGGCCAAGGCTGATGGATGATTTCAGGTGGGTATTTCCCTCTTCCTTTCAGAGCTAAACTAGTAAAAGATAAAACTACCGGTTGAGTTTAAAATTGCCCTGCTTCTACCACTCAGCAAACATGTTTTTGGACCTGAAGAGGATTGTGCTGAAATGGCTTCTGCTGGAGCTGTTGCTGCTGCTTCCTGGCGTTTGGGATGCTGGAGCTGACGAATCGTTAAGAGAGAGGGCTCTCAACCTCATGGTGAAAGTCCCTTTAATTGATGGGTAGGCCCGATTTCTTTCTTCGTCTCCCTGTCCAAAATACATTAAGACACCTTGTTGTGTGTCTTGGGCATTATGTATTCTTGGGCATTATGGGGCATTATGGGGAAGCCTGAGGTATCATATGCTGTGCTAAAAAAGACCTCATTTTGTATCAAAGGGAAAGCTTTCAAATTCTGCACCAAAATGATTATGCCATTAGATGATGGTGCTCATTTTACAGAACGCTTGTTTAGCTTTACTATTGCAATGTTGGCATTTCAATATTGTTATTCACAGTACTTAAAACACTGTTTCTTGGGGTGGCTGAGGGTCAGATTAGTGAATTAAGTGTCCCCTTAATTTCCCCTTATTTAATCAACTTTAATTTCTCATAGTGGGGACTTAGATTCCAGTTCCTTACTAGTCTTCCCCCCTTTTTTCCTCTTTTACCATGGAAAGAGAAGAGGGGAAAAATAATAGGAATCAGTTATTTAACACCCCCCACTTGGGAACAAAACAGCATGAATGAGGGCAATTAATTACTAATCCTCAGGCCACACTGAGCAAGAAAGCAATAATATGGCCTGAATCTGCAAGCAAAAAGCTTTCAATTTAACAAAATAGTTAATATGAACCCAAAAGCCTTAGTAGTGTGCTTTAACTTTCCACATTAGATAAGCTGGTGCTGCAATTGCATTTTTAGCTCTCTTTAAAAAAAATTTAAAAAAATCTCCAGTACCAGGTCTGATAAGCACAGGAGTTCAACACCAGAAACGGATGTGAGATGTTTGGGGAAAGTTTTGCCCTAAAAGGTACCACATAAATCTTTGAAATAAATAGCTGGTGGATTATTTCCAATATGGAGATGTGAGTGGTAACTGTGTGGTTTAAGTCTAAATTTAATTCTTTTTAATTGTTCTTGTTTATTTTAACTCCACCAGTGTGGTGTAGTGGTTAAAAGCGGTGGACTCGTAATCTGGTGAACCGGGTTCGCGTCTGCGCTCCTCCACATGCAGCTGCTGGGTGACCTTGGGCCAGTCACACTTCTCTGAAGTCTCTCAGCCCCACTCACCTCACAGAGTGTTTGTTGCGGGGGAGGAAGGGAAAGGAGATTGTGAACCGCTTTGAGACTCCTTTGGATAGTGATAAAGCAGGATATCAAATCCAAACTCCTCCTCCTCCTCCTCCTCCCCTTCTTCTTCTTCTTCTTCTTCTTCTTCTTCTTCTTCTTCTTCTTCTTCTTCTTCTTCTTCTTCTTCTTTTCTGCTGACCTCAAACCAAAAGAATTATGCCTGCTGGGTTTCTGCCTTGCCTTTGTGGTTTAAAGGGTTCCAAAGTTCATTAACTTAAATTGCTATCAGCTGTGTGGGAGACCTTAGCGCTTGGAACTAGAGTTGGAGCTTTTGGTGTTTGGGATGCAGGGTGAATGCTTTGCTGGAACTCTTCACACACAAATTGTTTACCTTTATGAACTGTGCTGCCTACTGCATTTTGTTGATCTCCACCAAGATTTACCAATGGAGATTTACCCACTGAGAAAGAAGAAGGAGAAGCCCCTCTGTAAAAAGCCGTAATAAGAAAGATAGACCGCTGAGTGTGGGTGAGGTGTCAGGATGAGAGAAAGAATTAAACCAAAATGCCTTTACAGCTAAGGTGGAGGTAATGCTGATTAGAAAACTTTACAACTGCTCATTAGACCAGAGGTCAGCAAACTTTTTCAGGAGGGGACCGGTCCACTGTCCCTCAGACCTTGTGGGGGGCCGGACTATATTTTTTTGGGGGGGAATGAACAAATGCCTATGCCCCACAAATAACCCAGAGATGCATTTTAAATAAAAGGACACATTCTACTCATGTAAAAACACACTGATTCCCAGACCATCTGCAGGCCGGATTTAGAAGGCGATTGGGCTGGATCTGGCCCCCGGGCCTTAGTTTGCCTACCCATGCATTAGACTGTACTATACTGATATGATATGACCTCGTGGATATGCAATAACAAGGAGTCATAGAGGACATGCAGAGTCTGCAACGCTCCCAAACTCCAAGCAATCTGAAATTGACAGTTTTATGCTTGGCAGTTTTGGCAACTCTGATCCCTCTGGGTATTCTCTTTCTGCGTCGAATCATCACTTCATTCTGGCAACTACTTTGGTGGAAAGAGGTTAATAAGGACAGCCAAGAAACGAGGACTGAGAAGTCTGCAGGATTTTGGATCTCAGCCTGGAGATGAGTTATGGCAGAACCGTTTTAAAGGGAAGTTAATCCTAATTCCAGACCAAGTGGCCCTTGAAATATCACCAGTGCCAAATGGGATCCTGCCAAATTGGCAGGGGAAAAACAGAATTGTGCAGAACTTAGACTAACTGTTTAAATTAAGAAGCCATTCAAGATATCTATGTCTAGAATGAATCTTGATGGGTCCCCTCAGTGCTGGGGAGGTTGTTCAATGCTTGGTACATGTGGTGGTCCTGCCCATGAGCTCAGGTGTTTTGGAACTTTCTATAACGAACAGTGCAAACATAATGGACTAGGTTTTCTGTTATATTTTATCAACAGATACCAAGAAGTTGTTCTAATTGGATATCTTTATAGGTTCAATCTATGTGTGCTGCTAGCATTGTCTGAATGACATTTTTTAAAATATGGAAAGGATGAAACACCCTCCCCCAAATCCTTCAACTCTTCCACTATGTATTTTTATCTTTCAGGCACAATGATCTGCCACTGAAGTTGAGATGGTTTTATAAAAACCAGCTGAGTAAAATTGATTTAAGGACCCTCAGCACCACATCCACAAATATTGAGAAGCTCCAGGCTGGTCATGTGGGTGCCCAGGTAGGCCAGGGTGGAAGTAGATCCGTACTCTTGGATTGAGTTCCTTGCTAGAGTGAGCCAGAGACCAAGCATGGGAGAGGGATGAGTACATTTCCAGCTTTGGCTGGATGTCTGTTGCCATGATGGAAAAGATGGAAGTGGAAATCAAGGCTAGATTGTAGACCATGTTGCAAGGTGTGTATGGAAACATATTTCCCCTTTATCTGCATTTCTGTATGGGTACACAATTAATGCTGCATCTAGGATTTGGGCAAGTTATCAGTTTGTGCCCAACCTGTGTCTCCTCAGTCCTAGTCTGGTGCTCTGACTATTATGGGACACTGGCTCTTGGTTGGTTGGCCAACCTGAACCCCTCTAGTGGATTTTGTGTTAGCGGCCAGGCCAGCACCATATGTCAGGAGGCCCTCAGCAGCATGTGCTGCCAATGCCCACCCCCAAACACCCACACTCTCCTCCGCTAAGATGGCTGCACAATGTATGTAGAGTTTTAGTGTTGGCCGTGGCAACACTTTTGATTGGGAGCCAAGTTCAGCTCCCCTCTGTGGGCAAAAGCTCTTCAATGCTCCTGCCCTTCCTTCTTTATCTTTAAAATGGTGTTGGACTGGAGCTGCGCAAATGGAGGACTGTCCCCTGACAGCTCTTCAAAGGAGAGGGCGAGTAGAACAGTGCTGTGGACCTGACAGAGGGCAAGTAAAACACGACCCACAACCCTCCTGAGAGATGTAGCAAGTCTCCTTAGCAGACAAGTCCTTGACTGTAGGAAGTTTATATTCTCCTGGCTAAGGGGCAGTGCAGCCTGTGGAAAGGAACCACTTTTCTGAGCAGTGAGCAGTTTGGTTTCATTCAGTGGTGGCAGTGGAGCTCTATCAGAGAGAACAGGGCACTGCCCCATCAAACTCTGTCTGCCCTCAGCCAACCCCACCTGGTGGCCATCTAGGCTAGGGTTAGCACTGCCTGTCAGTTCCATCCTCCTTAATCCCAGGGTTGCCATTGCAGGATCCTGCAGGCAGAAGGTTGAGGACAAAACTAGCATTAGCTGGCTCTGCCTGTCGCTGGCTGCCTCCCTCTTTCATCCTTCCTGCCTTCCACCTTACCAGTCCCAATGGGCAGCAGCCACCACTGGGAAGCGCAGGCTTATTGGGATTTTCACGATAATTGACTGGTTTTCAAATGGGCAGGTTAAGCACAGGTGGGGGATGCACAGCTTAAATACTCCAACAAATAGCCCAAACCCACATTAGATCTCTGGAGAGGCAGCCAGCACCCTCAAAACGCTGTTAGCTTTGCAGAGCCCCAAAACTCAGTTCTCTGCCTGCCTGCCTGCCTGCCTCACACTGCAGGCCTAGCCTGCCTTTCTACACCTGGCTGGGAGTGAGATGACAAGTCAACATCTATCTATGCCTTTTTGAACCATCTCGGTTCCCATAGAAACACATTGCCAGAAATTGTCTAACAAAAGAACGCTCCTGGCTAAATCCATCTGATCAGTCTGACCATTTTAGCAGCCCTCCCCTCTCTTGGCCAGATGCCAGTCTTACAATTGCAGAATCACAGAGTTGGAAGGGACTGTAGAGATGCTCCAGCTTTCCACCCATCCACCCACTCATGCTGACAAACTCTATTTTCATGTTTCTTTCAGTTTTGGTCAGTGTATGTTCTGTGTAGCGCTCAGAAGAAAGATGTTGTGCGCCTCACTCTGGAGCAGATTGATGTTGTCAAACGGATGTGTAAAAGCTATGAGGAACTGGAACTGGTGACATCTTCTGAAGGTGATGCTTGATATTGATTTTTATATTCTGATGCTTTCCGAACTTTGAGCTCTGGTCCATATGGCCCCTGGAAGACTGCCCAGAAGGCAATGTGACCCTCAGGCATAAGAAAGTTCCCCATCTGTCCTAGACCAGCACTAACACTACACTACACTGCACTGTCTCTAACTATAAAAGGTTTTAGCCACAGGCCTCCATGAGTTACACTCCATATTTATACATAAAAGGAAACCATCTGGTCCACTAACAGAGCTCTGGGAAATTAGAGGTGGGAGATAAGAATTCTACCCCCATAATTGTTCCAAACACTCACCCTGTGAGCTTTGTGGCTAAGAGAGGATTTGACCCCAGGGCTCCTCATTCCAAGTCCAACACTCTTAACTACTGCCCCACACTGGAACTGAAATTACTGTTAAGCTACTGTAGTTTATGACTACATGGTAAGTGTGCCCAGTGCAAGCTCTCTGCATTGCTCTCTTTTGATCATTCTGTGTTAATGTGTCTGGTTAAATTCAGATCTGTCTTTCTGATCAAAATCCAGGCATTGCCAGCACTGACAGCAAAAAGATAGCATGCTTGATTGGCATCGAAGGGGGGCACTCCATCGACAGCAGCCTCGCGACCCTGAGGATGTTCTACGAGCTGGGCGTTCGGTACATGACGCTGACCCATAACTGCAACACTCCCTGGTAAACTACAAACAAGTGTTCCTTCAGAGAGGGGCTGTTTCTTTTCTTTTTTTTTAATTATTTTTATTAACAGGCCAATCACATCACATTATCCAAATCACATTAGTTCCAAATTATACAGCCAAATTTTAAATTTTGTTGGGGGTACCCATACATCAAGCTCCGCACGAGTCCAAAACTCCGAACGAGTCCAAACATCACTTATATTACTGCTTTAATTAGACAGTTCTATCCAGTTCAATCTAGATAGTCCTTTATTACTTTCTTTCTCTTCTTGTTGTTATCGTATATTCCTTTCTTTGCGATCTCTGATAATTTTCACAAGCAGATTGAAAACAGGCATCCTCTGTGTGGGTTTTGTACTCTTCAAATATCATATCACTCAGGGACATCCTCTGTTCAACGCTTCCATAAAAAAAATATTAATCTTCGGTCTGTCCTTTACTTTTCTCAGGCTTGCCAAATAAATCAAATGAATCAGGAGGCTCTGTCAGGTCAAGCTTGCGTTCCAACATTCCTTCTCTTTCGAACGATCCTGATTCTCCTCCCCCTGTCCTTCTTTCTCCGGCAAGCCTGTCTTGGCGAGACGCCATTTTTTAACTGTGTCATAAAACTTTTCCTCTTTCTCACCATTCACCAATCCTCTCTCCTGTTATAATCCATCCCACACAGTTCTTGAATTCCTGCTTGTGATTAATAAAAACGCAACAATCTTATTTCTATCTGGGGTGAAGGGTTATTAATATCACATCGTGCAAAGAAGAAGAAATTTTTTTTCCTCCACCCCCCCTTCATTCCAAACATACAGTCTCCTAGTGGTGATTCATCAGAAGATTTACTTATCTACCCATCACTCCCGGTCACAGAGATCCATTAATCAGCAGTCTTATCTCTCGAACATTACTTGATGTATGTGGTTCAGCTTCATTCCAATCATATGTTTCCAATTATAATTCCGAGCTGAAGCTAACCAGCACGCGCTAATTGGAATCGGCGTCAGGAAGATCTGACTTCACCGAGGGCTTGTGCCAAGTGTTCGGCACCCCCATCTCTCGGATCAGGGGGTGCATTGTGAACACCGCTGGCAAGGCAGCGCCCCCCGTCTCCTGGGGGGGTAGGAAGACTGCATACTTCCCATAGCAGCCCCTTAATTACCTCGTATGGGTCAGAGAGATGTTATTATCGGCCATCTTCCAACACGCCACCTTGTGGCCCCCCAGAGAGGGGCTGTTTCTCTGCGATTTGCCAACGTTGCTTAAAATACTGCAATGTATTCCTGCAGTGAGAAAATAAATGTATTTTCCCCTTCAAGGAGGTGGGGTTCTAGGAATAGCCAATACAGTAGTAGTTTAAAAAAAACACACCCTACAACTGAAAGGAACTTGTGAGGTTACACGCAGCAAGTGTGTACAGGGACCATGGGTAGAAGATGTCGAATGTTCAGATTGCACAGGTTGATGGTTGACCAGTGAGCCACAAGCAGAACAGAAAGAGATTGGGGACTCAGCTACATTAGTAAGGAAAAAGCATTTTGTATGTGTTCTAACACTGTGAAAACAGATGGCGCTGTGGAGTACCATCTTTCGCCAATGTGATTTCCCATGTGGAAGTATACAACGTGTTTTCCTGAAACACTTTTTTTAATGTGTCTAGATCCAGCCTGCGATTACCTGCGCTGATTCAGAAAGGAGTTTAATACAGGTCACTATAAAGAAATATCCAAAATTTGTTTAGTCGTTTAGTCGTGTCTGACTCTTCGTGACCCCATGGACCAGAGCATGCCAGGCACTCCTGTCTTCCACTGCCTCCCGCAGTTTGGACAGACTCATATCCAAAATACACAGGTGTAAACAGTACTGGGCTAGATGATTCCTGTACTTCTTTTCCATTTGAATAATCATTTTCCTTCCCTGCATTTTTAGGGCTGAGACATCATCAAAGCAATCACAAGACTATCCTAACACTGGTGGCTTGACTGATTTTGGCAAAGTACGTAAACTGATGAAGTCCTTTGCAATGCCCACTACTGATTCTCTTCCGAAGAAGCATCCTAGCATCCTATAGCAACAAAAGCTTATTATCACCTGTCTGGGTTTTAGGCCAGTTTAATAGTCTTTCCCCAAAGAATCCTGGGGGTTTATAGTTTGCAGAGGGGGTTGAGAATTATTTTCTGGAGTTCTCCATCTCCACTCCACTCCCAGACTCGTAGGGAGGAATTCAACATTGTCAGCAGAGGCACTTCACTTTGCCAGACAATATCCTTCTTAAACTGTGGTGCCCAGAACTGGACACAGTACTCTAGCTGGGGTCTGACCAAAGCAGAATAGAGTAGCTGTATTACTTCTTTAAATCCAGACGCCATAATTCTGTTGATGCCGTCTAGAATAGCATTAGCTCCTTTTGCTGCTGTCACATTGTTGACTCCAGGATGCATGTCCAGTTTCTGGCTCTCCCTTCCCCACAGTCATTTTCAAAGCTCAAGAAAAATAGAATGCATATATTTCCATTGCCAAAGTGAAATGTGAGCTGTGCTCTATTTTTGGCCAGAGTAGCAAAACCGATGAAACCGTCTTGTTTATTTTTGTGCTAGGAAGTGGTGAAGGAGATGAATCGTCTTGGGATGCTAATAGACTTATCTCACACATCTGACACAACAGCAGCAGCTGCCCTCAGCGTCTCTCGTGCACCAGTCATTTTCAGCCATTCTTCAGCCTTCTCTATTTGCAACAACCCAAGGAACGTCCCTGACCATATTTTGCACCTCCTGGTAGGTGTAGCTAAAGCTTAATGCTTGTCCAAACCCAGGCAAAGGGAGGACATAATAGGGAGCTCAGAGGCACATTTTTTCCTCCCAGGTGCAAAGTCAGTAAAAAGAATTCTTCCTCAGAGAACCAATTCAAAGATGTCCAGGTAAAAGCAAGATGGAGAGCTACTTATAAAGCTGTATTATAATGGTCCATCTAGTTTAGTACTGCCAACACTGACTGGCAGGAGCTCTCCAGGGTTTCAGACAGGAAGTCTCTTCCAGTCCTGCCTGGAAATGCTTGGGACCTTCTGAATGCAAAGAAGATGCTCTCTTGCTGAGCCACAGCCCTTTCCTGGTCAATGTCTTAAAGCCTGGGTCACTATTGCTTAAGAAGGGAGGGGAAACCAAACTGATCCCAAATTATTCTCCTCTGTGACTGTTTGGTGATTGATACACTTGGAATATTCAAATATTTGTGGAATATCATATCTGCAACTGAAAATATTGTACTATTTGATACGTGCACATCATGGCATTTTGTGTTTTGCATGTGATCATTTCCAGAGGGGTAGCTGTGTTGTAGAAAAGCAACAAAAGAGTAATCTCTGCACAAATTGTGCGTACTTCTGTGCCACACCACCAAGAGGCATTGAATCATCTCCATCAATTTATTGATCACCTTGTACACAATCATCTCAAGGCAATGTACAATAGAAACAGCAAACAACAGAACAAGAATGTCTTCAGTTGTTTCCAGAAAGTGCTGGTATTGGGAGCCTGCCACAGTTTTACAGGAATGTTGTTTGAAACAACAGCCACATTGAAAGCCCTGCTCTGAGTTACTGCAGAGTAGGCTTCTGAGATCTTTGCAACTTCTGGGAGAAACTCAGTGATCTCCTGGGTATTTAAAGGATAAGGTGGTCCCTCGGATAACCTGGTCCCAAGCTGTATAGGGCCTTATATGTTAGTACCAACACCTTCAACTTGACCTGGTAGCAGATTGGAAGCCAGTGCAAAGCCTGCAAGATATTACACACTGGCAGTAGTTTGCCCCTGCAAGCAACCAAGCTACTGTGTTCTGCACCAGCTGCAGCCTCTGAACTGACCAGAGGACAAGATTCACCTGGTGCAAGACAAATACATTTCTTTTTTTGCCAGACCTTTTTACTAGGCTCTTAATTATCGGTGGCCTTGGGTGGATGGAATGTTTTAATCCTGCCTTTTAAAAAAATAGGATTGTCTTTTAGATTATTCTTTGTTTTTCCTTTCATGCCACTTTCAATGTATGTGTTTGTTTGCTTATATATTGTAAGTTGCTTTGAGTTCCCTTGGTAAAAAAATGACCGATAAGTTTAATAAATAATAATGAGAACAATAACCCAAAGGGTAGCCCCACACAGAGTGCATTGCAGTAATCCAATTGTGAACACTAGGAAAACGCAATCAGGCTGCAAGTGTTACTTTGGATTGTGGTGAATGAGCTGGCCATTCATTTTGCCTTCCTCCTTGCAGAAAGCAAACAACGGAATTGTGATGGTGACCTTCTTTGCCAAGATACTGGGCTGTGACAACAATGCAGTTGACATTTCGACCGTAGCAAGTGTGTACCTCCCAGGGCAGAAGTCAAGCACAGTGGGGGGACAAATCTGCCACTTTCAGTTCTCATTTTCCCAGTCTTAAATTCAGTTCTTCACATTTTCACAACACTCTACCAACAGGGGACGCGGGTGGCGCTGTGGTCTAAACCACTGAGCCTAGGGCTTGCCGATCGGAAAGTTGGAGGTTTGAATCCCCACTACGGGGTGAGCTCCCGTTGCTTGGTCTCAGCTCCTGCCAACCTAGCAGTTCGATAGCACATCAAAGTGCAAGTAGATTAATAGGTATTGCTCTGGCAGGAAGGTAAACGGCGTTTCTGTGTGCTGCTCTGGTTTGCCAGAAGCGGCTTAGTCATGCTGGCCACATGACCCAGAAAAACTGTCTGCGGACAAACGCCGGCTCCCTCAGCCAGTAAAGTGAGGTGAGCGCCACAACCCCAGAGTCATTCGCGACTGGACTTAACTGCCATGGGTCCTTTACCTTTTTTACCTACCAGCAGGGATTTGGAATACAAGCTTGTGTCTCCTTACCTTATTGCTGTACACCACCTTGATATTTTATGAGTGGGCAATACACAAACACTTTTATAAATAAATGAAAATTGCCACTGCTGCAATTAGTAGCACAAAAAACCCTTCCGTGAATTCCAAAGAGAGATTAATTTCTGCTGCTGATTGCAGTGCATGTGTCAACTTAGACAGGATCAGAGTGGGAGGGAGGGGTTACACCTCCATTCCCCACATGCTGCGGTCTTGATTGAAAATGGACAGCCCTGCCATGTACTTGTTAGCAATTGAAAACAAAAACAAAATCCCCACACCCAGTACTGACCCCAATGTTGCCCAGTGAACTCCATTGTTGAATTCTGATTTCAACTCTCTTCTCCCAGTCCAATTATTTACCAACCCCAAACCACACTAGTCACGTTTGCCGGTCTTTCTGAATCATGTAACTCATGCTTTCCATCCTCCCCTTAGATCATTTTGACCACATCAGGACAACGATAGGCTCAGAATATATCGGAATTGGTGGTGACTACGATGGAGTGAACAAGTTAGTAAACATTATTAGGGATAGGCAAGACTGAGGGACTAAGCTAGTAAATCAATATGTTGTTAACAACTTAATGAGTTCGTTAAACTGTGGGCATCCCATAAGCCACTGTGAGAACAAGACGCACTTGTGGCTCATGGATTTCCCCCATCCTGATTGCTTGGCTGTTTGGTTTGCTGCACTCTGCTAGATCTAATTGGTACTGTATTACTGTTTCTGGCATTGTGATTTGCTTTTTGTCTACTCCCTTGGCTTTGTTTGAAAAGAAATGTGGAAATAACAGCAGCAGGAGAAACAACAATAGTGTTTTACACTTAGGATTAATCTGCAAGATGTGAAGCAGTTGTTTCCATTTCACCTGGAATTTTACCAGGCCTGAATTGTTTGGAGATAATAAATAATAATAATAATAATAATAATAATAATAATAATAATAATTTATTTATGTCCCACCATCTGGCTGGGTTTCCCCAGCCAATCTGGGCGGCTTCCAACCAAATATTAAAAACAATACAGTGTCAGACATTAAAATCTTCCCTAAACAGGGAAGTTTTTGTCTTTTAAAAGTAAAATAGTTCTTTATTGCCTTGACATCTGCTGGGAGGGCATTCCACAAGGCGGGTGCCACTACTGAGAAGGCCCTCTGCCTGGTTCCCTGTAGCCTCACTTCTCACAGCGAGAGAACCGCCAGAAGGCCCTCAGCACTGGACCGCAGTGTTCGGGCTGGATGATGGGCATGGAGATGCTCCTTCAGGTATACAGGAGATACTGAGAAGCTCAAGT
This sequence comes from Podarcis filfolensis, assembly GCF_964270895.1. Lineage (NCBI taxonomy): Eukaryota > Metazoa > Chordata > Lepidosauria > Squamata > Lacertidae > Podarcis > Podarcis filfolensis. The sequence continues at coordinate 50,221,244 of NC_139611.1, forward strand.
ACATTTGCTACCCACCTCCCTCAACTGACTTTCCTCTGAGGGGAAAAGAATATACCATGCAGTAGCCTTTGCCAACCTGGTGCCTCTCCCCAGATACTTTGGACTACGACTCCCATCAGCACCAGCTGTGCTCGCTGAGGATGCTGAGAGGTGCAGTCCAAAACCTTGAGAGGGCACCAGCTTGATGAAGGCTGCTAAAAACCAGAGTGTAGGAAGCTACGAGAGTTCAGTGTGGCCTTGCTAGCTGGGCTTTTGAAGTCCACTGTAAACATCCAAGGGTTGGTTGAAAGCAGCTTGCCCCTTGCTTTGTTCTGAGAAGGACATCAGCCCCCTTCTCTGCAATTACTGGCCAAAGGGAACCGTGGCTTATATGGTGAATTGTAATTTCTTTGCAGGTACCCAGAAGGGCTGGAAGATGTTTCCAAATACCCAGCCTTGATCGAGGAGCTGTTAAGGAGAGGTTGGAGTGAGGAGGAACTGGAAGGCATTTTGAGACAGAACTTCCTTCGTGTTTTCCAGGAGGTGGAAAAAGTAAGAGTGAAATAATTCTATCTGTTTATCTAGCAGATCACCTTGGGCATTTGGATGTTCAGCTGAACTCATGCTAGGGATAGGGAAGAAATTCAGTTTAATGCAAAACTGCACTCATTTGCACTTCCTGAAACAAACCTAAGGGTCTGGTATAGATGCCTGAAGGGCCACATTCGGCCCCTGCGTTCCCTATTTTTGGTTTACAAGCATAAGTAATGCACCAGGCCTCCTGAACAAGCAGTAGCAACTTTGGGACTCTTATGGAAAACACATGTAATCTCCATATTCACACAACATGCCACTTGGGAATGTTGACGGGATACTTAAAACATTGTGTGATTAATTTTGCTTAGCAAAATTCTGGGGTGATGGTGGAAATAGATAACTTCGAAATTTGTTTGAATGGTTAAGGAAAGTTTAGATGATAGTTATAATAAATTGATTCACCTTATTGTAAACATTTATAGCAAAGCAAAATTCTACAAATTGAATTACAATTTTTAAATGCCTGATATTGTCTACTGGAACAGAAGAATGAGAGACATTGACTTAGATCCTATCAAAGTTAGCTGAGCTTAGGTCACACTGAAATCATTGGGACAAGTTAGTTGAGTCTTAAATTAACTCCTATCGGTTGCAATAGGAACTGAGTTCAATTAATTAAGTTGGGATCCAGCCCATTAAATATAATTATTATTATTAATAATAATTTTATTATTTATACCCTGCCCATCTAGCTGGGTTTCCCCAGCCACTCTGGGCAGCTTACAGAATATATAAAACATAATAAAGCATCAAACATTAAAAACTTCCCCATACAGGGCTGCCTGCATAACTTTCAGATGTCTTCTAAAAGTTATGTAGTTCTTAATCTCCTTTACATCTGAAGGGAGAGCTTCCCACAGGGAGGGTGCCACTACCGAGAAGGCCTTCTAGTTATGCTAATGGTCCAGTGGTTTAATGTGCTTATGGCAACTTGATATTTTTAAATTTATTTTCCTTCTATTTCTCTGGCCTCTTGAATGAAAGATAAGCAGTAGCTGTCAACTGCAGAGAGATATTACAGGCTTCCCATAGGCATCTGATTGGCCTCTGTCAGAACAGGATGCTGGGCTAGATGGACCTTTGGTCTGATCTGGACTTTTGGTTGTTGCTATTGTTGTTGCTGCTGCTGCTTTCTTAAATAGACAGACAGAACCATCAGTATATAAAGCAGCATTCCCCAGCCTGGGGCCTTTCAGGTATTTTGGACTACATCTCCCAGCTGCTTAGATACCTGAAGTGAAGCCCCCTGCAGCAAGCAGGTTACAGTTAAAACTTAGACAGCTGGTGGAAACAAAAGAGCAAATGGAAAGATGGTGTGGTGACTGTAGTGAGGAGTAATGTAAATAAATATATTCTGTATTCTTCATTCTTTCATCCTTTTTAGTTTCATTGTATTGAAACTCCTATGCACCAGTTAGAAAAGATTGGTATACAAATTATTGAAATAGATAAAGAGGACGAACTCTAGGTTCCAGTGGGTTTTGCCTTCTAGTTAGCTCTGAATTTTGGATTTTTCTAGGTGCGTGATGAGAGTGCTTCCATGACAGCTGGAGAAGAGGAAATTTCCCCAGATGACGTACAACACGACTGCCGTTTAGATCTGAGGGCTCCTCCTGGTTAATGTCTTCTTCGTCTTCTACTTGGGGACAACCAAGCACCTTAATATTGCTGTGTCCATGTGGGACTCAAGTTGCTCACAGAGAATAATAAAGCTACTTGCCTCCACGGACATGTAAACTGGTGGCATCTGGTGATCTTTTAAGATCAGGGGCAGGGATCCCACAGCCTACAGGCAGAATTAGGCCCGACACAGACATCAATTTGGCCCATGAGGCTATTCCCCCCAACCTACCCACTCCTGCCCTACATCTGTATTTTCAGGTGTGGGGTAGGTGGAGCCGCCAATGCACAATTGAGAGCTTTAAAGTATGCACCCTATTGTGCAATAATAATAATAATAATAATAATAATAATAATAATAATAATAATAGTATTTTATATTTATAAAAAGGCTATGTTTCTTTTGCTTTCAGAAATCCTCCTGGCTAGCCTGGACATATAGAGCACCCTGTAACATCACTATCCTTTCCATTCCCTACAGGCAGAGCTAAGCTTTCACAATAGTGAATGACTATTTTGTATGTGTTGGATGGCATCTGTTTTATTCTCAAGACAAACAAGATGAAAGTCACTGAGTGGGCTGTAGCACTTTTCTCATCTCGCCATTATTGAGTCACGGGAATCAGCGGGATTCTAAAAATTGGAGGAAGATTATTTTTCTACCAAGATATTACTTTCTGAGGGGCACAGTCTTCCCAGCCACAAAATATGGGGCAGCCAACATGCTGCCCTTCACATGTTACAAACTACAACTCCCATCATCCCTAGTCATTGGCCACAATGGCTGCTTGCTGGTGGGAGTTGTATTCTAAAACATCTGAAAGGAATCAGAATGGCTACACATAACACTGAGTAATGCTATCCAATTTTGTGCCTGTTGCATTTTTACCTAGTAAATCAGGAGTGGGAAGACTTCGGGCTTCCAGGACCCGAGAGCCACCAAAAGGAAATGTGGTGCCTCTTGGCACATGTTCAGCCCTGGAATTTGTTTTTGGTACATGGACTGGCCACACAATAATTCTACTTCCGGTCTCCACTGCACCCCTGCAAACCTTATTCATATCAGCAGCTTCATTTGCCATTGTGTTAAACAATTGGAAACTAGAATCCTTTCTGATATACTGAGAAATCAGCCAGAGACCTACTAGACAACCCCAATCTACCTTCTGCATGGAGTCAGAATGTCCATCTTGATTCTGGGGAGGGGCTAAGTAATCTGGGTTCAATCCCAGGTTCACTTATCTGGCGTTGCTCCCACCTCACAAGCTTCCATTACAGCCACTGCCCTGTCTCTGACTGCCAACAGGGAGGCTCACGAGCCTGGCTCAGACATGGTTTCCAGGGCTGCACCAAAGAGCATGTGCAGGCCCAGCCTGCCCTCATGAATGCTTGTTTGCTTGCCCAGCCCTGTCATTCGGGATGGGGCCCATGTGATTCACTGTGCCTGCCCCACTCTTCAAAAAAGGGCTGTGTCAGGTGTTGAGTCAGTGACTAGCTATTGCCCTGTCATGTGCCATAGAGCTCTGCTTTGAATTCCTGAGCTGTGTAACCTGATCTGTGTTTGGACATTGTAGTGATTTGGGGAATGAAACCTTTGGCAAGAATGGTGCCAAGAGTCCATGTACTGCATCCATGAGTGGGAGCCAGGACAGGGACATGCTTTTCTTGAGGGACATTGGCTTGCAGTGTAGCACCAGGCATCTTGCCCGTGAGAGCTTAACACTCCCATTGCCCAGCCTTCTTCCCAGGTCTCTTGGATGATTTCTCTACCCCTCGCACCATATCATTACTTACCCTGAAAAACAGAATTCACCCCAAAAGCTGCTCGATTTGCAGGTTCCATAGCAAAGGGTGGCTTGGGAATGGTGTCGTGGCAAGTTGTTTCACATACGCAGGACTGGGGATCAACAATTTGAAGGTGATGATAATGGCATCACCTATCAGCCTGGAGCTGTTTTCACGAAAACCGCAGTGATAGCAATGACAGGTAAGTAATTTTCACCACACACACACACACACTTTATTTATGCTGCAAAGTGTTTCAGCTTCCACCTTCTTCAGCTTCTCCGATAAAAATAAATTGATGCTTCCCTCCTGTCTAGAGAAAACATCCATCCAAGGGAGGTGGCAACTAACAAAGAAGCTCTGTGGTGGAGGCTGCCCTGTCATTAGTATTGAACCAAAATTCAGCTACCAGCCCAGTACATGGAATGAGGCTGGCACCATCTTACCCTTTGCCTCATGGTCAGCCCTGTATGGGCCATTAGGCTGCTTGCGTTAAGCCAAGAGGAAGGGAACAAAGTTATTGCTCTCCTTTCCTGAGTTGGAGCAAAGCTGGCAGGGTAGCTTTGCACACACTTCTAAGAACACCAGGAGAGTGCCCGGCAAGGTGGCTCATTCTGCATTGAGTTCCAGCTTACTCAGTCTAAGGAAGCAGGCCAGAATTAGCAGCCATAAAAGCCCAGACGAGCCCCAGCTGGCTCCTCTGGTCACCTGATCCCACTGCAGTACATACTTTGGCAATCTAGAGCGATGGCACTGCAGTGTGGCAGGGACCAGGCCATCAGTTCCCTCTGTTTGCAGTCTGCCACTGCCTCACCCACAAGACTTGATGCTGCTTGGGTTTTTCTGTCACAGCCACCATTCTATTGCTCCAGCCTCTTACAGTGACCCCTGCTGGAACAGGCTACAAGGGCTATCTAGGAAAACGTTTTCAGCAGTCTCTACCACAGGCATAGGCAAACTCGGCCCCCCAGCTGTTTTGGGACTACAACTCCCATCGTCCCTAGCTAACAGGACCAGTGGCTAGGGATGATGGGCGTTGTACTTCCAAAGCATCTGGAGGGCCGAGTTTGCCTATGCCTGCTCTACCAGTTACTTTCCTGAGGGAAACTTGCAGGAGGATTTTGCACCAGCAGTCAAGTAATTTATTTTGGGCAATCTGATTATGTAAAGTTTATTACTGATGTTTGAGATCAACTTAGCAACAGACACACTCAAGAAAAGTATTTTACTTCTGCTGGAGCAAATTTTCAATTTCTAAGGTGATTGGTGTAAATACCTTAACCATGCACCAAATACATTTTATTCATGGCGCAAATACTCCCAGAAGCACAGCTATTGCAACCTGATGCAATTCGCGCGCGTGTGTGTCTGTGTGTGTGTGTGTGTGTGTGTGTGTGTGTGTGTGGCTGTATTTTTTCCTGCAGTGTTTAAAAGCTGGAGCTAGGTGGCAGCACTTTCTCTGTGTTTCCTACTGTAACGGTAGGGAAGTAGCAAAGAATCCCCACCACCACCCTGCTTTAAAAGTAAAGGTTCCTGAAATTATGGAGCACTATCACAATTAGATAATTTTAGATTCGGGACTTATTGGGCTCGTGAATGGCATTGAATATTGCTTCACTTACTTAGAGAAGGGCTATAGCTTTGCATGTTAACTGTCTATGGCGTTTCCAGGTAAGGTTCTGAATGCTTGCTGTCTGAAGGCTGGAGAGCTGCTGCCAGTTGATATAGGTGAGCTACAAGACCAATGGCCTTAGCTGAGTCAGTGTAAGTTCCAGAACATGTGTTGAGTTATAGTGCATTGATATACTCTGCCTGCAGAAGGTCTCATGTTCACCTTCCAGTATCTGCGGTATGTTGCCCAGCATGGCTACACTGGAGTAGATAATACAGCTGTGGGAATTGGAGCTGATGGACACTGTAGTCCCAAACACCAGGTTTGAGGAAAGCTGTATAGCATGACTTAGTATAAGAACATTCCTGAGGAAGCCTGGGCAGTTGTGGAGGGTGATGCCTCTAACCTCCTTACCAGCCCCTGGTCTCCTCTTCTCAAAAGGGTTATTACCAATTCATGGCCAAACAATTCTCAGTATTTGCCTTTATATTTTGCCAGGGCTGCTTTGCAGTTGCTAAAAAAATGTAATTTCCTCTCTGCATTGGATCACCTCCATGCCTCAGTGACTATATTTTTTGTTGTCAACAATGTGCCGTCACAAGAGTAACTTGGAAAGTGGCCGGCTTAGCTCTCAGTGGTCCTCATTCATCCTATGGGACAAAGCATGTGAGTTGCAATCCAGGACACAGTTGTGAGGGGGGCAAACCTGCCACAAGTGGCAAGCACGAAGCCCACTGCAGCTCCCCCCCCCAGCCTTAGCCTCAAATCCCCAAGGGTGCATCTCTTCACTTTCTCCCAGAGAACATTATTGACTCGTAAAATGTATGCCCTGTCATTCTGCTGTAATCACAGCACTCTTGGAAGCTTCAATTTAAAAACTATTAACAGAATAGATCGTAAAACATTTACAAATGCAATAAAATGAGAGGCAGTTATAGCCGATAAAAACAGTTCTAAAAAAAAACACCCCAACAACTAAGGGGAATCATGTTACTGAAAAAACAAAAAACCTTCAGTCTGGTAGGTCAAAAGTGGGCCAGAGTAAGGCATCAGAAAACCAGTAGACTAGGAAAACCTGTAAGGTATGGACTTTGATTGTTCTACTTGCACAAAAAGGTATTAGCCAGGATAGATTAGATAGATGATAGATGATAGATAGATATAGATAGATGATAGATAGATAGATAGATAGATAGATAGATAGATAGATAGATAGATGATAGATAGATAGATATAGATAGATAGATAGATAGATAGATAGATAGATAGATAGATAGATGATAGATAGATAGATAGATGATACCCAGAGAAACAGGCAGGCAGCTATACTGTACCAGTCATCTCATCCAGCCTCGCTTGCACAATCTGCAGTGCAGGATGCAACACTGGCAGCCCTGACAGGTGCCCATCTAGTTTCTGCTTAATTCTCTCCCGGAGAAGAAGAGCTGACCAGCCCACCAAGGTAGACTGCTCTACTGTTAAAACAGTTGATCCTGTTAGGATGCTTCTCCTAATACTTAGCCAAGATCTTCCCTGCAATTTCATCTGTTGGTCTGTGTTTTGCTTCTGTGTGGCAGCCCTTCAGATATTCGAAGACCATTCATGCCTCCCCTTGACCTTTGCTTCTCTGAGCTGGCTCTTTCAAATAATTTGTTATAGGACTTGGTTTCCAGACCCCTAAGATAGTTGGGAATGAGATTGGGAGAGAGGTATTAACAGCTATTTCCACCCAATCCATAGCATAGATTGCTCTAATGCAAATTGTCTAGCTAATGTTCTATCCCAGTTCCTGCTGTTCGTGGGTTCTGTTCCCAGAGGAGTCCACTTAACCATTTCCCCACCTCTGTAGGTAAATATACTGAGTACCTTTTCCACTGCAGCGTTATGACATGCCTTGCCTGATTTTAAAGTGCTTTTGAGAAAGTCTGGTGAAAGGGAGGTCTGCAGAGTGCATAATCAAGCCCAGACGGCAAAACAGAAACATTTCAGAAATTCATGACTCCCTGATGCTCAGATAAACAGCATCAAAATGAGCCAAAGCAATGTTAAGTAATCTTGGCTCTGGCCAATTTACACAACTGTCTTGACATTCTCACATGCAGGGGAGGTACATAAAATGAAAAACAATTGGATTGGGCCAGCATCCAATTTCCCACAGGGGACAACCTGTGAAGCCCACAAGCAAGACGTGCACACCCGTTGTCCTTTCTCATTGTGGTTGCCCAGCAACTGCTTTGAGAGACTCAAGCTCCACCTGAAACAAAATATCGCACTACGGAGTGTTTCGGTTCAGCCAGCCATGCCCCCCTCTAAGACACTCCATTCCCTCTCTCCTGTCGGGTCATCCTCTCAAACAGCCAGACAACATTCCACAATCACTTAATTAGCTGAGACTGCACTGGGCTCTGAACTTCTGCAGAACTTGGAGTTTTCCTTCGGCTGCTGATATGTCCTGTGCATGGATGGTACTGTTTTGGCTACATAAGCCATGACACTCTGCTCCGAACACTGAAAACATAGAGGGAATGACACAGCCTCTGAACGCTGTGGTTGCATATGGCTCTTGTGGAAAGCATCCATGGAGAGACCCAGCCTTCTTCAGAAGTTTGTCTGGTTTCCTGTTTTGAAGCCGTCTAAGTCAGCATATCATAAATGCAAGCTGTGTTCTGTGGGGAAAGTACTTTCTTTTATGGGGGGGGCGATTGTTTTGCCAAATAAGTGTTCCTAGTCAAAACTGCATAGAAAAATGTGTATATTAGGAATGAACTGCCATAAGATGCTGAAGAATTTTCCTGAGGACTTTTTGTTGTCAGTGCAAGCTTATGTAGAAATGTGGAGAAGTGAATTGTAAAAGTGGAAAAATGTGAAACTAATAGAAACTGAAATTGACAGATTCAGCTTTCCCTACCTTAGTCACTCTTGGCTTTTTCCAGTCAGATCAGCCATCCACCTTATTTGACATTTACATATTGCTTCACTGACAGCTCCCTTATTATCTCCACTTTTCGACACCTAATGAAGCAATCTCCTTTGCTTCTTTAGGCAGGACATAATGATATAAAGCTGAAAGAGCAGCAAAATGTGTCAGAAGCTGGAACGCTTTCTTCAGAGAGCAGTACATTTTAAGACTCTATTCTTGCTCCTGGTGAAAGCAGAAAATTGCGGCCTCACCTGCTGGAGACCTGACTAACCCAGTGCCAGTAAATAAGGGTGTACGCCAGGGTTGTATTTTAGCGCCTCTTCTTTTTAACTTATTTATCAGTGATATGAGGAACCCATTAGCCGTCTCACAAAAATTTATCCACTCCCCTTGTATAGCAGATTACCGCTGTCCTTTACTTCTCTACGCAGATGATGCGGTACTACTCTCTTACTCCAGAGTGGGTTTAAGGAGGGCACTAAAGATTTTTGTGACATATTGCCATTCTAATCATCTGTCTATCAACCACACCAAGTCCAAAGTACTGATATTTTCAAGGAGCCGAAAACTTTATTCATGGAAACTGGAGGGCACGAAAATCGAACAAGTACATAAATTTAAATATTTAGGAATTTATTTTCAATATAATTTAGGGTGGAAAGCGCACGTTGAATATCTTCAAAACAAGACAAAAGCCCTATCACACTCCCTCCTCCGTTTTTTCTACTCTGAGGGGGCCTTATTCATCCCTGCGGCCTTGAAAGTGTATAGCATCAAAATGATGGCCACAATGGCCTATGCTGCACCTTTATGGGCTGCCTTTGCAAATCTCTCACCTTTAGAGTCACTTCAAAGCCAATTCCTACACCGACTTCTAAAATTACCAACATGCGTAAGTAATGCGGCTATCCGCTTAGAAATGAAGATCCCCTCAGTGGAGTTAGTTATATGGAGGAGAGTTTTGATTTATTGGATATCCCTATGGCATAAACTCCCGAACCACTATCTCATTCAATGCATGTGGCGAGATGACTTCACAAATTTGTGGTCAGGAAAAATCCATGCCAAATTGCTGTCTTATGAGATCTCGCCCACTGAATTGCTCAAACTGGATCTAAATGTGGCAAAAAGGTGTATAAATCAAAGGCTGGATGATGCGGAGCTATACCAAAATTTCGTAGCTGGTGGTGGAGTCTGCTCGCCGTTAAATATCGGCATAACCCCTATCTACTGCGCTCCGTCCTACTTAACATCGCTTATGGCCGCGTCTCACTGATATTGACACACACAAAGAATATTGACACACACAAAGAAACACACCTCCTTCTTGTACATGTTCTTTAACACTGCACAGAAAGCTGAATGCCTAGCGAGCCAGCAGAAGGACTGAAATATCTGTCAATTCTGATTTCTCTCAGTTTCTCACTTCTAAGAATACGTTTAGTTCTCCACCATTCCATATCAGTTTGCATGAAAACATTTAAAAAGTCCTCATGAAAATTCACCAGCATTTTAGTGCAAATTTCTCCCAATATACACATTTTCCAATGCAAATTTGCCACATATGCACACATTTGCAAAGCAATTTCCCTAAGATGATTCACATTTGCATGCTGATATATGCATTTTTATGCACACTTAGCCCTAGTATATGCATTTTTATATATATGGCTAGAGAACTGCATTGCAACGTTCAGAGAAATGCAAATTTCAAAGAACAGCTGTGTTTAGGTTTGCGTATGGCTCTGGAAAATGCAAAAAGCTTCACCTGTAAATTGAATTTCTGCCCCACCCCTAGAACATGTTTTTAATTTGCACTGTAGATTTTGGTAAATTGGGGAAAAGGCAATACTTTGGATTACCCTGGTAGAAACACCCACTACACCAGCACTTCATCTGCTTAGCTGTCAGCCCTCTCCCCTCCCTCTGACTACAAAGCAAAGGGAGGAGGAGCTGGAAAGGGCTCAGTCTGCCACTCTCAGCCTAGGCTCACAACAGCCGCAGATCTTTGGAAGAGGCTTAAGGCAACAGCCTCTCAAGCGCAGAGGTCTCTTTAGCTCTTTCTCTCTCGCACGCTGTCTCCTCCTGCTGCTGACCTTTGGCTTCCAGCAACAAGCAAAGACTAAACCCAGAAGATTCTCATCCAGCTGCCTGTCTAGCCGCACACCCTTTCGTGGGGCATCACTGACGTTGACCACCACCACACTGGAGAAGGTATCTGAAGAGAGAGCATTCGGGATCCAACAGGTCTCCATCCTGGAGGAGAAGCCTTTGCCCCAGGGTCCAAGAACTCCCAAACCTCCAGACAAAACACACAGACACCCTCTTTTTCCTGGAGGGTCCAAGGAAAGGTAGTTCTCTCCCTTAAAAGGGTGGGGGGGCATCCCATCAAGTGACCTGGCTCCATGGAAGAAGCTGTGAGCAATGCTACCGTTTGCAGCCATGACTTTGGGTTCGAACAGGCCAACGCCTCCCTTTCCTGGCCAAGCGTATCTGGAAGTGGCCCAGAGACAGTGATTGTGCCTGTGTTGTTTGGGGTGATCTTCCTCCTGGGCATGGTGGGGAATATGCTGGTCCTGGTGGTGCTTGGCCATCTCCGGCCAGGTGGGCGCCCATCACGCAGTGCCACCAACATCTTCATCCTCAACCTGAGCATTGCAGACTGCTCTTTCCTCGTCTTCTGCGTCCCCTTCCAGGCCACCATCTACTCCCTGCCTGAGTGGGTCTTCGGTGCCTTCTTCTGCAAGTGGGTCCACTACCTGGTCATGACCACCATGCTGGTCAGCATCTTCACCTTGGTGGCCATGTCGGTGGACAGGTACATCGCCGTGGTGCACGCCAAGCGCTCGCTCTGCATCCGCAGCAAGCGCAACGCCACCCTGGGCGTGGGGGTCATCTGGCTCCTGTCTCTACTCATCGCCATCCCGGTGGCTCAGCACCAGGCCCTCATGAGAGGCCACCGGCAGGCACCCAACAGCTCCTTCTGCTGGGAGCATTGGGCAGACAACCCTGCAGCCAAGCAGGTCTACAAGGTTACCATTCTGGTGGTGGGTTACCTGCTACCTCTGGTGCTCATCACCTGCTGCTATGCCAAGGTGGGTGTCGGGGCAAGAGGGGATGGAGATGGCTGGTTGGCAACAGGTTTTGGAATGCTGCCACAGACTTCTTCTCTGTGGCTTAGTTTAAACCACAACTACTTGATCCCAGAACTTCTTTTGACAGCCTGCGTAAGATTATTAGGTCTAAGACCACGTAAACTGTGCCACTGGCAATCCCAGCATGTTTGAAGTTAGCTATGTTGCTAGACCTCTTGAAAATCTGAGATTAAGAAGGGGGGGCATTGTCTCCATTTTTGCACTTTTTCTCATGGTCATCTTCATACTTTCTCTCCATCAACCATGTGCAGGTCTCTCCTCCCTTAGATATCTGGCAGAACACCTCACTGCTTTCTTTCCAGAAATGTTCTTCCTGCTCTTGCTCTTTTTCTGCTTTGTTCTCTCTTGTAGACTGCCTTGGCTCCCGTTATTTTCTACATTCATTTTTGCTTTAGCCAAATACAAGCGCTAAGATTTCCCTTTTTCTTCTCCCTTTCCAAGTCCCCTAGGACAGTGATGAGCATCAAATGGATTGTGTTCACGGGTGGACACTTTCTGGGGTTCTTGCAGCAAATGCTAAATTACGGATGGTGGTCTAAGGAGAAAGGTGGTTCCTACTGCACATGTGGACCACCCATGGCCTGAGGGCCAATCCCTAGCCTCAGATGCCTTCAGTGTGGCCCCCAAAGTTGACCCCTTGCCACCAAATCCCTCCCCCAAATTTTGCTGCATCTCTATGTTCATTCTCCCCATGTCCTGTGCACAGCCCTCCCCATAGAGATTTGGCCATGCTCAGGAACCGGGACCTACACAATAACTCTAATATTGGTAGAGCACCCTTAACTGGTGCTACTCCTGGGCTACACCAGTCTAGCTACTGGTGCTCTTCTAGTGGATCTCTATGGCTGATGAAGCCTTGGATTGCTGGGGGTGGGGGAACAGAGCTGCAGTTAGGGGTGTGAATTGTTGTCCATTTCCTCCTGATGTGCATCTATCAAAAGAAGGTCTTTCTCCCTTTTCATGCTCTCTCATTTCCCCATTCATTCAGTGGGATTTCTCTCTGAGTGGACATGTTGAGGATTGGTGCTGTAAGGCTGCATGTGCCATGTACATTACTTAGACAGAGGTTATTCCCTAAGTCGGGAGGGGGGGACCAAATGTCCAAAGGGTTACCTGAGAGTAAACCTCCACTGATCTCCAAGGGACTTACTTTTAAGTAGACATAGTTAGGATTCAGGCAAATAGTTTGCCCCACCCTGTAGCTCTCCAGAGGGGATTTATTTTTCTTACTCATATTCTTATTTTTCTTACTCATATTCCTATTCTTCCACGATTATTATGACTAGTTTAATTGCATGCTAGACAATTGTCTCATGATGCACGTTGCCTGTACAGCCAATTTGAAAAGGAAACAGGGCAGTATTATTAGCATTATCTACATAAACACCTGCCATTGGAAAAAACAACAACAACAACAACAAAACAGATCGGATTGTGGCTTGTTATGCGTGCTTACTCCCGGATTTGGAATTGCAGTTGTTGTTGTATGTTTACTCAAAAGTAACTCCCGACCTTGGATGTGATTTGGACAACACAACATCCCTGAAATCCTATGCAAAACAGAACAAACGGACCTGCCTCATTGCTTTGAGGGGCTAAAGAGAGCCTTGAGATACTGGGGGTAAAGTGCAGAAAGGTAGTCTTAGTAGGACAGGATCCTACAGAAGTAAGTGCCATTGAATTTAAAGGGGGTTACTCCTATGTAAGTCAGTTTAGGACAGCAGCCTTAGTCCAGTTTGTTTACTCAAATGTTTAAGTCCCAATCTCAGGATGCTTTGGACAGCACAACATGCCTGCAATGAAGCAAATCCTAATCAAATAACTCCTTCTCAGAGCAGACTGACTGAAGTGACTGAACCTAAGTTAATATGCCTATTAACTTGAATGACCTACTACTTTCAGTAGAACTAGACTGAATACCACCCCAGGGCTACTCATAAGGAAGGCCTAATGGGGCTTACACTCAGGTAGGTAGGTTTAGCAACAGATATGCACAGTTTTGATATTGTTGTTGTTAAAAATTTATATACTGCCCTATACCCGGGGGTCTCGGGGCGATTCGCAGAATAAAATCAAGATATAAAACCACAAAATACATAATAAAACCAAAAACAACAACCTAATAGCCCCCCCCCACAAAGCATAGGATGCCAGCAATTCCCCCTTGCACTTGAATGATGTTAATCCAGTCCCGAGGGCTTGCAAATTTGTGAATAGAGGCAATTTCTGCACTCATTTCAGAATTCCTTGTGTGGGTTTGGTTTCTTTTGAATAAAGGTCAGTGGAAACTGTGGTGTCTTTAGGATATATGAATTTTTTTTAACGCATATATACAACCAGAGTATAGGATGGAGGGACTCATGGCATTAATACTCCACAGGTCTTCCTTCCCCATTCAGTTTCCAGGAAAGCCCCAAACTCATCTTTGGATCCTGCCCAGAGCAAGACATACTATTTGTCTCTCCAGCTGCTAGCATTAGCAAAAAGTCACACACAAAATTCTGCCTACTGTTCTTGCACCTCACAAGAGGATGCTACTTCCAACATTATTTATTTTATTTTAGCATATTTATTACCCAACCTTCACCAAAGGTAACAGTATGAGTTACAAAACAATAAAACACAACAGGCAGTAAACCATTAAAACAACTGCCCACCAATAAAATCATACGCAGAAAATAAGCCATCATTTCACCTTCCCAAAACCTGGGCAAAAGAATATACACCTTCTCCTTTTTTATGAAATAGCTGGGTCCAGGTGTACTTCAAGGGGCAGGGAGTTCCAATGTCTGGGAGCCACCTTTAACAATGATTGCAGGAAAGCCTGTGTTGTTCTATGATGAGATAAATGTTGTTTGTTTGTGACTGTTTGTAATGGAAGGTCTGTGTACAGTATTTAAAGCATTTTTAAGAGAGAGGGAGTGAGAGGCACTCAAAGTGTATTTGTCTCCCCCCCATAACCCCTGTGCCACATATTCTCTCCAAGGCTCCTCAATTACCACTCTTAGACCATTTGTCCCAGTTAGGATGTGTGAATATTTCAATTTCTTTCAATTTCTCTCCTTCCCCCCAATCTTAAGCACAGTTCTTCACATTACCACATCAGTTTGTGGTGTTGTGGTGTTTTTTTTAAAAAAAAGGCCTCGTGAATCAGTTACAAACATTTTAATTGAATCATCATATGAGTTTTCATTCCATTTGCATATGAATAAGATAGTAGTTCTGAAGCAAGAAGTGTGCTCCCTTTATTTTTAGGTGATGTACAAGTGTGTCATCAGAAGGCTGTATCTTATGGTACATGATTGGACTTGATGGCCCTTGTGGTCTCTTCCAACTCTATGATTCTATGATGTTTAGTTTACCTTGTACAAAGTGTGTGTGTAAGTGTGTGTGTGTGTGTGTGTGTGTGTGTGTGTGTGTGTACCTACCATCTTGCATGATAATTTAGGGACACCATTTCAGCTGATTCAAAGTTTCTGAATTGATTAAACTTTGCAGTCCTACTTTTTAATGTGTTTTCTTTCTGAGCAAAATTCAGACAGAGATCCTTTGCAGAATATCATTTTCTTCTGCAGGTAATAGTTGGAGCAGTGAAATTGCTCGCATCAAATTCTATCAAGCAAGTGGATTACATTAGCACTTAGTGTGTCTGGGCAAAGAAAGCCTTTCCAAGGAGAGGAATAGCTATGTTCATCCTTGTGTAATTTTTTGGGGACAAGACCTGGTTACACAAATCGCTACATAGTTTATAAATAAGTTTTGGAAAGACCACAGGGGATATAATATGTATGAAGGTAAAATATATTTATTGATCTGCCCACTATTGTCTCTCTATTGGCCCTCTCTGACAATGTCCAGAAGGGAAAGCAGCCCTTGCATTCGCTTCTGGGCCACTATGCTCTAGCTTGTCTCTGAGACAGGTGTGGCTGGAGACATGTATATTAAGGGCAGAGGAAGGTGGAAGCCTTCTGGGTGAGAGAGACAGGAATGGAGTGAGAATAGCTCCCTTCCCACAAGAGTACAGTCCTAAACTTATCTCGCCTCCTTTCCTCATTTCTTTTCTTCGCCTCCAGCTTAGATCTTGGGAATTTCCTCCTTTCCCTTCCTGTGGGGCACCTTTCCCTTCCTGTGGGGCACCAGGGACTCAGGGAGTGCCACTATCACAAAATACAGAAGGTCAGGTCTAATGGACTTGATCCCCAACAAAATATCCTTTTCATGACAGGTATTGAGTCAGATTTATCTCCCACAGAAGCTGGGACTATCTCGAATAATCCACCCAGCCCGGGTGATACTAACGCAGCAAACTAATTGAACCGAAGACAATAAGAGTTGGCTTTCTTTCCCCTTTAATGCACACCTGTGCAGATCTTGTGAAGCATTAGGGTTGAGTCAAATCCAGAATGTACCCACATGCATACTTGGCTTTATGAATCCCCCCCCATTCCTGAACCATGGCAGGTCCTGTTCTACATACTTGCTCAGTCATGAGACTAGTTCAACACCTGCCCGCCTTTTCTCAGGTGGTTGTGTGTCCTGCTTTACAGAAAACAGTCCTCTGTTTGAAGTCATCCTCTATTTCATGGGTAGGCAAACTAAGGCCCGGGAGCCGGATCCAGCCCAATCACCTTCTAAATCTGGTCTGCAGACGGTCCAGGAATCAGTGTGTTTTTACATGAGTAGAATGTATTTAAAATGCATCTCTGCGTTATTTGTGGGGCATAGGCATTGTTCATTCCCCCCAAAAAAATATAGTCTGGCCCCCCACAAGGTCTGAGGGACAGTGGACCGGTCCCCTGCTGAAAAAGTTTGCTGACCCCTGCTCTATTTCAAGGGTAGAAAGCCTGTTCATTGAATGCAACCCATAGAAACCTAGGAAGCTGCCTTATAGCGAGTCAGACCATTGGTTCACCTTGCTCAGTACTGCCTTCCTTTCAGTTAGTAGCAGTGACCCATCTGCTGGGAAGCTGGCGCAGCAGCTATGCACCCCCTGGTGAGTCATTTCCACTTTCCTGAGTGGCTCCACCTCCTCACTGCAACAGGTCCAAGGGCAAGGTGACTTGTCGTTGTGTGGGCTCTCCTCAGATACCCAGTTATGCTGGGCCAGGTGCAAAGATGAGCAAAATGATAAGCAGCAACATTCAGCAAAGTGAAGAGCAGGAGCGGAAAAACTGTGACAAAGAGTTAGACTGGTGTAGTTGTTAGATCAGGACTTTGGAGACCCATGTTCAAATCCCCATTCAGTTAGGAAGCCTTGGACAAGTCACTGGGAGTGGCCTAAGCTACCTCCCAGGTTGTTATGAGGGTAATACAGCAAACTAATGTCCAGGAGCATATTGTTCCACTGTGAACCCACCTCAGGTGCCAACACTGCAGGGAAGATGTGGATCAATCGAAGGAAAGGCGATCAGTCTTGCTTTGGGACAGGCAGGTGGCTGGAGCCAATGAATGTATGTTTCCTTCCAAGCAAAAAATTCTGTAGTGTGGCTGCTTGGGAGTAGTTTGATTGCCTTCTGCCTCATTGCTTTGTGTGAGTATGCCAGCAAGAGGTATACATGATGGATTTTCTTTTAATTAATTGGCTTAAGTACGTAAAGTCTCCTAGCATTAATGGTTAAACACGCTCATTGCTTGGTTACAGTGCTTGCTGTAACTGTGTTTTCAAAAGGTTAATCTAAATTTTGTTGGTGCACTGCATGAATTCCCCCCCTCTTAATGTCATTCTTTAAAAGAATAAAAATAAAATCTCCAGTGAGTCTAACGTACCTTATCTTGATCCTGGAATGGAGTTAAATAAAAGCAAAACCTTTATGCAGAAATTATTTACCTGAAAGTAAATAATAGACATTTGTTTACAAGCAGCTATGTAAAAAGAAAAATTCTCTGTTGAGGGGAAGGGCCATAGCTCAGGGGACAGCATCTGCTTGGTTTCAGAAGGTTCAGTCCCTGATATTTCCGTGTAAGACTGGGAAGGTCCTCTGCCTGAAACTCCAGAGAGCTGCTGCCAGTCCGTGCAGACAAAGGTCAGGGAACTTTTTCAGCCCAAGGGCCACATTTCCTTCTAGGCAACCTTCCGAGGGCCACATGCCAATGGTGGGCAGGGCCGGAAACAAAAGTGGGCACAGCAATGAATGCAAATGCTACCTTTGCACAGTAGCTTAGTTTCTGCACGTTCCCCTCTTTATCTATTTATTATTTACAGTTATATTTATATACCACTATATCACAAAAAAGCATATCATCCTCCATTCAGGGAAGCAAAAGGTCTCATCAGAGTTCAAGGACACATTCCAGCCAGGCAAGAACCCCCAAGGTGCAAAGCAGAGTCAGCGAAGGGGGCAGCCTGGGAAGGTGAGGGGTAGGGGTAGGGGTAGGGGGTATCCTCAGGAGGGTTTGGAGGACCAGACAGAGAGGCTTGTTAGGCCACATTTGGCCCTTGGGAATGAGGTTCCCCATCCCTGGTATAGACAATACTGAGCTAGATGGACCAGTGGTGTGACTCACTGACAGGCACCTTCCTGTGTAATGATCTACTAAGCCTTGGGTAGGCAAAAAGAAGGCTGGGATCTACTGCTAGATCTTTTCGAAACCTGCAGTAAGTAGATCACAAGAATGAATCCCTGGGCTGAGCATAATGCTCAGAAGTATCTTTGTCCTTCTTCAGCTGTGAGTGTACGTCTGCTGCACTGAGCCAGTGTGGAGGGGAAGTCCATGTGGTGCCCTCTAGATGCATGTTGCTGGACTTTGATTCCAGCTCTAATCATCCCTGACCAATGGTCCTGCTGGCTGGGATTGATAGAAGGCAGAGTCCAACAACATCTGGAGGGCGCCATATTGGTTATCTCTGCACTTGGTTCCAGTTGGTGGCTGTCAGAGATCCCGTACAAAAGCTAAGTAGACGACACAAGCTGGGTGCCCGCCCACCACTGTACTTAGCAACACACACCTGCTGAGACTGGCTGTGCCTCTTAGAGATCATAGATGAGAAGCAAGAGCTCTCTAATATAAAGATATAAATAGAAGCCAGTACACAACATTATTTGAATATCCAAGGAGACAGAACCATTCCTGTTTTTACAAGACATGCTTTACCCATCTGCATATCCACTTTGTTCCATTTATATACCTGCACCTGACATGCAAGAACCCAAGAAGCTGGATCAGACCAGAGACTTAACTGGTCCAGCATCCTCTTCCCCACAGGGGCTTTGCCTGATACCTGGGCAAAGCCTGCAAGAAGAACATCGGGGCAATGGGCTTATCATCTTGTTGTTCCCTGGCAACTGGCAAATCAGGGCCAGACTGGAATCTCATGTTAGTTACATGAATGCAATTAAGTCATGTGGATTTTGTTATGTAAACAGCTGCTCCGGGGGAGCCTGAACAACCTCAGCACCACTGAGAAGGCAATGTGAATACTTTCTCTCCTTGCTATGGTCAGGCAATGATCAATCACCTTTCCAAAGCATTTTTGTGCATTCCACATTAGCGTCAGTGGAAGATTCAACTGAAATCCAGAGAGCAGCTTCAGAAAGGCTGCTGTTTTCATAACAATAAAAGTGTGTGTTATTTGCATTCAGCCAATGAGCATTATGCCTAGTCTCATCCACAAAGGAATATTGCTTCCAAACGTGAAGCTAGCATATAGCCATCCCAGCTAGTAGCCATGGATAGAGAAGGGGGAGAAATTCAATCCAGAACACATTCAAAGCAGAATCTGTCAAATAAACACTATCTGACACAATATATGAAACAAAACATAGTCACCCTTGAATGGAGTCGAATGGCTGAGTCCAATTGTTGAGTTGAATGGTGCCACCGAAATATGTCAGTCACAATTTTAGTCCATCACACTCCCCTAGTAAACTCAACTCAAAAGACCACTTTTCCCCATTGCTAATAACAAGGTCAGATCTCACTTCAGTTATCCATGCACTTGTCACTCCCAGACTGGACTACTACCATGGCCACCTGTTAAAATTGGCTCATGGGGTGTGTGTGGGGGTGCTGGGGGATGTAATAATCTGACCCACCAACCAGATCCAATTGCCCACCCCTGGGATTGCATCAATGTCATGAGAAACGCAAATAGCAGAGAGCTTCCAAAATGAACCCCAAAGCAGAAAACAATGTGTCTTAAGATGCTGAAAACATAGGTTTTGTTTTCCAAACAGCCCAACGTATTTCAGCCAATTATTGTTTAAAAGCTGTCTTCAGGGGCTATAGCAACAGAGGCAATACATCATGTGAATCATTTCTACTCAACATTTAAAAACAAACTAAATTGATTATGTACAAATTGCATATAAGCCTAGATAAATGAATCAATGTGGGAGAGGGACAGATCTGATTCTGGCAGGGGAGGGGCCATGGCTGGGAGCAAAGGGTTGAACCCTGTGCTTCCTGCACACTCCATAGTCTGGCCCTTCCGCAGTGCCACCGGTTTGGTTCTGAAAACCAGCTATGCAGCGGCCAACCAGGTGACCAAGGCCACACTGAGTTTGACACTCACCTTCTGACCCTCATCCTTCTGTAGCAAAAGCAGCTTCATTCATGCTGAAGAGGGAGATAGCAGCAATCTTGTGGAGACCTTGAGCTTCATAGAAGTACAAAATATATTTTTGGCTGGCAATGGGAGGGAAACTAAGGTAGGAAGGATGGCGGGCACAGGTGACTGCTGGGAAATGTTGGGTTGCATGTGTAAAAATGAAGGTGGGACGGAATGGTGTGCTCTGGGAAAGGGCATTGTTAGCTGGATGGCAGGCCAAATTTGGTTCAAGGCCCAATTTGGCAATTCTGATCGGGTCCCAATTTGGACTGGATCTTTCCATGCCTGATCCAACCTAAGCCCTGAACCAAATCAGGGGACTTTCATAGCCATGAGGAGCCTTTTATAGGGATATTTCATACAGTTGGACAGGGAGGAGGGCGGGGGAAGGAGAAGGTGCTGGCAGAAAGTCTCTGCTTGCATGATCTCCTTCCCCCTCCCCCTCCCTTGACCACATGTTTAATATCCTCCCCCCACCCTCCACAAAACACACTTTTGACAGCTCTGGGTTGCTCCAGGTGGACCAATCCCTTTCCAAGACTGGCTTTCAGTGTGGCTACCCCTGTTTTGTGGAACAACAACCCTGTGGAGATATGACAGGCACTCTCTTTTTTTGTCCTTATGGAAACAATTGAAAACATTTTTGTTTCACCTAACTTTTCCAGCTAGGTGAAAAGGGCTCTGCCTTATGCATTGTTTTCAACCTATCTTTAGCTGGTTTTTCGGTACTGTTTTCAAAACTATTTTTTAGCTGTTTCGTGGTATGAGTAAATTAATACCACCACATTCTGGCCAGGCAAAGTCACCTGAGGAGAGCACAGGGTTGGTGTGAGGTGACCTGGTGAGAGTCCCAGGAGCTCACAAGAAACGGCCAGAGGGCTGCACTGACCTAGGGTACCCCACACCCCTGATGCAACAGAATAAGAAACATCTATTGTGCAATAAAGCAAGTTTCTTCCTTTCTTTCCTTAGGTTATACGCCATCTTCAAAAGAAGGTGAAGAATATTTCCAAGAAGTCAGAGAGATCCAAAAGAAAGGTAAATTAAAAGAAAACAACATCCAATTACCAGGGAACATTAGCAAGCAAAATATTGCCTGCCCCAGCACTAAAGTATAACTGATCACAGAGCCCTGTAAAATTATTCTATCATGCTCCATCAGAAGGATATACTTTTGCAGTGCTGTCAGCCAGATCACTATTTAGATGCGTGACTATGGCTTGTGGTTTTGGTCTGTTTCCTTCCCAATTATGTATGTGATTGATTCTGATGTTATTAATAAATTGTAGCAGACGCTTGTCTCTTCATCCAGGTGACCTTTGGAAGCTGTACAAATGTAAAACTCCAGAGACATTTATCTTGTTCTGTCGAAATGACGTCTAAAGTTGGAATACATTTAAGTTCACAAGCGGGGGAGCAGACCTCCCACCCACCTCAAATGAGTGGCCTGAAGAGGCAGGAAAAGGTGCAGAGCAGGGGTGGGCACCTGTCACAATATTTGGTTTGGATCCTAATTCAGTATGTCGGAAAACACCTTGCTTTGGTCTGAAGTATTTTGGAGACTCCCTAATTTGGCTTGGGGTCCGAATCTTAGAATTCTAGAGCTGGAAGGGACCACGAGGGCCATCTAGTCCAACCTGCTGCAATGCAGGAGTATTTTGCCCAACAAGGGACTCACAACCCTGAGATTAAGAGTCTCATGCTCTACCAACTGAGCTACCCAGCAGAAACCACTTTGGACAAAATGAAGCTTCATTCACTATGATGGGAAATTAAAAAATGGCTATTGTCTTGTCATTTGCAGGAATAGTAGTATCTGTTCTCCAGAGTAGATAAAAACCTGCCAGATTATAGGCAAAATATATCCTTGTGGTTTGGTGATGAGTTATCTTTAAAGTTTGATTATCTTTTCTATTTCTTTAGACTATATCTGTACTGATATCAATTCCTTACCTTTCTGACACCATTTCCCATGCAACACCTCTCAGCCTCCTAGCTCTCACTCGACTCCACCCATCCACCCTGGCTCTCACTCAGGGCTCAAACAAATTCACAGATCAATGCCAAAAACCCATACAGTGGTACCTCGGGTTAAGAACTTAATTCATTCCAGATGTCTGTTCTTAACCTGAAACTGTTCTTAACCTGAGGTACCACTTTAGCTAATGGGGCCTCCCACCACCACGCCATTTCTGTTCTCATCCTGAAGCAAAGTTCTTAACCCGAGGTACTATTTCTGGGTTAGCGGAGTCTGTAACCTGAAGTGTCTGTAACCCAAGGTACCACTGTAATAAGAAGAGTTCCTGCAAGATGCTGGCACCACCTATATCTCTAGGCTTACTTTTATGGGCAGGTGTCAATGTTGACAGAGCTTGCTCAGGCTGCTTCCAGCTGTGTCTCACACACCTAGTTCCAGGCTGCAGCAGATTTGCTTTGATTGGAATTTCTTAGGGGGTCTAAAGGATGGCAAATAGGACACCCCACCACACACAGTTCTTTCTCTAGCCTCTGCACATTTCTCCTCTTCTAGCAGGGAAGGAAACATGCGTAGTTTTAAAAAAATTGTTGAATTCTTCAGGTGCTGTAGACCTTTCTGAAGGGATGAAAAACTTCAGAATAATGTGATTAAGGAGGAGGAAGCTAACAGGCAGCACTACCCCCTGGGTGTAAGAAAACAGTTAGTGGGAAGCAGGTTGTGGGCAGGCCATGGATGTAGCCAGGATTTTTGTGGGGGGGGGCAGGACTTTGTTAGGGGGGCAGAACTGATGTGATTGGTCAATTAGTTAAATATTTCTATTGTTTTACTTGATCTGGGGGGGCAGCTGCCCCCTGCCCCCCCGACTACACCCATGGGGCAGATAGCATGGCAGGGCAATGCCCCATTCACCCTCGTAGGCAGGCCTCCACTGAATACAACAGAAGGATGGAGCTGTCTTGTACTTTGCCACATACATAGAACTTACACATCATTCTCCATTCGTCGCAGACGCTGTGTTCTTTCAATGCCTGGCTTTAAACATTCAAACAGCTTTCAAGGAGGAAAAATGAGGGGATTAACTTGTGTATCAAGGGGGAGAGAATAAATCCTGGATGTGAGCCATATTGCCTGTGCTGTTCTTCTGTTTTCAGGATCATAACTCAGACCGTATAGTCCCATATAGCGTCCATTTTCAAGCCAGAATAGCCAGTGACTCTTCTCTCCTTTGGCAGAGGAACTGTGCAGGGCTGCCTACAGACATTAGACCAGGGTTTCCCAAAATTGGGTCTCCCACTGGTTTTGAACTACAACACCCATCATCCCTAGCCATCAGGACCAGTGGTCAGGGATGATGGGAACAGTAGTCCAAAAACAGCTGGCAACCCGAATTTGGAAAACTCTGCATTAGTTCACAAGAATAACCTACTGGATCAGGCCATTTAATTCAGCATCATGTTCTCACAGTGGCCGAACCCTTTGCTTATGGGAAGCCAACAAACAGAACACAAGCATAATAGCAATTCCCAGCAACTGCTGTTCAAAGGCATACTGCCCCCAACAGTGGAGGGAGAACATAACAGAGCCATTGTGGTGGCTAGCAGCTAATGGTGGGCGCTGACATTGGTGCTGTGGTCTTGGGGCAACAATAGATAGATACAGTCCTCCATTTTAAATTGCCCAAAATGCTCCTGGAGAAATGCCCTTGGTGCCTTAGGGGTCAAATTAATACAAGGACTTTGAACCTGGCTTGGTAGCAAATGGGCAGCCATTGCAGATGCTTTAACAATGATGTCCCATGTTGTTAGCCATGTTGTGCTCCCATCAGTAGTCCGGCCACTGCATTCTGCTCCCGCTGGAGCTTCTGAACCAGGCCCTAGGGCAGCCCCACATACAGCATATTACAGTAATCCAGCCTTGAGGTTACCAACACATGGACTACAATGTGCACATGTACATAATGCATATATTGCTGGCAATAACAGACACAAAGGCATTATATTAGGGGAAATTGCTTTCAAAAATGTGTATGTTAGGAGAAATGCACACTAAAATGCTGATACATTTTTGTGAGGACTTTTAAAAAATTGCAACCTATGCTGAAATGGAAATGAGAAACTTGGAGAAATGGAAACTGGCAGATTCATCCATCCTTGTGAGTCACAAGTCCTCCCAGAGTATCCCCATTGCCATCTGCAAAATGTTGAGGGGAGGTTGGATGGCAGCTTTTGCCAGAGGGCAGCTATTTAGCATCTGCTTCCCATCTGCAACAAGTGGGAACAACAAACTTTCTTGCAGCACTCTTAGAGGGGTGACTCAAAATGATGAATGTGAACTGTGATCCCATTCCCATGAGCAGCATATGATTCTTATACTTTGGACTGGCTGGTGGCACTTTTAAACAAGAGTGGTTGGTCTTTGCAATGCAGCTCTTCCTCTGCAGCTCTTACATTTTTGGGCTACTACAAGACTGGCAGAAGTTGAATTAATTGGTTTGGATTGAATCTAAAAATCATTTCCCCATTTGGAGCATCTTCTGCTGAGATATTCTTCCTTGCTCTACCTTCCTCTGTCCATTAGCTCTCTAGTGATATTACATTCCATAATATGATTACAGACTTTGCCACCTATTATTCTGGTATAGATGAGGTGGGGAGGGGGGGAGGAGAGAGAGAGAGAGAGAGAGAGAGAGAGAGAGAGAGAGAGAGAGAGAAGCACATTCAGCACAGATATTTGAGTTTTGGTCTCAGTTTTGTGGCAGATTGCTCCATAACATTTTGTAAGTATGTTTACACTCCTCTTTGTAGAGAATGAGCACCGGCTCTTCCATTGCCGACCCTGCCCAATAGCAAAGGGTGCCTTCTCCTATTCTCTCTCTCTCTCTCTCTCTCTCTCTCTGCTTGCTGCCACCTGTGCATGTGTGGACAGGGATGGGTGAATCAGTCAATTTCAGTGTCTCTCCGTTTCTCCTGTTTCTTCTTTTTTTGCAATTCATCTTTATCAGTTTCTCCTTTTTCCAGTCTTAAGTTTAGTTCTTCCCATTTCCACATGGGAGAGATCGCTGCTTTATTCAGGTCTTACTAGCAGGCTTCCCATAGGCAATTGGTTGCCTCTTATTGTGAGAGCAGATGTTGGACTCAATGGGTCTTTGCCAAATCCAGCAGGGCTCTTCCTGGGCTCTTAAGAGCAGCTGCAGGTTCTCTAACAGAGAGTGCCCTTTCTTCACGTGTGCTTCACCTTCCCTGCCTCCACAAGCTGCTTTGTAATTATTTTCCAGAATTACCAAAATGTGCTGTCGAACATCTGCGCAGCTCCAAATGGCTGTGTTCTCTGAGCCAAACACAGGTAACCAAAGCAACATGATTAGGACGCATTTCCAACAGCACTTTAGCCCATGTGAGGTTTGCACTTTTGCAGTGATGTTTGAATGATGACTCAAATTGAGATTACACTCAGGCACCCGACAGAAGCCAGTGCTAAAAGGGCAATGCAGACTATACCAGGATGTTGAGCAGGGCTGTCAAAACTCCATAGGGGTCAGTGGATGAAATTTCACACCCAGCTAATGTCCATAGGAACATGCCTAAGGTTTTTTGTTTTTAACCACAAAGTCCTTCCCACCTTGATTTACCACCGTCATCCCTCCCAGGGACTACACCTCAATCCCCTGTAATTGACACATCCTGTAAATTCCAAATCAGGGCCTGCTAATGGTGGAGTGGAAGTGCAGGCCATCATCACCGTCACACAAAAACACATACACACCCAGGGCCACAAACCCCTAAAGGAAGCATGAAATAATAGCCAATCTGTTAGGGTCAGAGTGACTGCAATTCTTTGCCTGATTACCTGCAAGTGAGCTTCACTGAACTCAGTGGGGCTTTATTTATGACGGCATTGGCTAAGAACATAAGTGCATCAGGCATCTTTTTTTTTCCTGACTTCTCCAGGCAGGGCTTGGAGACCCCCATCTGAAATCCAGGAGAGTTGCTTCCAGTCAGTGCAGGCAGTACTGAGCCAAATAGATCAGTCGGTCTGTGTTGGTATATATATGGCAGCTTCCTGTGTTTCCAACCCAGCATCCTGTTCTCGCAGTGACCAACCAGGGAGCTCGTAAGAAGGACCTGTGCACAACAGCCCTTTCCCCATGTGTGAATCCCAGTAACAGGCGTTCAGAGGCATAATGCCTATTGCCTCTGACCGTGGCTAGTAGCCGCTGATAGACTTTATAAAATAAAAACAGCCCTGCAAAATCAGACCAAAGGCCCATCTAGTTCATTATTCCACACACAGGCAGGACGTGACTACAACTGGAGACATCTGGTGCTTTCTTAGGTTTATAGATAGACAGGTTGAGCAGGTAGGAAAACAAGCGTGCAGGCTGTATGAATCCCAAAGCAGCAGCATTCCAGCACTCCAATAATTCCCTTGCCAGCCAGAAACTTCTTGGCAGTCATCTCCCGCCAGCCTAATTCAATCACATGTTTACAGCTATGTTTTGCTAATGGGAAATAAAGTTTTAGAGCCAAGCCCTGGATGTTTATCTTCTGCCCATGCATGAGCCCCCGCAGGTATATGTACAAAGGGAATGACTTGCCTGTGGTGGTGTCACAGCTCTGTGCCTGCAGTGCTGTGTTCTTAGACCTCTGGCTATTAGCAAACACTATTTCCCTCCACCCCACACTGAATCCAAAGGGAAAACAAAGACACTTCTTTCTTTTGGGCATGAAGCTAATTAATGGGTTGTTAGACTGTTCAAAACAGCTAAGAGGATTAGCCCCCCCACTGACCAAGTTCAGCAGTTAATTGCAGCTATTTTCCATTTAATGTGTTCCAGATGGTGATAAGGCTATCCAGATTGATGATTATTCTAGCATCTTCTGACCATTTCTCAGTACCGCCTCTTTATAACGTTCTCTTTTGTAACTGGTCATAAGTGGAGCTTGTCTTTGTTTTGTACAAATGGTTTGTTAAATGCCTCTTGCAAATTTACTGTGTGCTATTTCTGTTACTGTCTCTCTGTGTTATAAGTAGGACAGCGAGAGTGGAACAGAATTTTGGGAGGCAGGCTCTAGAAATAAAAAAAATATGATAAAAGTGTAAAAAACTATCCAACCTACACTGCTGTGCAACTGCACACAAATTAAACATATGTGGAAGCAACATTAACATTTTGCACCTGTCTTCCCCACCTCAATTCCTTCCAGATGTTTTGGACTACAACTCCTATCATCCTCGACCACCGGCCATGCTGGCTGAGGTTGACGGTAGTTGCAGCCAAAAGCATCTGGAGGGCACTAGCCTGGGGAAGGCTGATTTGCATCCCCCAAAGTCAGCCGAATCTGTTTTAGTTGGTAGCAATAATTTATAATAGCCAGACCACATTCTGTGTTGTTGATGTTGTTATTAGAATTACACACCCTTCACTCTAAGGTCCCAGGGCAGGCTATACAACTATCAAAACACACTATTAAAATTTCAAAACCTTTGTTTGCTTTTGTCTTCTAGACAGCTCAAACAGTGCTGCTGGTGGTTGCTGTCTTTCTAATCTCCTGGCTCCCGCACCACATCATCACTATGTGGGCTGAGTTTGGGAAGTTCCCCCTGAACGATATCTCCTTCACCTTTCGCATCATCGCACACTGCTTAGCCTATGGGAACTCTTGCATCAACCCCATCATCTACGCTTTCCTGTCGGAGAATTTCCGCACAGCCTGCCGGCAAGTCTTCACATGCAAGGGCCTCCTTCACCCGCCGCCCGCAGAGAAGATGGTGAGGATCCGCATGGAGAACTTCTCCACTTCTCACTCGACAACCAATGTGTGACAGGGGGCGGGGAGGAAGAGCTATCAGCAAAGGAAGAAACAAGAGAAATGCAGCAGTGTCCAGAAATTCCTTGCACAGGCACAGATTCATCTCAAAAGGGATGGGGGGAAAGGGGTGGGGGAAGCAGACCCATTCTGGATGTTCCCTCTGTGACATTAATGGTACTCACAGGAGCTGTCCATTCCTCGTCACCACCATCGCTCATAATTGTGGCTTCAGAGCGACAGCTTTCTGAGATGTTTCCAACGTTTTATGGAGGGGTAGCACCTAAAGCTGCTACAGGCTGAGATTTAACTGTGGTTTACAGCTGAAAGTAAGGGAGCCACTTAAACCCTGCCCCAAAAGAGGATGCTGGTGTATAGGAATGAATTTAGAATCGCTGTAAATTCAACAGAAGTACAATGTGGGGAAGACACTGGCCAAGTGACTGGTGGGCATGCTCACTCTTGACAGGCAACTTCAAACCCTCCCAGTCTATCCATACCCTTCTTAGGGTTCTTTATTTTTAAACTGGACTTGGACCTCAAAACCCTTCAAAGTAAGGGCTGTCCTTTGTGGAGCAGGACACATATCTGCTTTCACTATTCATGAAGTGTAGTAATGTCTTATAGAAAGATATGTTCATGTGTGAAGTAAGTCTATTTAGCAGTGACGGATAATAAAGGTAAGAGGATGAAGGAAGACACACTGGAAGGCAATTGTTGCTATGGATCCATAGTGCTAAAGCTCACTTTTATCTCCACCACCTCATTTGTGAAAAGCTTCCTTGATTATATCATGGTGAGATGTTGCATTGCACATACCAAGACATTTTGAATTTTTGGCCCAAGATAATTTTACCCTTTCGATGCAGAATGTACATTGGCATAGTCACTCTTTTTTGCATAATTTATTTAAAAAACTGATCTGTATTATTTATTCTTGTTTGGGTATTAATAGGAAGGAGCTAGTTAGGGCACTGATGCCTCCCTCTCAACCACTGAAAATTATTTCAGCTACTTTTCTGGGTTCTGATGTTTCAGCATGCCCTGCCTGAATACTGTTAAGTATAACTTCATAGCCATAAGGACTAGAAACTTGTTTCTCCATCTCCAGTTAAACAAACAAACACTTTGATTTGATTTGCAGGAAGCAGAAATCTGCTTCTAATACATTTTGCTTCCAATGCCATCCTCTGTGCTTATTCCGTATCCTGCAGAAAAGGTTGCCCAGGCATAGCACAGATGGGCCAATTCATATGTCTAAGTGGCACATTTATCATTTGAAACACAATGTGCACAGCTTCATTTGTGAAAAGTGTTGATGTGACACCAGTTCCCTGCACAGTTCTGACAACATGAACAAGTCTATCACAAACCTCTGCTTTTGTGATGGTGTTGCTCAAATCCAAGGACTATGTTCAGAGCCCCCTGGAGGGTAAAAATTAAATAGATCAATCTCTACAATCAGAAAGAGAGTTTGATCTGATTCCACCTTGCCATGAAGACCTTGTGTCCACATAGCTGTGTCTCCAAAAAGTAACCATGCTGTGCATAATATTCCTGCCCGATCACTGAGGTCTTTGAGAGATTTTCTAGTGGTACTCCCATAGTTCAGATGCATGGCTTGCAGTCACCAGGAACCATGCATTCAGTACTGTAGACCCAGTTTCCTGGAACTTCCTTTCAGTTGAGGTCAAGCAGGCCTGCTGAACTTCCGGCACCTACTGAAGACTTTTTTTAGTTCAGCAGGAATTATGATTTTACAGTCTTAATTGATTTTTGTCATTATTGTGCTGGTTTACTTGAAAGGATAGAAGGATAGAATTTGAAGGGACCCCATGGATCATCTAGTCCAACCCCCTGCAATGCAGGAATATGCATCCATACAGGGATCAAACCCGTCACCTTGGTGTTAACAGCACCATGCTCTAATCAACTGAGCTAACCAGCTTGTACACAGCTTAGAGACTATAGTAATCATGATATAAAATGGCAGATGCAGGTGCACACCAGATCTGGCTAAGATCCGGTAGGGCATGGGAGAGACAACAGAGGGGGAGAGGCAACAAGAATAATCAGAAAATAGGAGAATGGTAGAGGCAGAGGCAACACATCATGAATGTTAAGAAAATGTCATTAGACACATGTATGCTTTGTGCTGAGCTTCACTATGGTTTCCATAAGGCACCAATCTCTCTTTCTGTTCAGAGGCACTGCCTGCAAACTGTGTGATTGAATATGTATATATTTTTATTTCATTCTGCGAACCGCCCTGAGACCTGCGGGTATAGGGCAGTATATTAAATAAATGAATAAATAAATAAATGTTAATGTAAAAAAACACACCTGTTACTGTGCATTATCTGAATGCATCAGACTAACCACCAGACTGTGTGTTTTTTCCTACACTGTGTTGCTGTCGTAAAAATGAGAAACACCATCGTGATCAGTCTGCAGTGGGAATGTCTTTGCTTCACTCTGCTGTGCAAAATTGGAAAACACTGTATTAAAACATTGTGTGACTCCATGCTCAATAAGTCTCAGTGCTTTTATTATTATTATTAAGAAAAATAGCCCTAATCAACTAGCTATCAATCCTGCATGGTGCTGCTTCAGGGGCAGGAACAGCATAATAGAATTGTAGAGTTGGAAGGTCATACTTGGAAAGGTAATGAATGAGGAGGCAAGTCCAAAGTCCAAGAATTATTATAGAAAGTGGTCCCCAGATGTTCCACAGGTGGCCATTCATAACAGGCCAGTAAAGAAACCCAGCACAATAACGAAAACAAAATTTGAACTACAAGCAGGAATTCAAGTCATTGTAAAAGCTTCCATGGATTTAGGAAACTCTA
Source organism: Podarcis filfolensis (assembly GCF_964270895.1). NCBI lineage: Eukaryota > Metazoa > Chordata > Lepidosauria > Squamata > Lacertidae > Podarcis > Podarcis filfolensis. The sequence continues at coordinate 50,252,094 of NC_139611.1, forward strand.
ATTGTGATAAGAGAGGTAGCATCGAACTAGCCTTTCTGGATCCTGGTGTATGGGATAAATTTTGGTCTCTAATTCATATGTTTACTAAATTTATTCAGATTAAAAGGTTGTCTAAATATCCACACCAACCTTTCTCTGTACTTAATTCAGAAAGGAAATTGCAATTTGTAAAAGGCAACTTGAGCAGAAGGGGCAGGAAGTTGTTGAGCCATAAGGCTCCTGCCTTTTGTCACCTATCCTAATAATATCCAGATAGGTTCCAAGACAAAAGAAGAAGGGAAGATTCATTATATTGGCCCAACTGCAGGTACAGTACTGGAAGAAATATGCCCAGGTTAGAGGCCCCAAACTCCTACCCTCCTAGCAATATATTTTCCATAAATCAAAGGAATTATCCATTAACAAATGTTCAAGATAAGCTTAGGCCTATGAGTAATTATAGAAAAGCATATTGTGATACCTTCAGCTCTCCTTTAAGATACCATAACTGACTAGAAAACATCCAGAAAGGTCTTAACATTCTTTCCTGGGACCTGGCAGGTTGGGATAATAGGAAGACAGATAAAGTTCTTTTTAGTACAGGTATAAAGCAGCCAAAGTGGGTTATGCTAGGACAACAAGAGTTGCATAGTCATTTGAAGGTCACATCCTATTGGTGCTGGTCAGTGGCGTAGCGTGGGGGGTGCAGGGGGGGCGGGCCGCACCGGGCGCAACATCTGGGGTTAGGGCAAATCTATGGGTTAGGGGGCGCAAATCCACGGGTTAGGGGGCGCAAATCCACGGGTTAGGGGGCGCAAATTACTTGCCTTGCCCCGGGTGCTGACAACCCACGCTACACCACTGGTGCTGGTACAACCACTGTGGCTCTTGCACCAGCAAAGCTAGTGGCCTTGCAATAAGTATGTATATTGCACCCACATGCAGATGTCAGGCTGGATTTAATCTGTTAGCTCAATGTGAATACCATTGAAGTAAAGGGGTCAATCAAGACTTAACTCTCTTTGATTTCATTAGGAGTTAAGTTCAGCTAACAGACTGGCTTCACATGCATAGGAACATAGGAAGGTACAAATAATTTCCAGTCACAAGTCCTTTTAGCTCAGTATTGTCTACACTGACAGAATTGTCTACACAATCCAGGATTAGAGGTAGGGGCTTTTCTCAGCTCTACCTCATGATGGCTGGGATTGAACCGGGAACCTCTGGCATGCAAAGCATGTATTTCACCACTACATAGTTCATGCATCAAGAAAAATGTGCAAATGGCAGAGGGACAAGAAGAGCCCATTGAAAAGTTCTGCCCCAAATTCTCTAACTGCTCTGGCTGCTTAGGTAAGAACAAGAAACAAAAGGTGCTTCAGGTATAGGTTGTCATTCTTTCTTTGAAGTTGAATCTGACCTCTATAGGTGAAAACAGTAAGGGGATCACACAGAATAGTTCCTCCCTCCCCTTTATCTGATGGATGTGCTCACCTAACACACAAGCATCAGCCTACATGAAACTGAGAAGTCAGACAATTCCATTCCAACAGTAATTTATGCTTGTGCCTTTAATGAGTACACATAGTTATTTGGTTGGGCTCTTTTGCACAGGTTCTCAACTTAAGTACACAGAATGTTTGATTGCACTTACACAGTCATGTACCTATTCAAACATCACTTTAAACTAGAATCCTTTAGTGAGACTCAGGGCTTTTTCTTTTTAGACAAAGCTTCTTTAACAACAGGTTCCATCCCTGGCAATGGAGTCCTTTTACGAGCTGCAGTTTCTATTTTCCGGACAAGGTCCACATCCCACCTGTGGGTTACAAAGCTAACTGCAGTCCCAGGGAACTTACTGCCTGTGCGACCAATACGCCCAACACGATGCAGATAATCGTGCAGTGTTGCTGGGAAGTCATAGTTCACAACTAGCTCCACATGGGTGGTGTCCAGACCCCGGGAAGCAATATCAGTGCATACTAAGATGTCGAATTGGCCTTTCTGGAAGGTGTCAAAGATGCCAGCTCTCTCAAGTGCTGGCATCTGTCCTTGCAGGCGTAGGTGTTTAATTTTATGATCATCCAAAATGTGCCCAAGCCAGTTGACAGTGCTGGCCTTGTTGCAGAAAATCAAAACAGCTCCAGATGAGGGCCCCCGGTCTTTCATAAGCTGCAACAGCTCCACCACCTTGTCAGCTCCTTTCAGACGCACAAACTTTTGCTCAACATGAGGTTGAAGACGATGCAGACTAAAGCTGGTTAGGACATTGAAGCTGCTCAGATCAGTGACTTTACTCAGCAGGCCACCCAACCCCTTTGGAAGGGTGGCTCCTACAGCCACTAACTGGGCTTTAGGATTCCAAACATCACCAAGTTCCTCAGGGCTAGTGGCAAAGAAGGCATGCCGAAGCACATCTTCCACAAGGTCTACAAATGTGGGATCCAGCAAGGTGTCCACTTCATCCAACACTAGGCAGCACAGCTTTTCCAGGGACAATCCCTTTCTCTGCAAAGCCTTATACAGTGCACCTGGTGTGGCCACCAAGAGATCAGCAGGACCAGCCCGGAGCTTCTGCTGGACAGTGTGTTTGCCCCAGCCACCACCTATATCTGTCACCTGCAAGTCCAGTGGAGTGCACAGGTAAGAGGCAATGTGTCGCACCTGTCCTGCAAGCTCCCGGGATGGCAACACCACCAAGGAGCGGGGGGCAGGGATAGCAGCGGCCCCATATGTGAGGGCCGGGGATTGCAAGAGCCGCTGGATAAGGGGCAGCAGGTAGGCCAGGGTTTTCCCGCTGCCAGTCTCTGCAGCACACAGCGCATTGCATCCCGTCAGCAGGGGAGGGATGGCACGTATCTGCACAGCAGTGGGCTTAGAGATGCTGAGAACATCCTCTAAGACGGAGGCCAGCTGTGGCTGCACTCCCAGAGCTTGGAAAGAGGAGGGAGCAGCATCAGCAGCATCGGGGTTTCGCTCCTTAGGTGCCTCCTGTCGCATTCGCTGCAGCTGGAAATAGTCCCCCCGAGACAAGCGATGCTTCCAGCCAGCCGAGACCAAGGGCGGCTGTTCCCAGCGCCCCACCGTGTGGCGAGCGGCTTGACTGAGTTCCGGCCGCCGGCTCCGCAGCAAAAGCTTCCCGGTCCGAGGAATGTCAGCTGCGGGGGCGCCTCTTCCTCTGCGCCTGAAGGAGCCCCGCTCCAACCGCAGTTGCCAAGCGCGCGGGATCCGCACCACCTTCTCCTTCTCCGACTCCGGTGGAGGCAGCGGCCCGCCGGAGCTCGGGCGGAGGACCCAGCGGTGGAAAGCCAGCCGCAGCCACGGGGAAAAGCGGGTCGAGGCGCCCCGAGAGGCCCCGCACGCGGCGAGAGCCATGAGACTGAGCCTCTGCGAAGCAGAAGAGGAAAGTTTCGGTAAGAGTCGCGTTCTAATAACGTCTCAAGTTCGCTCTTGTTTCTATTCGGCGATCGGCCTCACCGCATGCGGTCGTCGACTGATGACGTAACCGCGTGCACTGTGCCGCGTTCATGGAATGGACAGTTGGTACGCCATAGAGAAAGATGTAGAGTGATACTTCCGGAATGAAGCGTCCAGCCCGGATGGTCTCACAGAAATATAACAAGATATTGCAGTCACACACAAAAGTTCTGTTTATGGACTATTTATGCACGTAGAGTGGTGTCACTCTATTGCTGTGGTACCTCCATAGGTATTATACCGTATCTAGCACTTCATCATACCGTACCTAAATATTGCAGGGCTGATGCCCAAAATTTTAACGGTCCCGTCTCTGTTGTTTTCTATGGTCATCTCTCAGTTTCCGAGGGAAGAACAAAAATGTTTCTTTTCCTTTTTTCATTTAGTTTTCAAAAGTAGAACTCGGAAATCGAAGTTGTATTTTTCTCCATTTATATATCTATGGGAAAGGGGAGACTTGTGCGGATGACGTACTGCGAGGGGGTGGAGAAGGAATGGGCGCGCGTGCGTGGTAGCTGACTCCTCGAGGAAGGAGGTGGGGCTGAGTCCGGCGCGTGGTGAGTTCGTTGGGAATGGCATTTGCCTCCTCTAGGCCGCCCCTCTGCCCCTCTCCTTCTGAAGCTCCTTAAAGGGATAGAGGAGGCCCCCGTCCCCTCCCCTAAAACCCCCTTCCCTAACTTTGGGCTGGGCTCTCATTTAGCCGTGCTTGGAAAAGAAAGCAGCAGAACATTAAAGGCGATAAAAATAAGTCCATAATAAGTCGGCCTTCCCAAACCTGATGTTTTCCAGATGTTGAACCGCTGGCTGTGCTGGCAGGGGCTGATGGGAACTGGAGCCCCACAACTTTCCAAGGGTTCCCCTTCCCCCCCATTACTGCATTGGTCTTTTCCTCTCCTTGGTGCATCAAATGACCCTATTATTGGAGACCACCAACATCTGGAGGTTGCTTAGGCTGCTTAATATGCCATAATTAATTTGTTTAGTCATTAAGGTGCTGCAAATCTGGGTTGTATCTAACAAATCAGGGTTGATAATTTTTCATAATTTGGCACCCTCAAATCCTCTCAATTATGGATCTTCTCCATTTTGTGCTCCCTTGGTTCAATGCCCTGTGTGGGGAAACTGCCCACACCGCCCTACATCTGGCACTGAACTCATGGTCAGAGCAGACCCATTGAAATCAGTGCTGTTCAGTTAGTCACGACTGATTTAATTCAATTGGTTTCAATGGGTCTGCTTTTGAGTATGACCTAGTCACATACAAGACTTTTCTTTCCTTGCTTCAGCAGACTAACACAGGAGCTCCCAAATTGTAGTCTAGGAACTGTTTGTGAAGAACAGCAGAAGCAATGTACAGTATGTTTTATTATTTACTAAAAAACATGTAGCACCTACCACAGCATATTGCAATTGCTACAACAGACAGAAAAATCATTAAAGTGGTTTGCCAAGACACTCTGCAGTTTTCAAGTGGCCTGTGGGGAAAGAAGCTTGGGAACCACTCAACCAACACACTTAGTTAAAAGGTGCAGCAGGAGTTTCATTGATTCTTAAAGTTTGGAGAGGACCTTGTAATCAATACAGTCCAACAAGAGATCTTCAGTATCCCCAACAGATTGCTTTCTGCCCTCTGCTTGAAGGCCTGCAGCAAGGTTGAAAAGCTATCCCAAATTGATTAGTTCCATTGTTGAACTGCACTTACTTTTTAGTTCCTTCTTATTTTTCTTGCCTCTGATCATCCTTTACCAATTTGTCTGTTTTCTTAAATAACATTGTATTCTAGATGTGCTTGACTAGTGCAGAATGAAGAGAAATAATTCAGAAATGTTTTTGTCCCACTCTTTGGCCAAAAAAGGCCTTCAGAGTGGCTTACAAATAAATCTAAATCAGTGGACAGCCCCTGTCTGCAGGTTCCCCAAGAGACATGACAAAAAAGGAGAAAGGATTAGGGAGTACAACAAGCTCAGGTGCTATGTCTTACAGAGTGACCAAGTGAAAGGGAAAAAATTATCACACATCCCAGTCTCCCACAGGGGCAGTAATTTCAAAGTGCTTGCCTAGCTGCCCATGAGGCTACTTGCAAGAAGGGGGAAGTGCTTTGGAAATACTTGCTTGGGTTGGGGCCTGACTGAGAACTAGGAAGAAAATGAAGCTTCCAGCTCATATATAAGTTCCCACTGTGAACTGCTTCATGGCTGAAGTAAGATATACTATTGTAGTTTGTCTTTGTCATTGTTTAACAATAATGCAATTTCCCCCCAAAAATGTTTTCATTTCAGACAATCCAAGAAACATGACGGTGAACACAACATCACTCTCTTTCAGAAATAAGGCCATATTGGCACCTATGGTCAGGGTTGGGACCCTACCAATGCGACTTCTAGCTTTGGATTATGGTGCTGATATTGTATACTGTGAGGTAGGGTTGCTGAGTCAATGAGGCAAGAGAATATTTCTATTTTGCTCACGTTGTTCCCGGTGGCTTGGCTTGCATGTTGTGTTAATTTTGTTTTGTGTGTGGGTGGATGTTGCTCAAAACTTGGGAGTTTTGCTCTTTCTTTTCTCGGGCTGTGCCACACCAGGGGCAGTAGGCCGCAAGCCTTTCCTCAAAGCTACAGTGTTTTGTGGATGTGAAACTCTGCCAGACTCCTCTCCGCAATGCAGGAAAGTAGGAAGAGTGCATGAGCCCAAGGCTTGTAGTGGCTCCTTCCTTCTCATGCATGTAGCATTAAACCATGGTTTAGCATGGTGCATAAATGTAGCCTCTGGAGCAAATGCCCTACTCCTGGCTTAAGCAGCAAAAGGAAACTTCAACTCAGAACTCAACAGTGTTAAATGTTAGCCAGGGTTTACATGTCTTTTTAAAATTTAAGGCACTTATACTTTGCCTTTTAGCCAAAAAGGCCCTCTTACAAAAATGAGTACTAAGATAGATCCTTCCCTCAGACCTGCAAGCTAAACCCCATGACACATGAGGAAAAAGGAATGGGCAGGAAGAGGGAAAAGCAAAGTCAAGCAGAACTTCTTAAATGTGTTACAATTCTTATAACACAGTTATATAGTTCTGCTATGCAGATTTTAGCAGTCTAGAAGATCAGCAACTCATTGCTGATTCCAGTGGCAGTTCTGGCTGACTTTCTCTTTAAAAACAGCAGTCCCTCCCTAAAATCAGCCCCCACCCCCAATCACTTGTAGGAGCAGAGTTGGTGACCATGTCCAGGCAGGAGGATGGGGCAGCTCCTGTGACATAGTTCTCCCTTCAGACTGCTGACTTGATGGGAAACTCCTCATGGGAGGGACTTGATGTATCAGTGGTGGTTCTGGCTGTATAGCCCTCCCCAGAAGCATTCTTCTTCCAAGGTCACAGTGTCCAAGCCAGGAGAAATGAGCAACTATGAATACACAGTTTTTCCTTAACATAAATGTTTTGAAGCTGGTTAGTCCAACTAAAGTCCACAGTCCAAAGTAGTTTTTGGATTCTGGTAATAGGAACCTGAGTCGGTTTAAATCATGATTAAGTTGGGGTGCCTACGTGTATATGAATCCACCTTTCCCTTTGTTTGATGCATTTTTATAACTTTTGCCTTTTTTCTTGAAGGAGCTGATTGACATAAAGATGCTGCAGTGCAAGAGAGTTGTAAATGGCAAGTATCTGCTTATATATTCAGTCACTTGAGGGACAAATGAGGTGAGGTTATGGGTGGGGTTTTCCAGTTTTCTTTTCTTGGGCTCTCCATCATCCCATGCCATTACATATACTTCCTGAGGCTGATGGGAATTACAGTTCAGCAACAATGGTTCCCTGTACCTAGCTTAACTGAAGCATCCCTTAAACCAGTGTTTCTCAGAGCATTGGTAAAATAGTTTGTTGTCTACTGCTTGTATTTAATTTAGTAGAAAATCTTCACAGACTGCTAAATATTCCCCGTAATATTGGCTAATGGAATGCATTCTAGCACAGCCCCAGAATGAAGTCCTTTTGACCAAATGGTTGGGTAGGTAATTGCGAACGTCTTCAACTATGAACTAAATAAATCTTGAAATAAAATAAATATAAGTATGCTATGTCTCTTCCAATTGCTGAAGATTCAGGTTATAAGTTGCTGGGACTTCAACCTGTTCAGGATTGTTATTAGAGATAGGGGCACTCTGCACCGAAAAGCAGCATATAAATATTTGATATTTTGAGTTTGAAGTGTATTGTAATGGACCTGCTTCCTTTGGAAGAGTTTAACACTAATCTAACAATGATACACCCAATAAATTTAATTGGGAAAATGGAAAGCCTGCCAATCATCTTTATAATGCATGCTTTTTTAAAATATCTGGCAGCGATTTTATTTTACTTTCTCTCAAGATCTTAGAACTGAAACACTTTGAGTGAAAAGATGGATGCATGCTGTTTATCTTTATGCTGTTCTGTTTCCCTTTTCTGTCGTGCAGAGGTGCTTGGAACAGTGGACTTCGTTGCTCCCAATGAAAGAGTTGTGTTCAGGACCTGTGAAAGGGAAAAGGACCGTGTTGTCTTTCAAATGGTAGGAAGTAACTAGCCCTCAACATCCTGCTAACCAAATATGATCTGTGGTATTTACATTTTTTAATGTACTGCTAAGGACAGTTCCAATGAGATCTCTTGTGATTTCACTGGTGTAGGAGAGTACATTGTTTTGTAAGGTTTGGATGAAATCACGGGTAATTCTTGTCTGCCATTTATTTTATTCATTTATTTCATAAAATGGCAACACTGCTTGATTGTAAAAAAACCTCAAAGTGGTTCACAAAAAGGCAAAACCGTTTTTGTCTATGTCTTTTTTTCTTTGCTGCTGTGCTGTTCAGGGGACAGCAGATGCTGAGAGAGCCTTGACTGTAGCCAAACTTGTGTAAGTATCTGTCAAATTTTACCTTTTTATAAAAACCTTTTTCGTCCTTTGGGGGCCTGCTGAAAAATGGCTTGGGATAGTCTGTACCAATTCACCCAGCCTTGCAAATAAATTGACAAAAATTACTATCTTGCTTATTGCTCTCTCACTTCATCCGTTTTTGTGCATCAGGAGTAAAGATGATACTGCACATGCCAGCATTTACACCTATACCAGGCAAAACAGTAGCTAATAAGAGCCTGCTTGTTTGTAACAGCCTAATGGTGTGTTTAGGTTATTGTGCAAAGTGTTGCTTCCTTATATTAAAAGTTTTATTTTAATACCCCCAAATGGGACCTCGTGACAAGGGTGAGGACCCATTTTCAGCCTGTGGGCCGTATTCCCTTCTGGACAGCCTCCCAGGGGCAAAAGTAGATGGGCCAGAAGCACAAGTGGCCAAAGCAATGGATGTGAACCTTACCTGTGTATAGTACAGTGGTACCTCTAGATAAGAATGGGATCCGTTCCGGAACCCTGTTCGCATCTAGAAGCAAACGTAACTAGCGACGGCATGTCTGTGTCGCTTTTCGCTGCTTCTGCGCATGCGCGTGACGTCATTTTGAGCATCTGCGCATGCGCAAGTGACGAAACCCGGAAGTAACACGCTCTGTTACTTCCGGGTTGCCGCAGAGCGCAACTGGAACACGCTCAACCCAAAGCGCATTCAACATGAGGTATGACTGTAAAGGTAAAAAGGTAAAGGAACCCTGGACGGTTAAGTCCAGTCAAAGGCGACTATGGGGTGCGGTTCTCATCTCGCTTCAGGCCGAGGGAGCCAGCGTTTGTCTACAGACAGCTTTCCAGGTCATGTGGCCAGCATGACTAAACTGCTACTGGTGCACGGAGGACCGTGCCAAGTGCCAGGGCACATGGAAATGCCATTTACCTTCCCGCCATAGCAGTACCTATTTATCTACTTGCACTGGTGCTTTCGAACTGCTAGGTTGGCAGAAGCTGGGACAGAGCAACAGGACCCCATCGTGTGAATTTGAACTGCAAAAGTTGAGAATTTTTTCACCCACCCATGTGTTCCCCATCCAGGCAAACAAAATGCATGATCACTGTTCAAGGACACCTCCCAGCAAGGCAAAAGCTCTCAAAGAGCATGTTTAGCAGGCTTGGAGGGGATTGGCTTTTTTTTTTTTTAAAAAAAGCTTCTCTCTTGAGTTCTCCAGCCCAGCTGAAAGCAATGTTCCACCTGGTCTGGAAGAAGAGAAGCACTGCCACCTAGTGACCGCCCAGTACTGCTCGGCAATGTAAGAATGGCATCAACAGAAACACCAGTTCTTAACTTTGTGTCCCCACCAGCTGCCAGTGCCTCAGTTAGCCACCCCACAGTTGAGAGATGAGTAATTGTTTGTATCATACTGTTTTAATCTGTAGAAAGCCATCTTGGAGATCCATTGTTCAAAGGCAGTGTATAAATGTTTGGGGGTCCTTTGGTTTTAGCATACACAATTTCTTTTTCTCTCTGGCATCTTAGAGAGAACGATGTTGCTGGCATTGATGTCAACATGGGATGCCCCAAAGAATATTCCACTAAGGTAGGTTGACTCTTGTCCAGCTGTATTTTTCCCCCTACCTTTAAAGATAATGCATCTTGTGTTTATGCTTGCGGTTCGACTTCATATCCATTTTAAGAAATAGGTTTTTGTAGTTGCAGGACATGGGGAAGCCTTTTGGTGCCAGCCCCACCCTCATACCTTACATTGAGTCGGACTGTTGGTCCTTCTAGCCCAGGTATTCAGGCATAGCTGAGGAAGACCCCAGACTATCTGAGATGCTTTGAACTAAAGGGAAACTTGGGTCCTCCATATATTGTTGGACTACAACTCCCATCATCCATGTTGGCTAGTGCTAATGGGAGTTGGAGTCCATCAGGTCCCTTATTCCTGAATTGAAGATTTCAGGGGTTGAGAAACATGTACATTGCTTTGTATCAGACTACTTGTCAATAGTTAGCATTGCAGAAAGTGTAATAATGATCCATGGGAGCAAACATGATTTTTCTGCATAATATGTGGCAATTTGAAATTTTCATGTACGGGTGTGACTGTACTGCTTTATATTCTTTTTGATAAGTGCCTTGTTGGTTCTGTGGTACTGAGATAATGAATGCCTTTTGTGTGTGCCTTTTCCTAGGGAGGAATGGGAGCAGCACTTCTGTCTGATCCCAACAAGATAGAATCTGTAAGTAATTTCTGTATTCATTTTTATTTTGTCTTGCTTTTGGCTTTATGCTGTAACTCAACAAAGAATAAACAGCAAAACGTCCTGGGAATTGGACGGGTTGGCAAGGCATTAAAATGTCTGCTGTTGTATCACGAGTGTTTTAAGACAAAGGATGGTTTGTAGTGCTATTTTGCTATCTCAACAGCTATAGTTTTTGGATTTTGGGGCATTGTTCAGTGCAGGACAAAAGAACCAGCTTGTGCTTAGAATCCTTGATTTCTAAAGACTTCCAGAGCATATGGAATGTTATTGATTTTTTTAAAAAGCTATTAAAATATGTCAAGAATTAGAAGTCCTTGAAAGGATGAAGTACAAAAACAAGGTACTTGAACATTTCCAACCACCTGTGCATAGGACAAATGAGATTCAGAGAATGAACAAATAACAATGGGGTGCCAGAGTAACTGGTGTGCACTGTTCGAAAGCTGATGAAAATGCAAGCATACCACAACTTTTTTAAAAAAGAAATCTGCTCAGAAGGAACAGTTGGGAGTAGCATGAAGCAATTGTTCTAGGGATTAGTTAAGTCAAACTTCCCAGCATGGTGCTCTCCAGTTGTTTTGGACTTCAAGTCTCCTGCAAGCATGGCAAATGGTTATGAGTGATGGGAGCTGTATTTCATAACATCTGGATGACACCAGACTGGGGAAGGCAACTTTTGACCTCGAGCTGCAGATATGTTGTTTATTATGTTGTGTATTTTTGTGCTTCTATATTGTGTGATCCTCGGGTGAAGGCTGGTATATAAACAGAACAAACAAACAAAACAAACGGTCTGAGCAGATAGTGAATTAGACTTAAGATGTTGTTCACCTTTTAAGGTGCTTTTGCTCCTCCATGCTTCTTACTGAGAAAGGAAGTGAAGTGGGGAGGGATGGGAGCAGACCAAGTGAGGAAATATTAGCAGTACTAGCTGGGCATGTCAAGACTGAAGTCCTGCTTTCCTTTTGCTGAAACGGTCCTTTTTGTCTCTTTAGATTCTGACTACTCTTGTCAAAGGCATTTCTAAGCCAGTGACCTGCAAAATCAGAATCCTGCCGTCAGTAAGAACATCTTGTGGTTTTTGAAACATTGGATCTTGGGCAAATGCGCAGTGCTTTGACCAGAAAGCACAGTAAATTATGATAATACAGTAATAGTTGTGTTTTATCAGAAATGAATAAAATAGCACTGCTGCCTAGGCAGTCTATGACAAACCAATGAAGCTTAAAAAGATGAAAATCATTAGCTTTTAAATTTAAGATGGCGGGCAATATATATGTTGCAAAAGCTAGCTGAAAATAATTGCTCAAGCAAATGGTTTAATCATGCAGAATAGTGCAAAGTTGGAAGAAGCCACTCTTGTGAAATTTCCCATTCTGTGAATAGGAAAATCAAATGTTGCATCCATGCACAATCTGTCTAAACCAGAAATAGAGACCCTGTGGCCCTAAGCATTGTCCCTGGCCCTTGCTCATGCTGACTGGGGCTGATGGGAGTTGAAGTCCAGCAACATCCGGGGCGGGGGTGGGTGGGCGGCACTGTCACTAGTTGAATTTGGTCTCAGCAATAAGACACGAGCATTCATTTTGTGGGGTTCAGGCTGCTATTCTGCACACATTTACCTGGGAGTCAGACCTCCTAAACATAGGGAGATTTATTTCTGAGTAAATATGTATGGGATCGCTCTGTTAAAGTTGTTTGGTAATGAGCCAAAGAGGGACGCGGGTGGTGCTGTAGGTAAAACCTCAGTGCCTAGGACTTGCCGATCACATGGTCGGCGGTTCGAATCCCCACGGCAGGGTGAGTTCCCTTCTTTCAGTCCCAGCTCCTGCCCACCTAGCAGTTCGAAATCACCCCTAAGTGCAAGTAGATAAATAGGTACCGCTTTATAGCGGGAAGGTAAACGGCGTTTCCATGTGCTGCGCTGGTGCTGGCTCACCAGAGCAGCTTCGTCACGCTGGCCACGTGACCCGGAAGTGTCTCCGGACAGCGCTGGCCCCCGGCCTCTTAAGTGAGATGGGCGCACAACCCTAGAGTCAGACACGACTGGCCCGTACGAGCAGGGGTACCTTTACCTTTATTTTAATGAGCCAAAGATAGACATAGCTCCTGCTGGCGTAGAACGTACATGGAGAGGGGAAGCAGAACTGGGATGCACTGGCCTTCCCTCTCTGGCATTAGGTATGTACAGCTCACTGCATGTAGACCCTGTCGTCACCCCTCAAAGTTGGAGTGTAATGTTTTGTTCACTGGGCCTGTGTGTGTAGGCTCTTAGCCAAACATGACATAAGGGTACAGATGTCAGGCAAGGCCTGCCCATTTCCCATCACTCATTGGGCATATACCCAGGTCATCATAGAGTTACGTACTGCCTGCATTGAAGGGAACTTGCAAACAGATGGCGGTTTGTGACTTTTTCTCCATTTCCAGAAAGAAGAAACAATAAGTTTAGTGAGGAAGATAGAGCGGTCTGGTGTTGCTGCTGTTGCAGTTCATGGAAGGTGAGTTAATTTTCCGTCTCTCTGGAGCAAAATAATTTCTGGTTAGCTCTTCTTGAATGTATTTCTGCGCCGCAAGGGCCTGGCTGGCTGGAATTACATCTGCGAAGAAGAATGCTCTGCGCCAGTAATCTTTGATCTGTTTGTTTCCTTTCATTCTCTTCCTTGCAAAGGAAGAAAGAAGAGAGGCCTCAGCATCCTGTCCACTGTGATGTGATCAAAGCCATTTCTGAAGCAGTCTCTATACCAGTAATAGCCAAGTAAGTGGGACTAGATCGCTACCTTTTGTTGTGAGGCATCCCTATCTAGCAATGGGCAGTATGTTGAGAAAAAATAGAGATAGGAACTGAAAGATTCATTCATGATAAATGACATCACACTAGCACTCAGAGCAACGTGTACTTAGTCCTAAATTCATTTTTTAAAAAAAACATTGGTTTAGGATATTGTTTTAATGTGCACTCAAACTCCAAAATTCCCAGAAATTACAAATGTTAAGGACTTCACGTCATTTAGGTGAGCTTGACATAGGATGTTATCCTATCTTGTGATTAATTGCAGCTTCAGCAGTACCTTGGAGCTGGGTGCCTGTCAGTGGCAGAGTGGTGAACCCAAGTCCCAGATTTGTCTGTTGGTTTAAAAGTTAAAATTCTCAGGATCCCTAAACCACATTCTGTGCTGGTGCATATCCACAGTCGTGCAAGTTCCTGTCGTCAGTCCTTTTATTTTGGCTGAAGTGTTTCTGCTTGCTTTAAAGTATTCCTGAGCTTTTTATTATTATTATTTGGATGCTCGCTATGAATAAGAAGCTTTGCACAATTGTTTTGACTGCTTTGATGATAAACTTCCTTTAATCCTTCTGGCTGCAACAATAGCACCAGGTTTGAGGACCTTCCAGGCCTTTGCTGGATCAGCATGAACTCATAAAATAGTGGGGCACATTGTTAACCAAATGAGTCTAATTAAAACAGTGCCATTCTTGGCTTGCAAGGATTGTAGCATAGGGAAATATTCATTTTAAGCTTTGTGGGGTTAATTGGAATTAAACTACATTGCTGTAGCTTGGTTTTTTGTTTTTTTTTAAATTAAATTCTAATACTGAGTTTGTTAATACTGATAGAAGTAATGCTGTTCTTATTTCAGTGGAGGCTCTCATGACTTCATAAAAGAATATTCTGACATAAAGGTCTTCCAGCAAGTAACAGCAGCATCTTCAGTCATGGTTGCTCGTGCTGCCATGTGGAACCCCTCTGTCTTCAGGAAGGAAGGTCCATGGCCCTTAAAGGATGTCATGCAGGAATATATCAAATATGTACGGTTTCTTGATTTCTGTTCTAAAAAATCTACATCCACAGTTGCTTCTGAATACCAGTTGCTGGAAACATTAAGGAGAGATAGAGTCCTGCATGTTGGAATTCCCATGGTCACTGTGAGAACAGGAAGCACCTTAAATTCAGCCTGGAAATGAATAGGCAGCCAATGAAGATCTTTCAGGATCATTGTTACCTGAACCCTAAGGGCAGCCCCATAGAGAATGCATTGCAATAATCCAACATAAGGTTACCAGAGCACGAGTCACTGTAGCCACACTCTATCCAGGAATGATTGTAAGTGGCAAACCAGTCAAAGCTGGGAAGACACTCCATGACACTGAAACAAATGAGCTCTAGTGACAAACTTGAATCTGCTCTTTTAAGGGAAGTGCAAACCCGATCCAGAACATGCTGTCTACCCAATTTCCAGATTCAAGAGCTACTCCACAACAGCACTTCCATCTTAACGAGTTTCATCAAGCCCTTTGTTTTTAGATAAATAGGCCCTCCAGATAGTAGGATTTTAGCCAAGCTAGGGATATAAAAAAACAAGATGGGATGGCCTGGGCTAGAACAGGAGGCCTCCCCCCAACCCCAAGAGCCATTGATCCACAAATAATAATAATAATATGTTGGGAGACACTTCACACAAGGGAAAATGAGGGATAGTTTTGAGAAAGGTGAAAGTGTAAATAAAGGCAAAAGCATCCCTTCTCAGTCTACTTTAATAGATTCATATTTAGATACACTTACTACAAGCTGGATGAAATTCAGTAAGTGACTGAAGGAGGCCCACAGGCTGTAGGTTCACTAGCTGATTACAACCTGCTTTTTCTTCTACCATGTTGTTTCTTGTATTGCTTTCATCAGGCAGTGAGATATGATAACCACTACACCAACACCAAGTACTGCTTGTGCCAGATGTTAAGGGAGCAATTAGAAAACGCACAAGGGAAGAAGCTACATGCAGCACAATCCATGCAGGAAATCTGGTAGGAGTATTTCCTTTTGAACCAAAGTAAATAGCCCTTGGTAAAGCGACCGCTGTACTGTGCCTGAGGAAGAGGGCCTGGAAGGGGATGAGTTTAAAAATGTAAATGCATTTGAAGTGTGTTATTAAGGCTGCTGTTTTAAAATTTCAGTTAAAGTACCATACAAGGACCTTGAATTTTAAAAAGTAGTTTAGGACTACCTCCTAGTAGTCAGTGGTTTATTGCATCTAGTAGAGAGTCAAAGACAAGTCTTTGAGGTCAGAGCAGCATGTTCAGTGACAGATTGCATTCACTGCCAAGTGGCAGAGTGAGGGGGATAAAGAAGGTGGGTAGGAGAGGATGCTTAACTTGGTCTACTGCTTTCCTCCTGCAATACCTACTTCCCAGTCACTTCGCTAACTGGGCTTCCAGGCACATAGTTGCTGCAGCAGGGTGGGGTGTGAAGATTGCAGGGCAAAATGGCAGTCAGGTTAAACATCTTCCTCTTCCTTGCTATAATTTAGCATCCCATGCTGCTGCTTGGCAGCTATTCAGGAGAGATTTTGGCTCTGATGTAAAAATTGTAGCTCCAGCATGATCATTCAGGACAAAGGAACAAAATCTTTTTGGAAATCATCTCCCCACAGCAGCTTTCCATGTTTCCAATGTAATCCTGCAGTTCTAAAGAAACCTATGCACACACTTCATACACAGCCGTGCAACAAATTTTGTGGCATAGACTGCCCAAGACATTTCTTAAGAAGTTATGAAATGGGAAAATAGTAATACCATCCCTGCTAGCTTTGACACCTCATGCATTCTTTAAAACTTCTCTGCAATTAGAGGGTATAGTTCTAGTATTAATTTGGATGTATTGTGGCTTTGTTTGTCATTAGTGAAGCTTTTGAGATGAGCAGTTTTTACCAAGAAACTTCTGCTCTTTTGGAAGCCAAAAAAGCATCTTTAGAAGCTAGCAACCAAGATGAAGAAGACCACAGTGAAGATTCTGATGTCATAAAAATGGCTGTTAAATTTGATAAGTAAGAAAAATTTGATTTGATTGTTCTGTTTCTTTCCGTACAGGGCTATCCCAATGTCTTCTGTTCTCCATTGAAAAAGCCTGCAAACACCCCACTGTGCCCCTGCCTTTAGTTGTGATGTTTTGTGGTCACTTCCAGTTTCGACACAGTTGCACACATATCAGATGCACCTTAAATGATCACTGTCTGCATTGGACGCAAGGTTCAGCTTTCTGAGAGTCCCAGTTTTTGTATTTAAAGAAGCCCTGATGGTGACACAGATATGCTTGGATGTGTGTAGGCAATTCTTGCTAAAATTTCAGAAGCCAGAGAGGAGCCAATTTTCAATTATTGCAGGCAAGGGGCAAGTTCCTTTGGTGCCCCCACAATACTCTTTAATTTTGATTATGACTAGGAAAAGCGAGAATTAATTATGCAGAATAAAATAAATGAGGGTATGCAACCACGGTCTACTCAGAGTAGACCCAACGAAATGATTGAAACTAAGTTAATCATTGATCATTAATTCCATTGGGTCTCCTGAGTAGACGTAACATTGAATACAATCCATGGAACATATACTCAGTTTCCATAATTTACTCAGGTTGTAGAATTTGGATTTTATTGGCTTGGAGTTTGGATTGCCTGGATGCAGAGCTCAATTTTTATTTTTAGCACAGGCACCACACAGCCATGTCAGTTGCCCAGAAGAGTTTGTTCCTGCAGTCCTTTTTTTTGCATTGTGCCTGCTTCAGTCATCCTTTTGCCATCCAAAGACTAAACACAGTTACTCTCCTGGGATGAGTAATAATTATGTTTTTGCTTTTCTCCTCAGACGAGAATATCCCCCACAGATCACACCCAAAATGTGTCTCTTGGAATGGTGTAGGAAAGAAAAGCACCCTCAGCCTGTTTATGAAACTGTGAGTCTCTGTGTTCTGCAACAAGTACTCTTTTGAAAGACACAGTGTAATCCTATACATGTCTATAGTGGTACCTCTAGTTACGAACTTAATTCGCTCCAGACATCTGTTCTTAACCTGAAACTGTTCTTAACTAGAGGCGTACTTTCGCTAATGGGGCCTCTTGCTGCCGCTGCGCCAGCGCCGCACGATTTCTGTTCTCATCCTTGGGCAAAGTTCTCAACTCGAGGTAACTCTTCCGGGTTAGCGGAGTTTGTAACCTGAGGTGTTTGTAACTCGAGGTACCACTGTACTGAGAAAAAAGTCCAATTGAGTTTGATGGGATTTGCTACCAGGAAAATGGGCTGATTCACACACAAACATATAAATCAGCTTTCCAGGTAGTGTGCAGCATGATTGAAAGCCATGCTGCATTTGTACAAAGTGGTCTCATGTTTTATTTCTATGTGGCAGTTTTGTCTGTAAATGAATATGCCACATGTGTTTAGTTTCTGAACACTCAGATGAATGTGTGAGCTACCTGCAAAGTATAATTACAAAGATAATGTTGAGCAAGATTTAAGATTTATCTGTGGTGACTGTTGGGCACATGCAAGTTGTTATCATTTGAAGTTGCAATAATTGTGTTTGAAGTTGTGACATAGAAGCTTCCCAGAATCAAAGACCTCCAGCCAGATACGATTTCAGCCATCTTTGATGCCACCCTCTGGCATTTATTGTAGGGGTATGTGAAACCTTCCACACTATTTTTTTTTTGCAAAAAATTGCATTGCCAGAAGTTATCTTACATGTCTGGAGCACTTTTTCTTCAAAGATGGGCAGCTTTTACAAGAGTGGTATTTTCTGATATTTTTACTCATTTCTTAGTATTAGTGCACATAGTTCCACATTTCAAATATAAAACTGTTCCTTGTAAGGGGAGAAGTGACTTGTCATCTGGTTCCTCTGTGAAAACCCCAACGAACTGTTTTCTGCTTTTGTATTTACTGGATCATACATCCACCCTGCATCTTTGAAACAGGCTGTAGATCTAGTTCTGCTGGGCCTATTATCTGGGCTAAGCAACTTTACTCTTCATGTGACAGCTAGTTCATTTTTAAAATCCCATGTTCATAGAAAACTAGCATGTCAGGGAGTAGACTGGGCTAGAACTCTTCTGCCTGACACCTAGATTTCTATGAGAACATTCAGTCGGATGAGTTCCAATCTGCAAGGGGAAGTGGTACAGGCCAAACACAGGTTTACTTCTTGGTGGTGACATTTGCCCCAACATCAGGTTAAAATATCCTAGCTGCTTGGTGGGCAGGATCTAATGTTTCATGTTGAAGTACCACAGCAATACACCTATTGAATAAGTAACGTGTATTCAAAGAGAGCTGTGCTGTTGCTCCCATTTACAATTTCACAGTTGCATTTCCAGGGATCTGCCACCTGAGGGCTGCCCTTACCACTTTCCCAAGAGGATATATGACCCTGTAGCCAGAGCCAGCTCACAGCTCACAGGTGTCTTTTTCATTTTATGAAGACAACATGAAATTATCCTTTGATGTCTTGCCTTGTTTTAGGTCGAAAGACCACTAGATAGACTCTTCTGTTCTATCGTCACAGTAGCAGAACAAAAGTACAGATCAACTTTATGGTAAGTCTTTTTGGAGGGTGGGTTTTTTAACCCCAAATGAGAGCTGGAAGGTCAGAGGGAACAACATATAATTGTTCATTAGTTTGCATAACCTGTAAATACAGACGTGATGCTGGTGTGTAGGCACAGCGATTTCAAATGTTTAAAGAACTTCACATGCGTTAGACTGGTTTAGATGTAGCACACTAAACTACCATTTTGCTTTGCCAGAATGAACTGCAGCAAGCCTTGGGCTTGTTCCGTCCCCTCTGTTACAGCTGTGATTATTTCAGAAGCTTTTGATTAATTACAGCTTGCTGTGTTGTCCAAACCCAGGCAGACTGTGGTTAATTGGAATGTAGGAACCTGCTGTATATCAAGTCAGACCATTAGTTGATCTAGCTCAGTATTGCCTACACTGACCGACAGCAACTCTCTGGGGTGTCAGTCAAGAGTCTTTTCCAGCCCTACCTTGAGAATTCATCATAGGACATGCAAGTGTCACAGCTGGGGTTGGGCAGCATGTACGTTTCTAAATTGTTCTCTTCCTACCTTACGTTTTGTTCTTTCTTACAGGGAAAAGTCAAAGAAGTTAGCAGAACAAGCTGCAGCTATTGCCTGTTTACGAACCCTCGGCCTCCCAGAAGGGAAATGGAATGAAGAAGCAAACCATTTGGTTAACAAACGCAAGAGGCAAGACCAGGAACACTTGAACAATGGAGAGCACGGAAATGACCTTGTAGCCGAGGCTGCTTGCAAAAAAACTCATTTTCTTCCAGGCACTTCTAACCCCAGTGTTTCTTAAGTGTTGCGATGGTGTGGAAACAGCCATTCTACAACTATGCAGCTTGCCCCACTTGCCCTCTATTTCTTCTGGATGCAGTCCGCTGGAACAGACAACTCTGGATTTTGAATTGTATGATATCATTGGCTTCTTTCTGCTCTTCCTTTGATGCCTTTGTAGCTTGCAGTTTCATTGAGAAAAGACAAGATTGGCTCTGCATTGAATTCTCTTTTCCAGTAAATGGGGGAAAGTTAATGTGTGTGTTTAAATAGTCCTGCAGTTTTCCGGTTTGAAATGATGTTCCTACACAGCAGTCTTCAGTCAGTTAGCCAGCTGGTTCTCTCTTTGGGAAGAGCTCAGTGACACAAAGGAGCTCAAGGGCAGTAACCCCAGTGTCACATATATATTGAATCTATTACCTATTTAATATCTGATGTTTGGTTGCAGGCTGGTGAGAATCTTAATACAGATTTGTAGCTAGGGAGGGAAGGTGGCTAGGGTGGAAGCGGATCTTGCTATACATCATTTCCTTACCATTTACAGCAGCAGAAGCCAACATGGTGGACTTTGGATGCTGTTGAACTACAGTTCCTATCAGCCCCTTCCAACATGGACAGTGGTTGTGAATGATGGGAGCTGTGGTCATATATGTGGAGGGCAACAGATTGGCAACCCTTTTTACAGAATGTATCTTTTTAAGCTATATGAAATTCTGAATTCCAGTTCAAAAAAAGTGTACATCTTGTTATTTCTCTGTCTTCTGTAAGTATCAATTAAAAACTTGACCCCGTCTCCTAAAAGTGGTTTTACGTTAAGTGCTTTCTTCCGGGCCAAAGTGAGATGAGGGGGACAAAAGTAATTATCTGAACCCATTATATTTAGATGATCTCCTTACCTTTTTAGAATAGTCAAGACTATTTGTATACTAGCAACATTCCCTTCATTATCAAAAAACAAAACTTAGGCTTGAGCTGATTAAGTCCCAGATTTCTCCCACAAATTTCTGTGGGGCAAAACAAATGCAATGCGGTTTTGAGACACGGTTAGGAGCTGGGAATGGGGAAACGGTACGTTGCAGAGAAATCATGAGGGCGAATGAATGTTGGGCCACCGAGTGTGTCAAGGATGGGTGGTGGATTTTGCCCCACCGAAAAGCTGTCCTTGAGCGCAATTGTGATTCCCAGCAACTGGTATTCAAGTAGGGAGAGTGTTCTTGCACTCCAAGTCCTGCTTGTGGGCTTGATGGCCGCTGTGAAAATAAGATGCTAGACTAGATGAGCTATTGGCTTGAGCCAGCAGCCAGACTCTTGTTCTGTAATTCTTTCATTTCTTCCATACAAATGAAGGGCATCCATTCGCTTCCACAGGAGAAAGTAAAACATGGTGCTTGGGGACCTTACTGGGTCCTTACTGGTGATTCCCGAAAGAAGGCTCCTGCTCCCCAGCACTCCTGTCTCAGATGATATCTCATTTATTTGTTGCAGTAACTGTGGGAGCTACTTAGAACTGAGAGAGATTTCCTTCAATATTTTCTGTTTGCTCTGTTTTTATCTCTTCTGTTACATCTCTTCTGTACCTTGAAAAACAAGATTCCTGTCAACTAAACCAAGGGGGGGGTTGTACTCTATGTAAACAGCAGAGGGCAGTGTGGTCCGTAGCTCATGGTCCAGCTGTGTGCGACTGTAGTGTTGACCTTACTGCCTTGGTAATGCTGAACCAGGAGCAGAGGAGGCCACTTTCTGAGTGAGCCCATGCTCAAAACTACTTCTGTCTCTGCTTCAGCATGGCTACTGGTATTTCTGCCATGCTCACCACAGCAGTCACACTTGCAAACAAACAGAAGTCCAGTGCAGCAAAAACGTCAATGATCTGCTTATGATTCACGCATGAAAACTAGGTCAACATCAAATATGCACCATTGATTTAATCTGAGCATTGATTTTGAGGGACTGGGATTTTCTCGGCACAGCATTTGTACTGTCGTTTGTTCCTCTAAGGACTCCCTCTTAACGACACCATCTGTTACCCAATTTAGCCGGCACAGATCCAAAGGGGGATGTCACACCACCACACAAAAAATAATGACTCTCCCACTGTAGCTTTTTGAAAGCATGGTAAGATCCTACCTGTTTGGACTAGCCACTGAGAAGTGTTTTTCCTATCTGGATTGTGTCTTTGAACTCCAAAAATGCTTCTTGCTTTAGTGCAGGAAA
Organism: Podarcis filfolensis; assembly: GCF_964270895.1. NCBI lineage: Eukaryota > Metazoa > Chordata > Lepidosauria > Squamata > Lacertidae > Podarcis > Podarcis filfolensis. Next base: position 50,274,022 of record NC_139611.1, read on the forward strand.
GAGGTGGGTGTGGGTGTGGGTGTAGAAACTTGCCTCCTGCACAAAGGCAAAATTCACATTTTCTTTGCCAACATTTGCTTCTGACCACCGGGTGCATGTGGCCTCCAGGCAGCTGCCCTGAATAGAATGCGGCCTTCTGTCTGGAAAATGTTCTGCACCTTAGTGTTAGAGTTTTGGATTGCCCAGAAATGGTTTGGATGCTGCATCTCAATTAATTCTGATTTCTTTCCCTGATTTTCGAATTGTGTGTTGTTGTTTTTAAGCATGCAAATCTAAATAAGTAAACAAACAAAAGCCAGAAATGGGTGCCCTGTTAAAGATCTCAGTGCAGGAGATGCTGCCATCTCTCCCCTTCTGCATTTGCACAGACTGTCCATTTGGAATGTGACTCTGAAGAGCTCTTATAAGCCCTTTGGCCTTAGATACTCCTGCATTGGGGACTCCCTTCTCCTGAGGAAATGTCAGTGGAACGATTTTTGGAATGTCCCAGGCTTCAAGCCGAGCCCAGCCCTGGAATGTGGGGCCAAACGCTGCTTGAATAGCGAAACTCCAGCAGGGCAGTTTCAGAGCCACATGGCAGCTCAGCTGCTCTCTGGTTCAGGCTTCAAAAATGCTTGGGTGGTTTTTCTTTCTTTTTCTTTTTTTAACTTACCCACTCTGACCTGCGGGGCAGCGTAGCTTTCAGGAGGCTTTCAGCAGGGCTGCTGTGCCACGAGAAACAGGTGTGAGCTTGTTAAAGGACTTCTCATTCACAAAAGGGTTTTGTCACCAGTTGTGACAACTAAAAGTCACCGGGGGAAAGCAGGTGGCTGGGGTGGGGTGGGGGTAGGGTTAACTGGGGCAGGCGGCAAGTATCGCAGCCAAAAGGACCTTGTTCTGAGCTAGTGGCTGTTGTCTGGCTGGCACCAGCCTCTGATCTCCTGAATACACAACCTCTCTGTGAGCTTGTTATTTGTTGTCCCCCCAGCAAAGGCAGAATGCAAAGAACGGTAGGCGGTGAGCTCTTCTGGCAAAATCCACTTGAAAGTATAGAATTACAGAATTGTAGAGTCAGAAGGGACTACGAGGGCCATCTAGTCCAACCCCTGCAATACAGATTGCTCCTAGTCCTCATGATTGTCTCCCATCCTCCAATTTGTATGTTTTCTTTTCTTAGGTTTCTTACTTTCCCTCTAACCATAAGGTCCTGGGGCAGTAAAATATGCAATTGTAAAAAGGTCGCAACAAGAAAAGCATTAAAAAAATTAAAAACAATTCCATATATAAGCATAGGTAAAAAATAGTTTAAAAACCAGTTCAGTGGTTACATTGGAACCTGCTGCACAAAATAGAGAAATAAAAAAATAAGCAATATTGATTATTCAACATAGCAGGCAATTATTGTTTAATTGCAGGTTTGGAGTGAGAGTGGGGGTTGATATTCATTTAACATGTAACTTTGAAATTTATAAAATAAATACAGAAACTTCAAAACAATCAGCCTCAGTGGTATTTGAGCTCTCGAGTGTTGTCTTCTTGCGGTTCAGGAGTGTGGACCTGCAGAAACCTACTGTTGTTTATATTGCTTTCGGGGTATAAGAATTGTTTTCATTTATTTATTTGCTACATTCATACTCCAGCTTCAGGTGGTTTTTGTTTTGCTAGAGTTGAGTAGCTAGGATCCAGCTTGAAATGGAGGTTCTCCAAAAGGGCGGCTTAGTCAGACAGGCAGAGCGCCTGGAGTTCAAGTAAAACATGCGGCCGAGGCTTAGCCTATTAATAGCCTTCGCTTTAGTGGCGTGTGAACAAAGCAGTGACCTCAGGCTTTATATGACTCTGTGCAAAATCTGTTCAATAAGTCCTAGTGGGAATGTTTTCCTTGCTGTTGTTTCACTCTGGGAAATCTTCAGATTGGCAAGTTGTGACAAGAGAGTTTTTCCTGCTTTGATAACAGGAATAACTCTGAATTTGTTTTTGCCCCCGCCTTCTGCCACCCAGAATACGTTTGCACACAAGATGTTCTGTGATAAAGTCGAAAAGCAAGCCTGAAAATTACTTTGGAACTCAGTGCCGTAAGAACTGATTATATAAGAAAAGCTGGTTTTTGCAGCCCTTGCATTGCTGATAGTCCAGAACCTGCAGGGTGGTGGCTATGGGTTCAAATATTCTGCATCCCTCCTTGTCCTCTTTCCTGACTCTTGTGTGTGTCACCATCTCCCTGTATCTGCTTTCCATTCCTCCTACTTTATCATTCTTTGCAAGTTGAGAAAGAAAGTGACTTGCACATAGTTAAAAAGCAGTTATGTTCTGGTGTTTCTTTTTAATGAACACGCCAGCTATCTTTCTCTTATGCTACAATATTCTTACTTTGGCACTTGCTTTAAAAAAGCTGACAGAAGTCTTGTAACGTACACTTTTGGCTTCATTCCCTAGACCCCTTAGAAAGTCATTGTGTTTTCACATTCATGTATGCAACTCAACTGAAATTAATCCAGGACTGTGAGGACTCTCTTTTCAGAGAGGAACCATGTGTGTTTAGACTGTCAGGGGTCTCCTCAGGGGTTTTGCCTGTTTGTTGCTGAGTTTATAGAGAGCCATGGCAGCACTGCACACACACTCCCTCCAGTGAATTAAGCCCTGTGGGTCTTGTCACCAATGGGAAGGTAATTTCAGTTTGTTGTGCTGTTGTGACCTGGGTATAATGCCAGCTTTCAAACTTTTACAAAATGGTACAGGTGAGGTGAGAAGGGAATAAGAGTTCAGAGACGATGAGCAGAATTGCAGACACCTGGAAGCAGGTAGTTTGTTCATTTGAGAGCTGCTTGGGCCTTTCATGTAACTCTTGCCATGTGGCTCTTTGCCTGTGCCAAGAGATGAGGGGGGGGGTTTGATGCTGTGGCACAAAGATTTTAAGTGCCAACTCAACATCATATTGATCCTGGATCTATGAAATGGATGGCACTGTGTTTTCAGGACGGGGGTGTTTCTGGCCCTCTTGCTGTGATTGGATGGATTGCACAGGGCAAGGAAGGATCTATGTAACCTAACTGCTCCATTCTTTTTGCGTGACCTCTGGCATTATGAGGTTTTGTATTTTTGCAGAAATTGTCTTGTTTCTTTGTAATGAGGATGGAGTGATTTGTTTGCTGGTGTTTTGTTGTATTTTATGTGAAATGGGTTGTTGAAATGTGCTTACAAGAATTCAGGCCTTTTTTAATGCTTATGGGATGGCAGTTTTCATTGATTTTTGTTGTATATTTTTGTCATTTCTATGGGCTGCAAACTATCTTGAGGACAGCAATGAGGAAAGCCTGTAATATAAATTGAAAATGAAATGAAATAAGTAGACAGCTGCCTTCTTTCATGTGCATTAGCTATCAAGTGACTGTGGATTTTAATATCATTTTCCTCCTAATTGCCTTACGGTCAAACTAGATGTTTGGCGAAACACTTCAGTGATGGAATCCAGCACTTTGTGGAACTAAAAAGTGGTGAGGGGAGAAATTGTGGGGAGAGCCAGAAGGTGATGGGTTAAGCACTCCTCCCACCCACCACCCACTCCAGATGCTATTCCTTTACCCTCTTCCCCTTGCTTTTTAGAAGTTTGTCAAAGACTTAGACTCAAATATACGAGTCTTTTTGCTGAAAGTTTTCTTTGTCTCTTAGTGAGAGAGCCTGCAGATGATTTAGGGGTTAAAGTTAAAGCAATACATCATACCTGTGCTCATCTGTTTATTTGCTGATAATGAATTACACCCTGAGTGCAGACTTTGCAAGCTGGGATTTCTGTGCATCCCTTGGAGACGAGGCAGCGTTCAGAAACAGTTGGCTGGCCTGAGTCCAGGGATTCCCAGTGGAGTCATAGTGTTCTTCTGAGCGGGAGTGGGGTGGGGGAGGAGATGGTCCTGACACGATTTGGCAAACCGTAGCAGATCTTCAGCCATAATCCAGCTCTGTGTTGGATTACTTTAATCCCTTTGCTCTGCTTGCAGGAGCCCTTCTGCTAAGGGCGCTTTTAAACAAGCGTTTCTATCATGTTGCAGCAATGATGTTGTTTTCCTGCTGTTGAGCACTGGGGATCTCTGCAACGGGAGAAGATGGCAAACGGCACAATGTGGTGATAAAGTGGGTTTGCAAAGGAATGTTTGCTGGGTGCCTGGAGTTCAGGCTTTTTCTTTAAAAATAAATCAAAAATAAACCACAGCCCGGTTGTTAACTTCAAATTATATTTCTTATTTTATTTTAATTATGTATATCCAAACAATTACAAAGAAAATTCCCCCCCCCCCCAAAAGCAACTCATGAAAATCACAGATATAATAAAAAAGAGGGGGAAAGTTAAGATCTGTCAAATGTCAAAACCATCACAACTGCAATGCAAAGGAGACAGCATAAAACTAGGGGAAAGTAATCATTACAAGCCTTGATGGATAAAACGATTTTCAGTGCTTTTCCAAACACAGGAGGAGATGAGGATTGGTGTACTTTCCCAGAGAGAGAATTCCTGAACCAGTGAGCCACTGTCTAAAAATCCCACTTCCTTTAACCTGCCATTCACATTTTTGCTAATGACACATCAGGGAATAAGGTCGCTGATGCTGATCTTGGGACTTAGATTGCATTCATATGGGCAGAGGTGATCCTTAGGGTAATGTAGTCGTAGGTCAATTAGGGCAGTAAAGGTTAATCGCGTAGCGGCTGACCTGTGACCCTCCAGATGTTGGATTCAAACTCCAGTCACCCCAGCTAGCATATTCAGTGATTAGGGAAGATGGGAGCTGTAGCCCAACAACATGTGGAAGATCACAGGTTAGCCACTTCTGGGTGGAAACCAGCAGTTCATACTGAGCCCGGAAACAAACTGGTAAGCAAAGTAGTTGGTATAGGCTCGATATAGTCTGTGCTAATGGTCTTACTCTTGCCATGATCCTATGGCCACATTTTGAACCCATCGCAGTTTCCGAACTCTTTTAAAGGCAGCCCCACATGAGAGCATTGCAGTAGTCTAGCTAGGATCTAACCAACACGTGATTGATACCAGATCTGCTTTCTCCAGCGTGAAGCTGATAAAAGGCATTCTAACTATCAATGGCACCTGGGCATCCAGGAACAATGTGGGGTCTAGGAGAATCCCCAGACTTCAAACTTGATCCTCCAGGGCAGTGCTATTATTCTAGAAAAAGAGGTGCCAGAACTCACCCTGAATGCCTCCCTTGTTCTCTTATAATGGAAATGGCGCCCACCTGAGAGGTGCCAGAACTGAGTTCCAGTGAGTTCTGGCTGGGGAAAAAAGCCCTGCTTCAGGGGGAAGTGCAATCTAACCTAGAAGAAGCTGCATACCTCCACCCAGATCAGCAGAATGCCCAACTACCAGAGCCTCTGTCTTGCCTGGATTGTTTCAGTTAGTTTGCCCTTATCAGGATCAAAACTGCCTGCAGACACTGGTTCAAAGTTTCCACCATCTCCCTAGGATCATCTGATGGCTGAGTGTCATCAGTGCGCTGATATGTCAACCCAAACCTCTGCGTGACCTCATCCGGCAGTTTTGTGTAGATGGTGAAGAGTAGTCTGTGCCTAAAGGATATTTCTGAAAATATGCACAAACGTTTTATATGTTTTCCCTACTCCATTTTGGTCTTAAAAAAAGAAAAAAGTTTACAGGAGGAAAGGAGACCATAAGTGGAAGCATGATAATGGATTTAATCGCTTCATTAACTAAAAAAATCCCATCCCTTAACTGTGAAGGTTTCCCACTAATCCTTGTTGCTTTCTAAGCCTTTGGCAGATACTACTGATGTGTGCCAAGTGATTTCTTTATCTAGGGGACCTTGAGCCAGGCACACATAATCTCAACCATATCTCACAGGGTTATTAAGAGGATAAAATGGGACATATCCATGTATAAAATACCTGAAAAGGATGCAGGTATGATCAAAGTATTCTTTTGGTGTGGCCCAGTTATCCCTGGTTTCCTTGCCTATCAAATTCTACTGATGCCAGAGTTCCTTTCCTGTAAAGTGCTGGGGACCTCAGAATAGGCTTGCAGGTTAATGGGATGATCCAATAAAATGTTTGTGCTATTCTTCCTCTGGGCCTTGGAGTGCATAGAGCAGCCTCCCGCCTTGCCCCAGCAGACAGTTGGTTTCAGGAAACAAGTGAGGTGGGAGTCAGTGAGCCCTCAACTTGAGAGAGAGAAAGAGGAAGCTGTTTCATGTTTCCTTCGCTTCAAGTCAAGTGCATTTGTTCATTGCCTTTGAATAAGGCAGCCTAGGTTGGTCAACAGGGTCCAAAAATAGGCGTGTGGAACTTTCCCCGTTTTATATTGTGATGTTATGTAGAGAACGCCCTGAGACCTGCAGGTATAGGACAGTATACAGATTTAATACAAAAATATGTATAATTATGCACAACTAACAAACATAACTAAGGCAGGGGTGGGGAACCTGTTGTGCTCTAGATGTTGTGGTGCCACAGCCAGGATGACCAAAGGGCAGAGAAGGTGGGGGGTTGTAGTCCATCAAAATCTGGAGAGCCACAGGTGCTCCACCCCTGTACCCAAGCTATGAGCAAACCTTTGGACTGTCTATTGAAATATTCACTTAATGGAGGCATGGACAAGGGTCGTTACTTTCATGTGTTGACTGGGAGGGGAGGAGAACTCTTTTTAACCACCAGTCCTTCATCCCTTAACATGAGGGAAGGGCCCTTCCTCCATACACACACACAGGATGGAGAACTTGTGGCCCTCCAGATGCTGACTGACATGGTCATTGACCATGCTGACTGGGGCTGACGAGAGTCGGGAATTTATCATTATCTGGAGGACTACAGGTTCCCCATTCCTGCTTCACAGTTAAGCTCCAACACATCTGTGTTAAGTGATCTTGAGTATATCTTCATAGCTGGGTCAAGTCCAGAATGCTTTGTGAGAAGCAAGCAGGCATTATTGGGCAACTCATCAGAAATGTGGCTAGTGGTCATCGGTTCCCCCTTCTTTCCAACCTGCAGGGCTCCAACTTGGCTTGCTGCTCTTCTGGAATGGAGAATGTGACGCAGAATATTCCTAGCCCCCCTCGGGTGCCTGCACTTCACAGTAGCAAGTTTATTACTAACAGACAAGCTGTGTTTCAGGGCAGCGTGTTTTCCAAGCTGTGATCTTCCCTTTGAGGAAAGCCCTGAAAAGTTCTAGGGAAACCTCAAACATTCCCAGAAATACAGTTGGAAAGGCACTGTTGAAGAGTGCAAGAAACACTCCAGTCAAAAACTCTAAACGGCAAGTGTTTTGACGCTGCAAACAGCCTGATTCAGCAGTTCCTTAACTTTCATCTTCAGAAGCTGTACCATACACACACTGCCTTCTCCCCCACCTCAGTTTGATTCAGTGTCCAAAGCTTAGCGGTTTTAAGCTAAGCTTGGAGGATGTGAGGCTGCCTTGTTCTCTGTTGCCAACCAGAAAAAGCCCATAGGAAGCTGCCTTATTCAAGAGCGTTTGGTCCAACTAGTGCAGTGTTATCTAGACACTGACTGGCAGGGGCTCTCCAAGGTTGCAGGCAGGGACTCTCACATCCCTACCTGGAAAGGCCAGGGGTTGAACATGGACCTTCTGCCTGCAGAGCAACTAGTCTATCATTGAGCTACAGCCCTTTCCAGCATAGGGAGCTGCATTTTAATGTATCAGCTCAGTATTGTCAACACTGGCAGTGACTCTCCAGGGTTTCAAGCAAGATTCTTTCCCAATCCAATCTAGGGAGGCCAGGGATTGAACCTGGGACCTTCTGCCTGCAAAGCAGATGCTCTGCCTCTGAGCTACAGCCCTTCCCCAGCTGAGACTCTTGACTCCTTCAATCCATCAAAGTTACTGGGGAAGGGTGGAGGTTGCCATCTGTTGCTCTATGCAGCCGACGCACCTGTTTGCCTTTTTGACAGAAGCAGAAAAGAGAACAAAGCCTGAGGCCAAATATAGATACAGATAGATCGATATAGCTGTATGCATGCACAGGCACACATACGTGTGTGTGCGTGTGTGTGTTCAGAAGAACATTTTGTCTTCCCCCCCCCCAGTCCAAACCTAAACCAAATGGATGTGTAAGCAAGTTGAGGGGAAAATGAGCCTTTGCCAAAACAAAAAACCAAAACAAAAAACCCCAAACTCCCCAAGAAAACACAACTTGCTCTGTTGCCCTGAATTAGAAAGTCTTAACCTCATCCTGTTTGCATCAACAAAACAAACACTTTACTCTTCATCAGCCCCTTGATCTCTTTGAGGCTGGCTGTGTTCATACCCATTGCCCCAGGTTGTGAAGTCTCCATCCAAAAATCTGCTGGAGGAGAAGAATGAGAAGAAGCTCGCCCACACAGTTCACATCCGACATGGAGGAGCAGCAGCTTCCTCGCTCACCTTCTGCACCATGTGCGCACTGACTTTTCTGCTGACCTCATGCAGCTGCAGACACACTGATGTGCACAGCCGGACTGGTTTGCCCTTGACGCAGCTTGGCACACAGGTGCTGATGTTTGCTGTGGAAATGTGCAGGTATGTTCTCTAAGGATCTGAAGGGCACACAAGGGACATGTCCCAGTCCTGATGGTCTGGATCATCCTAGCACATTTGGAACAGAGGAAACCACTGTACTGAGTCAGGCTATTTTTCCAACTGGTTCAGTACACTACACTGACTGGTAACTAATAAATTTTTATTATTATTATTATTATTATTATTATTATTATTATTACCCTGCCCATTTGGCTGGGTTTCCCCAGAATTCTCTCCAGGGTTTCAGGCAGCAGTCTCTCCCAGCACTTCCTGGAGAACAGGAACCTGCAACCTTCTGCATGAAAAGCACCAGGATATGAAGAATTTTGACAGTGGGGAATAGGACAAAAGAGGGAGAGGAAATTGCCCAGAGCCTCCCAATGACCTTTGGTCATGTGATGTGAACCTGAGTTTCCCTATACTGAATTGCTACAATTGGGGTTGGCATGGCTGAGTGAGAACAGACCACAAAGCGTTCCCTAGACGTTCTCCAGCTCCCTTGCTTGCTTCCCTGACCTCTCTGGTCCAGAAGGGGTGAGCAACTGAATAATGGTGGCAGCTGTCATCACCTGCCTGCCCTCCAGCTATGTGTCCAGAGAGCAGGTTCTGGCATTGATGAAAAGGAAGCACAGCAGCAACAGCTGGTGACGGCAGCAGTGAGGAGGGATGGTCCAACCAAAGGAGGCAGCTCACACTAAGAATGGGTGTCTTACCCAAGAGCTCCCAAAATCTGGCAGCAACCAGATATTACTGCATTACAGTTCCCATCATCCTTGGCCACTGGTCATGCTGGCTTGGCCTGATGGGAGTTGGAGTCCAACAACACCTGGATCCCCATCCCTGATCTTGCCCTTGCACTGCACAGATCTTTTCAAAAGCTCAGATTAAAAATAAATACAAATGAAACAGCTATTTGCTGGCCCTTTAAGAAACCTATATGGAAGTTTCCCATAAACAAACATGAAAGGGTATGTGTATATATATATATAATAGTTTGACAAAACCTAGAGCACCAGGAGGTTTTTCTCTTGATGGGCAAGGAAACTGCACAGCTTCATTAGTTTCCTCCTACACCAAAGTATCTCCAACCACATCTTCTGCCACCCACGCCAGCGTGGCTGTCAACATTCAGCTTGATTGACTTTAAAAGGTCATCGTCTTTTAAGATCTTTGCACATGCATGCACATGTTCTTGCGCTTAAACCAAAATAGACTTTCTGAACAAGTGGAGCAGCCACAACTGTCAGATGTGCAAAACAGCTTCCGTCTATCTTAAGTTGGCCCATCTTAGTGAAGCTGGCCCACCTTTAAAACAATACAAAAATGCAAAACTTGGTGTGGGCCCTGTTGGGTATTTGAGGCTTGAACCCCTGGTCCAAAGATCTAACCCCAGCTCCAGTGACAAGAGCTTGCACAGGGTTAGCCAAGTGCTGTATCCTTAAGCCCAGGTGGGATGGTTGGCTGTAGGCCTTTCCAAAGACTGGTGGTGTTGTTGTCATAGACACAATACCAGTGCATCAGTGGTGGATTTATACTGGAACGTCCACACATCATTCCAGTTTATCGGTTCTTCTGCAAAGGCCCATCTGGTCCAGCATCCTGTTCTCATAGCAGCCAACCAGATATGCATGGGGAGCTCATAAGCAGGAGAGGAGCACAACAGCTGGTATTCTGATCCTGGTAGCCATTGACAGCCTTGATTTCCACAGAACTTCTCTCCGGAAGTTCTTCTGCTCACTAGAGGTGCTGCCCATCTCAGCATACCCACCACCATACCCCCTTCAGCACAAAGTCCAGTGTCTCCATCTCACACAACTCACGGAATATATATTATTTCCCCTAAGTAATGAAACTAAGGCCAACATCTTCATTCTCTGCTTGTGAATATTACTGGTGATGACTTGAAACTCTGCCGTTTTCAGAACCAGGGAGATATTTTCCAGACACAGAGATAAGCAGACAAGCTCTATGCCTGCCCTGACAAGCTTAGTCTCTAAACAGAGTGAAACTAGGGAAACAAGATTGCTTAGTCAAGGACACCTTCCCTGTTTTCTCCGGCCTACTTTGCCCCCCGCCCTCTTAAATTCACCCTGCTTTATTTTAGTAAACATACAAAGACAATAAAGAGGTATATATATATATACCAAGAACAAGCGGGGCAGCTTCACCGTGTCACCTATACTGCTTTGCAGGGAGTTGGACTAAATGACACTAGATGAGTCCTTTCCAACTCTACAAATCTGATTCGATGATACGACCTGCCTTATCACAGTCCAGAGCACTTCCTTGGTGCCCCTACATTGTCATCTGAGTGCTTCTGGAGCACTCAGTTATTGCTGTCAGGAATCATCGCAGATTGGAGCTGTACTTAGAAGTCATCAGAGCACTTAGCTATTAGACCACAATTTGGGAACCCCTGCATTGTAAGAGGGCATTCTCTGTGTATGGTGGCGAGTGGGCTTATGAAGGGTGTTTTTAGCCCACATGAATTATTTAATAAAGACAATAAATAAAGTGCTTATTTAAGTTCTTTTTGATATTAAATATCATCTTCAATGGTCAGGGATGGTGTGAGTTGTAGTCCAACAACATCTGGAAGGCCAATGTTTTCCCATTCCTGCATTAAGATGTGGCCTAGGAAGACCTGGGTTCAAATCCCTGTTCATCAGTGAAGTCTTCAAAGTAACCTGGGGCCACTCGCAACCTCTCAGCCTGGCGTGGAATAATCCCATTGCAGAACCCTGAGCTGCTTGGCTGATGGGCTGGATGCAAAAATGACAATGTATTGCATGTGCAGCCAATGTAATTCCCTTTGAAAGTTAGACTCACTTGCACTCAACCTCCAACCTTTTCTCTTACATCAGCAGAGCCACCTCCTAGAAGAATATTGTGGCCCTCCAGAAGCTGCCAGGCTGCAAACCCCATCATCTCTGATCACTGGACATGCTGGCTAGGCCTCAAGGGAGTTGGAGTCCAACAGCACGTGGACTCTCCCTGGTGAACATTCAGCACTCACAGAGAATTCAAGTATGTTGCACTCAAGATGCAGTTAGTCCAGCCATGCATGATGTTCCCCTGAGGAGGTGCATACAGAGGGAAGGATGGGGCAGAGCCAGGTTCAGAGGCAATACATCTCTCTCATTGATTGACTGGTATTTATTTATACACCTGTTAATGCCAAAATACACTTCTAAGCATTTTTCAAGTACAAAAGCCAATTACACTAGCCTTATTATTTTCTGTGATTCTTGCATTGCAGGGGGTGGGACTAGATGTCTCTTTGCTTCCCTTCCAGCTCTACAGTTCTATGATTCTATAGGCAACAGTAGGAGGCTACTCTCCACCTGCCCTGATTGCAAGCATTTTCTTAACCTTTGTAGAAAACATGATGGCCTGGCAGGTCTATTATCTGATTCACAAGGCTTCTTCTTATGTTCTTGTTTTTTGTTTAAGGAACATAGGAAGCTGGCTCAGTCCGTCTCGATCAGTATTGTCTACACTGACTGGCAGCAGCTCCCCAGGCTTGCAGACCGGGGTTTCTTCAAGCCCTACCTGCATTTCCTGGGGAAAGAACCTGGGCTATGGCCCTTCCCCTACCATGTGAATCATCTTCTAGAAGGGTCCATTTATTCCTGTGCAAAAAGATGGCATGGAAGCTTGCTGAGGTCTCCAGATGGCACAGGGACATGTGGTCAGAAAGCAAATACCACCGGCTAGGAACAAGGAACATCAAGCAAGGGAAGAGTACATATTGATCTATTTCATCCATGAAACTTTTTTTTAATGCAAAACGACAGGAAACTATCTTTGAGCAAAGAGGCCAAGTCATCTGTTGAGCCACACACCATAATTACCTGCAAGTCTCCTTCCTAAGTAGCCCAGTTCTATGCTCCCTGTTTATTCACCATTTTTCTGGGAGCATTTGCCGCAAACTGAAGTCACAGGCCGCTGCTGGTGCATGCCAAAGATGCATAAACCACCCTGATTTCTGACTGGATGCCTTGTTGAACAGAGTGGATGTGTCTATCTGAAATGAAAGGCCTTATTTGGCGGCTGATCTTGACAGTTCATAGACAGGTAACACAGCCTTCTCCAACCTGGTGCCCTCTGGCTGTTTTGGACTATGACTACAGTCAACCCCTGCCAGCACAGCTGTAGTCCAAAACAGCCAAGGTGGAGGTATTAGTTTAGAGAAGGGTGCAGTAGTCCTATATGACTAAAATATAGGGGGAGCCTGCAAATATGGAAATAATAGCTCAGTGGTAGGGCATCTGTTTTGCATGCAGAAGGTCCCAGGTTCTATCCCCTGCATCTCCACGTAGGGCTAGGAGAGACCTTGTCTGAAATCCTGGAGATCTGCTGCCAGTTTGTATTGAGCTAGATGAGCCAGTGAAGGCTGGTCCCCTAGGGCAAAAGGAGTATTGCCCCACTATCTTCAGCCTGCTCCCCTCCAGTCCCCACCTGTTTGCTTCTTACATCCAATCCATGGGTGGTACTGCCTGTCAGCTTCCTTCTCCTTAGTCTCTGTGTTGCCTTTGTACTGCGACTCAAAGGGGGGAATTGGATGAGGGAATGGAATTAGTCGGTCCTGCCTGTCATTGGCTCTGCCTCCTGCTTGGTATCCTGGCCTTCCCCTCTACCAGTCTCAGAGGACAGCAGCCACCACTGAGATGGAGCAAGGGTCTGAGTCAGGATAAGGCCGTTTCCAAAGTTCTGTTTTGAGGACGGGAGGAAGCAGAGGTTGTGAGGTATAAGAGGGAGGGAGGTTTGTTTGCTGTGGGTGGTATTGAGTGCTAGTCCTACTCAGTGTCAACCCGCTGCAGTTCATGGACATAACGGGTTCAATAATTTCAGCGGGTCTACTCTGCATAGGATTTTGTTGAATACAACCCACTGGGCCTTGCAACTAACATGGTCGTGAACTGACTATTGATATCATTCTTGGGCACCACTGCTTCAGGCAAGAGCCACCGCCTTTCCCCCTGACGCTGCCTTTAGCAGAGTTTCTTCCAGAAGTGCATCTTTTGGAAGTCTGACTGAGCATCTTTATGTAGACTGAAAACCCATCTCTCTCTCTCTCTCTCTCTCTCTCTCTCTCTCTCACACACACACACACACACACACACACGAACAATCTACCCCAACCTATGATCCTCCAGATGTTTTGGATTACAGTCTCCATCCCATCTGTAGTTGAAAACATCAGGAGGGCACCCGGTTGGTGAAAGCTGGTGTAAAGCTCTTTTCCTAAAGCTCATTGATTGTCATCTGTTCCAAAATTGAAGTTGCTTATGCCGTTAGTTACATTTGAGACAATCTGGGAAACTCTCTAACTGGGGGAAAGCCCTTCCTTCTTTAGCAGCAGAGAGAAATCCCGTACTTGCTTGCTTTGTCTCAGGGCATTAATAGCTATGGTAACAAACTGGCAATGATGGCAACCTTATCCCAGTTACTAGAGTAACAGGAACCAACATGAAGAGAAACATATATTTTTTTTTTTGTTCTCCTTTATTATTATCTATTGCTGAATGTATTTGCCATTGAAACTGTCTTGGTTTCTGCCCATAAAATTGATGCCTTTGCATTGTGAGTTTGCATCTAACGGGATCCTGACCTAATGCATGTAGCTGGGGCGCAGCCCCTTACCTGCTTTGATAGTCCTTGCTGGTAGCACCACCTGGCTCAGCAGAAAGGATGTCAACAGCAGCCATCTTCATGGAGCAGGCTGAGCCAGAAAGGAAGAAAGGGCAGAGCAGCACAAGAACACAAGACAAGCTTTCTGGATCAGGCCAGTGGCCCATCTAGTCCAGCATCCTGTTCTCACACTGGTCAGCCTGATGTCTGTGGGAAGCCTATAAGCTAGACATGAGCACAACAGCGCTCTGCTCACCTGCAATTCCCAGCAAGTGGTATTTAGAGTCATGATGCCTCTGACAGTGGCTAGCAGCTGTTTATAGCCTTGTCCTCCATGGATTTGTCTAATCCCCTTTTAAAGCCATTTAGGTTGGTGGCTATCACTGCCTCCTGTGGGAGTGAGTTCCATAGTTTAATTATGTGCCATGAGAAGTGAACCCTGGATCTCTATAGATAACACCCACATACCTATGTAGATAATAAATAAAGCCTTGGTGGTCTGGGTGATATTATTCCCAGGTGTGGTATTCAGCTAAGTTTTACTCAGAGTAGACCCATTAATTTCAGTGGCTCTGCTCTGAGCAAAACATAATTGACTACTGCCCTAAGAAGCCATAAATATCTCATTCATTGTTTTGGGCTCTGGAAGAGCTTTCCTCTGTTAGCTATTCTTGGCAGGGCCTGACCATCCACATGTAATCTAATTAATGCCGTGTTCCAATTCAGTGGCCAATTCAGCCAGTGAAGCATCAGCTGAGCTTTGCAGCAAAGGCAGGCCTGTCTGTCTCTGCTGTTCAAAGGCAGATAAGCCTCACCATTTGGTTCGGATCCTTGCACAATCCCTGTCCCTTGCTTTCTCTTTAATCTGCCTCTCACTGTGCATGTCTACTCATAAGTAAGGCCTACTCAGTTCAATGGGGTAAACGGATATAGAACTGCAGCCTAGTAATAAACACACTTACTAAGGAATAACTCCCACTGAGTATTTTAGGATATGTGCCATATAATTGGGGCTGAACAAATGCCAGAAGTTTGGTTTCTAGTTTCTGCAGGCAGCAATTATTTGTGACTAAACAAGTCAGTTCTGCGGAAATGCCAACTCTATTGGGCCTCCTCCCCCTCCTCTGGTAGCAGCCACTCCAGCAGGCTGGCTCAGTGGGAAAGATGGAAAGCAGGGCCCAAGAACGACTATTTAACTTTTAAGAACTGTCACACAAGCTTGCTTTTCCTTTTGCCCTCTTCCCTCCTGGTCCTGTTTTCCTTGTATGTTGTGTCTTTCAGATGGTAAGCCTACAGGCAGGAACTGCCTTGTTTAACCTGACTGCATGTAAGCCTCTTTGGGAGTCTCTTTGGCTGAAGAACACGTACAAATCCTCAAAGTAAACAAATTCACCTGGCTATCCTGGAAGGTGGACTTGAGGTTTGATTGCCTTGGCTGTGAAAGAGACAATGATCTATCTTAAGCAAGCCTGGAAAAATTTCAAAATATTTGGCAGGAATTTCTTGAGCTATTTTAATAATACTGGTAGTTTCCTAAGAAAATGTCCAATGACTGTTTTCATGTTTCTGCAGTTGAGGCTGCCCTCTCCCTTTTCTCTTTTTCCCCTTGTGTTTTTGATATGTGTGTTTCTGCCACATCATCTCTTCTTCTCCTTCTTCTCCTTCTCCTCCTCCTCCTCCTCCTCCTCCTCCTCCTCCTCCTCCTCCAAAATTGCCATTAATTTGGAGGAGGATGAGATGGAGGGCTTATAGAGAGGGAAGTGAAGGCAGAAAGAGGGTGGATTTCATTGTGGGCTGCGGGTGAAGGGGGGGGGGAAAGTGGCTATTGTGGCTTGCTTCAGAACTTTATTATTTAGTGAAGTGTGTGTTCATGCCTTTGCAATCCTGTGTGTTTTTCTATATAAGCTTATAGTAATATGGCAGCTGTGCCACCTCTGGAATTACAAAAATGGAAGCCCTAAGCTGACAAAAAATGAATATTAGCAGTTATCAAAGTGTGTGTGTTTGTGTGATTATTACATAACTCTGAAGAAAAAGTGTTCAACAATCTTAAAAGTGTGGAACCCGCTAACACAAGATGTAGTGATGTCCACCAACTTGCATGGCTTTTAAAAGAGAATTAGACAAATTCATGGCAGAATAAGGCTAGCAATGGTTACCAGCCATGGTGTCTTGTGTTCTAACCCCCCCCCCCCCCGTGTTGAGAGGCGACGTGCTCCTGAATACCAGAATGCTGGAAATCACAAGTGCGAAGACAATGCTATACTCTGGCCCTGCTTGTGGACTTCCCATAATGGGCATTGGTTGGGATCTGTGAGTACAGGATACTGGACTAAATGGACTTTTAACATTACCCAGCAGGACTTTTCCTGTGTTCTTAGCTATTATTTTGGAAGTTAAGTTGCTTTGAAATGAAGGGAGCAAGATAGGTGTTGCCTGCCCTCTGGTCTGAAGAGCTTTCCTTCCTTCTGACCATCACCAAGCTGCTGGCAAACTGCTATAGAGGAGGAAAATATCCCTTCCCTGATTTTATTTATTTGCTTGTTTTAGCTGTCCAAGCACTGCATCTCCCAACCCCTCCCTCCTCTACTCCCTCCCAGCCTCTGAAGCCCCAGGAGGGAAGCTGGCTGTTCTCACAATATTCCAGCTGGGATCAGAACGAGATGCTGCTAACGCCAGCAATCTCTCACAAACAAGCCTCGTTCTCTCAGAAGCCTCCCAGGCTGACATTTCTCGCCCAAGAAACCCAGCTCCTTAAGATGAACAGTCAGACCTCCGAAAGCATCTCTGAATTCAGGCCAGTTCTCATATATCCAACAGTTGCAGTTGCACACTAAGCTAGGAGCTTTCTGGCTATCATAAAATATTTGAGGCCTGGCTGCTTGTTTGGCTTTATTTCATTTTCGCAGGTATGCTGCTGTGGTATGATGCCCTCGCCCTCACAAATCTGTAATTTAAATTGTCATGTGTGTAGACACAGTTCTTAAAGGTTCTTTCAGGAGGCATTGTGCTTTGCTTCACTGAAGTTTCAACACATACTTTCCATCTATCCACTGATGTGTATCGCACTTTCCCCTCACCAATACGATCCTTTGATGAGACTTTTCTCTTTACTGCTCTGGAAAGACAGTCTCAATATTTGCTAAGACACAATAACACATATACACACAAGACCCATTGGCTATAATTTAGGAGTCATCTTTCCTTTGTTCTCTGCAACAAACGCTTCTGTTTGTTCTCTAGTATTGGTGCCTCTTCCAGTTTCACTCTCAATCAGCCCTCTCATGTTTTCTTTAAAGGGCATCCCAGGAGGACAGCAAACAGTCCCCTTAGCTTCAGTATATACCCTTGAGCAAGCTGTTTGAGGTAACCAAGATGGTTGTTGGCTTCTCTGTAAACTTCAGGTTGTATTTCCTTGCCTAGAGATCTGCAGTGGAGACTCTGCTGGAATTTCCACCACCCTCTGAAGTCCATGGGGCAGCAGTGCATGAAATAGCCTCCTCTGGGGCAGCTCCCTCTGAGGTGCATCTGTAAATGTAACCTCATTAATATAAATATTTTATATTTATATTCCCACAAGCCTTTGTTTGTGGAGGACAAAATCAGAATATCCCTCCCACCACAGAGTTGCTGCTGTCTCTGATTGCTATTTGATGCAGTTTAATTCATAATCTGGTGATGCATTACTGCAGTCTAGTTTATGTATTTCATGGTTTACTTGTATTGAGTTGCATGGACCAACCCTGAGACTGCATGATGAAAAGCAGAATACAGATGCCTGGCAGTCAATCAATCAGATGCAGCTATGTATAATCTCAGCAGAAATAAAAAGCTATCCATTCTAAGATAGTTAAGATAAAATTACCTTATTTAAATGAAGGCAACCCATAATAAAGTTTTCAAAATTAACTTAAAATTTTGCCTTGTTGAAGGCCTCCATGAGGAGAGTGTCAAGAGCATCATGGAGACATAATGGAGAGGGTAATTGATGAGGAAGAGTGGGAGGAGATTGGGGAGCTGGAATAGTCTGGCCTGGGGGAAGATCTGAGCCGATTGGGGTATAGGAATAATTCTATAATTTCTAGGATTCTATGAAAGCTCCTTGTACCTTGTGGCCAGGTTGGTCTCCTCTTTGCAGACAAGATATTCACCATATATGTGTCTGATGATCAATAGTGTAAGATGACAAAATGTCTTTTAAAATGTGTTTACAAGCCCTGAAAAGAGGGCAAGCGAGTGAGCGAGACAGAGAGAGAAGGTTTGAGAATTCCCAATTTAGCTCTCAGGCACAGGAACCAGCCGTATAATTTATTGCTGCCTGCTGCTGTGGTACATTCTGACTTCCTTATAGGTCAGAACAGACTGGCCATGATTTGACCCACTTGCATACAGAATGAAGGGATGCCCCTTCCATTCAGTACTGTGTAGAATGCCAGGCCAATAACATATTTAGCTTGTTATAACCCACTTAATAAAAGATACACAGGCAGGCCAGCGTTGGTGACAGCCCTACAACTAGGGTCAGTTATTGCTCAGGCTGCAAGATGTTCTGGCAAGGAGTCAACGTGAAACAGTTCCAGTAATTTGTGCATCTGGGCTGACATTTGGCTGCATGGCTGCTGCTTGGTCAGGAATATCACATCTGAGTAGGCATCAGGTCAGGATGGGGAGAAATTCAATTCAGTTTGTATTTAAAGTCAAATCTACCAAATCCACAATTTCCAAAACAATATGTAAGCCATAATGCAGCCATCTGTTGAAAATTGCCCATCTCTGAAATTTGCAATGCAGTTCTCCAGCCAAATAATGTGTACAAAAATGCATATATAAAAAATGCATATATAAATGGATGTATTTGTAAAAACAGCATACGAAAATGCATTGTGCTGGGGGAAATTGTTTCTCAAAAATGTGTATATTAGGTAAAACTGAATACAGAAGTGGGATAAATTTTCACAGGAACTTTAAAAAATAATAATGCAAACTGATGTATCAATGTGGAGAACTGAAATTAAGAGTGAATGACAAACCAAGAGAAACTGAACTGGATAGATTTGCCCATTCTCTCTCTCTCTCTCTCTCTGTGTGTGTGTGTGTGTGTGTGTGTGTGTGCAGGGCCGTCCTAAGCATATCTGGCGCTGTGGTGCAAAGCTCCCTCCGGTGCCCCCCCCCCCTGTTTTCCAGAGTTTTTTAAGGGAGGACGGTGCTGCCGGCAGGGCTGGAGGAAGAGGGCAGCAGCTGGATGCGGCTCCTTCCGGCTCAGCTGGCCGCTTTGTGCCGCAGTGGCCATGGCAGACAGAGGCTCTGGGCATGGCAGAGGTGGGTGAGGGCAGCGAGCTGATGCTGAGAGGCGCCATGTCCAGCTTCCACCTTTTCCCTGGCGCCCTCCAGACTTGGCGCCCCGGCGCCCCGCGCCACTAGCCTCTATGTGTAAGACCCCCTGCTCTGTGTGTGTGTGTGTGTGTGTGTGTGAGAGAGAGAGAGAGAGCAAGAGCATATAAGAGGAGAGAGACCCCCTTCCCTGCTCTACATCCCTTCCCTAATTTTTTGCTTTTCATTTCTTTTTAAAGTAAGCCTCCTTAAAAAAAGAAAGCTACTGTAGTCATTAGAGACAGTAGAAATTGTGCCAGCAGTTAACACATGCAGTCATTAACAGTACAATCCTACTGACCCACTGCTAACATTCAATAGGAGTTATTCACAAGCATGCATAGGATTGCAGTGTAAGATATAAACGCTCCTCTCACACATGCCAGTGCTCTAGCCAAAGTGGGCAAAGGCCTCTGGAAGATTGGCAAGCACTTGGCAAGCTAACATTTTAATTACAATGGAAACACTGTTAAAAATTAAAATGTGTTGTCCTGTGATTTCACTTTGAGCGCAGACTGTCTGTACTTAGCCGCTTCTGACATGCACCAATTTGGACATAGGAACAGCCTTAGACAGCCTGCCTTGGGAGCCACATTTTAAGTGTGGATGGCGCAGGGTAGGAGAACCCTGCCAATTCATTTCTATCACCATGGAGAGCACAGTCTGCATTTTTGCCTTCAGGCCTCAAAAATGTCTTGGGAAATTTCTGCTTACAAAGGGCTATCTCCTAGCCTAAGCCCCCAAATATATCCACAAAACAATTCTGGCCTAAGGCCTGGCAGGCACTTTCTTGCTCACATTAAATCCCCGCAGATGTCTCTGTAATCCAGCACAGGAGTTCCCAAAGCAGGAGGTGGGGTGGAAGTTTGCTCTGGCTCCTGCTAGTAAATGGATTCTGCATTCTTTGGAACCATCTGTGATGTAGTGGGGGGGCAGCTGAAGGGTGGGTGGTCTTGCCTTGTGTCAGAATAAGCTTGAGGGTCTCTTCCAATCAAAGCTGCATTTATATTATATTTGTACAGAAGTGAATATAGTTGGGCACAGAATATATTTCTGTTTCCTGAGAATCTGTGCTTTGATATAGTTTGGGTTTTTTTAAACAAACAAACAAAAGCCAAAACCAGTACCATGATCCCCCCCCCTCAACAGGGGAGATTTGAGGACGTGTACTTAACTATCCCCTTGAAATCAGTCAGATTCAGGCTGGACCTGCATATAATAGATGTACAGTCATATGCGTTCCCTCTTGTACTTTTTCAAAATAATTATTTCAGTTATGTTCAGAAAAATAAAACATAAATGTATGTATCCACAATTCACTATATATAATTTTTGATGCCTTTTTACTTACAAATGGTGGGGAAATTTATTTTGGCTCTTGAATTATTATTTTTTTGTAAACCTACCTAATTCTTGCTTCCCCAAAACCATGAGAAAACAGTAAGCCTCTATTCTTTGAAATTTGTAGTTCTTTGAATTTTGCAAACCAAAATAAATGCATATTAATGAGAATCATACGGAAATGCACAATCATACTGGGAAAGGCTTGTTAGGCAAAATGGCAGGAAAGTATGACTATATTAGGAGAAATGCAAACTAAGATGCTGACATATTTTTGTGAAGACTTTGTTTTCTAAAAAATTGCAAACGGATGTGGAAATGTGGCAAACTGAACTTGAGATTGGAAAAAACGAGGCAAACCAAAATCAACAGATCCACCCATCTCTACTCAAAAGTAAGTAATGTGCTTAGCACTGCAGCCATTTAGACATCAATCAATTTCTTACAGTCAATAGAGCAAAAATAATAAAGCATACAGTACACAAGAATCTTGGAGCAAAACAGATTGTGAAGTACAACATTAAAAACTATCATATAAAACTACAATACTCTCAAGTTAATCCTTGAAGATGGTCCTTCCAGTTTCAAGTGCTGAGTTGTTCTCTTGGCCTCCCTGCTGCCGACAGAAATTTTGCCACTGTGTGCTTGTACCTTCCATTAGATATTTAACGTAGGATTGAACTGACCTTCCCAGTAGTTTGGTCAGCAATGGGCCATTCGTCTGCCGCCAAACTCCAGCACAGAAACAAAAGAACATGATCTACAGATTCCTCTTCCTGATTATTACAGGGGTAGAAACTTGAAGGAAAGGGGGGATGCAACATGCTTGAATTTCTACATGGAAAGCTGGCATTAAAAGCACAGTGGCAGAGGTGGTAAGATACAAATCAAAACAAAAACGGCAGCCCTCTGTATCCGATTTCAATTATGAGCACTTATTTGGCATGGGAGTCAGAGGCGATGAGCAGCAGGCACATAGGCCTACCTTTGTTATGGAGCTTGAACAGCTTCCCCAATCAGTGCCTCCTCTTCTTCTTTCTTCTTTTTTTATGGCTTTTGCCTTTAATCTTCCTCCAACAACTGTGTAAACCTGGCGGATTAGAGTCTGCAGGAGAGCAAGGCAGCTGTTGCTGTCTCCGGCATTTTCTGCCAAGCAGAAGCATGTCAGAGACGAGAACCACTCGATGCCATTGCCTTGGCGGAATTCGTGGGTACATACAGTTCTGCTAGCTGAGACTTTCCCCCAGCTGGCTTCCTTTTTAGAACAAGCGCTCGCTGCCCTTGACTCACGTCACCTAAGCAGGATCAAATAGGACGCTTTGATCAAAAGGTACAAAAAAAATGAAGGAGGCAAGAGGTTTCCGCAGGCCCCTTGGCCTGGGTGGGATCATAAAAAGGGAGATGGTGGCTGGATCTCCACACACACACACACACAGATGTAGCTGTGTGTGGAGAGAATCAGCTACACACACATGCCTTCTGAGGAGCGACTACCTGCTTTGGGATTGGGAAGCAAACATAATTATGCCATGCTCATTTTATCCTCACAAGAACCCTGTGGGGTAGGCTAGGCCAGAGGCAGCAAAAAAATTTCAGCCTGAGGGCCACATTCCCTTCTGAGCAGCCTTCCAAGGGCCATATGCCAATGCTGGGCAGGGCCAAAGGCAAAAGTGGGTGGAGAAATGATTGTAAATATATCTTTGTGTTGTACGCTAGTTTTACACACATGCACACTCCTGTATTGTCTATCCAGTCAATCAAGGGGCATTAGCAGAGCTCAAGGGCACATGCCAGTCAGGCAAAACCATTCGGGGGGTGAAGGAGGACCAGTGAGGTATGTGGTCTGGGGAGAGTAAGTCACCTGTAAATATTTTGTATTAGTCAATTAAATAATACTAATGAATTTATAGAAAGGCAGGCTGTGCACAGTGCTGATTGGCTAGAAATAGGTGACATCACTAACCCCACCCCTCTCTGGGAGCTATGTACTCTATTTCAACATTGTTGTTGTTGTTGCCTTCTTCTTCTTCTTCAGGCAGGGCTAAATGTACTTGGAGTACTCCAAAAATAAAAATAAACTCAGAAGTGGACAGCATGCCTCAAGCATGTTGGGATGACCAAGACAGGCCAAATCAAGGTTCAATTTAATGCCCAGTACACTTGTCAAGGGACGCGGGTGGCGCTGTGGGTTAAACCACAGAGCCTAGGACTTGCTGATCAGAAGGTTGGCGGTTCGAATCCCCGCAGCGGGGTGAGCTCCCATTGCTTGGTCCCAGCTCCTGCCAACCTAGCAGTTCGAAAGCACATCAAAGTGCAAGTAGATAAATAGGTACCGCTCCGGCGGGAAGGTAAACGGCGTTTCCGTGCAGTGCTCTGGTTCTCCAGAAGCGGCTTAGTCATGCTGGCCACATGATACGGAAGCTGTACGCCGGCTCCCTCGGCCAATAAAGCGAGATGAGTGCCGCAATCCCAGAGTCGGTCATGACTGGACCTAATGGTCAGGGGTCCCTTTACCCTTACACTTGTCAAACATATTGCAGAGGAGAGGGTAAGATAAGCTTTAGATGCAGGAGAAAGTACCCATGGCAAGTCCTGGTCCTTCTGTATTTCTATATACACCCAATTAGTGATATCTAAAATTAGGTTTACTCTGAGTAGTCCCATTGATATAACACACTTGACTCAATTGATTTTAATGTGTTTGAATATGGTTTCATTGGATACCACCCTATGATATCCTCATAACTTAGGCCCTACTTCGGTATAATATCTTTCATTATTGGATCTTAAGCCACTTATCTGTTGTTACTTTATACTTTCTAGATATGACTGAGTTTTGCTTCCTTGTTTTTTCCCCTCCTTTGACCCTTTCAAGGTCTCCACTGTTTTATCTTCACCTTATGCAAACTTCTCAGCTGGCACCAGAATAAAGAGCCGCAATTGTTAAGATTGCAGAGAACAGTTCAGTTGATGAAAGGAACTGCAATGATCTAATTTTTTTATCACAGGTAGATATTTTTCATTTAGATATCCCTTGATTAAGGGGCGGGGCAGGAACTATCTTCATTAATAGTTTTCAGTGAATAATTACTAGTGCGCATACGAGTGTGCCATATCATGAACCATATACCGTATTTTTCGCACCATAGGACGCTCCGTCCCATAGGACACACCTAGTTTTTTTGGGGGGAAATAAAGGAAAAAAAATTTCCCTTTATTTCCCCCCCAAAAGCAGGTCAGGGAAACCGAACCAGGTCGAGGAACAGCGGGATGGTGGCGCTGCGCCTCCCTGATGTCCCCCGAGCTTGTGGGGCTGGCTGATGTCTGCCTGGCGCACGGGGCGCTCTGCTTCAGCGGGCCCCATCTGCCAGGCAGCAGGCTGCTATCCGCAGCTTGGGGAGCCTTGCGGGGAACTCCTGCAGGGCTCCCCACGCTGCGGATGTCTGCCCGGCGCGAGGGGCGCTCTGATTCAGGGCGCCCCGCCCGCAGGGTGGCAGGCTGCTATCCGCAGCTTGGGGAGCCTTGCGGGGAACTCGTGCAGGGCTCCCCATGCTGCGGATGTATGCCTGGCGCGAGGGGCGCTCTGCTTCAGGGCACCCCACCCGCCGGGCGGCAGGCTGCTATCCGCAGCGTGGGGAGCCCTGTGGGGAACTCCTGCAGGGCTCCGCACGCTGCGGATGTCTGCCCGGCACGAGGGGCGCTCTGCTTCAGGGCGCCCCTCGCGCCGGGCGGCAGGCTGCTATCCGCAGCGTGGGGAGCCCTGCGGGGAACTCCTGCAAGGCTCCCCACGCTGCGGATGTGTTCCCGAAGCGCCGGGCGCTCTGCTTTCAGGGCGCCCGACGCTCCGGGAAGCAGGCTACTATCCGCAGCCTAGACATGGCTAGCGGAGCGCTGCGCTAATCCCGAAGCTTGGGGCGTGCGGAGCTCAGCGCGCCCCAAGCTTCTGGGTGCCGGCAAGGTCTCCGCTAGCTGTGGGAGAGCCGCGCGGCTCTCCCATGGCTAGCAGAGCGCTGCGCTAATCCCGAAGCTTGGGGCGTGCGGAGCTCAGCGCGCCCCAAGCTTCTGGGTGCTGGCAAGGTCTCCGCTAGCTGTGGGAGAGCCGCGCGGCTCTCCCATGGCTAGCAGAGCGCTGCGCTAATCCCGAAGCTTGGGGCGTGCGGAGCTCAGCGCGCCCCAAGCTTCTGGGTGCCGGCAAGGTCTCCGCTAGACAGCTAGCGGAGACCTTGCCGGCACCCAGAAGCTTGGGGCGAGCTGAGCTCCGCGCGCCCCAAGCTTCGGGATTAATGCAGCGCTCCGCTAGCCGTGGGAGAGCTGGGTCTCCCACGGCTAGCGAATAGCTTCCTGAAGCCTGGAGAGCGAGAGGGGTCGGTGCGCACCAACCCCTCTCGGTCTCCAGGCTTCAGCGAAAGCCTGCATTCGCTCCATAGGACGCACACAAATTTTCCCTTGCTTTTTAGGAGGGAAAAAGTGCATCCTATGGTGTGAAAAATACGGTAGTTGGGTTGCCATATTTTGAAGAGCAAAAAAGAGGACACATTTGCCGACTTCTACTTTTAACTATGGATTGCCATGGGGGGAAAAAAAGAATGTGTCCTGGAAAAAGAGGACACATGGGAACCCTATTTTCTATCCCATGTTTCGTTTCTTTTCTCCCTTAAAAAAATTTACTTCAGTTTCTTGGTTGGAGCTTTTGTTTGTGAAGTAAGCCAAAAGAGATATTCAAATCTGGGCCTCAATCATTAGGCCCCTTGGTTCTCAAATTGACCTATACACAGAGGCAGACCCTGTAAGGAAACAGCCATTTTTGTCTGCCCCTTAATAATCTCAGAAATATAAAACAGCAGAGAACTTTATGAAGTAATGTCTGCTTTGTGCGGTAGACTGCTAACCCAACAATAAAGAAAGGCAGTGTTTGTTTCATATCAGAAATGTACCAAGGTGTGTGTGATAGAGGGTTGGGGGGAGGTAACAGGACTCAAGTAGGCTAATCTTACCCCTGCAACTTCTGACGAGCTGTTAAACTTCCTAAGGAAGGCCATAAAAAGTGCTTATGAGAGACTCCATGGCCTCTCTGAGTTTTATGTGGGATATATTTTCATCCCGGCTCACCTTGTGGGTAGCCATTATTGCTATAGGACAAAAGTCCCATTGATCAGAAATTTAGTATATATATTTTTAAGAAAAGGCGAAGTCAATAGCAGAGGCACTCTGGAGAGTCTGCATTTGACAGCATCTTCTCACATCTCATCTGAACTCTTTTAAAAAAATAAAAGTTATGACTATGAAATCCCATTTTTTTAAACAAATGCTTCAACTAACAGTAAAGATTTTAATTCTTGAGTGGGGCCAGCTGTTGAGGCAAAGCTTCAGTGCTGTATACTTTACCCTCTCTCCCTCTCTCCAAGTTAGCATTATTTACTTGTGCCAGGAGTTTCATGTTTCACCATTGCACTGGCAATTAGCCAAGGGAATTATTAAAACAACCAGATGTCGTGCATTAAATAAAAGTCACCTATGACCTTCTGTGCTGAACGTAGAACTCCCTTGAATGCTGAATTTCACAACTAATTGGGCAACATATAGAGAGCTGTTAACAGAAATCGATAATCAATTAAAATCGAAGGAATTTCAAGAAATAAAAGGGAAGGTAACATATTGGTTATAATATTTTCAGTTAAATGAAGTATTTAAAAATGATAAAAAGAAAGGATTCACCTATGAAATTTCAAATTTCCAGAGAGAAATAATAGAAAATTATTATAAAAAATGTATAATATATTGTTGGAATGGGAAACTAAGGGTGAAGAGGTCAAGTGTGTTATGATAATGTGGGCAATAGATGTGGGAAATAATATTCAAATGGCAGATTGGGAAATACTATGGAAGAATGATATAAAATTTACGGCCTGTACCTTATTTAAAGAGTTTGACCAAACTGCGGGAGGCAGTGGAAGACAGAAGTGCCTGGCGTACTCTGGTCCATGGGGTCACGAAGAGTCGGACACAACTAAACGACTAAACAACAACAACAACAGCCTTATTTAAAGAGAATTATATGAAAATGATGTATAGGTGGTATTTAACAATGATTGATACTAGATTTTATTGCATTAGCCGTGTGGCCATAGCATGATATACATAGAAATAACAACATAAAATGGGGGTGGGAAGGTAAAGGTAGATATCGTCCAGGGCAAATACTTAAAGGGAGAAAAAAAAAAAAAAAGAGATAACAGAAGCAACAGAGGATTTAAAACATCGAGTGACCGAATAGTACAGAAACAAAAAGACAAAAAACTGCTGAGGCTGGAGGAGGATCGTTAAAGGGGTCCTTCAGCTCCTCAGATTTGTCCTAGCTCCATTATCCTTGTACAATAAAGCTACTTGGAACTTTGTTCGATTGTGCAGCGTATCGACTGCAACTGTGATGTTAAAAAAGAAGTTAGTGCCACCTTTTACCACCTTTGGTGGACGTGCCCTAGGATTAAGGTCTTCTGGGAAATGATTTATAATGAAATGAAAAAGGTGCTTAAATGCACTTTCGTGAAGAAACCAGAAGCTTTCCTCCTGGGCATGGTAGGTCAATTGGTGTCAAGGAAAGATAGGACGTTTTTTATGTATGCTACAACAGCAGCAAGAGTACTCTTAGCAAAGTATTGGAAGGCACAAGAACTACCCACACTGGAAGAATGGCAGACCAAGGTGATCGACTACATGGGACTGGCGGAGATGACTGGCAGAATCCGTGACCAAGGGAAAGAGACGGTGGAAGAAGATTGGAAGAAATTTAAAGTTTATCTTAAGAATTGTTGTAAAATTAATGAATGTTAAAATGTCTTGGGTAATGCAAAATAGAATTGCAGTGACAAACAACTGGATATGAGAAAAAAGATTTAAAGAAAGTGCTATAAGAAATTGAAATTAGGGGTTGCTGGAATGATTTAAAACAGGGATGCAGAAAGGGGAGGTATGGGGAAGTCGCTGAAAGAAGGTTTAAGGAAAGAAAGGTCAAGAAATTATACGTGTTTATATGTTTGTTTGTTTACGTATTGTGTTGTATTGTCTTTTAATATGTGTTGAAAAACCAATAAAAAATTTATAAAAAAAGAAGAAGTTAGTGCCGCTTTCCTCTACATCACACTGAGCAGGAAGTTAGCTGTCATCTCGGTAATCCAACAATCAACAACAATGATTAAATTGGCAAAAGTGTACAAAACAAGGGAAAATAAGTGAAATGTAAAGAAAGGCTGCTCCCCGAGCTTGTGGGATTGGCGGTGGGGAAAAGCCACGCTTCCCCCACCACCAGCCCCGGGGAGCAGCGGGAAGGCTGTGTGCAGCCCGACCTGCTCTTTGGGTCGAGCAGCTCTGGGGTAGCCTGCGAAGCCTCCGCAGGGCAGCGGGGAACCTTCATCCTGCTGCCCTGGGGAGGCTTCGTGCGGCTATCCCTGGCTTTTGCGGGAGGTGCGGGAAGGGACAGAGCGAGGCTCTCTCACTTCCCCCACCTCCCGCAAAAGCCCCCAAGAGCCGCATATTTTTTTTCCCTTGAATCCCCCCCCAAAAAAGTAGGTGCGCCTTATGGTCAGGTGCACCTTATGAAGCGAAAAATACGGTATCCAACAACGGCCGCTCAAATATTGCTAGTCCCCACTAAGGAAGATTGGAATATGCGGAAATGGCTAAACTAACTGGGAAACTTAGAAATCAAGATGGTAACAAATATAAAAAAGGATGGGAAATGTTTCTTGCATATTTACAAAAGCACTGTAAGGAAGTGAATACATTGGCAGGATTTTAAAAACACTTGTAATGCTATGGATAATGTTTAAATTTGGAGGTAATTAGAGATAAAGACTTTATTGACATGCATAAATGAAGATAATACAAAGGAACCAGGGGAGGGAGTGGAGGGAAGTCGGGGGATTCAAGTAATCCCACAATGTGGATTTAATACTAAGTGTATACAGTTATTTTAAATGTTTCATTTTATTTCTTTTCCTTTAATGTAATGATTTTGTTTATTGTGAAAATTAATAAAAATGTGTGTGTGTATTTAAAATGATGAATTTCACCAGCATCTTTTTAAAATGTTGCTTTGATGCTAGCAAAACTCTGAGCCCCCAAAAGCTTCTTTCACACGCTTTCTTTGTATGTTCTGTGCACAGCTCTGAAAACAAAAGGACAAATTTTGGGTTGACTGATCTTAAGAGACCAAGCAGATTAGTTATACCCGTTGGTTACCAGTAACTTTAGGTATATAACCTTGGATTTACTGATATATTTCTTATATAAATTATTAATTTGTAACAGTCAATATTTTGAGTGGGAATGCATAATAGATCAGAGAGGCAGCCTGCTGGCCCGGCTTGAATGAGTGCCCTTGTTGAAGTTGTGAGCTTCCTTGAGAAGAGAGCGAGTTGTCTTCTTTGGCTCCTTGACTAACTGTTGCATCAGAAGTTGCTGATAACAGCCTGCCTCATCTGAAGAGATGTGCATCAACCCGGATCCTGTCTGGGCCAAGGAAGATGGAGAAAATAAGGTCAACTTCATTTGGGTAAGGGCATGGGAGATCGCTGTTATGGCATGTGAGCATACATGCTGCGTAAGAAAGGTGGTCAAAATATGTAATTGGACTGTTTGTGACATCAGGTTATATAAACCCAAACTGTAACACTTTTCAGTTTAGGCTTCCTGTAATTTTATGCATTACCTGAAAAAAATACCTTGTCACATATGTATTGTGTACCTAACTGAACCCTGAGTGCCTCCACCAAATGGAGTGATGCTGGCTATCACCAGAGGGTGGGGGGTTGGCTTTCGATAGCAGCACCTGTGTTATGCAACAGCCTTCCCAAGGAAGACCGACTCTCCTAAGCAGGGATGGGGAACCTGCAGCCCTTCAGAGGCATTGCTGAACTCCAACTCCCATCAACCCTGAGCATTGGCCATGCTGGCTGAGGCTGGCGGGAGTTGGAGTCCAACAGCATCTGAAGGTCCACAGGTTCCCCATTCCCAAGACTCTAACAGTACAACCCTAGTCATATCTGCTCAGAAGCAAGCCTTCCCCTCAACTCAGCAGAATTTGCTTCTGGCTGAATATACAGGTATGGGATTGTGCTGTAAGGTTATTATATACTCTTGGAATACTTCTGGGGTGAGAGCTTGAGAGCCACATGCCAGTGGTGGTAACGGCCAGAGGAAAAAGTGTGCAGAGAAACAAATGTGATTTTTAAAATCTTTATACAGTATGCTTGCTTCTACACTTGCTCAGATACTCCTCTCTTCATCCTCCATCAAGACAAGCAAGAAACATGAGAGTTTGAGGGCACATTCCAGCCTGGCAGAAACACTCAGGGAATGAAGCAGCACAGCCTGGGGAGAGGGGACATGGCCTGGGAAGAGTTCTGAGGGCCAGACAGAGAGGCCTGGAGGGGCCACATTTGGCCCATCAGGCATGAGGCTTCCCAGTCTTTGCCTACTTAGCATTTGAGGGCCTAATTCACCAGTAAGTTTCCTGTTCATTTCAATTGGGTTTTCCTGGCTGTGGGATTGTGCCTTTCATTTGTTTCTTGCTCTACTTTGCCTGCTCTTCAGAAGGAGTTGTCGAAGCTTAATTACCTCAGGCCATGTTTCCCACAAAGAGACTGCTTTGGCTGGGTTTCCATTGGCAAAGCTGCCATTCTGACATTTCCAGACTGAAACCGGAGGCCTCCTTAGTGCTTCAGGTGAGGTTCTATTGTCAAGCAAAGCCACACCTGTGCCAACCAGGCATTTCCTTTGGAGTAGGAGACTGTTGAAAATAGTAATAATAACTTCTCACACACCTGAGGGGAAAATAGTGCTAAATGTTGACTCTAGCCTTCCTGCAGATAATGGAACTATAATCTGAAGCTGAGGACACACCCAGGATTGCTTTGGAGTAGCTA
This sequence comes from Podarcis filfolensis, assembly GCF_964270895.1. Lineage (NCBI taxonomy): Eukaryota > Metazoa > Chordata > Lepidosauria > Squamata > Lacertidae > Podarcis > Podarcis filfolensis. The sequence goes on from NC_139611.1 coordinate 50,304,802, forward strand.
CCAGTCTACGCATCCCAGGCAAACACAACTTTGTTGATATTCACTAAAGAACAAGAGGGATTTTCCTGTACTGACACCAGAGTCCTGGCATTAGGAGAACTGCAGCAGTCTTTACTGCGCGCCACATATTGCCCCTGGAATGTGTGAGAGATCCAGTGTGGCAAAGTCTGGATCAAATGCAGAGGGGGTCCAGTTCAGATGTCACGGTGTTTTTGGGAGATTAGCAAGAGCTAAAATCTACTATATATTATATCAAAATGGGTGGAAGAAGGGGCAGCATGTCATAAGGCAGGGGTAGCTGAGGTAGGATTCAGCTACAGATCCAGTTGGCTTCTGTACAAGGAATAAGATGAGGGGATGTTGCATCTCTAGTGGCAAAACTTCTTGGACCAGCCCTACAACATATTCAAAATGGAAAATTGTGGGTTTAAGTTCTGACTATAACCCAAAATTCCAAACCATGGTTTGCCAATCAGGGATCTAGCTAGTGCTTAAACTGCAGTCTCCTAATTTGGACCATAGCAGAAAACTGTGGTGCCCTCTAGATGCTGATGAACTACAACTCTCATCATTTCTGATCACTGGCCATGCTGTCTGGGACTGATAGGAATTGGAATCCAATGTCATGTTTATATTCACAAGGGCATCTGTTACTTTTGTTTATACCTCATCAAGTCAACAACACAGCAGCAACAACACAGGTTAAAAACAGTCACTCTCCAGTTGAAGCAAAAGTGGTTTTTGCCTGAGACATCCACAACCTTGTTGCACTGGTCAATTTAAATTGTTAACTAACAGAACCAATTCCATCAGACTGCAGAGCAGGGGGAGATATTCAGCAAAGCTATTCAATGGCCTCTACTGAGAGACAGCTGCTTTTGACACTCTGCTTTGACACTCAATTGTCACTTAGTGGTACTATTCCATTCAGACCACCTGGACTGTTTCCACTCCAGCTGGTTGGTTTAAGAGCTGTCACTTTCAGAACCACTGCCTGAGCTTGCTTTCCCCTCCCTCCTCATTCTCCTTTCCTCTCCTGTCATGTCTTTTCAGTTGTAAGCCTGAGGGCAGGGATTGTCTTACAATCTTTGTAAGCTATGTGGGGAGCACTTTCAGCAAAAGAGTGGAGTAAAAGCCCACTACCTCAATTCAGTGCTTAGGCTGTCTCTTAAGAGAGAGAGAGCAATCAAGTGCTTAGGCTCTCTCCTCTCTCATGGCTTAATACAATGTTGTTAGAGTTCATCACACCAGTATCTCAGGGTCAGCCTTACCATTAGGCAGAGTGAAGCAGCTGCCTTAGGCAGCAGGTGCCTGGAGAGTGGGATGGGGAGATCAAGTGAGGTGTTGGAGAACAGAACTGCATGAACTACATGTCTTGTGCTCTGCAGCCACTAAGCTAGTCTACTGCCATCATTGTACACTGAAGTGTAGTGTACTCTCTCATCATTAGTGCTGAAGTAGGATTCAGCTACAGAACCAGTTGGCTTCTGTACAAGGAATAAGATGAGGGGATGTGGCATCTCTAGTGGCAAAACTTCTTGGGCCAGCCCTACAACATATTCAAAATGGGAAATCATGGGTTTAAGTTCTGACTATAACCCAAAATTCCAAACCATGGTTTGCCAATCAGGGATCTAGCTAGTGCTTAAACTGCAGTCTCCTAATTTGGACATAGCAGAAAACTGTGGTTTAATGAATCCTAGGCATACTGCATTAAGATGCCAGAGTTGAGAGGAGGCTAGGCAGGGCTGTGGAAGCAGAAAGTTTTTCCCTCTTCCATAAATTGTTGTTATTACTGAACCAAACTATTACTGAACCAAAACTATATTACTGAACCAAACTAAAATATTGAGATGGACATAAATGATCATGAGGAAAAATCACAACTGGCCTGAAACAGGATGTGGAGAGGGGAGGAAGAGGATGGGTTACTCATCCTGTCCTTTCTTAGTGACAGTCAGGCTATACTGTAGTTTTAAACTACAGGGTGGGGAGAAAACTAAATTAAGTCAGATTACTGTGAGACTGTTTCTAATAGCATCAGCTTCAGCCTAGCTGTAATCATCTCATTGCTGCATATACAGATCATCACATTCAGCAAATTCAAACAGCTATATTTTAATTAATCTGGTTCTTTTGCTGTTAAATGATATGGCAGCTGTTCTTACAGTTCATATCACATTACACAGTTGGGAATCAACAATGCGATATTTACACTTTTGCTTCTCTTTCGAGCCCAATCACTTTTCTGAGCAATAAACCTGTCCCCTCAAAAAAAGAAAAAGATCATTCTAACAATAAGATGTAATTTATTTAATATAAATTTTCTACGTGCAGTGAACAGTTTTTAGATTAATATAAAAAGATGGATATGGCAGTAATGTTCTTATGCTAAAATACTGTGCATGGTTTAGAAAGCCCACCCTGCCCCTGCCCCCGCCCTGTATCTTAAGTCCACACAATGAGGACCACAGTCAATCATAGGGACAGCTGTTCACACTACTAAAGACAATCCTGTATTTCATTTTAGTGCTGTTTTCTTACATTTTAAAACATCTTTTAAAATGAAACCAGTTTGACCCTGAATATAAGCATGATTACTCAAGAGTAACTACTGAAATAAGAGTATTAGGAAATAAATTAGTCAAAGTATTGGGATATTATCTCTCATCTTCTAATACAGATGGACACTGGACTTTTTTTTGATGTTAACATTTTCCACCCAATAGCAAAGGCAGTGAAAAGAACAATTACAAGATAGTGCCTTATGATTATTAAGTGAACATAAAACTCACCATCAGTCTGTACTGTTTCAGCCAAGAGTCACATCAGAGAACAATAATGAAAAAACCAGAAATAATTGCAACAAAAGAAAATGTTTACTGTAGCAACAAAATCTACTTCTTTATCATACTGGTGAGAAGAGAAAATAGGCTCTCACTTTAGAGGCCTGCCATGGTGAATTCAGCCACTGCTAATAGGGTCTCTTGATTATAAGAGGCTGGCAGAAAAATCAATTTTCTGCCATTCAGACCAATTAGCTTTCCCAGCTGGATCTGAAAAATCTGTATTAACTGCCGAAAACAGCAATAAAATAATGTGGCATGTCCTCTATAGAACTACTGCTGCAAGGGTAGAGACTAAAATAATGAGAGATTTTTTTGAAAAAGATATTCTAAAATTGCAGTTGGCATCAGTTGCATCTTTAGATTAGCTATGGTGGCTCTAAGAGTTGGGTTAGAAATAAATTTCAGGTAGCGGTCTGTAATAAACAAAAATCTGCCCTTATTCCCTTATGGGGGACACAAGAGCCCTTATAGAGTCCTTTGTAGGTTCTCCATTGGTCAGAGAAAATAACAGAGGCCAACCAGAGAATACTGAGAAACAAAGCAGCTTGTAAGCCTGATCTTTATTGAACTGTTGCAAAAGTGTGCTCCCCTCACATGCAGGAAAGGAGGAGGACCCAGAACAAAGGTGTGTCCGCCCTGATATAGACATTTTAAATTGCCCGCCCTGGAGTCCAACACCCCCCCCCATACATCATACCTACATTACAGAAAGGGTGGTCTACAACAGAAATCTGAGTGCATTGTTTATCACCTGTTAATGGTCACTTGATTGGATACCCTGGGGAGCCTGGCCAGTCTTTTGTAATGACAAATACTTACAGGTAGTTCCTGAGCCAGCTCACAGGCTCACCCTATTCATACACAGACATACCCTTAAGACAGGATTTGTGAACAAAAAGACGATGGGGAGGCTCCCCCTCCCCCTTCCTCCTTGCAGAGAAAACATTTGGTCAGTTCGGGAGTCAAAATGGTTTCAGGGCGGTCCTCCTGTGCTGCTCCAGACATGTGGTCCACACATCTATGTATGCGCTTGGTTGGTACATTTATGATTATATATATATATATATATATATATATATATATATGACCTTAATTTTTTTATTTCAACTCAAATGCAAATCTCTGTGTAATCATGTCACACCAAGGGGCTAATGAAACAGGCTTTGTGGATTCAACATCAAGCCAGCTTTTCTCCTTCTCCCTCACTTTGCTTAACATCCAGCCCGCTGAGGTGTTCTGAAGAACTCAAAAGCTCACTCACTAAGTATTTTGTGACAGTTTAGGTGGACCTAATAAAGGTATTGCCTGTCCATGGATTTTGGAATCATTCTTTTGAAATTGCTTGTTGGCAGGCAGAGACAGTTGGGGCTCTTATTTCATCTGGCATAACAGTCAAAAGTTGCCTTGACGATGACACTGCATTAAGAAATTCCTTAACGAGAAGTGCAAGTCAATTCCAAATAGTAAAAATAGAGAAATAAATGAAAGGTCTCAGCTACAGTAACACAACTGCAATTTGTCCCTCTTACTGGAAGATGTTCAACATTGCAATAATAATTCTAGACTCTGGAGTTAACAATCTTACAAACACACATACATTTTTAGATTTATTTTTCCCATTCAATTTATGAATCACTTCCTATCAAACCTCTTAAAGTGATTTAACAATAAAAATGTCAACAATAAAACAATTTCAAATAGATACAAGACTGGGAGGGAACTCTCCAAATAAAAGCTTGTTGAAAAAGAATGATCCTCAATAGGCACTGAAAGAGACAAGAGGGAGCGTATTCATTTGCTTCTCTTGAGCAGGAGCCTTGTAAAATCTTGGTTTCTTCCTCCCTCCCTAACTCCCTCCTCCACCTGGGCAGAAAGAAAGGCATTGCAACAATGCACTCCCTTCCTCGTGGGGTGCTGGGTGGAGAGACTGAGAGTTGCTAGTATTTTACAAGCATCCTGCTGTTCAAAGTAGATAGGCAAAACCAGGCCCCCAATCCAACCCACCTTTTGCGAGACTGCTTGAAAAGGGGCTTCTTTTGAGCTTAGCCCTGCTTGTAGAATACTAGCATCTTCCTCCCCACTTCAAAGAGTGCTTCTTCTTAAAGTTTAAAACATGTTAAGCCAGCCTGGCTGCATTTGGGAACCCTTCTGCTTATTTTGCTGAATAGAGGTCTGGACCTATGTGCCAAAGTGATGGCATCACTGAGTATTCCGTGTCCCCCCCTCCTCCCCGCCCATCTTAAGAAAAAGATGCTTGATCAAGCTTCTTTTTCAAGCAGTACTTTCCCCACCCTCCCTCCCTGCTGCCATTATCACTTGTGTTTTTGCCTCATTGGCTCAGGCCCACCCCTTCTTTCTAATTTGTTTAGCACTTAAAATAATCCAAGTGCTTTGAAAAAAGCATAAAGTCCCCATCTGGTGATCTGCAGCAAATCTCTTGAGACACAAGAGTGAAAGGGGGGGGGGCAGGGAGGACCGAAAGAGAGAATAGCGTTATTTGTACAGCTGCAGGTGAGCTAAGGAAGGTGTCTGAGGGCAGATGCCAGCTCAGAAAAACATCCAATTTTAGAACAAAAAGAAGGACCTACAGAATCATACCAGTGGTCCATCTAATCAGTACAGTGAATTTTTAAAAAGGTAAATTCCATGTTAGGGAGCACTAGGAAAAGAATTGAAAATAAAACAGTCAGTGTCATAATGCCTTCATCCTAAATTATGAAGTACTCTACTTCCCTTTGTCTGTCCTGAATCGTCCCACATTCAGCTCCACCTGATGGCCTCATTGGGTTCCAATATTACTTTCTCTACACCCTGCACAATGTTTTGCACCTTTATTATGTTTCCCCTTACCTCTTAACCAAAAAGCAACCAGAATTGTACACAAGTACATTCCAAGTGTGGCTGCAACTTATTGACCTGCAGAGTGCTCTGGGCAGTTCATGGTGCAAATCCAGGTTTTTTGATGGCATAGGGAGGGAGAAGGCGCCGAATGTGTACTGAGGAATTACTTGATGGCAGAGTTCCCAGGCGAAAGGACAGACCTTTTAGATTATAGGTGATTTTTGGAATGTTTTCAAGTTTTCAGGGGCTGGGGTTGTTTGTCTTGCTGTGTTTTGTTATGTTTATTTGTGAGTTTATATGTTGTATGAATTTATTTTATTCACACTTTCCCACCACCCTGTTTTTTTATGAAGAGCTATTAGAATACCTTTAAATAAATAATAATTTGTGGGGATCCTGATAAGTTGTTCCAGGTATTGTGGGTTTTTTTTAAAGAGAGTAATAACACTAAACTCAGTCGGACTTACTTCTTGGGAAACAGGATTAGGCCAGTGCTGTCAGCAGGAGCTCAGAAAACGCACTCTCTATATACTCGGAGGCACCTTCATCTTTTCCCGTCGAGGCTTGGCTTGAGTCATCTCAGAATCTAACTAAACGGGCATAAGCCATCTGGTGAGCCCGGGGACAGCTGCTAGTGCTGCATTCACAAAACAAGCTAGTTCGCTCCCCAAAAGGGCAAAGTCAGGAGGTCTCTTTAAAGCAGACATTGTTGGACCACAGCTCCCGTCAGGCTCAGTGAGCGCGGCGCGACCATTAGGGATGATGGGAGTCGTAGTCCACCAAAACAGCTGAACCCACAATTCCTACTGGTTTCTAGTCACGAGGCGAAAATGTCCTGGCCGTTTTTTTTACGTCATCGGGCAAACCGCTTTAGCTTGCGTAGGGAAAGCCAGACGAGAGAAGGGCGAGGGAGGAGCCCCGGGGACAAAAGTCTTTCCTGACGGGCGGAAGGAGAGGCTGACGGGTGTGGCTAAGCTAAAAAGCAACGGCTGTGAGAGACAGGCTGCGACGAGAGCGTGACGTAAAAAGGAGGCGGGGCCCGCCCCGCCCCGCGCGTGCCAGTAAAGCTAGGGCAGCGGACAGAGCTGGCGGGTGGAGTGAACTGCTCTTTAAGGGCCCAGTGCCTGTGGTTGACAAAGACACTTCCGGCTTCTTATTGCGGTTTGAATTCTCTTGATGAGGGACAAGAGCTGTGGAAGTACATAGGAATCAATGTAAAGCGGCATACAAACAGCAACTCTAAAACGAAAAGCAGATTTCTTAAGAGGTTGCATGGCTTTGCGGTGATCATAACTCTGTTCCTCTCTATTCTGCGCTCAAAGTAGAGAAGTTATAAGCAGGTTTCACGTTAAATACTATACATTTAAAGCGTATTTCCCGCCTCCCCAAATAATCATTTTCCTTTACATTTCTATCCCCATGCTTTTTAGGTGGTCTCTTCCCGTAAGCGCGCACTCAATCTTCTTTTAATTGATTGTATGTGGCTGTACTGGAACCCTTTATGAGGTACTACTAATGTTCCAAATGCTTAGAAAAGTTGCAAAACAGACAATGGGGTGTCACTGTCAAATTGTAATCCTAAACACGGGTAAACAAAGAAACAGTGCTGTGTACAATGGTTAGAGTTTAAGACTGGGGTATGGAAGACCAGGATTCAAATCCTTACTTTCAAATCCTTACTGAGCATGTTGCTCTGATTGCCTCATGTCAGGCCGATGAAGAGGTCCGGAGCAGTCCAAAGCTTGCTCATGATAATGTGTCATTTTAGTAAGTCTTAATAAAGGCATTGCCCAATTGTGGAATCTTTTGTTGTTGACCAACATTCGGCCTTGCTCTGTTTAGTTTTGGGTAGATATGCATAGTGGGATCAGTGGTGCAGCTAATGCAAGGATCTGGGTGAAAAAGATTTCTGGATCTGTAACATAAAGAGCCTGGCGTGCTCTGGTCCATGGGGTCACAAAGAGTCGGATACGACTAAACAACAACAAACATAAAGATAGCGCTCTGTGCCGGTAATCAAGCTGTTTGTGTGGCTCTGCTATTTTCATTTGGGTCTACAAAAGAGAAACAATAGTTTTATTTCCTACTGCGAATGCTTTAACTACTCTTAGCATGACTAATGTTGGATGTAATCCAATATAACTGCAACAGAGCATTACATTTCATAATCTGCTGAGGTTTATGTTCACTTAAGATTGTGCTATAACAATTTGCACAGTAGCACAATACAACCTAGATTTAATCCTTAAAAATTAAATGGATTTATTCCCAGGCAAATGTCTGGAATCCTAATTTGGTGAGCCCGATTGTAGCCAAGAGGCTTCACCTCTGTCTGTGCACACACTGCTGTTTTTAAATAAATGTTTCTTAAATTTTGAGAATACAACCCCAAAAAATCAATAGGATATACTAGTCAATCAAAGGAAGATGTAAAAAGAAAAGAAAAAACCCCCAATAAGCCCGCACTGTTAGCGGCCCTCAAAACTCTTGTCTCTTTTCTCCGTCCGCCAACCAATAAGCGAGCGGAGGGCTCGAAATGGGCGTGGCGCGATGGCGGAGGTGCCGCGTGAGGGGAGTGGGCGTGGCCCGGCGCGCGGAGACCCGGGAGGCGTGGCCTCCGCAGCGGCTTCTAGTCGCCTTTCCCCTCCCCTCCCCCCCTCCGGCACTTGTGAGTGACAGGCGGGAGTTCAGGAGCTGCGAGGACGCCGAGTCGCCGTTGCCGCCGCCGCCAAACCGTGGAAGGAGAAGCCGCTTTTTCGCCGCCCGGAGCGCTGCTTCTGCCGCCTCCTCCCCTTCTTCCTCCTCCTCTCTTACGCAGTACTATGAGGCGGCCCTGACGGGGGGCGCCGCAGCCCGCCCGCCCTGCCCCCCTTCCCCCCCTCCTCGTCCCCCCCTCGCCCCCAGCCCCCTGTCCTCGCCTCAGCCCAGCCCAACGAAGCCCGGCGCGGCGGCGGGGTCTGGGCTCCCCACCCGCCCCCCGATGACTGCGGCAAACTGCGGCGGCGCCAACGACGAGTTCGACTTCAGGCTCATCTTCGGGGAGGACGGGCAGCAGCCGGGCCCGGGGCCGCCGCCGTCGACGACGACGCCACTGCCACAGCCGCTTGGGCCTGCCGCCGCCTCAGCAGGTGCGTCTCGCGGACCAGGCTGGCTCGCCTGCTGCCCTCTGGCTCGGCCGGGGGGGGGGCGGGGGAGGCGGCAGCTTTGCAACTCCTTCCAGCCGCTTCGGACGCGACGGGGCTTCGGGGAGGTGCGGCGTGGTAGGGGGAGAAGATTGCCACCAACCAAGTCCTACTCGGAGCAGAGCAGTGGGAATTAACGGACCTGAATTAGTCACGCCCTTTTATTTCGTTGGGACTACTCCGAGCAGGTCTTGGTTGGCTGCAGCCCTTGATTTCCCTACCCGAGTCGCGCTGGCCTTAGGGTTGGTGAGGGGTGTGCGCGTGATGGTGGCCCTGCGATTCAGCGCACGTTTAATTTGTCTGTAATTAATCAGTTCTGCTGTAACAGAAGCCCCCCAAAAGATTCTTGCGGAACTTTGAAGCCTGATAACAAACTTCTCCGAGTAGACGAGTGTAAGTTTACTCGGGAGTAAGGCCCAGTGGTCACAGGGCCGGCGTGCGTAGGATCCGGGTCACAGGGCGTGGCTGCTGTGTATATATTGTGGACGCATAGAGTAAGCCCCTTTTGGTTCCACTGACTTGATTCTGCGTAAGTGTATGTTAAGTTACTTGGAAGAAAGTGACATTGACCCCAGTGACAGGATTGATGTGCGTGGAATTGGACCACGAGGTCATGAACGAGGAACTCTTGACGGAATAAATTTATTCGAGATTAAGAGTGAATCCTATTGGAACCCATAGCTACTAAAAAAATTAATAAACATGGTCAAATCTTCAGGATCAGTGTGCGTATGATCAAGCTGCATGTCTATTTGGTTCAATTCAGTGACTTAAATATATGCTTGGGGCAATCCAAAATAAGCCTACATGGGAATAGATCTTGTTGGACCTAGCGGGACGTGATTCAGAGTAAGCACACATAGGATTCAGCCATATGTCTGCTGTAAATGCTACGCACATTTCACTAGTGAGTAATTGTTATTTTTTTAGGTAACACTAGCAGGACAGGTGCCTGCTTGGAGGAGCGTACAAACTAAAATTGGGCTCACTTCTGAGTGTAAAAAATGCATACAATTGTATGCACTCTCAGGGGACAAAGTAGCATTGAACTCTGTAACTATGCATAGGATTTGACTCTTACGGTAGCTTCAGTCTTTCGTACATTTTCTTCAAAGCAAGTCCCATTGAACTTTATACTCTTGTTATGGAATTCTGGACATTCTCTCCCACCCCACCCCACTCCATCGGTTCTCTTCCCCACAAATGCTCAAGGACAGATGGATCAGAGAGTGAAGCTTGCTTCTGAGTAAGCATGAATAAGATTGTTAGTTCTCCAGATCCTGAATGAGGAAAGAATAATGAATGTTTTGTTTGGGCTCAAAGATCCCAGAAAGTGTTGTGAGATGTTGAACTCTTGGTAAGGGAGACTGTATATATCCTGTTTGGAAACTTCTGTGAAGCTGATAGAAAATAACTTGGGTTGAACATAGTGTATTTTGCACATATGAGGCAGTTGTATACTGAACTGGTTCATGTAGCCCACTATTGCTGCCTCTGACTGGCAGTGACTCAGGCCAGAGGTTTTTCCCAGCTTTGTCATATGAGATCCTCTTAACTGTCAGGGATTGAACTTAGGACCTCAGCACATGAAAAACACATCCTCTACTACTGAGCTATGAACTCTGTATTCTTGGAGGTTCCTGCGGCGTTAAGGCAGCAGGCGGGTAGTGAGAGGGGTGGTTGGAGGTTGTATCTGGAGTTGTCTTTGCATATGAAAAGGGGTGGGTGGTTGGGGTGCCCAGCTGTAATATTTCATTGATAAAGCATATTTCAAATGGTCATTAAGTGAGCTGAACTGAGGATTCTGCAGCCAGCTTTTATTTGAATGGTTGGTGCTTTTACAAACTGATGTTAAATCAAATTGCCAAACATAGAAAATTAAAGCCTGAAACCAAGAAGCCTACTGGGAGAGCTGGCATTCAGACTATTTATTTGTGATGTGGTCTGTTAGTTCCATAACTTTCTGGGAAGTCACTGGTTTATGATTCTGTTTTCTGGAGGTGTTTGGTTTATTTTGGGCAGTTTCTTTAAGGTAGTTTATTTATGGCAGGTGGGATAACGAAGTAATTTAGTGTATATGGTCTGTAAGAATTATGCAAGTACTGTAATGAAAAAAGTGTAGGAAGTTTCTATCCCCCAAGAAAAAAAATATAGAAAAATAAACCACTTAAACAAAAGAGAAGTCAACTACAAAAATAAATAAATAAAAAATACAACATTCCTCTGGGGGAAACAAACCTGAACAGACTAGTCTGCTATGCCAAAGGCTATGCAGTAGTGTGAAAATGGAGGAATTGGTGGTGAATCTGTCAAGCTGTTGTCTTAGGAAGTAAACTGCTTGTGGAAGATAAATACTGTATTTACTCGAGTTTAATGCGCCATCAAATCTAATGCACACCTCAGTTTTCAGAACCTTGAAACCAAAAGCATATTTGTTGGCGAATGTAAATGTGCCATTGAATGTAATGCACAGCTTAATTTTTGCAACGTTATTTGGCCAGAAAAAGTGAGCATTAGATTTGAGTAAATACGGTATATTCAAATCACCTTGGCCCTCAGTGGTCCTGAAAGCTGCATACCTAGAATTGAGGAATCCTGAAGTGCCTTAGTGAAATAAGTGCAACAGGGTCTCAATAGCATGTGCGTGATTATTATGAACAAGCTGCGAAAAAGGAAATAAAGAGCAAGTGTATGAAGGAACTGAAACTGGCAGTATTTTGATGAAAGCCTCTGTGAAGATTATGGACATTTTGAGGCAGGTTACTTCTAAAGAAGAGCACAGTGTAAAATATCCTTTTATCATTCAACGAATCCTTGACCAAGTTATATGTTAGTGATGGTAACAGTAATCTTGTTTGTACTGTGTTGTTGAAGAATATTTTTATAACGTGCATAGAACTTGATAATGGGCACAATCATAGAACTGTAGTGTTGGAAGGTACCCCCAAGGGTTATCTAGTCCAACCCCCTGCAATGCAGGAATCACAGCTAAAGAATCACAGACAGATGGCCATCTAACCTCCCTTTGAAAACTTCCAGTGAAGGAGAGTTCGCCACGTTCTGAGGAAGTTGGTTTCAATACAGGCAGATTATATGGTAATCCAGTATTAAACTGTTTAGTGCCTTAAAAGTTAATTTGAGCATGGAAATGCATTGTTAGCCACTTATTTTTGTGAAATGAATAACTTACGAATCTCTTAAAACATAACATAACCACATACTCCCAAGAAAAAAATGAAGGAAGCAAGGAATAAGGCTAACGCTTTAGGATGTTAGTGAAGATGATACGCAAATAGCACATGGCTATTTTGGGAAGTCTAGTTTTGAAAATGCACTTCACGTTTTTAAAAATATACTAGAAAAAACTTTAAAAAAAGATTGGCAAGTATTGTTGATTCAAATGAGCTGCTTCAATGTGATTTGTTCATCAGGTTCCACCTATATTTCAGTGTTCTTAATCTTTAATTGACTTGTAAATTAGCTGCATTCCTCATAAGAATTCCCATCAGGTGAATAGGCATGAACGTTTTTCTGATTTGGAATAGTTACTGTTATTAGTTTATTGCTTGCTTTTTCAGAAAAGTTATTTGCAGGGTAAAAATAAACATTAAAACAAGAACCTAAAATGCTCACCCCATTAGAAAGATGAGTAGAAGAAGAGGCAGTAAACCTATCTATGGACCCCCCAAATTGAGGACCAAAAGCCTGGGTGAATAGGAATATATTTTCCTGGCGTTTAAAAGCAGGTAGTGATGCTGCCAGGCTTGCCTCCCTGAGAAGAGCATTTCTCCAAGCTTCTCCCCTTCATTTAAACCCTACGACAACCTTGTGAGGTTATGCTGAGAGGTAGTAACTGGCCCAGCAAGCTTCATGGCCAAGTGGGGATTTAGTCGGACACACTAACCACTATATCATACTGACACTAGCAAGTGGCAAGTGCCATAACTGTCCTTTCCTTCACACTTGCAAAATTTCTTTCCTTGTGTTCTTTAAAGTCTTCAGTGAAATTGTACATACTGCCTGCCACTGTGCAGCTCCACTTATGAAGCACCATTGCAAGTAGCACAAAGGCAAATCCTCTGCACTAGCACCTCATCATTTTGTTTTGCTTAATTTTACTTTAAAATATTTCAAGTTTTGTGTTTCCTTTCATTTATAAAAGAGTGCACATTTGCTGTGGACAGGATATTGTGCATCAGAAGGGAACTTGCAGGAATATGATGTAAAGTTGAGCCATGCCTTGTGGTGAAAGGCTGTGTATCTGTATGCAAGTGATAGAATCAGGAAGTCTTTAAAGATAATTCAACTGGGAAGCTATAGGTCCAGTGTAACTAGATGTTCCTTAATAATTGGATATGAATAGAGGGATTTTAGAGTTGAAATGAACTGTTTTTTAAATATTCCTTTTCAGCCTGGATAGGTTCCCCAAACACTTTATGGCTAAAATCCATACAAATTACAATTTAATTAGGGACACGGTGGTGACATGCATGTTGGGGGAGCAGTCTTTGGCCCTTAGAAATTGATGCCACAGTCCAGGCCCCAGGCTTTTCCCACCAAAGGAAAATGGTTTAAAAAACTAAAGATTGACTCAGGGACTGGGTGATCATAAATTTAAACCCACAGAAGTCTTCCCTCTGTTGATCTTCTTTCTTTATTCTTTCTTTGGTGATCACTCGTAGCTGAGTAAGATTGTCGTCCATGAACACAGTCTTAACAATGAGTCCATAAGTGGCTGTGGAGACCAATTCTGGATCCACACGTCCTTCCACATTGGGGACATAGGTTTCCAGGCGGGAGTTGATCATGGTGAGGGTTTGCCAAATGTGCCTTCCTCTTAGCCTGTTTCTCTGTTTCGTCCTGCAGTCTTCTAGACCCTGTCTTCACACCAGTATCTATATACCAAGCCTTTGCTCTTGTTAAATACTGTAGAATGTTCTTACTAAATATGATTTTTGGCTGCAAAATGTGTTTAACTGGCTAAAATCTGGTAGCTATGGTAGTTCATCTGTACAGAATTCAGAGTTATAAAACTGGTATGTGCAGAGACCCATTACTAACAGTACTGCTGAAATGAGGCTGCTAATAAAAAGAGGACTGAGGCTAAAATAGCTTGAACTGTTTATGTATTGACATTTTGTAAAAGTTCAAAGTTATTTATTGGAAGTGCAAGGTTGTTTTTTGGCTGCTCTTTGAGGATTGTGGCAGTTTTAATGGAGGAAGGGGATGAAGAGTTTGACAGGGTAGTATTGTATTTATAAGCTCACACTGCAAACTTCTTCATATTGTAAACGACTTAACACTCTTTGCGGATGACTACTTAAAATAAGCCACACATAATTAGTTCCAGTGTTAGTCTGTTCGCACTGACCGTTGCTGCCTTTGCTTGTATCTGTCCATTTGCATTTATGAAAAAAGAAGTGCCATACATAACACACACAATATTACCAAACTTTGTGCAAATAAAGATGCAAAATTTCCTTGAATTCTGAAGATAGGGAGGATAATGGTGGTAGTTTGTTTAAATGCAGAGAAGGAAAACAAATCTACAGTAATTGCTTTCAAAATACAGTGGTACCTCGGGTTACATACGCTTCAGGTTACAGACTCTACTAACCCAGAAATAGTGCTTCAGGTTAAGAACTTTGCTTCAGGATGAGAACAGAAATCATGTTCCGGCGGCGCGGCGGCAGCAGGAGGCCCCATTAGATAAAGTGGTGCTTCAGGTTAAGAACAGTTTCAGGTTAAGAACAGACCTCCAGAACGAATTAAGTACTTAACCCGAGGTACCACTACAGCTTGTATTAGGAATAGGTATCCTGAATAGTATTTTGCATACTTATTAATTTTACTTTGTTCAAATTACTATAGCTATGCATGGTATATATCTTAACTGGACCTGGTGAAATATGATAGCTTAAAATTTGAGCCTCAAAATGTTTCAGTCACCACACAATGGAGGAGAGGGGAAAGTGGTTTGGTTCACATGTCCTGTCAAACCATAGTTAAAATAAATTGTAGCTTAATGTGAATGTGCTGCATGCTGGCATATGCTGGCAATTAAGCTACTGGGAAACAAGCCCATGGTATCACTTGTATCATCCAGACCAAGACTTGTGACTTTGTCTCCAAACCATGAGTGAAAGCTACACAGCATAGCTTTTAGAACCAGGCATCGGACTTCCCATACCCCAACCCAAATAATAAGAGACCAGTGAGATTGACTTTGGGTCAAAACAGGCCACAACTTTATTGAATACAGATGAAAGAGGTTTGGCTTGGGCATTGGACAATCTAAATACTTCCTGCCCGCCTGCCAGAAGTGATGCTTGGTCAATCCAGGTGGGGGTTCCTAAGACTTACATTCAATTGGATAACCCCCACACGGATCACCATCTGGGGGAGTGCCTTCAGCCCTGGCCCTGCCAGGGTACGCGGACATGGCCATTCCCCCCGGATCCCCGGATATCCCAGCGTTTGTTGGGGCAGGCGGAAGCTACAACCTCCCCTCCATCCAAAACAAAGGATTATCCCAGTGCCCAACCAGTTGTGATGATTGCTATGAGGCAGGCAAAACCACTGGGTCAGTGTCAATTAGCCCGATGGGCAAATTCCTTCCCGGCCCCTGAAATGACGGTGACCACCATATCCACAGCAAAGTCATTGACTATCAGTTTAAACCGAGGGTGGCTGGGCGGGGAAACACAGTGCAGGAACAAACAGGCTGAGCCCCAGGTGCTGGCTGCTTAAATGGGAAAGGGGTGGATCCAAGGGAAGCCCACTGTCTGCTCCATCGGCTCCGCCCCTGGCACAGCCCAAGCCCCAGCTTGCATCCCCATTTGCCAAAGCAGGGAGCAGGCCAGGATACGGTTCCTGATAGACGGAAGGGGCTTATGCCCCCTCCGCCAATCAGGAAGGGCATAGCCAGTTTGAAATCCCCTGTCAGGGCCCCAGTGATGCCTCCGTCCTGCAATGCCGCCGCATGAAAAGGCTGAGTGGGCTTCTTCCCTGGCAGCATAGCAGCAGGAGCAGAGGAGGAAGGAAGCACCCATTATTTTAGCAATCCTTGTTTACATTAAGCCATAGTTTATTTTAACAATGGTTTAATGTGATGTACAAACCAGGCCAGCCTATTGAATGAACCTCAGCTTTCATGTCATGCTTTCCTCTTCTCTTAGATTATTTAAGAGGAGAAGAAATGTGGCAGATGATGTTGATGTGGATATCACATTGGTTGTAGGAGTTAAAAGTAACATGCCTTTTCAAGTCCATGTTGTAATATTTTATCAAAGTATATTGCTTCTTTTAAATAAACTTTCCCAATTTACTTGAAAGTAACATGGATTTTCTTGAGAGAAGAGTTGACTGAGTTGCACTTTTGATAACCCTTTAAACACACACACGAACATATTTGTACATGTTTTGAAAAAACAATAACTTATTGCCTTCTGTTACTCTTTTTTAAAAACATGGTTGTGACTGCATATTTAAAACATTTATATCCTGCCTTTTGGCCTCATAAGCTATATGGTGAAGTATAGAGGATGTAATCCTGAGAACAAAATAAATATCATAGCTGTTAACTTATGCACAAATTAGAAACAGCAGCATCATTGACAATAGGCATATATTTTTAAAAAAAAATTCTGGAAGCAGGTGAGGAGGAGCTGGTGGTAGAATTTAGCATGATGAAGTTTCCTAAGTGAGCAAAAGAATCTTTTCTCCTAGTTAATTAGGAGGGAAAGCTTCTTTCATGTGTAACTAAAAAAACTGTGGAGATAATGGCCATAAAAATGTTTTATTTAGTGCCATTTATGTACCTGTCAGTTTACAGAGTAATGTAAGCCAAAGGACAGCTCCTTGTCTGTAAGAGCTCACAATTTAAAAAGGGAGAGGAAGATCAAGAAAGAGTAATAGGATGATTGTGCAGCAATACAGTTATATATACTTAATTTTTGTGTGGAATGAGAGGTTTCACAAAAGAGTTGGTTGGGAGGGATTTAAAGGATGGATTCATGCAGTGTATGTATCCCGGGAGGTAGCACCAGCAGGAGGGAAGGCCTGCATGGGAGAATGATATTATTTTAAGTGATCAGTAGGTCTTTAGGTTGAGGTTTTGCTTCAAGGTAGTAATTGGGAGATATGATAATCATGGGCAGTGATATCTTGGAATATGAAGCTTTTGGAGAGCTTTAAAATTAAGGACAAGAAGTTTGTGCTGGTTGTTGAAGAGGACAAGATGCCAGTGAAGCAAGCTAAAACATTGCAAGGTCTAAGTAAGGTGAATGATTTGGCTGCCTTATTCTGGTTACAGGTGGCTGAGTTATAGTAAAAAGTTAGAAAATATGGTTGCAGTAATCCAGGTGGCCAGAATGTTCTGGGTTGGTCTTGCCAAAAAACAAAGGTTTTGACATGTTATAATAGGTACATTCCAGAGGAAACGTGGTATTTGAGTCTTATCTGAGAGACATGTGGCTGTATTTTGCTACCCTAAACAAGCTTGAGATGGTCATCATGACACTACCAAACTTCATGGTGGGGAAAACTGAGTGTTTCTTGAATGAATGAGTAAATAAAATAAAATAAAATCCTACTTGAAGTGGTTTTCTGGAGAAAACCAGTGGAACTTGATTGAGAGAGACTGTAAGACTAAAATGTTGAGCAGGTGCCCAAGAGCTTGGTGTATTTAGAATTCTAACTGTTTTCTTGCACAACTTGCCTGTTTTGTATCACTTTATAAAATACTTAGTAATTTAACCAGCTTTTAGTTCTTTTTGTTTATAAATCTGCAGCAGTGAGTGTTATCATAAATGGAGAACAAAACACAGCCCTGAAGATGTTGGGCATTTGGTTAGCTCATCATAATTTATGTAACATATGGACTTATTTATCTCTTTAATTTTTAGTGTTCCTTATTTTGTCTATAACGAATACAGTAAGCTTTCATGTCTTGCCTCAGATCATTGCAGAATAAAAGTTATGTTTATATGAGATAAGGATTGTTTGTGTTTAAAAAACTGTTTGAAAATGAAACTGACAGATACAGTTGAGGCAATTATAATTAAGTGAAGTTATGAGCCAGTTAATAGAATGGTTGAATTTTGGAACTGGTTATTGGGATTCAAATCCCAGTTCAGCCTTGAATCTTGGAGCAAGTTATTTTTTCCAAGCTTTGGTTTTTCTATAAGATTGGAATTGTAGTGACTGACTTCATAGTTGTGTGGGGTGCACACTAAAGTTGGTATAGACACAAGTACCGTATTGAATGCATTGGTCTGGTTTGTACATCACACTAAACCAGGCATGACCAAACTTGGCCCTTCAGCTGTTTTAGGACTACAACTCCAATCATCCCTAGCTAACAGGACCAGTGGTTGGGATGATGGGAACTGTAGTTCAAAAACAGCTGGAGGGCCAAGTTTGGACATGCCTGCACTAAGCCAAAGGTAAACCATAGAGAGGTGATATGCATAACTTGTAAGCCAAACTATGACTTAGCAAGGTCATGTGATCCACTTTGCTCCTTCTAGATTCTTTTTACTGTTGCACTGTACTGAAATAAACTAAGGTTTGGCTTGACATCTTGGCATGTTGTCCGAAAAAGGGCTTGTGGCTAAGCGTTCACCTCATTCAGTGCTATTTTTCTGGAAAAAGAGGTACAGGAACTCATCATGAATGGCTCCCTTGCTCTCTTTAATGGCAATGGCACCCACCTGAGAGGTGCCAGAACTGAATTCCAGTGAGTTCCGGCTGAAAAAAAGCCCTGATCTCACTAATCATGATCTGTTTGTAGGGGAACTTAAGAGAAATTTGTTGAGAGAGTTGTTGGCATACCCTAGGGGTGGGTATCTTAGCTGAGGTGTTTTTCTTGCTTTTAAAACATGTTGACAAGCACTGTATTCATTTGTGTAGTTGTGACTTGCAATATGTGAGGCATGACTTGCCAAATGCTAGTAAAAGGCACCTTTTAAACAATAAAAAATTGGGTAATGTAGTGAAAGCCATACATAATGGAGAATAATCACTTGAACTTTCTGTTTAAATTTTCATGTCTTTTCTGCACTATAGATGTACAGTGAATGTGTTTTTTTGGGGGGGGGACTTCAGAGAGGTTCAGTTTGTTAGTTGAGGACAGAACAGAAGTTGCTTTAAGGTTTCATCACCATGTGTCACAGCTGTAAAGCAAAGGCTGTAGGTTGAGGAATTGGGCAGGGAAAGGATCCTGTTACTAGGCAGACTTAGCAGCAATGTCATATTTTCTGGCACAGACAGTGAGAGCAGTTTCATTTTTCATCTGCTCTTGGCTAGCATCTCTGTAGCTTGGAGGGTAAATTGGGCAGGACAAGCAAACCACACATATAACATGTCCAGGTTCATACATAATGCTAAACAACAATTAAGGTTATTAAGCCAAGAGCATCCCATGGATTCTTATTTTCCAACAGACCATAGTTAATAAACCATAGTCAAGATGCTGGGTTGGGTTTTCATTTAACACCAAACCATGGTTTAACATTGTGTGTGAATCAGGCCAATGTGTAGGTGGTTTCTTTGGACTCAGTATTCTCAGAAAATACTATTATGGAAGGAGAAGCATATCTCACATGGAACACATCCAACTAAGGGAGATGCTGATGTTCTTTAATAGTTGTCAGCGTTTGTTGCTCCTCCAAGGTATCTTCTAAGGTTATAGTATATCTTGCATTATAAAAACAGTTACTTGATCATGCAGTTCAATGTGAGTTTGTCATGTCTGGGCTCAAATGTGTGGAGGAGAGGACAGTTTGCTTTTATATGGCAGTTTAATTACTGTGTTAGCTTCTGTGATAATGCCAAAACATTAGGCTTCTGGATTCTTGTCTGGAGACTGTATAGTAATATTGGCATTGTCTAAATTTATTTGATAATGTTTTCCCATTCCATTCACCCTCATTAGTACAAGAATCTAGAAAATGATGGGAGTTATAGTTTAGCAGTATCTGGAGGGCTGAAGGTTCCCCACACCTGGTTTATATGAAGTCTGCATTAACTTTTGTGCTCAGTGATTCAGTTACATATATGCACAATACAGGCAGCGAGCGATTTAGGTGTGTCCAATATGTGCTTGACTTTGCACAATGCGCAGCACACTGAACTTGGAGATGACCTGAAAACCTCTCAAAAACATCACAGAAGGGATAGGACTGGTGAGGACAGAGATGGGACAGGGCAGCCTTACGCAGGCCCCACCAACATAGGTGCTTCCAGAATGTAACCCCCATGTGAATTGGTTGCCTGTATTACATATTGTCTAGGTCAGGCTTTGTTGCTTTAATAGCAGTCTGTGCTGTGAAGTTGAATTAGCCTAACTTTACATGCCGGTGTGCCATCACCAACAAAAGGTCATTTGGCATGTGTATATACAAACAATGGAAAGCTCAACTTGGCACTTCTCTGACACTGGATTAGTGCAGAGATTATTGTCCTAAAAGGCCATGTCCCTTAGTTGTGCAATTCCTATATGGACAGCACCTCTTTGTAGACCAGAGTTGGAGAAGCTTTAGGCCTCAAGATATGGTTGGACTCGAACTCCCATAATTGCTGACAATTGATCATGGTGGCTGGTGTTGATGGGTGTTGGGAGTCCCACAACATACAGGAAGCCACAGGTTCCTCGTCCCTGGTGTGGGCCATAGTATGTGAGTGGCAATTTTACATGTGTGTGTGTTCCAACATGTGTATACACAGTGGGGAAGGCAGGAGGATTCTGACCAAGTATATCTGACAGAAGTACCCCACATATAAGGGCATTTCCCCATGGTCTCTATTCAAAGTTTCATATTCATTCTCATACAGAATAGCATTCTGTTTTAAGAATTCTGCAATGTATTAAGTGGCCTTAAATATACTGTGGATTTGCTGCTGCTGTGTAGATTATGTTCTCTAATGAGAAAACATCAGTTTGTTTAAAAATGCATGAGGTTTGGTGCTCATTTTGTTGTAGCCACATTTTAAACATGCATTTGTTGGCCTTTGTGCTGGAAAGGGTAGCTGTACAAACCAGCTAGACCTTTTTTTGGTCAGGATATACTAGAAGGAGGAATATTTCAAATCTTGGTCTCAAAGAAAGCTACAGGCACATTTAGCATTTACACTGTACAAGTGAGAAATGTGTCAAACAATGTTGAATGAGCAGTTATATTGTTTGTTTAGCAGCAGCAATGACATTCTGCTGGTATTGTAATTCATGAAATCAACACTATCGTTTGAATCTTTTGTTCACAAATGTCTGTTTCACTGAACTGTAAAGTTATAGGCTCTGTTTCAAAGTGATGCAAAAGCATATTTTAGTAGTATAAGGCCTTCTTCAACAATGGATTCCTATATTCCTGCTGTTTCTGGTTGGGGCTGCAAGGAAGGGATTGAAAGCATCACTTTCCTAGTTTAAACTAATGCTGGTAGTAATTAATGAATCAAATTATGTCTAGACTTCAACAAAAAATATGAAGATAATATTCCCAGCTGATGATATACCGTATTTCTTGCCGTATTTTTCGCTCCATAAGACGCACCTAGTTTTTAGAGGGGGATTGCAAGAAAAAAAATATTCTTTAAAGGGAGCGCTGAGCAGAGCCTGTATGCATCCCAGGCTCTGCTCAGCATTCCCTTTCACGAGCCGTGTGGAGCGTGTGTGCGGCGCTTGCAGGCTTTTCCCCGAGGAGGGAGAAGCCCCCACGAGCCGCACACACGCTCCGCGTGGCTCGTGAAAGGGAGCGCGGCTCTTGCTGGCTTTTGCGGGAGGTAGGGGAAGGGACAGAGGGATGGCCTCTGTCACTTCCCCCACCTCCCGCCAAAGCCAGCAAGAGCCGTGCTCCCTTTAAAGAGCGTGGAGAGCGTGCTTTTCCCGCCTGCCTCCCGCCTGCATTTGCTCCATAAGATGCACACGCATTTCCCCTTATTTTTTAGGAGGGAAAAAGTGCGTCTTATGAAGCGAAAAATATGGCACTTCTAAGCAAAGCTGCTTTTTTTTTTTTAAGATGCTGCTCAGCTTTAGCGTGACCTTCAATAATTGAAGTATTTCTGTTGCCATTTGTGTGATCTGCACTATGTGCTGAGATCCTTTAGAAGTAAAATGTGAAGTACAGTTAGGCTGCTAGGTTTTTTTAACCATTCTTTGAAAGAACACACACAGAAAATGAATGTGCATGAATCTGGTACATGTGGTTTGGAAAGGATAGGCTTCTTGTTTTTTGTTTTTAAATAGTGAGTATTGTCTGCCTTCAAGGCTAGGGCAGCTTGCCTAAATAAAATAAGCATACTGAAGGAAGAAGCTCTTTTTCTGTAGAATTCAAATTTTACAGGAAGCTAACAAACTTGGTACTGATCTGATGTTACCTTTTTATTAATGAATCAAACTTTTTTTTAAAAAAAATTGAATGTTTGTAATGATTTGGTTATATTATATTAATTTTATCTCCTGTGCCTTTCTTTTATATTGCTCTCTTAGTATTTTGAAATGTTAACTGTTTTGGACACTTTGTTGAAGAAGGGTAATGGAATTGCTAGAAATGTCAGCATAATGAAAAAATCCTAAAACAAAGTATTTAAGTAGTTTACCAAGTTACAATAACTGCACTTCAATGTCTCTTTCAGATCTTGAACCTGATGACTGTGCTTCTGTGTGCATCTTCAGTGTAGATCATTCATCATCTGTAAATCATCCTATTTGTATCCCTTGTCATGGATTTCAGTCACATCATTCTCCTTTGTCTTCGCCTACTAGACTGCAGGGTCATAAAAGCTATGAAGGAATGTGTGAAGTACCACAATCCAAGTACAGTGCACTAGGTGGTCCTAAGACATTTGAGTGTCCTAGCATTCAAATTACATCTATTTCTCCTAACTGTCATCAAGGAATAGAAGCCAGTGAAAATGAATTGCACACAAATGGCCCTCAAAATGAATATATGGAAAGGCCTTCAAGGGACCATTTGTATCTTCCTCTTGAGCCATCTTACAGGGATTCGTCCCTTAGCCCAAGTCCTGCCAGCAGCATTTCCTCCCGAAGCTGGTTCTCGGATGCCTCCTCTTGTGAGTCGATTTCTCATATTTATGATGATGTGGATTCAGAACTGAATGAAGCTGCTGCTCGATTTACCCTTGGATCACCTTTGGCATCTCCTGGAGGTTCTCCAAGGGGCTGTCCAGTGGATGAACCCTGGCAGCAATCTTATGGATTTGGGCATGCCTTGTCACCTAGACAATCTCCTTGTCATTCTCCTAGGACTAGTATCACAGATGAAAATTGGCTTAGCCCTAGGCCAACCTCAAGACCATCATCGCGACCTACATCACCGTGTGGGAAACGGCGACATTCTAGTGCTGAGATCTGTTATGTTGGTTCACTTTCTCCTCACCATTCTCCAACTCCCTCTCCAGGACATTCTCCTAGGGGAAGTATAACTGAAGACACATGGCTAAATTCTTCTCTTCATGGTCTGACTCCTGGCCTTTCACCTTTTCAGTGTTGTGCAGAGACTGACATCCCTCTTAAAACACGAAAGACCTCTGAGGATCAAACTGCCATTATATCAGGAAAAATAGAGCTTTGTTCTGAAGAACAGGGTAGTTTATCACCATCACTTGAAACAGCAATAGATGATAGCTCTGGAGCCCAGCATATATTAAAAAAAGACTTGTCTGGTGACCAATTTCTTTCTGTTCCTTCACACTTCACCTGGAACAAACCAAAGCCTGGCCATACTCCTATCTTTCGGTAAGTAATTGTGGGAAATGGACTACTTGTGTTGTTGTCTTTATATGTACATATGACTAGAAGTTGATACACTGTAATACAAGATAGTAAGTCTCTTTAGGCAGTTGTATTCCTAAGGTATTTTGTTGTAAACAAATCACCTAGTGCATTGAACATTATATTGCCTCATAAATTACAACTAAATAACTTGTAAATCATTGAATATGTGTAGAGATAATTTGGCCTAGACACAGGCCTCATTCAAGCATAGTGCTAAGCTATTTAAAGTTTCACTTCCAGTTTTAACTCTTCAAACATGGATAAACTGTGGTCAATCTTAACTATGGTTTAGGGAAACAAATCAAGCCATGGTTAATTTATTTCCCATGGCTTATTTCCCCAGGCTATGGTGAAAATTAGTTAAGATAAATCAGTTTTGGATTTGGATATAACAATAAATTGCAAACACTTAAAAATGAAAGTCAAAGTTGCTGATCTCTTTGTAGCCTTGCCAGAGAATTGGAGACTAATGAAGAGGGCGGGAAGAGACACAAGCCCATAGTTTAGTGTTGTAAAAAAGGTAAAAAGGTAAAGGACCCCTGGAAGGTTAAGTCCAGTCAAAGGTGACTATGTGGTTGCGGCACTCATCTCACTTTCAGGCTGAGGAAGCCGGCGTTTGCCCACAGACAGCTTTCTGGGTCATGTGGCTAGCATGACTAAACGGCTTCTGGTGCAACAGAACACTGTGTATCCAAAGCAAACCACAGTGACACAGTTCACATGACATGGTGAGCCAAACTATGGCTTAGCATGACTATGCAAACATGGACTTCCAGAGAGGAGCTTGCAAATTGACCGCTGGTTGGAGCTGATGATTGTTGGAGTCCAACAGTATCTGGAGGACCACAGGTTGCCCAATCCTGCTCTGTACCCTTCCAAGCTGTAAACAAGAAAGTACATATGCTGCTGTTATGGTACTATACTCTGTTCTTTGCTAGATGTTCTACAGATGTAGTGTAGAAACAGATAGGAATTTCGCCTCTTATCTCTCCCCCTCCCCCTTTTCTCCACCAGAATGTAGCATTTTCAGAATCTTACGATCAAAGTAGGGCACATCCACACCATACATTTAAAGCACATTTAACACATATTTCAAGCACATGGCTTTCCCCCAATAGCCCCAGGAACTGTAGTTTATTAAGGGTGTTGGGAATTGTTGTCATGTGAGGGGTAAACTATAGTTTCCTCAGGATTCTTTTTTTTGGGGAAGCCCCCCCCCCAATAGTTAACACAGCACCCTTTAGGTCTTTCCGATATTCAGCTGAGCAGCTACACGAATATATCCAATTAGGGACTTGAAATGACAAGCCCCCTTGTTGTTTTGAACAGTGTTTAGCAGGGCCAGTTCCAGAGATTTCAGTATTTGCTGTCCAGACATTTTAGTAATTCAGCAAAGTCCAAAACTGCAACACTTTTTCATAAGTCCAGCATGTATGCTGGAATGACCCTGGTTCCCAGTATCCTCTCCATCATATTATTGAATTAGATATCTTCATTTGAAACAGTCTCATACGCATCATATACCATTTTTGCACAATTTTTAATGTTTGCTCCCTCCTACTACTGTAGATGATATGGATTTAAATGGGAATGTTAGTCACATAGAATTCCAGCAACTGCCTTCAATCAAAATATTATTCTCTCTTACTCTCACATCCATTACAGGCCCTCTGCTGTGCCCATATCAATGTTTAAAAGTAGTCATTTGCATTACCACATTTTTCCTTGGTTGGTTGCTTTTTTCAGATAATTTCATCTGGTCCATTGAAATTGATGGACAAGGCTAACTTGGGTACATTAATTTCAGTCAGTTTATTCCAAGTAGAATTTAGTTGGATACAGCCCGCAGAGTTTATGTTGGGTATGTTGAGCCCACTCTTCTCCTTTAGATCTCCCTGATAGAAAAATGAGAGTGCTTTAAATAATTCCTACCCGTTTCCCTTCTTTTATCAGTGCAATGGAAAAAATTGGGTATTATTACTTAACATTTGTTTACTAGCCAGATGTCTGAAATCAGAAGGCTTTTAAAGATTTACTCTGATTTTGAATTAGCAATTCAACAATACCTTAATCCTTTTAGGGTTATCAGTCATGGGTTATCAGCCATAGCTATTGGTGACTGCCTAAACAGAAACAAAGCATATCTTAACTATGTATTGCTCAGTAACATTAGAAACTAAGCTGTATAAACAAAGCCTTCAAATATATTTGTTGACCTGGGAATAAGTGTCCCCATAAATTCAGCAGGTACCTTTGAAGTTATTAGGTGTTAGAAGAATAAGCAGTTTAATGTTTACACGCCATCTAATGGATCTTTAAAAATGCAGTTATGTTTAAGAAGTTAACACAGGTGCGTGTGTTTGCCCTGTGGTCTTCCGATTTTCAGTCTTTTAGCAGTGGCAAACATTCTGACACCAGTTTAAATAAACTTTGGTGCCATGAAGCATTGGCGTTGGATCCTGAAACCACAATTGCTTTGCATTTTCCTAGAAACTGGAACCAGAAAGACAAACTTACTGGCTGTTGGAGCATCCAAACTTCCCTAAATAAAGCTCCATGTTCAGTTACCAATGTAATAGTGGAAGATAACCTACACATACAGTGGTACCTCGGGTTAAGAACTTAATTCGTTCTGGAGGTCCGTTCTTAACCTGAAACGGTTCTTAACCTGAGGTACTACTTTAGCTAATGGGGCCTCCTGCTGCCGCCACACCGCTGCTGTGCGATTTCTGTTCTCATCCTGAAGCAAAGTTCTTAACCCGAGGTACTATTTCTGGGTTAGTGGAGTCTGTAACCTGAAGCATCTGTAACCTGAAGTGTCTGTAACCCGAGGTACCACTGCACTTGATTCTTCAAAATTGTGTAGTGCAAGGTCAGAGGCAAAAGAGAGAGAAAAAAACCTTGAAATGAACAGTGTAGGCTAAGGCAACATTTGCTATATAAAGGTAAAGGATCCCTGACAGTTAAGTCCAGTTGCGGACAACTCTGGGGTTGCGGCGCTCATCTTGCTTTACTGGCTGAGGGAGCCGACATTTGTCCGCAGACAGTTTTTCCGGTTATGTGGCCAGCATGACTAAGCTGCTTCTGGCGAAACCAGAGCAGCGCATGGAAACGTCGTTTACCTTCCCACTGGAGCGGTACCTATTTATCTACTTGCACTTTGACGTGCTTTTGAACTGCTAGGTTGGCAGAAGTTGGGACCGAGCAATGGGAGCTCACCCCGTCACAGGGATTCAAACTGCCGATCTTCTGATCGGCAAGCCCTAGGCTCAGTGGTTTAGACCAGTGTTCCCCAACCTTGGGCCTCCAGCTGTTTTTGGACTACAACTCCCATCATCCCTCGCTAGCAAGACCAGTGGTCAAGGATGATGGGAATTGTAGTCCAAAAACAGCTGGAGGCCCAAGGTTGGGGAACACTGGTTTAGACCACAGTGCCACCACACACCCCAACATTTGCTATACTTTGTGTAAATAGGTTTGGGGCAATTGATGCTATTTGCCTAAGAGCAGCAAGTAGCCTGACATGCAGTTTGACAAAAGAACTTAGGTTTAACAATATTGCCCCTTGGAACAGGAAGCCTGTTTCTCAAGGTTAGAGCTGTAAAATAGAGTTTTGTGGCTGATCACTCTGCTCTTTGCCCACTTGCATGTTAAAGCAGTACACGCTTTCTGCATTAGCTTTGCAATGCTTCTCTTGCTTGGTATTCCTTAGCCAGTTCTGCCATAGATGCTGGGCACTGGTAACTGCTGTGCTATCAGACAAACAAATATTTAAGTAATAACCATAAAGAATTCAATTAAGACTGTCATAGTCAAGTTGAACTACAGTGTATGTCATTAGTGTTTTAAGTAGGCAAATGAGATTCTATGTTCAGATGCTGGATTTACTAAGTGATTTCCATTTTTTATATGTTATACTTGGACTAGTTTTAGTTGCAAATAATTTTTCTGTCCTTCTGTGAAATTGGATAGGTGTCTTGGACCAGTCAGCTGGGTAACTGAGGTGGTAGTGTATATTTGTTTTGTTTTTCATAAATGAGATTAATTTAGTGTAGCATTCTTAATAATACATTGACCACTCACTGAAGGCTTCTCTTGATGGTGGGATATGAGAAATACTAATAAGCAAAAAAGGTTTTTGGGTAATGTTCTCCCTAATGAACATTTTAAAAATCTGCATCTTTTCTCTGATAGTTTGTTTACTCAAAAATACATTGCTAGCAGATACGCTTTTTACCTTGGTCCCCTCTACTTATTTAAAGTTTAGCTCTTATTTTGAGTAATGCTGACATTTCTTCTGGTATTTTTGTAGGAATTCTCAGCGTTTCATTCTCTTTCCTCTAATGTTAGAGGAGAAAATAATGATGAATAAAGTGTATGCATTTAATTATAATACAGCTGCTATTATTGTCTGCTATTGACGGAGCAGTTGCCAACAAGTGGTGATCATTCTAATAAGAACTCTCATGATTTCTATCAATTTTGATAATACTATATTTGTATTATTTATTCATATATGCCCTTGCAGCTTGGGTGAACAAATTCACCTAAGTTTACAAGAAATGCATGCTTTCCTCCTTGGTTTTTCATCTTCTGAAACATGGAAAAAGGTGGATGGTAAGATGACTTAGCTAATTAAGGGTTCTGCTTTTAACCTAGAAAAGGCTGCATGGATTTCATTAAGTTAGGAGGACAGCACTTAATTATGGAAGGTGATCTTAAGTAATCCAGACATCTATCAAATAAATCTGTCTGTTGGGAAAGAGGCAGTCATGGCCATATTCAGTAGGCTAGGGTTTGCAGTTGTCTGCTTATGCTCCATAGGAAAGCTTAGGCAATCACTGTATTACAAGCAGCAGTCTTTCCATGACATGTGAGTTTTACAGCCTGGTTAATGAATATTTTGGAATAATGCAAAAGTTTACCGTGGGGAGTGAGGCTCAAACACCATAGTTATTGGCTTTGTAGTATTATACTTCATTGAAGAGTGAATTTCAGATTAAGATTAATAAGAATTATGGTTCTGAATGCAGGTTTAACTGCTCATGATGGTCACATTGTATTTAAAACAGTTTAAAGTACATAACTTTTAAAATTTGATCCTGCTATGTTTGTTTGACCCTGCTTAGACTTCTGTTTTGTTTTGTTAGCCAATCTTTTATTTATAATGCTACAATAAAGATAAGTAAGAATCCCTCTATGGCTGCTAATAACATTTAAAAATTGTTTAAACATCTTGAAAGACCAGTAACAATAGAAAGCCCACATATGCATTCCTTAGACTGAATGATCAGGGGTTTTTTAAATAGAACTTTTAATGTATTTAAATAAGAACCTAAACTTCAATAACGCATAAGAACAAAAAAGGAAAAAAAGGAAAACAATAAAACTGAGTGAAAACGAAAATTAAACTTGTACACAAATAGTACAAACTTCGGTTGCTTCATTCACATTCCCTGGAAAAACCTATTATTGGTGTTGGGGTAGTAACATTTTTAAAAATACTTGTTTTATTTTTAAATATCAGGATATTTTCTTTGAATGATCACATAGTTGGGCTCAAACTGTTCCACTCTTCTGATCAACTCAAGAAGTGAAATCTGTCCCAAGTAGGCCTCTCTCATAATTCTTAGTGGGTGAAGTGGTTAATATGAGAGGAAGTGCTGGCTATGATATGATGGACTATAATATATATTTTGGATGGGATGGTTGTTTTCTTTTACCAAGCACACAGCTTTGGGCTCACCATACGTGGAATGGTGAGGGAGGAAGGGGACACCTACCTAGCCAGCCAGATCAACTGAATTAACCCTGGTAATCAGTGCAGTGAAAGATGTCACAGCCAGATGGCTCTCACATCTGACCAAAGGATACAGGGCTTCTGTTAAGGGTTGGTTTTTTGAGTTAAATTTTGCAGAGGGGATTGGGTGAGGACTTCTGCATGCAGTGAAGGTTTATGAAAATGCAACAAATGCCATTTTTGCACATGGTAGTCTCTCCTCATTCATACTATGTCCTTTTCATGGTGGCAGTTGCCTTATAACTGACCACATTACCCTTGTCCAATGGTGGACAAGATCCACCACTGCATGAAATATTTTACTGTATTCAATCGATTTTTATTCTGTTTGATTTTTGTATGCTCGCTTTTATTACTGTATTTGTAGTGCTTGCTGCCCTTGGCGCTGTTTAGGAGTTGAAAGTGCAGGGTATAAATGTATTAAATAATGAAATCTGTTCACTTCTTGTTTTTAGCACATCTTCGTTGCCTCCCCTAGACTGGCCTTTGCCTACTCAATATGGACAGTGTGAATTGAAAATAGAAGTGCAACCAAAAACTCATCATAGAGCACATTATGAAACAGAAGGCAGTAGAGGAGCAGTAAAAGCATCAACTGGTGGCCATCCTGTAGTGAAGGTAAAAGATGCTAATATAATGTTTTATCCGTGAACTACTGTTAACTTTGAATGTTAATGAAGATTGTAATAGAGGTGTGTGTTGAATGATAAATTTTGAAGCATTTTTATCTTGCTCTCCAACCTAAAAAGAGTCACATGGCAGCTTGCAAAGATCAGTTCCTGCTCTCAGCCTTGCAATCTAAAGGCATGGCACTGGTGGAATGGCTGGTTTCAGGTGACAATTGATGGAGGGAGGAGTCTGATGAAGGTGGCTTCTCTGCAGAGCTGATTGGGACACTATTTCTCTTCTATCCCTCTGAGGTAGCCCAATGAAATTATCTACGTACAGCCGGACTTGAGAACCTTTGCCCCTCCATATATTGTTGGACTCTATCAGCCCTAGCCAAGATGATCAAGAATGCCAAGAGTTGTAGTTCAGTAAGCCTGGAGGGCTTCAGTCCCTTCATCTCAGAGCTACAAAAATAAGGCTGACAGTCCTTTGTACAAGTATTGGAAAAGCTTTAAATTTTGTTCATCCCTGATTATCTGTGGCAAATGACTGTTACTTTCAAGGGATGAGGTGCATTTTCTCTGTTCTGGTAATAGCTTCTGTGCCAATAATGGAGAGAAGTGTGTTGAAGAGCAACATTACTGAGGTTTCATGTATAGTTCTCATATTCAGGGGTTGTTGTTGGGGTTTTTTGCCTTAAAGATCCTGTCTCAAGATAGAAAAGAAAACCAGATTGCCAAGAAATTAGTTTTCAGAAAATTACAAGTTATGTTTGATAATAAGTGAAACCATACATTATGTTTATGCTCTGTTAGTTGGGACTTTAGCTTGCTTACTTTGTGGATTGTGTTTTTAGTCTAGAAATGCGCACAATTAGAAAAAGCTAGTTTTAATAGATGTGATAATAGTTGTTTGTCCTAAAGAATGAGATGGAAAATGTAGTAGAGGGTGGTACTTTTTGTTAGAAACTGTCTGTAGGGCAGGGGCATGCAGGATATCAAGTTCCACAGAATATGCCATTGAGGAGAGTGCTGTTCCACTTAGTTCCTTCTTATGGGCTTCCCATGGGCATCTGGTTGGCCACTGAGAACAGAATGGTGGATAGGTGAGTCTTTGGCCTGATCCAGCAGAATTCCTATTGAAACTAATTAGGCATCCTGTCCTATGAGCAGTTTCCTAGCAATAGGATCCACACTCCAGTCCAGAAAGCAAGCGTGACTTGACTGTGTTCGGGAATTTTGGTAGGAGCAATGACTAACACCTGCTCAACATGTCCTTTTTATATACCGCACAGATTACTTGCAATTTACACACATTCAACTTTTCAACATTCAACTTTATGTGCTTAGCATGAATGAATGAGGCATAAAGGGAGTGGGTGTCTGGGGAAAATAACTTTGGCAATCCTACCTGCCATTGTACCCATTGTGTTTTGATTATATGCAATTTTGGCTTTATGTGCTGCATAACTCCAGCGTAAGCTGAGAGTTGTCTGTATAACACAAGTGGGCTTTGAGATAAACGTAATACCATCTATATGAAGAAGCACTAGGATTTTTTAAATTATCAATTCAGGTTGGGAGATGGGAAGGAAGAAATTTCCTAAATTGTATAATTTATGTAACAATTAAATGAGTGGAGCCCAAATAGAAGCTTGTTTTACTTCCCTGGATAGAAATATTGAAAATGAAACAGAACCCACAGATCAAGTTCAAATTTTAACAGTATTAGAATGCAGCTCTTACTTTTTTAAAAAGCAGCTGTTTATCCAAGTAAAACTACTTCTTTTTAATCAAGAGGGCAAACACTGCCCAGGTGAAGAGTCTAGTTGTATTATATATTATTCTTCTTCCTCTGCTTGTTTCAAATATCTCTTCTTTTTTAGATTTGCCATATGTATGTAAGACTTTAGCACTAATTAGTAGGTATTGAACTGCTTTGAAAGTAAGTTAGGATGTATGCGGCATTTCACCCCCATTTGTGTTATTCATGAAGTTTATATACATATATGTGCTCATGCACATAGATTCAGTAACTGATACTGAAATGTATGTGATCTATAGGAGCTAATGTAAAGGGATGGCAGCTCCCCATGCAGGAGATACACTACTATTCCTTATCACAACTAAAACTCAGTTGCTGATCTGTACAGTCATTGTTCAGTCTCATCTTGTGAAGAGGGAAGAAGTTGAGTGGTCTTCAGTCTGTACAGTTTTAGTTAACTGTGCTGTCGTGCTTTCTTGCTCACCAGTTGGTGCTGGGCACACCAGTCCTTCCATTCTCCCCTTGCCTTTGTGTGAACTTAAGTTATCCAGAGAACTTTTATAACTGGACAGCCTATAGATATAGTTACCTTAAAGTAAATAAAAATGCTGCTGTTCTAAGAGATTTACCCATAGCACTATTCTACTGTTTGTCCACTTTCAAGTGTGCATTAATGTGTCCAATTTGAGTGATCATCTCTTCTATTTCAGTAGTGCAGTTGACTTTCTGAGTTGCTTCTACAGTTTTTGATTGAGAGAGATGCAGTCTTCAAAAAACAGCCTCTGTAAACAAAGTCTTGAAGCAGCATGCCAAAAGCGTAGTTTATGTGGAGCTGGGATTATTGAACTAACTTTGGATAAGCTGATAGTTTACAAGGATTTTTCTTGTTTTATAATGGTTATTAGAACCAGTTAAGTGTTGCAATGTGAGATTGCTAGAAACCTAAGCACCATGCATAGCCTTTTATAGAATAACATCTTAGCAGTAAGTATTAAAATTGGTTGTTTACAACTTTTATTTTGAAATAAGTTGGCTTGTGTGAAAGGAACATTACTAGGACCACTTCTATAATTAAGCAAAATAAAGTGTGCTAAGCTTGGAGTTCATATGAGAGCCTTTCCACAAAGCTTACATTATTTGATGGGGGCAGTATTGGGGTATGAATTATAAGGTATTGGAAAGTAATAAGAAATACCAGTCAGGATTCTCACTGGGTGGCCTTGGACAAGTTCCTGTTTCAGCTATTAAAGCTCATGGACTGGTGGTGAGGATAAATGAAGATAACCTAGAGTTTCTTGGAAGATTGGTGGGATACAAATGCATTGAAAATGAGATGAAATTTAGTTTAGCCTTGAATTGAATTTAGAACATTTCTGCCCATAATTACTAAAGGAACTTTCTCCACTCATTCATCACAACTTGACTGTCATGTTAGTCTGTTGTGCCTCTGTTTCTGGTGGCTGTTCTTTCTTGTATTTTCTTTTTTAAATAGAGGTCTCCAAGGGCTCCATCATTTATTATCAGTTTTTAGGTCCAAACTAGTTATAAAAGTGAGAGATCTGTGAACATATCGGTTGCATTTCAAAATCCTCTATTTCACTCTATTACTACTGCATTGGTAGTAGGTTTGAATCAGGGTTGTGCAGTGGAGAAAGGGAAGATTAACCCTAACCATGTGTCATCTTTCCATTTTTAAATCCCCTACCAGTTGCTGCTTGCCCCATGAAGAGAACATTAAAATGTCTTGCAGTTCCTCCATTAAGCACAAACTGATCTTGTGCCACTCTGTTTTATTTTCCCTCTGTGCATGCAGTTGGGATTTTCCTGAAGCTGGTACAACTATATGTGTTTAGAAGTTAGCACTTAATTATGAAATCTCTGGCCTGGTAGCTGGAGAGTTTGCAAGAGAATTGATAAGGTGATGTTGATGAAAATGTTGTTTAACGTTGGAGCATAATGTTTAATATTAGCTTGCCTTTTCCAGCCCTTCCATTGTATGTTCTCAAGATGCTTACCAGCCTTTGAGGCTGTTCTGTATGTTGGCGGCTAAATACAGAATAAACTGCCAATCTGCTAAAGGAAGTGGGGAGTCAAAACTGGAAGATACAAAAAACGAACTTTGACTAAAATGACTTTAAAGTTTGCCTGTTCAGTTTTCTTTGCTATATGCATGCTCATTTTATATTTTTGAAATTTTTTACAAGTACCTGTTCTGCACCAGTTCTGTGCTTGTAGCCCCCCAATCTGGATTGTGTGGGTTATTTTCTGCAAGGACCTATATAAGATGGTAACTTCAGATCTGGAAATTTAAAGGTCTAACCAAAATAATTCTAATGCTGTTTAATATGGTAACATTATTTCATTCCAAAATGTCAGTTACTAATTCAAACAATATGGTCAAAAGCTTAACCTTGTTTTTAAATTTTATTTTTATTGCTTTTCTTAAGTTTAAACAACGCATGCACACATATCACAACATACACAACAGAAACAA
Organism: Podarcis filfolensis; assembly: GCF_964270895.1. NCBI lineage: Eukaryota > Metazoa > Chordata > Lepidosauria > Squamata > Lacertidae > Podarcis > Podarcis filfolensis. The sequence continues at coordinate 50,339,135 of NC_139611.1, forward strand.
AGTTTAACTTTGTAATAAAAATCTGCATGCATCTTTGGTTGAAAGCATTGTGTTCTAGATATTTTCAAATATTAAAAATGCATACATACTGATTTTCATAAATTCATCTCGCTTTACATAAAAGCAGAGTTATCCACCTGTAACACACTAGTACAATTAGTTTTTTCAGGGGGAAACTATTGTAGCTTATCCTTTGGTGACCTTCTCTCTTCAGCCGTTCAGCTTTAGTTTAACTTAGCATCCACTGACCTTTGCTATGGAAACGATACAGAAACACACAAACAACTTGGCAGAGTTTCCTCCATAAAGCAATGGGTTGTGTGTTACAGTATACAGTTACTAGCGGAGGGTTTTTAGAGGTCAGTAGTGACAGTGTGCTGTAACTTTTTCATTATTTACAACATTTTGTTTGATCCCTTGGGTGAAGAGTATATGATTATGTTTACAAAATGAAAGTGTATGATTGTGTTGCACATGAGTGTGTTTAGATTTAACTGGAGCAGATGCTGGTAGTAAATATAAATTTATTTTAAATATACTGTGCTCCCTTTTGTAATATTACACTTCTAGCTCATCTCCTCTCCCTTCAACCACCAGTTTAATTTACTATCTTTGTGTAAAGGACATATGGTTGCATATTCAACAGGCTGGCATTGGTGTCAGTAATCTAATTAAACTTAATATTTATGGGATGATTTATCACTGCCTAACTTGTATGAGGATTTTGGATTTTACAGAAGGACAACAATGCAGCTGTCATTCCAAGTAGACATACACATTTTCTTTCTGGAAGACTTGTAAAGGGCGAAATCATGCAAAACTCTTCTGCATGGGTGGATTCGTAGTTAAGGAAGACGGCATTGAACAGAACTATTGTGGGGACATAGGTTGCTGCCTTACACCAGACCAGTTTATTTGTCTGTCCTAGGGCTGTCTACTCTGACTGGCAATGGCTCTTTAGGGTCTCAGGAAAAGGTCTTGTTCTTTACTTGTTACCTGGTTCTTTTAACTGGAAATAACTGGGACCTTCTCTGTATAAAGTATGTGCGCTACCACTGAATTATGGTCAAATGTCTCTCAGAAACCTTAATGCCAGGAAAAAAAATCTTGAGACAATATTGATGATAGTTATTCTGGTTTTTTAACTCCTCAGCTTCCTCTCCAAGGAGATGTACAATAAAATAGTCTCTACACAATACTGTAAAGCACAATACAGTTGGAACATCCACTCTGGCACAACCTATTTTATTTATTTATTTATTTTATATATCTATATTTGTACTGTGTGATACCTGGTTTTCAACATCATGATATATCACCAGCTAAATATGATAACTCTATATATCACAGTACATATCTGTGGTGGTGGAGGGCCTTGCTGGGCCTCCCCATGGCGGCAGAGGGTCCTGCCATACCTCGCTGCAGTGGCAGAGGGTGTGTCGTGTTTCTGCACAGCAGCAGAGGGCCTTGACGAGGCTCTCTGCGGTGGTGGAGGGCCTTAAAATTTAAGAAAGTAGTAGATTTAATAAAAATATTAAATAAACTTCCATATAATATATTTAATATATTTTCAACCAACTTAAGAATTGTTTAAGTGATTTGCTAGCCAAGTTGCATCTGCTTCCCCACTCAGAGGTCTAAGTGGAATCTCTGCATGCCTAAGCCCCACTGAGTTCAACTAAACTAACTTCTACCTTCCTGGGAGCAAGCCTCATTGAATTCAGTAGGGCTTGCTTGTGAGTAGACACAAATTTGCTTGCACTGCTTACTGAAAAACACCCTCCCCATCATTCTCACATAGTACCCAACCTCCCATTTCAGCATAAGGCAGCCAGCTAAATCTCCCCTCCATTCGCCCCCCCACAGAAGAGCCCCCCCCCAAAAGCCCTCATCTCACCAAGCTCTTCCTTTATATCCAAGGGAGGGAGGGCAAGCAAGCAAAATATAGTCTCCTTTAAATAAAAAAACCCCTTCCTTTTTGACATGGAGGAAAGTTATTTAGGGGGAACCAACAACGTAAACACCACCAGAAAATTTAAAAACACGCTTCCTTCTCTTTTTTCACTGGTGGGGTTGTGAGAGAAGAAAGAAGTGCTTTCCAGTTCTTTGTTTAGTTCTTTGTTTGCTGCTGCATCTTGACTGTCTAGCTGGGGGGGGGGGGTCCTCCTGGATTGTTAGTAGGTTCTACATAACTAGCTGAGTTCTAAGTGGAAAGACATGGGTGGCGCTGTGGGTTAAACCACAGAGCCTAGGGCTTGCCGATCAGAAGGTTGGCGGTTTGAATCCCTGTGACGGGGTGAGCTCCCGTTGCTTGGTCCCTGCTCCTGCCAACCTAGCATTTTGAAAGCAGGTCAAAGTGCAAGTAGATAAATAGGTACTGCTCCGGTGGGAAGGTAAATGGTGTTTCCGTGCGCTGCTCTGGTTTCGCCAGAAGCGGCTTAGTCACGCTGGCCACATGACCTGGAAGCTGTCTGCGGACAACCGCCGGCTCCCTTGGCCAGTAAAGCGAGATGAGCGCCGCAACCCCAGAGTTGTCCGCGACTGGACCTAATGGTTAGGGATCCCTTTACCCTTTAAGTGGAAAGATACTGGTGAAGCTGAAAGTGTTTGCTGGTTTGTGGGAGGGCTTTTCTTATCGGTTAGGAGGGAGAGAGCAAACAAAGGCGGATATACCATTCCAGCAAATACCGTATTTTTCGCTCGATAACACGCACCTGACCATAACACGCACATAGTTTTTAGAGGAGGAAAACAAGAAAAAAAAATTCTGAATGAAACAGTGGATGTATCATTTTTGTGCTTCATGCTGCGGCCACAGACATGTGATTTGACGGTGAGTTTGGGGTAGCCCAATGCAAAGATCCTGAGGATCCATGTGGATCCATGCTTTGTAACCACGTTTTTGCACCATTGCAGCCCCAGGCAACAGTGGGTGCGTGATTTTTTTGGTGCAGGCTGTAGCCATGGACATGCTATGTGATCTGATGGTGAATTTGGGGTGACCCAATGCAAAGATCCTGAGGATCCATGTGGATCCGTGCTTTGTAACCATGTTTTTGCAGCATTGCAGCCCCAGGAAACAGTGGGTGCGTGATTTTTTTGGTGCAGGCTGTAGCCATGGACATGCTATGTGATCTGATGGTGAATTTGGGGTGACCCAATGCAAAGATCCTGAGGATCCATGTGGATCCGTGCTTTGTAACCATGTTTTTGCACCATTGCAGCCCCAGGAAACAGTGGGTGCGTGATTTTTTTGGTGCAGGCTGTAGCCATGGACATGCTATGTGATCTGATGGTGAATTTGGGGTGACCCAATGCAAAAATCCTGAGGATCCATGTGGATCCGTGCTTTGTAACCATGTTTTTGCAGCATTGCAGCCCTGTTTTTGCATCAGATCATTGCTATGTGATCTGATGGTGAATTTGGGGTGACTCAATGCAAAGATCCTGAGGATCCATGTGGATCCGTGATTGGAACCACGTTTTAAGTAGGGAGGGAAGGAAAAACATAGAAGCGACAAGGAGAGGGGTGTGCAGAGAAGCAGCTGGCTAAGAATGCAGGAGAGGGGTTTTACCGGAGGGAGGAAAGGAAGGCAAAAGTTCCCCCCCCCCCACAAGCCAGCCCGCTCTCTCTCTCTCCCCCCCCCCCCCAACCTGCATGTTGCCTTCGAGTCCCAGACGCACGGAGAGGAATCTGTTTTCCACTCTGCTTGCCTGGAGGGGAGGGGTTTTCTCTGCTCTTTGTTCCGTCTGAGCAAACACAGTAAGGAAACAGAAGCGGGTGGGCAGTAAGACCCTGAGGCAGAATGCAGGAAAGCAGCAGCTTCCTCTTTCCTCCCTTCTCCGGACGATTTGATATTTGCCTGATTTTTGCCTTCACTCACGCTTGTCAGCTCCAGGGACCACACATTCGCTCTATAACACGCACAGACATTTCCCCTTACTTTTTAGGAGAAAAAATCTGCGTGTAATAGAGGGAAAAATACGGTAATCTGCAAAGTAAAGTATTGTTCAGATGAGCTACCCCCTGGGAAGCTGTTAGTGTCCACCTTTTGTTCACCGGTATATTGCCTTGGTGAAACACTTAGCACAATGTTATTTCAATACTAGTATTCAGTGATACGGCGATTTATCACACATCCCTAATCTATATATCTGTATTTTGGGGGTTTTCAGAGCTAGCCCTGCAGATGGCAACAACTGTGTAAACAAAATAGATTTTTAGTATTCTCTTGAAATAAAACTTTTTTCAAGCAAAATATTGAAAGTGTACATGGAAAGTGTTACGTTGCCATATTGTGAATGTGGGCATAAGTATTCTTCGCAAGAAAGACCCTAAGCAAAGAACAGGCAGGAATCTGGTACTTTACTTTTAGTTTTGCCTAAAAAAAGGTAGAATCTCAGTTCAGACAACATATTCCTGAAAGAGCATGTGTTCAAGTGAAAGCAGTCTTGGACTTAAATGGTGGAGTAGTTTTCCTTTCATTTGCTGAGGTAGTGCTCATTAAGTACAGTAGTCAATGCTCTTTCTGTGAAGTTCCTGAAGTTCACTAGAAATATTTTGGGCATCTGTTGTGCATCAACACAACCTGGAATTCACTAAGTTCAAAGTGTCTGTAGGAGAGAATATTATTCAAGTGTTCAAAGATACACAGTAGTGTATAGCTGCTTATTTTGGCTGTTTTGAAACACTAATATGGAAGCAAACACTGCAGGATACAAAAGTAGTATATAAGGCAGAAACATTACAAGACCAAAACGGAATTTGTAGTCCTGTGTTCTTCCTGGAGGTGCTTCTTTTTACCATCTTCATTTTGCTTCAGCACCATCATGTCAAGAGCTCATCTCCACCCAGATGGTTTATGGTAACCTTACTAGATTACCCTCTGGCCTTCAGGTACAAGTGCTAAATTCCAGGTTAGTCAGTTAAAAAATTTTCCCTCATCCATTTGTGATTAATTGTGGATGAGGAGGCTGACTTGGTGTGCAGTACTGAGACTTGGTGAGCTGGGAGGAGTTAGTCTATCTGGGCTGTTCCTTTTTGGGTACTCAGTGCAAGCATAAGTATAGGCTTGTGAGATCTCTATAGGAATTCCATGAGTCATCCTGTTCAGTCATGTGCCAGGCTTGTACTGGGGTCTAGGGATTGATTAGGGATTCTGCTGGTGTATCAGCCACCCTGCTTCCCATTGGTTTCCCTGCCTGAGCTGATGTAGATGGTCCCTAAGTTGATGTTGAGGAAGATTGATCTGGGAAAATTTGCCGAGACCATTCTATCCAGCTTGATTGGCACGCATATGAAAGCCTTGGCCAGTCTGTGGTTATGCAGATGACACAATGCTGCATATTATTATTGTTTCAATTGTTTCTGTGTTTCTTGCTGGTTTTAACTTGGTTTTTTTGGCTGGGCTTATTGCCTTGTTGTAGTGTTTTTATTCTGAATTGTGTTTACACAAACCACCCAGGGAACCTGGTTGGAAGTACAATATATAAATGTATTCAATAAATACAAGGCAACATTATTGCAGGGCAACATTTGCATGGGGAGAATTGGTGGACAGTTTAGGTTCTTAACCACTGTGGTCTAATTGACCCCAGTGCCATGATTAGTAAAACACTTCTCTTTTTTAAGCATAGGATGATCAAGACATGTAGAACCATTCTTATTTTGTTGTTCCAGAACAAGTCTATAACTTCTTCCAGCCAGTGTAAATGTTTAAAAATAAAATATTGGAGAATAGTTATACTGAGTTTCCCAAGCACATTGCATTATGTGGCAGTTAATTTAAGATTAGTACAGTTGATACAGCACATTGCTGCTTCCTTAAAATATCCTAGTTTATAACATCGTGTCCCCAACAGCTGTTGGAGTTTGTAGAAAACCCGGCAGTAGTATGGCCATGCTGGTTCATAAATGTCAAAATGCTGTATTTACCTTATTGGGGCCAATTAACATGGGCAACTTTCCAGCCAAGTAGTATCTCTCTCTGCCTGTCCCGCCCATCACTTTGGTGTAGAATCTAGGTGAAATTTAAGCTGGTGAAGAGCACCCCCTCTTGTTTAACCCTCATTTGGCACCTGGATATAGCTTTCTGAATGCTTAATAGGTGAGCCAGACTAGCAGCCTTGTCAGGTGATGTCTCATCTCTTATTCCTGGGATACAGTGATTATGTTCCCCACAACACAATGTAGGGAGTGATTGTGAATTTTGATTGTATTTGATACATTTCTTGATGAGCCAGGAAGTCAAGTCACTAGTTGGGTTTAAGTAAGCTGCTGTCATTTCTGTTCAGCAGTAAAGTGATATTTAAAGTACTGTAATTCCTTCACTGAGGTCCAGCTCTGAGGGCCTTCTGGTGGTTCCCTCACTGTGAGAAGTGAGGTTACATGGAACCAGGCAGAGGGCCTTTAAGGTAGCGGCGCCCACTCTGTGGAACGCCCTCCTATCAGATGTCAAAGAAATAAAAAAGTATCTGACTTTTAGAAGACATCTGAAGGCAGCCCTGTTTAGGGATGTTTTTAATGTTTGATGTTTTATCGTATTTTTAATTTTCTGTTGAGAGCTGCCCAGGGTAGCTGGGAAAACCCAGCCAGATGGGTGGGGTATACATAATAAATTATTATTATTATTATTATTCATGAGTTACAAAGATTGCAATGAATGTATGGGAACTATTTTAAGTGGTGGTAGTAGAATTCATATTTAAAGTTTTTTAAGTAGGTACAGCTACAAAAATGTATACCTTGAGACAAATTCGAAACCAGTGGACTCCATAATCATGTCTTTTAAATTATTTGGACTCATGTAAGTAAATGTATTTATGTATGACTTACAGTCCTAATGCATTAACGTCTGTTTTTTAGTATTTGGGCAAAGCCAGTTTCTTTTACAAAACCGGGATTCAGAAGTTATCTTTTTTTCTTTTTTATTAGCTCCTGGGTTATAGTGAAAAGCCAGTAAACCTACAGATGTTCATTGGGACAGCGGATGATCGTTATCTACGGCCACATGCCTTCTACCAAGTGCATAGAATCACGGGTAAAACAGTTGCTACTGCTAGTCAAGAGATAATTATTGCAAGCACAAAGGTCTTGGAAATTCCACTTCTTCCTGAAAACAACATGTCAGCCAGGTACGTCAAAAGATACGTTCAAGCAGATCAACATATTGCATTCCAGGTTTCCCGGCCATATTTAGGGAGGTGATGTTCTGTATGATTCATATTGATTCCAGAAATTATTATTTTTTAAAAAAACATATACACAGCTCAATTGTAAAAAACCTCAGAGCGGTTTACAAAAATTGAAAGTTTTTTTCAAACAAAGCAAATGCTTCTAGTCCATGTAATAGCAAAATACTAAGATCTGACCAAATAGGAATGTTAAAATAGATTGTCTCAGATGTAATGTTTTGATCTCCAAACCCATGTTTTGGCAGGTTAGGCATGTGCATTCCCTCCCCTCATACACTCAGATTTCCTCCTTCCCTTCCTCCTTTGCACAAGTCATAGTTTGGGTGCAACAGTAGACTATGGTTTGCTCAAACTAGGAAGAGAGTATGTGGGATAAAGAAGGAGTCCATGAGCCTTCACCATGTGGTTTGGAGGGATAGGAATGTTGTATTCGAACTGACTTGGTGAATTTGAGCTTAATCTAACCCTCAAGATTTATTAGTTCAGATGGAAGAAATGTGATACATGAAGGTAACAGTTGCTGAATGAGGCTTGTAACAAGTGCACCCTAGCCACCAGCTGTAGTCTGGCATGTGCAATTTTCATGAGCATTACTCATGAGAATTTCATTGGCATATGTTAACTATAGGAATAGTCACCCAAGGTTCTTCCAACTCCTACATTTTCAGAGTGGACCTTAGTGTTGGATAGTTTGTCTACTTCTACCATATACCTGTGGTGTAATACTTTGCCTGTTTAGTGTTTTGCAAATTTAAAAAAGTATCCAGTTTCTTCCACATTTTATTATATGCATAGTTTGCCATTTTAAAATGATCATTTCATGGAAAAATAAGAGATTGTTTTGTTTCTTTGTGTGGCACAGCTGCGGTTGCTTCTAAGGGTGACTCCTGCCATTTTAAATAGCATTCTTTGTTTTTGCATTTGTTAATGGTACTGGGGTAGAGTATTGAGACTCTATTCCAACGTAAGCTAGTAAAGAACAATGTGCATGGATGTTGGTTTCATGTCTGACAAGCATTCAAACAGCAAGAAGGAAAATATGAGTAACTATAAAATATGCATACTTGAATTATATAAAAAGAAACACCTGACATGTACATTTTCATTCAACTCTCTGTCTCCCATAGTATTGACTGTGCAGGTATTTTGAAACTCCGCAATTCTGACATAGAACTTCGTAAAGGGGAGACAGATATTGGAAGGAAGAATACAAGAGTGCGGCTTGTGTTTCGAGTTCACATCCCACAGCCTAATGGAAAAGTCTTGTCCCTTCAAGCTGCTTCAATACCTGTTGAATGCTGTAAGTTTTCTCTTCTTTGTGTTGTGTTCCTCATTGAGTACACTTAATAAAATAAAAACTGATTTCATGTTGGATTCATCCCCTTTTGATGCTAATTTGTACTCATTTTTAAGTTATTATTTTGTTGTGTTGAGTTTTTGCCTTTGTTGGATTAATTGGCTAGATCAGGCTTCCTCAACCTCGGCCCTCCAGATGTTTTTGGCCTATAACTCCCATGATCCCTAGCTAGCCGGACCACTGGTCAGGGATGCTGGGAATTGTCGTCTCAAAACATCTGGAGGGCCGAGGTTGAGGAAGCCTGGGCTAGATCCATATTGATAGTTATAGAAATACGTAATATTAGAATTCTGAATTTAGCATGGCAATATATATTATTGCCTTATTATTAGCTGTGTGGGGCTTCTAGCTGGAAGGAAATACTGGTATAAAATTAGATGCAATTTACATGCATAACATTACCTGAATGGATAAAGACTGCCAAATTACTGTCAAATAGATCCAGGGTTTTGGTTTTGTGTTGGGCTCCTTTAAAAGTTAATATTGGTAGGAGAACTAAATGTGATTTGCAGTTTTGTGGGAAACAATTTTATTATAAAAATGGCATGCATCAAATACTCTAGGAAAGCAAACTGCACAATTTCAGAAGTTTGGGTGTAGGGGCTAGGGAGATATGATAAATGAGTGTAGCGGGAGATGGGGAAACTTCAGGTTTGTGTTCTGCTGTATTGGCACCAAAAATCAGAAAGCTGATTAACAGGAGTGGATTGTGAGGAGATGGTACAGAGACAGAGGGATTCAAATGTCTAGCATTTCCAAGGAAACACCCCTAACAGAACTAGGAAAGACTACATAATAGACAAGAACAAGGTGATATGTTACTTTAACATCCATTCCCAAAAGTTGATTTGAGAGCCCTGGTAAAATCCCTCTGATTGGAAGCTAGAGAGCTCTTCTTCTCCCTTAAATGGCAAGCTTAGGGAGAAGTGTTTCCATTTTTGGAGATCTACTGCACAGTTTTTTTAACAGTCACATTCCCCTCAATCTGTTTAGAGGTCCCCACTTGTGTTTGTAGCATTTCTGACGATTCCCCTTCAGCTAATAAAAGCTCTGAATATGTCCCACTTCAGTTTTTGATTTGGAATTTGTCCAAATCTGATGCATACCCTCACAAAATAACTTGCATTTTGATATAAACGCTTTTGAACCACAATTTCTTTTGAAAAACATTATTTGAGTCATGTAGCATTGTTTTCAACATGGGATTTTCCACCCATTTTAATAGCTTAAATTGTGCCTCATAGCAGATTTATATAAAATTTGTTCTAATTTAGCATTTTCCTTTCATAGAAGGGGCATAGTTGACTTGAAACCAACTTAGTGATAATGATATATGGATAAGAAAAACTTGTTTTCCTCTTCTTTAGGAAAATGAACACTGCATGATTACCAGCACCTATCTACGATAATAATTATGTTTAAATGATGCACACTGTTTTAAATGGTAAATACAGGCTTTGGCCACCTTACCCTCTTAGCTATAATTCTAGCATGCTTATTTATATTTGTACATCTTTTTCACAAAGCTCAGAGATCGGCTCAAGAACTTCCTCAGATAGAGAAATACAACATCAACAGTTGCTCAGTAAATGGAGGCCATGAAATGGTTGTTACTGGATCGAATTTCCTTCCAGAATCAAAAATAATATTTCTTGAAAAGGGGCAAGGTGAGTATATAGCACAACATTAGTGAATTATATGTGTGTGTGTGTGTGTGTGTGTGTGCATGCATGTGTGTAATTGTAGTATGCAATTTAATATAGAATGTTTTAAATATATAAATAACAGAGCTACTAGCAATATATAATTGCAAGTACTTGGCAATCATTTTTAATGATTTTAATGCAATTTCCCAACATTTTTTCACAATTTGTTTAATAACACAAGTTTAAGATTATTCCACAAAATTCTACAAAAATGTAAAAGTCAATATTATGTAGTTATTTACCAAAAAAACCTAAATTATATTAATTTAACCAAAATATCTTTTGAATTCTCAAATCATATTACAACTTTTCATCAGCCCTCATTTTGGGAATTGAAAAATTCAACACACCCTACAACATTTCTCATCAGAAGTGACATTAGAAACTCGTGTAGAGCAACAGCCACTGTTTCTGCACATTCTAAGCTTTAGCTGCTTAGAATTATTGCAGAGTTTTCCCTTACCAAGGTGCTGCTTCTTACTTTCCCAGTGATTTTTAACCTGGTTTGCTATTCTTTCAGCAGGTGAAGGAGCCTTAAGTCTCCCCACCTCCAAGTGTAGCCTCTCTTTGCACTCCTTTTTTATGCAAGCTATTCTGCAATTGCAGCAGCCACTAGTTATGAATGTGCCAAAACAACAATTTCCTTCTCTCCCCTATTTCAGATTCCTCTTTGAAACCTACCTTTTCTATACAGTATTCTTCTTTCTGGACTCTTTGCTAGCAGTTAAATCAAGGCAATTCTGTGTCAGTACTATGCATAACTCAAATGTTGGGGATCTCGTGTATTGAGATACCTTTGGATTTTTAAAGGAAAACTAGCATGAAGGATTTTTACAGTCTGTGTTTTGTCTATCATTAATTATTAGATTGCTTTTTTTCAGTAATTTGATACTTCAACTAAAATCTTTCTCTTGATAGATGGAAGGCCCCAGTGGGAGGTGGAAGGAAAAATAATTAGAGAAAGGAGTCAAGAGGTGAGCTTTCTTTTAAACGTGGGGAATTATTTTTAAATGTACTGTAGCCTTGTAAGCAGCTTGGCAGACACTTGAGCACAATGTGGGTAGCCATAAATTTTCTCATTCTAGCAGAAAGGTTAAATGTTTAAGTATAACTGATCTACTTCATGGGTGTTTACATATCAGTAGGGGTGCAAAAAATGTTTGCAGAATGTAGGAGCTAGCTAGTTTTTCTAGGAGTTGGCTTTGAGCATGGCAGTTAGACCAGAATTGGCCAGTAAGAGGAAGTTTTATGTTCTTTCTGCAAGGACTTCACTGAAAGGTGGCAGACCCTACCTGGAATTCAGAATTTCTGATGCAGAGCCTTTCCTCCATTGAGTGCTGTGACTATTATGGTTGCTCAGGAAGGGCTTATCTCAGTGGTAGTCATGCTTTGTGTGCAAAAGAGTGCAGCTTTCAGTCTATGGCACCTCCAGGTGGGGGATGAGAAAAATTCCATTATGAAACCCTAGAGAGATACTGCCTGTCAGCTCTGTATTGTCTACATTGATCATGTAGGCCAAAGAGCTGTATCAATAATGAGGGGGAAAGGCACCCACATAATCTTATTGCTGCTTAATATGTTTGAGAACTGAGTTCTGGGTTTGAAAGAGCTCCTGAAGCTATATCCTGGGCAGGCCAGATTAATATTAAAAAGGTTTCTTTCTAGAGTACTATCTGGAAACAAGGAGAAAAAAAGATATTAAAACAGAGGAGGTGGAAAAGACTAAAAATAGGTGTTGGAGTAGTGGAAAGGATTTGAGCCCAGGGGCTTGGGATGTAAAAGGAGCCAAAATTGTGTGAAGAAAAAAGGGGATAATAGATTTCCAACATACTACAGCAAATATAGCAGAAGTCCTTTATCTACCTTTTAGCCACAGAGAACCCAGCCATGTCTAAGAAGTTGAATTTATGTGCCACTGACATGTCCAGTAGTATAGATGTTTGGTTAGCAAATGAAAATTCTGGAATATACTTTACGTAATTAAAACCTTAATATGATGATTTGTCCTGCATCAAGGAACTGCTTTATAAGAAATTTAAAATCACAGTTAGATTTTCTGTGACTTTTAAGGATACAAAAGAAAGGGAGTGGAGAGATGGGGAGGTGGCCTATTGAACTTTCCCAGCGATGGCCATTCTGTAAAAAAGATGCCACCACTTAAAAGTCTCTGCTTGGTAGCCTAACAAATAGTACAGTACTTTAGGGGAGAAAGCATATGCTTTGCCAGCTGATCTTGGAGAGGACGAGGCTTATTTAGGGGAAGATGTTTGCTCTTGCTTTTAATATGCAAATTTCATTTGTTTTTCATTCAGGCTACAATTGTTCTTGAAGTTCCTCCATACCACAACAAAACAGTTACAGCTACTGTCCAGGTGCAGTTCTATGTTTGCAATGGCAAGAGGAAAAAAAGTCAGTCTCAGCGTTTTACTTACACTCCAGGTACATACATACCTTCTTTCTAGTATAAATCAAGGGTGAAATTCAAAATGTTCTTTGTTTCAAATTTCAATAGCCCTTAACCTGGATTTGGGGTACCTGTTTTTTAAAAATTATTTTTGCAATTATATTTGGCTATGGCTATTAAAGTGCCTAAATTGGATCTTGATGTTTTGTACAACACTGTAATTCTTGGCAGCTGATAAAAGGTTGAGAAGTGCATCCAGCAGTATTTTGAAAGCATTAATTGTAGTTCTTGACCCAAGATCAGGGGAGAAACTGTTTACCTTTTGAGCTTGAAGGTTAGAAATAGGAAAAGCCCTTCAAAATGCAGAATAAATGTGAATGCCAATGCTGGGTGGAAAATACAGTATTTTCACTTTTAATACACATCTCTCCCACTCTTGACAATCTGGCTCAAACCAACCATATACAACTTACTCAGATGTATATAGTATTACTGTCTTGAGTTAAACATATCAAGATGTCTAAAACAATAGTAATGGTACACACATTTTGTAAAATTATGCTATCTCACTACACACAGAGATTATTAATTTTGAAAGCAAAATTTATTCATATTATCATGACCGTTTATGTAAAATAAACAAGCTATGCCATAAAATGACAGTCAGACTGATTCAAAAATAATGCTTCCTACACTGAATGTTGACTTTGCATACTGAGATGGGTCTCAGCTTTTAAAAATTTGCATAAAGTGCTTGTAAAAAGTTCTTCATTCTTCACAATTTCCAGTGCTTATAATGTGAAAACCTTTAGGTAATATAAACCTGTATGATCAATAGTTGTGTATATTTCATTCACTACTTTCAGCAAAGATTGACTCTCAAAGCAGCTTACAATTAAAATCTATACAAAGACAGCAGAGTTAGATATATGTGGGTGATTATAGCCAAGGAGAGGAGGGCACAATATTTTCTGGTTCTTGCAGTTGGTAGCAGTTCAGGTTCCAGGCTTTTCTTTCTGACTTCTAACAGCACAATTAATTCTATTATAGTTAAGTGTGGCATAGATTCCATCTTGAATATGGGACCTTGTGCATGCAATCTCTAACATGTACCTTAATAAAGATATATATTGCTTACCGTGGCTGGGAATGACATCTGCATGAGACTCACATGGCTTCTTTTGGTCAGGATTGATTATACGGTGGTACCTCAGTTTACAAACTTAACCCGTTCCTGAAGTCTGTTCTTGAACCAAATCCATTCTTAAACCGAGGCGCACTATCCCTAATGAGACCTCCCGCCGCCGGTGCCCTTCCACCGTTCGGCTTCTGTTCGTAGACCGAGGTAAAGTTTGCAAACCGGAACACTACTTCCTTTTTTGCGGAGTTCGTAAACTGAATAGTTCCTAAACAGGACTATTTGTAAACCAAAGTACCACTGTATGGGGATATGCATGGCCTTGTACTGACTTGGGATAAGGTTGCATCTTATGTGACCAAGTTCTGATGTCCATCATTTTATCTGTGAATTTACTAAATAGTTGGTTTTCTTATTTCACAGTTGTACTAAAGCAAGAGAACAGAGATGAAATGGATTTGTCTTCAGTTCCATCATTGTCCTTGACTCGTTGTACAGGTGTTAAAGGACTCTCTTCTCTCCAAACTCAGCTGCCTTCACCAGATCCAGGGCTCTCGCATGATAGTTTACTTTCTACTTCACCTAGGAGCCTTGTATGCCCAGTTCAGCAGACGTACACATCCATGGCATCCTCACCAGTATCTCAGTTGCCACACATCCAGAATAGAAGCATTAGTCCAGGTGAAGAGCATCATGTTTTGTCTCCAGCTGTAGTCCACCAATCTTTTCAGGTAACATCAGCACCTTCTGCGAGGCCTTCCTACCAGCCTATGCAATCTAATGTTATGTTTAATGGACAGACTGGTCTTCCCATGAACTCTGCTTCCTCCAGCCAAGGATATGATGCAATTTCCTTTCAACAAGATGCAGCTGTACCTCCATTGATAAACCTTAGCTGCCAATCTCTACCAACAATGCCCTATCTTTCTTCAAGTCCAGTTTCAGTGTCAACTTCAGCTGCAACAGGAGGGCATCCTTCAGTCCACCCAACTCAATCAAGACAATCGTCACCTCATTTGCAGTCAATGGGATACCATTGTCCAAATCCTCTGCAAAGTTCTGTCTCTTCCACAATGACTCAGTCCCTGGGACATCCTTCCACACAGTTGCAACAAGTTACTTACCATTCTTCAAATCCAGGTAACACTTCATCGCCATCCCCAAAACCTTCTCATTCATTGGGCCATTCACCACGATCTGGGCCATCTTCTCCACAATTGCAGCCTATGCCTTACCAGACTCCTAGCTCAGGACCCGCTTCATCTCCTCCTCCAACTGCTGTTGGTCACTCTGGACAACAGTCCCCACAGGCACACAGCCCAGGCTTGGGTGGAATTCCTGCAGCTTCATCTTTGATGCATCATAACATATGTGACTCATCTCCATTTTCACCAGAGGAATCAGCTGTTAACATTAAACCTGAACCTGAAGATCGAGAGTTGAATTTTCAGACAATAGGGTTGCAAGACATCACTTTGGATGATGGTAAGTGATGTTATAAGTGTAAGGTTGAATGCGTTTTTGCTTTTAAAAAAAGCAGTATATTGAAAAAGAAAAGGGAAAAAAAATAGTATAATAAAGGATTACATTTGGAGAGCCTGATACATACACATGACCTGGTTGTTGGCTTTCCTGTTTGTTGTAATATTGGTTGCAGGTATGCAACTGGGGAATGAGTGCTTGAGCATTTCATATGTGTGTTGAAGTCTGCTTTCTTGTGAGTTGTATGTATATCAGTGCTTTTCTATGCACAGAGAGCCTCTAGGTTAGGTGGACAGTCATCTCTTCTTAAGTCATTTAATGTTTTAGTGTTTGTTAGTAGGTATAATCCTATGTTATAGGAAGTTTAATAATGCCTCTCTAAACATGACTTTGTGTCATACTTTGGATGCAAATCAGATAGTTGAAGAAAGCATTGCTTGCTCCATGTGACAGCCCTTTAGATATTTGGAGATGACTATTGTATCTCCTCTCAATCTTTACCAGGCTAAACATACTCAATTCCCTCAACCAGGCCTCATAAGGCTTGGTTTCCAGACCTTGAACGTCTTGGTCACCCTCCTCTGCATACAGTCCAGCTTGTCAGTATCCTTCTTAAATAGTTCATAGAAATAATTGATAAAAGAGACTCCTAAATATTTGCAAAGCACAAACAATTTTTGACAACTGACTGAGTGTCCAAAGTGCATAACTTGCATCCACTGGTCAAGGATGCTCAAGTCTCCTGGAAAATTTACATACATTTCTCTTATTTTTTAAAAAACAATTATATAAAAGAATCCGAATAGTGGAATGAGTAGCACAGTTACTTAGATTTTGAAAAGATTTCAAGATACTTGAGAATTTTTCCATGAAATGTTCCTGTTTTAGTGTAACAATATGCAATCTTTGTTAACTGGTCTGAGGTTATGTTAACCTTGATTTATGTTCAGTATCAGATTATGATGACCTTTTGCTAATCTTCTTTCACTTCCTTATCCGTTGTATCTCCCATTACATAAAGCTGTGGATTAGAAAAGCAAGGAATAAGGCTGTGTATTTAGGAGTTTGCTTTGGAACTAGCCTATGAGCACACAAGGAGGGCTCATTACTTCACTTTCCCTATGAGCAGTATTTTTGGTATACCACTTGAAAGGGATGTTGCGTGATTAGTAAAATCTACATGTCCTGAAGAATTCATCCAAAATGTGTTGGGCTTTGCAGTATTTTATATCATTTGATAAAGTTAGATTTTAAGCACCATTTTTAATGTCTCAATTTTCTTTGTTGCCATTTTGTTTTTGTGCCTTTTGCTTTTGGTGTTGTGTCCCCACCCTCTTCGGTATTTCAGAATAGCTGAGATGACATGAATACAAGCCCACCTTCATTAAGAGGGTAACATGAATCATCCCTTTTCAATTACAGTAAGCCTGCTACTTACGCACATTTAACTTGTGCACATTCAGCTTTATGTGCTTGGCAAAAAAGTATTTTTTGAAAAAAAAAGGTGGCTGGTGTCCAGGGAAAAAGACTTTAGCAATCCCACCTGCCATTGAACCCATATTTGTTACTATACAGTATGTGATTTTGGCTTTAGGTGCAATCCCTTGAACATAACTGCCACATAAGTTGTGGGCTTAAAGTGTTTTGGATGCTGTCCTGCTGGTGGTGGTTAGGTGACTAGAAGACATTTTGAGGTAGCTCAAGTGTGACTCCAGTTGCTCATCTTGTAACTTGAGATTCTTGGTTTTAAAGGCTCTGGGGTTCAGGAGCGGCACAGTTCCCTGGAACTCTAAAAATCAGGCATTTCTGTGTAAATTAGGTTTAGGGTCTTGAACTTATAAGAAGATAGTAAGTTTCCCCCAAATTTACTTAAATTTCAAGTGAAAAACTTTATATTACACAATACAGTAATAACCTTTCCAAATTAAAATTGTTCTTCAGGAGCTCTGTTCCAACCTATGGGCATAGAAAAATAATTTGAGTATCAGATGGAGATGTCATAAGTTCCTAACAAAAGCATTTAATTCCAGAATATCATGTAATTAGTAATGATACAGTGGAGCTCCTTTTCAAATGTACATAAATGAAAAATTTGGAGGGCTCATATGGTGGCCACCTAGTATAACTGATCATTCTGAGGAATTACAATAAATAGCTTAAGAGTGATCCACTTCTGCTTCTTGCGTTGCCTGGGCACAGTTTTAGTACTTCTCAAATTTAAGGTTTATTTGCCATATCATTTGTTACATTCTTACTAGTTTGGAGTTTTTATCACATTAGAACCCAAATGTGGTGGTGCAGTCTTGTCTGTTCCTAATTCAGAAGCAACATAACTTAAGGATCTGCTTTCTACAGTTCATACCTTTCTTCCCTGAAACGTTTGTTTTCTATTCCACTTACTTAAAAATACCACAATTTATCTTGTTTGTTTGCTTTTAAATATTAGATCATAGAATTATACTTCTTGAAATACAAAACTTTAGCCATTTCTAAACTAGGATTACTGGCACATTCATGACTCAGTTGTATTGTGATTCACTTGTATCTGAGCAGAGGTTCTACGGTTTGCAGATAGGTTAATGCAGCTTGCCAATAGACTCTTACTTTAAAGATCAAAAGGCAAAGCAGATCGTTCCAGCAACTTTATCAAGTGTCACTTGTCACCTGTTCTGCTTACAACTATACAGCCTCAAAATAATTTCCAAATGGTCAGCAGGTAATCAAGTAGTCCAGAATGCCAAGTTCTCAAGCTACATGTAAACAGGATTCCTTTTTTGCTCTCCCCCACTCTGGAGTATCTTGTATAAAATACATACTGCCTAGAAGTTTATAAAACTGAGAGTAATTCTATAAACCCAACCGCTCATAAAATATTAAGAAACACATAATTCCTTCTTCCTGGTACTTCTACTACAAACACAATTTTATCAGATGAAATGCCACCACATGCTTTTTCAGGGACTACTGGCCCTTTCCTTGCATACAACAACTCTTCTAACAGTGCTTTTAGGAATAAATCCAATAGATATTAAAGGCACTTATTCCCTGGTAAATATATGGAGGATTCCAGTCAACAGGATGTTAGGGTTATAGATTATTCACTACTGATTTTATCCCACAGCATGAAAAAAGCCATAGTTTTTCCTTAATATTGGTATCGGTGTTGGCATCACTGTTCTAAGCATTTGTTAAAAATAAATGTCACTTAAGCCAAATATTTGAAGGCTCAAATGAAGAGAAACACCAGTAACTTGCATAGAACTTTAACACCTCCTGTGTTGTTTATCCAGTATTTAGTCTAGGTTGTCTCCTATTAGGCCGTACAGAAATCAATGAACATTACTAACTTAAGTCCACTGATTTTGACTTAGTTGGATACAAACCACATTCATCTGAAAAGTCAAAGCCAAATGTGGATCTCTTAGGGAAACTTTTTATGGTCTTAGAGAGGAAGAAAGTGTTAAATAACTAAAGATGTGAAACTGTGCAGAAACATATTCCAGTTAGCTCCCCAAATTGAATAAATGTGGCAAACGTGTGTGCTGCAGACTTTGAAACCTTTAGCTGCTGGCTGTAAGATATCCCTAGCTGGTTTAGCTGCTGAGATGTTTTGGATGCATTTTAAGCTCATAATTTTAAACTGTCTAGACCAAGAGACCAGATGGAGTATTGGTGGGAAGGAGGTATAAGAAGAAGGTAGTCCTATAATAGTGGTACATAACTGTTACTGTGTGATAGAGGATGCAGGGTGGAATGTAGGGAGCTGCCTTACGCAGTGTCAGACCATTGGCCCATCTAGCTCAGTATTGTCTTCACTGAATGGCAGCAGCTCTCTACAGGGTCAGTCAGGGGACATTTCTAGTTCTATCTGGAGATGCCAGGGATTGAATCTAGGACTTTCTGCATTCAAAGTAGTTAGTTGCTCTACCACTGAGCTATGGTCCTTACTTACCCTTGAGAACAGGGAATGAATATTTGCAGATAACCTTTGTTTTTAATCTAATTACAATTTGAAACGGATTGTGTTCACTTTTTTGTTTCATAAACATAACCTTGGTTCTCACCGCAATCAATTTCAGTATGCTTTTGTCAGCAGAAAAATTAACTGAACACTTAGCAGTAAATGTCTGGCTATCACAGAGTTAAGAACGATACTATCTATAATTCTAGAAGGCAGAAGCAGTCTAATTCCAAATAATGTTTATTCCTCTGTGTTCTGATGTTTAATAGAAACATGCAGATGCAGCCATTGACTTGAACAGCAGTGTGTTCAATAGCTTGCAGTGCATATAAGGACAGTGTTGTCATTTGTAATATGATAGGATTGACAGTGGATTTTACTGTATTTTATTTCTGTACTAAGGCATTATTTTGAATCAGCATCAAAATCGCATATTTAAAAGAATAAAAGTGCAATACATGTAGTCCCCTGTCCTCTTACCCAGTAGACTGACTTGTTAACTAATCAGCTTCTAACTTTAGAAATGTGACAGTATGTTCCAAGTCTCTTAGAATAATAGAATCATAGAACTGTTGTTGGAAGGCATCCCAAGGGTCATCTAGTCCAACCCCGTGCAATGCAGGAATCCTGGCTACATCCCTACGTGTGCTCAAACCACCAACTTTCTCGCCAAATGCGCTGACCCATTGAGCCACCCGAGGACCTTTGGCATAGTAAATTATTATTTTCAGTTATGATGGAAAGATTTTGCCAGCATACATTCAAACCATTCAAAATTTAATTATTTATTGTAAGCTCTGCATGTGACATTCCTCAGTACTTTCAATTTTATTAAAGTTTGTAGGCTGTTAAACATTGTGCTTCTTTAATTCTTTGGCCATACTGACTTTGTGTGTTGTCCCAATACAACTTCCTGGCCAGGCTGCAGAGTGTGTGGCTAAGAAAAGTGACCAACTCAGCCCCAAAATACTGGCCAACTGGGGCAGGAGTAAGGGTAATGATAGAGGGAGAAAAAGAGACTTCGTCATCTTCTTCTTCACCAATCTCACTCCTGCCTGTGAATTTTTACAAGCACTTATATTACTACTATTATAATTTATTAAATGTATTTACCACCCTTTAGCCGAGGATCACAGAGCAGTTTATAGGATAAAAACACAAAATGCATAATATGACAAACAATACCACCTCCATACATAAAACATTGATTTCTCCCTTTAGTGATGAGCATTAACTCTGCATTTCCACATTTTAAAATTAAGCTGTTGCTGCTATGAAATCGCAAGTTTCTCAAAGAAACTGGGAAGAAGAAAATAATTCCTCTGTCTGTTTCTGGACATGTTGGGACTTTGAGCACAGGACTAGGATAATGCTGCAAATTTTATTTATTTTCAAGGTGATTTAACTAACGCAGAAGTAGTATGGAAAATAATTACCTCATGGGCCCACTACGCTATAGAAAAGTAACTGCAAGGAGAATCAATCTGTATTAAATCATGTTCTTGACAAATTCAAACATTACTTTTTAAAAACAAACTTGAGGTTGTTAGCCCTTGGGGCTCTTTGAAGGCATCTTAGCAGAACTGCTAGGTATTGCCAAAATTGCTTGGAAGCAATGACAAGTAGACAGGGAAGAGCTTTTAGGGTAGGGAATGTGATAGCACGTGCTGCAGCTGAGAACAAATCCATTGAAGCTCAAGCATAGCTTAGACTACTGGAGCATTGTCTGTATCTATTTTAAGAGTTCTGTTTTCCAGAGTGCCTCACTGTGTGCTCTTCTGCATCTGATGGCTGATGCCCACTGACACATCTGGCAGTGTAGCTGGAGAGGGGGCTTGCCGCCAATTGAGAGTATTGCTGAGTTGCATATTTGTTTTGCACAATCATTAGCTGTAAAAGAGAAAGCTAGCAAGTGCAAGACACGTTGTCTGAAGCAGGGCCCCCCCCCATATGTTTTTGCACTCCCATCAGTCTCAGTGTCAGGGACTGGCTAGACACTAAGGAGTGGTGGCTGGATACTGATGAGTGGGCACCGGGAGAAGGGACCAGTGGAATGGCGGAGCCTGTAACAGCCGGGACAGACAGGAGAGCAGCAGGATTGACGAGTGAAGAACCAGATGCAGGAGGAGGGAAACATAGGTCAGGCTGGTGTAGTCAAGGACTTCCACACCTCCTCCTCCTGCCCCCACCTCTCCTGCTCCTCTGTCTCCCAGGACCAGAAGTGGATTGAAGTGGGATTGAAGTATGACTTTTGTATAAGATGACTCCATTCCTCTTATTTAGAAATTAAGGCATACCACATGACATAAGTAGTGTTTACACCTACACATCCATTGCCAAAAATTAAACAAAAATTAAAGAAGACAGCTTGCTTCCAGTTGCATGCAGCTTCTGCAGCCAACCGGAAGCCACAGAAGGTGCGTCAGACATTCAGGTTCTAAAGAACATTCGCAAACTGGAACACTCACTTCTGGGTTTGTGGCGTTCGGGAGCCAAAATGTTCGACTCACAAGGCATTCGCAAACCAAGGTACAACCGTATTCCAACCAAAAGACAAAAAAAGACTGCTTTGATGCAGGGCACATCAGAGTGCATCAGAACATTTTTGTAATGCATGACTCAGTCCTGAAAATGTGACGTAATGATCTCTACTCGTGTGCAAAGTACATCACACTGCTCTGTGAATCTTTGAAAAATGGGATAGGAAATGTCTGAAATTCTAACTTTCAAAAAAGCATGATCTCTCCAGTCCCTTTGTATTGTTTAAAAGCTTAGTTTCATCCTGCATACGTTCTTTTCAATGGTATAGAGATTTTTAAACCTGTGCAGCTTTAACTGTGTTTAATATGAAATTATATAAATATCATCCAGAATGGAGTTTGGTAAATGTACCACTCAGAAAACTATATTTACGAAAACTGAACAAATACATTAATCCTTTCTCTTTCCTTTCAGTGAATGAAATCATAGGAAGAGATATGTCACAGATCTCGGTGTCCCATGGAGCAGGGGTGGCTATCCATTCTTCGCATGCATCTTCTGCATCTCTGGAGACAGGACTATCAGATGGAGCTCAGTAGCTACTAAGCTTGTGACTTAGTGATCCAGAAAACTTCGCACTTTTCCTTTGAGTAATGCTTCATCCCCCTCCTTAGATTTACTGTGCTTCCGACTTTGTGGCCTTGATGATCTGGAACAGTGGATCCTTTGCATAGATGTTCTGGGAGGGTGGGGAAACGGTTACACTTCTAGCTTCCTAGGATGCTGTAAAAATTACTTTGTAAAAATGGACACAAAGAAGCAACCCAAGATACTTTAACCATGAAAAAATACCAATGAGCTATGCTTGTTTTGTGCATTTAATAGAATACTTTTATATTAAGTGCTTAATTGTATGGAGAAATATAGTTTTGCTCTCAATATGCACAGTACTGAATGTGGGAATTCTTTTTTAAAAATACACATCTTCATATGCTGCTTTTCCTTAGAGATATTAGGACTGTAATATAAATTTGTATACCTTTTTGGGGGTCTTTTTGAAGAGCCTTTAAGCTTATATTGTTTGAAAGAGAACTTTTTTTTATAATGAAATCTTCCAGAGGCACAAAAGTACCTGTCATCTTAAGCCAATGCCTTGGAAGTCTTGCGTATAAAAAAATAGCATTTTCTTTGGACTTTTAGGAAGCAAAGCCAAATGTAGGTCTGTTGTTCTTTATACATTGAAAATCCTTGGTAGGCTGCAAAGAGACCATTCCATCATGGAAATATTGGGATTAAAATGACATTCCAAAATCTAACTTTTATAACTTTATACCCCTTGCTAGCACAGGCCCCCCTATAAGTGAAACAGGTTTTTCTAGTTCAGAAAAGTTTATAAAATGCTAATTTTTAAGGAGAGAACCAAGATTTTTGGATGCTAAAAAGCCATGCTCTATAAGGAAACCTTTTGGTTGGACTAGTTTTAAGTACGGGTTATCCACACTGTCTTGAAATCCCTCAGGTAGGGTTTTTCACTTAGTCCATGGTGTGTCTCCCCACCCCCACCCCACCCCTAGACAAATCCAATTTATATCTCTTGTTACTCAGACTTGTTTCTTAAAATATTTTCTTTATAACATTTTGATACTTACGTTCATGGGGATTCCTCCTTCAAGAAATCTGATTAGTCCCAGTATGTAGTAAAGGAAATGTAACAGGTTTTGATAAATAGTGAAAAACTGTTTAGCCGCTCATGCTCTTAACAGTTGTGCTTAACACTGCTGACAGAGGCAGCTTTTTCTAGTAGTTAACAGACATCAGGGCACACCCACCATGAGTTTCTCTCCTGCAAGCGCTATTGAAATTAGTGGGGACTGCCCTTCTGCAACTCCTGTTGTACTTCCAGCAACCCACACCATCAAGGAATCATGTTTACACTACATTTTGAAATTTCAGACCACCCTGAATAAAAAAAATCATGATTGGAGCTGAAACATCAGAGTGACACAACTTTGTGTTAGTATTTCATACAAGATGGGCAATTACGAATTCATAATCCAAACATGTAAGATCCGGAA
The DNA here is from genome assembly GCF_964270895.1 of Podarcis filfolensis. NCBI lineage: Eukaryota > Metazoa > Chordata > Lepidosauria > Squamata > Lacertidae > Podarcis > Podarcis filfolensis. Next base: position 50,362,933 of record NC_139611.1, read on the forward strand.
TCCCCGTTAGATAGTATATTTATGTTGCTTTTTGTATGAATATTGAGTTCTTTTAAAAAATTGAAAATCCAGCTTATTCAGCTTTGACTAGCCAAATAAGAAAGAGGGACTCCAGATTGCTAAGAAAGCAATCAAGTAAATATTAATCTGGCCTGGCCTGTTGTAAAAACATTGTAAGTCTTAACTGCATCCCCAGGATATATGTGCAGAAAGAACATAAGAGCCCATCCAAATCAGGCCATCCTTTTCTGGAAATCTGTTCTAACTCTGGCCCAATGTGTTTTAATCAATTTCCCACATCTCCTGTGAAGAGAGCTTTGTCTTCTTTAAGCCTCCTTTTAGCTATCAAGAGGGCACTTACAGATATTAGCCCCAACTGGCAATGTTCTGCTGACTGATTTGTCACTTGGTCTGCCAGTGGCCCACCATTCAGTGTAAAATAAAATACAGTACATTCAGAGGTTTTTTCTTATCTTCAGTGGAAACATAATGCCTGTCTTCTACAAAATTCCTAAAGTTTAGAATATATATATTTAACCTTGACAGTCAAAGCAAATACAATTTTGGGGGTTAGAATTTACAATTCAAGAGGGAAGGAAGTGGCCTTCATATGAACAGCTATCTTGAATGCTTTAATCAGGTAGATGTCAAATTGGAGTAGCTCTTAAATTCATCCCTTTCCCCCAGTAAATTTGCTTTTAATTAACTTTTTGAGATATGTAATGTTATTAGACTACTGTTACTATATTGTCATATATAAATATTAGAAATCAAAAGGAGCGATACTGTCATTTGGAAAAGGTAGTCTCTCTGTAGTGCTGCTTTCAAGTAAGTCTGTCTTCTGTTCACATAAGTTAAATAGCTTTAAAATAAGCTTAAGTACAGCTAGTTACATGTGTAGCACTTCACTCCTTTTTAAATTGCCTTAGCCTTTTCATGTCTAGTTGGTGACAATTCCTGCATTACAGTTTTCACTCCGTAAGTAGTAATGGGTCTCTAGTAATCAGTGGTTGCAGGGAGATTTCAAGTTTTCAGAGCTTTCAATACACCGTGGGCTTTTATGCTCCTTGGTGGTGTGTGGTGTAGCCTCTTCCCTCTCTAAGTCCTCCTGAGTAGTTTTGAATTTATATTTTTCCTAAAAGATGGGAACCCAAACAATCCCGTGTTGCTATGCACTAAGTGAGCAATCCACCAAAAGCTGTACCATTACAGCCTCTCTCCATTTCAGCAGGGCTTGCACAGGGGAGCCCCTTGCAAGCAAGCTACTGAAACAAATTGAGATTTTTGCAGCTGTGGAATTGGCGGATGGTTCACAAAAATCTTCTGATGCCTTTAAATACCTTGATGCCTGTAGATGTAGAACTGCTTTCCTATTTAAAACAAAAACATAGACTTTGGGTACTAAAAATGGTTGTATTTGCCTTGTAAACACTTCAGTGCAAGGGTCTTAATTTTATTTTAATGTTTTGCTTGTGTGATGCTATAGATTTAAAGACTGTTAATCTTGTGTAATGTAGTGGATATAAAAGCACATGATTTCTATTGGACTATGCAACTTACAATTTTCAGCAGCCGCCGCCTGTGACTGGCACTTTGGCATCTACCTTGCTAGCCTCTCCCGCCTCCAAATCTGCACAATTGCTTTCTATGCTGATGTCCAATTTTTTAAAAAATATATTATGGGAAGCATTCAAAAACAACTCTCAGCAGAAAGAGTGGAGGCTTTTGTTAATCAAATGAGGAGGCAGTACATGGCCCATTTGATATGGGCTACTAAAAGCAGTTTTGGCTTTACCAAAGTTTGACCACAATCTGGCACTCATTGTAATAAACTCTTCATCAGAGAAATGGAACTGCCATCCTTTGTAAACCAAAGATTAAAGAAGAAAAAAATGACAAATTTTGTTTGTATGCAAACAAAACTTTGAAAACTCTATTTTTGATACACAGAATGAATGTCATTCCTTGAGAGGTTTGGAGACTATTCAAATTGAAGTTTTATATTTAACCATGTGGGACAATAATGATTTTAAGACTAAAGGTTACATTCTAGATGTTTACAGAGCCTTGTATTGTAATTTCATGTACATTTTGTGTATTAAACCTTTTGTAAGTTATGATTGCAGTGCTACATGCAGAAATACAAAGGGAAAAACTTGCGTTTTAGGCTCTTGAATCATAGTGTTGAAATAAAGAAGAAAATGCACAAAAATGTGTGTCTCCAATGAGGTGTGTGTACTATTTTGGGAGATTTGGCATGTTTTGCATGAGATGAGACTTTTCTCATGACCTTCTTGGTCCTTGGAGGATTTTATATATTCTCCAGATTCTATAGAGATGCCCAAATCCATTCCACAGTCTCTTGACTGTAATGCGCTTTCCACAGTACCTGTTCCACACAGTTCCTGTTTCACAAACTGCTGCGGTAACATTTAGATAACCCAGGAGCCAAATAGGCTTGCATGTGATTTAGAGTTCTTTCCAAGCAGTGTTCTGTCTGAATATCAGGAGGAGCACCCCCCCAATGCATTTTATGAGAGGCAATAGTTCAATAGTAGAGCATGTTATTCTGCTTGTAGCATAAGGTTCCCAGTTCTGTCTCTGGCATCTTAATTGAAAAATAGTCTTTCCCTTAGTTTTCAGAGAGCCACAGCGCATCAGAGCTGCAGATTTGTTGCAAGATGGGCAGTATGTTTCTAATAACCCAAGCTACACTACCTGGTGACAGAAGGCTTGCCTGTACTGCTAAGGTGCCAGCTGTAAATACAGGATCAGTAGCTTTGAGGTTGGTAGTAGTTGCATCTGTCTATGTGAGGAAAGAGCAAGGATCCAGACCACATGACCTAACAAGAGCCCTGACCAATTTAGGATTAGCCTCCTCGACGGCGCCTCAGCCTATATGGATGCTCCTGCAATATAAATAGAGGGGGTAGATGGAAGTGCCAATGATTTCATATTAAGCCATGGTGGCCTAGGCTTTCTAAAGATAGCTTGGGGAGGCTTGAACCCTGCTCCACATTCTTACCATGTAATTAAGAGCTGTAACGCTGGAGCTGCAGATCGATTGACAGGAGGATAATTTGCTTGTGGGTTCAGGCTTTCCTCTCTCTGTAATCTGCTAGTGCTTGTGTGAACTGATGAGGCCAAGAGGTGCCGTAAAATGACTTACCCTCTGTGGAATGAAACTGTGACTCAAGCCCCTTCTCATACCTCTGCTGTGTCACATGGGGCAATTAGTCCATAACTCATTCTAGGCATCATCGCCTTATGATGAAGAGTTGTGACAGAAGCAGTTTGCCCTTCAAGAGCTAATTGGGTAGATACACTTACTTGCCTGCCTGCACTAGAAGAATTCTTTTTGCTGGAACCCAGGAGCTAAGGGGTTTGTGTGCTGGTTCTGGGTCTGCAGAACTGGGTCTTTTGCTTGCATGTTTGGTTAAAGAGGTGTGAATTGTTACTTTTTTTCTCATTAAAATATAATCAATTTTCTCCCTCAAATCTACTCCACAGAATCTGGAGAGACAGATGGTATCGAGAACTTAGGCTCTGCACCTCGATCCTAAAAGGACCATATAAATTAGTAAACAACACTCATCCAAGCTCACACCTTTTCTGAATAACCTATTTTATTCTCTCTCTGTTCCTATTGTGAAAATGTGTTCATGTTCCAGTTTTATCACCAGCATGTTGTCATATGTTTTTGCGTTTCCCTGCTGGTGGTGTTGTGTTTGGATCTCAGTTTGGAGGCACAGGTTCCGCTGCTTAGAATTTTACTATTTTCTCAGTTGCATCTCTGTTTTCCTCAAAGTGCAGCAGCTCCTGAAACTTAGAATTTGCATCACTTCCTTCACTCTCTTCCTCTTGGTGGCTCTTGATGGTGGTGATGACATCTAAAATCTCTTTCCTCTGCTTTTTTTATTGCACTATTATAAAAACCATAAAGGCTTGCATGCAGCTCACAATACAGATTACCTTTCAGGCTTACTGCAGTTAGCATAATGGAATAGCTGTCAGGTTTTCTTTTTGGTTTGTTTGTGCACAACATGGAACTGTGAATTGCTGCTGCCTTTCTCCAAATAATGTTATCCTTTTTATACACCAGTGTGTGCACTTTGAGAATTTGCAGTGCTATATTATTATTATTACACTAGGCAAGGTCTCATTTCAGTTGCCTCACAGTGCTCTTCTGCTATTTACACACACAGGTTTTTAAAAAACACACTAGCCTTAGGCTTTCTACTCATCCACACTGCATTTTTCAGTACTTCATAATTTTCAGCCCTGTTAAGGTAGGACCATCCTAGGCTCTTTACTCATCACTGGTTGAATGCTATGTGTTAATAGCTGTGCAGGTATACAGCTCAACTGTTAGGGTTTTTTCATTCAGCCAGTGTACAGTATGTGTACACAATAGCTGAGCTTATGTGTGTATGGTTAGTCACATGTAACATTCAGAGACAGTGTGCTCAGAAGTGAAGCATCAGTGTGTCGATGGCTGAGCTAAGATTTAAAAATGGGGGCCATTCCCTTGATGATGCCAGCACACCAGAACTTAATCTGAGCAGGAGATGAACTTTGAATAAGCAGAAGCATATGAGAAAACAGGATGGAACATACCTGCACTATTCAACTGAACTGGCCTTTTGCTGCTGTGAATTCAGTCTCAGCCGCCTGCGTTACTTAACAGCAAGGCTGTTCCTAAGTCCCTGCTGTTGCTGATGCCTTGAACATCCTGCAAGCAGTTGTTTTGGCGTTCCTCTGAGTTGGTGGAGCCAGTTTCGCTTTTCCAGTTTTGTGCTGTGTTCCACTTGGCATCTTTTCAAGCTCAAGTGAGCTGTGCTAATATTAATTAGCTGATGGAATCACAGTGGAAATCAGGATGCGGCATGTCAATACTGGGCTTCTCACCACCTGCTTTCCTGGACAGGGACATCCGCTGTGCACATACCGTGCAGGGAACACCATCGTTCCCATCCAGCCCCGTCACCGCTATTAAATCAGAAAGATACTGTGACCTATTTAGCAGGCAAAGAGTAGTATACAGCATGGCAGTAGCCAATGTGCTGCCTTCCAGATGATGTTGGACTTCCATCATCCCCAGCCAGCATGGGCAATAATTGGGGATGATGGGAGTTGTAGTTCAATAACATATGGAGGTCATCTGGCTACTCCAGTATCATAAGTAATAAGAAAAACAGTAAGGCTGCTTGGGAGGGGGCATGCACACACACACACACACACACACACATATACATACACACACATACAATTGTGTGTCACCTGACCTGTCTACTGCAGTTATTAAGTTTGCAGATGACACTACCATAATGGGTTTAATAACAGGTGGAGACGAATCAGCGTATAGAGGGGAGGTCCAAAAAATATCTACATGGTGCCTAGGGAACAACTTGCACCTTAATATCATCAAGACAAAGGAGATGGTGTTGGACTTTCAGAGGAAGAGAGGAGAACTAGCCCCGCTGTACATCGGGGAGGGCTGTGTAGAGAGAGTCTCTTCCTTTAAATTCCTAGGAGTTTATCTCAGTGAAGACCTTACTTGGAAAATCAGTACAACCCAGGTGGTTAAGAAAGCCCAACAGAGGGACTTCTGGGTTAGCGCCATCGGTAATAGCGGAATTCCTCTGACTAGGAGGAATTTGCTCTGTGGGAACCGGGTCTGGCCGCCACGGCGAAGGCGGAGACCCTTTAAAAATCACAGGCAGGTGAAGCCTGTGAACGTGGGATTCGGCGGGCCCCTTTTGCGCCTCCCCTAATCGCAGGGAAACCTGATTTCGGGGCTCCGGAGCGAAGTGGGGTGAGCAGCGCGGTGCTGTGAATCGACTGCTTTTTCCACGGAGCGAAGCCGCACAGCCGTTGCCGGAGAGCGCTGACTTTTTCCTGTGGACAATCTGATTCTAAAAGAAATTACCCGTGAGTAGAACAAATTGGAAACTTTTAAAGGACAAAAAAAGACTTCATAGAATCATAGAATCATAGAATCATAGAATCATAGAGTTGGAAGAGACCACAAGGGCCATCGAGTCCAACCCCCTGCCAAGCAGGAAACACCATCAGAGCACTCCTGACATATGGTTGTCAAGCCTCTGCTTAAAGACCTCCAAAGAAGGAGACTCCACCACACTCCTTGGCAGCAAATTCCACTGTCGAACAGCTCTTACTGTCAGGAAGTTCTTCCTAATGTTTAATTCGGAACTGTAGCGGGGAGGCATAAACAGGAAGTCCGCCTTCCGCTTTTGTAAATAGATCAAAGCAAAGAGGCTGCAAGCTAAAGTCTTGGAAAGCCGATCGGAAAGGACTAATTTCAACACCAAAAAAATAGTAAATCCCCCCCCTTGGAAGCAGGAGGGGGGGAGTTTTGGACTATATATACCTGCAAGAGAGAGGGAAGGAAGCTAAAATTCCACCGCTCAGAACCTGGGAACGGGCTGCCAATAGGATAATAAGACTGCCGTATTTGGAAATGCGCACCGACTGCTAGCTGTCTAAGAGAGATACATTGTTTTTAGCTGTCCCCCTCTGATCTTAAAAAGGAGGAAAAGTAACTGAAAATTGAAACTAACTTTCCTGCTTGAGCTATGTTTTAAAAGGCGTTATTTTGGATCAATAAAAGTACGGATTGTAACTGTTTCCCCCTAGAGGAAGTTTCTGAAACTGTTATAAGAGTTGGATCAGGGGAATTTTCCACTTGAAAGATAAAACTGTCTGACTGTGGGACTAACCTTGGACTTTCTAAGTGTTATGGCAGATGGGAAAGAAAAAGTAGATTCGTCACTCCCAGACAAAACAACAAGATCTGGGAAGTCTTGGCACTGGCAGAATCCGAGACCAGGGAGAAGAGTCGGTGGAGGAAGATTGGAAGAAATTTAAAGACTATTTACAGAAACATTGTAAAATTAATGAATGCTAGAAGGATGTTGGAATGAAGTTATGTGGTTTTAGCAGAAATGTTATAAAGGATTAGGAAAAAACTGATTGTTAATTGGTGAAAGGAGGGAAAGTAAAGTTACATTATATTAAGATAAATTACAGGACAAAAATTTGAAAAGATGGAAAGGATTTGCTGAAATAGATAATCGAACTAGAATACAAAAAAAGGGAGGTGTGAGGTGGTCAAGGAAATAAGCAAATGAAAGATAAGTTATGGGAAGATTCGCTGTGTTTTTTAATGGATTTTATTTTTCTGGTTTTTTTTCTTTTTTTCTTTTTTCCTTATTGTGATGTGTTGTTTGTTTTTGTTTAATATGGTGTTTTTTACTTTTTCTTTTTGTAACCTTTAAAACTTTAATAAATATTATTTAAAAAAAAAAGAAAGAAAGCCCAACAGAGACTCCATCTCCTCAGAGTATTGCAAAAGAATGATGTCAATCAACATTTGATGATCTCCTTCTACTGGTCCACAATAGAAAGTATCCTTTCATACTGCATTACAGTGTGGTACGCTGGTTTGACATCAACTGATAGGAAGTGCCTACAGAGGGTGGTGAATACAGCACAAGATATTATGGGCTGTCCTGCAAATCCACTGGATGACATCGCAGAAGAACGTTGCCTCAGGAGAGTGAAGAAAATTCTGAGGGATGATTCACACCCTGGCCGGCATTTTCTTGATCTGCCCTCAGGCAGAAGATATAGAAGCATGATTAGTCGCACCAACAGGGTAAAAAACAGCTTTTATCTGTGGGCTGTTAGGCTGCTGAATGAAAAGATAACAACAGGGCAACTGACTTTTGGGTTTGGTGTGTGTGTGTCAGTAAACAAGGGGAATTAATACTAAGAGAGGTGAGTGGGGGTGCTTGTGTAATCTCACTGTATACAAGTTGTACAAGTGACAATAAAGTATTTCATATGAGGGGAAGTTTGGCTGAAGGTTTTTGTTGCCTGCCTTCTCCTACTAGCCACATTTTTCTGCTCAGCCTCACTGTTACTGAGGGGGAGTTATATTGAGTGTTTAGAAGTTTAGAATGTAGAAGAAGAAGCTGTTGCACCAGTCAGACCAGTCTCTGTAAGATTATCTGTAAGATAATGCTCTTAGCTAGGGACGCGGGTGGCGCTGTGGGTAAAACCTCAGTGCCTAGGACTTGCTGATCGTATGGTCGGCGGTTCGAATCCCCGCGGCAGGGTGAGCTCCCGTCGTTCGGTCCCAGCTCCTGCCCACCTAGCAGTTCGAAAGCACTCTTAAGTGCAAGTAGATAAATAGGGACCGCTTAATAGCGGGAAGGTAAACGGCGTTTCCGTGTGCTGCACTGGTGCTGGCTTGCCAGAGCAGCTTCGTCACGCTGGCCACGTGACCCAGAAGTGTCTCTGGACAGCGCCGGCTCACGGCCTCTAGAGCGAGATGAGCATGCAACCCTAGAGTCGGACACGACTGGCCCGTACGGGCAGGGGTACCTTTACCTTTACCTTTAATGCTCTTAGCTGGCCATTTACATGTCCAAAGAGATTGCCCTGCTGCTACAGAGACAAATGGGTGGCTCTTTTCCCACCTCACATGGCTGAATACAATGCCATCCCAGGAGGGTGAGCAATAGAACAAGGGAGGCTGTATGTGAGAGTATTTTGGGGGGGATTCTGGAAGCTGGGGACACAGAAGCTGGTGTGGTGGACCCCAATATGTGCCTTGGTGCTTTCCTAGAAACCTAATGGAGAAGCAAAAATCTTCTGGAGTGTTAGTGCTCTGAGTTCCTCTGTCCTATGTTCAAGTTGTACATGTGCAAATGAAACTACGTATTATAAAGACACCACAGTCTCTTTTGACCTTCATTCCAAGGAAACAACCCTGGAAAAGAGATATGGAGCCTCTCACTGCTCAGAGATTAGGTTGTGTGCAACAATAAATATAGATTAGTAGCTAGTGGCCCTCCTGATGCTGCTGAACTTCAGCTCCCATTGCCCTCTAACCACTAGTCATGCTGACTCATTGAATGTTGCACATGAATAACTACAAAAGTGTGCATACCAATTTTTGTGTACAACAGGTACAGAGGTTGTATACTTGCTGAATGCAACATGTGAATAATACCCTCTATGATGCTGCTTTAATTGTATAGTGCAGATGGGCGTTTATATCTGCAGCAGGGGTGATTGGTTTTTTTATGTTTCATGAGAAGAGAAAACAGAAAAGGGGGAGATTGCAGAAAGAGAAAGCACTGCCTTACCCAACAGATTAACCAGAGTGAAAGATCCCTGCTTTGCAAGAATTCTGTGTACTGCAAAACACACACACACCCCAAAACATCCCTCCCCCCCATATTACATGATTTGGAATCAAATGTGAGACAGTTCCCCCCCCCCCCAGGGCAATGCAGAGATATCAGGCAGGCCCTGCCTCCTTCTACCCACCTTCCTCCCAGGTGCTGGCCTCGCCTTCAGCTTCATAGAAGAGCTATTAAAAGCTGGCCAAAGCTGTTTTCGTTTGCCACAGTCTCCCTTGACACCTCTCAGACCTGCCTCTTCCCCTGCCCTCCTGCCAGCAGCATCCATTAAATTACTATTTCAAGGATGTAACAAGAGGCTTCATTTATATATTTCCAAGCATTCAGCAAGCTGCTTTCTGTATCGTACATTAGGACAAATGGTACCCATAATAATATAAAATGCTTGGGCACTTGCAAAAAGGCAAGAAATACCCCCCCCCCAAGGTACATTGTGTCCATTGACCCGATACAGTAATTAGAGTGATGAGGCAGGGCCAGATTTTAAGGGGGATTTATTTACTGGGTGAAATTCTGCAAATCTACTCAGAGATCAAGCATATTTGCATGTGGAGTTTAATCAGATATCCTGTAAGAACTTGATTCTGTTCCTTTTGATGGTGGTCACAACTGAAACAGCCCCACAGTGTAATTATAGCTTGCTCTTTACACTGGCTAGAATAAAGTCTGGATTCTTGCATTGCAAGAAAAAATGATCCAACAAAGCAGACTTAGTAGACACCTAATCATGTCTGACTCATTTGAAGTCACTTAGATGGCCAGGTGTAGCTGAATAAATGCAGTGAGAACATTTGAAGGCACTCCATTCAGTTCTGTGTCCGGCGTGACCAAAGCTGCCATAGCCCAGAATCCTCTGCAATCCACTAAGGATTCCTCAGCAGAGAAGACAATGTGGAATGAGTTCCCTGGATAAAGAAAGCTTGAGAATCTCTGCATGGCTTAAGGTGCAACAGTTGGCTGACAGTTAAGAGTTGCAAGAGTGAGTAATGTGCTATTTTCATGGAAAGTGTTTAAGTCCAAGTTGATTGCCCCCCTACCATCCTCTTCTGCAAAACGTTAAAAGAAAAGAAAAACCCCTCTCTATTTTAAGACAATTAGCTTTTAAAATAGGAACCGATTTCACATGGCTTTCTTAAAAAAGCATGCATATAACATGAGGTCACAGGCAAATTAATGTTTCCAAAGATAAACCTGAGAAAAGTGCATCTGTGATAGGATGGCCATGTGTCCTCCATTGCAGAAGAGAGTCCTCTAATTTAATTTCATCTGTTCTTGAAGGACTGTCTAGTCCCAGTTCAGGTTCAAGAGGGTGGAAGCAGAGTTGAAGCTGCCCATTAACAGTGAGCTCCTTAACAGCAGGCTGAGCAGGCACAGAGCTCAGCTGGCCACGGAGCCTTACACCTTACAACAGTGAGCACTAGTTCAACTGGAATTAATGTACATTGCTTCTAAATTTCCATGTATGTAAACACATTTGCCTATGAACATTTTACCCATCCTTTTTGGAGGCAATGTAAGAAGTGGCCATCTTGTGTGGAAACACACATTTTCCAAATGCACTAGAAAGAAATTTAAGCTCCAATTTAATGCAACAGCATTTCTCAGAAAGATGGTGCGTTCCTACACCCATGACTAAAATGAGGACCAGGCAAAGTGAACAACTGAGCATATATTTTTGGAAGGTCATTACTGTGTTATCATTAGTGCAAGTAATTCTTACTATAAGGCCATAGCTTCTGCTTCAGATTTTGGTCCTTGCTCTGTCAAATTCAGTGTAAAGGGGACACCTACTGGTAGGATGGGTTTGTGGCACATTTCTTAGGGCTGCCTACTGGGGAACCTGCAGCCTTGTTGATATTCCTGGACCACAACTCCCATCACCCCAGCCCACATAGTCAATGCTCAGGGATGATGGGAGTTGTAGTGAAGCAACATCTGCTGTAGTTACTGTAGAATAGTGCCAACAGGAAACCAGCTTTTTCAGTTTTCCAGAGGAGCAGCTGTGTTTGCTGAAACAGACCAAGAACTTCACAGCACTTGAAAGCAGCTTTCCCCAGCATGGAGCCCTCCAGATGTTTTGAACTACGGATCCCATCAATGCTGGTAATTGGCCATGAGGCTGGTCCTGATGGGAGCTGGCATCTAGCAACCACTGGAAGGCCACAAGTTCTCCATTCCTGCCATAGACGGAACTTTCACATCACCTTACCCAGAATGCTTTTGAGCAGAGCAGATTTGCACTGAAAGGTCAATCAAAGGTTAAGGAATCCAGTGAGGTAGACACATGCATTGTAGGGGGTTCAACAAGATGACATTTTGGACCCCTTCCAACCCTACAGTTCTGTGATTCTAACTGCCCAAAGACAAGTTGAAACAAGCATGCACAGACCCAGGAGAGTGGCGCTGAAAACACCTGCTAAACATTTAATTGCTTCACATCTGTATCAAATATAAAATAGAGAGCGGAAGGCAAGTTCATAACAGAAAGGTTATTGGAAATAAGAACCGCCCAATTCACACTAACTTATTTGTGTCTTTTAACAACGATATGCAAATTGTTGTTGACTGTATGGTGAAGGAAACTTGCAGAACCTTTTCAGTGTGACATCTCTGCAGCTTTCCAATCCAGGGTTAACATCAATCTAGAGAACGTTCAAGAAAGCCCGGGTTGTTGTTTTTTCCTGCAAGCATCTTTTTATTTATTATATAAAGAAGCATACACCATCATTTGACATGGGAGGGAGAGGCTGATTCTCTCCTTTAAGTACTACTCCAAGTCGTATGCTCTTAGCAAAAAGAAAGTAAGACTAGACTGCATACTCAGGTACCTAAGAGCCTCTTGCAAAAATGGGCTCCTTCTGGTTTCTTCTGCTGTTATTGCACATTTTGAGAAAAGTCCTGGATCAAGGCACGGTAAAAACAAAATCATTTAGTGCTTCTACAGTAGATGTTTCAGCACACGCTACGCAACATAAAACTATATTCTTTGAACACATATATACATACTCACATAAAAAAAGAGTCATGCACTAATTAGGGTGAGATTTCAACTTCTCTGGTTGCTTCATAATATACAAATAAAGAATAATGTTGTAAACAAATGGCATGCACATAAACTAAAGCAAAATATGCTTTATACAATATCTGAGAGCTATGATGCTTAAATAAAACAAAATATAATTTACTAGTCCTCAATGTTTATGTGCCATTCTTTGTCCTAGTGAAATTCTTTGAAGTTCTGGATCTTTCTTCGTTTGGTTTACAGGTTGGCAGCTTGAATGTTAGGAGACAGATATGGCTTTATTTCATTTACTTATTTGTGTCATACCCAACAAAATGATACATTTCATTTTTATTTTTTTTAAAAAAGAAACTAAAAAGCTTTTTCTGCAATTTCATTTGGATGCAGCTTTCCAAGTTATTCTCTAGTGGAGTAAAGGAAACAATATAAACATTCGAACAAAGTTGTTGTTTTTTGCCCAGCCACATTTCAGGAAAACAGGCTTCCACTAGCCAACTTTCAAGGCAAGGGCAACCCCCACCCCTCCCTGCTGCCAACAACAGCAACAGCAGCAACAACAACTAAACTTTTGGCAAGTTTGGATTCAAAATGAAATGAAAATTTGAAGAATTCTACAGGCTTCAGTTTCCTCTCCAAACTGATACACAGAAACAAAGTTAAATTAAAAATACATCTGTTGTGGTTACAACTGGTGAAGTGCTACAGATTTATCTCCAAATTACGTGGGGGGTGGGGGATTTTCATGGCAACGCTGCTGAAATCAAACATCCTAGCACTATTTTTGGGGGTGGGGAGGGAGGGGTATTTCTGTCCCACTCAGTTGAAGACACTTGCGAGGATTGTTTCCCAGGCACATCAGGAGGAGAAGGCACTTTTGATTAAGGGAAGACGGTGTTTTTAAAGAAAGGGGTGAATTTTGAGCAGGGATTGTCCTCACTCCTGCCCACCCCACAGAAGGTCCAGCCTCAGTTAGATCAGGCAGAGTTCCACACAGTGTCTTCCCAAGTGGCATCCACTTCTCTCGGCCACGGCTTTCTTTGCCGAGTCCAGGCTGGGGAAAGTGACCAGGGCTTCTCCGCTGGGCTGACCACTGAAGTTGTAAAGCAGGAGGATGGAGTCTCCATGGAGCTGCAAGGATGGAGCAGAAGGGTCAGAGCGGGAAGGCTTGGACCCTGAGAGATCGAGGAGGAGGAGGAGAGAGAGAAGGACCACCCCTGGAGAGCCAAGCTCCAACACAGCACCTTGCAACCCTAACCCTCACCGAAAGCAGTTGTCACAGCTCTTGGGGATTATAGAAGAGGAGTTTGGATTTGATATCCCGCTTTATCACTACCCGAAGGAGTCTCAAAGCAGCTAACAGTCTCCTTTCCCTTCCTCCCCCACAACAAACACTCTGTGAGGTGAGTTAGGCTGAGAGACTTCAGAGAAGTGTGACTGGCCCAAGGTCACCCAGCAGCTGCATGTGGAGGAGCCGGGAAGCGAACCCGGTTCACCAGATTACGAGTCCACCGCTCTTAACCACTACACCACACTGGCATCTTGGCAATTGTGACTGGACTCCACTGGGGAAGAAGAGGAGAGCAGTCAATGGGAAACGGGTGGCTGTACCGATGCTATTCTCAAGAACAGAACAGAGAAACCTAGGAAGCTGCCTTATACCGAGTCAGACCATTTTGTATCATCTACAATGCCTGGAAGCCATTCCCCGGGATTTCAGGCCAAGGTCTTTCACAGCTCCACCTGGAAATGTTGGGAGTGGAACCTGGGACCTTCTGTATGCAGAGCAGATGCTCTGCTGCTGAGTTACAGCCCTTCCCCAATATGATTTACGCTAAGTCAGGCCGCCTTGTCCAGGGATTGTGAGCCTGTGGCTCTCCAGCTGCTGCTGGGCTACAGCTCCATCATCCCTGACCATAAACCATGCTGGTTGCAGCTGAAAAACAGCTAGAGACCAACCTGATGTCATGCTTATGAAGGGCAGTAAATCCTTTTTCGTATGGGGTAATACAGTGCTCACTGGTAGTAGGCCTCTGCTTTTCAGGGCAGAAAACTTTCCCAAGCCCACATCTGAGAACTTAAGTGGTATCTGCTGGATCAGGCCAGTGGCTCATCTAGTCCAACACCCTGTCCTCACAGATGTCCATGGGACAACTGCAAGCTGGACATGAGCTCTGGCACACTTGTGATTCCCTGTAACTGGTATTCAGAGGCATGATGCCTCTGACAGTGGAGGCAGAACAGTGCCTTATCCTGCATGAATGTGGCTAATCCTCTTTTAAAACCATCCAAGTTGGTGGCCATCACTGCATCCAGTGGCAATGAATTCCATATTTTGACTATGTGCAGTGTGGATTAAATACTTCTGTTTGTCTGCCCTGAATTTTCCATGAGTTCTAATGTTATGTGGGAGAAAAACCTTCCTCCACCCACTTTCTCCATGCCACACATGTATCCTCTTACCCTTTTCATCTATACTCAAAAGGTCCAAATGCTCACAGAGGAGTTGTTCCATCCCACTGATAATTCTGGTTGCCCTTTTCTGAACCTTTTCCAACTCTACAATATCCTTGAGGCGAGAAGACCCACCTGAAATGCACAGTGGCCAGAATCTAGGACTTCAGTCTGAGATTAAATGCTTATTCTCTTTATCATGAGTGGCTTTCTCCAGAAGATTTCCTGACCTTCCTTATGTGAAACTAATCAGTAAAAGATTAAAATGTGCATGGGCAGACACACATGAATGTGCCAGGTGTCAAGAGATAATACACCTCAAGAGATATAACTATTATGTACACAAAAACAGGGGGGGGGGGACCTGGGGTGCTAGGAAGGAACCATCCCACCATCTCTCCTGGAGAAAGGCTTTCCTTTGAACCCACTGTCAGTGCTGATAACTCCTGCAAGAAGTCTCATGTACAAAGCATAACACAATCCTTAGCCATGAAACACAGACCCTTCCTAGTCCAGAGAAGGCAGAACCTGAAGCTGGGGAGGGAGGGAAAGGGAGGGGAAGAAAGCCCCATGTTTAATGAGTAGTTGCTCCTGCCCATTAGTTTCAGTTACATCCATATTCTAATAGGCTACAGTCCCAAATAAGGCAGAGTTAGCAGTCTTTTCAGTGACCAAGACTGAGCTTGGATTGAAATCCCCAGGTGGTATTCAACAGTAGTCATACTCAGAGTAGACTCAATGAAACTAATGAGCATGTCTAACTACAATAGGTTACAGTAATACTCTAATTTGCTCTGCGTTAGGTCTTAATTGAATACAACCACAGTGTCCTAAAGCAAAGGGCTAGGACATGGTTGTAGAGATTTTCAAAGTGTGTTCCGGGGAACCCTGGTATATATGTGTGTATACATATATTGAAGCTTACTAAGAGCTACTTAATGGGAAGGTTGGTTATGGTAAACACATTTCCCTGAAAAGCATCCTGGCCACATTACTGAGCTTTCCCTTGCCATATGCACATGTAGGAGAGTTCTAGATGACTTGCTTCAGAACAGGCTTACCTACTGCCTTTGTGGGCTATCTGTGCATTCTAAAACATGCCTCAGGGCTCTGCAACAGGGGTGGGGGACTTCAGGTGGTGCTGGACAACAACTCCCATTATCCCCAGCTAGCATGAATCACAGCCAGGGATTATAAGAGCTAGAATCCAGCTACATCAGGAGAGCCACATGCTCCCCGAGCACATATCCTAAAATGTGCACAGCTTACTTGGCAAAATTAGTCAGTGTGGAAAGGCACCACTGAAGGTAGACCACCATTAAATTGGAGTGGAGAAAAAGAAAAAAGATGGATATAGTCCTACAATGATGGTGCTCAGATATGTCAATTAACTCTAGCCTGACGTTCTGGCTTGGACATCACATCTTTCTTTAGCACATGCACACACACTCAACAAGGTCAACTTAAAACAAGCAAACAAATGCCTACAGTTGAGATTTGACACACAGGCTCATACCTACGAGTTTGAACAATACAGTAGCAAAATATGGGTTTGTCCACACAAGTGGCTGCTTGATGTTACTGGAGAATGAAATCTGATACATGTGTGTTATCCAGTCCCAGAACCCCCACATTTAGCAGCGGCCACAACCCACACTGGTTGCCATATTATGTCTGCGGGATCTGAACAGGAGGTTTAATGCACATGGTTGGCTGGAGGATGTGCTCCTCAGCAATAAGGTGATAAAATGACATCTGCAGCACTAAAAATCCCCAGGTGTTTCAGGCAACACAGTCTTTCTGGAGGAGAATGATGCCAAATGAAACTCAAACTATATGTAAAGTATATACCAGTTAATCCTTATCAACAAATTTCCTGTGTGCTTCGGACTAGTTCCCACTGGGGTAGGTCAAACTGGGGTGAAAGATCTGTCTCCTTGCACAGGCAGGCAGCATATTGGGGGGAAATGAAGAAAATACCCAGGGTTGGGTTTTTTGAAGTTACATGCATCGTTCATATGAGTTCCCTTAGCTCAGTATGTGTGTGTTTGTGTGTAAATTGGAGGCAGACTGAAACCAGTATGTGTTTTCTCAAAATGAGCTCCCAGAACAAAGGGCTGGCATCTTCCTTGCAAAGTTGTCAATAATGCAACCTAGTAATGCTGCCTCCCAGGCACCCAGCACTTCCCCAGAGCATTGGCCTCACACCTGCCAGCTGTAGTACTGGCTGCATCATCAAAGGAACTTGGTGCTTCCTTATTCCCTTGGAATGATGCAGTCTCAGTATTTTAGAAGAGGGAAGAGAGATCAACGCTGTGTGCTTCGGACAAGGGGGTGGGGAACTTGTTGCCCTCCATATGTTGCTGGATTTTAACTCCCATCAGCCGCAGCTCACACAGCTAGTGGTCTTGGATGATGGGAGCCGGAGTCTAGCAACATCCGGAAGGTCACAGATGCACCCTTCTCCTGCTCTACATATAACCACAAAGCATGACCATTGAAACTTGCCCTTCAGTGCCCCAAGTGATAACGTTTTGCCTTCATTGCCTTACGTCCAACAGCAGAAAGATCCTGTTACATGCATATATGCCAGAAAGCAGTCAATATGATCATGTTAGCTTAAAACAAGAGAACCCTTACGGAGTGGAGAGAGAATGCCAAGCGGACATAATCGCCAGCATTCCCCTTCTCCTCCAGAGGTCTCCAGCATCGCTGCCACCATTAGGTTAGTTGATTCATGCCAGGCGCCGAAGCAAGGGAATGTTAGTGAGCAAAGTCCACACCACAAGCTAGGAAGGGAGGATGCAAGGAGGAAAAAACCAATTTCCCACCACTCCCAGCCGATCATTTTGCCCTCTTTCCAATCACCACCAAAAGGCTCCACCTTCTGCCAATCTGAGCTTACCTTCACTGGAGGTTACAAACACTTACAAACAAACCCAGTCTTTCGGTGCTTGTAACACACTCCTTGCTTGGTCGTTGATCTGAATAAGGCCATTGTAGTCGTCAGGTGCATACTACAGTACAAGTGTGATACATAAGGTCAGCAAGAGAAGGGGCAGGTCATCTTGTTACCAGCAAGCCACACAGACCAGCACTTGCAAATGTCATTAGAATAAGGGTGGGGAGGAGTCATGGCTACAATTGCATGGGAAAGATACAAGTCAAGCACTGGGTCCACCTAGCTCAGTGTCATCCACTCTATTCCAGCTCCTGTATTTCATGCGGAGAAGGGTTTTAACCTTCATCTGCTACCTGATCCTTTCAACTGGAGAAACAAGGGATCGAACCTGGGACTTTCTGCATGCAAATAAGCTATGTTGGCTGCCTTTCTCCAGGATGTCAGAAGCAAGGGTCTGCCCAGCACAATGGGGATGTTTTGAATGGGGATGCCAAAGAGCAGCGTACATTCTCAGGCCCTTTTGTTTCGTTGGAAAGCCCTTCGTCCCCATGCCCTGGACACATCCACCTGAGGTGCCAGAATCTATGTAAGCAAAAGCATGGCGCAACCTACAGGACACCATCAGAAGTCTAGCTAATGCTTGGGCACCTTTAGATCACATTCCAGGTAGCACTTATGTTTTTAAAGTCACCCATAAGCCTCTTTACAAAAACTGCAACTGTCAGAGATCCAATCTATAAAGCTGGGTTAAGCAACAGCAAGGCATACTATGTTACAAGCCCTGAGTGTCCAGGGAAAACTATAAAATGTATTCTTGGATTGTGACAAATAAAAAAAAAAAAAACTTGAATTAAGTGAGGTTGAAAACATAAAAAAATAGTCCATGGATCTACAGAGCAAAGCTAGTTCCTGAGTTGGGCAACTTGACCAGTCAGACCAAGCCCTGGAATTAACGCCAGATGTTTTAGCAAACTCTGAACCCTCATTAATGGCCCAGTGTTAAAATGCAACCCCATGTCATCTGTCAAACACTGCCAAGCACCAACTGTTAAATATTATAAGGGTGATGAAAGCAAACGCCAAAATAAAATTTAATTGGATGACAAAAGGTTGATTTCAAAATACAACCTGCGAATAGTTCGCAGATATTGGACATCAAATCTCAGAGTGGTTTTGGAAGCAAACTGGGAAACACCGCTCTAGAATTGTAAGAACTAGACACTCCCCTCCTCAAAAAAGTTCATTTTTCCAAGGCTTCAAGTTTCACACCCAAAGAAAGAAGAACATACAGAAGAGATTCTCCACTCCTCCTCCTCCTCCTCCTCCTCCTCCTCCTCCTCCTCCTCCTCCTCCTCCTCCTCCTCCATGCCCTCAATCATATAGACAAAACCATAAACTAGGAGATGACTCTGAAATGCATCAAGAACAAGTCGTGCAAGATGTTAGGTTTCTAAAGAAACCCAGAGCAGAGAAGACGTCTTTGTGCAAGCATCTATTTGAAAGAAAAGGAAGTCCACCACAATGAGGTCTCCTGTCCTGTTAAGTGGGGACCAGAGATAGAGAATGCATATGCCTCTGGCATTTTGCCATCACTTTGTGTCATTGCCCCCCTCAATCTTTCTACTTCTCAGTGATTTCTGGTCATCATGTCCTATTGGAAAAGCTGCAGGGTCAGACACAATAACACCTATTTTAGTTCCTGGGAAGGTGAAGCAGTACTAAAGCTCAGTATAGGTTGGAAAAATATGCACATATATGTGGAAGTGGATAGCTTTCTTTAAGCACTTGTTTATTCATGAGAAGACATGGGGAAGACACCTTCACCAGGTGTCATTTTGAAACAAGATGGTGGACCAAAATGCGACTCAGCCATGATTTCATCTATTTTTAATTTTTTTTTTTGCATGGGTTCAGCTCTTCTCATTATACCATTGCCAAACTTGACATGAGGGTTCTCAGGGTGGAATAGCAGTCTTTGTTAGCATTTGGATGCCAGCCACCATTTTGAATCACGATGGCAGACCAAAATGTGACCTTGGTGTGACTTCACCCCAATTTTTGGTGTGATGGGTCCAAATTTACAACCTGCACTATCCATTTAAAAATCACATTTTTTTGTTTCTAAAGATACATGGGCAATGCCAGTCACTCTTCACAAGTGAATAAATAGAACAGACACTATACTATTTTGCTGCAAGGATGTATTATAACCCTTCCACCAGCCTTACAGAAGCAAGCTTCAATACTACTGCAGTGGGAAGTCAGAATTTATGTTTCAGCTATGTGCACCATGCTACAAACTGCCTTATGCTGCACAGTAAGAACTGTGACACTGTAATGGGCCCAGACAGCACCCTTGAGAAATGCAGAACTGTGTAATCTAGAGTCATTTAGCTTCTATGCAAGATGTCACACTTTCAAACTGTCAGGGCAACACCCTTTAAATAACCTCCCCTGCATCCCAACCCGATTCAATCAATCATTCTCACACTGATCCACACTGGCCAATGGCAGCAATGCCTCCAAATACAGCACTAAGTTCTAAGCATGACAAACAGCGAGAAGATAATTCAATTAGGTGTAGCAGCGCAGGCCGAGTTCAGAAATAGATTACAGAATGAGATAAGGAGGAATTCATTTTTCGAGAGACCCTTGAATAGGGTAGGGCTGCTTAAGGAGATTTGGGGGAAGATTATAATTTGTAAGAACACCTGTTTGGCAAGAATGAGGACCTAAAGAAGGATGATGAAAGCACACAAGTATTCTCACATAAGAATGGTTGTTTGGAGGAAACAAAACAGAAAATAACGCACACTGAAAATAATAAATTATTCCCATTTTTTATCATTTTTACAGCTGCAACTTTGAATTGATCAAAAGCATCTGGATAGAATAAAACAGGGGTGGGAAATCCTCCCAGGTCGGAATGTTTCCTTGATCTCTGACAATGCCTCTTGCATACCTGGAGGATAGAGGGCTGTGCTGAGTGTATGGAGGAACTAGCCAACCATAACAAAGGTTAAAAATAAACTACATTCTTGCTCTATCCACTTTTGCCTCTGGCATGCAGTCACCAGAAGACTGCCCAGAAGGGAATATGGCCCTTGGTTTGAAAATGGTTCCCCATCCCTAGACTTAAAAATAAAAGAGAGCTGTTCCCAATAAGTTCAACATAAGGTTGTTGTTAGTCCCTCCCCCCATTTAATGCAAATGTTTTGAAAACTGAATGGCAGATTTTTTCTTATAAGGCGTTCATCTTTCCTATCTGCAAGATTTGTTCATTTGCAAGCCTTGTCTGTATCATCTTTTCCCTTTTAGAAGAATGGCTTCTCATGTATGCAAATTGGATGGTGATATAAAGATGGAATTAGCCCTACATGGTTGACGGGACACCATTTCATTTACATGTATGCCTGGCAAAGGAAACAACTGTTGGCAATTATAAAAGAAGTGGGACCTGAAAGAAGATGTTGAAGTGTATCATTTCTAGCTAGAAGGAGTACTCCTGATTCCAAACTGGCCATTTTCTCCAGAAGAAGGCATTCCACTCCCAATCCCCTTTTCCAACAGATACCCAACATTCTGTGGTTACCAAGATACTAAGCCCTTGTGCTATTTTTGTTGGTTGATGGTTTGTTTGCCTTTGCACCCTTAGGGGTCCCTTCTTCATTTAAAACAAATTTTGTAACTTAAATTCTGCAAATGTTGGGATTGTCCCAGGCATGAAGATTCTTCCTTCTCAGTGGCCCTGGTTTGACTTCCTTCTCGTTAGCCCTCACCAGACCTGAACAGGAGCGATCCGCACTGCAACGTTTTGCCGCAGGATCCACTTGATTAACTGCATGATGCAAGAAGTTCTGGCTGCAGCTCTCAGCTGAGAGGCTACCTGGTGACACAGAGGGTGAAGCAAAGGTAGAAACCCAAGACTAACCTGATATCCCTGGAAGAAACTGAGGATTTCCTTCATTCCTGCATTATAGGGCAATCCCTGCATCCGGACAAGGGCACCAGGCTGAGGCAGCATTGGAGTGTGCGTGGCTGAGGCAGCGGCTGCAACTGCTGCTTGGGGTGCTGTGATGTACCCTACGGTGGTCGGGGACACCGGTGGGCTGGAAAGATAGGGAAATGGTAGGTCCAAGGGCTGTTTCACACATGCAGGTGCAAAAAGTTCACCCTACCTGGAAAAGTTACCAGCCCAAACAGAATAGTACCTGGGGTAGTAAGCTGTGTAGTTCATGTAAAGTTGAGCAGCCTGAGTTGGGTAGTAGGTCACAGCTGGACTAGCGGCAGCAGCGGCGGCAGCAGCGGCAACAGCAGCCGAAGCCTGCTGGGACCTGGTTTGAGGCAAGAGCGCTTGCGACTGATATAATGCCGCTTCTGTTGGGATCACGGCGGCAGCTGTCTGGAAGGCATAGGCTGGAGGAGAAAGACCTGTGGATAAGATCACAAAACAAAACCCCAAAAGCAAGTTAGCAAAGACAGAATCCGTTGAACAGGTAAGGCCCCAGCCCTGTGTCCCAGGAGCTGCTGCCAGGAAAACTTCCAAGTGGAGTTCCAACCTTTTGAGTAGGTATGAAATTGAGGGGTAGGTTGCTAGTTACGACCATCATTTCTACTAGTGGCTGCCATTACTTGCTAGTTACTACTGCTATGGCATTAGGGGCTAGAATGGTGGACAAGGAACCTGGGAGACCCTGGCTCAAATCTCCACACAGAGCCTACTAGGTGATCTTGGGCCACTCACTGCCTCTCAGCCTAACCATACCGCACAGAGTTGTTGTCAGGATAAAGTGGGGAGGGGGAGAACTGTGTCTGCCACATGAATGTAATAAATAAGTTTTGGGCAACTATGGGAAATTAACTGGTGTGCTGGTAAACTTTATGTCAGCTTACATTTCCTTTTATATTTTAAGCGAACTGTTACTTGTTGAACAGTTAGGGATATCGTGATATTATAGATCTACGCATTATGTTTATCATGGTGTTGCATTTTCACTTTTTTTTTTGTAAACCACTTTGAGTACAAATCTTTGGAAAATGCTATATACAAACAAACCGCATGACCAAAGTGCAGGTGTGGAATACAAGTTCACACTTCGAGAGGTGAAACTGGTGAGCAAAAGCTTATGTGATGGGCAGTGCATGGTCATCTGTTCAGAACCCTCATCAATGAGTTTCGCAGGTTTTTTGTCCTTTCTCGGGAGTAGCAAGGCAAGTTTCTGGTTCTCATTGTTTTAAGTCAGTGGTGGGGATCCTCAGTCCCACAGTCTTATTTTGGCCATTTTCCCCAAGCCATGTCCTTGATGTCATACGTGACATGTGCCTCCCCTCCCAAAAGCTGATTTTACAATTGATCAGCAGCACCTGAAAATCCCCATGCCTTTGACACGCATGGTTTGTTTCAAGCCACCCAGGAAAAGGAAAAGGAACAGGTGACAGATGACTCCGCCCATCAGTTAAAATGGCCCATTGGGCTTTGGAGAGGTCAGGATCTAGCCCACTGACCAGGCCCAGCATCTTGATTTAAGTATAAACATGAGTGAACCATTTCTTCGAATATGTGTTAAAAGCCACCAAATGAATTGCTGAGTTACTTTACTGAAAGTAGTTCACGGATGTGTGCGTTCATTGCGGTATGTTACAAGAATATTCATGCATTTGTAGGCCTTATTGTATGTTGTGCTTATTATAAATGGACCCTCATTGCATATTCTACTTTATTGGAAAGCTTGATGTGTCCTCTTGGGGCTTTATTTTCTGGCTGTTGTTTTTCCTCCTGTCTCTAAAAAGCAACTTAGATTGGTAGGCTTGGCAGCATAAGCTCAACAGCCACTGTGGCATCAAAACAGCAATAGTTGCTTTCAGCCCTGGAAACAACTGGTCCATAGTTTTTCACAATCCTCCTCTCAACTGCATTTTAAGCCATGAGCTGTCTAGCAAAATATGGAAGTCACCTACCCACACTTTCAAGTTCTGGCTCTTAAACCACCCTTTTATTGTCCTCCAACAAAACCAAATCCAAATGCCAAGCTGCAGATATCATTGCTTTGGTGTGCAATGAATCCAGCCACACTGTTTATAAAGTGTTTTAAGACCGTGAAAATGCATTGTTTCATCACTCAGTTTTGGTCCATCAGAACCCTTGTCCCAATAGATGCTCTGTCTTCAACAACAAGCTGTGTCCCTGAAGACCAGGCACCTCCCTACTGCAAAGAGGCAGGAGAAGATTAATCTCATTGGCAGCTGCAGAGCAAATTGCTTCAATTAAAAAAAGAAAAGCACAAAAAATTGTAATTGCCAAGCAAGCTCTGCTAAAGGTGAAATTTATTGCAGAGTTTTTTTGGGTAATGAGGTTAACAGTGTCCCCCAACAAAAGCAACGTACATAATAATTTGGGGAGCATCTCTAGCTACCAATACCCCCAAAATATTTTAAAATACAGGGCTGCAAGAAACCAATGCAGCCCATCATCTAACACTATACAATGAAACTAAGCATAGTTACTTAAAAATATGTTCCACTGGCTGCAATCCTGTGTAGACTTTTCTGGGAGTAAGTCCGACTGAACTTATCAGGACTTAACTTTCTAATAAACGTACATTGCACTGTTAGCTGGTTAGAACAGTTCAGGCCAGTTTTAACTGGCAAGCGTTAATCTTTATTACATTTCTGTCTTTCCTTTCTTCCATTATTGAACTTCCTACAGACCTTATTTGGTGTTAAGTTTGGCTTGGGATGGGGGCTCTCTTCTTAATTCCACCACCATCATCTGAAGTGTGGGGAATGGTGGTAGCCCCAAATTGTGGAACTCACTCTCCACAAAGATGTACCTACACACTATCATGACTCAGCTTCCACTGTATTCCACTGGATGGCCATCTGTCAGGGAGTCTTCAGCTGTCATTCCTGCATTGCTGGGGGGTGGACTAGATGACCCTTGGGACCCCCAACTCTACAATTCTATGGCTGCATGATTCTATGCTGAAGCTGTACCTTGTTGCCACAGCTTTTGACATGTTTATTTTTTTGGGTGGGGGGCACTTCTTTTGTTTGGTTTAACCTATGTTGTGCTGCTTTTGTTTAGAATTGTTGTGCATTTTATGATTTATTTTAAAAAATGGCTTTACAGTACTTGTTTTTAATTGTATGATTATATTGTTGTGACCCGCCTTAGGACCTTATGGTGAAAGGCAGGTAACAAATCTTATAAAGAAACATACAAAATAAATGAAACTCAGGATAAGGGTTCATGAGGATTAAAAGAGGATAGGACATATTCATGGAGGATAAGCAAATTTGCTCTATCATGTGCCCTCAAGACCATGCCCTGGGTATGCTTATATTAGGGCTATGAAAGTTTATTACAGATATCCTTCCCTTCTAGCAATGAGTGACAGTTTCCTCCCCCCTAAAAATAATAAGTTACCCTTGACTTCCTAAAAAAAAAGGCACCTACATTGAGAGGTTGCTGATACACATACTTAATTCATTAAGATAAATAAATCAAAAGTATAGTTAAAAGGCAGGTGATCAATCAGCTAAAATTATTGAAGCGGTCGACAGCCCTAACAGCTTCAGAATCACATCTGATTTGGGGCCCAGCTTCCAGTCCCAGCCTATCCACGGAGGGGTGATTACAGACCGCAACTCAACCCAAGACAGAGAGGGCAAGACCCCCACCACAGCGCCATCAGCACCTACCAGAGCGTCCCCCGTTAGCAGCACAGAAGAGAGCAGAAGAACTTGGGAGACTTACATGGTAACTTACATGGTGGCGGAGACAAGCCACTACGATTTAAAGTGCCACCCATTAAAACAAAATTCATCTCCTCTCCTGAACACTGGAACACTTCCACGTAACGGTCCTTCATCATCTTCTTGTGGCACTTCTGGGCCACCAGGAAAGCCCGGTCAGAAGATTTCATCTGGATAAAAGCATCGCCAGAGGGACGGCCCTGGAAGACAGAAGAAACCAGGCAAGGGGATGGAAGAGAAGTTAAATGGGGCATTCTCCACACTCTTGTAGTCAGTGGTCCCATCAGTAATTTTAGCATATTATTCTTTTTAAGCAAAGCTTTATTTTTAATTCTTAAAGGAATTATTCCGTTGATTGCTGCACAGTTTACATGTCTAAAATATTGAAAGCATCAATATTTAAAGAGATGTTAAAAGACAATACACACGATTGATTCTCTGGGATCATGTGATCCCCACCCCCCGGAGGATTCTGTTCTGGGCACCTCGTATCCCAGCTTGATTGATTGGGCCTTCTCTGGACATTACATAAATGAAGAAGTTGGGAGCTCTTGGGCTGTTTCTCCAATGGCCAAATTCAGTTTCTCCACCCGTTGCTTCTAACTGAAGCGCTAGGGAAACCATCTTGAATTCCCATACCTGCTGGTTCAGGACCATGTGGACTCCGTGTGGCTTGATGTCTGCAGTAGCATCTCCCATGAACTCCAGGATGTCGTCAATCCCAGCCGTGTAAGGCAGGCCTCTGAGCCGCACACAGTCTCGCACGCTGCCAGCAGCGATGGTGTACGGAGGTGGCATCACGGGGATGATAGGTGTGGGGAGGGTGGGGATGAGAGGCGTCGACATGTACCTGTTGAGGACCTGTTGACAAAGAATCAGGAGTGGAAACAGAAGCAAGAAGGGCTGAGTAAAAGGGACGTTTTCCAAGATGGGAGGCATAGCCAGAAGGCAGCCGTAGACAATACTGAATGCTGAATGATACTAACCCTCTATAACGCATGTAACAGATTGGCATGCAAAATTCTTGGAATACGCTGCCATGGGCAGAATTGCTCATTCAAGGAGTAAGCAACAACAAATATTTATTTATGAAAAACTGGTTAAGTTTTATTCAGTACGGTAGATCTAGAGGATGCGTGTCTTATATGTGTTACAGTTTTCCCCTCTTGCTGCAGATTGGATTTTGTTGTCTGTTTGGGGGATTTATTTATTCATCGGAAAATAATATTTATTCGAGAAGGTACCAGCTTTCCGTAACAAGGCTTGACAACTTAGGCGATTGGTTTTTGCTTATGCATAGATTGCTGATTTTTTTTTGTGTGTGTAAAATTACAATAAATCTTTTTTTTAAAACCCTAACCCTGATGGCTGTGCTCCACCCTCCACTGCCACAAGCAGCGTGCTTCTGAATGCAGTTTCTGGAAACTACAGGAGGGGAAAGTGCTGTGGTGCTCAAGTCCTACTTGCAAGACCAGAAAGCTGGATTCAAAAGACCTTTGGCCTTATCCAGAAGGTCTCCTCCTATCTTCTCACTCATATGAAACTGCTGTTTCCCACCCTGAATCCTTGGCAGGTGATGCGCTACAAACCAAAGTTAAAATAAAACCAAGAACTCAGAAGGGCAAAAGCATCATACAGCGCAGCTCCAGACTGCAAACTAACCCAAAGCACAAGACTAGAAGTTCACATTTTAGGAAACACAGTAGCCACGTTTGGACAAGAATAGCCAAGTAGGTTTTTGCATAAATGAACAAAAAGCTCTTTTCTCCTTCAATGAGGCAAGGAAATTGAAGTAGGAAGTAATTGTTTTCTAGTTTTTCCAAGCAGGCAAGATACAAACCACCAACTTCAGAACAAGAAATGATAGCCAACCAGCTTCCAACTGTGGCTTAATGTCCTGTCTTGTTTCAAATGTGGTAATTATAGTTTTTCAGTTCAGTTGAAATGGGAAACTATGGTTAATTAGAGACTTCCTGGTTTGACTGTTCGGGCTACAAAGGGAGGATCAAAGAGGATGCATGCACAGGTAAAAGGCTAATTAAAACTGAATATGATAATCCAAACTGGGCCAGCAGTTGTTCAGCTGTGATCCAGAGTGTGACTTAAGCAGGACTCAATATGTCATAAATTGAGGAATGGATACTGAACTTAAAAATCCAGCTGCAACTGTTCTGATAAAGCACAGTGAAACAGAAATGCTAGGAAGGCACGCTTTCACTTGCAACAAACTCTGTTTCACAGAGATTTGTTGATCAAAATATGCCACTTATTATTTATGCTTATTATTATATGGCTTGCGGGGAGCTGCGCGAAGCTCAAAGCCTGGGCGCGCTGAGCTCAGCGCGCCCAGGCTTCGGCATGCAGGCAACTCTCCGCAAGCCGTGGGAGCCCAGTGCCGGGCTCCCACGGCTTGCAGAGAGCTGCGCGAAGCCTGGAGAGTGAGAGGGGTCGGTGCGCACCGACCCCTCTCGCTCTCCAGGCTTCAGCGAAAGCCTGCATTCGCCCCATAGGACACACACACATTTTCCCTTCATTTTTGGAGGCGAAAAAGTGTGTCCTATAGGGCGAAAAATACGGTACCTCTTTGCAGCCAGGGGAGGGGTGATCTAACCAGCATTATGAAACCTCAGCTGTGAGCACTGATGGGAGCAAGTAAGTGATATAGGAGTAAAACTAAGCAGGTAGATCTTCTCCTGCTTGGGGAATCACTCCAGGGAAATGCAGAAAGAGTCCTGCAATGGGTTGCTGCGGACCACCATATCTCAGTTTGACAAGCCAAGATATGGACAAGCCTTGGGTTACTTATCCAGCCCCTTCACTCTTCCCATTGCAGCAAGAAAAACAAGCCAGGAACTCTTCAGTTAACTATAATTTCACCCAAACCACGAAACAATAGTTAATTACTCAAGAACAAGCCAGGATATTAAGCCACGGTTTGAAGATGGGTTTCTGGCTTGTTCCAAAGCTTGTTCATTTCCTAGCTTGGACAAAATGGGAAACTGTAGAAAACTGAAGACTTCTTGGTTTGCTTGTTCCCTTAATCACAGGGTTGTTTGTATCTTGGTTTATTAATAAAGCAAATATATGATAGTCCAAGTGCAGCTAGTGCATCATTTCCATGACCCAGGAGAGAGAGAGAGAGAGAAACTTAACTGAGTCTGATGAGCAACAGGCTGTAGTAAGTGGGAAGAAATGTGCCACTCTCTCAATTGCTCATTATTGGTACAATCCCAGCCCACATTACATCAGCACCTTTACATCATATACACAGAAGGGAAGCGGGGGTCAGGGCACACTGCACCTACAAAGTGAGCAAGGACTCTGAACAAAAGGGTGCACACACTGTCCAGCTGCCAAAAACAAGAAGCACTGCAGACTAGCAGCCTCTGATATCCTTGCTTGCTTTGAACAAGCTCCCCAAAAAATAGAAGTATGAGCCACAGATTAATTTGGGACATCCTTGGAAAAAACAGCACAAGCCTCTCCTTGCCACACTGCTTAGCTTGCGATGCTCTTCCCTCTAATCATGCAGGAAGTGATATTGGTTACCTGCCTCAGACGTATTATGACACCTGAACCCTGGTCATTTTTCTCTGGTATGTTATTATGTTTCATTACATTTAAGTGGTACAGACATAATATGAAAATAAATGAAAAGTAACCAACTGCTAAAGTTGGTTAAATGCTACAGATAGCTGTTATAACTTGAGCCCTGCTCAACCGTTTTGTTTTAATGACAAGGAAAGCCTCCATGAAATGACATTACATGTTCCAAAAAGCGCGCGCGCGCGCGCGCACACAC
Source organism: Podarcis filfolensis (assembly GCF_964270895.1). Taxonomy (NCBI): domain Eukaryota; kingdom Metazoa; phylum Chordata; class Lepidosauria; order Squamata; family Lacertidae; genus Podarcis; species Podarcis filfolensis. The sequence goes on from NC_139611.1 coordinate 50,392,098, forward strand.
ACACACACACACACACACACACACACACACACAGAGAGCACGCAAACACAACAACTACCACCAGCTCCCACTTGCAGAAAGATTGCTTATTATCATTTGCCAGATCTGGGCCAGGGGAAATCTCTGCTTCTCACTGGTCCCCTTGCCTCCCAGTTCCCATGAGCTACTTTCTGAAGCTTCTCCCTCTTGGGTTCCTCCCAACAGACAGAAACCAGACAGAAATAATTGGAGACAAGCTGCCTGTTGAGGCCCATTGTTCAAAAGCTGATTAAAAGAGGACAAGGGGGAGGCAGAGCAGCAAATAAAGTGGCTGCTGTCTGGCAATGCACTTGTTCGGTCATAGCTATTCAGCCACACACAAAAATCTGTGAGGTCACCCTTGCCCCAACCTGTTGCCCTCCTGATGTTCTGGACTGGAACTCCCATCTGTAACTGTGCTGGCTGGGGGGGCAGTGATGGAAGTTAACACTCCCAGACACCTGGAGGGCAACAGGTTACAGAAGGCTTGGTGAGGCTTTAGTGGCTTCTGCTGCAACAGGCTAACAATAGTGCAATCCTAAACACGCCCACTCAGAAGTCAGTCCTACTGAGTTCAATGGGACTCACTCCCAGGTAAATGTAGTTAGGATTACAGCCTAGCAGAGCTCCTGCCCTGGGTTTGAGCTTAGATTGCCTTCTTTTCCTGTTCCAAGAACTCCTAACTTGTTAAAAATAGGATTCCATGTCAGCAGCATCTGCATATGCATTTTCTGTTTATCAGTCACTGCTCTTAATAAAAATAGATTCAATGGAATAACTGCACAGACATGGAAGCTGCATGTGCCAGACCAATGAGATGGACATGCTCTAGGTCAATACTGATCGAGATGGCCCATTATCAGGGCAGCTTCTTAAGTTCACACATGACTCAGTATAACACAGCTTTGTGTGCTCCTAAATGAGGTTCAATAAATAATGTATTACATGGATGCACCAACCTGACCCCAAGATGTCGATTTTCGGTATAGCAATTCTCCACCTTCCACTACCTAGCAGTTGTTTCTTCACAATAGTGATTTTTGGGTGCTAAACCCAGGTTGGCTCTCATTCAGGAGGTCCCTGTCCTTGCAAGTGGGGAAAGAACAAGACTGGACTGAATTCCAGTTGCTAAACCCAGGTTGGCTCTCATTCAGGAGGTCCCTGTCCTTGCAAGTGGGGAAAGAACAAGACTGGACTGAATTCCAGTTCTTGCTTGCTTGTGTGACAAGGAAGGGGAAGCAATGGCCTCAGCAAGAAATAGCAGCCCTGCCCCTGCCCTTTGCTTTGGCTGCATGGAAGTCAAAGCTCCTACTGGTAGGATGGAAGAAAGAAGCAGTGGAAGCTGGGTGAATGGGGCCCTGGCCCACCAACAACCTCTGTCTGCCCTCAGTCACCTCATAGCACCAATGCAGCTTCTTGCCAAGAAAGGGATGGGGAACCTCTGGCCCTCCAGACGTTGCAGTTCCCTGTGACACAGTGATGAGCCACTCTTCTCTCTCCCCACCCCCATATACACAGAATTGGGCAAGTGCTCCAACCTGCTGGACCTCTGCTGCCGTGCTTCTGAAGAGCTCAATGTATCGCTTCCCCAGGATCTCCTTGTGTTTCTTAAGTGCATTCTGCGCGTACTCTTCACAGGCGAACAAGACGAAAGCATCTCCCGTAGGCCGTCCGTCTGGATACTTGACAAAGAGAAGCCCCTCCTTCCCTCCTGTGACGGGGCACTCGGGTCCCAGGAACCCCAGGACATCCTCAGGCGTGGCTGTGAAAGGGAGACCCCGCATCCGGATGATGACTTGGTTCTCCTTGGAGAGGAACTGAGCTACTTCGTTGGAGGTACCTGCAGGTGGGTAGGGGGTGAAGAGTTACAATAATTTGCTATATCTCTTTTACACATACCTGGCATTTAATTAACTGGACCAAAGAACCTAGGAAGCTGCCTTATACCAAGTCAGACCATTGGTCCATCTAGCGCAGTACTGTCTGCACTGACTGGCAGCAGCTTTCCAGGGTTTCAGGAAAGGGGCATCACCAGCCCTACCTGGAGATGCCAGGGATTGATCCTGGAACCTGCATGCAGGATAGATGCTCGATCGTTGAGATACTTTCCCCGACTTTTGAAGCAACTTTTAAGATGATCAAAAGTATTTCAAAATGAATTCATCTAACGCAGGGATGGGGAACCTAGGACACTCTTGATGTTGCTGATCAACTCCCACCATCCCTCACCATTTGCCACACTGACTGGGGCTGACGGGAGCTGGAGTCCAAGAGTGCCTGGAGGGCCACTGGTCAACAACCCTTGATCTAATGCGATTGGTTAAAATGTTGCAACCCTATCAAACATTACCGACCATTCAATGGCATCTGTAAAGTACTGTCAAGCACTCAGTTCCCCTGCACTTGCACACTTCAGCACAGTCTAGCATTACAATACATTACAGGGGGTAACTCTTTGAGGCAGGTCTTTCTTGTTTACTGCTAATTATTTCACAAGCAGGCCTGGAAACTGAGCCAGTGCAGTTAGCGATATTGTCATAATGCCCAGCCCCAGCTAGTAATCCCACATCATCCTGAGCTAACTGCGGTTTCCAAGTAGCCTTCAAAGGCAGCCCCAGGTAAAGTGCATGACAGTAGTCTAACCAGGAAGCTAATGGAGCATGGATGGATAGTACACTGTACATTTATTTTGTTTTCGCACATTCACAACAGCAAACTTTCAATGGCAAAGCTGACAAGGTTTATTCCAAACTTCTCACCTCCAGCAATCTTCAAAAATTCTTCCCCAGTTGCTTTGTAAACCTGAAGTAAAGAAAGGAAAAAATAAAGTCCTGTGTTGGTGCGACAGATTATACTACTAAATCTGAACAACATTAGCATTGCATAACTTCTGTACTTTTTTTTTTTTTGACACACAGGTTTTTAACCCTTCTGTGCATGCAAAACACATTTTACTGATCTGATAATGCAGAGGTCAGCAAACCTTCTGGCCCCAGAAGCACCACACACAGAGCAACCTTTTACACTGGTTAACACAAAATGCATCTTCCAAGCCTAATTACAGCAGAGGGAGGAGTGAGGGGAGGGGACCCTGTGGGCACATATTGATGATCCCTCAAATTAACATGACCACATGTCCTATTTTACAGAGGACAGTCGTCCAATTTATTCCCCACTAGGATGAGATGCATCCATTTAAATCATAGCATCTCAATTCTATTTCAATTGTAGTTAATTATTACTGAATTTCCATCTTTACCTGCAAATTAGCACATGCACTTTTTATGGAAATATGTACTCTCTTTTTGGGTGATGTTAGATCAAACAGCTAGTATTATTTGACAATGGCTTGCATTTAATGTTGAAATAGGAAACCTAGTAAAGATAAATCTGTTTCTTTTCATTTATTCATCCATTCCGCACTTTTTCTTGTACAAACCACAGAGGCTAACAACATCCAAAAGCATTCAGACCTGAACCCAAGCGATGTACCTCAATGTATCTGCTACCCATGTGGTGCTTGTGCCGCTCTAGGGCCAAATCTCTCTGCTCAGAGTTGACAAATCGCACCAGGGCCTCTCCATTCCTCCTTCCTTGGGCGTTCAGGCACAGGGCCACCCCACCTCTAGCAGGGAGACACACAAAAAAGATGAACAAGGATGACTTCATCTACATCCTGAAAAAACCAATTACTCTTTTATTCTTTCAGGGCAGAGTGCATGGATGCAAGACATATTTAAGGAAAAGCAAGGACATTTTTTCAGCTCAAAGGCCACATTGATTTGTTGGGAACATTCCAGGGGCTACATACATTGGTGTGGGGGGGGGAGGCAAAATTGGTCAGAACAATGGATCTGACTCTTAGCTTGGTACTTCAAGCTACATTCCCAACCTTGCAAAAGTCAGACACCGCCCCCCCTTCTGTCCCCCATCAAAGCAAGCCAGAAGCAACATCACTATTCAAGAACACATTCCAGCAGGGGAAAGCACTTGTGAAAGGTGCAGAGCTTGGCACAGGTCTGTGGAGAGCAGGGAGTGCCCTGAGGGTCAGCCAGAGCCCCCTGGCCAGAGGTTGTCCATCGTTTGGGACTTGAGTAGACAACTAAGGCTGCAACCCTAAGGGCCCTTATCAGCTGGGGCCTATTTGTATCTTGACTTCTCAAGTCATATGGGCTGACAGCCTAAAAGCCTCTTTCTCTCCCAAGTGCTTGGAATCCTTCAGCAGGAAAATGTAACACACATACGAATTTGTAGCAATGAAGTCAAATAGCACTGCATCCTGAACAGGGAACTTTACAGCAGATCTTACTTGGCAATATTAAGGCCTTTGAAAAACCGAGCAATGTCCTGGTCGGAAGACTGCCAAGGGAGCCCTCTGGCACGTATTACTGTTTCGCTGTCCACTGCTTCTGATTTACTACTGTGGAAAAGAAAAAGGAGGACGTTTGAGATCAGCAACTGATCCAAGCACTCCACAATTCTTTTTAAACTATGCTGCAAGCAACCATGTAATAAGCACACCAGTGTTGAGTTCTTTCTACAAAACATATTATGCTATTTGGCAATTCCAGTGTGCACAACTTCAGCCACTGGAGTGGGAGCCTCAACCCCTTTCACAATGGAGGCCAGGAGCCAAAGAACTACGCAATGAGTTCTGTGCAACCCTAGCATCTGTGTGCTTGCGTTTCTTGAACAATAACACATCCTGCTAACTCAGGTGTCCACATAGTTTTAAATGTGAGAGAGCTTGTGATATGGGATGGGAGAATTCGGATATTCAAGGAGGGGGAAGTGCAAACCATTCCACTGGATGAAAATAGCTCTTTGGATCCCAGCCAGGATGTGAAATGAAACATGAGCTTGAGCTTGCAGGAAGCGAAAGACACCGCTCCAAGATAGTGCATTCAAAGCAAAACATAGGTGCACACTGGACTGGCAAGGCTATTGCGATTGCTCTTTCCTGCACAGCCAAAACATTTAGAGGCTACCCCTGGTGTAGATAGCACTGAGCTAGAAGAACGATTTGATTCAGTATAAGGAGGCAGCTTGAGTCCCTGCTTTGAGCAATGGAAAATGGATGCCATTCAAGACACACTGCCACCTCCCAAATAAAGGACAAATTTCGCCATTTCACTATCACATTTTTAACAACAACAAAAAAAGATACTGCTTTTCTGCTTAAAGATTAAACAGCACATACAATAAAAGAACCCCCTTAGTAACTGTGATGCAGCACAGAATATATAACACATCTAAGAAAAAAAGAGAATCCAGATTATCCAATACAATAAAAGAAAAACAGCACACTATCAGAAATCAAACCAGCCAAAAGATTTGACAAGCTGCAGGAAGCCCCTTGTTGTCCATCTGCCTGTGTCCATCTGTAAATTTGCTTGTGGCTTTTTTCTCTCCCTTCCCCTGCTTGCCATATTAGCTTATTTGCGTGTTTTTAATTTAAAGCAATCCAATCACACCCTTCTCCATCTCTTAAGGACCCAGCAAAACAACCACACATCCTGTGGCCCAGGAAATGGGACTGAAGAAAGGCTGGGGAAGGGGAAATTCTCAAGCTCCTGCTGAAGCAAGTTGTCAGTCAGCTGGCCTAGATGCCAACTGCCCATTCACTAATACAGCAGATTACACACTCCTGACGATTTCATTTCAGCCTGACAAATGCACACTCAGTCAGAGACACACTAAGAGTGAAGAGCAAAGTGTGCAAATGCCCGCTGAGAAGGTTGGCTCAAGAGAGGTGGCAGCCCTTGACTCGAGGCAGCCTGCAAGGCAGGAGACTTCCAAGAAGCTCAGAAAGAGCACCAAGATAAACAGAGTTGTCCCTTCATGTAGTCATCTCTTTCTCTCTCTCTCTCTCTGGTGGCAGCACAAGTGCAAAGACCAAGCATGCACCAAACCTTCCCACACAATTTGAGGCAGCCTGCCTTTCATTGCTTACATTACGTCCAACTGCAGTTTGCAATACAGTTCTACAGTATAACTGCTCCTTTCCCCCATCCCTTTGGACTGAAAGAAAAGAATATAGGATATTCTGTGAGAAAAACCTTACGAGGGGCTGATTAACTTTTAATGCAACAGGCAAAAATGGGTAAAGGTATCTAAAGGTCCGATTGCAACGGTGTAACGATCGGTGTCTAGGTGCTTTAATTATTTTGGTATTATTGCATCCAAGCTGCTGGAGGGTCAAAGGCCACATCTGCATCAACGTATAGGTTTCTTAGATGCATGGGAAAAAATGGGGAACATGTTCTGGATTCATGCCAAACATTTTACTGTGGCCCACTGGGATTCCATGTCTTATGAGGAATAAGTTGTATCAGCAACATGGACAAATTCTTCTCATAACAAGTTTGGTGTTTAAAGAAAACACCACTAAAATAATGGATCAAACTCTTTTATGTGCTTGTGGAAAAAAGAAACAAGCAATTATATTTGGAAGACTTATGAAGGCTCCCCTTCAACCCCACCGCCTCAAATACATACCTGTGATATACTGGAATAAAGAGTGCATATGTGTGTGTGTGTGTGTGTGTGTGTGTGTGTGTGTGTGTGTGCAAGTTTGGAAAAGGCTGTGGCCCTCCACAGGTTGTTGGGATTCTCAACTATCATCAGCCTCAGCTGATGGGATGATGGGAATTATATAATCCAGAACTTATAGGTAGCCCACTGATTATGTTCGTATTAGCAAAAATGAGCTTCCTGAAAGATTTAGGCTGGCTCTTTTTTTTAAAGCAAGCGTTTAATTTAGTCAAGATTTATATATTACATTTGGTTATACCCACTGCAATTTCTGATGCAAACACTGGGAATTTTTCTTTTGTTTAAACTTGAGCACACTAACCACTTTGGGAAAACTCATATATGAATACTAAAATGAGCAAAAACAGAAGTGCCCAACTTGTTTTAGATTTATCTACATGTTTGCACCACCTTGACCCATTCTCTCCCTGCCCCACCAACAAAGAAACTCTCCCTAGAATCAGAAGGTCTAGAAATCAAAAGAAAACCAGATTCATGGGATGCACCAGGTATGGGGAAGCTTTGGCACTCCAGAAGTAGTTGGACTGCAACTCCCATCATCCCTGGCTATGGGCCATGCTTATGGGGGCTGATGGGAGTTGTAGCTCAGCAACATATAGAGGGCCAATGGTTCCTCACACCAGGGTGACAGAATCATCTTGGGGACAGAGATGTTTGCACCCCCCTCCCAATCATGGACCCATTGCTGCACTGTGAAGCTACTACTTACCAGGGTCCAGTTTCATACTTGTATTTCACAGTTTCTGGGACAGTGAACCTGTGATCTGCAACTGATCAAAACACATTAAAAAATACTTTATTTTTCAAATGGAAATGCACACAGAAGATTGAAGAGAGAAAAACTGGCATTTGTCAGCCATGATGGAAAAGTGCCCACATTCAGCAGAAGCAATTGTTTCCACTTACCACATGTATCCGGCAGCATGCTGAAAATAATGGCCACCATGGCTTTCACTTGCCACACTCCAAAATCTTCCTCTGCTTCGTTAATCCTAAAGCCTATATCTAGACAGCATGTTCAGGAAAACAGGGCAAAGGGTTTCACGAGCTACAAGGACACACAATTATGGCAGTGAATACACCATAGGCTGATTAATATTGATTCTGTTTGTCAAGACAGCAGGCTGCCATTATGAAGAGTTCTATCAGAAAAATGATGATCCGACCGCAATTGATAAATGCACAAGTGCATAGTAAGAAACATCAGCAGAATATATGGCTATGGTCTCCATGAAGTAAAGGCTACACACAATTACTAGTGCTTTTCCCCCAGGGGGTACTCAAGGGTACACAGTACCACCACCTCTCTCTTTTTGGTTGAAATGTGTGGCAATTACTGTAACAACTTCATGGTGAGTACCGACACCTATTTTTCTAGAAAAAAGCACTAGACGTGATATCTTCAGCTACATGGGCTGTTGTTATTTCACTACAGTGATAGAGCAGGGATTGAACTACAGCTCCGGATATCACGGCCAATGATCAAAGATCTTGGACTACAGATCCCATCCATGCTAGGGTGAATGCTATGTTTTCTAGAACAAGGATGGCCCACACCTGCATTCTGCAGGGTGGATTATTCTTGGGACAGTGATCTAGGAACCTGATGTGTATTATGCCACATAAACTACCCCAACTCTACAGTACCATTGGTGCAACCTAGCAGGAAAAGGGTAGATGGGTCACATGTGCTGAGTCACAGCTAGGGCATTACAGGCAAACCCTAAAGAGAGTGTGGCATTGTGGTGTAAGCTCAGCTCTTTCTTAAAACTAAAAAAGAAAGAAAAAAGTTTTCCTTTTCCTTAAAAGTGGGGAGAAGAAATCACCCCACTGGATTAAAAGTTGGTAGGGCCACTGGGACCTGTATCAACACAAAGAGCCAATCCAGCTTTAGAAGGAGCAAGAGAAAGGATACATTCTGCCATAGACTGGATAGTTTGGTCTTTCACGGGGGCCACATTAGGGTAGCAGTCATGAAACTCTTTGCGCAGATCATAAAATGAATAAAAGCAGTCAGACAGTAGGAGATTCTGTGATGGAGAAAAACAACAACACATATGGAGCATTAGAAAGCCTCCTTCATGTCCTACACGGATGCAGGTCTTTAGTTTTCTCCAATAGTAGAAGACAAACACAAAGGCATTATTATAACTATAATTAATATTGTTACAAAACCTCATGCAGATCTACATAGATGCAGATCCTTAGCTTTCTCCAACTAAGGTCAAATCCACACCATATATTTCATGCACACTGCTTCGCCCAAAGAATCCTGAGAACTGTAGTTCGCCCCTCACAGAGCTACAGTTCCCAGCACCCTTATACTACTGGAGGAAGCCATGGCAGTGGAGGAGAGAGGCACTCTCTGTTCATAATTAGTGACAGCTTTAGGATGTTACAGTAGTACCTTGGTTTAAGAACTTAATTCGTTCTGGAGGTCCGTTCTTAACCTGAAACTGTTCTTAACTTGTGGTACCACTTTAGCTAACGGGGCCTCCCGCTGCTGCCGTGTGATTTCTGTTCTCATCCTGAAGCAAAATTCTTAACCCAAGGTACTATTTCTGGGTTAGCGGAGTCTGTAACCTGAAGCATCTGTAACTCGAGGTACCACTGTATACCAAACTGATTTGTTCTGAACTCCCTGCTCCCCTGTTCTTCTCCAGCAAGGAAGAGATTGGAAGCTTTTGTTTCTAATTTTGTTATCCACACTTTAGTGCTATGTCAAAGCCCTGTACTGTGGTTTATCTCAACCGAAACAAGCCAGCTTCAATAAATCAGTTTGAAATTGACTTGTTTCCAACAAACAGTATTTGGGATTAACAGGTTTAGGGTTTTGGAAATGTAAATTGTGGTAAATAAAATCTCTTCCTTTTAGACATGCTAGATAGTGGGGGGGGGGAGAGTGTGGGAGCCCAGCGGAAAGCAGGTCCCATTCCCATCATGATAACATCCAAACCTAATCATTGTGAAACTTCTGTGTCTCTTACAAGTTGCAAAAGCATTTTGTCTCAGGCAGCAAGATGATTTGGGTCAGTGCTGTGCATCTTTCACAAGTTCCACTCACATTTGGAGACTATACAATCTGCCATGGTGATGGCGAAGGGGTTGTACTTTTCAGACCTACTCTGACCATCCCTGGCTGCATTCATGTTTTCCAGGCTACTGCTAGGATCCTGCTAGCCACGTACCTTTTTTGAGGCCTCTGGATGAAGGACCTGCCGAATGAGGAGCTGGCCATCTGTGCAGAATGTGTAAGTGTTTCTTCCCAGAGCCTTTAGATCACTGGATACAAGTTGGCTGAACTAGAAAAAGCAAACAGTTGTATTCAGATTTGCAAGTTTCCAACTCAGTCCCTCTTCTCGCCATTTAAAATACTAGTCACCAAATGAGCGAGTTTGAAACATGACCCAATGGAATGCTTCTGCAAAAATGTCTGAAAGGCCCAGCCCATTCTGGGAAATGCAGTCGGGAGAGGCTTGGGAAATGTGAGGGTTCCCAGAGAGGAGATTGTGGCTGCTGTGGTCTTTCCCTGGTCCTCCTCCTCCTCCTGTGCTGCTCTGAGTCAAGCCACGGTTTGGCTTAGCTTATCCTCCCAACTTGGTCCATGGTTTGAGGATCAGGGGAGGAACACAGCACATGTGATCAATTCTCTGGGAAGCTGCATGTTTGTGTTAAGCCATGATTTGGTCCAGTGTGATGTGCAAAACCAGGCACTGAGTGCCTGGATGAAAGGTAACTCAGACTTCTTTAAAAAATAATAATACAATAAATATAAAGTAAAATGAGGATCAGAGCAGAGCAATCCAGTCAAACTGGGAGCAGGAAAGTTTTGGTTTCACATATTATTCTATCCCTGATTAAACACATGCACCAATTTGGCAATAGCTCAGTAATTATGTGCATCTGCCATTCAAGGGTGCCAACCACAGCCTTTTAAAAAACAAGAGAGTGTATGCCAGTGCAAGATCAGTGCTGTTTTAGCAAAAGCTACCAAACAGTTAACACTGATTAACAAGTTTCTGTTAACCAATTTGATAAGGAGAGAAAGTTAAGCAAACAATGGTCAGCAACTCAATAAAGGAGCAGATGAGGCAAAGGAGAGCAGAAGACCCAAGTGCTTAGTCCAAGACTGCATATACAACATACATTTAAAGCACCAGACTCTTCACCCGCCCCCAACAAGAATCCTGGGCACTGTAGTTTAAGGGAACTGTAGCTATGTGAGGGAGTAAACTACAATTCCCAAGATTATTTGGCGGAAGTCACGTATGGTGTTTTCACAACCCTATACATCTTTTCACAGCAGGCTGAGGCCAGATTGGAATCAGGGGCTTCCCAGTTGCTGATCTCTTTAAAACAACAAAGGATTGTCACTCCTTCCTGCAATAATATTTTTTGCAGCTATCAGACAGTGCTAATAAGCCCCAGCACAACCAGAAACCCACCAGTCTCAAGAAGTCTGCAAAGAAACAAAAAAACACAACAGCCTTTTACCATCAGAAACAGTATTTTCCACCTGTTCTCCCTCCCTTCAAGGTTCACTCATAGAGCCCAATGATGCAAAACAGTATGCACCGAAAAAAACCCATTTTCGGGGCTTGTGCCAGTTTCATAACTAAATCCCAAGACACACTTCTATTCTTTATTCTCATTAACATGAAATTTCAGAAGTCTGTACATTTTGGAGTTCAGAGGCCTCCCTTGTTAAAGAGCGTGGAGTTCAGCAGCCTCAGAGAAACTGTCTTGATGCCAACATTTAAACAAATGCAGTTGGAGCTCTGAGACCCCTCCCCCTGAGTCTGTTTTTTAGGAGTGTAGCTGTGCCCAAGGTGTGTTTGATTACAGGAATTACAGCAAAAACAAGCTTTTGACTCAGTCAGATCCATTGTCCAAAGCACCAGATCTGAAGTCTCTTGCAGGTGACTCAGGTTAGAGGGAATCCAAACACAGTATGTATCTGAACACATTTGGTAAACAGTAACAGTTAGTTCATTAGCATCTCAATAATAGGGGACTGAGGTCAATACATGAATATATTTGTTAAAAACAGAGTGATCCAGAGCAGAGGCTTTCTATGGGGAGACAGAATCTTCCCCGCATGTCTTGAAAACCCGTAGCCCGCCATTCCACTCAAGCAGCCCTCAAGGTAAAATCTCAGGTTGCTTACATTGTTGTTTAATATATGGTTGCTTTGCGCAGCAACCTGAAAATTGCCCTGATTACTGATGTCTTGGGGAGATTAACATGCAGTTCAGTTCCTTCTCCACTGGCCTCTGCCAATGTCTAGAGGGCTGATCTCCACCCAGACAGGTTGGGGAGCTATCACCAGTGGCGGCAACAGAAAGCTCTGAAACAGAGCATTTTGGAGTGGGATGTCAGACATTGTGGATCAGTGGGATCCAGAGTCTTATGGGGTAGTACATGTGACTAATCCTAGTTTTATTCTCACAACAACCCTTTGAGGGAGGTTAGGCTGAGAGATCCTGACTGGCCCACCATCACCCAGCAGGCTTGACAGCAGAGTGAAGATTTGAACCTGTACAACACATGGGTACTTGGCATCAAGTCTGATTGATGGTTCCTTTAGCTCAGTGGTTTAGAGTGTGGTACTGATAACACCAAGGTTGCAGGTTTGATCGCCATATGGGAAAGCAGCATATTCCTGCATTGCAGGAGGTTGGACTAGATGTGTCAGTGTGTCTTCCAACTTTACAATTCTATGATTCAAGAGTCATATTCTACTAAGCCCAGTCCTCGCTGGATTGACTGTTGGCAACACTTGGGGGTCTCAGAAGTCTTTCCCAGCCCCCCCTCTCTCTGCATGCCAGAGTCTGAACCTGGGATTTCTGCATCATAATCGACAATGATATTGCTATCCTGGCTCATAAACAGAACCAATAATAAAGTTGCAGTGCTAAGCATGAATCATGAAGTAACAAGAGAAAAATTATTGTAAAGGGCTTTGTTTTAAAAGTTTAGCTGCCCCCGCCAGCTCCTATAATACATTTTACCTACAGTGAATATTTGGGCCAAGAAGGGGAAAACTGATTGAGCAGCAGATTTAGAAACTGGTTGGACAGGATTCTGGCTATTTATCTGGCAGCAGAGAGAAAAGTGGCTCAGCAAGTTTAGTCAGTTGCATGTTGGCCAAATGCCAGCATCTGTCTGCTCTCTTTTCCTCAAGACAACTCCAAGCTTGACAGCATATAACCCCTACTCCCTTTGTGCGACCACAACCTGCTTTACATTAAGTGAGATGGTTGGTTGGTTTGGCTCAGTATTGTCTGTCCTGATTGGCAGTGGCTCTCCTGAGTTTCACAGGCAGGGGACATTCTCAGCTAGTCCACCACTCTAACCACTAGGCTACACTGGTTTCTCAACACTCTGTTGGCTCAACACTCCTATTTCTAGGTATAGTAGTAACCTCCAGGGGCAGTGTAACACAGCCATAACTCTGGCTTGACACTCCATCAATGTGTTAGCACAAACCATGGTTTCAAACCTGCTTCAGAACTATGGCCCTCAGCTAGCTGGGCATAATTCATAGGTTATCAATTCAGGCATCATGGTTTAGCATCCCTTATCAAATGGAGAGCACAGTATCTGAATGGAGTCTTTGATCACATCCATAAAGGGGGTAAAGGGGACCCCTGACCATTAGGTCCAGTCATGACCGACTCTGGGGTTGTGGTGCTCATCTCACTTTATTGGCCGAGGGAGCCGGCGTACAGCTTCCGGGTCATGTGGCCAGCATGACTAAGCTGCTTCTGGCGAACCAGAGCAGCGCACGGAAACGCCGTTTACCTTCCCGCCGGAGGGGTACCTATTTATCTACTTGCACTTTGACGTGCTTTCGAACTGCTAGGTTGGCAGGAGCAGGGACCGAATAAGGGGAGCTCACCCCGTCGCGGGGATTCGAACCACCGAACTTCTGATCGGCAAGTCCTAGGCTCTGTGGTTTAACCCACAGCACCACCTGCGTCCCATCCGTACCAGGCCTTTAAAGCACATGGTTTCTTCCAAAGAATCCTGGAAACAGTAGTTTGTTAAGGCCGCAGAGAACTGTAGCTCTGTAAAGAATTAACTACAATCCCCCAGGTTTCAGGATGAAGGGTGGGGAGCCAGGAGCTTCAAATGTATGGCATGGGTGTTGTTTCATGGCACTGGTGCAAACTCCAGAGAATCCTGGGTGCATGGGCACCCAGAAAATTCTCACTGTGGGTGCCCGGCCTCCGTCTGCTGCCCACGGCCTTAACTCTGCCACCATGGTGGCGACTGGGCTGAGGCCTCCGCCTCTGGGCCTCTGTTGGGCTCTACTGTGGATGTGCACCCATGCTCTGCCACCCCCATTGCGGCAGCACAGAAGTGGTGCTAGAGAGCAGCGGCAGTGTGCATGCTCAAAATGTGATGTTGTGGTGTCACACCACACACTGCTGGGCACACACAGGCTGGGGCCCAAATCATTGCCTTTGTTTCATGGCCTCCCTCTTAAAAATCTAACAGCTTGTTTTCTGCTAAATCTGGTGTTGCTGCAGTCTCCAATTTGGCCTCACCAAGAGCAAGCTTGTGCCCACGAAATACTGCTGAAGAGAGATGAGTTTTTTGGATTACAAACGCACCTGCAGGCATAATAAAAGCAAAGAAACTTTCTGAAACAGAAAGGCCCCCCCCACCTGCCAGTGGGGTTTTGCTTTTCATTCGTCTGTTAACTGTTATTCCACATGACTGAAAATGGGATCACTGTGACCTTGTGCTAAAAAGCTGCCACACGCAACAAATGCAATCCATCAAGCTGTAGCTAATTTCTTTCTGCTTCTGGCAATACACACACACACACACACACAAAAGCTATGGTGGCTGGACGCTAGATCTCTTGCCCATGTAAAACATTCATGATCTCAAAGCCCAAGTTTGCACCTCCCAAAGCTGGGGTGCAGAAAAACCCGCACGCAAATCCAGTGGTGGCTGGTACCCATTGAGCCTGATAGGGCAGGGAGGCAAATGATGGGCAGAGCCAAAGAAATCCTAGATCTGATGAGTCCTACAAAGGCAGCACTGCAGAAATGAGAATAAAGCCACCCCTTTGACAGATTGTAAGTAAGAAGGCAGGCAGGCAGACAGGCAGCTGGCTGAGAGTGGTGGGGCAGTGCCCCATTTGCCCTAATGGAGCAGACTCGTCTGTGCAAATCCCTCTTGGTCACCCTACACACACTGAGAGCAAACACATTATCCAAGCATGCAACCAATACAGTGCCAACCAAACACGACAGAAAAGTCTCAATAGGCTTCAGTTTGCATAAGTAGGAAGACAATAAACAACTCTTTGGTGGGGAGGGAATGGAATGGGCATCTCCCAAAGACAAGAATACAAACAAAATAAGTACAGAGACATAGTAAGGAGAGGGACTATAGCATATTTATCTTATTAATATGTATATGCTGCTCTTGCTCCCAAAGGAGCCCAGGGCGGCAAACTTACCAACAATTAAAACTTCTAAATGAAGTTTTTAAAAACCTTCCAAAAACAGATCAAAAGGTTAAAACATACACTCACAGATAATAATTTCAGGGTTGTACTTAACAGGAATACGTTCTTGGACCACAACATTCATCATCCCTGGCCAGTTGGCCATCCTAGGTGGAACAGATGGGAGTTGGAGTCCAACTACCACTGGAGGGCCTCAGGATCCCCACCCATGATCTACCATGGCCTTTCCCAACCTGGTGCCCTCCAGGTGTTTTGGACTATAATTCCCATCAGCCCTAGCAACTACAGCTACTTGTAGCCTCCAAACACCTGCAGGGCTCCAGGTAACAACAGTGGAGCAAATGATCACTTGTTGCCATTTGCAGCCCTGCACACCACACACCTGGAAGAACTAATGCTGCAGCTGCCTTGAGATGTGCTCTGTTCTTAAAAAATTCCCCATCCAACACAGCTCTCTCACTTCCCTGCCCCACCAGCTTCCACTTCATGGCCATCTTTCAGCCTGCAAACGCCTCACTAAACACTGCCTGCTAGTCTGATTACTCCTAATCAGTGGTGGCTGGCAGTACAATCATTGTACACACACGAACACACAGCATAGCTGCACTGCTGAGAGAACCAGGAAGAAGAAAAGAATACAGGTTTTGTTGGGACAGGAGCTCACGCTCAGACCACTTCCACAAACTCTGCTTCATTCATAGTTCAGGGGCATACTATAGGGGGCTTCCAGATGACCTGGTTATTAAGCATCCATCCAGTTTTTTTTTTTGTTTTAGTTTTTTTTGTTTGCAGGGAGGTTAGACAATGTTGCAGCAAGTTAAGTGTCATCTCATACTTTCCAGGATATTTTCCTGCTACTTTTCTTACTGGAAAAAGTCCTCTTCTCCCTTTTGGAGAAGAGGGTTTGTTCTGCAACACACACACACACACACACACACCTACCTCTAATTGCACAACCTAAATTTACTGGGTGTGTGACTGAATCCCATCTAAAGAGCAACAGCATCCTGGAAGTCCTGTAACAGAGCCTTCCCCAACTGAAGTCAACTAGCAACTCCCAGCAGCCCCAAATGCACAGGAACAATTAAGGGTTGTGGATAAACAGCATATGTCATGGGGGGGGCATAAGCTAGCCCCCTTTGCATTAGGGGAAAGTGTAAAAATATTTTTTTCATGAAAATCTTTAAATGCATTGTGTTAAGAAAAGTAGCAGACACAAATTTTGGAGAAACACACACCAAAATGCTAACAAAAAACTAATAATCACCAAACTGGTGTGGAAGATTTCAGGGTGGGCATAGTGTTTCACTTGTAATACGTTTGTGCCCTGTGGTTTTCTGTAAAAATCCTGCAACCTTTCACACCATAAACGCTCTCAATTTGGTTTTCTGTCCCACTTTTGTGGTTCCTCTAGATGGCAATAATGATGTGTGGACCATTCAGCATAAATACAATACTATTTAATTAACAACATGTTGGGTGTCCCCCCCCTTTATTTAATTTTTAAAATGTGGGACAAATTTGCGTAGGGGCCACACTCATCTTCTCTGTATCATTCCAATTCTAGTATTTGTGGTGCTGGAGTGAGCATTTCATTAATGACATGTTGCAGAAGGCAGCTGCAAAAACTCCCAACACACCTCCAATATGGAGGGGCCCTAAGGCATCCTCTCTTTGCATTACTGATCCCATCAGATTCAGAGCCCTCTCTGTGGTTGCATTAAAGGGGGTGGGAAAAGAGAAGAGACGCCTTAGGTATCTCTTGGATGACAACAAGTGCAGCCTCAACTCTTACCTAAGCTTAGTTAGTTGTAGACAGCGAACTACGATAACTGTTTCCAAAGCTATTCTTAAAAAGCAACACTGGTTAAGAAGAATTCACACATGCACACAGATAGACTGAGTCAGTAAAAAAAAAAACCAACCATGGTGGGCATTGCAGTGTTAGTGTTTAGTTTTCCTCTTGCCTTCTCTCTCTCTTTCTCTCCCCCCATTCCAAGGACAAGCTTTCCTAAGCAACATGATCTTTAGCACTTGCTCTATTGATTGCAAAGCATGGTCCCGTTGTATTTACCCAACACTCTTTCACTGTTTGTACTGCACAGCTGGACCAATCAGGAGGAAGGCTAAACAATAGCTGCAGAGCTGGGGGAAACCGTGCACACCAGCCTTCCTGGTGCTTTGGGCTACAACTCCCACCAGCAGGGGCAAGGCTGGTGTACGCATACTTCTTTAAAAAAAATCCACATCAGATATCAAGTATGCTCCCCCCCCCATGGCATGCGTGGTGCTAACTTTAGAATAAAGAGCACTTTTTCTGCAGACTCATCTCAACATATCCGAAACCTCCACCTGGTTTTCAGTTTCTGCACATTTATTATGCACATGGATGCATCAATGCTGTCACCTAGGCCTTGGCACAAGTAAATGCAAAATGCAGAAAGCAGGGGAGGGGAAAATAATGCTACTTTTAAGGCAAAGAACAGGGTAATCCGTTTCCTGGCGAAAGCAGAAGAAGCCAGTGATGGCACATCAGACCTCAGGTGTGATCCTAGATAACTACTGCATTAGAGGAGTGCATGTGCCTCTGACACTTTAGAAGATGAAAACAAAGAGAGGTGCTTGTTTTATAGGATGTGACAGGGAAGTTGCTTGTGGTGGGATGGACAGCAAGTGGAGACCCATTTCAGGCATGAAACAGTAAAGCAGACTCTGGGATTCTATTTTAATGATCACTGATAATTGAAGTACAAAAGTACTTTTTCATGGTTAGCAATAGGGCACTGCCACTGAAAAAGTGAGATCAAGAAGTGAGTCCCTCTAGTTCAGTACCTGCACTAACTGGCAACAGCTCTCTGGGGCATGGAAGAGAACCCTTCGACCCTCTATTTGTGTTGCTGAATTGCAGTTCCCACCAGGGATGATGGAGGTTGTAGTTCAGCAGTATCTGGAGAGTCAAAGGTTCCCCAAAGGCTCTAGGGTTTCAGAATCAAGTCTTTCCCAGCCCCAACTAGAGATGTTGGGGATTGAACCTGGAATCTTTTGAATACAAAGCAGATGTTCTTCCACTGAGCTACAGCTTTTGCTCCCTTGACAGACACACAGACACAGACACACACAGACACACCATCCCCTAGCCAGGTGAATCAACATGATTCAGTAGTCCACCAAATTAAAAATGGTGCACCAGGCATTTTATTTTATGCACTCCTTCAGATTACTCTCCCATGGACAGGGTTATCACTATGGAGAAGTTGCATTGTATACTTGTTCCATACAGTACCTAGCACACAGTTAAATAATTGTTGTAGTAATAATTTTGAAATTCATTTGACTCATTAAATCATGTTACATTGCTATGTTGAAGGCCAGATAACTGAGTAAAGGCGTCTTTGTTCTCCAACTACCAATTTTAATAGCCATCCATGTGAACCCTTGCAAAGCTTAACTTCAGCACTTGCCAACCTGTTTTGACTACAATTCCCATCAAATTCAGCCAGCACAGTGACAAGACTCTGGTCTTGTCTTCTGTTCTTTTTTTTGCAGCAACAAAAATTAAGAAAGTGCCACTTCTGGAAATTTGAATCTTTTTATGGATTTTTTCAAGAGCGCACACCATTTTTGGTAATACTTCAGAAGAAAGCTGACTGGAATGAAGTGGAACTAAATAGTATGCAGACCGACCCTAGGAAAGGTAAAGGGGCAGGTAATCTTGATGCAAAAGAGAAATGGATGCTACCAAGAAAGAGGTGCAAAAAATAAATTACTACTAATATATCTGAAAACTTCTGCAGAAGAATCATAAGCACCTAAGAAAAGCTCCACTGCATCAAAACAGTAGCTCACCCAGTCCAGCCCCCTGTTCTCACAGTGACCACCCAGATGCCATAATATGAAACCTGCAAGCAGGACCCAAGCACAACAGCACTCCCCCTGTCTGTGGTTCTCACCAGCTACTGAGAGAACTGTTGGGGTTGCCTATCCCTGTCCCCATCTGAGGGTATTAAGACCTGCAGGCCATGGGGGAAATGCAGAAGACATAAAGCCCAGACCATGGAGCTTGTGCCAGCAGCTCCTGAAGTTGCCCTGAGAATATTTTGTATGATTTGTTTATCCTAATATTGTAAATAGCCTCAGGTGCCTTGGCGGAAAACTGGCATATAAGTGCAACCAAGCAAATCCGTCAGTCAAAATCCAGCACACCCATATAATTAATGCACCCTCCCTGATCTGCTACTATGAGGTGGGAGACAGAGAAAGAACCTACAGATCTTGACCTAATTCTATGCAGCCTTTGGACTTAGTTCATGCAGACTGGGGGCAGCAGAGGGAGGGAGAGCCTGGGGTAGGACCGGCCCAGGACGTTTTGCCACTACCAGTCTCAGTGGGCATCAACCACCACAGATGAACACCTGACAAGTGTTGACTGACACCCAGTTAAATCAGAGAAGGAAACAGAACCAAGCTCCATCAAACCCCAAGTCCAGTGGCATTTCAGTGCCACATGCCCTGTGGAAGAAACACTGGCTGGCTCCAAAGAAAAGGTAAACACCTGACAGGCATGTTGGTGAGGGACTGTTACTACCTCCCATCCACCACCAGACCTGCATCCTCTTCTGCAGCAAACCAAAGTTTACCCTAGCAACTCGTAGGCTTGGTTTGCACTTTAAAGGCATGCAATGTATTAACTATGCAGCTGGTGGCAAATCCCTGTGCCTTTCTGTCACTGCTTCTAAAGGGCAGGGGAACATTTCAGGCAAAAGAAAAAGGGGGTGGGGAGAGCAGGAGTGGGGAATCTTTCCCAGCCCATGTGGTCAGCATTTCCTTCTGAGCAAACCTTTCAAGGAACACATGCAAGTGGTGGGCGGGGCCAAAGGCAAAAGTGGGTGGAGCAACAAATGCACACGCTACTTTTGTATGCAGTGGTACCTCTGGTTATGAACTCAATTTGTTCCGGAGGTCCATTCTTAACCTGAAACTGTTCTTAACCTGAGGTACCACTTTAGCTAATGGGGCCTCCCACTGCTGCCGCGCTACCGCCACACGATTTCTGTTCTCAACCTGAAGCAAAGTTCTTAACCTGAGGTAATATTTCTGGGTTAGCGGAGTCTATAACCTAAAGCGTCTGTAACCCGAGGTACCACTGTAGTACTTTTACACACTCAAACACACAGGCAGGTCTCAGTCCTCCATACACTGCAGAAGAGTGGCTAAGCAGCATTTTTGTCCACACCAAATTAATTCTTCAAATTAGAAGGAATCCTGCTGAATCAGCTTTCCGGATCACTTTTTCAGATGGGGCCAAAGGTGCATATCAAAGAAAGGAAAACTCCTGCAATTAGACAGAAATACTCCCAACCTCCACCCCTGATGCATTATTGCAATAATCCCTTCTGCATTCCTCCCCCCCCCCCTTTTTAAAGTGGAATAAAATCAGGATGCTTTGCAAGGCCATATAAAGACGTAGAAAAGGGACACGCCCCTTGCCATCAAATGGCGAAGGTGGGGTGGGGGGTGGTAGAGGAAGGAGGAAAAGGCTGCAGAACAGGTTTCCCCTAAAACAAAATTGCAACCTGTTAATCAGACTGAAAGAATCTTATGGCTGTAATCTTCCCTTGTGTCCTTTCCGCCCCCTCTTTTATTTTTTTAAGTTGAAAACATGCAGCCCATTTTCTGCTGACTTCACTCGACTACAGATGTTGAGAAAAGTGATGCCTCTGTTCTTCGGCTACCAAGAGCCAACGCCTCTCACTCATCTGCAGGACTAGACATGAATGCACCAAAGTCAACCCAGGCCCTGCTCTTAAGAGCTTTCCTGAACTGTCAGTTCGTGCATGGCACTGCGCTGCATTCACCCAGAGTGCTTTACCACCACAGGTTCCCTTACAGGGCCAAATGCAAGGTGTTACTGTTTGTATATAAAGCTTGGGACCAGTTTACTTGAAGGATCACCTCATCCGACATTTGCCCATTTGATCTATGGAACCAACATAATGATCATTCTGCACCTGCAAGGAATCGATCCTTCCGTGTAGCAGCAGCGCCTACTCTCTGGAATACCCTTCCCACAGATTTTAGGCAGGCGTCTCCAGTGCTTGCTAAAAACATATTTGTTTAGGCAAACCTACTTACACATGTGATTTGCTTATGAATATTTGGTTTGAAACTGGTGATTTCACCCATCTTTTCATAAATTTTAAGTCTATTTGCTTTTAAAGTTTTATTTTATCATCAGTGTTTCCTTATGAATATTTTCTACCGTTTTATGGAAACCTCTTAGAAGTTATGGTTGATTACATGGTATATCAGTCTTGTTAAATAAATAAATAAGTTACCCCCAAAATCACATTCTCCAGATATTTTAAGGGGTTACAGCCTTCCTGGACTGCATTTTGCCTCCAGCTCCTTTCAACAGATTTTAATGTTGCATTTTTATATTGTGGCAACACACCCTGGGACCTTGTGGTAAAAGGCAGGTAAGAAGCCCAATAAAAAAAGCAAAGTAATAACAAGCCTGTCAACCAGCTGAATAATTTTAGTTTGTTAAATGACCTGCCTTCCAGCATGTTACATTTATGTATTACCAGTGCCTTTTCAGAATATCAAAGGAAACATGATGTTCCTTGCAATTTAAATGAAGAAGAGTTCCCACTAGGCATTGGAAGAAGGGACCATATTTTGAAATTTGTTTTCCCCTACTAAGAGCAAATACACCAGGAACCAAACTAGTCTGAAAGAATAAAGACAGATTCCATCTGCTGATGGAAGCATCATGCCTGCCAAAATTTCACAAATGGAAAAAGGTCCTTGTATTCTGACACATACCAAGAACCAGGACCGACCTGAGCACCCTCGAAGTTCCTCTTAAGCATTGCAGAAAACTTTCTTTTGCTCCTGTATTATTTATTATGCAGTTACTAAATTGGATACAACAGTTTCTTCTTGTAAAAACAATTCTGGCAGTAATCTAGAACAAGTGCAGCACCAAACCAACCAGCAAGATTTGCTATCTGAATTGGTGCTGAGTGTTGTTAGGAGCCTCCTGTTTCCCTTAGGGAACATTTCCAATTTCCCTGAGAAGACTGGTTGGCTGTTAAGCTAGTCTAAGAACTATAGCTCTGGGAGGGGAATAGGGGTCTCCTAACACCTCCCAGCACCCTTAAATTACAGTTCCCAGGATTCTTTGGGGGAAACCATGACTGTTTACAGTGGTATGATGCTGATTTAAATGTATAGTGCTGACAGGGCCTTATATTAGTGGTTTTCAACCCATGACACCCTGGGGTGCCTTGAATGATGTTCAGGGGTGCTGCAGGCAACACTCGTCTCTGTATCTCTTTTTTTCTTTCCCTCCCTCCTCTGATGCTGTCTTGTGTCTCTGCTGCCCAAAGGCTTGCACAGCTCTTTGTTGCAGCAGCCCTGGCTACAAGTGAATGGTGCCTCTATGGCTGGCCAGGGGGTGCTGGTTGCCAGCAGCTGAGGTAGCCTCAGAGTAAGCAAGCAAGCAAGCAAGCAAGCAAGCAAGCAAGATAGCCCAGCCAGCCAGTCCGCCAACCCTTGCTGTTGGGAATGGACAGACTGGGCAGGCAGGCAGACGTTGTGTTGGCCTTTCTTGTGCTTGCTGTGAGCAAGGCCTGCCTGGGAGCTGAGTGCCCGGTGCTGAAGGGAAGCCTTTTCACCATGCAGGCCCTGCAGCACCCGCTGCTGCCTCCCAAGGTAAGGTGCTGGTCTCACATTCACCTTTGGCCAGTCTCCATTGGGCCACTAAGACTGGGGGCATCCTCTTCCAAGGCTCCAGTGCGAAGAGGCACCTCTCTTTGGGGCGGGGTGGGGAGGAGACAGCTCAGAGACTAGGGGCAGCAGCAGGAAGGGTGTCTGAAAAAGGATTAGAGGCTGGCAGCTCTTCAGGCAAGGGGTGACATAACTAGGCTCTTGAGGCCCACAGGGGTGCTGCAGAAAGAATGGAGTTGGTCAAGGGAGCCATGGACTCAAAAAGGGTGAAAACCTCTGCCTTATATGAATGAGCATAACTGTTGTCTGGAAGTGCCCTGGGGTCAGAGTGCATTAGAATCTCCACTAGAACTCCAAGCTCAAAGAAGTGTAGTTGTCAGGGGAAATAAGACATCGATTCAAGGCTATCATGCAGGGGATGCGTGCAGAATGTATTGTCAAATACAACAACTAAGAGAGAAGACTTAGTGCTCCTCCAATTTGTTTGCAGGTATATTCTGCAACATGTCATTGATGCAATAAGAATACATTAGTAAGGGATTTATACTGCTTCCTGAATTATTATGCTTCCTGAATACTACTTCATTATTGCTGTCCAGAGAGGAATTATAGCACAACAAAAGTGGGAAGAAAACCCACCAGCGCAGCACATTCAAGAAAAAAATATATGCAGGATTTCAGCAGGAATCTACAAGGTATGAATTGACAGAAAACCAAACTATCTCAAACATATAGTATTGAAAGCGCGATCACATGTAATGGCCCCAATATCATAATTAGCACAAAACATCACAAACACACAATAAAAAGATGTCTGAATGGCCTTTGATTGGCACTTAGACATTGATTATGACACACCTCTGGCTGTGAAGCAGGGAAATATTGACCCAGCAAATATCACAAAATGTTGTGCACTTTTTCCTGCACTCTCTTGAGCAAAGAGTCATCTTTCACATACTCAAGGATAGCAGTAGCTCAGGACACAAAGCATGGAACACCATATTACAACAACAGATAACCAAACGGCAATGCATCCAACCTCATAACAGATGGAAGGAAAACATTTTAGTTCCTTGTAGGCATGACCTATATACATTTGCTTATGAAACATGCATGGTGTACACTATTAAGGAAATTGGGACTTGGATCCCCTACAACAAATGAGGGACAAAGGCCAAAAGAAAAACTGATGATGCCATTCGTGTTTCACACACTTCTTCTTGCAATCTACGAATAGAATGAGTGAGAGAGAGGAGATAAGAGAGGTGTAAAATATGCCCCCCAGGAGATCAGCCTATTCATCCAGGTTGCTTCCAAGTCAGACAAAAAGAAGCAAATATCCCTGCCAGAGGGCTTGCAGACAGAGCTATCAGTGTCTACACATGTCAAAGACCTTACCTTGTGTTTGCTGCAGCAGCTATAAGCAATTGTCCCTGTGGACTTAACCAAATACTTAGATCCATACTGAACAAGCTATGCACATGGCTTTTCAGCTATGTGAAGGTTCCCTTTGATCTTCAAGGACTCAGATTTTTTTTTTAACAAAATAAGATAATGCAAAGCTAGCCCTGCAACTCGAGAGTTTAAATCAGGACTAAGCAAAGAGAACTATCAATAAAAGTTTGAGCTAGAATAAAGACTTCTAAAGCTCACAATCACTCATATTGTGAGCATGTTATATTTGTGTACCATCAATGGGCTGTCTCCAACTATGCTTTACTCAGAGTAGACCTGTTGGAATTGATGGGCAGGACTAAGGTCAATGAATTTCAATGGGTAAACTTTGAGTAGAATGTAATTGGATACAACTTTATGTATGGGGAAAGAGCGGACTCAAGCACACCGAAACTGTTGCTGGACAACTTGTTCATTGGCCATGCTGGCTGGGGTTGATGGGAGTTTGATTACTGCTCAATAAGCAGGTTGTCTGGAATTGACCTAAGAAAGATGGACTAATGGACCAACTCAGGATCAAGGCAGCTTCCCATGCTTCAAACAGGTTGCTAATCTTCTGACTCTAAAGCAGTGCTATTTTCTATAAGAAGGTCAAGACAAAGAGAAAGAGAAAGGAAACAATGCTGTCTAGATGCCATTGGGCAAACTCCCATCAACCTCAGACAGCATGGTCAATGTTCTGAATTCATGGGCTTTGTAGATCAACAACATCTGGGTTCAGGTTAGTCAACTGCTGCTCTATATTTGCATATTTTCCAGGCATGTGTCTTTAAGGATAATTAAGGATAATTATCAAAAATGTTGGACTGAAGTGAAAAAGGATTTAGAAATATGGTCAAATTTGAAGCTATCGCTTTTAGGCCGAATTGCTGTGATAAAAATGAATGTATTGCCAAGAATGTTGTTTCTGTTTCAAACATTGCAAATTGTGGATAAAATGGATTGTTTTAAGAAGTGGCAGAGAGATATCTCTAGATTTGTCTGGCAGGGCAAGAAGCCTCGTATAAAATTTAAGATATTAACAGATGCAAAAGAAAGAGGTGGATTTGCCCTGCCAGACTTAAAACTTTATTATGAATCAGCCACTTTTTGCTGGCTGAAAGAATGGCTGCTTCTTGAAAACACTGATGTGTTGGATTTGGAAGGTTTCAATAATGTATTTGGTTGGCATGCATATTTGTGGTATGATAAGGTCAAAGCACATAAAGCGTTCAAAAACCATATTGTCAGAAAAGCACTGTTTAATGTTTGGTTAAGATACAAGGATCTGCTTGAAAATAAAACCCCAAGGTGGCTGTCAACAATGGAAGCAAAAGCTCAGAAAAAACTTACCGTATTTTTCGCTCTATAGGACGCACTTTTTCCCCTCCAAAAATGAAGGGGAAATGTGTGTGTGTCCTATGGAGCGAATGCAGGCTCCCTGGCTTCAGTGATAGCAACGCGAAGCCTCAGAAGCCTGCACTCCGGAGGCTTCGCGTTGCTTCCGCTGAAGCCAGGAGAGTCTGCTCTTTGAGGCTGGTGGTGGGGAAAGCAGCGCTTCCCCCATCGCCTGCCCCAGAGATAGGGGGGCAGCAGGAAGGCGCGCGACGCCTTCCCGCTACTCTCCAACCCGGGTTGGAGGCTGGCGGTGGGGAAAGCAGCGCTTCCCCCATCGCCAGCCCCAGAGGATGGGGGGCAGCAGGAAGGTGCGCGACGCCTTCCCGCTACTCTCCAACCCGGGTTGGAGGCTGGCGGTGGGGAAAGCAGCGCTTCCCCCATCGCCTGCCCCAGAGATTGGGGGGCAGCAGGAAGGCGCGCGACGCCTTCCCGCTACTCTCCAACCCGGCTTCGAGGCTGGCGGTGGGGAAAGCAGCGCTTCCCCCATCGCCAGCCCCAGAGGATGGGGGGCAGCAGGAAGGCGCGCGACGCCTTCCCGCTACTCTCCAACCCGGGTTGGAGGCTGGCGGTGGGAAAAGCAGCGCATCCCCCATCGCCAGCCCCAGAGGATGGGGGAATTCCCCCACCTCCCGCAAAAGCAGGCAAAAGCCGCGCGCTCTTTAAAGGGGCTCCGTGGCTTCTGCTGGCTTTTCTAGGAGGTGGGGGAATTCCCCCACCTCGCAGAAAAGCCTGCAAGAGCCGCGCAGCCTTTAAAGAGCGCGCGGCTTTTGCCTGCTTTTGCGGGAGGTGGGGGAATTCCCCCATCCTCTGGGGCTGGCGATGGGGGATGCGCTGCTTTCCCCAAGGAGGGAGAAGGGACTGACTGGCCAAGTCAATCCCTTCTCCCTCCTGCGGGCTTTTGCGGGAGATGGGGGAATTCCCCCACCTCCCGCAAAAGCAGGCAAAAGCTGTGCGCTCTTTAAATGGGCTGCGCGGCTTTGCTGGCTTTTCTAGGAGGTGGGGGAATTCCCCCACCTCGCAAGAAAGCCCACAGGAGCCGCGCAGCCTTTAAAGAGCGAGCGGCTCTTGGGGGCTTTTCCCCAAGGAGGGAGAAGGGACTGACTGGCCGTTTCAGTCCCTTCTCCCTCCTGGTCGAAAAGCCCGCAGGAGTCACGCGGGGCTCCTGTGGGCTTTTGCGGGAGGTGGGGGAATTCCGCCACCTTCCGCAAAAGCAGGGAGAAGGTCTTGGAGTAGCGCACAGGCTGCGTGCAGCCTGTCCACTGCTCCCAGAGCTGCGGGGGGGGGGATCATATTTTTTCCTTGATTTCCCCCCCTGAAAACTAGGTGCGTCCTATGGTCCAGTGCGTCCAATCGTGCGAAAAATACGGTAATATGGAGGCTAAATGGCCGAAATATTGGGAAATTTTGGAACAAGAGGGAGACAGACTAAAATTGCAGAGTTTTGAAAAATTAAAAAATAGAGTGCGAGATTGGCTCCATTATTATCAAATAATGGAGGCATATAATTCGGACAAAAAAATTGGTTTCCAGGTGGAAAAATCCAAATTGGAAACAGAACTGTTAGACTCTAAAGTTAAGAATTTGTCAAGAATGTATAACTTGCTGTTGAAATGGAATACTCAAGATGAAACGGTGAAATCTGCTATGATTAAATGGGCACAAGATGTTGGACATAATATTATGATGGCTGACTGGGAACAGTTATGGACCACTGGTATGAAATTTACGGCATGTAATGCCTTAAAAGAGAATTTAATGAAAATGATCTATAGGTGGTACATAACACCAGTCAAGCTTGCAAAAATTTACCATTTGCCTGATAATAAATGCTGGAAATGTAAGGAGACAGAAGGTACTTTCTTTCACCTTTGGTGGACATGCCCAAGGATTAAGGCTTTCTGGGAGATGATCTATAATGAAATAAAGAAGGTATTTAAATATACCTTCCTGAAGAAACCAGAGGCCTTTCTCCTGGGCATGGTTGGCCAATTGGTGACAAAGACAGAACGTTTTTTATGTATGCCACAACAGCAGCGAGAATACTTATTGCAAAGTACTGGAAGACGCAAGACCTACCCACCAGGGAAGAATGGCAGATGAAACTGATGGACTACAGGGAAATGGCGGAAATGACTGGCAGAATACGAGACCAGGGAGAAGAGTCGATGGAAGAAGATTGGAAAAAATTTAAAGTATACTTAAAAAAACACTGTAAAATTAATGAATGTTAGAAAGATGCTGGAATGGATTTATATAGTATTAGAAGAAAGGTTACAAAGAATTAAGTAAAAATGGACTGTTAATGGGTTAAAGTGTAAAATTCAAGGTTAAATTGTGTTAAGATAAATTAAGGAACAAAATTTGAGAAAGAGGGAAAGGACTTGCTGGAACAATTATGAAATAGAATACAAAAAGGGAGGCGTGAGGAAGTCAAGGAAATAAGTAAATGAAAGATAATGATATGAAAATACTGGATGTTAATGTTTTTTTTTAATGTTATTGTTTGGTTGTATTGTTTTTGGGTTTTTTCTTCTTTTCTTTTTTTCTTTTTTCGCTTTAGTGTTGTATTTTTTTTATTTTTGAAGTAGTGTAATCTTTTTATTATTACTGTCTGGTTTTTTTTTCTGTAATTGTTAAACTTCAATAAATATCTTATTAAAAAAAAGGAAACAATGCTGTCTAGATGTCATTGGGCAAACTCCCATCAACCTCAGACAGCATGGTCAATGTTCTGAATTCATGGGCTTTGTAGATTAACAACATCTGGGTTCAGGTTAGTCAACTGCTGCTCTATATTTGCATATTTTCCAGGCATGTGTCAACTCCTCATTTTGGCCTTCCTGGATATTGGGTAAAGATTCCTGCAGCAAACACCAGCAACCTGCCAGTTGCAACTAGCTCCGTCTCTACTATCCGCATTGTTTTAGCATTGTCTGATGGCTCAAGTTCAAATGATGGCCGTGGAGACCTTTAGGAGCGTGCATGTCACACTGAACCGTGGGTTACAATGTGACGCAAGCATCCCTTTGCATTTTTCAAAAGAAGCAGAGGGTGATTTTCCTGAGCGGATGACTTTCATGTAATTATGACAGCTTTTCTCAACCTAGTGTCCCTCCCAGATGTTCTGACTGCCCCTGATGGAAGTCATAATCCAAAACATCTAGAGAGCACCAGGTTGAGGGAGGCTGAATTACAGGGCAGGAATTACCTGTTGCACTTTATTGGTGACAGCCGGTAGCTTAGATGTATTTAAAAGGGCGTTCTCTTTATCCTCCAGGAATGTGCTTACCAGTGGCTGTTAGTCATGATAGCCAAACAAAACCTCCAAATTCAAGAGCAGTGTGCTCCCAAATACTAGTTGCTGGAAAGCAACAACAAGAAAGGGCTCTTCTTGATGTCCTGCTAGTGGGTATCCCAGAGGCATGAAATTGGCCACTGTAGTGTGGGAAGGAGGTTGCTAGACTAGATGAGCCTTTGGTGTGAGCCAACAGCTCTGCCTATGAAAAGCAGCCACAACATATGCTCCGGAACTGTGCTGCTTTTTGCAATTTAATCTTGGCTAGAGTTTGAAGGACAAGACTTTCAAATCTTGCTGGGATTCTCAACCCCATCTACTGAAATCTTTCTTGCTTCCCTGCTCAAATCTGGGAAGAGCCACAGCTCAGTGGCAGAGCATCTGCTATGCATGGACACGGACCCAGGTTCAATCCCTAGCAACTCCAGGGAATTCTGGGGAAGATCCCTGTCCAAAACCCCAGAGTACTGCTGCCACTACCAGATGTATCTGTGTTCTGATAAGGCAGCTTTGTAAGTTCTGCTAAGCAAGACAGAACTTCTGAACCTCAATTGCACAGGATACTTAACAGAATGTTTTCAGTCACTGGGAGTGAATATATTTATATACAGTTAGCTCAAAAGTAACAATCTCCTTGCCATTCAAGCTTATTTCTGCAATTTTAAAGGGTGTGGGCTCAGTGGCAACTGCCCAAGTTCAATACAGTGGTACCTCGGGTTACATACACTTCAGGTTACATACGCTTCAGGTTACATACGCTTCAGGTTACAGACTCTGCTAACCCAGAAAGTGCTTCAGGTTAAGAACTTTGCTTCAGGATGAGAACAGAAACCGTGCTCCGGTGGCGCGGCAGCAGCAGGAGGCCCCATTAGCTAAAGTGGTGCTTCAGGTTAAGAACAGTTTCAGGTTAAGTATGGACCTCCGGAATGAATTAAGTACTTAACCCGAGGTACCACTGTACTGTAGCCCCCACTTTTCCCCAAGCACACAAACACCCCAACTGCCCCACTTTAGCAGGCATAATCCCTATTTTTGGGGGGGTAAATCACCCATTTTTGGCTTCCAGTGTGTGTGTGTGTATTTAGGAAATGACACCAATTTAGTTTTTCTTGATCTGCTGTTTTTCAGGATTCAACTTCCTCTTCAGAGCCTTTATAAGTTAAACCTAAGAGTGGGGTGTGGGTACAACTTATCTGTAATACACTTGCAAATGTATGTGCATGCTGCAAGGCCATTTCACACACCACAGCTGCCAAGGTACATTTCGTAATTGATAAGGCAAGTTGTCCTACAAGATGCCTTTTCTAGTATTTCTCTTAACAAGAACACACCCTTCTGGCTTTTAAAGTTGGTGGAAGACCAGTGACCACAGAGTAAACAAAAGGCTTTAAGGAGGAGGAGCAGAACTTTCAGCAAGGTGTGACAGCAAGAGAGAGGGTTGGTAGTGGTGGGTCAGCGAGGATTGGAATATTACAAGTTTTCTTCTATAAATAATTGGAGGATAAGTCACTATGGGGAACCAAACAGGCAGCCCTGGTTCCATCAACTGCATGGGCCAGCAGGAACTAGCATGGGCTGAAATGCACCACACATCTGAATTGCAGCATTGATGGAACACTGAAACCATGCTTTCGGATCTTTAGGACTAGAAGATTCCTTAGTTCAAATAAATGTTCAAATTGCTGTGTCTTAAAGCAGGACAAGATACAGAGCCCAGATTTCTAAGAACCAGCGAGAGTTTCAGGTGGATATCCTTTAACTCAAAATTCTCTGCCTCACCCAAGGCATCCTCCTTCATTTGACCAAGAAGCATCGACCGCACCTAGACAGAGGCAGCAGCATGTCCTCTGTGCATGTGCTGCAGTAGCTACATCTAACTTGCAATTTGTGATGATAGGATACAATCACATAGACGTATTGAGCATAATTATAGTGTGTCACTTTTTTAAAAAAAAGATGAACAACGAAGTGTACTTAGCTAAGCTGTTCCAGATGTCTTTGGTTGCAAGACGAAGGACAAGATTGAACTTGCAGTACGTAACGTTTGTCTCAGAGCTATTTCCAAACTACTGAAAAGTCACTTTACAGTCTTAACTGGTCTTGCATGAAATCTACCCGGGGAGAGCGAGGAGAGGAGAAGGGGGGGGAATACACCACGCCTAATGATTTCTTTTGCAAAAATACTTCATTCCCCCTGCCCTACCCAGAGTCTGCTGTACTCATAATTAAAACTAAGGATGATTCAATGTAGGGCAAAATCACAGCAACACCGAAATACATTGCTCATTACTTACTGGGCCGATCCCTGTCACCAGAAGTGGCAACACACTAACCTGTTCCACAGCCTAAGCAAGTTTTCCCCACAAACACACTCAACCAGCAATTCTAATGAGATATGAAGAACCAGTTCCATACATTCCAAAAAAAGCTATGGCGTTGTATTTTTCCATTTGACTCCAGGTTGCTCAAAAGCATAAGACACACACATACACATATATGAAAAAGTAAAGGCAAAACACCTTTGCATGTTTTGAAAAGTGAACCAACAAACTCTCTCCCCACATTAACAGCAACATACAGAAAGGACAGTACGTGATGCTGCAGTTTGGCTGGGTGCTGGGGAGCGTGGGGTGAGAGAATGCACAGAACTGTACCACTCGTGAACTCCATATACAACTAATTTCAGGACGAAAAAAAGTCTTAATGCCCCAAGCCTTTCCCCCTAGATGGAAAACTGTCCCTGCGTGGAGAACATATATGAGTTTGGCCACCACCTTGCTGAAGTTAAGCAGGTCTGGATCTGGCTAGGGCATGGATGAGAGACTACCCAGGACCTCCATGTATGCTGAATTAGGCCTCGAGGTTGGAGAAGGGTGGGATGAAAATGTAAGAGCTAGATAGTTACATCCATGTTCAAATCCCACAGAACTCGTTGAGTAAATCTGAATGTGTGGGCAAACTCCCTGCCCTTCAGTCTACCTTTCCTTTACAGAACTGCTTAAAAGAATACATGAAGTATTATATATCAGCCTTCCTCAACCTGGTGCCCTACACATGTTTGGGGCTACCAACTCCTACCAGCCCCAGCCAGCATAGCAGGCTGGTGAGAGTTGCTAGTCCACAACATATGGAGGGCAGCCAATTCTGCACTCAGGGACAGAGTATTCCCCCCCCCAAAAAAAATAAAAATAAATAAAGTTTTATCCAAAGTTTCATCCCAGGAGTTCAGGGTAGCATGCAAAGCTTTCCCACCCACTTTTACCTTCACATCAGCCCTGTAATAACTAGCTCCCAGGTCACCCAGTGAACTTTGTGGTGGTGGGAGTCATCTCCCCAGACAGTGAGCCATACTCTG
The DNA here is from genome assembly GCF_964270895.1 of Podarcis filfolensis. NCBI lineage: Eukaryota > Metazoa > Chordata > Lepidosauria > Squamata > Lacertidae > Podarcis > Podarcis filfolensis. The sequence goes on from NC_139611.1 coordinate 50,424,372, forward strand.
GCCCCCTGCACCTCACTGGCTTTGCAGAAGCTGTGAAGGGCACATTCAAGTATTTCTAAAGACAACTATCTCCCCCTTAAAACACCCTTCCTTTCCCTCATGTGAAGTGTTTCTTCATGGCAATGGGCTACTGGTGGGACTGCTTAAAAGACAACATACTCTGGCCCTCCTACCCTCAGGGTTACCAGTTGTTTTCCCTAACTTATTACATTAAGACAAACCAGTTTTGCTTGCTATCCAAGTTGTGTACAGGCACGGCCCTTTTAGTGACAACTTTCTGTCTTTTTACCATATTCAGAATAATCCCCCCCCCATCATCCTCAGTTTCACCTGAACCCCATTAGGGATCCTATTTAAATATTTCTCTATTCAATTTCTCTTTGGTATTTGGGGGAAAGAGGCTCTTGAGGCTCCATCATTTATTGTTTTCTTTATTTTTTTTTTACTGGACAAGTAGATCAGCATTTAAAGTGTCATGTCCAGATACCGTATTTTTCGCTCGATAACACGCACCTGACCATAACACGCACATAGTTTTTAGAGGAGGAAAACAAGAAAAAAAAATTCTGAATGAAACAGTGGATGTATCATTTTTGTGCTTCATGCTGCGGCCACAGACATGTGATTTGACGGTGAGTTTGGGGTAGCCCAATGCAAAGATCCTGAGGATCCATCTGGATCCATGCTTTGTAACCACGTTTTTGCACCATTGCAGCCCCAGGCAACAGTGGGTGCGTGATTTTTTTGGTGCAGGCTGTAGCCATGGACATGCTATGTGATCTGATGGTGAATTTGGGGTGACCCAATGCAAAGATCCTGAGGATCCATCTGGATCCATGCTTTGTAACCACGTTTTTGCACCATTGCAGCCCCAGGCAACAGTGGGTGCGTGATTTTTTTGGTGCAGGCTGTAGCCATGGACATGCTATGTGATCTGATGGTGAATTTGGGGTGACCCAATGCAAAGATCCTGAGGATCCATCTGGATCCGTGCTTTGTAACCATGTTTTTGCACCATTGCAGCCCCAGGAAACAGTGGGTGCATGATTTTTTTGGTGCAGGCTGTAGCCATGGACATGCTATGTGATCTGATGGTGAATTTGGGGTGACCCAATGCAAAGATCCTGAGGATCCATGTGGATCCGTGCTTTGTAACCATGTTTTTGCAGCATTGCAGCCCCAGGAAACAGTGGGTGCGTGATTTTTTTGGTGCAGGCTGTAGCCATGGACATGCTATGTGATCTGATGGTGAATTTGGGGTGACCCAATGCAAAGATCCTGAGGATCCATGTGGATCCGTGCTTTGTAACCATGTTTTTGCAGCATTGCAGCCCTGTTTTTGCATCAGATCATTGCTATGTGATCTGATGGTGAATTTGGGGTGACTCAATGCAAAGATCCTGAGGATCCATGTGGATCCGTGATTGGAACCACGTTTTAAGTAGGGAGGGAAGGAAAAGCATAGAAGCGACAAGGAGAGGGGTGTGCAGAGAAGCAGCTGGCTAAGAATGCAGGAGAGGGGTTTTACCGGAGGGAGGAAAGGAAGGCAAAAGTCCCCCCCCCCACAAGCCAACCAGCTCTCTCTCCCCCCCCCAACCTGCATGTTGCCTTCGAGTCCCAGACGCACGGAGAGGAGCTTTCCACTCTGCTTGCCTGGAGGGGAGGGGTTTTCTCTGCTCTTTGTTCCGTTTGAGCAAACACAGTAAGGAAACAGAAGCCGGTGGGCAGTAAGACCCTGAGGCAGAATGCAGGAAAGCAGCAGCTTCCTCTTTCCTCCCTTCTCCGGACGATTTGATATTTGCCTGATTTTTGCCTTCACTCGCGCTTGTCAGCTCCAGGGACCACACATTCGCTCTATAACACGCACAGACATTTCCCCTTACTTTTTAGGAGAAAAAATCTGCGTGTAATAGAGGGAAAAATACGGTACATCACTGCCCAAACCCCATAGGAATAGCCTTACCACATTGCATTAAGAGGGCTAACCTGGCTGTACAAGCAATCTGTGATTGTTTTAGACCTGTGTGCTACTGGACTTTTGTGAAGAGGCTTTCAAAACCAAAGCTGCCAGAATATGTCACCCATACACAAATTCCCATGGCGAATTCACATTTGTCCCTGGATGAGGGCAACATCAAGCACCGAGTGACATGTTTGAATGAGCCACTGCAGACCAAATAACTTCAGGTTATAGTCAACATTATACTTTGCATTTAGACACCACATTTGAGATTTCAGAGTGTGCTAACACATAAGCATAGTAGTTATTTTTGGGGTGGGGGTACAGATAGTTTAAGGCCATTTAGGGAGTTCAAGGCAAAGGTGAAATTACAACCTGGGACTTCCTGGCTCTCATGGCGAACACTCTGGTTATTAACAGCACCAAATTCAATACTTGTCATCATTCAGCTAGAAGTCACTGGAGACGATAATCAGAAATGTGCAAGCATGTGGTGAATAAACAGAGCAGGCCTTACTGGCAGGGCAAACCATGCTTGCAATATTGCTGCTGTGAATAACTGGTCCGCGGAGCGGATTTCAAAGCGAAAGTCAAAAGCAAGTCTATTTGCCTTGTTGCATCAGTCAGAATCCTGCTCTCTGCATTAACATTAACCCTCAGCTTCCCTCACCTGCTGGAGAACTCGATCCAGTGGCTCAGCTTTGCTCAGGCCTTCAGGGGTTAAGCCTGTCACCTCTCCACATTCATCGCTCAGCTCCAAATTGTCAGCCTTCACCAAGCATTTGTGCAGGGTCCCTACCTGAAAATATTTAACAAAGTGGGAATGGGGGGGGGGGAGGTTGGAGGGAGAAGAAAAAGTAAGAAAATGGAACAGGGTGGTGTGCACACATGCATGTGTGTTAAAAGAAAAGCACAATGGTTTAAGGGAATCTGCCTTATAATTTCTTTAAAAAGGTTAGATTTTGCCAATTTCACAAAATCCAAGATTCTGTTCACTCCTTGGTTGCTCTCTTCCTCGGGAGACTTGCTCCCTTCCCCTGAAAAAGGGACTTGGCTGCAATTCTTATATAATCCTGATGAGAGGAGTTATGTTTATCCCATCAGAACTGGCTGGTTTTCATGGGCAAACAGGTCACCCTGCAACACTCTCATTAAGGGGCTCAGCCATATTGACAACTGGGCAGCTTTTTTGCTTTTTAAATAGCTGTTAGTGTATGACACAGGGTGCAAGAATGAAGGTGGGGAGGGAATGAGATTTGACCAAGTTGCTCTTAATGCACACAGAAAGTCCCCCTCCCTGGGTTCGATTCCCATATAAAGCGATAGGTCCCAGAAGCAACATGCAGGCCTGATTTAAAATAAAATAAAAAAATACACAACACACACCAAATACCCCAAATGAGGAAAAGGCTCAACTTCTAGAAGAAGCAAAAGCTTTTGGCATTTAAAGCCTAACAGATAAAAATTAGCTGGAGTGGGGGAGATAACACTTTTGTAGTCTAGATTTTCCCCTCCATCAATCAATTTTAAGGACAATTTTGAAGCAAGTGAGTTCCCCATTTCGTAAGAGTGCATATGTGTATGTATGTAGGTGGTCAAACTATTTAAGTTGCTCCCCCACCTACGGAGATTTTTGGAGAAGAGGGATACTTAGCCCTTCTCAGCTTTGGAGTGGGGGGGGGGGGGAGAGAGGGAATGTTACTCTCAGGCAAGTTTGGGTAGGTCTGCATTTGCTGTTTTCTCATTTCCTTTTTGCACGTCACCCAACTTTGTACCAAGAGTTTGGGAAGCCATACCTTCTTGCTGTGTAGATCCACAACTTGCCACACCAAGAGAATTAGTTCCCTTTCATCGGAACCCAGCTTAGCCCCATATGCACCAGCTGTTGCCCCAAACAAGACCACCAGAGAGTCACTGTGCGGAGAAGCAGCCGTCATGACCACAGGGGGGGAAACAGCTACAATCAAAAGCAGAGGTAAAAAACAAAAGAACAACAAAACAAAGGGAAAAAAAATAAGGGAGAGAAAGAGAGAGAGAGATCGAGTATAAAACAAACCCAACACAAACCCCCACAAATAAAGGGTTGCCCCTTTCCTCCAAGTGATCAAAGTGGAGATTAAAAAGGACAATATTAGAAGAGCCAGAACTATGGGGAAGGGGGGCAGGGAGAGGTAGCTAAGACCAAAATAAATTATTTAAGGAGAGATTCTGTTTTGCAGTTGTACCTGCCTTGATGAGGTGCTTCTCTTACTTCCTAGGTCAGACTGGGGGATGAAATTAACAAGCGGTAGGCTTCTCTCCTTCTGACATCATGGCAGGAAACCCAGCTTTGGTTAATCAAGGAGGGGGAAAAAATCTTTTTCTTCTCCTCTTCTTCCTAAGTTACCTGCCCATGAGTGAGACCATGTGACCCTAGTCAATCTCCCAAAGGGGCAAGGCCATTGGGCCTTTGGAAAAGGTATAGGGGAGGGACCTAGGGAGAAATCAACGCCTGGCCGAGCTTACCTGATTGGTGTGGGCTGGTGTTTGCTCCTGACTGGGAGAGAAAGAGAGATCAGAAGGGAAACTCCCTTTTCTCCTCCTCCCTCAGTTTTAATTCTGACTCCAGGAAGTGCCTTAACCTGCTTTCTGAGGGGTTTTTTTAAGGAGTCTTTTATCAGCAAGTGGAATGCAGCACTCCTGCTACAATTCGTTTCTAAAGGCACAGTGGGCGCCCCCAGGATATATTCGCTCGCAAGACTTCCGTCCTCAATATCTTGTGTTCAGCCCTTCCCTCTCTCGCCAGTTACCTGCCGGTTTTTGTCACCTGGGCACAGATCCCATTATTTTGAAATCTTTACTTGTTTAAAGCTGCAACCGTTTTGTTTTTTTTTAAGTTCTGTTGCATTTATATCCTGCCTTTTGCAACAAGGAACTCAAGGTGGTGCAAGTGGTTCGTTCTCCCTCTCCTCATTTCATCCTCACAACAACCCTGTGAGGTGGGTTAGGCTACCACTACCCAATTCTATGCAGAAGTAAAAACCTCACTGCTGCTGTGAGCGAAACAGTCCCCAAATGAAGCTATAAGGCTGGGATCTTATACCTGCTTGCAGACAGATCCTGCAAGGCAGAACTATGAGCCTTACTTCAGAGTAAACATGCTTAGGATGGCATTTCACAAATGGACAGCCTTTGCATAGTTTATACCAGGGGTGGGGCAGCTCCAGATTTTGCCCTCCAGATTTTGGGTTCCAACACTCATCAGCCCCAGACAGTCTGGCTAATGGTCAGGGATGCAGGGGGTGGGGGGGGGAGAAGCTGAAATCTAACAGCATGGGGGGGCAGATGCAAAAGGGAATTTCAGCAGGCAAGCTGAAATTGTGCTATGCAACTATTAAAGGTGCAGAAGCCTCCCCAATTTTGCACCTGGCCACTAGGGGACTTGTTGCAGGTTGGGTCTCCTATCCGTCACCCAAAAACTTTGCTTGTGGGGCAGCTGAGTGTAGTGTGAAATGAAGTGGTTTCCAGTGTTATTTTGGTTTAAACACTTTAACAGTGGTTTTGATTATTTTAAATGTTTTTATTGCACATCTGAGAAGGCACTTTAGGCTTTGCTTTTAGTTGCTGTATTAATTTTATGATGTGTATTTTATTTCTTGGTTGGTGGTTTTTATTCTGTGTTCCTATACTTATACTTTGAAATGCATTTCATACAGAAGTATCTTAAATAAGTAAGAGAACAATGCATATGCATCACACCTAAACACCAGCAAAACCTACACAAAATGAGGGTTTTCTTTTGAAACTATTTGACTTTTAAAAAAAGCATTGAGGTAGCCATTGTGAGAAAGCCATTTGCTAGCCTTCCACAACACACTCCTCCCCTCTTTTAAATGGTTTTCATTTTGAATTAGAAAGAGAAGGGCACTGTAATCTTTTCAGTGATTAGGACCTCTAAAAGTCTTAATCCAGGCCCTGCCCTTGAGTCACATGTTTCTTTCTCTTATGCCCTTCCTTTCCATTCTCATTGTTAATAAATATAAAGCTTTTATCTGCAATTTCCTTCAACACCTTCCTCTGGCCCTTTTCCCCTCAGAAGAGGGAGGCCTTCCCTCTTTCCCCCCCTGGAACGTCTGTCTCCTGGTCACCTTCACTCAGCAGGCAAGGAGTGTCCAGCTCAAAGGCTGTGGCACTGAGGCCCTCCCAAAAGTTGCCTTAATGTGGGTCCTCCAGTCCCACCATTTGCTTTGCAGAGACAGTTGAAGGTTGCTTCCTTTAAGTAATAATAATAAACTGACAGGGCTCTTATGCACAGCTGGCAGGAATTTATGTGGTGAAGTTTTATTTCCCTAAGGCTGAGGAGGAAGTGATCGGCAGGCTTTGAGGCCTAACTTTGTTCAAGGCAAATTTAAAGGCTTTAAGATTCAGTAGCCTTCATTGCAAGTTATCACCTCCTCACCTGTCCTTCAAACACAGCCTGCATAGGAGACTATAGAGTGCCTCTACTGTCAAGTAATAGTCTTAAGATGCTGCCCAGTGACTGTTAGTGAAAGGAAGGTATAAAAATCTGGTTAAGAAACCACCATTTGCATCTGGAGGTGTTTCCCAGGCACTATAATGGCAGCTGTTTGGACATGGCTTCAGAGAAAGGCACCACAGAATATGAAACCGAGCCCTTTCGAATACACACCAGTGGCTTTAAACAAGAGATGTTTGAGAGGACTGACTGAATATAGTTATAGCCCAAAGTGTGTTTGCTGGTTGGACTTGGGGTGGGGTGTGGGGTTTGACCACCTTACGTGGCTCAGTGAATTCCTGTCTTCCCTGTAGAAATGGATCCAGCACACAAGAAGAAGGGAGTGTTCAGCTGAAAATGGAGTGGCCTTTGCACAGGTATGGAATGTTAAGTGGCTTTGCTGAATGCCTGCCACAGGTGCCTCTGTTACAGGGTCTGCCAAGGAGGGGAAGAAGCCACCGTTTGCATTACTTGGGGGAAGGGTGACTGAGAGTCATAGCACCATAGAACTGCAGAGTTGGAAGGGACCCCGAGGGTCATCCAGTCCAGCACCCTGCAATGCAGGAATCTCAACTAAAGCATCCATGACGGGTTGCCATCCAACCGGTGCTTTAAAACCTCCAAGAAAAGAGAGAGTCGTATTGAGGAGGAAGGTGACATTTTCTTCCTACAAAAGTTTTAAACTAATGTGCATAATTCCACTAGAGGCTCTCCTGGTGACCTGTTTACTGAACATTCATCCTGATTTGCTTGCTGGGTGTTTATAGGTCTTTCCATTAATCTCTCATTCAAGCTTAGCCCTGCGACTGTGGGTGCCATGCAGTGTGCATGGCCAAAATTTGTGGGTGCCTGGCCTCTTCATGGGGAAATGTGTGGGTGCTTGGGCCCCCAGGGAACTGGCACCTATGCTCTCATTGATCCCACACTTTTCAGTGCATTTCTTTCCTAGCTGCACAAAAATGTTTACCTCAGTGCCTTCTGAGTGTTACACCAACCCTGAGAGGTAGGTCAGTCTTACTGTTGAGGGGCTGAGGTTGAGAAGGTAGCTTGATCTGAAGCTGATTAGTGTGCCAGAAGCAAAATTTGAAGTAGGATTTCTAGGTTCATAGTGCAATGTAATATTTATATATATAGAATCAACTATGTGGACAACGGGACACGGGTGGCGCTGTGGGTAAAACCTCAGTGCCTAGGACTTGCCGATCATATGGTCGGCGGTTCGAATCCCCGCGGCGGGGTGAGCTCCCGTCTTTCAGTCCCAGCTCCTGCCCACCTAGCAGTTCGAAAGCACCCCTAAGTGCAAGTAGATAAATAGGTACTGCTTTATAGCGGGAAGGTAAACGTCATTTCTGTGTGCTGCGCTGGTGCTGGCTCTCCAGAGCAGCTTCGTCACGCTGGCCACATGACCCGGAAGTGTCTTCGGACAGCGCTGGCTCCCGGCCTCTTAAGTGAGATGGGCGCACAACCCTAGAGTCGGACACGACTGGCCCGTACGGGCAGGGGTACCTTTACCTTTTTATGTGGACAACACTTTACCAAATATAAGACAACAGGTCTCTTCCTGGAGATTATAGTTTACAGTTTGACTCATATGCAGCCATAGATTTTCGTACTTTGAGCCAGTGCTGGATCTGGGTTCAAATCCCTGTTTAGCTATTAAGCTCACCCTGGGAATTAAAGGCTACCAATCAATGGATACTAGCTGCAATGGCTATATTCTTACCTGACCACCTGGCAGGTGAGTCACTGCTGCTTACCGAGAGAGAAGCATGGTGCAAATGCACCAACAGGAGCACTGGATTGGCTTGGCACGGTGTGTTTGCACTATGCCTGCCTTGCTGCTACCTGCCACCCCTCTCCTGGTAAGCAGCAGTGACACTCCTGCAGGGAGGTCTGGTAAGCGCCTCTGCCCCACCATGCTGCCAGCTACTGTGTAGGGTGACTGTCATTCCCTCTTAGTCTATTGTACTTCACAGGGTTGCCGTGGGGAATAAATGGGATGAGTGAGAACAGTATGTATTGCTCAGAACTCCTTGGAGGGAGGGAGGATTGTAATATAATAATGATGCAATATTTTATGTTCAATTTTCATTGGTTTTGTATATTCATTAATATCATTGCAAAGTTTTGCCCTTCCAACCCTCAAAAAAGCAGGGAGGGACCTGTCTGAATTGCTTAGAATCTAGTTAATTCTACCCCATCCAATCACCCTCCTTCCTCCATGCATTTTCAACTTGTGATCTATATATAATACAATTTTCTGGGCTGAAAATACTAAGAAATAGTATTGAATGTTTGCAGAGAAGAAAAACAGGATCCATTTCCTGCTGCGACATGTGGGGTTAAGACCCTGAGTGTGCAGTGCCAGCAAAGTTAATTTGTAACCTGGAACTTGCTGCAATGAAATGTTACTCTTGCTCAGCTTTAACTTGAGTTCTGAAAGTCATATTTCTAGAGAGAGCAGCCTTCACACAACTTGAGGCCTTCCAGATGGTTTGGACTACAAGTCCCATCAGCCACCAGCCAGCACTGGCTGCTAGAGGTCATCCTGTTTTCAGGCTGCAAACCAGAATAGCCATTTGTGGTGTAGTGGTTAGATTGTTGGACCCAGGACTAAATGTTGAGTTAGTTTTATCTGGATTGCTGGGCTGGACCAACCAGGATGTGTTTTGTGCTGCTGATTGTAATTTAATCATTTTTTAAAATTGTTCGATGAGACAGATTGTGAGCTGCCGAGAGGGCTCCTTCCCCTGAAAAGCAGCATAAAAACAAAAAACTGAATGCAAATTCAGAGGAGAGTCTGCCTGTTCTGTCCCAGCGTGATTCCCTGTGCTGCCTTTTCCTTCTTTCCATCAGCTGCTGCTGGGGTGAATCCTTCTGTGGGCCAAACTGCAGGTGGACCTAAATGCACAGTGTGCACCTCTGAAAATATTTTTCATTGGTGAAAGTTAATTACCATATTTTTCCATGTATAAGATGCCCCCATGTATAAGACGGCCCCTATTTTTGCGAACTCAAAATTAAGAAAACACCCCTCAGCACTATCCGTGTATAAGATGAGCCCCAATTTCAAACCTAATTTTTTGGTTTAAAAACCTAGTCTTTTTTTAAAAAAAATAAATTTTTATTGGAAATTTTATTTACAACATAACACAACCCCCCCCCCCAACAAAGAAATCCACCTAGTCTTATACACGGAAACATATGGTAATTGTTACTATTGTTATTTTGTCTGTTTGTAAGATATCTTATAAATTCTATACACTCCTTATAAATGCTGTCTACAATGACTCTGCCTGTATTAACCCTGGGTTTCTTCAGCTTAAACATTCCTTGGCGTTTTCTTGCTTTTTCAACTTTGCTAATTTTATCATTCCAAAATGTTCCCCTAAGTTCCTTATCAGTGCCACTTTATTTGAACTGTGCTTTTCTTTCCAGGTTTTTGCATTCACTACCCTGGCCATCTTAAAAGCAGACAATGCACGTCAGTAGCAAAACTAGAATACAACAAACAGTGTCTCAACACTGGGTGCAGGATCTGAGGAGGCATGCTACAATAGACATTTGTTCTAGGGTCCGGACAGACTTTGGCAATTGTAGCGCTAAGGTGATTCTCTTCAGATAAATTGTCCCCTGTTTTCAGAGGCCATTTCCAAATACCTGGAGGCAGGCTGAGTTTGGATCTGTTGACTGTGTTATTCAGTGTTTTGTACGGAAATTAATCCTCTGCTTCTAGGCTTCTTATTTAACTGTTGGCTAGCAGTCAGGATTGTGCTTCTTCCATACTGGAAAAGGCCTGTATTTTCAGGAATCAAAGAATAGGCTCATGAATGTTTTGGTAGACTGGTGATATGGACAAATTAATAAACAAGTTAACACAGAGGAAATGGATCCAGGTCCCTCCTGAAGTTGGGAGAAAAATGGACGCCGTTTGTTGTTGGCTGTAGCTATATTAGAACTGACAGAAATATATTCTTTTTGTAATATTAACATTTTGAATAAGGCATGTTTTGAGAGATTTGGGGAAGGATTTGAAAAGAAAGGGTTGAAGTTCAGTGGCAGATCACAAGCTTTGCATGCAAAAGTAAAGGGTTATTCCCTGGATCTTCCTAGGCTCATATCAAGGTCTGAACAGAGCTTTATGTATGTACAGAGTTACCCCACAAGTGTCCTGGAAAAACTGGGACATCTCGTTTTTTTGTTGCAAGAGAATGGTGGCCATTTTTGTTGTTATGATCTCTGATGATTTCATGGCGTGATTTCCCCTAAAAAAATGTTTTTTTCAGGGCTGCCATCTCATGTAAAGTATGCATTTTTGGGTGCTGTGCCTGAAAAAGCATTTTTTTGGGGGGGGGACGGGAAACAGTGGTGATAAATCAGACAGGATCACAACAACCAAAATGGCCGCCACGCTCTTGCAATAAAAATTGGGAAGGTGGTGTCCAAGAAGATGGCATCCCAGATTTCTGATTCAAAGTGTTGGAGGGGTATGCAAACGCAGGGATCCAGCTGCGCAGAGGGGGCCTCTCAGTGCTCAAATGTGGACTTTCTTCGGAGCTTTGCATCAATCCATGAAGGTCTCAGAGGCAGGGGTACAATCTCACTCCCTATCCTCCATGCCTTCCTATTCATGCACACGTCGCATAAACTGAGCAAATGCTTCCAAATGGCCAGAATTATTCTTAATTTTTTTTCAACTTCGTGCATTCTAAAAGACTGGCCGTTGCTTTATCACTCTATTGCTACAGGAATTGCAGTGTCAATATTGATAAAAAACAAAGCAAAACCAGGCATATGGCTCAACAGGTGCAGAATGCACTGCGCTGCCTCCTCTCCTGCCAGAGTCATGCTGGTGTAGATACGTGTTCTGGCCTAGCCCTTCCAGATGCCTTCAGCTGCCAGCACCACACCCACCTCCTTTCACACAGAGCTTTGCTTCAGAGGGAACGCCCTTGTTTGCCAAGGAATAAGAATTTAGCCAGCCAGGGAACTGTTGGTTTTGTCAATCCAGGTCCAGCCTAAGATATTTTGGTGCCTCAGCCAGAAACAAATGGAAGCCTCCCGTCTACTAGGGACAACTCACCAAGTAGGTGCGCCAGGCTTTGACCCAAAGTCTCCAGATTTGCCTGGCCTCCTGCCACTTTCCCTCAACAACTTTGCCAAAGAAAAAGCTCAACTTTTGTGTCTAGATTTTCACCCTAGGCAGGCAGAGGAGTTGTATCTCCAGGTAGACACACACACACACAGAGAGAAGCATGCAGCTTTAGCCCTGCAGTCTGCCACATGGGAGAAAAGTGTGAGAGATGTACAGGAGATAGAGATGCCTCACAATTGTCCCATAACTCTTCCCAACCAGTGGGGGCTGGTGCCTGTTGGGACTGGTAGGGCAGAAGGCAGGGAAGGTGGAGCCAGAGCCAATGGCAGGGTGGAGCTAGAAGCAAGGATGGACCACCACCCAACCCAGATTGGGTCCTTCTAAGCTGCTCCAATAGGCCCAGCCCTTGAAACTTACTATGCACATCAACTTTGCCACCCCAGAGTAACCCACAGCGAGGCTGTAATCCTGCAGCACAATACACTTAAATGCAATTTATAACAATATTTGAATCATTCCAGCCAAACTCAGAAAAGCAGCACAATATTTGTCAGAAATATAATACTGGGCACAAAATGGATGTTGTGTGGTGCCCAACCCTGAGCTTAAGGGCACATTTCACATTTTCACATTACTAATGATAGGGCTGCCTCTGTCTCTAATTTAGTTAAGGTTAGTCTAGAGATGTCTCGATGGTAATATGGGACTGTTGCAGATTTCCCTTCATCTTCATCTTGCGTAAGAGTGTTGCATCATCCCTCGCACCTTGATTTTGGTTCAGCAGCACAGTGGAAGCCTGCACACCGGTTTCAAGTTCGGCATTCTATGATCTCGGTAGCCTGAACCATTCCAATGGATAAATAATGGGTTTTGTTTGGCAAGCAGCTGCATCTGTTTTAGCCTTTACATTCTGAACATACTTACGACAAACACAAGAGATGCCTTGCCATGGCCTGAAGCCTTGGAAGGTTGATAAACAAGTCTTCCCCTGTTGTTTTTCCTTGGGCATGTCACATTCACAGATATACTGTGTGTGTACATGGAGGCTCAATTTAAGAAATCAATGACCAATAGTTGTTAAAAATACCTGCCCTCCCTTTTGAATTTGTCTATTGTTATTATATTAGTCAGCTAAGTAATAAGAACACAAGAAGAGTCTGCTGGATCAGGACAGTGGCTCAGCATCCTTTTCTCACAGTAGCCAACCAGATGCCTGTGGGAAACTGACAAACAGGATCCGAGCACAAGAGCACTCTCCTCTCCTGAGGTTTCCAGCAACGGGAATCCCAAAGCATTGCTGCCTCTGACCATAGAGGCAGAGCAATAATCATGGCTTGCAGCCATCAACTGTCTTATACTCCATGAATGGGTCCGATCTTCTTCCAGGTTGGTGGTCATTACTAGACAAGATGCCCAGCTGCTTTATATTCTTCTTCTTTTTAATAAAGCAAAAATAAACTAAGCTGCCCTCTACTCCCACACAATTCAGATTGTCAGTCAGTTTCATTGGAATATCGCAATCACCCATTATGCATCAAATCATTGATAACATTAACATTAATTAGAAAGCAACAGCAGACACCAACCAATGTTGCTCTGTAAAAGGGGAGAAATTGCTGGTTTTCTTTCAGGTATGCATGCACCTTTAACTCTGCCCGCACCTTCCGAATTTAGACAATATACTTAATTGTTCTATGGCCTGCGTACACACCATACATTTAAAGCACATGACTTCCCTCCAAGAATCCTGGGAGCTGCAGTTTACCCCTCTCAGAACTGCAATTCATAGCACCCTTAAACTACAGTTCCCAAGAGTCTTGGGGGGTGGGGAAGCCATGTATTTCAAATCTATGGCATGTAGACAGCCCTATACTGTCATTTGCTTGTTAAGATCAACCTGTCACTTTTATTTTGCAAAGGAGGAACTTTTCTCCTCCTATCTGCCAAAGGAAGAGTATACAGCAGGGGTAGGCAACCTAAGGCCTGTGGGCCGGATGTGGCCCAATCACCTTCTAAATCCGGCCCACGGACAGTCCGGGAATCAGCATGTTTTTACATGAGTAGAATGTGTCCTTTTATTTAAAATGCATCTCTGGGTTATTTGTGGGGCCTGCCTGGTGTTTTTACATGAGTAGAATGTGTGCTTTTATGTAAAATGCATCTCTGGGTTATTTGTGGAGCATAGGAATTTGTTCATTTCCCCCCCAAATATAGTCCGGTCCACCACATGGTCTGAGGGACAGTGGACTGGCCCATGGCTGGAAAAGGTTGTTGACTCCTGGTATACAGTACTTGAAGATCATTTGTACAGCTATGACATTCAAGGACAAAATTTAACAGCCTTGCCCAGTCTGGTGCCTCCAGGGGATTTCGACTATACATCAGCCCCAGCTTTTTGGACCAGTAACAACTGCCCAACATAACCTATACCACAGGGTTGTTGTGAGGATAAAATGGGGGGGAGGAGAGAACCATGTATGCCACCTTGATTTCCTTGGAAGAAAGTTCAGATATGAATGTAAAAAGGAACAGATGTGAAAATGAATGGACCTTGTCTTGACGGTATCCAATGCCAATAAGTTAATGATGCATTTTGTGAAGAGGTGGTTCCTTTAGCAATCATTGTCACTGCAGTGCTATTCAAGAAGTGTCATCAAGCCTGGTGGTCTCTTCTTCATGTCCGGAGTGGGAGCGGGGAGGAATGGAGCTTATTGAATCAAACACCAGCCTCTTTAATGAAAGCCAGGGGTGGGTGGGAGCCTCAGCTTTGCCTTCCCTGCTTTTGGTTTCCACAAAGCCTGTTTGTTTTACTTAAGGCTAGTTCACTGCACCCTGGTTACCATGGGAATGGCAGAAGGGCGGCCAGCCACACCTTTGTGAACACCACCTGGGTGACTCAGGAGGAGCAACTCAAGAGACAGAGCCTGACCTCATAAAAATCGAAGCAGGTAAAAGTGCAGGCTCAGGTGATCTCACCCAAATGCTGCATACCCACGAATACTTGATCATGGGACAAGGCAATGTAGAGAGGCAGGTCCTGAGGAGCAGGCTGCCTGGATCCTTATGCAGTCAGCCAGAGCCAGTGTACACTGCGGAGTGCTGCTCTAGGACTGTGGAGATCTGGGCTCAAATGTGGCTCAGCACAGTAGTATAGTGACTAACAGGCTGAGCTGTGGATCAGGAAGTTCCTTATTCCTGAATCTCACCTTTGCTATGTACTTAACAAGAGGCCTTAGGCAAGCTCCTATTGTTCAGCCTCAATCTTCCCATCTGTCGTAGGGACATAATCATACTGTGTAAGTTTTTCCTTTCTTTTTAATTAATTGTATGCATAGAAACATACAAAGAACATAACTTAAAACATAGATAAAATTCATTTCCAGTGCCATTGTTATTCTTATCATTCTAAAGCATAAACAAACAACTATGAGTTCCATAAAGAGGCATGCTGAGAGGGTGCCCATTACATCATTGGTTTTCTTAACTGCATACATTGCAAAATCAAACCATTCTAATCCAGAATGATCTCTCTTTTCAGTCCCTAACTTCATATTGTTTGTCAACTTTCCAACCAAAACTATATTACAACCCTTTTTATACCAGTATTCTCTTGTAGCTCCTTCCAAACTGCTGCAAAAAGGGCTGGTTGTTAGTTTTGTTGCCATTAAAAATGACTTGTCAATACTTTACTTCACAAATTCTTATTGCTGTTTGAGAAAATGTTTAATAAACCTAAATAATAAACTGGTTCCATATGTTGATTAGTGATGTCCTTAGTTTCATGAAATACACATTCACACAATGTTTGCAAAACTTTATTATGGTCAAAAATTGTTAAGTAAGGGAGACCTGTGCTGTGTACAATGCAGATCCAGCAGGCAAACTCAATTATCAATCAGTTATTTTTCCTGTTGACCAAAAGGGGAAATTTCTTTCCTAGGGTTGCAAAAAACTTCTAAGGTGTGATCTTCTAAACAGTTCAAAACACAACAAACATGTACACACACATCCAAAACCATAAGCAGAATAAAGGCATTTTTAAAAAGGGTGGGGTGGTTCTATATAATTCAGCAATTACAAGATGTTTTTATGCTCTGAAGTTAAAGAGAATGCTGGCTCTGCTCCCACAAAAAGCAATTACTCATCCAATGCTCTATCGTACTCAGGGTGATTCCAGGCTGTCGCTACTGTTGGGTGAGATTCAGTTGTATACTCTCAAATTCAGGTTGCACAATGAAAGCTGATTGTGCAACCAACCCACTTTTTGCAATAAGGAAAGTGATGGGGAAATGCACTGGAAAGTGTGGGGTGGCATCTGCTTGATACAATGTTGTCTAACTTCCCCACAAACAAATAAGGATGAATGCTCAATAAACAGATTGTCTGGAAGCTGCCTTATTCATGACAGCTGGGATTTTTGAGTGTCTTCTAAGGAATGCTTAGAACCCTTGGTGCTGTTGTGGTTTACAACACATGTTTCAAAGTCATATACAATATTCAATTAAACAGTGGCCTGAATCTCCAGGCCTTTAACATGATCCACAGAAGAACAATACAACCCACCCATCCTGTCTCTTTCCTTATTCATAAAAGGCTTTTACTAGCCCCAGTGGCTGTGGATGGTGCCAACAGCACTCCCTGGGTGACTTGGCGGCCTGCCTTGAAACTTAGGGCGTGGCAAGTTTGTGAAACCTGCGAAATGGTTCACCAACTGGAATACCTTTCTTATTCTCAATGTTAGAAAAGCAAATGGTCGGAGCTGAGTAGTTCAAAGTCACACCAAGCTACAGTTTCCAGGATTGTTTGGGAAAACCATGATCATAACAGTGAACATAATAACCCAAGAAGGACCAGAATACCAACATGACTTTCTGGGGCTAGTGCACTGTATGTGGATACGGTCTTCCTCTTGCAAAAGAGGACAGATTTGTATATACTTTGCACCAGAATCAAATCTGTGGATCCCCAAGTTGCTTTTGTTGCAGCTCCGATTGATGTACCAGAATCAGGGATGTGTTGTGGGGTCAGTTTCAGCTTACGCAGTCAGCTGTTGTGGACAAAATTGCTGTGGGCAATACATCTGGCCATGTGCTTTCTTGAGTCCTGACCCTTCTGGCTTGAGGGGGTGTGACTGGTTGGTTCCAGAGTAGGGTTGCCATACATCTGGAATTTTCCAGACATATATGGCCCTCGTAAAGAGCGTCTGGGTAGAAATCGCTGAACTGTCCGGGGAAAATCTGAACATATGGCAGCCCATGTCAGAAGTGTAGATTTTGGCAAATTTCCTTAAAAACAGCTTAAAAACTTTTTTTGAGATTTTACCAAAAAAAGCTCAACAATGTTTGTGTCCGGATTTTCACTTTTAGAAATATGACAGCCCTAGTCCAGAGTGTGGTTAACACTTTACTGCGTGCGATGCTGGTCCCTGTTGCTTTGAAAGAGGCAGTGGTTGCGTCTCTTCTTAAAGAAACTGGCTCTGGATCCCTTGGACAGGAACAACTATTGACCAACTGCTAATAATCCCTTTTAGGGGTGGAGAGGGTTGTGTGGGGCAGCTGCTATCTGAGTTCAGATCTGGCCCTATAACTGAGTCACCTTTGGTGATGACCCACTAGCTGGCTTTTGCGCACAGGGGGACACGGTATTGTCCTGCTTTGTAGGCACAGGACAAGTGGAAGTGTGGATGAGCCCTTAGTGGTGCCCTTATAGAATTACGCAGGGAGGAGGATAACTAGAATTAGTTTGTCTCTGGCTTCACCTCTTTTTCGTCTCTCTGCTTTCTGCCCTATCAGTTCCCAGTGGGCACCAGCCACCACTGTCACTGCCTGTGGCCACCCTTCTATCTACTTGTCAACTCTATCAACAAGAATAGAAAGGGAAATTATTTTATTTTTTTATGACTAGCTCTGCATCCACCTGAGTCTTCCAGGCTTCTCCTACTTGCCCAGGCTCCTCTTGTAGCATCACCCAGGTGGCAGGATGTTTGCAGTCAATCCTAGTTCTCTACATCATGGCCTGGCCTCTTTAGCTACTCTCTCTCTCTGTCTCTTTGCAAGAGAGCTGAAATTTCTCTTGAATTTCACCTGCATACTCCCTGCCACTCCACCCCCTTCTCTCTTTATAAACAGTCAGTCTGACAGGTACAAAACCTAAGTGTAGCTCAGGCGCCCGCAACCGGCTTTGAAACCAGGCTTAGCTTAAGCCTCGGAGGGGCTCTAATAATATACACAGGGTCTCCGGGGAGCCTGGTGCAGCTGTTGCCATGCTCTCAAATTAATGGCTCCTTCTTTTCCTCCACAAACGATGAAGGCAAGACTTCTGTTACAGAGAAGGATAATCCATTGCTGATGAAGGAGGCTGGCAGGAGACCCAGACAAGCACATTGTAAATCTTTGGAGCCTGAAATTTGGTGCACTGCTTCTGCTTTCTAGTGAGGGTACATAGCTCACATAGAATAACATGAAAATGAGAGGACGAATGAGATTTTTGGTTGTGTTGTGTAATATAACACTGGGCTTTTTGATTCAAAAGATTTCTGCTTTTAACTTCTATTATTTTGTAATATTTGTTATTATCTTTATCTATCTATCTATCTATCTATCTATCATCTATCTATCTATCTATCTATCTATCTATCTATCATCTATCTATCTATCTATCATCTATCTCTATCTCATGTATATCCCTATTATCAATTATATACTAGTGGTGGCTGCCCATTCCCTGGGAATTTTGATAACCCCCCCCCCAAATATGGTGATTTTTAAATGGATAGTGTAATTGGTGAGTTTGGACCTAGCATGCCAAAAATTGGGTGATGTCACACCAAAGAAATGCTTTGGTCCACTATCTTTGTTCAAACTGGTGCCTGGTATTCAAACTCCAATGAAGTCTCCCACCCCCAAACTCAGGAACCCCTGGGCCAAGTTTCGCAACGATATCTTAAGAGGCATCCAAACCTATGCCCCAAAACAGGTGTAATCACACCCAAGTCACATTTTATTCTGCTGTCTTGATTCAGAATGGCTCCTAGCATCCAAGTATTGACAAAGACTGTCACCCCCACCTCAGGAACCTTCATGCCTAGCTTGGTGACAATATATGCTGAAAAATATGTGTAGTCATGGCAAAATACACATTTTGGTCTGCTATCTGATTCAAAATGGTGCCTGACACCCAAACAGCAATGTAGACGTCCACCTCAGGAACCCTCGTGCTGAGTTTGGCGATGATATCTGAAGAGACAGCAGAACTTATGTCAAAACGCACACCAAAGTGATGTTTCAGTCCACCATCTTGATTACAAATGGTGGCCAAGGTCCAAATGCTGAGGAAGAGCACTATCCCCACCTTAGGAACCCTTCTGCCAAGTTTGGCAACAATATATCTAGAGGCATCTGAATCTGTAAAGAACAAATGGACAAAACACTTTCCAAATACAGTGGTACCTCGGGTTACATACACTTCAGGTTACATACGCTTCAGGTTACAGACTGCTAACCCAGAAATAGTACCTCAGGTTAAGAACTTTGCTTCAGGATGAGAACAGAAATCATGCAGCGGCGGCGTGGCAGCAGTGGGAGCCCCCATTAGCTAAAGTGGTGCTTCAGGTTAAGAACAGTTTCAGGTTAAGAATGGACCTCCAGAACGAATTAAGTATGTAACCAGAGGTACCACTGTATATAGTAGATTGCTAGAGATGTGCAAATCCCTGAAACCTGGTAAATGTTGTTGGCTGACATTTCCTGCCATTGTGTAACCTAGGGTCCCACAACACCATTCCCTCTGGATGTTTTAGACTACAACTCTCAGCCAGCATTGAAAGCAAATAAACTGATCCAGGATGGATTATTTATTGCCTCTTTCACCATCACCGTATTCAGGTGGGGTGCTTGTCAAAACATGCTGACTTTATTTCACCCAAATCAAGGTGTTTCCTTGCCTCACCCAAACAGGCTTTTTAAAAAGATGCAAATATTACATTAAATCTAGGAAGCGTTTTCTTCTTTACTTATTAGTTATTTCAACATGTATGTATGTATTACATTTATATACCACCTATCCTTCTGAGGAGCTCATAGTGGTGCATGTGGTTCTTCCCTCCCCATTTTATAAACACAATGACCCTGTGAGGTAGCTGGGGCTGATCTTATAGTTTGAACCACCATTTTCTCCCTTTGCTGCCACCACCATCAGTGGCGTAGCGTGGGGGGTGCAGGGGGGGCCGGCCGCACCGGGCGCAACATCTGGGGGGGGCGCGCTCGCAGCCTCCGGAGTCGCCGAAGAGCCTCGGGCGCAGGCTGTAGCAGAGCCCCATGCCTCGTGGAACCGACGAGCTGGCAGCGGCTCTCAGCGCGGGCCGCGGAGGGCGCGCCAGGCAGCCCCTCCTCACCGACGGGCAGCGTTCGCCTGCGGGGCTCGGCCAGCGCGCTGGGCTGGCCGTGTGGAGTCGCCGAGGAGCCGCCGCCTGCCATGCTGCCCTGGCAGCTTCAGCCGCGTCAGACAGCCGGCTCGAGGCTCCTTCTGGCTGGGTCTCCCGACGGGGCGCTGCGGGCGGAGGCTCCGGCACCAAGCGCCACGCCGCCCAGGCTCGGGTCGCTGTCTGGACGCGCGCAGCCCGCCAAACGCGCCACCGGCGGCGAATGAAGCGCCCAGCCGGAGCCACCTGCGCTCTAGTGCCTGCGCGCCAAGACCGTCCACCTGCCCCGATGGGGCCCGCCCACCCGCACTGGAGGCCGGCCGACGCACTGGCCCCAGAGCCGCCCCGTCCCCGCGCCAGAAAGAAGCCGCATCGGGGCTAGCCGGGCCGGGGAGGGAGACCGAGAAGGCTGCGCCGCGACGCCCAAAGACACGCGTCTTGGCGCAAAGGGGCTGCGGCACCCAGACGCGGAAGGGACCCTCTCCCCCTGACCCGCCACTGAACTGCAATTCCCAGCTCCCTTGGCAAATCCCAGTCCCCAAGATGCTTTATTTGAGGCAGGGGTCCTTTAATTGCAAAAACAACACCACGGAGGGCAGTAGTCACCACGAAGTTTGCCCCAGAGTAGAGCCGTCAGTATTAATGACCATGGTTAGGGGTTAGGGGGCGCAAATTACTTGCCTTGCCCCGGGTTAGGGGGCGCAAATTACTTGCCTTGCCCCGGGTGCTGACAACCCACGCTACGCCGCTGACCACCATCCCTCTTTCTGCCTAGCTAGCCAGGCTTATTTGTGGGCTACAAACCTAGTGGAGGAGAATGGAAGGGCTCACAGCATCAGGACAGAGATTCAAGAATCCCCATCATGACGTGTTGGCCGCGTGTCCAGCTTTACAGAGGACAGCCCCCTGTTTGAAGGCCTCTTCTATTTCAATAATCCCAGAACCTTTTCCACACCAGGGACTCACCTTGAGTCCAACGTGCATAAAAATTTTAATTTTACGCCATCTCTTTGTACAGTGCTAGTGTTGCTGTTGCTGCAGCCCACCTTAAGTCAGGCCACAGCCCACTACTGGACCCTACTAACCCACCAGATGACAACCAACATACCCTCTGGAGCCTGTCCCTCTGGCCCAAGTCTGTGCTAAAGATAAATAGCCATTAAAAGGGAGAACAGGTGCTTGAAGTTGCTCAACAACCATTAGTACCTGGATATGCTAAGGTGCAATGTATTACAGTAATTATTTCTAAATTACAGGTAAAAGTATCATCTGTATTTTTTTAATGCAGATTGGTCTCTTCTTTTTGTCCCTTCCTCTTTTCATGATTCATTGCCTCTTTCTCTTTTTTGGAGGGGCTGATGTGTAAGACGATACTCTATATATCATAGGTATTTATTAATTACTTTCATATCCCACCTTTTTCTCCAAAGAGCTGAAGGTGGCACACATGAATCTCCCTATACCTGTTTTATCCTCACAACAACCCTGTGAGGTAGGTTAGGCTGAGAGATTGTGACTGGCCCAGTGAGCTTTGTAGCCAAGTGGGGATTTGAACCCCATTCTCCCTGGCCCTAGTCCGGCACTTTCACCACTGCACCACATCAGCTTCTATTATATGTCCATGATACTATTTTATTTATTTAAGTTTCTGCCATTCTTTGAACAGAGAACTCAAGAGGGCATAAAACAATCTTCTGTCCAGATACTGACCAGACCCAAACCTGCTTAGTTTCCTCACTGTGTTCCTTTAGGCAGGGTTTGGGGTGGACCTATGGCTCTCCAGAAGTGGTTAGACTATACTCATCATCCCTGACCAGTAGTCCAACCACATCTGTAGGGCCACAGCTTCCCCATTCCTGCTGAGGACCATTCTCTGGGAGTAAGTGAATCTTCCATCCCACACCATGGCAAATATCTTTCAAGACTTACTCTAGATGGGGTTAGAAACCACCGCTTGCAAGCAATTATAAGTTAGACAGGTGAGTGCTGTTAAAAGGCGATCCTTGCCCAATGGAAGTACTTGCTGGGCCCATGGCATTGGGCTGGGCCAGTCACTTCGGCACCGTCCTCCTGGGAGGAGAGCAGGGTCTGGAAACTTGGCTTCATAAATGTGCAGGTATACAAATTTTGCGTACAAGAAAATAGTGTATCTTGCCCGGAGCCCTTGGAGTTGAGTGATCCTGGGTGTGCCTGCAAGGAACTTCCTGCCCTGCCAAACCGTGGGAAGCACAGTGAAGAAAGCCAGTGGGAACAGTCTGGTACAGCTTGCTGGAAAGAAACAGCATCTCACCCACATTACTCACTATGGTCTGGTCTCCTCATATGCAACAGAATGGACTGCACAAGCAAAAACTCTAGCTATCTTTAAGCAGAGGCCTTCCTCCTCCTCCTCCTCCTCCTCCTCCTCCTCCTCCTCCTCCTCTGCTACCAGAAAGATGAGGAACCTGTGGCCTTCCAGATATTTCTGGACTACAATTCCCATAATCCTTGACCATTGGCCATACTGGCTGTAAAGTGTTAAGTATGTTGGTGATGTTAAACAAACAAACAATGTTGTTTTTTCTTTTTTCTTTTTTTAAAGAACCCCCTGTGATCTTCGTATCTTAATTTGCTTCCAAAATGTTTTTGTTTTGTTTTTTGTTTTTAAAACAAACAGTGCTTTTTACTGGTGATGTAGGTTGCTGTTGCTGGAAAATGCACAGAGAAGGGCATCTGGCTTGCATCATGGAGGTCACTATCAGGCAATTCTGCATAGGTTGAAAGCTTATAGTCTGTTTTACCCAAAGCAGTTGGTCCCTTGAAAGTGAGTTTTTTTTTTTTAAAAAAAGCTCTTCTTCCTTCTGAAACCAAATTGCCTGGAAGGAACAACTGTGTCTCTTAAGTTACTTAAACGTTCAGACCAGGGGGCGGCAACGTTTTTTGAGGCCGGTCCAGACCACTCCCCGGCAGACCTCTTGTGGGCTGGAGCATGCGCGCAAGCTATTTCTGGCACTCTTCTGACCCGGAAGTCGGTCCCCGTGGCGAGGAAAAAAATGGCACCACGAAGGGGGGGGGGAGCACAGAATCCTTATGCCGATCCATGGAATGGCCGTGGGCCAGTTCCAGGAAGCTCATGGGCTGGAAACGGCCCATGGGCCTTGGGTTGCCAACCTCTGGTTCAGACCCTTCTTTTCCTTTTGGAGTTATGGCTTTAAGGAAGTTTCTCTTGGTTCACAGAAGGAGGGAGAGAAAAGGCCTTTTGTAAAGCTTATGGTTGGAAGCAGGAACCAGTCTTCCCTGGCAGGTGATGTAGCTGACTTGTTCATACCTTTGATGAGCCACCATCCCTGCCCCAAGGTGAAAATTGCTGCAGCCCTGCCTGTGAATATGGAAACTGTGATAGGTTGGTTTCAGTTGCACTCCTAAAACAGAGAGGGGGTGAGTTGGGATGTTTTTCTCACCTGACAGGAATAGGAGATGCTAACAGATTAACATGAGCATATTTTATAAAGAGCAAAGATAGCCATATTGATCTGTAAGAAAAATCCCCGTTAGGGATTAGGCCAATAAAAATGTTACAAAACAGGGTGCAAGCTTTCACGTTCTCCAGATCTCTTCATCGAGCTAAATGATAAATAAGGCAGGGTGGGGATATCCTGAAAGCTTGCACATAACTGTGTAACATTTTGGTTAGCCTAATACCTAAAATGGATTTTGCAATTTATGTTGGAAAATGCACGTTATACCACTTTTGGGCCAGGTTCCCCAAAGTGATTTACATCAAAGAACTAATCCAAACACCATCGCAACACAGAATAACCATTTCTTCACTGATATCCTAACTGCTATGAGGGACAGCGGGGAGCGGGCAAGGAGCAAATTCCACGAGTGGGTGCCATCACTCAGAAGAATTTTGGGTGCACACCTATAGGCATTTGTGATAACCAATTTATTTTCGCCACCTGCAGGAAGCAGGCCTTACTGCATCGCTATAATTTCTGGCCACCACTTATTGTGGAGTCAGAGCAAACCACACATGGTCATAAATGTATAGTTCTGCACTTGAGAGCAGGGTCCTATCCCTACCACAGATTTCCAGGGTGAAGCCCCCAGCCTGCTTCAAACCCTTGTCAACTAGATGACCCTTAGTCCCTTCCAACTCTACAGTTCTATGATTCTGCCTGCGGTTTCGATCCAGACTACCCCCTCCCCACCTTCAATTTGCTTTGTAGCAAAAGAGCCCATTGAAACAAATTGGGACCTTTTGCATTTGCTTAAAATGCCGATATCTAGTGCTGCAGGGGCTGAATCCAACCACAGTTTGTGGGGAAGCACAAAAGTTTCTGTTGGTGTCAGAGGAGGCTTGAAATACAAAATAGGAGATGTGACTTTTGCCAGGCCCACGAATGGCAAGCAAAATGTTTAACTTTCCCTCCCCAACCCTCATGGACTGGAGGCTGCTTATGCTATTTGCAAACTAAAGAGAAAATTTAATATCATATCTAGTTTGGCCCTGAGCAACACTGAACATCAGTGGAATCATAGAATTGTAGAGTTAGAAGGGACCCCAAGCATCACCCCCCCTGCAATGCAGGAATATCATAGAGCATCCATGGCAGATAACCAAACAGTCTTTGCTTTAAAACCAACATGGAAGGAGAGCCCAACACCTCAAGTGAGAATCTGTGCTTTGCATGCAAATAGCCCCAGGTTTGGTCTCCAGAATTTGTAAGTAGGGCTGGGAGTGTCCCCTGCCTGAAACCCTGAAGAGCCACTGCTGGCCAGTGTAGGCAATATTGAGCTAGCTAGATGGACCAAATGACTTAACTCAGTATAAGGCAGCTTCCTATGAGCTTGGGTTCTATATTTTGAGAAGGGAACAGAAATATCTATCTACTTTCTCTTCACCGTGCATAATTGTATACACCTTTATCACGTCCTCCCCTGACAACCCACCCTTCTTTCTAAACTGAAATGACTTACCTTTAGAGAAGCCTCCTTCTGCCCATCTACTTTACAAATCTATGAAGCATCGCTACCTATAGGGATTTAGCTACACAGGATACAGTTTTAATGATGGCGTTAGAAACTTTGCCCTATTCAGGGGAGCAGGAGGGCTTGTTGAGAGCAGCCTCTTGCATTAATGAATAGCAAATGGAGGACTCGTTAGGCATGCGATGACCTGGAAAATGGGATGGGTCACTCTTTATGGCTCCTTGTGTCAATAACCCCATGGATAATAGGCCATGGCAGAGGTGGTTGGAATCCAATCCACATTGTATCCAGGCTTGAACAAGGTGACGATCAGGATCAATGCATTCTCACCCATGCGCAGAGCACCTTGCTCCAAAGTCAGACAAGCACCATTGTTGTCAGGAGGAAGGGAGGTGATTCTTAAAAACGACACCCAGGAAGCATTGCTCTGTCAGGCCAATGGATGAGCATGCATAACCCTGAGCTGGCACCCATTTTGTGGGAAAGCGGGAAAGGCACTCAGTGGGTGAATCTATGCTGGGAAGACGAGGAGTGTGCCTCTGGCATGAGCCAAATGGCAAGCACTAAAGGGCTGTCAGCCTGAGGCTCTCAGCCTGTGCAATTTCTGCTGGCCCAAACACTTAAGCACATCATATGAAGAACAGAAGGGAAGAACTATCTGTTTGGGACTCTTGGCATTGAACACTACTGAATGCAGTTTCATGAGAATCTTAGATATCATTTTTAAAAAGTTTCTTGCACTTATAGCTCAGAGGATATGCAGTGGTGCAGGTAGGCAATTTTAGCCTCTGGACTTTATGGCCTTATAAGCTGCTCTTTAGAAATGCAAATCACTTCACTTCCTTTGAAATGTGGTAAGCCAGCTCTGGTGTGTTGTGGGCGGGGGGGGGGGGGCTCCTGCTCATTCTACTAAGTGAAGTCCTGAGTCTTGCCCCAAGGTCCTACCCTGATAACACCACTGAGGGTATGTTCTGAAGATGGCCTGTGCTCTAGTTACAGGGCTGAGGGCAGAGGGCTGGTGGAGTTTCAGGGTTGCTGGGTGAATCCAGCACCCACCAGAGACATCATCTTTCAATTCCTGAAAAGAAGAACACTTTATTGAATACGATTTCCAGTTTCTTGGTTTCTAGATGAGTGGACTCAGCAGACACAACTTTCAATTCCTGAAAATGAAAAACAGCAACATATGCTTTGTTGCCTCTTTGTGCCCAATTCTGAGAAGTAAGAAAAGAAAGGAAACTGTTTAATACAAGCCAAGCAGGGGGAGCAGAATGGATCCAGTCCTGTGGGCAAATGGGTGTACCCCCACCCCAAGGAGTGACTGTCCCCATTATTATTTTTTAAAAAATGTCTTCCTAAGTTGTGACATGACAGCCCATATTTAAAGAATGACGGCTTACTTTAAGAATGGGAGCGATATAAGAATAGGACCCTCTGAACAATTCAGTGAATAAGACAGGGTGAGTGCACAGCAAAAGCCTCATCAGGAAGAATCCCCCAGACTCTACTCACTCAGAACATTCCCTGACAGAGGGTGGATTTTTCACAGACCCTCCAAGTGTCCCTATTTTCCAGGGACAGTCACAGATTTACAGAAGCCACCCCAGTTTCTGATTTGATCCATGGAATGTCCTGCCTTCCCCTATTTTCATCAGAGAAATGTTGGAGGGTATGGAATAGGACATCCCCAGGGCTTTTTTTCAGCCGGAACTCACCAGAACTCATTTCTGGCACCTCTTCGGTGAGCGTCATTGCCATTATAAGAGAACAAGTGAGTTCCAGCACCTCTTTTCCTAGAAAAATAGTACTGGACTTCCCTATTTTCATCAGAGAAATGTTGGAGAGTATGTTTTCATGGTCATAAGACTGCTGCTGAAGCACCCTTGATGGGCTTTGGCTTCTCTCACTGTACCACCAAGCAGGACAACCTTGACATCGATTGTATAAAAGTTCTTCTTTTGTTCCCTTTCTTTCTGCACAATGTCTCAATAGCCTGCTTAGTAGAAAGAAGTGGTGGGTGGGGTAGGGTGGGGAAGTGAAATATTTATTCCTTTTGTTCTTTTTCCCATGGCTCTGTTCAAGGAGATGTTCAAAAGGTTAAGCCAGGTCAAGCCCTGCCCCGGAAACCAGCATTCACTGTCTGTTCCCGTTTTATCTCTGAGCTGTCTGTCTGACCACGCTGAATGCCCCTCTGTATGCCTTTGCCTAAAATGGTATTTGACAAGACGTGTGGCCATTGCCAGTTGTCTCCCTGGGGCGGTGCCAACCTTGGGGACCCAGAACTCCAGGAGGGCACCACTGCCGCTAATACCTGCCCTGAGCTGTCTGTGCCAGACAGCTGAGTCTGTGCAGCCACCATTTTAAATTTCCCAGAGTGTCCAATCTAAGGCTGCCCTGAAGCATTGTGGGACATTTAAAGTGATGGCTTCCCAGCAGCCCACCATGTGTAAACTTTTAGCTAGGGCAGGGCTTGCTGAAGGAGCCTGGACATGAGGGTTTTTTTTTTGTACATTACTCTTACATTATTTCTGCCTGTCTCTATCCTGGCTGCTATCCACAGTTTGGTCAATATCCCTTTATGATGCTTTGTGTGCAATGGAAGGGATAAGTCATGTGGTCTTGACTGTTAGTCATTTTAAAATGTGAATAAGCTGCTTTTCTGCTTAAAAGCAGCATCAGCAGCATCCAAAGCAGCTCCCAAGGTTACAGTAAAATGTAAGAGGTTCTGAAGAAGGCTGAAAATTACAGTAAGAAACAATAGGGAAGTTTCATAAAACAGTAAATTGCCCAAAAGGTTTCAAAAGAAAACCTTTCTCAGGGGCAGAGGAAGTTGTTTTGACAAGATATTGTTAGAATAAAAGAAATGGGCTTCCCAGAATAACCCAACAAAATGAACTCTCATACTTCAGATGAAGGTTTGTTAGGCAATTTGCCATTTCATTGTTTTTCAGCGTCATTCTCAGGCTTGCCTCTTTTTTGTCTTTCTCTTCTATATTTGGTGCTGCTTCCTTTTCTGTCCCAACTAAAACCACCGTGTGTGTATGTATGTGTGTGTGTGTTTAAGTAAATATAGGGAAAAAATACAAAACCAGAACAGCAGAAAAAAACAATCATGACAAAATCCCCGCAGGAGTGAATGCAGTGTTTAGAATTTAAGAACAGTCCTGGAGGATCAGATCAAAGACCCATCTAGTCCAGCATCACAGTGGCCAGCCAGAAGAGGAAGTTCACAAGCAGGACCTAACTGAGATTGATGTTAGAACGTTTATACCCACAAAGCCCTGTAAAGCAAAAGAGTTTGGCCAGGAGACTTGTCAGAAGACCAGGAGAGAGAGTGGGTCTCTTGCAGGAGGAAATTCTACAATCTGAGCGTGTCACCCAAAAGACCCTGTCATGTTCAGCCACCTGCCTGTTCATGAAGGTAGGATGCCTTAAGAGAGAACATACATTCCTTCAGAATAAGTCAGTCTTTGGGTCTTCTTAAAAGATTCCTCCGCCTGCTCTCAGAGAGAAATTTTAGCACCGAAATGGAGGAGAGGAGGGGTGCTGCCTTTTACCCTTAAAAAGCAGGCCGAGGACTTTTATCTCTGAACTTAGTTGTTGTTGTTGTTTAGTCATTTAGTCGTGTCCGACTCTTCGTGACCCCATGGACCAGAGCACGCCAGGCACTCCTGTCTTCCACTGCCTCCCGCAGTTTGGTCAGACTCATGTTTGTAGCTTCGAGAACACTGTCCAACCATCTCGTCCTCTGTCGTCCCCTTCTCCTTGTGCCCTCAATCTTTCCCAATATCAGGGTCTTTTCCAGGGAGTCTTCTCTTCTCATGAGGTGGCCAAAGTATTGGAGCCTCAGCTTCACGATCTGTCCTTCCAGTGAGCACTCAGGGCTGATTTCCTTAAGAATGGAGAGGTTTGTTCTTCTTGCAGTCCATGGGACTCTCAAGAGTCTCCTCCAGCACCATAATTCAAAAGCATCAATTCTTCGGCGATCAGCCTTCTTTATGGTCCAGCTCTCACTTAGTTAAGGTAAAGGGACCCCTGACCATTAGGTCCAGTCATGACCGACTCTGGGGTTGCGGTGCTCATCTCGCTTTATTGGCCGAGGGAGCCAGCGTACAGCTTCCGGGTCATGTGGTCAGCATGACTAAGCCGCTTCTGGCGAACCAAAGCAGTGCACGGAAACGCCGTTTACCTTCCCGCTGGAGCGGTACCTATTTATCTACTTGCACTTTGACATGCTTTCAAACTGCTAGGTTGGCAGGAGCAGGGACCAAGCAACGGGAGCTGACCCCATCGCAGGGATTCGAACCGCCGACCTTCTGATCGGCAAGTCCTAGGCTCTGTGGTTTAACCCACAGCGCCACCCGCGTCCCACCTCACTTAGTTAGCAGGTGCTTAATGCTAAAAGCAGAGAGAGAGAGAGAAATCCTTCTGCCTGCTCTTTAGAAATGACGCCCCCTGATCTGAAGTGTTCTGTCCTCCCAGTGCTTCAGAACAGCTCCAACCCCAGACAATTGGGGCCAACCTGACCTGGATCCAAACTGAATAGGGGCCTTGCACAGGGTTCAAAATCCTAACTGAACATGCACGCACATGTAGCTAGCCACCCCCTCCCAACCAGATGCTTCATTGGGGTTTTATTAAACACAGAGGCTACACAAGCATTGGGATTCCACCTGAACCAATGGGAGATAACTTGGTGCCTCTTCCCCACCCCAGTGCAAGGCGTGTCAGGAGCACAGGCCACCTGATTTGTGGGCAGTGGGTTCTGCCAAGAAGAACAATGTGGAAGGTAGTGTTAACTTTTGTAACAGGAGGCGCGGCTTCAGAGGACACTCATTGGCAAAAGACTACAGTTCCCATTACACATGGGAGTTCTGGAGGCAGAGGGGAGAGGAAGGCAGAGAAGGATGTGGTGGCAGCCGTGACTGAGACCATGAGCTGGGTCCAAACAATCAGAGCAATAACTTCTCCACTGGTACTGCCTGACTGCCTCCACCCCTGAGACAACTATGGGTCGCTCTGTGTGGACCAGTTCAACCCTGGGAGATCTGGGGCTGCTTCAGGTCACTGGCCTGAAAGGACCTGCATGGGTTTGGGATTTGGTTAGCCCTGTTTATCTCCCCCCATCAGAAGATTAAGTGCTCTGTCTGTTCCTCTGAGTCGCTCTCTGCTTTATCTCCCAATCAGATCAGGACCTGGCAGGCATCTTCCTGTAGCTTGGCAGGCCAGGTGTGGCCTGCGGGTTAACCAGCTCTGCCGTCTGATATTCTAGTCCCAGGCCATTTAAGATTCTAAAGAGGGTGTGTGTGTGTGTGTGTGTGTGTGTGTGTGTGTGTGTAACCATTTTGGCTCCATGGGCCAGATCCTTATCAGGCTCAGTAAACTGGGTGGTGGAGAAGGAACTGGCAACCCACTCCAGTATTTTGCCATGA
This sequence comes from Podarcis filfolensis, assembly GCF_964270895.1. Taxonomy (NCBI): domain Eukaryota; kingdom Metazoa; phylum Chordata; class Lepidosauria; order Squamata; family Lacertidae; genus Podarcis; species Podarcis filfolensis. The sequence goes on from NC_139611.1 coordinate 50,454,747, forward strand.
AAATGCCATGGACATAAAAAAGGAGAAGCTTTGAGAAGAAAGTGAGTTTTTCTAAGGCATGCTCTGATTCATGGGGTCACGGAGAGTTGGACACGACTAAGATGACTAAACAACAGCAAAGTGGGTGGAGACTGTTTGAAAGCCACAGGAAGATGCCTACCAGCTGGTTCCTCCCGCCATTCCTCTGTGTCCAACCAGCCCGTGACACCAAACTACACCCAGTGGAGGCTGTCTTTAGCAAGATGTGCTGGGAGAAGAGGAGGAGGAGGAGGAGAAAAAAAGGATGGGATCCATCTTGGGCAGGCTGGCTAGGAGTGATACCTTTGACTCCAGTGCTGTAGGGAAAAAGCCCTGCTTGAGGTGACCATGCTGTTAAGATCTGGACTCCCTCCCTCCATGCGGACTGAAAGTGTAAATAGAGGAATAAATCTTATTTCTTAAAGCTACGACAGTCTCCGCCGTGTCTTCAATTATCAAAGGAGCACAAATCCTGGGTGAGCGCCTGGAACTCCTTGAAATCTTGCTACTGCTTGGCTGGGATCTGGAGCGGTATCCAACTTTGGTAACAATATGAAAAACCCTTCCAAAATGGAACCAAGCAATATAACTTCTGCAAAGCTGGTGGGCCACAATGTCGCTGGGAGGAAGTCCCACGGAACATAATAGAACTTCTGAGTAGACATTTATTTATTTATTACACTAGTCTCCCACCTCTACTCCGAGGAGTCCAAGGTGGAGTACATGGTTCTTCCCCACTCCATTTTATCCTCACAACAACCCTGTGAGGTAGGGTTAGGCTGAGAGTGGTAACTGGCCCAGGCCACCCAGAGAACTGAATGGGCATTTGAACCTTGGTCTCCCAGATCCTCGTCCAATGCTCTAACCACTGCACAGCACTGTCTCTCACACTGGACACGCATAACTTTCCATTCTAAGAGTGTTTGATTTACGGTGGGTCATGGTCTAAGTTTTTCTCTCCCAAAGACAAAGAAGGGGAAACAAAACATCATTTGAAGTTTGGTCTGCCCACCCTATTTAATGATGTTGTTCCATTTTTGCATTTATAACAACAATGACAAAACAACTTATAAAACCCACACAGTAGACCCAAAACTACATTAATTCTTCTGTTTTATTTAGATCAGTTCCCTGCCCTTCAACAGGTTCCCAGGGCAGCTTACCGAAACGTTAAAATTACAACAATACAACAAAATTTAAAATAAAATAAAATAAAATGGCATGAGTCTAAGCAATCCTTTGAAAAAGAAAAATGTGTAATGTTAGAGAAAACTGCTTTGCAAAAATGCATATTAGGAGAAATTCACACTAAAATACTGGTGTATGTTCATGATAACTCCCCCCCCCCCAAAAAAGCCAGATCTGGAAGTGTGGGGAACTGAAGTCTGGGAAAATGAGAAACTGAGAGAAACCAAAATGGACATACCCACCCATCCCTAGTACCCCCTTTAAGAAGGACCATGGCTCATTGGATAATGTGGATGCTTTGCATGCAAAAGGTCCCAGGTTCAGCTCTGCTTCCTTCAAATAGGGCTGCAAAAGACCCTGCAAGGAGACAACATTGAGCTAGTATCTTGCTTGGTATAAGGCAGCTTCCTAAGTGCCCTTGATTTTGCCCTCAAAGCTCTCCACTGTTATCCCCAAACATCTCCCTGCCCTGGATCTATGTTCCTCCATGGGGCTACCACCTCAAACCACCTAGCTGTCTCCTGCTTGCTTATAAGACACCACGCCTTCACCCAGGTTACCCCTTTGACATGAAATGCCTTCCTTGAACACCGCTTTCTGTCTCAGGGACATAGGAAGCTGCCTTATGCTGAATCAGAACATAAGTTTATCTAGCTCAGATTTCACTAAACTGCCCCTCAGGGTTCCAGGCTATAGCTCAATGGGGAAAGCATACGCATGAAGAAAGTTCCAAGTTATATCCTGGTGTCTCCAAGCAGAGCAAGGCATGTCCCCTGCCTGGAGCCCTGCTGCCAGTCAGTACTGACAATATTGAATTAGATGGTCCGACTCTGTACAAGACAGCTTCCTCCGTTCCTTCTTATTCTCTTCAGTTTGGGTCTTTGGCACACTGGCTGCTTGCTTTTGTTCAGCCAACATGAACTGCCGGAGTTGAGTCTAGTTAGCTTGTCTAGAATAACTGTTTTTGAAGAGTCATGTTTCTGGATGAAGAGCTGGTCTGCATAGCTGTGCTTGAACAGATAAAGAACAAAGGAGTCACAGTAAGTAACAACAGTGCAGCCACTGCTATGGAGACTAACCTCATTTTCTCCCCTGGCCATCATTAGATCATCTCTGTGCTTGTCAAACTCTCCTCTGTCCCGTTCGTGTTTGGTGCCTCTTTCGCAGTTTCCGTCCTCTCTGAAGGGCTCATCTGTTCAAACAGTCTAGATAACCTGGTAAACCTCACACTGCTTTGGAAGTTCCTGGCAGCAAAGGCGTAAAGGAGAGGGTTGATGCAGCTGCTCACGAAGACAAGTGAGCCTGTAATGTGGGACCCCACTGCTGAAATCTTCTCCAGAGCTTCAGATGTCCCTGGATAGGACTCCTCCATTAGAGCTGAAGCAATGCTTATCAAGTTAAAGACATGATGGGGCAGCCAGCACAGACAAAAGGCCACAACTATTGAAGCGATCAGCTTTGCAGAGCGTTGCTTTGATGGAGAAGTCATGTTGCTGATTCTTCTGCCAACCAGCACATAGCAGATGGAGATGAAGGCAAAGGGCACGACAAAGCCCACAAGAGTCTCCAGCAAGAGACAGGCAGCCATTTGAGCATTACTATCATAACTGTAATCTGCGCACTGAAGACCTGCCTCTGTGTTGTTGGTTTCCCGAAACGGGATGATGACGGCTCCAAAGGCAATGGCGAGGAACCATATGGCAAAGACCAACATCCTGGTGGTCATCTTCTTCTTCCAGCGTTGGACAGCAAAGGGGTAAAAGACAGCCATGAACCGCTCGAAGCTCAGGGCCATGATCAGGAAGATGCTTGCGTACATGCTGAAATAAACGACGAATGTCAGGGCTTTGCAAGCAACAAGCCCAAAGAGCCAGGTGTTGGCGAAGGAGTAGATCCAGATTGGCAAGGTGACAAGAACCAGGAAGTCAGCGATGGCCAGATGTAGGATCAACATGACCGTCGGAGGCCTTTGGGTCATTCTGCCACAGATAGTCCAAATGACAAAGGAGTTCCCAGGGACTCCGATAATGAATGACAAACTCAGCACTGTGCAAACCAAATACCTTGCAATGGACAAAGGCAGGAGATCAATGCTTTCTTCAGAGGGATCCATTTTGACTGGAGCTTTGGCTGAGCTTCTGCTAGTGGTTGCAGCTTCTACGTTCTGCGGTGAATGCCCGCTATTTGCTTCTGACCCTCCAAAAGCTGTCTGAATCAGACTGGAAGAGAACATGACCACAAAAGATAGCTTCTGCCTAGACAGATAATGGTTTCATATCCTATTTTTTTTTGCTGAGCTTTTTCCGTTTACATATTGAGAAATTGTCCACATTGGGTGGGTGTGGGTGTCACCAAAACCCAAGCAAAGCAGGGCTATAGTTAAAAAGAAGTGGAAGCATAATCGTATTTACTTGCTTCTCTTAAGCATGTAGGCAGATACCAGTTTTCTTCTGGAGAGCTGGTAAAACCAGACTTGATGTAGGAGGACCCCCCCCCCCAATTAATTTTTTTAATCACACATTTTAAAAAGAAGGGAGGAAGAAGAAAATAACTATCGGCTCTCGTTATGGGTACAATAAAATTCATCTTATGAATTCATCATTGCGAATCCAATATATTCATCTAAATGTAAACATATAAAGCACGCAAATCTCCAGAGAGATATCCACTCGAGACTGATGTTAATAAGAAATATGTTAAGAGGGTAGTAAGGTCCTCAGACCATTGACTGGGTGGGCACTTATCCTTCGAGGCCTGAAGTATAAGTTCCTTAGCAACCACAAGTGTTCGTAAAATCCACTTCTGTTGTCCTGCCATTAATCCTCATGCTAGAGGGATACAGTTTAAAAGCACATGAACACCTGCAAATGTCAAGGATTTCTCCAGTACAAAATTTATAAGGACACCAGCTTCAGACCAAAAAGACTATATCACTGAACATGCCCACAGCAAGGGATTATCAGCATTATACCCTCAGCCTTCCCTTGAAACATTAAATTTTTTCCGGATCAGTCTCAATTTTAAATCTCTTTTTTTTTTTTGCAAATGCAATTGGAAGATATATAAAGAAATAGCACAAAGCGCATATATTATCCATGGCAAAATATTCATTTTAGGTGGTCTGTCCCCAATTACTAAATCTAAGTGATGCTTAGCTTTCCAAATTACTGGAAATCTCCATTATCAACCTATTTTAGCTCATCTCGGTCATTTGTGAAATATCTTTTGGAACCAAAATGCCTAGGTATGCTCTGACATTTTGGGCCCCAACAAAATCACCACTGTATAAAACCTTGCCTGACTCCTGGAGAACTCAGAAGCTTGTCACACTTTTGTGGCATTTTGGTTGGTCCCAATAAACAAATATTGCCAAACAGCAGATTTCGTTATGTGTTGAATGGATGTGTGCTTCCACCTAGTGGCTCAATCTGAACCTAACAGCTACACTTAACTGATAATTAACTATGCATCGTCGAAGTGGCAGTCATTTTCTTTCTTTCTTTCTTTCTTTCTTTCTTTCTTTCTTTCTTTCTTTCTTTTGTAATACTCATTTATTACAGTCAGATAAATGGCCATGATAAAATTAGGAAAATGGTGAAACTATTGAGCCATAGAAAACTGAGGAAAATTTATCTAGTACAGTATTGCGACAGAAGCAGTTTGTATGAAAATGTGGATTCACAGAGGTTGCTACTGTAAAAACAGAATTGATAAGACATGCCCTTTCTCCAAAGTTCCTTTTCTAAAAATCCTTTCTAGCTGATTTTCTTTATACATCCAAACTAAGTACAGATGGACGTACAGTGGTACCTCGGGTTACATACGCTTCAGGTTACATACACTTCAGGTTACAGACTCCACTAACCCAGAAATAGTACCTCAGGTTAAGAACTTTGCTTCAGAATGAGAACAGAAATCGTGCTCCGGCGGCACGGCAGCAGCAGGAGGCCCCATTAGCTAAAGTGGTGCTTCTGGGTTAGTGGAGTCTGTAACCTGAAGCGTATGTAATCCGAGGTACCACTGTGTAAGATTTTGGATTGTTATTGCTCCTGAGCCTCATTGGGGGATTTAAGACTAGGAACAAAAGTTGCTATGTGGACAAGAGTCAGGGTTCGATTAAGACCTTTGGAGAGAGCTGCAGCTACAGAGGGGGAGGGGGGCTAGCTGGGTTTTTTGCCCCGGGTGAACCCTTCAGAGTGACATCATTGAGGCTCCCAGACTATATGTGTGTGCACGCAAATGTGTGCTCAGGTTTGTGTGCCAAAGTGGGTCTTTGACCCGGGTGAAATGAAGCCTAGTTTCGCCCCTGCCTTGGATGCCCTTAGCACTTAAAATGCTCGGTCTTCTTTAGGCTTTAAGCATGCCAGTGCTAATGTTTATGTTTCCCCAAGCTTAGTGAAACATCCCTTCTGTGTGTGGGTGATGCTGTTTCAGTTGCATAAGCAACAAAACCCACAGCACAAACGTGAAGAGGAGTCATTATCATGTTTTCTCCAGTATTTTTTTTAAATTTAAACTTGTCCTGTCCTGATGCTGTCAGGGTCTGACTCTGAATCTGTGACAGTCAGGGGAAGAGGCTGTGGGCTTTACACAGCAGAGTTAGTAGCTAGCATGCTGGTCGTGTTGGTGGATCTGTACATAAGTATCTTTACTTCAAAGAGCAGAGGAACTGCATATAGTAGACAGCAGTGTTTAGCACTGCCTTGTGTCTGGAGACAATAAACACATTTATTACTTTGAATTGTGTGGAAGAGGACCTTTCCCCCTTAACAGGGGACTCTGGAAGAAGCTGTTCCACTGAGAGCACTCTGCTGATATATCACACTGATTGGGGTGTGGTGAACTACCAACTGACTTCCACAGGTCACCAACGTGCTTCATCTTGGTCAGAAGCGAGTTCCACAGGATGAGTTCTATGGAACCAAATGATGGTTTTGCACTGCATGTGGTATTTCATAATAGCATCAGGTGATGGTGGGAGCGAATGGTAAGAATCAGGATCCCAGTTGGTGTAGACAAGGGTGGCCCATCCTGTTTTGCCCCCTGAGGTGAAAGGAGAAGGTCCTGCGCATGTGCTGCTATGCTTACTGGGGTTGTGCAGCTGCAGTTTCCAGGTTCTGGTGAGATCTTGCTGCCACAGCCACTTCTCTGGCACCAGTGGGAGGGGCCCATGGAGATGCCTCTTGGATTTTGCTACCTGAGGCAGCTGCCTCAGTCTACCTCATGGATGGGTCAGCCCTGGGTGTGAAGGAAGAAGTCAACTCTTTCCTCCTCTACTGCAGTTGATCCTGCCAATGGAGGGATAGAGTGGAATTTCCTCTGGTTTGCAAATACAAAAGGATTTTCTTCTGGACCGTACATGTGTGAGTCAGAGAGTCCTGTGCATCTTTTTAAAATATATGGCTGGAATAATGCATGTTCAAGGACAGTGAAATACATTGCCAGGTCTGCTCCATCTGGTCAAGATTTCCTCAGACAAGTTCTGCCAGATCCAGATGTACTCTCTGCATAAACAATAGCTTGGCACAAAAATAGCTGATGCCTGCACAGTGAGGGTACACCCTTGGGACAGGCCCTACCAACTGGGAGGAGGCAGCCACCACAGATGGCTGGTGTAAGTGTGGGTGTCAGTGGCAGCAGTTCCTTGCCAGAGAGTTCTCCTTAGTCTCCTGTCTATTCCCAACCTTTTCAGCTAGTGCCTTGTCTGCACTGCATGCTTACTGCTGGCCCAGGCTTGCTGGCTATCTCATTTTCCTAATATGTCACAGACAGCACTGTTTGGGAAAGGTCCCCGAGGCTAGGGTGGCCATGTTGCCCACAATTCAGAGGACAGTCTGTAAAGTCTGCTACTTGAAGTCCTGTTTAAAGTGAAAGAACCCTGTGAAAGGGGACCTGGGTGGAATCTACACACATATAAAAAATGCTGTGAAAATACTTTAAAAAAAAACATTTTGAAAAATGCATTGAATTTTTGCATAGCTCAGTGTTGCCACTTAACGTCGCCTCTGTATATTGCACTTTACAATGCATTTAAAACATTTTATTTGCAGCTGTATAGCTGAGTCCCTCCAGGGGCCTTGAACTTGCCCATCCACAGTTATCACCTGGACAGAACACTGAGCAGGCACACAGGTCACCCAGTCACAGCCCTCCCATCTATGGTCATATCAACAAAATTCTCTTTATGCTTAAGGTCCTGGTTGTCCCAAGCTCTGATATAACCTTCCTCTCTGTTTTTCATTTGTATGGTGGCTCCTTTCCACAGACTAAGCTGTGTGAACATTATACATTCGAAGAACACTCTTTTCCCCAAGGACTTCTGGGCAACGTAGTTTGTTAAGGGTTGCTGGGAATTGTAACTCTGTGGCAGGAAAACTACAGTGCCCAGAACCCTTTGAGGGAAGGACTGTGTTTTGAATGTGCTCTAAAGGTATTGTGTGTGGGCAACCTAATAAGAATAGCGTCATTAATTCTCACCTCTTCCAAAGTGACCTTCTCTTTGGATTTAGCAACATTCTGGTCCTGACTAGGTTGAAAATGGCATAAGGCTACAGATATATATACACATTAAAAATATTTACTACAGAACATCATTCAGAAGAACTATGTAATTCAACAAAATGTCAGTTTTTGCAACGAAACAGTGCCTGAGGCTGTTTCCCCTGCCCTTCCAAAGTTGTTGAGACTTGTGAAGTTTCCAGCACCTACCTATCTGGGTGTATTTTATGAAGTCTCCTACCTGGAGATGCTGAGGATTGAACCTTGGGCATTTTGCAGGCAAAGCAGATGGTGTCTCATGGAATTACAGTCCTCCTAAACTTGGGAGGGATGAGTTTTCTACTGCATATAAAAGGAGGTTGGAGTGGCCTCCCTCTGGAAATGTTGCTTAATGAAGAACACCTTTATTAGAGAAACAGAGATGTGAAAATGAATAGAGTTGTTGCAGCAAGCTGGTAGACAGAACAGCAGGTGCCTCAAAGTTCTGACACAGTATCAAGATGGAGGAGGAGAATGCCCAGGGCCAAGGCAGGTGGGTTGTCAAGATAACAGTGGCCCACCCTCCTGGGTTACATCACTTGCTACTGGCATAAAAGTTGCCAGCCAGAGGTGTCAAGTGGGGGAATTAGTAGTAGTAGGAGAGAAAGGAGTAGTGTGAGAGGCTATGTTGGAGATCAGCCCCTTTGGGTAGCTTTGAAATAATTATTTTTAAAAAGAGTTGATGGTCTCGATCTGAGTCGTACGTTGAATGAGGCAGGGACATCTTTGCCAAAACAATGCTTTTGGGTTAGGATTAGGATTGGCCGGGGACTTCCGGGTTGGCGCCTCCGGCAGTGGCGGAGCTCCTCCGATCGGGAGGAACTTGCTCCGTGGAAGGGAGGGTCTGATCGCCACGGCGAAGGCGGAGACCCTCTGAAATCACAAGCGGGAGAAGCTTGTGAACTTGGGATTCGGCTGGCACCTTCTGCGCCTCCCCTACTCGCGGGGAAACCCTGTTTTTGGGATCCGGAGCGATGTGGGGTGAGTGGCGCGGTGCTTCGAATTGACTGCTTCTTCCACGGAGTGAAGCCGCATTGCTGTTGCCGGAGAGCGCTGACTTTTTCCTGTGGACAATTGGATTTCAAACAACTATCCGTGAGTAGAACGGAAAATTGGATCTTTAAATACCTTAATTTGGCACCGAAACGGGGAAGGTCTTAAACAGGAAGTCCGCCTTCCCCTTTTGTAAATAGATTGAAGCAAAGACGTTATAAGCTAAAGTCTTTGAAAGCTTTTGGAAAGGATTAAATTTTCATCGGTTAAAACTACAAAACCCCCCTTGGAAGCAGGAGAAGAGGAGGGAAATTTTGGACTTAGCGAGCCTGCAGGAGAGAGTGAAAAACCAAATTACCACTGCTCCGAACCTGGAAAAGGGCTGCCAGAAAGAGCGAAGTTTTGGGAGAGTTCATTGACTGCGAACAGAACATTTTTGACAGCTAGTTATATAAGAGAAAGATACTGTTTCATTTGTCCTCTTCTGCGTTTAAAAAGGAGGAAAAGTAACTGGAAATTGAAACTATTTTTATGGCTTGAATTGTGTTCGAAAGGATAGATACAAGTGGAGACTGTTTCCCTCTAGAGGGAGTCTTTGAAACTGTCACAGGAGTGCAACTGGGGAATCACCAGCTGCAAGATAAGTAATTGTGAGAACCAGAGATTGACCTTGGACCATTCAAAATGTTGACAGGAGAAGCCATTGTGACGGTATTATGTAAGATAAGCTATTCGCTGGAACAGCTTCATAAGAAGATGGATGACATGTCTTTTAAAATTGACAATTTGGATCAAAAAGTGACTAATTGAAGTCAAAAAGTGAGCACCAACACAGAAATAATTCAGGACTTGGTACAAGAATCTACTTTGGCAGGACAGATTGCGGAGGAGAAAGAGAAAGCTGTGGTTGTTGAGCCTAAAGTAATACAAGCGGGATTCTCAGCCTTACAGAATTGAGGATCATAAGTTGAGGCCTTCTATGATTGAATCTAGAAAAAGCCAGATTTTGAGGATTGGATCCCGGCTTGGACGGAAGAAGGAAAGTTGGAAAGATCCCTCTATGCAGGGATTAACTGACTTTTGGGACATGGACTTGGGTCTGGAGGAGATTGGAGTTCTGGGGGCCTTTGGATTTGGAGGAATTTTGAAACATGTCATGAAACATCTTATAGACCTCAGCTTCAACTATGGAAATTTGGCTGACCTGTCCGGAAGGAATAAAAGCATTGTTAGGTTGGAGTCTTCCCGCGATCTGCTCTTTGGCATTAAAGAATATGAAGAAGACCTGCAGAAGGGACCTGGAAAAGAGTTAAGAGCCTCGGACATAAGATCTCCAGGTTGATGGACTATATGGAATTGACGGAAAGGACTGGCAGAATCCGAAACCAGGGAGAGGAGATGGTGGAAGAAGATTAGAGAATTTAAAGTTTATATATAGAAATACTGTAAAATTAATGAATGATAGAAAAATGGTGGAAAGAAATTTTATGGCCTTAGCAGAAAGGTTATAAGGAGTTAAGCATATATAAGTATTTTAGCTTTAATGATAAAAAACATGTTAAGATATTTATAATATGACAGAAAAGAGAGAAAGATAGACAGGATTTGCTGAAACAATTAATAGAAGTAGAATACAAAAAGGGAGGTGAGAGGAAGTCGAGGAAACAAGGGAATGAAAGATAGAGTATGGAAAAGGTGTGATGTATGTTTTTAAATGGTTATTGTTTTGTTTTGTTTAGGCTAAAGGTGGGTTAGGGTTTTGTTTAGTTTAGTTTAATGTGTTTAGGTTGTGTTTTGTATTGCTTATATATTGTATTGTATTGTTTCTTTTCTTTTTTTGTTTTTTCTCTCTTGTCTCTTTTCTTTTTCTTTTCCTTTTCTGTAATCTTTAAAAGTAATAAATATTATTTTTTTTAAAAAAGGATTAGGATTGGCCGAGTGGTGCAGGGAGTGGAAGAACAGGAAGTTGACAGAAGTGCCCCTGCTAAATTCAATGAAATATAAAATGTGTGTGGAATGGGAAAGAGTGTGTGGCTTTGAGATTTTGGGAAGGAATTTTTTTTTTTAATCACTTGAGGTTTCCAGGGGAGGGCTGTGGCCCAGTGGACCAGCCTTCACTAATGTTAAGATGTCTGTTTAAACTGTAGTAATTCCTTTTAAATTTGCATGCATCACTATATGCAAACTTAATGTGACACATTTGACCTCATTTTTTATTTTTTATTGGTGGTGTGTGTATAAGTGGCTGCCTTAGGGACAAGTGACAGGCTGCATCCAGTCTGGTAATTCAGAAGTTTGTGCAGGCCTGGTGTTTCTCCCTTTCTTCTTTACTCGCTGGGAAGATGCTGCTAATTGAGCTTGGGACCTTGGGGTGGGCAGAAAAGACTCCTGCTGCAATAATGAAATCATTTCCAGCAAACCATCGTGATGTAGATCTCCAGGGGGAGTAGAGCTTAAAAAGAAATCAATCGGAAAGATGTATATGGAGCATCACACACACCATATACATTAGCTGATGGTGGCTTCTGTTAATTCCATTATCTTTGAGTGAGGCTTGATTGCACCAGCTGGCAAACTGCCATGTTTTAAGCGGGACCAGAAATGTCCTGGGACACGATCTCCAATGCGCCCGCAAAAAGAAGCTCCACTAGTGTTGTTCTCTCCTTCTGGGCAGTGATATGGATTGGGTCCAGAGGGAGAGGCCAAATGAATGGGCAGTGGTGGCAGCATGGAGTAGTGGTGAGAGTATTGGATTAAGATCGAGGGAGACCAGGGTTCAACTCCCTGCTCAGCCATGAAACTCTCTGGGTGACCTTGGGCCAGTCGGAGTCTCTTAGCCTAACCTACCTCACAGGGTTGTTGTGAGGATAAAATGGGGAGGAAGAGAACCATGTATGCCACCTTGAGCTCCTTGGAGGAATGGCAGAATAAAATGCAATTAAGCAAATAAATAAATTCAGGGAGAGCACCTTATACAGGGGGCCCAATGTTTGGAGCAGGCATGGACCCTGACCTCTCCCAATAGACAATCTTTTGCCAATCTGGTGCCCTCCAGATGTTTTGGACTACAGTTCCCATCCACCCCAGCCAGCATGGCCATGCCTCCCTTTTTACATTATACCCCCTTCTTTTCCGTGCCTCTTCTTACATCATAAACCTATGGGCAGGGTCTGTTTATCCACGTACCTACTTCAGATTATGCTTGCAAAAAAAGAAAGCTGGAATCCAAAGCTAGGGTTACAGAACCCTCCTAGAGCACCAGTGGAATGCTGCCACCCATCTTCTCTACACCCAGCTCCATGTTTTGGGGGTTCTCTACAGCTGCCTCAGTATGCCAAGTACTGCCATGTACCTCGGGTTACAGACGCTTCAGGTTAGAGACGCTTCAGGTTACAGACTCCGCTAACCCAGAAATAGTACCTCTGGTTAAGAACTTTGCTTCAGGATGAGAACAAAAATTGTGCTCCAGCAGCGCGGCGGCAGCAGGAGGCCCCATTAGCTAAAGTGGTGCTTCAGGTTAAGAACAGTTTCAGGTTAAGAACAGACCTCCGGAACGAATTAAGTTCTTAACCTGAGGTACCAGTGTACTGACACCAGACCTGTGGTGTTCTTTCAAGACTTTCCTCCCAACCCATCATTTCCATGAAATTTTGGGCAGAATCCCATACTTAAATGGAGCAGAAACACATCATTCTGGATGATACTTGTGGGTCCCCTTTAAACCTGTGATCCTGTGTATGTGATGTTAGAACATCTGAGAGGAAACCTGGTGAACCTGTCATTCTAGTTCCTTTGTTAAGGTAATGTACTTAGCTGGCCAGTTACTGGTAAGTCCTTTCATCAGCATCTCTGAGAGAGAGCTATGCCACCATAGAAACAACTAAGTGATGGTCCCCTCTAGGAAAGGGACACAGATTTTCTCCACCCTGCTCACCTGTTTGGATGTCACATCACCCTAGGATGAAGAACAAGCCAAAGGCTATTTGTGTGAGTCTTTGGCAGATGCTGGAAGTTGGGAAACACAGAGGCATGTCTGCTCAGTGCTGGACCCAAAGCTGTTTCTTGGCGCTTCCCTGAAAGCCTAATGGTGAAGCAAGACCTGGGGATATTAAATGCTTTGGGCCCCTCCATCCTATGCTCAGGTTGTACATATGTGCAAATGAAGCCATAAAGACACCACAGTTTCCATTTACTGTACATTCATTCCAAGGTAACCAAACCCTGGACTATTGTCAGGACTCCTGGAATCTCACACTGCTCAGACATTGGGGTGGCATGCATCAATATTTTGCAATGTTCTGCTACTTTCTCACAGTGATTGCTCAACTGCTTTGTTAGCTGTGCTCCCTTCCCAGCATTTCTTAATGGTCTCATCTGATCTCCTGCCCAGGGAATAGCGTTCTCTCTTGATCTGGAATATACTTTATTGTGCCCAAGGGTGTGAGGTGGGATGCTTCAGCCACACCCTCCAAATTCTAGCTTTGCCCACACTATTCCTGGGGGTGGGAAGTAACTAGAAACAGGTTTGTAAGGCAAGTTAGCACACGAGAAGAGCAAGAAGGGTACCCAAATGAGTTGGCTGTGAATGTAAAGCCAACTTCGGCATGCTTCAAAAGTGCTTGCCAGTGCTGCCAACTTTTTCTGACAGGCTCATCCTCCTGTTCCTTGAACAGCACCTTTATCTGAGAATATTAGTGTGGGTTTGTGGGAAGTTTTTTTTTTTTAGCCTGTGGGCCACATTCCTGTCAGGGAAGCCTTCTGGGGGCCACATGCAAGTGGTGGGTAGTGTCAGATGCAAAGGCGGGAGCAGCAATGAGTGAAAATGTTTCTTTGCACAGCAGGGTTGTCATAGTTTTTCTGCACACACTTGCACACCCCTCTATTCTACACACACACACACACACACACACACACACACACACACACAATGAAATCTCCAAAGCCATAGAGGTTTTCTTCTGTCACCCACAGCTGCTATTAATACATTTCCACTGACTGAGAGGCTTCTTAGATGCTTCTGCCCATCTCCTCTGCTTAGCCAATCAAAATAAGCACCAGCAGCAGGCCCCACCCCTGTCTTCAGCATCTCCCTCACATGGAAATGGTTCCAAGAGTTAGAATCATAGAATCACAGGACTGTAGAGTTGGAAAGGACTCTGAGAGTCATCTAGTCCAACCCCCAGCAGTGTAGGAATCTCAACATGTGGAGTGGGTATGCCTGCCATATCACTGCTGGAAGGGTATTTCACAGCATGGGACTGGTGGCATTATATGTCTGACTTCTAATCGAAACCATTTGAGCTTCTAGAACATGGTAAACAACAGACAGTGCTCCTTCAGATCTCAGTGATGAGGTGGGATATAAAGGCTCAAATGAGAACAGTCTTGATGATTAAAAAGTCTCATTCAAGGGGAAATGAATGTTTTATTTTTTGAGAGTTGGGTAGATGAGTAGTCTGAAGTAGGTTGTAAATGTTACCTTGTGAAAAACTTGAAAGCAAATTCTGGTGCTCTTTGCAAATTTGAGGCCACGTGGCTCAGAGCAAAAGGTGGACAGGGCTCTTTTGGCTGTCCCCAATGAATCCACTAATGGTAAAAAGGTAAAGGTACCCCTGCCCTTACGGGCCAGTCATGTCCGACTCTAGGGTTGTGCGCTCATCTCACTTAAGAGGCCGGGAGCCAGCGCTGTCCGCAGACACTTCCGGGTCACGTGGCCAGCGTGACGAAGCTGCTCTGGCGAACCAGCACCAGCGCAGCACACGGAAACGCCGTTTACTTTCCCGCTATAAAGCGGTACCTATTTATCTACTTGCACTTAGGGGTGCTTTCGAACTGCTAGGTGGGCAGGAGCTGGGACCGAAGGACGGGAGCTCACCCCGCCGCGGGGAATCGAACCGCCGACCATGCTATCAGCAAGTCCTAGGCACTGAGGTTTTACCCACAGCGCCACCCGCGTCCCCACGGGGCTCTTTTGGCTGTCCCCAATGAATCCACTAATGGTAGCTGTAGGTTTAATAGTCACCATCTTGCACAAAAATTATTACTCAATAGACCTATTGCCCTGCATATGGTATGTACACTTCGTCCCTCGTTTGTTGACCAACATAGCACTGAATTTCTCCTGTTGGTTTGCTGGTTTTGCCAGGACTGGATTTCATTCCACTGTTACCACATGGTTTATGACTAACTAAATCCAAAGCTAGGAGGAACCGATTTGGTCCTTGTTGTTTGTTTGGATAGCAGTTTACTAAGGGCCACTTGATTTCGGCCTAGTTCTCACTGACCTTTCTCAGGATTCAGCATAGAGCTGTGTGCAAATGGCCTCTCAAACTTCTCATCTGTGGCAGAGAAACTGGGGGGGGGGGCAGGGAAATGGGACCGTTTTACTGCATTTCTCCAGGATGGGGAGAGGCCACCACCTGTATTGACAACCTTTCCACCATTTTGTATTCCTTACCATAATGCCTCAGAACTATCATCATTACAGGGTGTTGTGTTTGTGTCTGTGTGGGGAAATGGTGGCTGCCACAAATAATGATGAGGATGATGATAATAATAATAATAATAATAATAATAATAATAATAATAATAATGACAAACAAGAGCTTCCAGAAATGTGTAATAGGACTGGGCAGGTCTGGCATCAGAAGCTGGTACTGTTGGGCAGCTGCTGTTGGCCCAGACCTCAGGAGGGCTCGACACTACTCTGCCACCAACCCAAGGTGCCACCTCTCAGTGCTGGAGGCTGGGTGAATGTGACTAGCTCCTCCTTTTTTGATTCCCCACACGATGCCTCAGGGAATCTGACATGGCATCACTCCAGAACAATGCTTTTTTTTAAGGCTCCAAGGGCTTTGCGGTTGCATTGAAATGGCAGGTGTCAGCAAAATCACTGCTTGCCAGCTTGACCGGGTTGTTTTTGCTCTTGCTGCTCCCACCTGCCGCCACCAAGGCAAGGGGAGTGTGATGGGTCCACCGGGTTAAGGGCTGACCAAGGGCTAGGAATGGGTGGATCCCTCAATTGTAGTTACTCTCAGTCTCATTTTCCAATATTAAATTCAGTTCTCCACCCTTCCAGATCAATTTGCAATTAAAAACAGTCCCCATGAAAATTCACTAGCTTTTGGACTACAACTCCAGCATCCAAGAAGCCTAAAGACAGAGACTTCAGATGAAAGCAATAATGCTTAGTGCAAGTTGAGCCAAAGGGTTATGGTGCAAGGAAATGCAAATCAGTTTTCCGTGTTTCCAGCACCAGCTTATATCCTGGTTTGGAGAACAGCTTGAGTCAGCTCTTAGGCAACATAATGAAGATTGCATACATGCACTTGTCTGAAACGTGGAGTTGATGAGCTAATAAATACTTGATTGAGGCAAAACCCTCAATGTCTCATGCTGAGCAGTCTCTAAATTCAACCACAGCTGAAAAGACAAACATCTTTCCTCATTAGCTGCTTCTAAGTTCAGTGGTTTCCAACCATCTCATTTTTTTCCAATCAGTAGTTTCACCACATCTAGTCAGGAGAAGAGTCTTCCCAGAAGCCACATGTCAGCCAATCAGCCCCAGCTAACAGGATGCGAGTTTTAGTCTAAAACAACTTGAGGGTACCAGGTTGGCAAAGTCTGCCATATGGTAACCTGTTCTGACAAACATTAAAGGCAGTTGTTTCTCCTCTAGGTCAGACTGAAGTCAGGAGTTCCCATATAAGAGAATATGAGTAAGTCCTTGCAGCATGTTGACACATTATGGAAAGATCCTGACCAGTCTTTCACCTTTTCCAGGATGCTCTGTTCCATTGCCCCCTGCCCCAGATTTTCCATCCCTAGCTTAGGGAGTTTTTTCCTCCATTTTCCCTGTTAGATGAACTCCATTTCCTCCATTAGATTAACTGAGCAAACCTTTTTTTAATTGTCTAGAAAATTCCCTTGATTTTTTTTTAAATTAAAAAGACTAGCTTTTAAAAATTACATACATCTAGCACCACCTTAGAAGAGGCTTTCTCATATCTCTTTGGCCCACCCTACATTTCACAAAGAGTCAGCGTGGGGGCCCTAAGCTAGATCTTTTATTTATTTTATTTGTTATAGCATAGCTATCCCACCTGTCCTTCAAGCAGCTCAAGGTAGTGCATGTGGCTCTCCCTCCCCTTATTTTATCCTTGCAACAACACTGTGAGGTTAAGTTAGGTTGAGAACAGTGACTCATCCAAGGTGATCCAGTGAGCTTCAAGGTTGCGGGGAGCTTTGAACCCTGCTGTCCCAGGTCCTAGTCTGACACTCTTAACCTCTACACCATACCGCCTCTTCTAAGGTCTGCTTCCTGTCTTTGGCAGAGGCCACACTGGTAACAAGCAAGGCCTTTGGGGCTGAGGTAGCCTCTCATGGCATTCCCTTCTTTAATATATTCATAGGATTCCTCCTGTGACAACAGGATTTTTGCAAACTTGCATGCTCAGAGAACCATCCCACCTCTTTCACGATTCCATAGCTTCAATTTCATTTTTCATTTGAAGTGCATATAATTTAATAAATTGAATATTCAAAGACTAGTGTCTGCCTGCCTGCCAGTCTGCCAAATACAAATTAGGGTGTGCTTTCTCTGGTCCTATGCTGCAGTTTCACCTCTGACTCCACTAACAACAGCATAGCTCTTGCTCAACTCAAGATAGAGAGTCTTGTCATTTAAAAGGTTTTTCTCAGCAAGGGCCTTCTTGGCTGATTAGCTATCAGTGACCCACTCAAGGCACATGACAGAGCGGGCAAAAAAAGCAACGGATTCCACTTTATCTGTTGCTAGTTAAACACAAAGCAGCTCAGCAAGCAGATTATAAAACAAGTCACATGTTGCATAGAATGAATGAATGAATCAATATTATTTCATTTTCCTGTTATATGAAATGCTTGGATTGGGGAGGAAAAGGTGGCATTTGGGGGCAGGAATAGAACCCAAAGAGATGTGGGCGGGGAAAAACCCATCTGGCTTCCAGGAAACAGTACAGAACTGGTTACGGATAGGTTTACACTCCTACACAGTGATCAGGCACACACAGAAATATGATAAACTGATGCCAGTGGTATTTAGGCGCATCCTAAATACTTTTTTGAGTCACACCCAGAGGTGACTTTACCTTAAGGTAGAATGCAGCTCCTTTATCAAGTAATAATGCAATTTCGCTACTCTGACAATAACAGAAAAGTCCTTGCACCTATGTATGGAAGGGAGGGGGGACCACAGGTCTGGGTATGTGTGTCAAATACATTACTCCGAGCCTCTGCATCTGCCCCTGGGGCTCTTCCCAAGCTGCATCTTCACCAGCCCTGCTTCACACCCTCCTTTTGTGTCTTTGCCAGGCTGAAATGTGTCCTTGAAATGCCTTTTGCTTGCCTCCCAAACAGCCCAATACATTCAGTATTCACAGAATGCTGAACGTCAGCTGGAAAAGAATAGAAATGAAGCCCCCGCCGGCCCGGCCCGCTTTAAGCTCCTTAAGACTTGTTATATAGCGTCCTGAGAAGGAGCACTTCTGTTACGGCAGGGATGGGGCACTAGTGCCCCCTACCCACAATATGCTGGTATCCTCCAACACCCCCTAGCCCGCATGGTCCGTAATCAAGAGGACTAGCAGCTACAAAGCTGTGCACCCACCGGTTCCTGATCCCTGCACTAGGAGACGAGTGGGTGGACATTGCAAAACAAACCGCGTTGCACCAGTCCTCGCTTGTACAATTGCAGCATATGCAACTCTTATGCTTTGAGACGGAGCGGATCTGCTCGATCTGCGATTGGTCTTTCCCGGCCGCGGGGAAGAAAGCGGGGGCCGTGTTTTCTTCAACGTCTTGGGGTTTTTTTTGTGTGTGTTTTCTTTCAATCGACATTTCCGCTCTCAACTTCCCGTACTGAACTCGAGGGTGGGGAGGGAATAGGAGGAGCGCCGGAACGCCTAGTTCTCTCTCATTGGCTATGAGAAAGCCGGTGAGAAGCTGATTGGCTAGCCGTCCCCCCCCTTTTATATAGGCCCTTTGGCACCGCGCGCGCCGCCTCAGCTGACAGGCTCCGGCGGTCGGAGGAAGCTCGAGAGGGGAGAGAGCCGTTTTGTTTGTCTCGAGGCGGCGGCGGCGGCGGCGGCGGGACTGGGACTCTGATCGCTTTCGCGGCTCGCTCCTCCGAAGAGGGGCATGAGCTGAGGCGATGATGCGGCCGGCCGGCTCGAGGCGGGGTCGGAGGAAGCGGCTCCTCCCGGACGGGGCTGCCTTCCCCTCGCTGGCCCTTCTCTTCCTGCTGCTCTTCTGCTCGCCTCACGGCGCCTGCTGCCTGCCCCGCAGAGGAAGGAGCTCCCCCGGCCCCCCGGTCGTGCTGGGTAAGGACTGGCCGGGGGGCGGAGTCCGTGTCGGGGTCGGAGAGAAAAAAACGGGCACCTGTGAGGAAAGGTTGCCAGGGCTACAGATCCCCCCACATGGTTGGGACGAGAAGTTTCCGTGGGGTTTGGGGAGGGGGGGAAGGCACCCTTCAACTTCAAAAGCCCCCTGGCTATTCATGGGCTCAGGGTGGGGCGGCGATGTGGAGAGACGTGGGCGAAGGGGGATGTGGGGAGCCTGGAGGTCATCCTCAAGCCCAGAGAGGAAGCAGTAAGTTCTGCTTTATTGGGTGGGGGAAGATATACAGGCTTATTCTGTTCATGCCTTATGTTTGCACTTGATTTTTTTTTTTTTAATTAACATGGGCTAAGGTGGCGCTGTGGGTTAAACCACAGAGCCTAGGGTTTGCTGATCAGAAGGTCGGCGGTTTGAATCCCCGCAATGGGGTGAGCTCCCGTTGCTCAGTCCCTGCTCCTGCCAACCTAGCAGTTCGAAAGCACGTCAAAGTGCAAGTAGATAAATAGGTACCGCTCCGGTGGGAAGGTAAACGGCGTTTCCGTGCACTGCTCTGGTTCGCCAGAAGGGGCTTAGTCATGCTGGCAACATGACCCGGAAGCTGTACGCCGGCTCCCTCGGCCAACAAAGCGAGATGAGCGCTGCAACCCCAGAGTCGTCTGAGACTGAACTTAATGGTCAGGGGTCCCTTTACCTTTATCTAACAGGTTAATTGTGGCTGAAAGTCTCATGGATCCCAACTCCCTGCAGCATCACAAGCCCAAGCGCACAGTGACCTGCGTTTTGGACTTTTAAGAGTGAAGGGGGGAGAGGAGGGCTTGGAACATCCTGGAATTGCAAGTCTTTTAGGATGAAAGCTATGGGGACTAGGGAGCCTGGGGAGAAGCTTTGAGAGGAGGCAGTAAGCTCTGTGGCTGTAGGTAGAAGGTCCCCAGCAATTCCAGGTAGGGTTTGGAAAGCCAGCTGCCACCACCACCACCTTAGGTGTAGGTAGTCTTGAACTAGATGGACTAATGGTCTGACATGGGATTAAAACCACCAAACATGATGGATTTTAAAGGCTGGGTTAGTCTAGACTGGAAATGCACACATTTTAGTTCTTCAGTGTTCTCACTTGGAGAAACCAATTGCTTGATGCTATCCCAGGCAGGCATGTGTAGGGGGCAGGCAGATGAGTTCACTTGTGCAGGGGATTGGAGGGTTAACTGGCCTGCAGTCCGCCAGGGGCCTGCCAGACTTATGCTGCCATCATATCCAGAATGCCCAGTGCCTCCAAGCCAAACGGGATCTTAAGCAACTAACTACTTTGAATGCAGAAAGTCCTAGATTCAATCCCTGACATCTCCAGATAGCACTGGAAATGTTCCCTGACTGACCCTGTAGAAAGCTGCTGCCATTCAGTGTTGACAGTACTGAGCTAGATGGACCAATGGTCTGACATTGCATAAGGCAGCTTCCTACATTCCACCCTGCATCCTCACTATCACTTAGTCTAACAGCTATGTACCACTGTGATAATGTTAACTTTAACCTCCTTCCTGCCAATGTGGTTTGTATCCAAGTGAATGAAAATCATTGGACTTAAGTTAGTAATGTACATTGATTTCAGTGTCTACTCTGTATGGCCTAATAGGATACAACCTAGACTAAATGGATAAATAACACAGGAGGTGTTGTAGTCCTATGCAGGTTACTGGTGTTTTTCTTCATTTGATTCTTCAGATATTTGGCTTAAGCGACATTTATTTATTTATTTTTGGCGACATTTATTTTTAACAAACATTCACAACAGTGATGCCAACCCTGATACCAATATTAAGGAAAAACTATGGCTTTTCTTATGCTGTGGGATAAAACCAGTAGTGAATCTATAACCTTAACATCCCACTGCTTGGAACCCTTCACATATTTACCAGGGAATAAGTGTCTTTAATATCTATGGGATTTATTCCTAAGAACAGTGTTAGAAGAGTTGTGTGCAAGGAAGGTGCCAGTATTCCATGAGAAAGCATGTGGGGTGGCAGTTCATCTGGTAAAGATTCTACCAATAGTAGAAGCACCAGGAAGGAGGAATTTTGTGTTTCTTAGTATTTTATGAACTGTTGAATTTATAGAATTACTCCGTTTTATCCAATATACTCTGGGGGCAGGGGTGGGAGCAAAAAGGGAATCAGAAGCCACTGAGAGATCAAGTAATACTAGCCAGCATAGGTCTCTGTTAAATAAGCTCAATTCAGTTAATATAAAGTCCATGGATTTCACCAAACTGTGTTCTTCACATACACAAATGGTTGTAGTTTTATAAGTAGGAAATACACACATCTAAAAGCGTATACTATGTTTATTTTGGCATTAGGAAACCTTGCCTGTTGACTAGATCTTGACCCGCTTCAAAATGAAACATAATCTTATTTATAGTACTTCAGTTATTTGTGCAGAGCAGAATGACAGATTAAATGTAGGCAGTGTTCTGACTACTGCAGAATTTAATCATGCAGGTATGTGTTCACAGAATAGAAACAATAAATAGCTCTTTAAACTGTTGCATTGCGATCAGCCAAAAGCAGAGGTTAGCTGTTATGGTGTCATTGAGACAAAGGCTGATTATCTTTTAATAATTTTCACTATTGTTTAAAACGATAAGTCATATTGAGAGACCTGATTAACAGAATCAAATAATGAAATGAATTTACGTGTGTGAATTTCTGAGGTCGTGGAGTGGCAAACAGTTTGCCTATGTGTCTCTTTATGGAGATGAGCCTTTACCAGCTCTCTCTTCTTACTTGTTTTCCACAAAGGCTAAACAATGTGCTTTGACATTTAATCCAGGGCTGGCATCAACTGAGATAAAGTGACCAGTGAAATATCTGCAGATCTAATATCAGGCTTCAGCCACATGAGAAATAAATGAGTTAAAATAAGTCATGTGCTAGACAGATGCTCACTATGGGGCTTTAATGCAGCTGCTAATAAATCCAATATGGGCAAGCAGATGGCAATTAACATATCTTGTTTATATGAAGATTCAAATAATATAAACAACACCCTGGTCCTTTGTTTATGGGAGCATTAATTTCCTGTTTCTGTCAGAATTGGGAACACACCAGTTACTAATTTTTTTGTCTTCCCATGACTGACTGATCTCGGATGCAATACAATCAACTCACAACTTATGAACCTGCACAATCGCAGCTTTATGTGCCTGGTGGCTGGCCAGCATGCAGATCACAGGTCACAGAATAATAGAGTTGGAAGGGACCCTGAAGATCATCTGTGTCCAATCCCCTGCAATTAAACGGACACAAGGTGGAGAGTTTAAACGCTCTTTCTGTGCTGGGTTTTCCCATGATGAAGAGAGCTTTTAAGCTCTTTGCCTTGCTTACTGAGCTCTGGGAAGATCTCGCACAGGCTCTGGGAGCCACCCGGCGCATGTGTGAGAGCCTTTCAGAGACCAGTAAGCAAGACACAGCTTAAAAGCTCTCTGCGTTGCATGAGGGACAAGGGCCACTCTGCATGCCAGCTCCAGAAAAGTAGAGATGGTCATGCAGGTGCGGTTAGTAAACCGTTTCCCTAAATTTAAGCCATTTACTGTTTAGAAGTTTTGTGCTGCAAAACACCTGTGAAATGAAAAACTTCAGCAACAAAAAAATCCCACAAAATCTATAGATTCTTGCAGTTGAGCTGTTTTTTCCTTTTGTCCATTGTTAACTTGTTGGGGTAAAGAAATATTCCATGTGGTTTTCCAAGCCGAACCTTCCTCCCAAAAAGCAACAAAACCCAGTCCAGGGAAACAGATAATAGTCCTACTTCTGACACATCACACATGGCTTCATTTTGGGACATTTTACCACACTGACATATTTAAATTGACTTGGGTAGAAAAAATGTCTTATGTTATCCCAAGTCAGTTTGGGAATTGCTGGGGCGGGGGGGGGGGGGGACGACGACAAAAAAAACCTACCACCACCTACCCCAGAAAGCTGTCTGTGTCTCTTTTTTAATTGTCTTGGCTAGTTCCTATATGCATAGGTCAAATAGGGTTGTGCAAGCATCAATTAGGGATGCGTAGTTAATGGGCTACTTAAAAAGCGAACGAAACCAGCAGCAATCCTCTTAATATTTTGCTTCTTTCCTCACTCTAGGGGTTTCCAGATGCTTAACTGGTGAATTTCAAAAGATGAAAGTAAATGTAAATTGGCCTTTGGACTGTGGTCAAAGATCTGCCTGCTCATACTGCAAGAGACTGCATAACTAGTGTTCGTTTTTTGGGTTCCTGTCTTTGCATAGTTTTTATCTCTATCTATAACCTACGCATGCAAGTGCAATTTGTTCCTGTAGCAGGTTGCTTACATAAACAACCATGCCCATCTTATATTAAGGAGTAGAGCCACATTCTTTTTTACTTGGTGATTGCTTCTTGGCCATCACTGTTCTCTTGAATAATTGTAATCTCTTTACTTGACTTAGTAGGATAAGAAGCTTTCTGTGATCCACTTGGTCTGCTCTTCCTTCTTTTCATTGCCTCTCAAACTGGCAGTTAGCCATGGAGGTAGTTGCAGGTGGAGGTACAGAACATGCATTGTGGCACCTTGTTAGGAAGATTAATTTCAGTGATAGTTATTATTGACTGATTGCCCCATGATTTAATGTATAGCCACAGCACATTTGTGGTGGCTAAAGTGTTGCTAACTTTTAGTATGAGATGCTGAGCATCATTTTGTAGTGGACAATCTTGTTACCACCACCAGTTCCATTTCATACATGTCCTTGGAATAGATCCACTTTTGCATTTTAAAAACAATATAATTTACCCACACTTCATGTAGTTTGCACAGGAGAATAGTAAGTTAGGCTGTGCTCCAGTGATACTGGCTACCGGAACTGTAGCTTCCTTCTTCCATATGCTTCCTTACTGTTGTACTTTTCATTGACTTTTAAGCACTTTTCTTGATGTTGTGCAATATTCACATTATTTTCAGACTTTCTACCGTTAGGAAGCACTATCCATACCAACGTGTCTGCCAAGTAATGTATAAGTTTGGCAAAAGGTCCTGGATCACATTCTAGGGGCTGATACTTTCTCATTGCAAGCTCCTGCATTGCCCTGTGCAGGAACCAGTAGAAGAAAAGCAAGTAAGATCTTTAGCTTTCTGTTGCAACAGTGTCCCCACCCCTTCCTCTGCTGCAAGGAGGTAAGGACCCAGAACAAAGGTGTGTAACAGCTTTTAAAGGCTTTAGAAATTTCCTGATCCCTTAGCCCAGAGGTTAAGGGACCATTTCAACCTTTTTGAGTCCACAGCTCCCTTGACCAACTACATTCTTTCTGCGGCACCCCAGTGGGGCTCAGGAGTCTGGATATGTCACCTCTTCCCTCAGAGCTGGCAGCCTTTCACCCTTTATCGAACATCCTCCCTTGTGGAGTGTTTCCTCCGCCTTCTCTCCACTCCCCTCTCCTTGGGAGACCTCTAGGTAGCCACAGCTGCCGCCGCTGGTCTCTGATTCTTTTCACTGGTCTCTGACTGTCTGTTCAACTCCCAGAACCATTTGACAACCAAGGGGTGACTTCCGATTGGCTGCAGGAGCTTCCTGCACTCAGTTGGAAGCCGCGGAAGCAGTGTCGGATGTTCGGCTTCCAAAAAACGTTCGCAAACTGGAACACTCACTTCTGGATTTGTGGCGTTCAGGAGCCAAAACATCCAAGTACCAAGGCATTCAAGAACCAAGGTCTGACTGTACAAGCATCAGTCTACAATAGAAATTTGAGAGCTTGGCTTGTCTCCTGTTTATCAAAATACTGTACAGTACCTGATAATGCTTGCTGACTGCGTTATCCTGACCAGTCTGGGCTGTTTTTTGAAATGGTAAATAACCTAGTTTCTGAAACCATTGTTACAGACCTCCCCTATTTATACACAAAATATGCTCTTTTGACAGATTTTGAAGGATATGTAAGTGAAGAGAAATACGTGGAAAGGTTTTTCCAAGATACGTCTATTGCAGAAGAAATATTTGAGGTCATTAAGAGAGTCAAGATGAGTTTGGCATTGCTATGTGTACTCAGATGAAGTGTATTTATTTTTTTCAGGGAATATTTCCTAATTTTGAAAGGTGAAAGATTTGTTTTCTGTGGAGTGGGGCCTGCTATGTGTGTGCACCTTAATATTATTATAATATAGTTACAGTTGCAAGCGGAGAGGACTTATTCTCAGGCAATGTGCTAGTTGTTGTATCAAACTGTATCGGGAACTTGACCTCAAGAATATCTGCTTTTAATTTTCTTTTAATTTTTGTCGCAGGGCAGCATGCTTGGACATAGTGTTTTTTAGTCATAAAGGAAAATGCCTGATAGGCAAGTATTTCAGACTTTTGAATACAGTGCCAAGCTTTGTAGCAGCTGGAAATAAAAGCTTGCTGCAGCACATTAGTGCATAATCTATGTAGATCCAGATCCAGTTTGATACCATTCATTTGAAACAATACAATTTTCAGTCTATAACTCCTGCTACAAATTATACTAACTGACGCAAGCTTTGCTCTTGGGTAAGCAAGTACGTTGGACTTGTATCAAGGGTAGTGTATTTATAAACATTCATAAGGATCTCTTTGCTTATTCTGCTATGTACTACTTATTTAAAAGAACTTCAGTGCTTTTAAGCAAACCGTTCAGCTTTGTTTTGTTTTTTTCTTTTTCATTTACATTAATTTCTGAGCAGGGTTTAAGCAAGTACATTTTAGGATCAGAGTTGGTTTGCTGGATCACTTACAAAGGATTTGAATTGACTTTTTGCTAAAATTCTTAAGAACCTAAGGGCCAAACTACACGCGACAGCAATGCAACACAATCCACAGTTGACTGTGTACAATTCCTAGGAAGCCAGCCAATGGTCAAGTTTTAATATGATGTGGGCCAGATGTGGATGGGGGTGGGGTACTTAACCTTTCCCTCCCTAGCTTCATTTCGGCTGTTTTTAACTTTGAGGTTTAGATTGCTACTGCAAGATGAAACACTGAGAACAAGTGGTTAGAATGGGGGGTTGAGAGCACAGGAAGGGCTCAGCACTCACTTGACATTTCTGTGCTTTAAATCAGGCAAATACTCCTTTATAACAATTGATCAGTGATCTCCTTTAGACTCTGGTTTGCCACTGTCGGATGTAGTTTGGCCCTAAACAAAGCTATTTGGGTATTCATTTTCTTAAGCTCCTACTCCATTGTTTGACTCAGGTTGGCAGCTGGGTGTCTGTGGCAGGGTTTGTTTACTCATGCACTCTTCAGAGGAATCTGCACATCATGTGACTGCCCTTCTAGTCCTAATTATAACATAGAAGCTTCTTGCAAAATAAACAACCCTGAATTGTAAGTGGTTTTATAAACTCTTCATCTTGTTCAACAGTTACGGGAGACTTTTCCACGACTCCTGGGAAACAGAAGCTGCAAAAATAAAGAGTCCTGTTTCTTGAAATTAGAAAACTTGAGAACTGCCCACCATGAAGAAAACATGCTCAAATCCATGTTATAACAGGCAGAGGGAAGGTGAATCAAGTTCTAAATCCCCAGCCAGTTTCGAAGTGCAAATATTTAAGACACTTAATTGTACCAGATTTTTAAATGCCTAATGAATGGTAGCTCCATCCATCCCCCACACCTATTTATGTCAATTCTTCCTTCAGCTCCTTGAAACTAGTTTTGGTTTATATAGTTTCTATTTAGGTGGGAAAACCTTCAAGATTGCAACATTGGAAAGAAAATGTTTTTGCTAGGGTGGTAATTCTGTATCTACCATTTTGTTGTCTGCTCTAAGAATAGTACTATTAGTAAATACATGAGATGCATTTGATTGTGTCTTCCAGCCCTGGATAGACATCTGAGTCAAAGCCGCAAACAGAGATAGGGAAAGCAGTCAAACTGCCTGGCGCGTGATCTTGTCTAGATAATACAGGATGAGACCTTGAAAATGTTTTTAGAAGGTTGCCTTGCAGGCTGGCTAGTCAGCATCCATTGATGCATATGTCGGATGGTGGGCAGTGAAGAGATACTTAAGGCATATTTGCCCTGGTGACTTTCCAGAAGCTTCAGGGACCACAGACTGCAGCAGCCTAACTTCTGACATGGCTTGAGTTGCTGGGAGCTCTTGCATCTGCCAGACATGCACTAGGAGTGATTTGTGGAACATGTAACAAATAATTTTTTTAAAAAATGTGTTTTTCTTGTAAAATAGCTAGTAAAAAGTAAATGAAGAGAAAAAAGTGTTAACTCATTTAATGGAATTATCATAGTCTTGATCGAAATACAAACTAATATTGAAGAAGTGCCTAGTTAGCAGCTATTTTACAGGAAACAAGCATATTTCCTTACATTAAGACCAATGTTCCTGTTACATTAAGTTCTTGTATTCATTTTCAATATTAAGTGAATAATCAGTTTTGAGGGAAGTGTCTATAATGGTCTATATACAAAGCAATGCCAAATACACTTGTGCATGCAGTTTTTATTCAACCTAATTTCAGAAGCAATTGAGATGATAAAATATATCACATTGTGCTGAGAAAAGAAACTGTTTTTCATGACTGTTGAATTCCATTCTCCATAAATTCTATCCAATCTGACATGAATGATGCCTGCTTTGGGCAATGTAAATGTTTGCTGATGAAAGGGATGGGGCATGAGGAGGAGGGATTGTCTTGCATATGCAGAAGTGCCTTTAACATTTTTTATAGAATTCATTTTGTTTTTATGTTGTGTAGTTTTGTGTTTTTATACTGTAAACTGCTCTGTGATCTTGGGTGAAGGGTGATATACCGTATACATTTAATTACTATAATGAATAAATAAATAATTGTGAATATTTATTGCATTCTTCCTTTCCTTCAGGTCAGAAATAGTATAAAAGTAGCATAAAGCACAGTTGATGTGTATAATAGTGGAAAATATAAAGCAAACAAAAATTGTGATAAATAAGCTGACAGATCGGTTTTATGTAATGTAGGTGGGAGGTTCCATGAAAGGAACTCTCGGTTGCAAAATCTTCTAATAATAATTTTGAAGGCACTTTTTTCCTTGCATAGTTAAAAATGCATAGTGTGCTAAAATAGTTTGAAACAGTCAATTTAACTCCAAATGTTGAGATAACAAGTTTCTCCCCCACCGAACATAATCTGAACTCAGAAGTATTTACATTTCTTAGAATATCAAGCATCACAAGAGTGTGATAATTCTTACAGGTCAGCCGACAGGCTTGGAGACTGAGTAATTTCCAGGCTACTTTACAATAGTGCTGAGGCCATTTCTCCACAGAACTCTGATTGCTTTACAGAGTGTAGCATTTTTTAAGTAATAAAACCTCAATGCATTTTAAAACCAAGTGTAGCTTTGGGGTGGGAGTAAAAATGCCTGAGCAAAACCACAGCACTTGATGTAACTCTTCCCTTCCTTTTACCATTACAGTGCCGGGAGATTTGGGTAACCAGTTAGAAGCAAAGTTGGACAAACCTTCTGTGGTGCACTACCTCTGCTCCAAGAAGACAGAAAGTTACTACACATTGTGGCTCAATTTAGAACTGCTGCTTCCCGTTATCATTGACTGTTGGATAGATAATATCAGGTGGGTCATAGCACTGTTAAAAGGACTCGGTTCTGTGTAAAAATGGGACTTAAATTATTTGATTCTTTTTTGAGTAGCAAGAAGTACCCAAATTGTATGAGATCTAGGGACATTCAAGCTGAGATCCCAAACCACTCAGAAGGCAATGTGGGAAAGTCAGTGGGATCAGAATTTAAATCCTGGCTCAGCTATTATGTGTAGCAGCCAGAAAACTATGAAGTCTGTATGCAGTTTGTCACTTTTGAGGAACACATGCCCACAGCAGGAAACTACAGTAATTGGCAGCAGGTTTAGGCTACAATCAAACAGTGCAAAATATGTGTACGTGCCATGGATTCACAATTTCCCATTGCAGTATAGGAAATTTGATTGTGTGTGAAACAGAGAATCATTTAGTTCCACCCTTGTTCCTCTGGAACAATTTTCATGGTGATTCCCTGCCAGTTACTCACATGGTTTGTGTTCTAAATTTTGTTAGCGAAGACTGTGGCTTGATATGCTGTAGGAATTGAGCCAGCATTCAAAAAGGTGGTAGTTTGAAATTGGCAGGAATCCAGTCATGAAATACTATCTGCATACATAAAAGTTCAAATAGCTGTTGAATCATAGAATTGTAGAGTTGGAAGGGACCCCAAGCATCATCTAGTCCAACCCCCTGCTGTGCAGTTAAAGCTCAGTTAAAGCATCCATGACAGATGATCATCCCACCTCTGATTAAAAAGCTCCAAAGAAGGAGAGTCTGCCCCTTCAGAGGGAGTCTGTTCCACTGTCAAACAGCTCTTACTGTCAGAAAGTTCTTCCTCATGTTTAGTCAGAATCTCCTTTCTTGTAACTTGAAGCCTTTGCTTCGGGTCCTGTCCTCTTAAGCATGAGAAAACAAGTTTGCTCTGTCTTCCAAGTGACCACATGAATAAACTGTTATCCTTGAATTTGCTTGTTACTCAACTTGCATTATGCCTTTTTAACACTTCATTGCTGTCTTGTATTGCGTATCAGAATGTTAACTATGAGTTAATGATAAATTAAATGCTTCCTTGGACCCAGAGGTCTCTCAAAGAGCAAACACTACAAATGCTATATTACATCCATTTTCTTATTGACACAAGTCTGTCGACCTCATGTTACCGAGGCATTGGTTAACATTTCTCCACTGACCTGCCAGAACAGTCAAAGCAGAATGATTAATTACCTTATTTGCTTATGACAAAAACATATGTCCAGCACTCAAGTTGAGGACTTTAGCCAAAATCATCAGGTGCATTTTAAGGCAAACTGCTGGAACTCATCTACATTACAGGGAGTGGAGGAAGGGAGAGCTCTAGGAAGGGGGATACTGTATGGCAGCAAGAACAAGGCCAGCCAATTGTTTGCAACTGGGCTGCTTCAGTACCTAGCAGCTAAGTGGATATTGTTCTTATGCTATATTAAGTCTGTCTGAGAAGCTTTGTTGAAATAACCTACTTAAAGCTGTCTTACCAGTATCTTAACCCTTTTTGCTAAAACTCTACTTATGGCTATATTAGTAAAGAAAGCTTATCTCTTCCCTCTAGACCTGCAGTATGCTGCAGATTGGACTTAACACCTTACTGGCTTAATTAGTGTATGTTTGTGTGCATCAGAAAACAAGTTTTCAAAGTCCATTTGTTGTGCATCTTTTGTGTACCTGATAATTCAAATATATAGATTCCCATTCAAATTTTGGTCTTGATACTGATATTTCCCCCCAGGCTAGTATACAATCGAACAAGTGGATCCACTGGGCCACCAGATGGGGTGGATATCAAAGTCCCTGGATTTGGACAGACTTTCTCCTTGGAATTCCTTGACCCTAGTAAAAGAAGTGTTGGTATGTATTTTTCACTTAATCTGATGTCATTTGGACTCTTGTCAGTGGTAGTGTCAAGTCTCAAATATGCATGCATGAAACATACTGGCAAAATAGTCCCTGCCCCTAAATGTCCTTGGAAAAAAACCACAATAATTCCAGAGATGGAGAATAGTTCCTGAGATTTATTCTCTGTCTGCCTTTGTTTGAATTTTATGGAAAGAGCTCACACTTGGCTGGGGAAAAAACTAATCTGTATTATACATAGGCCCAAGCATGTAATTTAGGAAGGGACATAGGAAGCTGCCTTGTACTGAGTCAGGATTTTTCTAGGGTTTCAGACAAGTGTCTCTCCTAGCCCTACCTGAATATGATGAGCTATGGCTGTTCCCCAACTTGCCTATGTACATATTGCCATCTGTAGTGCAGTCTATTTGATTTAGAATGCTTCTTCCTTGTAGTAAATGTAACATTGAAGTCTGATATCAGAAACAGAAATAACAATGCCCCCATGGTGCCAGGGTTATTTAGATGGCATTTCTTGCCCTCACCCTTGGTGTTAACTTTCAGCCTTCACTTCCTTGGCAACAGAGTGGAAATGTGCTCAGCCCATGATAGAGGCAACAATGTTAAACTATGATAGTTATGGAAACACAGTTCAGTACTCTACCAGCTGCTAAGGTCAGTACCATCTCACCTGGTATTAGAAGGTCAGAGAAAATTTAAGTGGAACAAAACCAGACTGCATCAAAGGTGAACTGACAACCATCTTTGAGTGCTCATTTCCAACAGCTGTGATCATATAGGTTCTTTAGGTTCTTCCTGTGGTCATGTACCCTCATAGATGAAAACATAGAGCAAATTGACCACTCAGGAGTGAACAGTTGTTGGAACATCTTGTCCCAGATGGCTTGAAAATGAATGTCATCTCCAGATTGTGATTTCAGAATTGTTGATGAACGTAACTGACACTGTAATTGTTTATAACTGAAGAAGGATTAATTAGAACAAATTAACTGATAACATGTTGTAACCAATATGGGAGTTGGCTTAAAAAGGCCCTGAAATTTCAACGTTACATAAAGAGCAATGTTAATTGGGCCTGCAATTCAGTTTCTTCTTTTGGCCATAGGTACCTACTTCTATACACTGGTGCAGACTCTGGTGGACTTGGGCTACCAACGGGATGAAGATATTAGAGGCGCTCCCTATGATTGGCGGAAGGCACCAAGTAAATAAATCTTCATTTATTGGGATTAGGGTTACAGAGCAGAATGAACTGTGGCCCATGCAAACACACAATTTGTGGTAATCAAGTTTTTCCAAGGCTTACAAGTTCAACCTATTTAGCCCCTGATGCAACTGAATGTCACCTGATAGTTAAATAGTTACAGGCTTGTTTAAAAACAAGTCTTGGTGACCTTTCTACTTCATACAGCCAAGATGGTGCAACAAGCCAAATTGTTACTGAAGAGCTGTGCTGGAATCCTGGAAGGTAGATGTTGATACAGGGTGTTGTTAAAGTCACCCACTATCCATGCAAATCAGTGCTTTTTAATGGGGCCATTTCACATTTTCATTTCCCAGTCATTGAGATGCAGAAGTCAAGTGGTGTGCATGCATGTGTGAACAAAATCATTCTCTTTGCAGCCTGTGTCAGATTATACAATCAAGACACACTTTCTTTTAACTTAGACTCATAGAATTAAAAACAAACAAACCTGAGAGACTTTTGTCTTGAATGTTGGGGAGCTAGTCTGAAAGGTTTAGGGAATTGTGGGCAATGGGGGGGAAACCTATCCAAAACACTGCACATGATCTTCTACAGCTTTCAGTTCAGTGTTAAATGTTTTAAATAAAATGACAATAGAGAGACCAAATAAGCTCATTTAGTTAATGGGATAAATTATCTGCCTTCCTCCTTCTAGATGAGAATGCAGACTATTTTGTGGCCCTCCGGAAGCTGATAGAGATAATGTATGAAGAATATGATCAACCAGTGGTTTTAATTGCCCATAGCATGGGGAATATGTATGTTCTCTACTTCCTCAGCCATCAGCCTCAAGACTGGAAAGACAAATACATAAGGGACTTCATTTCACTTGGTGCCCCATGGGGAGGAGTGGCAAAAACTCTACGTGTTCTAGCGTCAGGTAAATGTCTCCACCTTGCAGGGGGGTGGGGCGGTGGGTTCCATTAAAAGGGACAGGAGTTTGTGGTGCAACTTGAACATGCTTAGCTACATCTAGATGTACTACTGTAATAAATAGCTAGTCTTCATCCTAAAACCAGCTTTTGGTTGAAGAGAGCCAGCCCGAAACAGGCATTGGAGGACAAACAATCTTTGAATTTCCAGGATGATTGGATTCTATAATTGTGGGAAGCTACTGATGGTCTTAAGTACTGATGTTGTTCAAAGCCAATTCCTGCCTAATTTTAAAGATAGGGAGGCAGAGTCCTTAGATAGCAGATAATATATTTATCTGTTATGAAACCATCAAGTGATCTCTCAAGGTAAGTCTTTAGATTACATGAAGTTATTTATATTGATGAGTTTTACACAGCAGTAGTTTTCCTTGGATTATGCCGTCTTTGGCATCAAATATTTTTACTGTTGTCCTTCATGTCAGGGCTTGAAGAGTACAACCTAACAAGTGTAAAATGACAACATTCAAACTATACTTTAGTTTTGGTCTGTGTCAGTCATGAGTTTATAACTACTGGATTATGGGTTTACATGACAACATGTGATCACTAACCAGATAATACTTTTAATGCCCCAGGTGACAATAATCGGATCCCTGTCATCAGCTCCCTTAAGATCAGAGGCCAGCAGAGATCTGCAGTGTCAACCAGCTGGTTGCTCCCTTACAACTACACCTGGTCTCCAGAGAAGATCCTTGTCAGCACTCCATTTGCTAACTATACTATTCAGGATTACCAAAAGTTTTATACAGACATTGGCTTTGAGGATGGCTGGCTCATGAGAACAGAGACCGAATCCTTGGTCTACAATATGATTCCTCCAGGGGTGCGCATACACTGTCTTTATGGTACTGGGGTGGAGACCCCAGAGTCATTCTTCTATGACACCTTTCCCGACAAGGATCCTAAGATCTTTTATGGTGATGGTGATGGAACAGTGAATTTGCGAAGTGCCTTGCAGTGTCAGAAGTGGGTGGGCCAGCAGAAACAGAATGTGACACTCTATGAGCTTCCAGGGAGTGAGCACATTGAAATGCTCTATGATGCCAATACAATTTCCTACGTAAAAAAAGTTCTCTTTGGTTCATGACACAATG
The DNA here is from genome assembly GCF_964270895.1 of Podarcis filfolensis. Classification (NCBI taxonomy): domain Eukaryota; kingdom Metazoa; phylum Chordata; class Lepidosauria; order Squamata; family Lacertidae; genus Podarcis; species Podarcis filfolensis. The sequence goes on from NC_139611.1 coordinate 50,488,582, forward strand.
CATAATACCCTCTTCTGACATGACACTTGAAGGGCCTTTTAAGGCAGGGAGGAAGAATGGCTATTTTGGACAACCCTATTTAAAGCCTGCTTGACTTGTTTGGGCCTTGTTGGAAATGTTGCTGTCAATTAATGATCACTTGTCTCTTTGATTAGTGCTCATAACACACTGTGGTGTCCTACATACAAAAGGCTCATTCCAGCTGTATTTAGTGCAATCCAAGTGCCCATCTTTGTGAAGAATGTGCTGCGCTTGTTCTCTGGGATGTGGGGAAGGGCATAGATGAGCTGTAATATAAAGAAAAGATCAATAACAATAACATAACCTTTTCTGAAGGGTCACAAGTACTGGGTCATTGTTCCCAGCTGGGAAGCTAGTATTAAGTGAAGTCCCAGCAGCAGCTATTTGGTTTTATTTAAGTTGGTGACATCCAGCCAGATGAGTATTGTTCATGAAGAAGATACAGTATGTCTCTGAGCTCCTGATAAGATTTTCTAGCACAAGCTGTACCCTTTAGCTTGATCCTTGCTGGAGCAAGGTGGTCAATGGCTGAAGATAGCAAGGTTTTCTTTACTGCTGTAACTTGGATATTTCCAGTTGGCTGTAGATCTAAGAATTGACAGAGTAGATATTAAGGAGATGGTCTCTGTTTTGTTGTGATCAGTTGGCTGTCTCTAGAGTACTTGCCAACCTTTGTTCAGAAGCCAGTGCTGTGACAAGTGCTATTTTAGCCAGATGCCTTCCTTCCATGATCTGGAGTGTCTAAAACACAGGCTGCCTTCCAGCAACGCTTAGCATTGTAGAGCAAAATAACAGCCTAAACTGTTCTTGTTACTGGAGACTTCTTAAAGATGGAACTGATAGTAAAGCTAACTCTTCCCAGAAATTTTGGTATTGTAACTTGGTTGTCATGTTCCGTTGGAGTCTCCTTTTCTTGTACTGTAATCCTCTTCCAAATTCTATTTCCTTGTCCCCTATGGAAGATCAAGCCTTGCACCATAGAACAAAATGGCATGGGGCAAAGCTGCTCACGTTCCTGATTCAGGAGTGTAATGTGCAACCATAATTGCAGGAAGTGCCTGTAAAAAAAGCACCAACCTTCATCTGAGGCAGTGCTGGGCAGACTGCAAAAAAAGAGAGGCTCAGCTGACCCCATAATTGCCTGTTAGCTGCTGGGTTGGTCATCTACTGACAATCCCTCCTTCTAGAGCAGTATTCATTCCTGCTGCTTCTGCCCACCCAGATAACAGCTTGTGACCATCTCCTCAGTTAACTAACCAGCATAAGTGTTTAGCCAACATGGCACGACCAAACTCTCCTGCCTTGAGCTCAGTATACGTTTGGGATACAAGTTGCTGCATCGTTATCTATGTCTGGTTAGTCCCTGTGTTGAAACTTTAAAAGCACCCAAAAGGGGGCGGTACATCAATTGTTGATGTCATAAGGGACACTTGTAATAGGGGGCTGACTTGAGATTTGTGCCAAATACTCCAGTTTGAGAGTAAGAGTGACCTGGAAATCTGAATTTTGTTCTGAGGAACTTGCACTGAGCCTGACCTCTCAGTAAGCAAGTGCACAGAGCGACAGATGTGGACACGTTTACCATTCGTATTTTTCTAATCTTTTTCCTAACTAGACAACGAGATCACACAGAATCTGCAGTGGTAGCTTACAGTCTGCAAGTATATTTTTCCGTTACTGGTATGGTGTAACATTTTTATATAGTCGCTGTCAAGCTTTTAGGCTTTCTAGATTGTGTATTGCTACATTGTAGTAGTTTTAGCATAATATTGGTCCTCCAAGAAACAAAATATTTAAGTATTTATTGCCTTATGGAATGTGCAATGCTGTTCATCCAATTTCCTGTTTTTCAGTAATGCCAGTAACCATTTTAAACAAGGCCACTGGTGATCACTGTGGGCATGGCAATAACATAACCTCTGAAAGTTTCCAGCAGACATTGTTCTATGCCTTGCACTCTGAGAGTGCCTCCTCAAGCCATGTCTTTGAATTGTCAGCTTCAATCTGCTTCTCTTTGTTCTGTAGCTGCAAGTTTCATTTGGGAATGCTTCTGATTGCAAATCTGACTTGCTAAACTGACGCTATACTTAATTATAGCTCTAAGATTGGTTCCACCTTGTCTGTTGCTCCCCATCCTACCCATATCAATCTTCTGGCCTCAAGGTACCATTATGCTTGGTGCCATGCAGATGGCTGGGTCCATGTGGGTGACACTGGGTTCCTTTTCCCTGCCGGGTTATTTCTTACTATTTGGCCTCACACATTCACAGGGAAATCCACATTCAGCACAGCATCACTTTCATGGAACATTCTGAAGGCTAGGGCTTGCCTTAATGGTCTGTTTAGGACTGTTACAGCAGAGAACAGGAAATGAGTGTGACAGATCTTCAGAGACTTGCTAACTTACACTTCATATAGAGCTATCCATACATATGGCATTTAACAGTGCAACAGAAGCAAAAGCACAGGTCTCTGATTCCTGAGTAGGATCCAATTTAAATCACAACACAGGGTGCCAGGCTGGGGGAGTGTTAGAGGTGAAGGTAACAAGAATGTGTTGATTTACTTGTGTTTAGGCTTAGTTTTAGTTGGGGATGAGGACTAAGGGGTTAAACCAAAGGCCACATGTATATTCAGAGTGCGCTCCTACTGTATGTGTGCCTTCCATGTTTTGGCCTTGCATCATATTGTCCAGCTGTAGCTGGTAACTGGCATCTGTTGCTGTGACTTCCAGCCCCATTCTTATGTGCCCTGTAATACTTCTGTCCCACCTGCATTTCATTCTTAATACATAGTGCAATCAAAATGTCACCTCTTCATTTCTCCCTTCTCATCTGTCCCGATCAGTCTCATACACCTGCCTCCCGTCGTTGATTCCAGGCCATTGGTGGTTTATTTATCAATGCTTGTGCCAGCTGCCTGCTGTAAAATTAAATATGGCCAAGCATCATTAGCAGTCCCACTGGGGTTTCTTCTGGTTATATGACAGTCTTGCTCTTCTATATTTGGCTTTGTATCGTATTGTGGCTTTTTTGTTATGTTTTTATCCTTTAACTGATAACAGAATGGGAAAAGCTATATTGGGTTAGATTTTGCCATTTATAGCCACCATTTAACATTGTGAATGATGGTTATTCATAAATTCAGTGGTGAAGTACTGATTGAACTGGAGCTTCCTGTAGATCATAGCCAGGGAGCCACAAATTGTGCAATTAATTTCCTGAAGCTCACATTTTTCAAACAACGATGTGTCTGTGTCCTTCTTTCAAACTGCTTTTGAAACTAGAGTTTTAAAGCATTCTATTTGTCTTGGGAATCAACAATTCAAAGTCAAATTTTCACTGGGCATGACGACCCTAAAATGTGTCTTTGGGTTCTGGTTGCTGCTGTCAGTCTGTGAAAGCACATGAGAGACACGTTCTCCAACAGCTTGCCTCTTCATGCTATCTCTTTGTATCCCCAATTATTACAAATGTGTTCATTTTTTATGTCCCTGCAACTTTGCTTCCCCAAACCAAAATATGTTTTAAGGACCAAATGCACTACCACTGATATGTAGAGAGTGCTGGATGGAACTTCAACTGCTTAAAATATAGATAGATAGATGGATAGATGCTGCTGCTGCAAGGTTTTAGGGCTACTATGTGATTCTGCTAGAAAGAGTAGATTTCACCATTGAGCAATAAGTGAAACGGAGTTTGCAGGCCAAAGTCAAGAATTCTAGCCATGAAGCTAGTTTTTGGAGTACATAGTGTTTGAGGTGTTCAAAAATTCAGGGACTGAGCAATTACTTTGCTGTTCTCTGTTTAACAGTATTTAATATAGAACACTGCCTGGGAAGGCCTGTTGTTTTTCTATACACCTTCCTCTTTGTGTGAATGAGTTCAGTAGATTTCTGACAATTTGATTATCATACTTTGATAACATAATAAAGTGAATCAAATGCTAAAAGTTTCCTGTGCCTCTCTTTTGTGCTTTTCAAACACAGAATATTTAACAGCAACCATCTGCTCTACAGTATACAGTTTACAGACCTTGCCCAGAGAGCTCATAACAAGTTGAGGTTGAATCCTGACAAGACAGAAGTACTGTTTTTGGGGGACAGGGAGCGGGTGGGTGTGGGGGATTCCCTGGTCCTGAATGGGGTAACTGTGCCCCTGAAGGACCAGGTGCGCAGCCTGGGAGTCATTTTGGACTCACAGCTGTCCATGGAGGTGCAGGTTAACTCTGTGTCCAGGGCAGCTGTCTACCAGCTCCACCTGGTACGCGGGCTAAGACCCTACCTGCCCGTGGACTGTCTCGCCAGAGTGGTGCATGCTCTAGCTATCTCCCGCTTGGACTGCTGCAACACGCTCGACATGGGGCTACCTTTGAAGGTGACCCAGAAACTGTAATTAATCCAGAATGCGGCAGCTAGACTGGTGACTGGGAGTGGCCGCCGGGACCACATAACACTGGTTCTGAGAGATCTGCATTGGTTCCCAGTAAGTTTCCAAGCACGATTCAAAGTGTTGGTGCTGACCTTTAAAGCCCTAAACGGCCTCGGTCCTGTATACCTGAAGGAGCGTCTCCACCCCCATCGTTCAGCCCGGACACTGAGATCCAGCGCCAAGGGCCTTCTGGTGGTTCCCTCATTGCGAGAAGTGAGGCTACAGGGAACCAGACAGAGGGCCTTCTCAGTAGTGGCGCCCGCCCTGTGGAACGCCCTCCCATCAGATGTCAAAGAGATAAACAACTACCTGACATTCAGAAGACATCTGAAGGCAGCCCTGTTCAGGGAAGTTTTTAATATGTAACGCTGTACTGTTTTTAACACTTGATTGGGAGCCGCCCAGAGTGGCTGGGGAAACTCAGCCAGATGGGCGGAGTATAAATAATAAATTATTATTATTATTATTATATAACAAAGAAGGGCACTGTAGGCGATGGACAATACCCAACTGGCAACTGGTTGGTTCACTCTTTACCTGTGCATGCTCTGAAGGCTCGTCATCAGGTTTATTCATGTGCGGCTCTTCAAAATCATGCCCAAAGCAGTTCACAAAGACAGAGAACAGATTGACTTACAGGTACAACAAAGCCATACTAACAGAAACACAAGTTTAGGGAACATAATATGAAATACACTCAATACAGCTGCAGCAGGAACAGTTCTTGCACTTGGGGTTAACCAGGGCTCTGCTTTCCTAAAGCAACTGAGAATGGGCCTGCTGGCACCAGGCCTTCCAAGACTCTCTGGGCACATGATGAAGAAACTTTGCTGAAGCTAAGGAGGTTTGGGGTCAGTGTTTGGATGGGGGGGGTCACCATGGACTTTTGTCATTATGATCTTGGAAGATGTTCAGTAGGGCTACTTCTGGGGTGAGCTCTAATATCTGTTTAGTTATTTTGCATATCTCTTGCAGGACTGCTGTCCAGAAGGGTTGAATTTTAGGGCATTCCCACCACATGTGGAGGTATGTGCCTTTGAAGGTGCAGCCTCTCCATCATCTTGGTGAGGTTCCTAGGTGTATCAACGCCAGTTTCTGTGATGTTAGAAATTCACCTGTAGGTGGTACTTGAGTGAGTTCCCTTCTTTTGGGTGATATGGAATTAAAGGGAGGTTTAGACCACATTCAAGTCCATTGGGTGGGGTTAATTTCATAGCTTATGTCATGCTCCCATTGTTCTTTGATTGTGTCAAGGGGGGTTGTGGGATTTTGGAGCAGTATTTTATATATTGTGGATACCATCCCTTTGCTGTGTCCCTCTGCTGTCAGGAGAAGGTTTTCAAAGATTGCCAAGGGCCTAGTAGCTGCTGATTTTACTGCTGGATTGTTTAAGAAGGCATATAGTTGACCGTGTGTTAGCCCAAGGTATTTGGGTGTCCCCTACTTTGTCTTGTATTTCTTGTGTTGGTATGGGGTTGTTGTTTTTGTAGTAGTATTTTAGACAGTGTAGGCCATTGGCTTACCAAGTTTTAAGGTGTGTGTTGGAATAGTGGGTGATAGGCCAGGGGGGTTAGTGGAGATGGGGATAGTTTGCCTACTTTCCCCTTCAATGCTTTAAGCATGAACAGTGTGAACCTGTTCTGTGTTGTGGGGATTTTCTTTAGTTTGTTTTGGAGAAGTGGGGATGCTGTTGTGGGGATGTTTTCGATGGTGTCTCTCTCCAAGTGGACTCATTGTTTCCTCTCGTCTTCTAGAATATACTGGATTATGTGATGTACTTGGTTGGTGATGCAGTATGATTCTCCGAGCTCCACTTGGCCATCGGTGGGGGGATCCCGGTTCTGGCGGGGTTGAGGCCACTGGGGAGGCTGGGGTCTCTGTGTAGCCACCCTGGTTGTTGCATTGAGCACCCCTGGTTCCCCACTGACGACGGCATTGGCGGTGTGGGGCCAGCCAGGTAGTGCAGTTGATGCTGGTGGTTCGCAGGAGCTCTGTGAAGCTGTGGTGCTTGCCATCTTGCCTTGCCAGAATTCCATCAAATGCCACTGCACCCTTTTGTTGGAGGACAGAGGTGTGGGTGCCACATGGCCTGTTCTGTACCCCCATAATTATCTTGCTGCCCTCTGATGCAGCTGGGGAAACTTTTCCCCCTGGAAGGCCACATTCTATACTGGGAAACCTCCAAGGGTTGCATGCCAGTGGTGGGTGGGACCAGATGCAAAAGTGACCAAAGCAACAAAAGAGAGTTTTACTTGGTTTCTATGCATACCTCTATTATCCATCCTGGCAAGCCAGATACATTATCAGAGTTCAAGGTCACATTAAAACTAGCGGAGGGTGGGGGACAGGACTTGGTGGAGTAGAGACTCATAGAGGGGCTGCATTTGGCCCCTAGGCCTGAGGTTTTCCACCACTGCAGCGGAGGATGCTTTTCCATTGCCAGTATTGTAACAGGATTCACTTGCCAGTTTAGTCAGCTTCCGTATGAGGAATCGGGGGGGCAGGTGTGGCATATTGTCCTTTGCTATAATAGGCTGTGAAATGTCTTGGGCTGGCCTTGGACACTGTTTTAGGTTTGCTTTGACTGTTGGTTTACCAGGCTTTGAGAGGTGGCAGTTTTGTGAAATAGGATCCCTGCTTTCCAGCATTTTAGCAGGTGCTGCTGATCTCGCTCAGGAGGAGTCTGCAAGATCAGCCGCTGAGTTTCTCCCCACTTCACACTTTTAACACTTTGGGTTAATCGTCTCATAAAACACTTCTTTCCCCTGCCAGGAATGAGGGAAAGAAGCCATTTTTCTCATTTCTGATGCCCCTCCTATGCATTTTACATAAGCACATTTCAGTGTATGCCAGGATCTGTTTGGTTCTTTGTCCAAGGTGTTCCAGAGCCGAGGTGCACATGACACATATTTGGAACAGAGTGTGATCATTTTCAGCAGCTGAGGGCTTGCTAAATCCATTGGTGAGACAACAGCTGTGTCCTCTGCCTTTCCAGGAAAAAGTGGTCACCTGAGCCTTGTTTCTGCAGAGATTGGGCAACCCTTCTGAGCTGCGTCATGTTCAAGAGCACCTGATCCCTCACTGTTCTGAACAGAACCTTGCTCAGCTCCTGTCAGCTTTGCCCTCACAATCCATTTAAAAGGTGCTCTCAGAATGTTTCCCAATGTCTAACAAATCCCTCCCTCCTCTCCCCATTCTCTTGTCTTATCCTTGCATTGAGACAGTGAAGCTGTGCCTGTCTACCTGGTCCTGTGCATGGAACCAGTAACATTTCAGAGAAAGCTACCTTGGAGGTCCTGGCTTCCTGCATCTCCAGGTAACACTTGGAATTCCCCACCTGAAACCCCAGATACCTGGTGCCAGTCAGTGCAGACAATACTGAATTAGATGGGCCAACGTTCTGATTCAATGTACGGGAGCTTTCTATGCTGACACACCATTGTATCCTTCGCCTCGGGTAGCAAAATATATTGGACTGGCTCTGAGCTCACAGCACTTTCCCTACTGTATCTCCCTCCTTCATGTAAAATGGACTGCTGGGAAGAGCAAAGAGGTGGCATTGAACAGAGCAATCCAACCTCTCTTGGAGGGGCCTGATCGGAATGATAGATACAACCTTTTCTGACTTGTAAAGGTAACTGTTGGATAGCTGAAATAAGTTTGCTTCTGTGGCCAGTAGAGGGCAGTGTTTCACTTGAAATGCTTGAATCTTAGATCTCTCATCAAGTGGGTGATGTGGTAGTTTTTCCATCTCTGCTTCTACAGGTGAAAGAGTGATGAAGGACTTCAAGGTGAAGAGCAATGCTGCTAATATTTATTATTTATATTGTACCTACATCCAAACGCTGTGCAGGGGGAATGATGCAAGTGAGGCAGCCCAGGAGCAGCCGGGCTGAAGATGGGGAAGAAATTCTATTCAATCCAGCATTTGAAGCTGAATTGATCAAATTTGCGCTTTCTGCAACAATATGAAAATAGAAACACAGCCATTCTTAGAAATTTGCACTTATCCAAATTTTGCAATGCGGTTCTCCATCTCAACAATGTTTGCAAAAATGCATATATAAAAATGAATATATTTATGGAAATAGCAAATAAACATGCATTATATTAGGTCACATTGTTTGCAAAAAATGCACATTAGTCAAAACTACATACAAAAATGTGTTTATTAGGAGATGCCCTAAAATGCTGAATAATTTTCATGTGGATTTTTTTAAAAATGCAAATTGCTGCAGAAATATAGAGAACTAAATTTAATGGAAAGAATGAGAAACCAAAATAAGTGAAATTTACAGGTCCTTCCATCCCTAGCCAGGGCAGAATTACCAGCTTCCAGGTGTTTCTTAAAGGTGGAAAGTGAATGGGCTACCTGGTGGAAGGAAATGGACTGACAGGTGGAAGGAAATGATAGATCTGGAAGGCTCCTAAGAGGGCATTTAGTACTCAATGCAGAAGGCAGCATGGGAGATATGAATGTAAGAAAATAAAATTCCTGACAGATGACCATTGAGTGTTTGCTTAAACATCTCCAGTGAAGCACAGCTCCCCACCTTCTTAAGCAGACAGTTTCACTGTCAAGCAGCTCTTACTGCTGGGAAGTTTCTTCTTATGTTTAGAGGAAATCAGATGTTCAGTATATCTCAAAGGTTTGTGGGGCTTTAAAACAAATAAAGTTTCTTGTCTCTTCCTTGTCTCTTGAACTTGAAGCATTTTTACCCCCCCTTCAGTTCAAAAAGGAGCCCAGTATGAATTACAGAGAACAGAAATAAGATTGCCTCTGGTCTCAGGTTTATAATCTAAAAGACCTGACACAAAAGGAAAAGGTGTTGGGAGGGAGGAAGAAAAGTGAAAACTCCAGGTACTAGTTCTTAGTTAGCGAAGTACAGAAAGTAGTCATTTAACAGAACAGAGAGCTGGCACGCCCCAAATCCCTCTGAGGGACAAAATGAGATGCAGAAAAGTACTGACCTGATAATTACATAATTAACCGTAGTTGCTCACAGCAAATGGCTGTGCTGGAAATACAGATATCCTTGCACAGTCAGCTAATTAGCATGTGTTGGGTGATGAAAATCCATGGTGTAAATTCAATCCACAAATGCCAGAGCACTGAACCTCTAGATGTGCTGCAAATCAAGTGGTTTCCCACAGTGGGAAATCAGGCTGCAGGGAAATCGCAAATAGAAAAGCAACCTTATGCAGCCATAAGGTAATCTCAAAACCTTGCACCCACCAACATTCTAAATAAATTCTCAAGGAGGCAGAAAATGGAAGCCTCTTTCACAAGGCAAGAGCTTTTGAGACTCTGGAAGACCAGTCTGCACTGCACATTCACATACTGTATAATTTAGTGCATTTGGTTTATTTATTGTTCCAAGTATATGTCTCCATCTAAGCCCCGTGGATTTCAGCGGATCTACACTAGACCTGTCTAAAGTCTAGATTCAACACACAGACATTAAAAACAAACAAATCAGCCAGTTGCTGTTTCCCAGAAAAACTGCACCATTTCCCATTGATTCAGGGGAGAGGAGCTTGCAAATCATCCTACATGTTCCACATAACTAATACCACCACAGAAAGAATCACCAAGCTTTATGAAATGCATGTAGTATTCCAGGAAATCCGTCTACCCAAATAGGAATTTTGTAGCATTCCTCAGAGTCTCGTTAGAGATCGCAAATCGCCAACCATGTTTATCCAATCTTTTATGCAGCCCTGAAACAGGATGCAAATCTTTTTAAAGGGGTGTGGGAGAAAGCAGAGCAGCATATATTTCTGGATAGACTGGATTTCTTTAGAATTAATTAAAACCTGAATGTCGGTAAGACAAAACTTCCTTTGGGAGTTTGACAGAGTCTGAAAGCTGGGGGGTGGGAGGGAATGTGTTCAAAGCTCCACACCAATATAAAATTGCTAAGTTCCTCCCAGCTCTCATTTGTACATCTGACAGGCTTGTCTTGCCCGACATTTCTAATAGAAGCTTACTGTAGCAGAAACTCAGCTGGCATGTTCAGGAAATTTCGGCGTGATTAAAAATGAACGGGAATAGAAATTAAATGCCACCACTGTCCTTATGCAGCAGCTGGGTTTACCCAAGCGGCGAGGACTCATACACAAAGGTGAAACAATTCTCACTGGGAGCTGCCAGATAACGGGTGACGTTGGGCTTCAAGTGGGCCATGTTCATATTCCGTATGAGCTATTTCACCTGACACTTGGAACGCATTCTCTCTCTCTCTCTCTCTCTCTCTCTCTCTCTCTCTCTCTCTCTCTCTCTCTCCCTCCTATACTGCCAAGAAGAGTGTGTTGAAGATGGAAAAAAGGGACACAAGCAAATTCTCTTCTCCTTGTTGATGCTGAACATTTTCCAGAAGACTCTTCTGAATACTTTCCAAACATTCTGCATATACTCAATGACTGCATTTGACCATGATATCAAGTGGTATTCGATTTCTGTATCTGATATTTGCTAATACAGCACTTAGAAGTTGACATGTGACACTTTTATACGCTTGACAGTACTGGATGGCTGACATGCAACAGTCAGTATCTGTCAAGGCAAGCAAAGTGGCAGTTCTGTGGTCTCTGGGAGGGCTTCCCAGGAGGCCACAGAATAGGTGCCGCATCAAAAACAAAAGGTTCTGGTGAAAGAGGGAGTCCCAATGTTGGAATCTCCCTCTGTCTGCTGGTTTCTCTGAATCCTAATGCTGGTAGTACCAAAAGGAGGCAAGCTGGGGACATGCCAGGAAGCAGAGGCTCTCTCCAACATGCCCCCACAAACAGGAAAATTTAGACACACTTCTAAACCACTGTCTCTATTGTTTCTGATGACAGACAGACAGACAGACAGACAGACAGACAGACAGACAGACAGACAGACAGACACAACGGTGTTCCTCCACTCTTTCTCAGTATCTGGCCTGCTCACAGAACCCTCTTCCCCAACCCTGCTTTAGAACAGCCTTTAAAGCAAAAGAGAAGCTAGTTCTTACATTTGCCTCATAACAGCTTGAGAATTTGCAACTCAATGGTTAGGGTATTGGCGCTTTCTTGGCAGGTGTTGTTGTTGCACCCTGCTTGTGGTTAACGCTTAGCTGGAATGAAATATTCAACGCAGCAATAGAGAAATTAAAATAATAATTTATTTGTCAGACAAATAAATGAGAGACACAGTGGTATATGGTTACCAAGGCTCTGCCCACTCCAGCCCTGATGGTCAGCACTTACCTCAGCCCAGCCCCCTTGCTCCTCCTTTGGCTGCCTCTGTCCAATCAGCCTGGTTGAAATTCCTATTGGCTGTTTGCTAGAACCAATCATAAAAGATACACCCATTTCCTATTACCTTTTATGGGAGACAAAGAGCTATATTTCCTTCTATCTATAAATGGCAAACAAGTAGCCATATATCTTACATTTGCCTCAACAAGGCACCTTAATTACCAGATCACCTCTTGCCCTTCTTGCCCTTTTGCCCTCCAAAACAGATGGCTAATGGTTTTAAATTTTTATCTTAAACAGAGGTCAGAGATCTTGGGTTCACATTCTCACACACCATCAATGAAAGATCTCCTTCTTTGGAGGTCTTTAAGCAGAGGCTTGACAACCATATGTCAGGAGTGCTCTGATGGTGTTTCCTGCTTGGCAGGGGGTTGGACTCGATGGCCCTTGTGGTCTCTTCCAACTCTATGATTCTATGAAATAAGAATCTAACATAAGAATCTTACATTTCTTACTTTCTAAATCCTTTGCATAATTACATTTAAGCCAATATATTTCATACATAACATATATAGATTTTTAGAAGCAAAGGCCTTTTCAAAGTAAAAACTTCTTCAGTTTACAACCCCCTTTCATGGCCAGCTGCTTTTCCCATTAGCTCTTGCCCTTTAACCTGTGGCTCAAGTCTCTAATGGGAGACACATGGTATTATATTTAAACAATGAATCCTACTATTTACCAACTCTTAATTAGTGCTTTTGCAGCTTGATTGTATTCTGTAGGGTCAGTAACCTAGTAACCTTTGCTTTCAGCCTGTAATTCCCTTTTTACAACTTTGAGAATTTTGGCTCCTGCTATAAATAAATCAGGGGGCCTTTGTCCAGGAGGATAAACATATGCCAAACCCAGCTGGTATTCTGCCTGGCATAAAAACACACAAGCATCTGCAAATATATATATATTTTTAAGCTCATTTTAAAATACAGGCCTTCATCAGATGCCTCATTGTCAAATCCACAATGAGTGCTATGGAGCTGCCCAAAATGTCCCAGAGCCTTATTTGTTTCTTCACAGCCCATATGTTGACATCTACTCCTACACCTGCTCTGGGGCCAACATCGCTTGTGCAAGTAAGTAAGCTGGGTGTTCCATCATATTCTCCTGAGTCCCCCAAGTCCACCATCCTGGTTTGTTGGTGGGAGCCATTATGCCTATGGGAAGTCCTGCTCTCAAGGTTGGCTTAGAACAGGCTTCCTCAACCTCGGCCCTCCAGATGTTTTTGGCCTACAACTCCCATGATCCCTAGCTAGCAGGACCTGTGGTCAGGGATGATGGGAATTGTAGTCTCAAAACCTCTGGAGGGCTGAGGTTGAGGAAGCCTGGCTTAGAAGCTGCAGCTAGTGTGAAATGCAGTGGCTCAACTGCTCGCTGGGATTACGCCACTGCCATCATTTTACGCTACTGCTGCCTGGCCAATTAGCTACCAGGCTAAGTTCAAATTGCTGGTACTGATGCTGCACAAAACCCTCTACGGCTGGAGACCAAGGCACCTAAAAGACTGTCTCACCTCTTATATACACAGCTGATCACTCTGCAGGTCTGCTTCATACCACTGGGCCAGATACTCAGTGGTGGAGTGGAGCCTCTGCTCTGCATGCTGAAGGTCACAGGTTCAATCCTTGGCATCTCCAGGTGGGGCAGGGAATGTCCCTCACCTGAAACTCTGAAGAGATTCTGCAAGTCAGTGTTGACAGTACTGAGCTAGATGTGCCAGTAGGTCTGGCTTTCTATGTTCTTATGACGTAGCAATCAGGCCTTTAGCCATCTACCTTTGGAACTCCCTCCCATTATATATTAGACAGGGACCATCTCAACAGTCTTTTTTGGTGCCAGTTGAAGAAGTTCCTTTTTAAACAAGCTTTTTAAGAGATGATTTTCAAACCAGACCTGTATTGAACTTAACATCGCTTTTACATATGAAATCGTTTCAGTTGTTTTGCTAAACAGCTTTGAAATGCTTTATAGGAAGTGATTCATAAATGGAATGGAATGGAATAAATAATAAACAAATAAGAATGCCATGTCAGGAGAGAAAATGTGTGTGGGGCTATCTATCCTCTGTGTATTTCAGAACCTACTTTATCATCCCATTAGGAACACCAGTTTGTCTTCAGCTTTTCTCTTTTAATTGGAAACACAAAGAGACTTACATAGGAGTTGTTACCATTTGAATTGCTAGCCTGAAGTAGGAATACCATCAAAGAGAAGAGAAGGAGTGCCTAGCTTCTGCTTGATTGTTTTCCTCATTTTCCCTTTCTTTCTGAACCAAAAAGCCCCAAATATGGTAACCTTTCCTCTTTGAGGAGTTGCTCCAGCCCCTTGATCATTTCGGTTTCCTGTTTCTTTCATTGTTTTGCCCTCAAGATCTCAGATTACGTGACACAAACCTTTCTTTTCTGCATCTTGAGGGTGTTGGATTGCAATTCAGACTTTTGCAACCTACTTGTGTGCAGCATATAGTAAATTGCTTAAATCTGCAACGTTTTCTTCCTTTCCACATTCAGGCTGTTGCACAAACAAGCCCAGGTTGCCCGAGTCAATGGCAATGTTAAATTATAAATGCAACAAGAGCAAAATTGCCATCTTCTTTCCCCACAATGCTCTTCAGCTGTCATTGAGAACCACTGGTGGATGCTTTGATAGCCGGGTGGAATAGCTTTCTCCCTTGAAGGAGAGCAAGTGCCCTGCTGGCTTTCGGGAGCCAGCTGAACACGGGCTGGGAAGCATTCTGCACAGCATCAGAAACTGGGAGGATGGTGTGGTGAGCTACAGTATGTCTTCATTGCCACACAAATTGCAGGAGCTCCTTGCTTCAAGGCCAAGCCTCCTTGGCTTTCTCTTTCCAAAGCATCTATACCACCAAGGGCACAAACTAACCCAAGGCTTTTAAGTAAATGGGATGGCAACAGATTGTCTCTGTGCAAAGTGATATAAATATGAGAATGGGCTTGGAGCTATTATTGATTGATTTAATTTGTATACCTCCCTATACTTGCAGGTCTCAGGGTCACAGGATGAAATCATAATATAAAAACACAAAATTCATAATCAAAAAACAAGAACAACCCAATACCCTCCCAACACATTTTAAAAGGGCATTGAATATCAGCTGGGGTCTGCATGCAAAGCAAGTTGTGGAAAGCTGCCCCCAAGAGTCAGCAGCATGATGAATAATGTGTCTGACTATGGATCAGAAGATTCTGCATCCAACTTCTGGTTGGCTCAGGACCGATGTAACTTTAAAACCTTTAGAGAGTCCAACCAACACCTGGGAGACCAGGGTTCAAATCCCCACTCAGTCACGAAGCTCACTGAGTGACCAAGGGCCAGTCACTGCCTCTTAGCCTAGCCTGCCTCACAGGGCTGTTGTAGGAATCAATGTGGGAGGTGGAGAGCCATGCACACCACCTTGAGCTCCTTGGAGAAAAAGGTGGGACAGAAATGCCATAAATTAAATAAAGATGGTTTGAGGGGCAAAATAATACAAGTGTGTTTGTGTGTTGATTTCTGGAGCAAACTGTTCCTGTAATTGCTGCTTCCTCTTTCTCTCTGCTCTTCTTTTCAAGGTGACAACAATCCCTGCCAAACGCTCACCTGCCATTGCGAGAGAGCGGCCATGATGTGCTTCTCAGGGGCATGTTATATTGAAAAACACAAGAACCTGGGCAAGAAGAAATATTGTCAGTGATGACATTTTCATGGGATGGGATTTTGGCGGGGGAGGGCAGAGTGGGGTGGGGAGAAAGAAAGACTTAATTTATGGCAGCAAGGCCTGAATCCCCCTGGGAGGCTTCTGCAATGCATCTCCTGCACTGCAGCTTCCTTTTGGAAGGAGAGAGGCCCTGCTCTGCTGCTGCCAGTCAGCCAGAAATGGAGAATTGGTGTCTATAAAAGCAGGTTGGGGCCACTGTAAGGAAGGGAGGTTGGGGTGTGGGGAGTAGGGCTGCCATATGTCTGGATTTTCCTGGACATTACTGGGATTTCAAAGGTGGAATTGACATCTGAGGGGAATTTCCTGGATGTTAGGCAAGTCAATTGGAAAAAAGCACGTTTTTAAAGGCATTTTTGGTGTTTCCTAAAAACTTTCAGCTGTCCTGGTTCTTACTTTTTGAAATACGGCAAGCTTAGAAAGGGGTAAGTTACACCCTTCTGGTTCTCTTCCTTATCAGAAAGACCAGCTAACTTCTGCATGCAGCTACCTGGCCACCCTCATCTCCTGACTCCCTTGCCTTGGGTATGAGTAGGCACTGAATCCTGCTCATGGGAAGGGCCTTCTCTGGCTTGACTGCTGTGTCCCATGTGGCCCCTTCCTGCTTCCCCCTATGTCCTTCTACTTCAAAATATATGAAGAGCCCTTCTGGATTAAGCCCAAGATCCATGTGGTCCTCCTTCCTAGTGGCCCACCAGATGTCTCTAGGAAGCTCATAAACAGGACATCAACATCCTGTTGTTCCCTGAAATACATGGAACCTAGGAGTTGTAAAATACCATGCAGTCACAACTGTTGTCACTAGATGATGCTAGTGATAGCAGAGCGGCTACATAAGATGTACCAAGTGTTCTTTGTTACACAATGATCTCAGAGTGTGTGCCAGCTCCTTCCTGCACAACACCCACAACTGAACATAGTGCTCTAGTGACTGGTATGTGGTGTGCAGCAGCTCTGCTGGGGTCTGAATAACAAGGTGAATTGGGGTGATCTGGGGGCTCCTTCTGTTGAAGTGTGACCTTGGGTACTATTACATTGTCCAACCAGATGCCCATGAGATGCTGATGCTGGAACCATCACAGGTAGTAGCCACCCACTTTTTTTTTCTAGCCTCACCCACCAATGGGAATGTGTCCCTCGAGCTGAAGAAATGTTCCCCATCCCTTGGCTTAAAGAGAAGCAGTTTTCAATTAATCTGGACAACATTAAGACTGCAGTCCAGCGCACCTGGCATTAAATAATTGGGTTGACACCTGAGACCTGAGAAGAAAACACGGCTGAGAAGGAAGTCTCTGCTAGGAGTGGGTGCGCCTCAGTTAGTCCCCTCCCTCAGGGTAATGGATCCATTGCTCTGCAGAACCACGGACATGGCTTCTGTGCCTGCCCACAGAAGCAAAATTAAAATGCTTCCATGGAAACGACAGATTGCTTCTCTTATGCCCAATAATTCTTTTGTGCCAACCCAGAGATGATTTGGCCAATGTTATTATTTCCGCGGCCTGTGTGGCAACGTGCAGACAATGGATTTATTTTGCAAGGGGCCATCGCTAGTGATGAAAGAAAGTAGCAATCTCACATGTTGATCTCCCTGCCATTGTCCTCCTTGGAATGGGAAATTAAAAGCTGCACGTCTATTGACTCCCTCCCTCCCTCTCCCCACTGCTTCCTTTTTCTTTGAATTAGCATAACCCATCAAAAGAGGAGCAGGCAAATCAGGTTCATTTTAATAGCAAGGGGTGCACACAAAAGTCAAGGCTTGTACACTTGCGTAAGACGCTATTCACTGTAGAAGCTGCACTAAGTAACTTTGGATGCATGCACACCATATATTTTCAAGCGCATTCCCCGTCACCCAAGAATCCTGAGAACTGCAGTTTGCTAAGTGTGCTGGGAGTGGCAGCTCTGTGGGAGGAAGACTGCAGCTCCCAGGATTCTTCTGAGGAGAGGGAGTCATGTGCTTTGGATGTATGGCGTGGATGCATACATTGTTGGCCATCTGTCAGGGGGTCTTTAGTTGTGGTTCCTGCATTGCAGGGGGTTGGATGAGATGACCCTTGGGGTCCCCTCCAACTCTATGATTCTATGTCCTTACCCAGACAGGATGAAGCAGAGATGGAGCAAAGGTAGAGTCAATGAGGCAAATTCAGAGTCCAGACCAGCCTTTCTCAACCTTGGTTCTCCAGATGTTCCTCAACTACAACTCCCATCATCCCTGGCCACTGGTCTTGCTAGCTAGGG
Source organism: Podarcis filfolensis (assembly GCF_964270895.1). Lineage (NCBI taxonomy): Eukaryota > Metazoa > Chordata > Lepidosauria > Squamata > Lacertidae > Podarcis > Podarcis filfolensis. The sequence goes on from NC_139611.1 coordinate 50,506,264, forward strand.
GTGATGGGAGTGCCAGTTTGCATTTCTTAGTACAGAAAGTATTGATCTGATGTGCAGAGATCTTTCCTATTCTAATTAATTCAAGAGGGTTCTGGAAGCTTCTCTGTGTGAAAGAAACAAGCGGAAGGTTCATGATGTTTGGGTTATTTCTTCAGAGAAGCTGAGTACAACTGGCTTAAACTGGTTCTGTTGTCTCTTCTGTCAAGGTCATGCCAGCTATAATAGTAAGGCCAGAAGGAGCCTAGGATTCACTCTCTCTCTCTTTTTGTCTTTCTTTCCTTCTGGTGTGGTGTTCTGTATATGGTGTTAAGTTTTAGTCTTATTATAAGTTACTGTAATATTAAGTTAAGCCTGCTGCAACTGGATTTCTTATGGACAATGCCAATCCTGAATGTATTGGATTAGTGACCATTATGCTCATTTGCCTTCAATAGCAGTGAAGCTCTGCTGAATGAAATACAATTGCCTCTGGTCTATTTTTGGGGAATCCTGCAATGTGCTTAAGTTTTTACTCTGCTAACTATATGTTGGATAATGCTCTGGATCAATATTGAGTAGAATTCCATGACAGGGAGCTGTAGTCCAACAGCATCTGAGGACCCAAAGTTGAGAAAGGCTGGTCTAGACTTACAGGGGCCTCCTCTTTTGATGGCAATGTGCAGGGCCAGCTCTACTATTAGGCAAAGTGGAACAGCTGCATGAGGTGTCATGGAAGACACTAGCCCAGTGCCAGGGCTGAAGTAACATTCAGCTGCCAGGGGGAGAGAGACAATGGGTTGGATCCAGGAGTAGTGTTGGTGTAGAGTAGACTCTTCCCCTGCAGAGGAATCCCAGAACATCCTCAGTCTTGAACATATTGATACTTGGAGAGAGGGAGCAAAACCCAAAAAACATATTCATAACTGAAAACTGAACAGTACCAACTTAAAACCAGTACTGTGTTTCTAGCTTCTAGCTTTCTACCATCTCCTTTGTTTAAGCTGTAGGTCAAGAATCCATTTGAAGCACAGATTTTCCAGACTTTAAAAAACCTGTCTGACCTGAACTTTTCAGCATCAGTTGCTGTGCCAGCTCTGAATAATATCTGAATGCAAACAAAATGCTCTGAAGAAAAAAATGAAAAAGAAAAGAGGGAGGGGGCGCTCTAACAAATCTGGCTGAGCCTGTTGGGTAGCATTCAACAGTCTTTCATTACCATGGTAACACCTGATTGTCAGAGTTGATCAGATCTCGCTCTATCTCAGAAGCAAATCTGCTCACTCTTTAATCTGGGTCTCCTCAAGTCAATGGGATGCTTGGTCCCTATCTTTTAGGAAAGCAACATCTGCACACCCTCCATTTCCAGTGTGACGCTTGTGAGTGATGTCAGTTCTGGAGTCTGGCCAGAATGCGCACAGAAACAATTTCCTTTGTAGCTTTTGCCCCCTGGTACTTCTTCCAGAGATGCTAATTAGCTGGAAAGCCTATGTTAACATGGGGCATGTTTCAATTTCTTTTCCCAACAACATGCATATTTCAGTTAGTGGCACCCACGTGAATCTTCCCTCTTGATCCCTTCTTAATTTAGATCCTCCCTCTGCCTATGATTAAAGTATGTGAAGATTAGAGATGAGAAGAAGCCACTGATAATTCTTGTCACCCTTCTTGAACCTCTCTTTTGGACACAGAAAAGCCCTTGAGAAAGTTCTGCTGGATCGCAATTCCAGCTGACACGCCTCACAAAATTTACAAAAGGCAATGGTGCCTTTTCCAACATTAGGCCAATAATATCTTTATTATACCCAGTCACCAGTCTTTGTTATCCCTAAATGTTTGGCCATGGGTACGTTTGTGTTACACAGCATGGAAAGAGCTTTAGAACTCTCTGCCTTGGGGGGACGGTTTGAGTATACGTGTTTTCACCTATACACAGAACCTTTGGAACCAAATCCCCATGTAATTTGTGGTCATATTGCAAACAGAGGGTTGTCTTCCAGAAAGTAGAACCCATGGCCACCTTAGGCAGAAGTCAAAGCCATGAAACAGGTTGCAAAGTGACTCTGTTCCATTTCCATTCTGGCGCACACAGTATGCTTTAATGGTTCTCTAGAGGCTTTTAAAATGCATGGCTTGAGGATGCTTCAAAACAGATGAGATTCACACAGACCAGGCAATCAGCAAGAAACCTCACAAAAACTTTAACAAGGAGAGGTCAGCGTTAAGTTGAGGGAAGTCTAAATGGGATGAAATGGGCTCAGTCGCGCCTGCTGGTTCTCTTCTGCATAAGGCAGCAGCAACAAAGCAGGTGATGCGGCTGCAAAGATGTTAAGCATGAAATCCTTAAAGTGTCCTTCCTTTACCTTCATGCATGTTACAGGAGGCATCGGCGGAAGCCCGGCATTTGTCAATGGACATTTAAAATGTATGTGGCCGAGTTTACACACAAAACGAAGTTCTGAAACATTTATTGGATTGTACCACTTCAGGGGGAAAGGTTGGGGTTTCATATTTCATATTTCAATTCCCCCCCATGGGAACACCCCCTTCTATTGTACAGAGCAAAAGTGCCGAGGAGAAAGCTATATTGTGTGTATGAGCTTATTTGAGAGATGTGTTGGCTTCAGGAAAGCAGGTAGCTTGCGGTGCCTTCCTCTCCCACCACTAGAGGGCACACTATCTACTTTTTCACACTGAGCTCTCCTATTTGTCAATCTCTCTCCCGTGATAAGTTGGGAAAGAGTTTCATTGGCTGAGAAGGGAAGACGAGGGTTGTAGAATGTGGCCATCCAGACATTGTTGGACTACAAGTCCCGGCAGTCCCAGCCCGGCAGTCCCAGGCCACAGTTCTTCCTCTCTGGTGCAGAGGATTCTTTCCCCCAACTTTCTTGTCTTGAAGGGAGACAATTACTTTCTTTTCTCTAGGAACTGCTTCATTCTTTCATTACAACATCGACACCCAACTTTTCCTCCAAGGAGCTTAAGGGAGTGCGCATGGTTCTCCCTCACTCTATTCCCCATCTCACAACAACCCTGCGAGGTGTAGGTTAGGTTGAGAGACAGTGGGTCAGCCAGTGAGCTTTCATGGCAAAGTGGGGATTTGAACCCTGGTCTCTGAGGTCTTAGTTTGACACTCTAACCGCCATGCCACACTTCCTTCTGGTTTCCTGCATTTTTATTGCAACAGAGGGTTTGGACTAGCTGACCCTTTGGGTCCCTTCCAATACTCTAATTCTGTGATTCTTTGAGAGATCTGTTGACTGAGGCCTCCTGCCAACCTAGCAGTTCGAAAGCACACCAGTGCAAGTAGATAAATAGGTACCACTGCAGCGGGAAGGTAAACAGCATTTCTGTGCGCTCTGGTTTCTGTCACAGTGTTCCATTGTGCCAGAAGTGGTTTAGTCATGCTGGCCACATGATCTGGAAAGCTGTCTGTGGACAAACGCCGGTTCCCTCAGCCTGAAAAGTGAGATGAGCGCCACACCCCATAGCCGCCTTTGACTGGACTTAACTGTTCAGGGTTCTTTTGCCTTTTACCTTAGACTGAGGCATAAATATCCAGATGTCCTTAATTCTTCTCCCCACCCCACCCCTAGCAATTCTGTCAGGCAAACTTGTACAGAGATTGAAGTTAATTAAAAGTGCAATTGGGGATAGGGAATATACCGTGACATTTTTATTTTATTTTATTTTAATTGCCTGGTATGTGAAGAAAGTGTGAGTCATGCTTTGCTGAGCAAAACAGACAACATTAGCACCGGCTGAGAAGGCAATTATTTTTATCAAGAGCAATTCCAACACACACACACACACACACACACACACACACACACAATCTCCTCTTTCATTTCGCTTGTTCAACATTCAAACATCATGTGCGGAAAGCACTGCCCCTGTAGCATACCAGCACTCTCCTTCTGGTTGAAACTATTTAACAAAGAAAACAATGAATAATAATAATAATAATAATAATAATAATAATTTTTTATTTATTCCCCGCCCTCCCCAGTCAAGGCCGGGCTCAGAGTGGCTTACAAGCAATAATAAAAACAAGATGAATGATTACAACTTAAAAACAAAAATAAAAAACAACATTAAAATAATGGAACATTAAAATATTAAAATGTAGCCTCATCGCAGGAGGAGAAGGAAAAGAAAAAAGAAAGAGAGGGAGGGAATCAAATTGGCTCCAAGCCAAAGGCCAGGCTGAACAACTCTGTCTTACAGGCCCTGCGGAAAGAAATCAGATCCTGCAGGGCCCTGGTCTCATGAGGCAGAGCGTTCCACCAGGCTGGAGCCAGAGTTGAAAAGGCCCAGGCTCTGGTTGAAGCCAGTCTAACTTCCTTAGGGCCTGGGACCACAAGGGTGTTGTTATTTATGGACCTTGAGGCTCTCTGTGGGGCATACCAGGAGAGGCGGTCCCGTAGGTACGAGGGTCCTAGGCCGTGAAGGGCTTTAAAGGTCAAAAGCAGCACCTTAAATCTGACCCTGTACTCCACCGGGAGCCAGTGCAGCTTGAAAAGCACTGGGTGAATATGCTCCCATTGCAGAGACCCCGTGAGGAGCCTCGCTGCAGCATTCTGTACCCGCTGGAGTTTCTGGGACAGCTTCAAGGGCAGCCCCGCGTAGAATGAAGTTAATATTCAAAATGAGGAAAGAAGCTCACAAGAATCCACTCCCCGCCCCGTTTCCCAGTAGCCTTCAGTATGACCAAAGGATTTGCTAATCTGGTCCTCATCAATTCTGCATTTTTCTTCTGACTTTTTGAAATGTCTGGTATCCTGCTGCCCCACTGTAGATATTAATATTGCACAGCTTGAAGCTATAGGATGAATAAAAACTGACTTCTCTTGGAATAAAAAAATTGTCCAGACCCATAAATATGATTCAAAAGCTGTACTAACAGAACTTGTTCCAAAACAGATACAAGAACAAATACATCCAAATAGTTGTATAATAACATTTGCATGTTCAGCACAGGTTCACCTTCTTTCAAATTTGAAGTAACTCCAAACAGACCTAAAATCAAAAGTATGCGTGTCCCCACAGCATCTATTAACCTGGAGCTGTTTTCTTTTCAAGAGAGACCTCACTATCACATCCTCTGTTATTTGAGAGAAAAGCGCAAAGATTTGCAACTGAAAACCCTCTCACATGATTTGAAGTTAAACACCATGTGAGAGAGCAGAGAACATCCTATGTCAATTATCAACCCACTTAGGTACACAGAGAGCTCTTTGTTAACTTCAAGGGATTTTCCCATGTTAAACCTTCAGCAAAACACATACAGAGCTATTTTCCATTTCAATGCCAATTATACTTAACATACCCAACACCCCAAGCTAGCTGAGTGTCCTCTCAGCAACATGCATGTGAACTAGATATGATCATGAGGGAATCAGAGTTGTCAGCAGCCACAGGGACGAACACTGTGACTAGGTGAGCCTACTCACTCTGCTCCCAGGTGCTACAGATGTGTCTCCTCTCCCTTCCCCTTGGACCAAACAGTCCTTCAAAGAGAGGATCCCTTCAAATACAGGCTGCCCATTGACAGCCCTCCAAATAGAGGACTATCTTCTGTAATATAGAACATGTGGCCACCATCATCCAGGCTGCCTGCCACTTTGAGGGGCCCCACTCTCTGGTGGATCAGTGCCCCCTACTGCACATCAGTGGACTTATTACAGAAGGGAGCAGCAGCATCACATCAATAGACAACAGGCCATGGGGTCTGCCATTTTAATTTTGCAAAATGGACTGGAGTGTTGGGGGAGGGAAGCAATGCTTAAATAGGAGCCCAGAGAAGGTGTGAGCTCTGGGACTGTAGGGGTGCAGCTTGCTGACCCTGGGCCTGGCTGAGGTTTGGAAATTTGGTGGCAAAGCCATGTTTGCAACTCTGTAATGTTGAAAATAGCTACATACCATGCGTGGGCTTTTTGGTTCACTAAAGAAGAATGAATTATGCATATCAGTCTGTACCCTTGTCTACCATGATATACAAATGAGATGTTCGCATTATATTTTCCAAGGAGAGCCCTAAAAGCTGATAGCTTTTTTATTTTTAGCAAACCAATTTAGGGTGCTTTGTAGTAACTGCAGCTGTCAGCACTTCCATCTTAGCTCTTTTAGCGGTTTTAACAATTCAGGTGCATAATTGCTGAAGTTCAAACACTACTAATGATTCCCTGCATTTGCAACAATTCACCGTGTATGCATAGAAGACTTTTTAAAAAGTGCCTCTTGAAACCTCACAGAACCTGCAGCTGATTATAACATTAGCCGAAAGCTTTGGATTGTCCAGCTGTTAACTCTTCACAGGTAAATATTTAAGCACCTTTCTCATCCAAAAATACCCACAAGTCTCCCCCCCCCCCACCGCCAAAGGATAAGATGAATAGATGCTCAGGACTACACCTAGCATCCCCAGCCAGCTGGGCTATTTTGGGCTGGCTGAGGCCGATGATGGGAGCTGTAGTCCAAAATAGCCAGAGAGCCCCAGGTAGGCAAAGACTGGGCAGATGAACCATTCACCCTTCTAGGCTTATCTGTACCGGGATAAGAAATCTATTCTGCATAACATTCTCTGTGTCTTTCTTTGAGTTTATTGACTGTTTACTTTTCAGATTTATAGTGTGTGGACCAGCTGATTATAACAGATTAGGAGTATTTTTCAGACATGGGTAACACAAAGTCTTATCCATTTAACCCCTTAGAGTGCAGTATATTTCAAAATCAGAGGTTTGCAAATATAGGTTTGCTCAGCCTTGCAAGAAGCCCATTCCCATATTTCTTTTGGTAGGGACTTCAGCTGGGGGGAGGAAAGATTGCTAAGGGGCTGGCATGGATTTCTGCTTTTCTAGAACAGGCTGGGATCTAGCCTGAAGAGTCTGGTTCTTCTCTATCTCGTGTCAAACAAATGAGATTCATTAGACTTTATTCACTCCAAGAACAGACGCTTTGTGTTCCACCCACCATTGCTTTCTAGGCATGGGTCTGAGTGGTTTTGCCTTTGCACTTCCCCTCTGCTCCTTAACAGTAAATTGGAGCAAACCGCAACCAGTGGAGAACCTGATTACCATTTGTTCCAATTCAGTACTAAGCAGCATGGTGTCCCCAGGGAAAGTGGAGGGACAAATGGAAATTTGGATGAACTCTCAGCCCAACACTCTAACCACTGCACCACCACACACAAATAATGCCTCCGGATGTGGGTATCAGAACGGGCTGAGGGATCTCCTCATGCAGAACGTTTTGAGAGTCACAATACCTTTGTGACATCATGCAGATCAGCCAATTAGACTTGCTTGCTTTGTGATGGCTTGCTTTTCCCTTGATGAAAAAAGGGAAGGGAACTGGGAACACATTCTGCAGCACATACGGGAAGGCTGCACTAGATGGCGATACAGACTGCAAAATGCAAATACAAAACCAAGGCATTTCGCATTTCTGGTCCCAGAAAAGATGATTCCCTTGCAGTCCTGCTTTTTTACTCTCCATCTACCAGCTTCCATCTTTATTTTTCTGGGAGAATGAACTGAAATGCACCTTTGGCAACTTGCCCTCTCGTCATGGATGCCTGCAAGAAGTGGTACCTAACTAAAAAGATCCCTTTCTTTGAACTCCTGTTGGAAAGTGGATGCTTATTTCTAGACTTCCCACCTTTGCGGATTGGGATAGTTCTCATGCTCAAAGAAGTGTAACATCAACAAATAAAATGCAACAGTCCCATATGAGATACAGTATACTAAAGCAGTCTTGTACCTGTTGAATAAAATCTCAAGCAAGGACATCCCACAGGACTTTTGGAAAATAGCTGAGACTCTGTTTCGGGTGTGATCTGAACAGTGTGGTGTAGTGGCTAGAGCAGGCTTCCTCAACCTCGGCCCTCCATATGTTTTTGGCCTACAACTCCCATGATCCCTAGCTAGCAGGACCCAGTGGTTAGGGATGATGGAAATTGTAGTCTGAAAACATCTGGAGGGCCGAGGTTGCCTGGGCTAGAGCATCAGACAAGGACTGGGGCAAACCCAGCTTCAAATCCTCATTTAGTTGTCAGGTTTACTCAGCCTGACACTTTCTCTCATCCTGACCTACCTCATTAAGGGATGTGAAAGTGATCATTCTGTCTTGCGGTATAAACTGGAGGAAAAACAGGATCAAAATGCAATTGATCATTAAAGAACAGGGACAATTTAGGGGCGATGGCTGGGAAGCAGTAAGTAAGAAGTGCTTTAGCAAAGGTGCTCTGCTTGTGCTCAAAATCACACCTCCTCCTTTTTCTTTTTTACCTCTAACATTCTTGAGCCCAAAAGGCCTTGAAAAAGAGTGAGAGTAAGAAAAGTCCAAGGAGAATCAAGCTAAAAACCAGTCACAGCTGCAGGCAGAAGCTTGTGTGCCAAGTTCATCTGAACCACAGAGAGCTTCCTGGTACCTGCTGCCTGGCAAGGCTGCTGGGGGGTGGGGGTGGAATTCATCTCAGTGCTTCAGGGAGCAAACCCAGGAGCTCTGCAAAGGCTGCATGCAGCTGCTGCCTGTCCAAATCTGGCTAATGAGGTTCTGCAGAATGGCTCTGGAGTTTGCATTTTTATGTTTTCTTGGAGCTGAGAAGCAGAGCACATGCTCTGCATGCAGAAAGACCCAGGCTCCATCCCCAGCTCTCCTCTTTAAGAGAACGCTGTGAAGAGCCATAGAAGTGCTGCTTGGGGCTCATGGGGGTCGTAGTTAGGGGTCAGGGAGAAATTCAAGTCACCTCGCATTTAAAAGCCAATTTGCACTTTCTGAAATAAAATGCGAACTGAAACACAGTCATCCTGTGAAATTTGCCCTCCTTCCAATTTTACAGTGCAGTTTTCTACCAAGTGAGGCAAGCAATGCATACAAAAATGCATATATGAGGAAGAAGTGTGCATATATTTGTGGAAATAGCATACAAAAATTCATTCTATTCTGGGAAATTGTTTTGCAAGAAAGCAAAAACAACAACAAAAAACAGGTGGAAATTGCACACAAAAATAGGCATATTAGGAGAAATGTACACTAAAACACAGATGAATTTTCATGTGGACTTTAAAAAAAAATTGCAAACCAGTGTGGAATTGTGGAGAACTGGATTAAAAATCAGAGAGAGACAAGACACCGAAATGGATCAATTCACTCATCCCTAGTTGTAGTCCAAAACATCTAGGGGGCAACAGGTGGGCAAAGACTGGAGTAGACAATTTTAGCTTATATACTGATGGCTTGTTTTCCTATACATAAGAAGAGCCTGCTGGATCAGGCCAATGGCCCATGTAGTCCAGCATCCCATTCTCACAGGAGACAACCAGATGCCTGTGGGAAATTAGCAAGCAAGATTTGAGCACAAGAGCATTTTCCTCTTCTGTGAAACTGACATTCAGAAGCAATGCTGCCTCTGACTCTGAGGCAGAGCATAGCCATCACGGCTAGCAGCCATTGATAGCCTTCTTTTCCATCAATTTGTCTAATTCTCCTTTAAAGCCATCCAAGTTGGTGGCCACCACTGTCTCCTGTAAGAACAAGTTCCATAATTGAACTAAGCACTGTGTAAAGCAGTGCTTTCCCCCCTCCGCCCTGAATCTTCAGCTTCATTGGAAGCCTATGATATTCAGGTTCAGTCCTCAGCATCTCCAGGTAGACAACCCTGCCAGCCAGTGTAGACAATACTGAGTTAGATGGACCAATGGTCTGACTCAGTGTAAAACAGCTTCCTACATTCCTACGTCCATTGGTCATGCTGGCTGGGGCCACGGTGAGTTGAAGCTCAACAACAACTGGAAGTCCACTGGTCCCCCAGCCCTCCCATAAACCAAGCCCTGGGACCATGTAGCCGTATCACAGATCCTCGGACAGTTCAGACTTAACATGCAGCAAAAGGAGTTGAATTGCATTTCTGTTCCCAGTGGTGTTGGGCAATTCCTGCTCCATGCTAAGTTCTTGCTTGTCAGGAAAAAGATTGGAAGGAGGCTGCACACTGGTGCGTCTAACAAGACACAAATTGGAATTGATGTCTTCCTCCCCTGTGCAGCGCAAGAGCTGCCCACTCATCCCCACGGCTAAAATGCCAAGCGCACTGCTGCTGTAGCAGAGATCAGGTCAAATGCCACCATCCAGCCAACTCCAAACATTACTCTGAGCGTTCAGGCTGCCTGACCACCAACTCTGATTTTTTTAAAAACACAGTGTTTTCTGCTACGACACCTCCCTAGCTCCCATTCCTCACTGGACCCCACCCTGCACCTTCCTCGGGTGCTTTTGCCTGGCTGGCAGGTGGCCTTGAACAGTGTCTCTTGCTCACCTGGATGGCTGTTGTTTAGTCGTTTAGTCGTGTCCGACTCTTCGTGACCCCATGGACCAGAGCACGCCAGGCACTCCTGTCTTCCACTGCCTCCCACAGTTTGGTCAGACTCATGCTGGTAGCTTCGAGAACACTGTACAACCATCTCGTCCTCTGTTGTCCCCTTCTCCTTGTGCCCTCAATCTTTCCCCGCATCAGGGTCTTTTCCAGGGAGTCTTCTCTTCTCATGAGGTGCCCAAAGTATTGGAGCCTTAGCTTCACGATCTGTCCTTCCAGTGAGCACTCAGGGCTGATTTCCTTAAGAATGGATAGGTTTGAGGGGTACACAAATATAGAGGCCTTTGGCTTTTGAACGACTGGAAGGAAGTCTATTCTGCAGAGGTAAGAGGAACATCCATGGTGCTGCCTGCACTCACATCTTACTCCACCCGCTTTTGCCTCTGGCCACACCCACCCCGGCCACATGTGGCCTCTGATGTTTGCCAGTGAGAGAATGCAGTCCTTGACCTGAAAAATGCCCCCACCCCGCAATGTAGCCATTGGCAGTGACAATAGCTAATACCAGGCTAGATGCAACCCTAAGCACAGGGGCGGCCAATGTGATGTGCTGTAGATATTCCTGGACCACAACTCCCATCATCCTTGTCATTGGGTCATGCTGGCTGGGGCTGATGGGAGTTGGAGTCCATCGACATCTGGCAGCACCATGTTGGCTACCCTTGTATTGGAGAGAAAGCTGCATTGGATGCAAGGGGTGTATTTTGAAGCTGACGTGCATAGGGCTACTCTGTTAGGCAGCTTCCTGGCTGGCCCTGCCATTGCAAACCAGGCTGGTGGCTTGGAATTCATTTGCGCAGCTGTGCCAGATGTCATGGCTTTGCAGGTGTAATCCTGAGCACTAAGCTTTGTTGAACTACGGCTGTTCCTGGGGCGAAAGCTTTATTGTTCAGATTTAAAGCTTTCTGGGCTGTTGACATATATATTATTCTTAAAGGCAGATGCCTGGGTAAATATTTTACATCAGCAAATAAATATCAGTGATTTATTCCCTCCAGGATGAAACCTGCAGCTTCCTCAGTTTCACAGAGGCCCTTTTAATCACAGTCATCATGTGTTATCCTTTAGCACCTGCTAGGCAATGGAAGAGGCTTTTAAGATACTTCAAGGAGATGCAAAGGGGGGGGGTAGGGAGGACATTTTTGCTCAAGCACTCAGCTCAGAGCTTAGACAAGACCTTGTACAAGCTGAAAAACACTGGCAAATGCTGAGAATTCCAGTTAAACCTGCCAACGCTGACTTTGGAAGAATCAGTAAAACATCCCACCATCATCTTAACTCTTATGTTTAATATTAAGTTGCCTAATTTGTAGAACTGATTTCTCCCAACAATCCTCCAAATTCAACAACATAATATGGAATGTGGGTCTGTGCTGGGTCAGGGGCTGGGAGAGGAAATACCAGGAGAATGTAGGAGAAAATCTGATTATTATTTTTTTGCTATTCAGGCAAAGGGACTTTATCCCCAAGCATTCCTTTCAGTTCTGATCTCAGTGCTAGAAAACTGTAGGGGGGATTTCAGCTGACTCTATATTAAATCAAAGAGAGGATCCATCTCATTAGTGTGCAATACTAATAAGCCCTCATTATGATGCATTTCCTAGACTTTCAGACCAAACAGGCATGTTAATAATATACTGAGTGATTGTCTGTTTGGCATACAGCAGAGCAGTAGCTGCTAACCTTTTTGGAGCAGGGGGCACATTTTGAGTTTTGAGAAAGTGCTGAGGGCACCAGTCACAAAATGGCAGCTGTGGGCAAAGCATGGCATGGCTTCTGGGGAGGGAGGGCATGGCAAAAACACAAAATTGGAGAGAGTCTATCCCCCTCAACAGAAAACCTGTGTGGACATCAAACAGTACTGATTTCACATAACAGCCCTGCCCATCTTGTCCAACATACTGCTCTTTGGGAGCACATTTCTAGGAGCCCATTCCCCCTGACTGTGGCGGTGAAACACAGCCATTTTGGCTAGTGGCCCTTGGCATTCTCCTCCTCCAGGAATTTGCCTAATTCCTCTTTTAAAGCCATCCAACTTGGTGGCCACCATTGCCATTGCAAGCAAGTCCCACAGTTTAACTATGCACTGATGGTTAAAACTATTGGTTTTATCTATATTTTGATTTTTTAAATGTTGTCTACTGTTTTTAAAGTCTGTTATGTGACTTTTTTTACTGAATATTTATTAAATGGTACAGTGGTACCTCAGGTTACATACTGAAATATACTCAGAGTCGCAAAGTGATTTCATGCTCTTTATTCAGCTCATAGTGGTGAGGAGGAATGAATGAATGTCCCCTCAAAGTATCTGCTTTATATACATTATTTACACAATGGGCTGCACATGATTGGCTAATTCCGGAATTCTACTGTAAGCCAATCAGGTTGTGGATTCACTTCTATCTGGAGCATGATTGGGTGGTTCCTGCCAACCAATCATACTGCTGTATTGTTCTAGGACCAATCAGACTGCTGCCTTTTGGATCCTATTGTTCTAGGACCAATCAGACTGCTGCAGTTTGGATCCTATTCAACTCAGTACATAACACATACGCTTCAGGTTACAGACTCCGCTAACCCAGAAATATTACCTCGGGTTAAGAACTTTGCTTTAGGATGAGAACAGAAATCGTGCTCCAGTGGCACGGCAGCAGCAGGAGGCCTCATTAGCTAAAGTGGTACCTCAGGTTAAGAACAGTTTCAGGTTAAGAACGGACCTCCAGAACGAATTAAGTACTTAACCTGAGGTACCACTGTATATAAATCTTGATAAATAAAATAAAAGGTCCTCCCTCATGATGTTCAGCATACATTTTTTTGCATACATGTGCACCAGCATACATTTTTTTGCTGGTGCATATGGATGTTATTGTTATTACTGCCATTTAAAAAAAAACACCTTCCAAAGTTTGTTCAGTTGAAAGAGGGCATGATTTCCATGCATAAGCTGAAAACACAAACAGCAGAGTTGTGGTGGGTGAAGGGGAATTGTGACAAGCATAATTGTTTATTTAAAAGGGGGGGTCATTCTTAGCACCCTTTAATTGAATAAGCTCACCCTTAAAAGAAATAACCACACTTTCCTTTTGGAGGGTGTGAAAGAGAACTATTTTTAATTTTTTGAATTATTGCATTAATGTTCAATGGGGCTGAATGCTGTCATCATTTACACCATTTTAAGGAGGGCCGTTAATATAGCACTGCAAGAAGCAGTCATTTTTAAAGGACTCCTAAGATTTAATCTAATTATCCCCAAGAGGAAATTGCTGGTCCTGCAGTGTCTGACTTGAGCCCTGGTCCATGTTGGCTGGGGCTGATGCGAATTGTAGTCCATCAGGCACCTGGCTAAGGAGTTGTAGTGCATCTGGAGGGCATCTGACTAAGGAAAGCTAAAATAAAAATATGAAGTGAGCAGGGTTAAACACTTGCTTTCTATTGAGTAGACCCCTTACCAGTGGCAGATCTTGGAGTCTCAGATTTCAGTGGTGCCCTCTGTGATGCCAAAATTTGGTGCTCTTCTGCCTCTGATGCTCCATTGTAAATCATAATTGTGGCACCCCTGAGGCTTCACTCCCAGTGCAACTGAACCAGTCACACTCCCCTAAATCCACCTCTGCCTTTATTCACTAGGAGCTTGATTTCAGCTGCTGTCTATTGGAACTGGTGGAAAGCAGAGAAAGCAGCATGAGGTGAACCTAGAGCCAATAAGTAGAAGACTGACATGCACAACCAACAAATTCTAGTTTTGTCTCCATCTTCCTTCCTGCTGAGTTCTACAAGGGCAACACTGAGGTGGAGGAGGAAGAAGCTGACAGCCAGGGCCACTCCCTAGACTGGCAGAGGGAGGTTGGTGGGGCAGTGCCCCATTTCCCCTAACAGGCCAACCTCCACTGGGTTTCAGCCTGAGTTTTTAAGCTTTGCCGAGAACTTGCCCTACCCACTTATATTTCTTTGCCCCATACAGAAATCTGAAATGGTTTCTGTAGTGGCTCAGCAAGTTTCAAGTGTGCAAGTCCTTGATAAATGAATCATGTCAAAGGAGCTTCTAATGGCTGCCAAATAAAGCACTTTGCCCAGAGTATATGTTTCCCTCTGAGGACTGGTTAGGGAAGACGACCTAGCAGAAAAAGGACCACTGTTAAAGGAAGTAGATAAAGCCAAGATTCCCCCCTCCCTCAAAATACAGAGTGCTTTTTTTTCAGGGAAAGGTTGAAAAATAAACATACTGAAGTCTCCAAAGCTAACAGAAATGCCAGAGCTATACATAGTTGAAGGCCCACCATCTTACCAACCTGACCTTAGCTCAGTTTTAGCCACCATGTGGGATACATTTAAGGTGAAACAAGGTCCTTTAACAAGGCTATAACTTTGCTTTTGAAAGGAGAGGGGCAAGAGCTTTCCATTCGTGGTTTGGGTCTGCCGCCAAAGTTATGCACAGTTATTTCTGCCAGGCTCGCTTGTTCTCAGTGAGAATCGGGTTACTTTGTCACCTTAGCAAGGCCAACTTATTTTTAAGCTTTCTTAACCATCAGACAAAATAAACTCATTTTTTTCCCTGTGGTTCTGCGTGCAAGAACTATTTTTGTGCAGAAGCATCAACTTTCATATGCTGTGATTGTGGCATTTCCTTCCTTTAGTAGAAGAAACGCTCTCCCCAATTTAAGGTGTGAGAAGGATGTTCAGCTGGAAAGTTGTAGAGCTGGTGTTGGCACGTTTGTCCTTACCATCCCAACAGTGACAGGGCTGTGATGCACACTCTAACACAGAGATGAATCCCATATGTCAGCTTGTTCCAGACTCCCGAACCATATAATTTCTTCCCGGTTATAGATCTTCACTAGGGTTATAATTTTATTTCTTAAAAAAAAAAAAAAGAAGCAACAGATTTTCATGGCATCTTCATGCTAATGGCAGACTCCATTTCAACCTGTCTCCCCCCAACTCCATTAGGGCAAATGAGATGCTGCCCCACCAACACCAGTCTGCCTTTGGCTGGCCCCACCTGTGTGCTTTTTTTATTGACAATCAGTCCAGGAGGTAGCACTGTCAGCTTCATCCTCCAACGTTCCTGTGTTGCCTTTGTAGAACAGGAAAAGGATGGGGACAAATCCATAATTAGTTTGCCCCACCTGTCATTGGCTCTGGTTCTACCTACTGCTGGGCTCCCTGCCTTCTGCCTTACCAGTTCCAATGGGCATCAGTCACCTCTGTCTTTCACACTATTCCCCAAAACCCCCGGGTCTCCCTCCCCTTCCTGCCTGCCTGTCTATCTAGTGTCAATTCTAAGCCTTTTGAAGAGGAATCAAGACTGTGGCCTGTAAACTGACTACAGGAGAAGGGTGGTGCAACAGCAGACCAACCCAGGTTATATGCATGGATCCAGTGCTCCAAAATAGAGACAATTTTTCCATATAGGGAAGGTGTCAGAGATGTCCTGCTGACCGATTACAGGTAGGGATGCCTAGCACCTCTTGTTTCAACCTAAAATGGATTTACCTTTTGCTAGTTCTCAGTTCAAGAACTTGGAAAAGGCTTGTGGGTGTTCTAAGCACCTACGACATGGGTAGGCAAACTAAGGCCTGGCCCAATCGCCTTCTAAATGCAGCCCACAGATGGTCTGGGAATCAGCATGTTTTTACATGAGTAGAATGTGTCTTATTTAAAATGCATCTCTGGGTTATTTGTGGGGCCTCCCTGGTGTTTTTACATGAGTAGAATGTGTGCTTTTATTTAAAATGCATCTCTGGGTTATTTGTGGGGCATAGGAATTCGTTCATCCCCCCTCTTCAAAATATAGTCCAGCCCCCCACAACATCTGAGGGACAGTGGACCGGCCCCCTGCTGAAAAAGCTTGGTGACCCCTGACCTACAACAATCTCTGCTTTAGGGATGTGTGTTATACTACAATCTTCGATGTACCTAAAGACTCACTTGCTCAGTAGGTGACCCAGCCATCAGCATTACCTTCTGAACATACTTCAGGCCCTGCCATAAAGTCTTCCCATCTGTTTTGGTCCAAGCTCCAGAGCATGCTGTCAAGTAGCACTGTCACACATAGACACTGAGGCTCGTTCTGGATTGTTATCATCTCCATAAACTGATATTCTGAAATGGGTGACGTTGCTCCATGAAATGGTTCTGGTTTTCTGCCATATGTTGTTATGGAGAGGCAGCCAATCGCTCATTCCTCCTGCACATTTCAGATTAGCTTCATCTAAATATAATTAGCTGTAATTAATGGCAGTGCTTCAGCTGTGAAGGCTTAATGTTTGAGCAGCTAACAAGTTAGGCTGATGGCGTCAGGCGTCGTCCGCCGCCGGCTGTGAGGAACGTCACCGCAGCATACATACATGGGAGGGTGAACGACGCAGTACAAAATTAGCGGAGGAGGCAACCTCTAGGAATTAGATAACAGCACAATCATGAAGGTTCTTTCTCTGCCCACACGCTAGCAGGTGATGGCTGTCATTACTACTCCCAGAGGTGTTTGAGTAATAATCAACCAGATGGTCATATCCGCACTATACCTTTAAAGCACATTCAGAGCACTTTAACAGTCATGGTTTCCCCCCAAAGAATCCCAGGAGCTGTAGTTCACGCCTCAGCAAGCTATAGTTCCCAGAACCCTTAAGAAACGACAGCCCCACAGATTCTTTGGGGAACACCATGTGGTCTAAATACATAGAGTGAATGGAATATATGAACACAAATAAATTTCAGCTCGTGTAATAAAAGGGTCAGTGTCACAGGAGCATGTCTGTCTGCAACTACACAGTTCAAAGATGGAGTTAACTCACTCTTAGCAAAAACACGAGCTCCGCAGACTTGGCTGTCAGGCCTAATGATCAGAGTAGCTCATTCCTGCTGGTCTTCCTCCATGAAAATCAGTTGCCGAGACAAAGTCCCTGCATCCTCCCCAGGACTTATTCAAAGCAATCAGAGCCGGTGCCTGGGTACAGTCAACCTCTGCACTGCCCTTTTAATGCCTCTCTTGGTTCTGGGAGACAAGGGGGAGGGGAGCTAGTTGCAGCAGGAGGGGGAGATACTTGCGACTTTTCACCAGCCTGATTTATCTCTACCTCTTGGCCTCCCTCATCCCACCCTTTTGCTTCTGCTTCTGGACTCTCTCAGCTCACTAAGGCCTGTTACCTCTTCAGTTTCAAACACCTCTTCTTCCCAGTCTTCTCCCTCTGACCACTCATCATTGTCCCACCACCACTGCTCAGACTCTGTGTCTTCTTCCTTTGGGGGTTCCCAAGCTGGTTCCTCCCACCATTCCTCTGCATCCAACCAGTCCATGACAGTCAAATGGGGGTTGATCGAGCCAGAACTTGCTTCAGGCTCAAGGGGGGCCCTAGCACTGGGCCCATTCTTATGCCATTCTCCCCACCCCACCCTGTTGACTCACTCAAATTGTTCCACCCAAGTTAAGCCACTACACTCTTAGCATTATCACCTTTGGTCCATAACTCCTTTTTAGTTGGTTATTTCCAGTTGCTGCACATTGGAGGTGATTCCTCAATCAGCTGGCTATGAGTGCAATTGATTGCAGGAGAGGAAACTATGGCAAGAGAGCAACAGCTTAGCATATGATGCCTGGGGAGGCAGAGTATAGCCATCACAGCAAGTCGCTAATGATATTTTTGTGTACAATTTTGACCAAGATACACAGTTTTCGCAAAGCAATTTCTCTTTATATAATGCATTTTTGCATGTTATTTCCCCTAATATATGCATTTTCATGCACGATTTAGCCAAGTATACATGTTTCTGTGTACATTACTTGACTGGAGAACTGCATTGCAAAAGTACAAATTCTGAAAGATGCCTGTGTTTCAGTTCTTATATGGTTTCATAAAGTGCAAATTAGGTAAATTTGCCTTTAAAATGAAGCAAATTTCTCTCCCAGCCCTATTATCCTGCCTACCTCTATGCACGGCCCAGCTGTGATGCCTCAGGTGTTCTGGGTTTGTTTGGGCAGCTTCCCTGCAGAGCTCCTTTTACATCTGTAGCGACACCCCAGCCAAGACTCCTGCTAACTTTGCTGGAGACACTTTCACTCTTCTGCACAGAGAAAAGGCTTCTGTTCCATAATCTCTGTTAATCGCCAAGTTTTGAAACAAACTTCAGCAGCTCATTTATCTCTACGATTAATTCAGGCTGTCACTGTAATCAAACTGTTTATATCAATGTTCTAAATAAACTGATTAGTTAATTAATGTGTGGGCTTAATAGATTTGCTAGCTTGTTTTCCAGTGGACCAGTTTCTAGCACCCTTTTCGTTGCTGTTGTTATCGTTATTTTAAAGCCACAACAACAATGAACAAAGTTTAAGCAACTTTATCATGACATGGCTGGATGTGTGTTAGCTTTCACCTGGTCTGTAGATTTAAACAGAATGAGATGGCAGAATCCTGGTTTGGTACGTGGTCAGACTGTAGGTGGTGATACCATTTTGCAAAGCTTCCCCATGTGAAACCTCCCCACCAAAAATTAATAATCATTGCTTTTCAAGGGGAAAGGTTCTATCTCAGTCTGTTCCCCAGGTCTTAGCTTTCTACTTTCAGGGAATTTTTTTTTAAGTATTATATACAAGTGCCAATTTATATTAGTGCAAATTTCAGATAACAGCTGTGTTTCACTTCTCACATTGATTCAGAAATTCAGAAATAGTGTGACCTTTCTATGGAAACAGAGCTGAATTTCTCTCAGGTTCTTGCTTGGCAGCTGGGCAGAATATTACCTTCAAATGCCTCTTTCAGATGAAACGGAAAAATGTAGTCAATGGGCCTGGAATATTCCTGAAGGGTCTGATGCCAGAGGTTTTTGATGCTACCTACCTCCTCCCCACCCAAAAAAGAGACGTTTCCACTACTAGAACCCTGGTCTGTGTGGTATGCGTTGATGTTGCACCCTCCTGAAGATCATGCCTCCCTGCAGGAGACTGAATTGGGTGACCTTCAAGTCTCTTGGGATTTGAAATCACCTCTAACAAAACCAGAAAGGTGTGAGTTTCCTTGTTTTGACATTGAAGCAAGAGGAATCAGCTAGCAGCGGGAGCTTTCCCTTCACTGTTGATGCAAAAATGACTTTTCTCTTGGGAATACCAATCCCTCCATCGACAACAGCTCTGCAAATCACTTTTTGCTCTCCCCCTCCCTCTGTTTGACTATTTCCTTGTGAATTGCTGAGGACAGCAACAGCCAGGCTGTGATAGGTCTGGCCACAATAGATTTGCAGCACGTTGACAAGCTGCCACAGCGTAAACTAGCTGTGATCAGTGCCGTTGTCTACCCGGCAAGACTCTCCTGTTTTAGGGTGGCTTTTAAAAATACGTCTTGTGTTTGTGTGATGCATAGGCTGGCAAAACCAACTCTGGTTTCTATAGTAACGTGAGTGACAGTTTAGATCTTAACCTTAGGAAAGGTAGAATGTGGCCATTTCTTTTTTTAGCTGTTGTGTTTGGAACGGAGAGCAGCAATTCACAGACAAAGCAGCCTTTGAAATTAAATTGTGGTTGGATACTCGTGGTTAAATATTGGAAGCAACAGCAGGTGTCCGTGAAGCATAAAACAACTGACTGTGGGAGATTATAGGATGGAAATAAATCTCACAAAGATTCCTTGAAACGGCGAATACATTTACAGGGTGCCCAAATAGGACATGAGAAGAGAGCCTGCAAGATCAGGTCAAAGGCCCATCAAGTCCAGCATCCTCTTCCAACCAGATGACTCAATGGGTAGCCCTAAAGCTAGACCCAAATGCAACCGTACTCTCTCTCTCCATGTCTGATTCTTAGCAACCATTATTCGGAGGCACACCGTCTCTAGTCTTCATGACTAGTATCCATTGGTAGCTTTATCCTCCATGAATTTGTCTAACCCTTTTAACACCGTTCAAGTTGGTGGTCATTTTGTGGGAGCTCCTTGGAGGAAATGGAGGAAAGGCAAGATATAAATTGTGTCTGTTCGCATCATTTTTTAATCATATATTTATACACCACTTAAGACTAAAACAGTATTTTAGCTGTTTATGAAAATGCCTAGTACTACATAACAAAAGTGACAAACCACAAGGCTGTGTGCATACGATATAATTATGGCACATTCAAAACACATTCTTTCCCCCAAAGAATTATGGGCACTGTAGTTTACCCCTCACAGAGTTACAAGCCTCAGGAAACCTTAGCAAACTGCACTGCCCAGAATGTGCTTTGAATGGGCTTTAAAGGTATAGTGTGTAAACAGCCCAATACAATATACAGTCATACCTCGTGTTACGTTTGCTTCACGTTGCGGCTTTTCAGGTTATAAATGTGGCAAACCCAGAAGTGTTTACTTCTGGGTTCGTCACGTGTGCACACGCAGAAGCAATCTTCACGCTTCACGCATGCGCAGAAGCACTCTGTCACGCTTCATGCACGTGCAGTAGCAGCCCTCTACTTACTGACTTTTTGGGGTGCGAACGGCACCCCAAAATGGATCGCTTTCATAAGTAGAGGTACCACTGTAATAATATTTTTTTAAAACTCACAATGCAATGTAAAGCAATAAAATTCCCCGAAACATAGCAGCACCTTTTGAAAACACCTTAAGAGCCAGGAATCCCTTCCATTTTCACCCGCCTTCCATAAGCAAGAGCGTTGATGTTTGAAAATCGCCCTGCACTGCCTGCAGAATCCACCCAATGCTTTTTTAGATGCTAGCGTTGTACAGACAAGGGAGCCTTCTCCTTCAGCAGTTTTAGACCTGGGAAGCTCATTAGCTCAGCATGTTTGCTCCATGCCTTGATTGATATTTAGGTGGCCAGAAAGTTGTTTTATTTCTCTCTCCCCCTCCCCAATTTTTTCATTCTTGATTTGCAAACACTGGTTCAGTACAATCGGAAAGAAGCTCTTCTTCTTCTTCTTCTTCTTCTTCTTCTTCTTCTTCTTCTTCTTCTTCTTCTTCTTCTTCTTCGAATCACTGCCTTCTCTCCAAAATGAAAAATCCCATCTGGCCTTTGGTGAAGCTGCTGTAAGAATTTGAAGCAGCAGCTGCTTGCATGTCCAAACCCTGCATACAAATCTGCCTGGAAATGCAAATACTGTCAAATAGGTTCTTTCTACACAAGGCAGACTGTGACCCATCTGGTCCCCCGATATGAGTGCAGGTTAAAAACCAATGCAAGGCTGAAGCTGTTTGGCTCTCTCTTCTGTGAGGAATTGATGAAATGCTAATGATGAATCTTATGGAGGTTATTACCTTACTGCCCTAAAGCCTACAGGGTCGTGTAAGAACATAAGAAGAGCCTGCTGACTCAGGCCAATGCCCCACTTAGTCCAGCATCCTGTTCTCAAAGTGGCCAACCAGAAGCCTGTGAGAAACCAGCAAGCAGGACCTGAGCCCAAGAGCACTCTCCTCTCCCTTGGCTCCCAGGAACTGGTATTCAGAAGCATTGCTGCCTCTGACCATGTAGGAAATAGTTCACACGTTGACAAAAACACATAGGAAGCTTCCCTTTAGATGTGCTTCAGACATTCCAGGAAGTGGTGGTAATGTGAACATTTTTGGGGGGAAGGGTGGATAATGGAAATGGCCTTCTCTCAATTCTGTTGTATAGTTTGATACCTGAAGGTGCTTCCTTAAGGGCATTTGATGTCTTGTGGTTACTATCTAGTGCCATCTGCAGTGCCCTTGCCTAGCTGAAGCACTATGCCAAGGCTGGGGAACCCTCCAGATGTGGTTGGACTACAACTCCCATCATCCCTGATCATTAACCATGGCAGTTGGGACTGATGAGAACTTAAGTTCAACAACATCTGGAGGGCCACAGGTCGCCCTGCTCTTCACTAACTTGTAAGATGGTCAAAATGATAAATGCATTCTTATAATCCTATTAGTGAAGCCATCAGCTTCTTTGGGGAGGGGGATGGTGGCAATGCAATTATTTTGAAAACGATGACCTTTTGGCAAGACATGCTAAAACTCTAGTGCTTTCCAAAGTGCTTCCTGGGTCAGTCCTGAAATAGATAATGCACCCTTGTCCTAAATTTTGATAACAGCTCCTGTTATGGTCCTCAGAACACTGCATAACAACAGAGTGTAAGGGACCAGGGGTATTTAACGAGAGGGACTGATAGTGTCTTATGCTCTGGACTGCCATGACATGCTATCTGGTTGGCAACCATGAGAACAGAATTATTGACTCAATGCCACTGTAGAGATGTGCCTAGTGCCATCACTATCAACCTTTAGGTGCTAGTTGAGGTCAGTTGGACCTCTGTGACGTGGGGACAGCTAAAAGCTCTCTTCCTGGATGATATCAGTGATTGGGTTGGGATATAAGGTTTCGTAGTCCGAAAAATTGGGACAGTGATTTGTTGGCAGAGGGTGCTCTATAACTTACACCCATGTCAGGTTTCGGGGAATTGGCTTCCTGCCCCTGTGGCAGTAGATAAGAGATGAAACGAAAGGAACGCCTTACCAGTTAGAATCTTTAATAATCACAGTGAGAGAACAAAGAACACATCTCCTAGAAATGGCTGTGCTCCCAATTAAGGGACACTCCCTCCCTCCGTCCCTATTCATCTACATCACTCCTATGTCTTGTAATCTGAGTTTGTACCCTCTGTGCTTTCTGTTCTGACACTTTCCGAGCTCTCCATGACTTTGGAGAAGGAGGGTGGATGCTATCCAGAGAATGTGAATCTGTTAACCCTCTCTCTGCCAGTGTTTCTTCTGCTAGCTGTTCCCCATCCAGTATTTCCCAGCTTCTGCCTTCTGAACTCTGCCCCTCTGCAAACCACTGTTCCAAATCTATGCTGTCCTCCTGCTCCTGGGAAGATTCAGGATCGGGATCAGGGGGAGGGGGTGGTGTTGGGAAATTCAAGCCCTTCTCAGGAGAAGCTGGCAGCAGTCCCAGGCACCCGGCTTGATTCCCTGTTGACCTCCCTGGCTGCATTCCCCAGCAAGCGCAGGCAAGGTCTCGATCGGCGAATCTTCTCAAACATGAGAAGAACACACCCCTCTTTCCTGCCCCCCCCCCCAGGCAGGGGAAAGAGATAGACAGAAACTTATTTACATGCTTTTATTTCTGTCTTTGCAGCGTTACAAAAAACATGACTGCTCTCTCCAAACTCCAGCAGTGTTGTGACTAACCCTTCCTGTACATCCCGGACAGGAATAAACGGAAGAGCTCATATTTCACTCTGAGCTAATTCCGGTGCTTCGTACTGTGAATTGACTGTCCCTCTTTTTCCCACGGACAGTCCCAACATTCCCATCATGTTTACTTTTCAAGCTAGGACTTTGCAGCAGCATTGCTTCATTATCGTAACAGGTGGTTCCCACCATTTTTCCTCAGTGAAGCCCTCCTCAGCATGGACCCTGACAACCCAGCCCCTCCGTAGTCCAAGGGGCAACCTCCCAAAAACGTCAGGGAAATTTATCTACCCCCGCCCCATCTTAAAAAACAAAACACCAGCAGAAATTAGGAATCCGTGTGTGTGAGAGAGAGAGGGGGGATACTTACTTTGTAGTATTGTATCACATATATTACAGAGGCTTAATAAATGACAATTTGCTTACACCAGGCAAAACACTCTGGAACACCCACCCACCTCAGATGGCTTAGAATACGTGTGTATGATGAAAAGGTCAGCATCCACAAAAGGTCAGTAATAATAATAAAAAAAGAAAACTGCAGAGCTGCCACGTCCCAAGCATATGGCATTTCCATGTAAGCTCCTTGTAACTTCTAAGGGCTGACTTCTGTGATACTGGTCAACCAGGAATGCGTCTTGGGTATATTTTAAAGCTGCTAATAGATACTCCAGCAAGAAACCGCCCTGTTTCTTCAAAGGAGTTAAAATTAACTCTGCAAAAAGCAAACACATACCCTGCAATATATTTTAAGATAAAATGATGCTTAATTATAGATGCATTTAGGTAAGCAATTTGAAAGAAGAAACTGCTAGATTCCAAGGGACCATGGAACATTTACGGTTGCTGAATGTTTTCAAAGCTAAATCAGGACTCATATTCTGCCCATATTTTGTCAGGCAAAAAGAAAGATACATTGGTAACACAGCACCTTTGACCAGGGATAACTTTGTGATCCATCCACTCCTCAGTTGTGCATTGTTGAAGGCTCA
This sequence comes from Podarcis filfolensis, assembly GCF_964270895.1. Taxonomy (NCBI): domain Eukaryota; kingdom Metazoa; phylum Chordata; class Lepidosauria; order Squamata; family Lacertidae; genus Podarcis; species Podarcis filfolensis. The sequence continues at coordinate 50,530,746 of NC_139611.1, forward strand.
TCCTTCTCCAAGCCTGTTTTCTGTTTTGCATTCAGATCTCACCACTGCCTTGCACTCAGTTTCTTGGGTGATTTGCTTTATACTTTAGCAGAACAAATAGGAATGGGGGCAGGGAGAAATTTGATTTGGTTCACATTTAAAGACAAACCTACCTAATACATTCTTTCTGAAACAATGCATGAACTGAAAACAGAGCTATCCTTTGAAATTTTCACTTCTCTGAATTTTGCAATTGAGTTCTCTTGTGTGCAAAAACACATATGTTGGGATAAAGTGCAGCTATATTAGTGAACATAACATGCAAAATGTGTTCTTTAAGGGAAGACGGCTTTGCAAAATTGTGTATATTAGGTAAAATTACATACAATAATGCATATATTCGCAGCAAAATGCCTTTGAATTTTCAGTAGGACTTAAAATAATTTTGGAAATTGATGTGGAAATGTGGATTTAAGATTGAAAAGAATGAGAAATGTGGTGCTGCTATTTTGATTGCGTGAAGGTTGAACGAAAGGCACAAGGGTTTTCCATATAAGGTTGCTGGAGAGAGAAAGCAAAAGAAGCAGAGCTGTTTCTCATTGTTCAGTTATGGCTTTCTGCAGCTACTTCGGTTGTATAAAGACTGGAAGTTGTAAAGTCAACAACCTATAGTTACAAGTCATAGGCCTTGCCTCAGGTTATTTCCACAGACACCCATGGCTGCTACTATGTGAGGGGAACCTGTGACCCTTCAGATGCTGCTGGATTAAAGTTCCCATCATCCTTGACTTCTGGCTACATTGGCTGGGGCTGATTGGAGTTGGGGGTCACGAAGAGTCAGACACGTCTAAACAACTAAACAACAAAACAATACATAGGTGTGTGAATATATATATATTCAAATATATATGAATATTTGTTTTCTGTGGGAGGCAGTTCTCTCTCTCTCTCCCTCCCTCCCTCCACACACTTTATAATTATGTGGGGTGTGGGTGTGTGTAACTGATTTTATCAACAAGAACATAAGAAGAGCCTGCTGGATCAGGCCAATAGTCCATATAGTCCAGCATCCTGTTCTCACAGTGGTGAAACAGATGCTGGTGGGAAACCAGCAAGCAGGATTCAACCGCAAGGCCACTCTGCCCTCCTGTTGTTTCCAGCAACTGGTATTCCGAAGCATTAATTTCTGATTAATCCCACCTTCCCTGGTTTCTGGCTCTCCTTTTGCCTACATCACCCTGGCTTTCGTTAAAATGTGCAGCACTTGAATCCAGGCCATTCTTAAAAGTGTTTCAGATCACATTCCACCTCTGCAGTTTAGCCAATTGCCTCCTGACAGCATCATGCGTAAAGTGAATGTCAAGATGCAAAAGCTGCCTGGTGAGGCTCCTGGGGTAACACAATATTTTAGATGCACAATTCCCTGAACACAAGTCGTCATAAAATATGGATAACTTTTCTTGACTTGAGATGAAACTGAATGGAGAATGTGAGGGAGAGGGGCAGTCAGAACAATACCCAGCACGGAAACACATTCTTGGAATGTTCTGTGCTTGAAGTTGATCATTCTTGTTGCTGTTGATTAAAATGCAATATTTGGACACATGGTAGGGTTTCCCAGGGGTGCAGAAATACTATATTGCATAACTATAATATTTCAATGCTGTGTTGCTCCCCACCCCATGGCCTTATGGGTGTGTTTTGCATTCTGATGCACATGTTAATTCTCATCTTACTTGGGTCAGGAGTAGGATGAATTAATAATTCACACAGCACTTTGGATGTGCCAGATGCTTTCTGATCTTCATCATGTTTAAGTCAGGCCTGCATAGCCTCCTGCACAGGGTAATAGGGGTGCAAGACTTCAAAGGAGAAAAAGGGGAAGGACAGTAGCTCAGTGAGAAGAACATCTGCCTTGCATGCAGAAGGTCCCAGGTTCAATTCCCAGCATCTCCATGGGAGAGGCCTTTTTTTTTGTCCCAAAGACACATTTGGTAGTCTAAGAAACTGCTCTGTGCACCCACACTACCCAATAAACAGAAGCTAAGTAGTTTTCATGTTAGCAAAGATAGAATGTAATTTTAAGGTGGTGAATACAGACAGCATCCCTGATTACGAATGGGGGAGAATTTCATTTGCAATTTTCAAAACTATCGGTGAGCCGAAACACAGCTCTTCTTCAACATCTGCACTGCAACAAATGCACATACTAGTGAATATAAATTCCCAAACTGCATTTTATTAGGACTATCTGCTTGCAGAAATGAAAATATTGAGAAAACTGCATGTATTAGGGGAAATGCACAGGAAAAGGCATACAGATTTTTGTGTGGGCTTTTTAAAAAAAGAAAAAAGTTTGCAAATAGATGCAAAAAAATCAAAAACAGAATTTAAAGGGGGTGGGGTGGGGGGAATAGGAAACCGAGAGGGACAGATTCATCCATCCCCATCCTTGCTAGAAAGATGCTACCGCTTACAGACCCCAAGGCTTATCTGAATCAATTCCTGCATCATTCCCAGAACAGTCACACAGTGTTCAGCCTTCATGCTTCCTTTTCTTTCTAGAGACAATTGCTGGTGTAAAACTCGTCTGGGAAACACAAAGGTTCTCACACTCCCGTTTCAACAGAGAATGGAATGACAGTCCAAACATAACAGGGATAGCCAAATAGTTCCACCAGTTTTTCCCTTCCCCTGTATTTGGAAGGAAGCCTCTCAGAACCAACAGCAACTCATTTCAGTGTTGATGAAATGTCTAGAACAGAAGCAGGCAGACTGCATGGTTCTGGGATCTACACTTTCTTCTTTACTGCCTGTGGACATGGAGGTTCTATGTCAGGGTCATGATGGCTAAAACCCATTGACAGACATCCCTCGTGAATTTGCCTAATAACAAACTCATTATTTTTAGTGTGGATCTTTATGCAGCCGGAGCAGCAGCATCCATGAGCAAGAGGGTGGATTCAGGAAGAACCCCCAAGTTTCCAGGGTGTGTGCGCTGCAATCCTATACATACTTAACCTGGGAGTAAGCCCAAATGAACTCCAGAGGACTTACTTTTAAATATACATTTCAGGATTGTACGGGCAAAGGGGTGGGATCCAAAATGGCGAAATCAAGATTAATCATGCTAAATGGGCACAAAAATGCTGGCTGACTGTTGGAAGGAGAGAGAACGGAATGGAGTGTCCTGGGAAAGGGCGTGGCTGACAGACAGAACAGTAAAGCTCCACACTGCGACAGATCTTCTTGCAGAGTCCATTAGGCCTTTTCAAAAGCCCATCTGGACCACTAGCCATCACCACATCACGTAGTAGTGAATTCTGTTGTTTTCAAAAATGAAACACTTTCAGGTTCTGCATGTCATCCTCATGCGAGGACCAAGCTTATCACAGGAACACATGAAGCTGCCTTATATGGAGTCAGACCCTTGGGTCCATCAAGTTCAGTATTGTTTGCACTGACTGGCAGCAGCAGAGGGTCTCTCCCAGCCATACCTGGAGACACCAGGGATTGAACCCGGACCCAGGACCTTCTGCATGTGATCCTTCTCTGTCATTTTCTCTGGATCATTCCCATTTTATAGTACATCTGGTGCTATAAAGACCACAGTCTGTGTTTTCAGGCAGACTGTGGCTGAAATTATGGAGGATGGTTGTTGATTTATTTTATTTTTATTTTATGAAATAGCAGCTTCCTTTGATTTTTCAAGTCACTGCCCTTTTGTGGTCTCTGAGATGATAAAGTGCAAGAGAGAGTGCACAAGTAGTTGGGATAGTGGAAAAGGGCTAAGTTGGCAAAATGTTCATCTGAAGGATTTCCTACAGGATCACCACCATCTCTGGGGGGCCTTTGGCCTAACTTGAAAGCTGTGCTCCAAAAATATGATCCTTCACTTTGGCTCTGCCCACAAAACAGGAATGATAATAATTACATTTATTGGCAAGAACTGGCCAATCTTTTGGCTATGAAGTGGCACCGAAAAATACAGTGCTGCTTTCTGTGAAGTGAAATTGGATTTGGGAAATTCCATCCAAGTAACCATTGTGGTTTTCTTTCTGTGGAGACAAACTTGTTGATAAGATGACATTTGCACATAGTTTACCTCCTTTTTGAAAGGGTGCACTGTTTCTTTTCTAGTAGTCAAAATTATGTTTATTTTACAGAAGGATTTTCAATGTATGCTAGAAAATCTTGAAAACCTTTTGCTCCAGCCATGAGAATGCAGCTCTCAGAAGGTTGAATCTGGCCCTCAGGTCAAAAGAGGTTTCCCCAACCCTGATTTTATAACTTCAGAAAAGACCCAAATCTGTCTAGTTTGCATTTTCAATCTCAAAATAATCCAAAACAAAAACCATCACCCACTCACCATATCTACCTTGTACATTTAAAGAACATGACTTTCCCCAAAGAATCATGGGAACTGTATTTTACCCATCACAGAACTACAATTTCCAGCATCCCCAACAAACTACAATTCTGAGGATTCGATAAGGGGAGCCACGTGCTTCAAATGTATAGTATAGTATGCATGTGACCGCAAGCAACTCCCCCAGCATATTGAAGGGATGGCTGAGGAGGCTGCATGGGCTAGCACTGACCCAAGCAGAGCTGCGCATCATGGCCATTCATGGAGGAGAAGGTTCTCAATAGCTACCTGCTCTGATGGCTGTGCTCTGCCTCCAGCCTCTGAAAACTGCAGGAGGGGGGAGACTGCTCTTGCGCTCAGGTCCTGCTTGCAGGCTTCCCACATGCATCCAGTTGGCCACTGTGAGAACAGGATGCTGTGAGAACAGGATAGGCCATTGGCTTGATTCAGCCGGCTCTACTTATGCCCTTTCTGTACAGCTGTATGCATCAAGACAGAACTATGTGCGGAGAAAAGCTACCGGTACTTTCTGTGACCTGAATAAATGATGCATCCCAAACAGGTTTTCAAAATGCCTCTGATATTTTGCATAATTTATGCTGCAGTCTTTGCTATTTTGCATAATTTATTCTGGCTTTTCTGGTCGACAAGCTTTACATGGCATAAGAATGTAAGTAGCTACCACGGGTCCATCAAGAGCAGCAGCTCTTCAGGGTCTCAGAAAGAGGTCTTTCCTGACCTGGAGATGGCTGGGCTAGAATCCAGGAACCTTTGCCTGAAAAGCATGCATTCTACCACAGAGATATGGCCCCTTCCCAACACCGTAAGTGGTCTTATCTAGCAGCAGACGATTGTTTCTATGTAGGTATATATCGTCTACGCTAGTTTTTCCCAACCTGGTACACTGCAGATTTTGCTGGGTTCAAGCTCCCATAATCATGGAGCATTAGCCATGCTAGCAGTGAGGCCTCTGGAGGCACTGAAGCCTTCGCAACAGCCTGAGGATGCCAAAAGCAGATGCAGAAAAACTAGTGAGAATTGGGGACTTTGCCAGCGTAGCAACAGAGAAGGTGGCAGTTTTAAATATTGCATTCAGATCTGAGATGTTTCTGAAAGCGATGAATACTTCAGTAGGATGTGGTACAATCTGTAGGAAGGTCAGAAGTTGCCTTATACTGAACCACACCATTGTTTCATCTAACTCAGGCTTCCCCAACCTGGTGCCCTCCTAATGTTTTAGACCGCAGTTGCCACCAGCTCTAGCCAGCATGGCCAATGGTCAGGGATGATGGAAGCTGTAGTCTCAAACATCTGGAGGGCATGGATTTAGGGAATTCTGTTCTACAGTGAATAGCAGTGGCTCTCCAGGGTTTCAGATCAAGTGACATTCCCAACCCTACCTGGAGATGCTGAGACTTGAACCTTGGACCTGCAGAACAGCTACACTTCTACCGTGGCCGATCTCTAAAATTTGTGTGAAGAATGAATTGATTTATTTGGTTTGTGTGTTAATTCTGTAAAATCAGAATACTCAAGCCAAGGATGGTTTTTCTTTTATCATATTGTTATATTTCATTTATACTGAATATTGTAATTTGGTTTATTACGTTGTTTTCAAAACTATGCCATGACGACGATGACTTTGGAGTGTGAGCAGACCATGCCCTTTGGAGTGCCCCGTGAGCAGACTTGGGACTACGGAAGCCGTAACCAAATGCTGGCATGGTGTTTCCTGAGAACAAAGAGCACCGGGTGCCATTTTGAATCAAGCTGGTGGACTGAACCTTTTGAAAACTGCACCAGTTTTAACCACTGATTTCTAAACTACAGCCCTGTGCATAGGATTTCATAATATCCAACTTGCATCAAAGAGAAATTTGCTTCTGTTTTTTTCTGTTCAGGATTCACTCTGGAAAGTCAAGAGGACCTTTTTGAAGTTTCTTAAAGAAGCAGCGTGGATGATCTTGTTAATTTGTGAATAGCTGTTTCATACAGAAAGCAGACTGAGAAAGGCTTCAGTTCTGGATAATTTTCTTAAACACAGGAATCAGCCAAGGGGATGTGGTTTAGACATGTATCCAGCCAAATGAACCAGCTGGGACAGTAAACATGTGTGTAAAAAAGAGTGGGGTATAACCAATGTCTACAATTTTTGGTATATCTCTAACTTGCATAGCAATATACAGCAAGAGCCAAACAAATTGCAATCATGTCAGTTAGGAAAAAATTAAGATCAGACCAAAGACCACTCTAGTCCAGCATCCTGTTCTCACAGTGGACTGCAATGAGTATTGGCTGCAAGCAGAACATGAGCACCATGGGACTTTCATTCTCATGAACCCCAGTATATTGCCCCTGACAGTGGATGTAGAATATAGTCATCATGGCTAGAAGGCATTCATAGTCTAATTCTCCATGAATTTGGCTAATCCTCTTTTAACATTTGCCCAAACCTCCTGGGCAACAGCAGGTGAAGAGGGAGGTGTGTTATTAGGGACCACTGGAGTAGAGAAAATTATTATAAACCTCCCCTCCCTACACATTGTGGTCCTGCCAAACATCCCCCCTCTGCTACTAATCAATCAATTAAAAAGAAACCTGGCATTGTTGCAGGTGAAGCATTTAGCCTCTTGTTTCATTTGGCTCTCATTGTGTCTCTTTTCCTGATGTAAGTGAAGGTTAGGGCTCAGTTTTATCTTTCAGGGCTAAAAAATATAAACTGGATCTAGGGCATCTTAAGTAGGAACCTTAAGAAACTGGCATATGAGGTGCATCAGAAGATTAATGATGCTTTAGGACGCGGTCTAAACCACAGAGCCTAGGGCTTGCTGATCAGAAGGTCAGTGGTTCGAATCCCCATGAAGGGGTAAGCTCGCGTTGCTCGGTCCCAGCTCCTGCCCACCTAGCAGTTCGAAAGCACATCAAAATGCAAGTAGATCTATGGCGGGAAGGTAAACGGCGTTTCCGTGTGCTGCTCTGGTTCACCAGAAGCGGCTTAGTCATGCTGGCCACATGACCCGGAAAGCTGTCTGCGGACAAATGTCGGCTCCCTTGGCCAGTAAAGCAGTAAAGGTTGAGTGCCGCAACCCCAGAGTCGTCTGTGACTGGACTTAACAGTCAGGGGTCCCTTTACCTAAGGATGGTATAGTCTCAGGTTGCTTCCACATGACCTGTTTCCTGGTTTGGTAATGTGGAGAACTGAATTTAAGACTGGAAGAAACTAAAATTGACATATTCACCTATCACAACAAATATGCAGGTATTTTCAGGTGTGCAGGATTTCTCACCAGTAGGTGGTGCTATACCATTCCCTTGCTGACTGCTTTGTATTCTTATGCCACCATCTTGTTGTTCTGCTTGAGAAATGATCTGGAAACTCTGCTATGCCTAAGTATGTGTGCTACTAGAGGGACTTGCACTGGTGAAATAAACCTCATTTCTCCAATTCTTGCCATAAGCCTGCCTCTTTCTTTCTCACTTCATGCGGTGGTCATTTAATTGGCCCTTCACAGTAGCCATTTCTGAAATTCGAAATAAAAATAAAAATAAAAAAATTGTCCAGTAGCACCTTAGAGACCAACTAAGTTTGTTCTCGGTATAAGCTTTCGTGTACATGCACACTTCTTCAGATACACTGAAACAATGTATATATAGTATATAGCATATGTAATGAGACAAGAATCCGATAAGGGTCTGGTGACTTCTGTTTCAGTGTATCTGAAGAACTTAGTTGGTCTCTAAGTTGCTACTGGACAATTTTTTATTTTTTAAATTTATTTCGACTGCATCAGACCAACACGGCTACCTACCTGAATCACTTCTGATATTGTATATGCTTGTGCAAATGCATTTCAAACTGCCATTCCCTTATTTCTGTAGAAACACCAGTCTGTATAGTCCCCACTTCTCCTTTAATTAAAAGAAAAGTCAACCTGTCTATCAGTTTCTCAGACATTTCATTCAGAATTAGACCTAGAACCTTTTGAAGAGTTACATTTGAAAATACTTGATCCTACACACAAGAATCATATAGGAGTTTCACATCAACTAGTCTGGAAGCCAGTGTTTACATAGCCTTTTAAAAGAAAACACAAGCTACAAGAACAGATGTTGGTTCCTTTCTAATTCAGCCAAATCCACACTTCACAAGTTAACGAAGCAGTTTTCTAAGCATTGGTAACACTGTGAACACCAGAAGAGCCTTGCTGCATCAGAGCAAAGGTCCAACTTGGCCAGGATTCTCCTCTCAGTGACCAAGCAGATGCTTCTGGAAAGCCTGCAAGTAGGACTTGAATTGAATAGCACTCATGATTCTCAGCAACTGATATCTAGGGAAGAGATACACCTGGCACAATTATTATCAACATTTAGGCACCAGGAGATGTTCATGTTTACCCAGGCATTTGGTTCTTATGAGGGATCATATAGGATGATGAGCCTTCTTGTTTTGGTGTTAATCTTATAGTAGGTGGAATAGGATTTGTCCTTTTATAAAATTGAAAGATGAGCAGCTTTAGTAAATAATGCTCTTTCCTTTCTTTTTTTAAAAAAAACTTTTGTATATGTACATATGTGGTTTCTTTGTGGGGTTACAATCGTAAGTTTTTTCAAGATGCTTTATATTGTAGATGATGAATAAATGTTGGTAATAAAAATAACACGGAGATAATAGTAATGTGGAGATAATATACAGCCATCATAACGAATAGTCGTCCAGCCCACATTTTACCAGCCGAAACTCATCTTGCTTGTTTCCCATACTCTTTGCATCAGGATAGAGACAACTGAAACCATGAGCCATTTCCTCCAGCTGCTTCCTTTCTTGTAGTTCCCTAACCTTCAGCAGGTTTCTGGAGCACCACCTCAGTTTCCTGTGCATCAGTGAAGCTAGTACCAGGTGTTCCCCTCTTGTCTGTAATATTGTCTCCCCCCACCTCAGGATTTAGTTTAAAGCCCTCCCAATCAGGATTGCAAGACTATTAGCAAACACAATCTAGCAAACTGCTGTGTGGTTCAAGAAAGCAGAGAGCAAACCTTTCCTGACAACACCCCCTTTTCAGCTAGTGGTTTACTTCCAGTATTTTCCTCTCTTGTCCTGGGCCATGACCTTCAACAGGAAGGAATGATGACCACCTGTGTCCTAAGGCCCTTCAACTTCCTGCCCAGAGTCTCATAGACCCTCCCTACTGTATATGTAGAAGACTGTATCTGGCAGTATTGTTTGTGCTCACATGAATCAGAAGGAAGGGGTTGTGGTTACTGGACTTTATAAGACTTGGAAACTTATCTGTCACAATGTGAATCTTTGCACTTGGAAGACAGTTCCACACCTCCTGGAACATCCTGCTATCTCCACACACTGCTGCCTCTGTCCCCTCAGTAGGGAGTCACCTTCCTCCACCGCACATCTCTTCCTCCTCTGGGGAGTAGTAAACTGTTAAACTTTTAAAAGGTGCTTATGGGCCACTTTCCCCACAATGCCTCACTCTGATATTTCCTCAGATTGAGGTATAGGCAACATTCAGAGAGCACTTTAGGAGCACCACCACCACTTTGTTGCAATGGATTAGGCCGCAGCGGTTCTCAACCTGTGGGTCCCCAGATGTTGTTGGACTACAACTCCCATCATCCCTGAGCTCTGGCCTTGCTAGCTAGGGGTGATAGGAGTTGCAGTTCAACAACATCTGGGGACCCACAGGTTGAGAAAGTCTGGATTAGGGAAACAGTTGCATTTTTTATTTTTTTGTATTTAGGACGTGAATTATATACAAAGAGACATTTGAATGTAAAAACAGTCCAAAAATATGAGGCGTGTGTGTGCTTTTAATGATGCCTTAGGATCATTAATATAATCAAACAGAGGAGCCTGTTCTTTAAAAACAAATATGCCTGCAGAGAGAGAATCAGGCATGAAACCATCACAGTAAGGCAAAAGATGGCAGCCAAGATCTCGACGGAAATCAATCGGAGGGGTGGACAAGGGACATTAAGTCTGCAGTCGTTTCTTAACATGCTAATCTCCCTCTTGGTCAAGCATCCAGGTCTTGTGCTTCAGTCTGCAGCTGCAAATCAAGTTGGCATAATTACCTCCATTCAGTGCAAGGGAGTCATATTTATGCAAGCCGATGTCTCTGGATAAGTGGCCATTGTGCCTGCCGTCATGGTAACTCCTAGCACAGGATGACTTGATGAAAGAGAGAGGTTTTGCAGTTGCTCATGTCAATTAATACTCAGGTTAAATATACATCCAGAATACTCTATCGAGACTATTTAAAGAGGGTGTTTGTTACATTTCCTCCTGCCCCCTTTTTCATTTGGACAATGCTTTTCAGAAGGCTGCGAGAACCATAGACAAATCCCAATTCCTAGCTGCATCTGCATAGAATTGTAGAGTTGGAAGGAACCCAAAGAGTCATCTAGCCCAACCCCCCATCCATTGCAGGAATCACAGCTAAAGAATCCCAGACAGATGGCCATCCACCCTCTGTTTCAGAACCTCCAATGGTTGTTTCATGTCTGTTGTTCCTGCTTTCTGCCTTAGATTATGATACAGCTTTAAGCACTCCATTTGAACTGACTGATAAAAATGCCATACATCCTCTGTATACTTATTTGAAAGTCAAGGTGAAAATTAAAGTGTGTGTTTGGGGGTGGGGTGGGGTCTTTATGGTAGACTGACTAATCCAGAATGCTTTAGTCTGGGGTTCTGCCCACTGCCAACATGTAGATTATCCCAAAGGGAATGTAGCTCTCCACAGAACAAAGGCTGCATACTTCTGCAGTAGACCCAACCCAAAGAAAACCACAGAGAATGCATTTTCCATATTCATGCATTTTCCTTTATATTCTTTCAGCTCAGTATTTCTTAAAGCAAGTTTACTGAAATCTTTGATGAGTGGTGATGGAAAGATCCAACAGTTTGCACAACAATACTTGGTAGTCATTGTAGCAGGAGTTGTGCAAAGATGACAAAGCCTTCTGAAGTCTACTTGCTTCAAGTCACACCTGGAAATTCAATTTACAGCTCTTTTGTTACAGCAGAGAAAGAACTTTCAGACTAAGAATGTGTCTTTTTGTGTTCCTGCCTGAGAATATTTCTTAAAGGTGCATTATTAAGCTGATACAATATTATATCTTGAACATTTTGTCTCTAATTTCTATTAATCCTGTTCTTAAGGGTGCCATTTCAGGGTTCAGTTGTGGAGGAGAAAGATTCAAAGAGCTTTTCAGAGAGAGATACTATGGCAAACACACACACACACACACACACACACACACACACACACACCAGAAAGCCACCCACTCCAGTGTATTTTAAGGATCAATTTTCTGGTTATTATCTCTTTTATATCTCATAAGTACTGTAGCAGTGTTACTTATTTACTAGATTTTTTATGTTCTTTCCAAGGACAACTCAGATTAGCAAACATGCCTTTCCCCTGCCTTCCCTTTATTCCTTACAACAGCCCTGTGAGGTAGACTAATCACAACTAACTTGTGATCCCAAGTTCTACTAACAACTAGCTTAGCTTGGATCCAATCCATAGTTTCCAAGTCATGGGAAATCATAGTTCTGCATTATTCTGTACTAGTCAGATTTCCCTGCAGTGCTGAGTCCAGTTCTGGACACTGTCCTTTGGGCAGGTAACAGAGAAACTGGAAAGGATTCAGAAGAGGATAATGAAGGTGTTGAATGTCATGTTTAACATTTCTAAATAATTCTAATCAAGATACAGCTGGGGGAAGGCAATCCACATAGCACATTCACAGCATTTTCTAAAAGGCATTCCCCAAAAGCAAAATCCTATATGGACGTAAGACCCTTTCTGGTTGCTGAATCTTAATTCGACGACTAACACAGCAAGCCAGACCAAGCCACGTGTCACATATAATTCTGTCCTCCAACAGAGAGGACCAGCTGCGGGAGGGGGGCAGGAGGAACAGCCAGAGGACTACAGCCACTGAGCCCCCTCCTCAGCACCTGGTTCCTGAAGTGATTGCTTTATCCTGTCTCATGGTAGGGATGGCTCTCTAGGCAGCAAAATGCCTTGAGTCTCCCCTTGCCGCTGGGACTCCCACTAACGTCACTTGCATTCCCTCAGGGACATGCTTATACTGAGCTTTAGATGTGTGTTGAAATGTATGATGTGCTCTATCCCAAAGGATGTTGAGCTGCAAAGCCAGGAGCATTCATTACCTCTTTAGCACCAGCAAAACGCAGATACTTCAAGGAACATTTGACTCATGCCTGGAGTCCGATTGGCCCCATCCTCCGCCACAAGGCATAGCATGAACATTGCCCGAGGATTTAATCCATTCTGGGCATGACTATTGATTTTATAGTCCATTGTTATATTATCTCTCTTATGTTGCTCATAAATCACTTTAGTGGTCCTAATATAGTCAAGGCTCTGGAATCCTGTGCTTGTGTCTTATGGATTTTTCCTCTAGTCTGAGCATCCAGCTCTTTCTATGATTAACAATCATCCAGATTAGTACATACCGAGGTCTCCCCTCCTAGCACCTTTGTCTGCCTTTTGGGTAGTAGAGAGGAAACTGTGAAAAGCCTTAAACGAAAAGATCACCGATCAGGGTTAAGTGAAAATAACACGAACAAAAGCTTTCTCTTTATCCAACTCTGCACTAAATGGGCAGTTTTTAAAGGGGTGCTTTGCCAGCACAAAATCCTTAGGTGAGGAATTATTTGTTCAACAGTTTATAAAGGAATGTCATTCCCTGCATTAATTTTAATCTCCTTAAAAGGATTATCAGTTAACAGAAGCATATGCTCACATTCCACTTAATTCTCAGTAAACATTTTTATAAAACTATTCCCCCCCCCCAATATGTTCAAAATATTCAGGAGGGCCGCTTTGCCTGATGCTTTCAAGGTAAAGAAATAATGTTGTACAAGCTATGCATTAATGACACATGACTAATAGTAAGAATGTCTACAGTATGTTTCATGTGGTTCAAAATTTCTTCACATTCATCATAGACTTGTTGGAAGGGGCCCCAAGGATGACCCCCTGCAATGCAGGAATATGCAGCTGCCCAAATGTGGATTGAACGAAACCAGGGGCTGCTGACCCTTTTCAGTGGAAGGGGCTACATTCCCAGTTGAACAACCCTCTGAGGCCTGCAAGCCACCACTGGGTGTGGCCACCCAAATTCATTTTGTCTCTCATGAAGAGCACACACACACACACACACACACACACACACACACACACGGAACAACCCACACAAACAAAAACACTCATAAGACCTCCCTTCTCTGCGTTCTTCATCTCCCAATATCCAGCTTGGATGTAGGGGTGCTCATACATTGCTTTCAATGAGTGCACACACATATTCGAGCTGTGCACAGTTATTCCTATCAATGTTCAGCAAGTGTACAGTCCTTGCATCTGTATCCACAACAGCTGGGCTTTACAAATCAACAAGCACACGATCTTTCACACAGCTTGTGCCTATGTTTAAGTGGAACTTGTGAAGAAGCTTGATGAAGCGGCTGAGCAGTGAGGAAATGGGTGCTGTAGAAAGAGCAGACACACTCAAAGGGGGCACACACCACATTCTGTTGCTTCGCCGTGACCTCCCTGCCTATTTGGATACAATAACGGAACTGGAGGCCCCTCGACTGTCCTTGGGTCTAGTATTGGACCACTTTGACCGGATATCCCCAGCCGATGTGGACAGACTCCTCCAAGCTGGAAAGCCCACCACCTGTCCTCTTGACCCATGTCCGTCCTGGCTGATTAGAGCGTGTCCAGACGAGGTGTGGGCCCCCCTAGGGGATATCATCAATTTGTCCCTTGGCACCGGGACATTCCCAGGGGAATTGAAGGAGCCAGTGGTGTGCCCGCTCTTAAAGAAAACATAATTAGATCCTTTAGATCTATCCAATTACCACCCGGTTTCGAATCTTCCGTTCCTGGGTAAGGTGATTGAGAGAGCGGTTGCTGAACAGCTTGGTGGGTTTCTGAATGAAACATTGGCTCTGGATCCATTCCAATCCGGCTTCTGCTCTGGTCATGGGACTGAGATGGCTCTTGTCGCCCTAACAGATGATCTCTGTAGGCAGCTGGATCAAGGCGGGTCAGAGCTGCTGATTCTTTTAGACCTGTCAGCAGCCTTCGACATGGTCGATCACAAACTCCTAGACCACTGCCTCGCTGACGTGGGGATCCAGGGCACAATCCTTCAATGGCTGTGCTCGTTTCTCTCTGGTCAGGGACAGAGGGTGGCGCTTGGGGGGGGGGGAACTGTCGTCGCGCCACTCCTTGGTGTGTGGAGTGCCGCAGGGTGCGATACTCTCCCCAATACTTTTCAACATCTTTATGCGCCCCCTCACCCAGCTAGTCCAGAGTTTTGGTTTGGGCTGCCATCAGTATGCTGATGACACCCAACTCTATCTGTTGATGGATGGCCATCCTGACTCAGCCCCAGACACACTGATCAGATGTTTGAAAGCTGTGGCTGGATGGTTACGTGGGAGCCGGTTGAAGTTAAATCCTTCAAAGACAGAGGTCCTTTGGCTGGGACAAGACGATATGGGATGGGGGGGGGCAACTCCCATCTCTTCACTGTTGTTAGCTGCTCTGAGCCCGGCTTCAGCTGGGGAAGGCGGGATATAAATAAATTATTATTATTATTATTATTATTATTATTATTATTATTATTATTCATTCACACATGCACATGCACAAAAACATGCAATGCAGTTAGCTTACTTCACCTTCTGAGTCCTTGATCAATGATCTCTTTGCTTAACCCTTTGAACCTTTCCAGCTCAGAAGGCTCAAAGCAGCTCCATGGGTGGCAGTTCCAAGTCCACCAAGTTCACTTCCACACTGGGAATGGGGGAGTATCTGTCACCACACCTGAGAGCTGCAGGCTAGCCCAGGAGGTGCAGAAGCTTGAAGGTTCCCAAACCTTCTCTGAGTTACTAACAACAGCTCAGCTGTCAGTTGTCAGTCCAACCATCAGGGCTGACCTTAAGGCAATTGGAGCAATTGGGCCAACTTGGGCCTCACGGGCCGCTCCTAAGGGGAGCCCTGCACCAGGGCAATCTAGATGGATTTTATTTATATCTATAAGATTTTGCAGACTTTGGCTGTGAACTGGGGCCCTACAAAAAAAATAAAAAATCAAGTTGCGCCCCACTGCTTCAAATTGGGCCCCACAGGCTAGCCCTGAGTCTTATAGTTGCTGGGTCTGAGTTGCCCTGCCCTTGCATGAAGTCTTGGGTTTACAATTTTGGGAGAGGGGAGACTGCAGCACTGGGGAGAGGGCAGACTGGTGAGGCCCGAATTGCCCTGCCTTTGGGTTTGCAATTTTGGGAGAGGGGAGACTGCCCGCTGGGGAGCGGGAGGGCTGGCGAGGCCCCCTAGATTTAGAGGCCCTAGGCTTCAGCCTACTTAGCCTATACATAAATCTGGCACTGACCAAAACGCACCCCTGCCATATGGTGCGTGCCGTTCTGCCAGCTGAAGCAGCTGTCTCATCCTGCCTAATAGAAGGAGGCAGCTCTGCATTTGGGTGTGTTTTGCTTCCATTCCTAGTTAACTAGGCCGATGAGTTAATGACAGAGGCAAGATCTGAACTGCAGACTAGTGGAGGCTTCACTTCCCAATTCACAGATCACATTCTGAGCTGCTACTCAGAACTATCCAAGCTTGTCTAAACTGGTTGAGAAAGGATGTGTAAGTTGCAATCTGATTACCACTCTTTGAACATACACACAGGACATGTTGCCTACTATAATTTTTTAACACATTTGTTCCCCTTCACATTGAATCTTAGCAGCCCCACAATTCACAAGAGGACTCCACACACCATCTTGACCTTACCTGTCAAGAGCAAGCTGAAGGACTTAGCCCATTTGCTGCCAAATGGAAACTTTTCTAGTCACCATTACAGTGATGAGTAAGATTAGCAAAACAGTATTAATTCCTTTCAGCTTATGGATGCAGTAACAATCCTAATCGGCATTAATAATTGCAGGGACCAAACCTTGGGTGGCAGTGAGCATGGTCAATCTGGACTGAGTTCTATTAGGTCCCCCCCTTTCATGTTCACTTTATTCTGGGGTTGTTGCCCCTCCCCCTGAGATGGGGTGGGTACCCAGGTGCCCAATGCCAGCTACATTAACATCCATTGATTTCTGTAGGCAGCTTTTTCTTCCATACCTGTGGTAGCTTCTCAGTGTGAACCAGGAAATGACTTGCCAAGACAATGAGAGAGTTCTCTCTACTCCTTTAATACCTATGTGCTGCTTCATCCTGCCTCCTTTCCCAACCACTCCATTCCCCCTCTCCCCAGCTTCCAGTTTCCCCCCTCTTCTGCAGATCTTGGAGTTCCCCTGAGTCTGCTGAAATGCCCCCCTCATGCATCCTATATTTTGTGCTGCTGCTTTGACTACATAGACAACGGCACTCAGAGAACAGATTCTGAAACAGAACATAGGATGGTTACATAGAGCTTCAGGTTCAGAGGCGGTCTGCTAATACCCCTATAGCTAGAAGGCTGGGGTTGGGGGATGTTGTCAGGATTTCGCTCCTGACTTAGATTCAGCAGGGTTCCTGGGTGCATCACAGAATCATAGAATTGTAGAGTTGGAAGGGGTGCCAAGGGTCATCTAGTCCAACCCCTTGCAATGCAGGAATCACAGCTTCAGCTGCCCATCCAACCATCATGTGCCATCTGCCCATTCTCCAGAACTATTCAGTACAACCTCACACATACAGTGCACCTTTCATTTTAATCAATGACAGCAGAGTATTTACTAGATTAACTTAAAAAAAAATCCATCCCCCCATCTTTATTTTATTTTAGAAAAATAGGAGGATGTCAAGATGAGACTGGTACTTATATTGAGAATATGGAAATATTTCAGCAGGCCGGGGGGGGGAACCCCACTACCATGTCACTTAGCTGACTTGACTGATGATATTGAATCAAAGCTATTCTGCTAATACCCCCATGTAAGCTCTGAGCTTGCCAAGTAACGAATTTGACATTTTTGAATTCAAACAGCTTCAGAAGGCTTTTCTGAACTTCCAGTAGAAGTGCAATCACATACAGTAGAACAATTCTGTGTAATCCAAGGATTAAAGGGAATATTTTCTCAGAGCTCTACAAACTAGAATACTGCAGGAGGAAATGGAGGAGGGTGTGCGTGTGTCTTCCTTCACATAACCTTCAGGAAATGACCAGAAGAAAAAGGTGGGGGCAGGGAAACGACTACATCTGAAGTAGGGAGAGGGAACCTCAGGCCCAGATCCAGCATTCTCTGACCACCAGCAGTGGCGGAGTAAGCTGCATGGGCGCCCAGAGCAGCAGCCATGCCATGTGCTGGGCCTTTTTGTCACCCTCCTCATGGATGACACCCAGGGTGGCCTGCCCCCATTGCCCCCCCTTCCTACGCCCCTGACCACCAGCACAAGGGATGTTGTGCTAGCATAAGGGTGAGAATAATGATCACGCAATATGAAACCCAGCGCAACAACTAGTGGAAGCTGGTTGTGCAATAGGTTATACAACAGAAACTATCAGGGCTACAACAACCTGTTGCGCAACTAGCCATGAGAACCATGCTGGCTTCTTGGAGCCTAGGGCAGCACACTTGAGTCCTCCTCCTCCTCCTCCTCCTCCTCCTCTATTTCCCCTTCAAAACCACCTTTTGAGGTATGGGGTGTGTGTGTGTGTAAGAGAGAGAGAGCAAACATAAACATCAAGGAAAGCAAGAAGCACTACGTGTTCAAGGTCATTTTCCAACCAAACTAAAACACTGAAGGAAGGTGCAATGCAGGGCTCTCTCTCTCTCTCTCTCTCTCTCTCTCTCTCTCTCTCTGTGTGTGTGTGTGTGTGTATTACTTGAGACAGTGTGTGGCTTGAGGAGAGTTCCAAGGGCTGAGGTTCTCAATCTCAGGTCTATGGACTTTATAAGTGAGCCTGGCCTTTACGGCTCTTAAGTTCAACACACCACTATCTGCTCCACACCACACTGACGCATGAGGGTTGCATATTAGTTTTGTCTTCTACACAATTTCTAAAGACATTCTTCTCCATTCAAAGACATTTCTTAAGCCTTTGAACAAAACTGCGACTGCTTTTCCCATTGATTTCCGCTCTTTGCTCTCCTAACTCCACTGTGTGTGCTCAAGATGATTATAGATTGATATTTTTTTAAGCTGTGGGAGGGGGGGAGAGAAGCATTATCTGTCTATGCTTGTCAGTCTTCTCTGATGCTCCTTTGGTCCAAAGCCTTTATGGGATAAGCAAAGGGAGATACTTGTCAGTGTTTCTCCATTCAATTTTTTTCACATATCTTGATTTGAGTCTGTTCAGGGGAAGGGATGTGAAGGACCCATGGATTTAAATACTTTTAATCCCTTGCTACATAGAAAGTGGTGCGAGTGCATGGTCCTCTAATGATGCTTCAGCAAACAAAGATCATCATGGGGACCAGCAGCATGATGAATAGTTTACAACACGTTGCCAAGACAACCTTATTAAATGACTCTTGCTGGGGAGCCACACAGAGGCAGCCTGGAGCATTTTCCTTAATGAGGAATGTAGTGCCATTTGCCCCTTTGTCTGCGTTCATATTCTCCACTATTGTTATTTTGACTCAGTCCCTGGATCCCTCTGATGGTGACCTTGGATTGCAGAAGTCCACCCAGTGAATTTATCAGAGAAGCAACCGTCTCTGTGAAGAGGGAGGCAGTTTTCTCATCTTGGACATGGAGTTTGGAAACTCTGCCACACCTTGTGGAAAGGGCCTTGGCAAACTGGTAGAGCATCTTCTTTGCATGAAGATGGTAGCTCAGCCTCCAGCATCACCAGGTAGGGCTGGGAAAGATTCCCTGTCTGAAATCCTGGACTACTGCTGCCAGTCAGTGAAGACCAGGTATAGGGAACCTTTTCCAGGTCAAAGGCCAAAGGAAACCCCGCCTTCTGGATTTGAGAACTTGAGACACATAACACCCCTATCTTTTCAGGATTCAGTTTCAGTTTACAGACTCACATCCACTCCATCACTGCCTCCAGGCGCTGGTCTAACCTCTTGAACACCTCCCCAGATTCAGGTAGAACAGAGAGAGAAATCTTGGTGTCATCCTCATATAGATGACAACTCATGCCAAATCTCCTGATGACAGCTCCCAGGGGCTTCATTTAGATGTTAAATAGCATGGGGGACAAGATAGAACTCTGTGGGACACTACAGGATATCCCCATGGCAGTGGATCATGGCCTTCCATAACTACTTTCTGCCAATGGCCCTGGAGATAGGAGCAGAATCATTGAGGTCCAGTGCTCCAATCTCAATGTCCCTGAGATGCTCTATGGTCAACATTATTGAAAGCCACCGACAGATAGAAGAGTCTGTGCAGGGTTGCATTCCTGACATCTCTCTCCTGACAAATGTCATCAAACATGGCAATCAGGGTGGTTTCATTGCCATGACCAGTCTGAAGCCAGACTGGAGTGGATCCGAGTAATCGGTTTATTCCAAGCATGCCTGAAGCTCTGCCGCTATCACCTTCTTAAGTGCCTTGCCCCCCCCCCCCCATATTCACTACTAAGTTATAGTTCTGTAGTACTTCTAAGTCTGAGGAGCATGGTACTTCCCTCTGCTCCAGTGAAGCATTGATCACTACCTGCCCCTGGCCCATGGTGACAAATTTACAAAACTATTTCTTAAGTCCCCTTTGATACAACTTGGCGTCTAGAGTGGCTACTATGAGTCTGCTAGGCCTTCTGAGAACAGACATGAAATATTGATCTCTGCACCTTCAGGGTAGGAAAAGCTTCTTCTGAATTTCTGTTAGGCACCTTTTTTAGCCAAACCTTTCCACCTACTCAGAACATGTATATAGTGTTGCCACCTAAAGACACCAAAAATAAGGAATGCATTGTAAGACCATAAGAAAATAACTATTACCCATGTCAAGACATTCACTGTACTTTGCTAGAATATACGATTCTTCATATGTATTAAATCAACATATTCACTTGAACAGGGGTGTTATATTTCAATACTAAACAAGGCACTAATCTTTGAAATAAGAACAGGTGGCAAGCCTTCCTACCAGGCAGATAGATCAGGAAGGTATCCTGTTATTTATCTCTATTATGAAAAATAGGCATGCCATTTTTGCAGCACCTAGAGATTTAAAAATAGGATACGATCCTAAATTAAAATCTTAATTAAAGCTGCAATCATAAACATCCATACTTGGCTGTATATATTATTGAAACCAATGCAAATTATTTCAGAGATATATGTTTAAGACATAGATACCCATGAGGAATATGAAGATGTACCTCTTTGGAATGATCTGATATGTGAAACAGACCTTGATCCCTCAGAATCTTCTTCGTTTCTTTTTTTGCCCAGCCAGACACAACATTTCAACATAGGGAACTGATTTATACTGAGGCAGACCACTGGTCTACCTAGTTCAGTACTCTCTCAGAAGTGGCTTCCAAGAGTTTCAGACAGGAGACCTTTTCCCAGGCCTATCTGGAGATTCCAGGGATTGAAAATGGGACCTTCTGCATGCAAAGCAGATTCTCTGCCACTGAGCTATGGACCATTCCCTTGATATATTCAAACGCCACCACTGACTGACTGTAATTAGGAGTACAGTTGTACCTTGGATCTCAATCGCCTTGGCTCCCTGTGGCGATCACACAGGGCCCCCGGACGTTTAACTGTCTATTGATCCCTGTGCCTCCACTGTGCTCGCTTCCCCGCTGCCACCAACCCATTACTCTCGGGTAAAACACTGAGTCCAGACAGTTGTTAAAATTGAACCAAATAAACAAGTTTATTTTATAAACATTAACAAGTTTATGGTTTCCCAGATAAATTCTTGTCAGTATCTTAACTTTAGTTTCTTTACTGGCCTATACCTTCCTAGTACCTTCTGACTGATTCTCTCAACTGTTTGACTGATTCCTCTTAACAAATTCTCTCACTCTGTCACATCAGTCTAGCCCAACCCACAGACTTATCCTGTCTCTTCTAACTCCAGACTGTCTTCTCAACCACCCTAACTCTGACTCCTAACTCCTCCCCTTGGGTTCCCATTGGTTAGTCATTTTACAATTAGTTAACCCTTTCCTTATGAACCCAGTATGATGTCACATACCTAGGAGGGCAAACGCCACATCTCGAACAAATCAGCTCCCGATTTGGATCATGAGTGGTGAGGTTTGCGTACTCTCCTAATATATCTTTTAAAGAGAATTTTATACTGATTGTTCACTTTAAAAAAATCTGAATATAGTCAGGATTGGACAGTCTTTGTATCAATCACTAACATGGACCCAGAAGGTAGACTGGTGAAACCATCCCTTGTTCTAGAAGCTGGAGACAGCAGAGACAGAGGAGGTAGGGCCTCTGCAAATGCGTCTTTTTTGACCGTTTGAATAAAGTGTCTTCAAAAGCTTGACCCCTTTAGGGTGAACAGTGGGATACTAGTTCACCTCCAATCACTACTACAGCATTGCTTGAGGTCTTGTTATATTTTTGCTGTAGACCAAGTGAACGGCTTCCTTAAAGAAAGAAGTGAAGGCGGTGTTTGTGTGTGTTTTAAAGCATGTGTGGCCTGTTTTAGAGGAAAGCATTTGAAATATTTCACACAGGGATTACAAAAAGCTTAATATGATTAGAACTTTTCAGAATATCCACCATATTAGGGTCTTGAGTTCTTGAGATTAAGTTCCAATGTGCCAAACTGGAAAAAAAACAACACAACTTAACTGTCAGGTAAGAATTTCTCAAAGAAAAAGCAAAAGGTTATTCTTTGCGTAGCTGGATTTACGTCGTCAAGTCCGAAATTCTAAGGGACAGGTTCTGTCATATCATGTGTCAGGATGTCATCTAGAACAGGGTTTCCGAATCTTTATCAAGGCAAGTAGTCGCAGGTACTGCTGATTCTTAATATTTCACCATACTGAAAAGTGGGTAGGAGATTCTGCGTCATGTGTCAGGATGTCATCTAGAACAGGGTTTCCGAATCTTTATCAAGGCTAGTGCTCAGGCATTTTGGAGGCTCAAGGTTGCGAAACGCTGCCTTAGATATTAGCAAGGTGAAGTCAGATGCTGTGACCATGAGAGGCAGGGTCATGAGACAGCTGCACATGCCATCTCATCATTCACCCCCTTGATATTTATGAGGGGAGTCTTAGGACCTCTGACTTGCGACTCACATGAGAGCTTGAGGCACTGGCAATGGGAATTCAGTATAGATCAGGATGGTGCTATGCATTAACCAGCCCCAGCTGAAAGTGGGTCATTCACTGTTGTGTCTAGGGGTTCTCCAACAACTGATGGAATGTAAGAACGAAGCAATCTGGAAACTGTTTTATTGTAGTTGTGTTGAAGTACTCAGTAGTCTGGCTTGCCTAGTTAGAGAAGTCTGTGTGTTGGGTTATTGTGCATTTTATGTCTAATATTTGCTATGCGATGAATAAAACTAGTACTCATCACCCCAAAGCCTGCCTGTTACCTCTGAATCCAAAAGAGCAGCTGCCCTTAGCAGAACACCTGTGTGCTTGCCTGACCACTCTGCTGTCCAGGTGCTCACCACTGATGGGCAACTTTAAAGCCTGTCTCTCTAGGCTTCTCCATCTTTAAAGTGGATTTGCACTGGACAACCTTCCACACAGAGGGCTCCTCAAACAAAGAGCGGTTTTCTGTAAAGAAGAACACATGGCTGCCCTCCAGCAGAATATTTCTCCTCTGTTCCCTCCATTATTTGCATGCTTGAAGATTCCCAACTCTTAAGTGACAAACTAGGCCAAGTCTTCCCCACCATGGCAGGGGACTTGAATAATACATATGGGATGCAGAAAGAAAACCCTGGTAAAACTTTAGTGCACAAAGTGAACAGATAATGCAAGTATGCAACATGAGCAGAGAGGAAAGAAGGGTTGTTAGTTTTGTGGGCCTTCTTTCAACAGGCCTTGTTCAGAGGGTTTTTTTCTGGGGGGGGCGGACACAGAGGTATCCCTAAACATTTTGTGAATCTAAGTTTGGCCTCATTGAGGGGCAGTATTTCAATATGAGTAGGAAAATGAGAGTATCCCTAAACATTGTTTTAGAAAAAAAGCACTGGGTTTAGATCCACAAGAAAACTCCAGCTCAGTTAAACAGCTAATATTAATAATAATAATAATAATAATAATAATAATAATAATAATAAAAATATATATTATTTATACCCCGCCCATCTGGCTGGGCTTCCCCAGCCACTCTGGGCAGCTTCCAACAAAATATTAAAATACCGTAATACATCAAACATTAAAACCTTCCCTAAACAGATGTCTTCTAAAAGTCTGATAGTTGTTCTCTTTGACATCTGGAGGGAGGGCATTCCACAGGGAGGGCACCACTACCGAGAAGGCCCTCTGTCTGGTTCCCTGTAACTTGGCTTCTTGCAGTGAGGGTACCGCCAGAAGGCCCTCGGTGCTTGACCTCAGAGTCTGGATAGAACGATGGGGGTGGAGATGCTCCTTCAGATATACTGGACCGAGGCCATTTAGGGCTTTAAAGGTCAGCACCAACACTTTGAATAGTGCTCGGAAGCATACTGGGAGCCAATGTAGGTCTTTCAAGACTGGTGCATTTGCCATCTCAATAAAATTCATGCCACCTGCCCTGGTTGCTACTAACACACCCACCCACCCACCCACCCACCACCTGGCTTGTTGAGTGACTGGAACAGAATTAACCCTTAATTACCTTTGCTGTTGCATTTCCAGCTGTTGTGGACTACATTTCCCATCAGCCTTAACTAGCACAGCCATAAGGGAAGGCTGAGCTAGGCCACAATGCAGATTGCCAACATTCCCAGCCCTTGCATACGAATACATTTTACAGAGAGAGATTGTGGGTTGGGAGCAGCTTTTGCTGACTGGCTGTTGTACTCTCATGTTGTACTCCGTTATTGCAGACAAGGAAGAGTGACAGCATTTAAAGAAAAAAACCCAACAACTTCAGAGCAGATGACTGGCCACAGCGGCGACAGCTGTCTTACTCCCGGTCATCACCCAGGATTAGTGAAGGAGCTACATTCTTAGTACGTTCCCAGATTAATGTTGAACAGTGAGGAAAGCTCCTTAGTTACAATTAGAGGCAATAAGGTTATGCTGGGGCAGCTACAGTGTCGTCCAGCCTGTTTCCAAGAAAAAGAAGGAACAAGCAAGAATTCTAACAGGGCCTTAGGCTTGTTTCAATCATAGTTGGGAAAATCAAAGTACTCACAGCAGAAAAAAGCCCCAATGATTCCACAGGTCAACAAGCCAACCATTTAAGAGCACCACAGCCATTGCAAAGCCATCTGCCATCTGGAAGAGACACAGATGGTCAAGAAGAGGGTCCCCTCCCCATGACTGTAAATAAATGTCTCATCCTTGGTCATCACAAGGCCCATGGTTATCTGCATCATGATGGGAACAGCAACAGTTGTATGGCTTGGCTTATCTATTTTTTTATCAAATAGAAAGATAATGTTAATGGAGTAGAGAAATGTCTTTTCCACATCCACTTTCATCATTGGCTCATCTGCCAAGGAACCTCCCAAGCATCTGTTACACAACCTCAACACATTGCAGAGGCTTCTGGGGCATGTTCTATAATATGTGCTCAGTTCATGGAGAGAATCCTGGTGGGAACTATTGACCCTTACTGCCACTCCATGTGACAGGTCCAGCTCCTAATTTGAGGGGGTCCCTGGCAATGAGACCTTCAGTGAGACCTTCTCCTATGCCCCCTGTTCCGCTTAAGGCAATGGCAGCAACAGGCACCCTAATCAGTGCTGGGCAAAAATGCAAGTATATTTAACTTGCATTGCATGATAATTAAAAGCCAGAGGACTTCTCCATCAAATATTATTTAAATCAATAGAAAATGTGTGTATGCTGTAATGTATGAAGAGTGGTGCAATAGGTTTTTCCACAGTGGTACATTGTCATTCTATGCCTGGGAAACCCCGCCCCCCCCGCCCGCCATATCTTCAGATTCATCTCTGTTGTGTTGCTAACATTTGTATCTGTTTAAGTCAATTTTAAAAGCTCTAGACTAGAGGGACCCGCTCCTCACATCTGCTGCTTCAGCCAGCTTCCCATTTTGTTACTAGAAGCAAATCACCACCGAGTGATCAAAGGTGATGCCTTTGTCGTGTTCTAGATGCATTGACCTACATTATGGCTTGCACTCCAGGCTATGTATTCCTTTGAAGTACAGAGGGACACTGAAAGCCTTTCTTTTACATCTGCTCTGCAAAGACATAAAACAAAAGCACAGACAAGTAAGAGGATTTAACCTCTTACAGGAAGATTCTTTTCCTTGCATCCTTTCAAGTATTAAGGACACACCTTCATCATTACCACCAATCCCAGGCACTTCAGGGAGGATGCCTTTCTGCAGTCAAGATGGGGTGACGTGGGGTTCAGAGACTCCGCACCCTGGCTATGGAATGCTCTCACTAGGGAGGCTCACCCAGCATCTACATAATGACCTTTTTAGCACCTAGCAAAGACCTTATTTTTCCCAGTTTCTCAATCTTAAATATCTGTTTGGTACTTTTTAGGTTCCCTTCTCCTAATGCCATTCTCTGCAGCTGGTTTTAAGGAGAGCCATGGTGAATCAGGCCAGTTGCCCATATAGTCCAGTATCCTGTAATCACAGTGGCCAGCCAGATGGAAAACCTGTAAGTTCTCCTCTCCTGGTATTCAAATGCACTGTTGTCTCTGCCAGTGAAGGAAGAACTTAGTCATCCTGGCTAGTAGCCACTGGTAAATCTTACGTCAGGGACTGGGCAGAGGAGGAATGGTGGAGACCACCTCCCCAGCTTGACCCTTCCAGGGAGGAGGAAGACAGTTTAGATTTACAACAGGGGTTTGAGGGAGGTCACAGCTCAGAGGCAGACGAGGGGGAAAGTTAGGAAATAATGGGAGAGGAGAAGGAGAAGAAAGAGGAAGCACCAGAGGGGTGACAGCTGATGGACACAATGTCTTTTGAAAGCATTCCAGACCGCCCCCCCAAAAAAAACCACAGTGAGCTTTGAAAGTAGGAGAGCAAAGAGCTCAAGGACAGAGGCGGTGATGAGATTGACGAATGAGGAAGCGGAAGTGATGGGGGTGTGTGGAGATTCACTCGGGACAACGCCATTATCTAAGAGGCTGGGTTCTATATCCTCTCTCTGTAAATTCTGAATAAAAAGCAGACGGTAAGAAACATTTCCTTGCCTTTGTACTTTCCTGGTAACCTGCTGTGGGAGTCACTGGCAGCAGCCTTCCACAAATTTGTCTAATTTTCTTTTAAAGCCATGCAAGTTGGTGGTCATCGTTACCTCTTGCCCAGGCAAATTCCATGCAAAATTCCAAGTTGGAAAGCCATATTTCCAGCTCACATTCTGGTATCCTGAACTAAACTTGAGAAGCATGCAATTACGTTTGCCTGTTTCATTTCCGCCATCCTCTTGTCTCTTCTTCCCTTTGCAAGACTTTGGCACATAACTGCCCATCTCAAAATGTCTGATCCCATTTCCAGCTGTATCCCCCTGCCACCCTGAGCCCAACTCAAGAAGGCGCCCTTCAGATGCTGTCGAACTACAACTCCCATCACCCCTGACCATTGGCCATGTTGACTGGAGCTGGGGGAGGGGGCACCATGTTGTAGAAAACTACTCAAGTCTTTCTAGTAGTTAAGCCCGCAGCTTTCCCCTAGCCAAGAGAGAGACATGATGTTGACAGTGTGGTTAGCAATGACACCCTGTGCTTGGAATCACAGTGGTGAATTGGTATGCTGCAATGTGGGGAGGGTGGTCATCCATCCCTAGCACAGGTGTGAATAGTTTTCCACTTTCTAGGCAAGAGTCCAAAAAACAACAATTTTCAAAAGTATTTTCATCAAAGGGTTGAGGGGAGGATATAGATATTAAAAATATTTCAATTTAAAATTAGCCCCACTCAAATTCTTTTCCCAGTGCTAATGAAAAATCCACTTTAACAAACCCATTATGGTAAATTCACAAAGCATTAATCATTTGAAAAATGGGGCCTAATTAACTGGTGGATTAATTAAACAAATCAACAGAGGAGAGGATGAGTTCTCCAAGTAAGCAAAAATATGAATCAGAACTTGCTTTCTATTTTTGGTGAAAAAGATGTGTGTGCATGTGTGTGT
The DNA here is from genome assembly GCF_964270895.1 of Podarcis filfolensis. Taxonomy (NCBI): domain Eukaryota; kingdom Metazoa; phylum Chordata; class Lepidosauria; order Squamata; family Lacertidae; genus Podarcis; species Podarcis filfolensis. The sequence continues at coordinate 50,558,303 of NC_139611.1, forward strand.
ATATTTATTTCCCCTTGTTGAGGATTTTGAAGTTTTCCGCAATGTTTGCATGTACTGAAAGGAAAAAGAAGTCTCAGCTAAAACATAATTTTCAAGGTGGGGCTCTTCCTACAAGTGAGCTGGACAGTGTGTTTTGCTCTTTAACTGTATGTACATTGCAAGTTAAATGGCCTTTGTGTCTTCTGCACTGGATGGTCACGTCTCCATTGCCAAAAAGGGGTTGGGGTTGGGAGAAAGACTGGACACATTTGCTTGGAAGTTGTGTAGGCTAATTTGCATACATGCAAATTTAGAAACAAAAGCACAAGAAGAGCCTGCTGGATCAGGCCAGTGGTCCATCTAGTCCAGCATCCTATTCTCACAGTGGCCAATTAAGTGCCTATGGGAAACCCGCAAGCAGGACCTGAGTGCAGGAATCCTGCTTTGCATGTAGAAATCTCAGGTTCAGTCCCCAGCATCTCCAGGCAGGACTGAGAGCATCCCTTTCCTGAAAGCCTAGAGAGCTGCTGCCAGTTAATGTAGACAATCCTGAGCTAGATGGACCAGAGGTCTGACTTGATAGGCAGCCTCCTCTGTTACTCCTATGCACAGGGAGCAAGGTGCCCAGATCCTGTTGCTTGAGCCCTTGCTTCAGCTCCCCTTTGCCCTTACAGAGGGATCGTCATTCAGCCCTGTGTCCCAGTTTTTACTATGTTTGTGCGATCTTTCCATTGTGCTGCACTCATTCCCCATAGCACAACAGAACGTCTTTCTTCCTTCTTGCTCCTGCCCAACCAAGGCGCTTCGCCGGTTTTTGCATCCCTGCACTCTGAAGTGCCTCATTCTGAAAGAGGAGCTCAGCATTTTTGCATAACATTAGCTAGCCCAAATTCAGATGACAAATTCTCCTTGGAAACATGAAAAAGCTCTGCATTTGAAATTCACAGCGGTTTGCCATTTCTGCAAGGAAAGTGAAACTAAACCAAAGCAGCGGGTTCCAAATAAAGGCTTTGGACAAAAAAAAGAGCAAAACGCCACAAAAATCCTTGGAGGAAAAAATATTTTGAGTTAAACATGGTGTGTTAACCACTTTGTTGAAAAAGCAGTTTCTGAAAGATGAAAGTGTGTTTGTTCATGTCCCCACTGACTGTTCGCTCTGAAATGTTTGTGCCTAACCAAATGGTTGGTTCATTCTCTGGAAGGGTATTTTTAAATCCCACATGCAAGCCAGCCAGAACCTGGGATCTTACTCTAGAGGAGCGTTGACAGTGAACAGAGAGTCATAAGCATTTTTCAGATGCTCAGAAAACAAAGTGACCACTTAAAGGTAAAGGTAAAGGGACCCCTGACCATTAGGTCCAGTCATGACCGACTCTGGGGTTGCAGCGCTCATCTCGCTTTATTGGCTGAGGGAGCCGGCGTACAGCTTCCGGGTCATGTGGCCAGCATGACTAAGGCACTTCTGGCGAACCAGAGTAGTGCACGGAAACGCCGTTTACCTTCCTGCCGGAGCGGTACCTATTTATCTACATGCACTTTGACGTGCTTTTGAACTGCTAGGTTGGCAGGAGCAGGGACCGAGCAACGGGAGCTCACCCCGTCGTGGGGATTTGAACCACCGACCTTCTGATTGGCAAGTCCTAGGCTCTGTGGTTTAACCCACAGTGCCACCTGTGGCCCTTGGAAGTGACCACTTACACATTGGCTAAACAATCAGAAACACATCACCAAAAAAGAGGACAAAGGGGAGTGCAGATTTGCATAAATTTGCATGTGCTAATTTATGTTTGTAGATGCAAATTTAGATATTATTGTCATCTCATCCTGAATTCATGTTGGAAGTGAAACACCAGGGATCATTCAGTTAGCAGCTTAAATTAATTTTGCTAGTGGTCAATACAACTAGCCAAGAGGGTGCCAGGTGAAGGTGTTGCTTAGCAACTAAGTAGAGTGGCATGATGTTTGCTAAGTTGGCACACACTCTGATTGGCTGTGCAAAACTGTGGGAGTTTTTCCTCTGTACCTTTGATTGAATGTCTTCCTGCAATATACAAGGCTTGAAGTAAGAAACACCAAACTGCTCTCAAATACACAGTTTTTGTTCAGTTTTCCTCGGCCATGTGTTATCACCAGTTCTTTTCTCTCTGGGCTCCATCTGTGTTTCAACAGGACTTGGACTGAGAAGAGTAATTGCTGTGAACTGGGAAACAGGGCCACTCGAAAATGAAGAATTCAGGACACACAGGTATGCAGATTAATGCCCCCCTTTCTCCTCTTCCTTGGTGACTTCAGTGGTCTAAATTCCCCACCCATGAAAATCGAAATGCTTGGAATGTATCCACCAATGGACGATGTTTGGTAGGCAGTATGAAGCCTCTGGAATGGACAGGCCTGAGCTGACTGCACAAGCATTGGAAGCCCAGGCATGTGCTTTGTGGCATCTCCAACACTCAGCATCCTGGCTTACCTACCTTCAGCTGAAAATAGGGAATAGCTTGTAGTGCTGTTCAGACCTGTGTTGCATTGACTTTTTTGCCTGTCTGTTTCATGGGGAAATTTGCAACACTTTGCAGAAGGATAAATCATCTCAAGTTGTAAAATGGACTACAGATGCAATATAAAATAAGGTATTCAAATCTGAAGGGGCAGAAAATTGATCAGCCCCAGAAGTGCTCCCATCTCTTACTTATATTGCAGGGCGCTATGGGAAAAGTGCACTTTCAGCAATGAAAAGTGCTATGAAATATGCTTGGGAGTGCCTCTTACAATGCATCTGCTCATGACTGGTCTTGTGCCATTAGAAGAAGAAGAAGAGGAGGAGGAGGAGAGATCCAGAGGGATTCCTCCTCCTTTAAGCAATCACACAGTTAACTGGGGTGTATGTGGGGTTCCCCCCTCCCTTGACCCGGCCTGGGGCATTTTCACCCAGGTGTCTTTAGATGCTTAATTTGGATAGTAATCTTGAAAAGATTGTCAGACTTCATATCCGAAAGGTTACCTTTGCAAACAGCCAAGTACGTAAGTAAATAGAAGTCATATGATTAGTTGCCTCATTGAATCAATTGGATTATTCGCATGGGTGATGTTATCCCCTCTCTATGTGCTGTATTGATCACAAGCTTCCAGGAGAATGGGCAGCAGTGGGAATAAAGGCCACACAGCAAAATCCTGGTTTTGGAAGTGGAACAGCCTTCCACACCCTTCAGATGTTTGGACTGCGACTCCCATTAGCCCCAGGCACCACGGTCATGCTGGCTGGGGCTGATGAGAATTCATTTTTACAAGGAAAATTTTTTTGCACAGAAAAAAAATATGTCTGCCCCCATAGGATACTTTGCCACATAGTGTTTGAAGTAACCGAATAAACTACGGCTGCACCAATGGGGGTGGGAAAATACAAAATATGGGAGGGAATGGGTTTTTTGAAGGTACACAGGCCCCCATGTACATATTTTCCGGTTATTTTGACTGCAGATTCTCCCCACCACCTTCTCCTCTGTTGCTTCTTTGCTGCCCTTCTGTTGTCTCCCAATGAACCAGGGGTCGTGTCATTTGAGAGACGGCACTGCAATGCTACAGGATCCATCTAATTTGGCTATGTAGCATTGGTAGGGAGGACTATACAAAAAAAGGCAATTGAAATAAAATGTGATTGTTTCTGATATGTTGGTTTTGTAAACTGCCCTGGTGACAAGTGTTGCCACATGGGAAATTGGGGATGCGGAAACTTTAACTGCAGGAGCCAACCTGAAATCTCCATGTCTGTATCCCAGATGTCACCAATATGGTGCCCTCCAGGATTGCTGGACTACCGCTCCCATTATTCATGATGTTTGGCACTGCTGGCCAGAGCTGATAGGAGCTGGAGTCCAATAACTTCTGGAGGGTACCACTTTGGTTACCCCTGCTGTACCCAATACTTTTTTCTGTGGGTACTCAAGGGCACGCAGTATTGGCACCCCCCAAAAAATGTTGAAAGTATGACACTTACTGTAACAACTTCATGGTGAGTACCGGCACCATTTTTCCTACAAAGAGAGCACTGTCTATATCAAATCTCTGTTTCTTCCAGGTGACAATCCTATGCACACAGTGGTGCAGGGCAGGCCCAGGACATTTTGGCACCTGAGGTGAACCACAAAATGGTGTGTGTGCATCCCCTGGCCAGGGAAGAAGGGTTGAGGGAAGATCTACATCAAGAACAAGTGGGGAATAAAGATCTACATCAGAAGTAAGGAAGGAGTAAAGAGCTCCACTGGGAACAGGGGTAGGGGGTAGGGGGAGACCAGCAGCACCTCCTATTGGGCAAAACGTCGAAGTGGCACTGGGGGGCAGACCTGGCCTCCAAGGAGCACACTGGCAGCACTCACGGCTACCGCAGCGGCAGCAGCAGGCAAGGCATTCCTTGGAAGCCAGATCTGCTGCCCCTGTGGATCCTGCTGCCTGAGGCGGTTGCCTCACCTTGCTTCTTGGCTGGTCTGGCCCTGCAGTGAGGGCATACTTCTGAGACTTTTGATAAAGGTCGCCAGAGGACCATTTGACTAGAATCCACAAGATCTAGTCGCAATCGAGACTACTCACAAACTGCCATTTTGCAGTCTTAAATCACTGTAAATCCGCAAATAAGCTGCCAAATTTCCAGAAACAGAACTCTTGACAACCACTGTTGTTTATAAAGCTATTTTATTCATCTTCATCCGATGGCATTTTCCAGGCATCCTCTTGTGGGAGGCTATTTTGCATCCTTCCGGATTTGGCTCGTGTTAGGGCCTTGGAGAACCACATATGCTGCCCTGAGCTCCTTGGAGGGAAGGGGATTAAACAGTGCCAGGTCTTGTTTCTGGCGAAGAGGAATAAGAGCTCTTGTTAATTCACAAGCAACTTCTTTCCTGATTAGAAAGAGATTGAAAAAGACATTTGCCAAGGGACTATTGGAGGAGACCCCCATTAACCTCCCTTCCTCTACCAGCTTTATTCATCTCACCTCTCAGGTGTGACTACTAGGGATGAGTTCAAATTCCATTCATTCCAAAAGGAATTTCACAATGAACAAATAAGTATGAATGGGTACATCTCTTATTATTCATAGTGGTACATATTAATAATCATGCCTGCTTGAGGTGACTTTGCCTTTTTCTGGAATCAGTGGTGGTGGTAGAGGAGGTGACACTGGTGTGCTAGACTCCCAAGCATGGAAGAGAACCAAACTCAGGTTCAACATCAAGAACAAAAGTCCAGAAGTCAAGATGCCAAAGTATGTGAGCAAGGCAAGAAATTCATAACTGCAAGTTATACATTCTTGACAAATTCTTAATTTTAGCATCTAGCAGTTCTGTTTCCAATTTTGATTTTTCCACCTGGAAGCCACTTTTTTCGTCCAAGTTATATGCCTCCATTATCTGGTAATAATGAAGCCAATCTCGCACTCTATTTTTCAATTTTTCAAAACTCTGCAGTTTTAATCTGTCTCCCTCTTGTTCCAAAATTTCCCAATATTTCGGCCATTTGGCCTCCATATTGAGCTTTTTCTGAGCCTTCGCTTCCATTGGTGACAGCCACCTTGGGGTTTTATTTTCAAGCAAGTCCTTATATCTTATCCAAACATTAAACAGTGCTTTTCTGACAATATGGTTTTTAAACGCTTTATGTGCTTTGACCTTATCATACCACAAATATGCATGCCACCCAAAAACATTGTTAAAGCCTTCTAAATCCAGCACGTCAGTGTTCTCAAGAAGCATCCATTCTCTCAGCCAGCAAAAAGCGGCTGATTCATAATAAAGTTTTAAGTCTGGCAGGGCAAATCCACCTCTTTCTTTAGCATCAGTTAATATCTTGAATTTTATTCGAGGAATACTCGAATGAAATACTCAGGATGAAACGGTGAAATCTGCTATGATTAAATGGGCACAAGATGTTGGACATAATATTATGATGGCTGACTGGGAACAGTTATGGACCACAGGTATGAAGTTCACGGTATGCAGTGCCTTAAGAGAGAATATAATGAAAATGATATACAGGTGGTACATGACACCAGTCAAGCTTGCAAAAATCTATCATTTGCCCGATAATAAATGTTGGAAATGTAAAGAGACCGAAGGTACATTCTTTCACCTTTGGTGGACATGCCCAAGGATTAAGACTTTCTGGGAGATGATCTATAATGAAATGAGAAAGGTATTTAAATATACCTTTCTGAAGAAACCAGAGGCCTTTCTCCTGGGCATGGTCGGCCAATTGGTGCCAAAGAAGGGCAGAACTTTCTTTATGTATGCCACAACAGCAGCAAGAATACTTATTGCAAAGTACTGGAAGACACAAGATCTACCTACCCGGGAAGAATGGCAGATGAAGGTGATGGACTACATGGAACTGGCAGAAATGACTGGCAGAATCCGAGACCAGGGAGAAGAGTCGGTGGAGGAAGATTGGAAGAAATTTAAAGACTATTTACAGAAACATTGTAAAATTAATGAATGTTAGAAGGATGTTGGAATGATGCTATGTGACTTTAGCAGGAATGATATAAAGAATTTGGGAAAAACTGACTGTTAATTGGTGAAAGGAGGGAAAGTAAAGGTACATTATACTAAGATAAATTACAGGACTAAAATTTGAAAAGATGGGAAGGATTTGCTGAAATAGATAATCGATCTAGAATACAAAAAAGGGAGGTGTGAGGAGGTCAAGGAAATAAGCCAATGAAAGATAAGTAATGGGAAGATTTGTTGTATTTTTCTCTGTTTTTTCTTTTTTGGTTAATGGATTTTATTTTTCTGTTTTTTTTCCTTTTGTGTCTTATCCTTTTTTCTTTACCTATTGTGATGTGTTGTATTGTTTTTAAAATGATGTTTTTTACTTTTTCTTTTTGTACCTCTTAAAACTTTAATAAATATTATTTTAAAAAAAAGAAATTCATAACTGAACAGAAGACATGATGATGTCCGAGCATTTGGCGTGCCCCTTCTGCCAAGCTTCAAAAGATGGGACAAGCTGTGCAAGAAACCCATGCTCTGTTGGGGCAGGCGCATCTGATCCCAGCTATGAAGGAAGCACCTGATTCTTGACAACAAGGCAGTCTCCTGCCCTTCTACTCCAGCTCTGCCACCACTGCCTCCTGTTAAGCTCCTCTCTTTGGTTGGTCAAAGGACTCCTCTCTCCATGATGCTCCCCCCTTCTTACATCTTGAATCACAAGGGGAAGGTCTCTCTCTACTATCCCTTCCAGCCACCCTCCCAATCTGCTCCTCCTCCTCTTGCATCTGGCATTGCCAAATCATGCCAGTTCCTGATAGAGCTGATGGGCCCAAGACATGGTGACTATTCCTGGTGGCTGCTATTTTATTTTCCCAGAATGCCCTAGATATTTTGCCATTCTGGACAATCAGAAGCCTTTTTTTTAAAAAAACAACAACTTTATTTTGACTGCCATTGCCACTCCTCAGAAAAAGAAATACCTCAGAACAATGCAATAGATGGAGCATTCTGGGGAAACAAGACGGCTGTTGGCAGTAGCGGTGACTGAAATCTGTTCTGCTCCCACAGCCACCACAAGAAAGACAAGAAAAATGTAATGAAAATGAATGCAAAAGTATTGAACCAACCATGTTTCTCATACAAATGCATAACAAATGCATAGCCTCTGGGTCTCCAGGTATAGCTGCATTGCAGCTCCCATGAACCCCAGCCAACATGGCCATGAGTCAGAGATTATGATTAGTTTATGATGAATGTTCACTGCACTGATGTTTCGTGAGAAAGGAGTATACAAATACTTTGATGAAATAATAACACATTTTTTTAAATTAATTTGATTTCTTACCTGCCGTTCACCCTAAGGTTTCAGGGTAGGTTACAACAATTTAAAAACACAATATTAAAAACAGCTTAAAACAAATTACAATGCAAGCTGGGATACAAGCACAGAGACAATTGCTAGGGTAAAATGTTGTGCCTTAAGCATACAAGCGAAACTATATAATGAAGGTACTAGGCACATCTCTGCAGGGAGGAAATTCCACAACTTAGGGGCTGCCACAGACAATGCCCTCTCCTCCCACCACCCAGATACACAAGGGCAGCAGAACTACCAGGAGGCAACCTACTCCTGATCCCAGCAGTGAGAATTGGTCCAACAGAATCTGAAGGGCCACTGGTGACCTACCTCTGCTTTAATGAATTAAAAGGAATAGTTTATACTGAAAATAGTAGAGAATAATAAAATGAAGATATATGATTGCTAAGATGTTTAAGACTGAATCAAATAAGTGCTGGAGATGCAAAGAGGTGGCGGAAACGTTCTTTCATATGTGGTGGACTTGCAAAAGGGTAAAAGAGTATTGGAAAATGACCCATAATGAATTGAAAAAAAATGTTTTAAAGTACTTTCCCCCCCAAACCCAGAGTCCTTTCTGTTGGGGATAATTCAGACTGAAATTCCCATGTGTCAAAAAAAAAAGGTTATTTATGTATGCTATCACTGCTGCCCATGTTTTGTTAGCCCCAAAATGGAAAACGAGCGAGGTCCCAACTGAAGAAGAACGGCAACTTAAGAAGAAGAAGAAGAAGAGTTTGGATTTGATATCCTGCCTTTCACTCCTCTTCAGGAGTCTCAAAGCGGTTAACAATCTCCTTTCCCTTCCTCCCCCACAACAAACACTCTGTGAGGTGAGTGGGGCTGAGAGACTTGAAAGAAGTGTGACTGGCCCAAGGTCACCCAGCAGCTGCATGTGGAGGAGTGGAGACACGAACCCGGTTCCCCAGGTTACGAGACTACCACTCTTAACCACTACACCACACTGGTGTACAGAATATGCACAACTTGCAGACTTAACATTTAGAATAAGAGAACGAGAACAACACATGTTTAAAGAAGATTGGAAAACGTTTATTGAATATATGGGAAATAATTGTGTACAGCTGAAAACGCTGGCAGCATTAAGATAAATTCAACAGTGTAAATAAGTTTTGATGGATGCAACAATGGAATACTGGATGGTACAGTTTTTGTAAAATATGCAGGGATTTATGATATGTGAAATGAACCATGGAAAGAGAAGAAGGGAAGTCATTGATATCTTAAGGATGTAAAATGAGTATCTTAAATTGTAAAACAGAAAACTTAATAAAAATATATATACAAGAGAATAATTAAATGACGGGGTTGGGGAGTCTTGCACACTCCCACTGATGTTATAACATTGCAGTGGCCTTGAGCGGAGACTGCCAGACTGTCTCCTTAATGCCATGAGGACATGCTGCGCTCCCTTGGTCCTCTTTAGCTTTGCTTCCCGTTCGTGCCTTGACCTTACCTCCAGACTTGTCTCAGCTTCAGGCTAGGCCTGTGGCTAGATTCTGGCAGCTGCATTAGACAGCGAGCTATTTACCCAGAGGATTTGCCTGGTCCTTCTAGTGCTGCAGGTGCAAATAGTCCGGATTTTGTGGGGTTTTTGCCAAGGCATCAGAAGTAGGTGGATTAGGCTGGAACCCTTAAGTTGTGGGTCTTCTTTTGTTGCCTCTCTGATGTTGCTCTCTGCAGTTATGCACATCGATAGAAGGATTATGATAGAGAAAGTCTGGCACAGGATCACGGGAATGTAGGAAGTTTCCTTGTATTGTTCCAGACCATTATTCCATCTAGCTTTGTACTGTCTACACCAGTGATTCCCCAAATATTTTCGGGCCACTGCCCCCTTGGCTCCATAAACTCATCCCCAGCCCCTCTCCCTGCTCTACCATATAAAAAGCATTATCCAGACTAGCAGTTTTCATGAGCCACCAAGGAAGATAATAATGCAATAAACTTCAAAATAGTAACAGTTAATCACACACTTATTCAAAATCCAGTTAAATTAATTCAACAAAACTGAAGAACTTGATCCAGTGATACTAGCTTTTCTAAGTCTGTTAAGTCATTTACACCTCCAGTGCCCCCTGCCACCATCTTGCCTCTTAGTGCGCCCCCCAGGTAATCCTACCACCCTTCAGGGGGTGCTGCTGCTGCTCACTTTGGGAATCACTGCTCTACACCAGGCATAGGCAAACTTGGCCCTCCCGATATTTTGGGACTACAATTCCCATCATCCCTAGCTAACAGGACCAGTGGTCAGCAATGATGGGAGTTGTAGTCCCAAAACATCTAGAGGGCTGAGTTTGCCTATGCCTGCTCTACACTGACTGGCAGCAACTGTTCAGGATTTCAGACAGGGGACATTCCCAATGTACCAACAGATGCTGGAGATTGACCCTGGGACAATCTGCATGCAAAGCAGATGCTCCACCACAGAGCAACTGGTTTTCTCAGTTCCACTGGGACTTCTCTGCTCCAAATTGCTTTCACTCTGCATTGGCTTCTCCACCCAAATTTCCTTCTATGAATTGGCACTAAGAACTGCCATTATACATACGTGGGGTGACAAAGCACTGCATCTAGAACGCCATTCGGTTGCAAAAGCAGCATCGCCAAAATCCAAGTTTGCCTCAGTGTTGGACGTGGGAACTGTGATATATGCCAGGGGGCGCTGTGTTTTCAGTGCACTGCTTTTTGGACCTCTTGAAGTCCTGTTGTTCACATGCTGTGCTGCTGAGCAAGTCCCCCCCCCCCATTCTTGTTACGTAGCAATAAAGTGCAGTTGTGTTTGAGACGCCTTCTCTTTCCTGATTTGTTCTCCTGCTGCCCCAACATGAACACCCCTCCCTTTGCAGAGGCCCAAAGTTTCCGCCTTGTAAGGTAACAAAGTCCAGACTGCTGACATTGCTCATCTGCTAGGTCACACCTGCTTCTTCACTTCTTCACCCTTCTGTAAACAAAATCTATTCACACACACACACACACGTACATACACACGTAACTGCTCTGCCCTGGTTGCCATGCAGTTGCTAAGGTATAATAAGTTATTTCTTATCAAAGTTGATCCAACTGGATTAAAAATGGAACATTACTTTTAAAAGGATAGAACAGAATAAAGCATTATATGTGAATATATCATGAGCATAAATGTCTTATTAACTTACTAGGTTGCCAAATACACAAGTTGGCCCTGGTGCTTCTGCTTATTAGCTTTGCCAGCTTACTAACACCATGCTTAAAAATATAATATGCATTTTCATCATGACAAGGCAGCCAGTCAGAAAGCCCTGTGTCTGCAGCATTTTTGATTGTTACAGGATCCCTATACCGGGTCCTTGGTATGTGTTTGTGTGAGAGAGTAAAAGAAAAAATCCTGTACTGTGTGTCTCAGGCCTGATCACCCATGGCCTACACAGCAAGGATGTTGTTTAAATTTTACAATACCATTCCACTCCAAACTGGGTCCGTGAAACCCCCTCCCTTTGGAGCCCAGGGAAACCCATACAGCTACGTCGCTGCAAATTTCTAAGAAAACTCTGAAGACTCTTGGTTCCAGCTTGCACTTAGATAATGTGCCCTGCAAAAGGATGTTCTAAAGAAGCTGCTGGCTTAACATAAGTGTCAGGAAACAAGAGCTTGATTCCTTGTCAAAATCTGAGTCATCTGCTCCCTGAGCCCTGCGGCATTAGAAAATAGTGGCCTTGTTACTTATAAGAGCACACACAGCCCACATTTTCACCTTCATAATTTGGGTGCATGTGATACCAGCACAGGGAGACTCGACATTAAAAGGAAGATTTACACAGCTCCTATGGAAAGTACCTGAGGTAGTTGATGAAGCAGAGAGCCACAATAGGCATCATGTGGGATGTTCACAATCAAACCTTTGGTTCACAAAACCAAACAAACTCCAGAGCAGTCATGAGAGTGAAGTTTGAACCTGAATTTGAAGGGGCAGTTTTAACCTTGTGTTAATACCGTGACGAGGAACTTTCTTCAGATCTAGGGTCCCTTTTCTTTCTGGGCAACATTCCAAGGGGCACATCATGTCAGTGGTGGGTGGTGCCAGAGGCAAAAGTGGGTGGAGCAACTAATGCAAATTCTACCTTTGTACAGTAGGCTAGTTTCTACACCTGCTCAGACACATTGTTCTATTTGGGCAAGGAGGAGGCATTGACAAAGTTCAAGGACATATCCTAGCCAGGCAAAAATACTTTCAGGGTGTGAATCAGGGCAGGGCAGGGGGGTGGCGTAGGGAGAGATCCAAGGGCCAAACGGAGTGCTTGGGAGACCATTTTCAGCCCCTGGGTCTGTGGTTCTCCCAATCAAATTGTCCCTGAAGCTGGGGGATGTGGGAGTAGGCAAGTCCCTTTATCACCCCTGTGTTTTCTTCCAAGGGTTTCTTACAGTAGCACTGGAGAATGGTAGGGGGGCAATTTAGATCAGGAAAACAGCACTGGGGAGCACAGGGCTGCTGCAATCAGAATTGCCTCCCCGCTCCCTTTAAAGAAAACGTGGAGATCTGATTACATGCAACCAACATCTCTTCTGGCTGTTATGAAGCATAAGGCAGAAGGAAGAGACACGACAGCAGATTTGATTCAGGATAAATGGCAGAACTTCTTATGCCCTGTCTGTTCAGCAGGAAGCCTTTCTTATATTTCAAGAATAGAAAGTCTCCCTTAATTTTACTGTATTTTGCAGCAATGTTGTGCTCAGCCACGATACCATTCTGTGCCATCCAAAGTCATGTTGCAGAATATAAAAGAGTGATTAAAAGGTAATTGCTGGTATTGGACTGAAGAAAGCTTTGCAAAGTTCCCGCTGTGTCCTCAGATGCAGTCAAGAGCTCCTTGATTCCTTACTCTCCCCTTCTGCTTTACAATAGAAAGTGCCTACCGGCCCCCAAAATATTGTCTGATTGAATCTAATTTTTAGCCACTGACCGAAACTGTATTGATGAATAATATTCTTGAGCATTTGTTTTAATTTTTTTAAGTGTCTGCCATGTAAACATCATTAAAACAACAACAACAGCTATCTAACCATGAATTTTATGTGTGCATATATGCATTAAATTAATTTAACACACATTTATTAATTGGCTTATTTTAAGAGGAGAAAGAATGCATCACAGAAGCAGTTAAAACTACAGCAAAAACAAAAACATGCTGTGGGGTGGGTCTACACAAGGAACCCCTAATTTGGTCTCTTCACCACAACCCCCTGTCTGTCCATCTGTCCATCCGTCTGTTCTCTACAGGTTTGGCTACTTCTTGAAGTATCACTGCCAAGTTTGGCACGAGGGTTCCCAAGATGGGGGTGGCCGTCTTCAGGCCGGGGGCCATTTTGAATTCAGGTGGCAGACTAAAAAGTGACCTTGATGTGACTTCGTCCAGTTTTTGGCATAGGTTCTGCTATCTCTTGAGATATCGTTGCGAAACTCTGCATTCAAGTTCCTTAAGTGGGTGGGGGCAGCAGTCTTCATTCATGTCTGGATACTGGGCACCATTTTGAATCAAGATGGCAAGCCCAAATGTGGCTTTGGCACAACGTCGCCCAATTTTTGGCAAGATGGGTCCAAATTCAGAAATTACACCATCCATTTAAAAACCGCTATTATATTCCTTGGGTTCTAAAAATTCCTGGGCAGTGCTAGGCACTTCCCCACTAATCCCAAATAATCCTAATCCTGAGATCCAATGTAGGATGGGGGTGGCCCCGGTTGTACAGCCAGAGCCTTGGCAACTGCCCAAGGATACTGGATGGGAGCACCAGCCTTCCCAGCCTGCCATCAACCTCCTAAGATGCCTACATGCCAGGTGGATGTTCATTTTATCCATCCAAAATTTGCCTAAGGACATTTGGAGAAACTCTGACCAACGCCCCAATCCCATTCTTCTGTTTCTGTTCTACTTTTTGCTCTTTCTCTGTTAAGAACATTGTCTTCCTTTTCACTGTACAGAATTTGGATTGTTCTCTTAAAATGTTTCTCTCTCCCCCTCTTTTCAAACTCACTTATAGAGCAATTTATTTTCACCATATTGCTTTGTGTGCTGACTGCACTTGGAACATTGTTTGGGGGATAAGAACTCTCCGCTCCTGTTGCAGTTTGAGAGCTGCCAAGATTCACTGAAAGAGCCTCATATCACACTAAGTGCACCCTTAGCAAGGAGAAATCCAAAGTAGTAGTAGAAAATGGCAACTGGTTCCGGCTCAAGCCTCAAGTCTGCAGGGGCTTCTCAGTTTGTCCCCAGAATAGCCAATGGCTGTCAATTATATTTTATTATTATTAGTTTCAAGTGGCTTTCAGTGTTGTTTTTTAATAGAGTTACTGAATTATTTTTTTAATATATATATTTATTCTCTGTTTTCAGTTGTATGTGTTCTGAATTATGCTGTGAGCTGCCTTGGATTCTGTACCAGAAGAAAGGTGGGTTATATATGAATAAATGTGTTAAATGAAGTCCTACTCGGAGCAGACCTATTGAAATCAATGAACCTACATTATTATTATATTTAACCCTGGGATCAATGGGTATAGGGTAGTATACAAATTTAATAATAAATAAATAAATATCCTGGGGGCCCCCTGCCCAGGACTCAACAAATTAAAATACAAAAAGGTAAAAACATATAAGATAATCATTAAAAAGTAATTCAACTCAGTCATGTTTACCCTAGTATAGTGGCTAGAGAACTGCATTGCAAAATCTGGAGAACTGAGAATTTTAATAGACGGCTGTGTTTTGGTTCACATATTGTTTGGGAAAGTGTGAACTGGCTTGCTTTTTCTTTAAATGCAGACGGAATCCAATTTCTTCCCCACCCCTATCTTCTGAAGCACCCTGAAGGATGCTTAAGGGAGATATCAGTTCTCCTGCAGGGACACAGCAGGATTGCTGGGGTTCAACTTGGGAAGCCACGCTGCAACTTTAAATTTCCTGGTGTGACGGTGTCCCCCCTGCCTCACTTCATGCCTCCCCCTTGCTTGTCACTCACCTGCTCCACTGCCTGTCATGGCAAGGGGCTGTTGAGAATCCTGGACCTCAGAAAGCAGAGAGGCAAAGATGCCTGGATACAGGCAACAGGGAATGAAATTAGAAGGCCTCACAAGACATTACATGTGCATCAAAATCCTCCCCAACTCCAAATGTTTGCCTGCAGGTTCAAAAGATAATAATTTAAATTGTGATTTTCATGCAGTGGTGGCCAACCAGGAGGGCTTTAAAAGGGATCATTGGAGTATATGGCTTCCAATGTCCACTAGCCATTATGACTATGGACTACCTCCAGTGTCAGGGGTGGCAAATATCTGAATACGAGCTGCTGGGGTACATGAGTGGAGAAAGTACTCATGTCTTGCCTGCAGGCTTCCCATTACAGCATTTGGTTGGCCACTGTGAAAACAGGATGCTGGACTAGATGAGTGCTTGGTCTGATCCGGCAGGTTTCTTGTGATGCGAAACATCAACGTCTCACAAGTCCATTTCAGCTCTATTCCAGAAAGCTGAGGAAAAGGCACATGATAATAACAGTGCTCCATTTCACTTTTTAGCAATTATGTGCATTTATACATCTGGAAGACACAACTGGCCATATGGTTGGCTTGACCACTAGCCTCAAGGATTAAAAAAGAGCATCTGGCACTGCAACATCCTTGCTTGCTTTTACTCTGTCCCTCCTAATTACCTCAAGAGGCATCTTTATTTATATCCTCAACTCTGCTGAGTGCTGGATTTCAGATGCTCTGGCTCTCCTATCCCCACTGTAAACCAGATGCTGGCCTGGGGACTGGAACCACACTGTTTGCAAGGGATTCCTGCTTTCAGGCCACTCAATAATTTTGTTGAAAACTGATTGCTAAAAAAATATGTCCACAGGCATATTTGGAAGTACAGCAAAGGAGTATGTATGTATGTATCTATCTATGTATTATTGTATTTATTTATATCCGACCTTTTCCCCCAGACAGGGACTCTAGGTGGCTTACAGCTTAAATAGAAACATGTACTTAACTATGTATTAATAAGATTGTGCTCAAATTCAAAGCAGAATTCAAGGGGTTATAATTATTATTCCACTTCGCATTTCCAAAGAAATCATGGCTTTAATACCAACCCAGTTCTTACAGCTACCCCTTTGAGACCCCCTCCATGTAAGTTTTAAATGCACCTCAGTCACTTTCTTGGTTACAGGACCTTCCCTCGATACCTTATCACCTTTGCACACCAGGAGATCGGAGCCTGGCTGTCTCGTTGGGGGGGGGGGGAATACCTCCTGGCAGGCAAGCACTACAAATCCCAGGACCCCCTGCTGCAGAGGCGCGTGCGAGAGAGCGATCCGCCGCAGAGGTGGCTGGGAGGTGTAGTCCAAACCTTCCTCTTAGACTCCCGCTTGGGAGAAATAGTTTCTCCTTTGGCTGGCGTCACTCGTGTGTGTGTGTGTGTTTTGGGGAAGAAAGAGGGGGTGGAATTGGAACGATCGCTTCAGTATCAATCAGCCAGGCGGCGCATCCAATGGGAGAAGCCGGGGGCGGAGTTGGGCGGGGATGAAGGATGGAGCCTGCGGTGGCCACGGCGGCGGCTGGTGCAAGAGAAGCGCCGCGCATGGGTAGGCTGTGTGTGGAGCTGTTCAGCGCAAAGGTGCTGAGCCTCGCTCGCGCTTAAGGAGGCTCCGCCGGCTGCTGCTGCTGCTGCTCCCTTGGCTGGCGGCATGGGACTGGCATCCGGCTTCCTCCACTGCCACGCACAGTAAGCGATTGCACCTATGCAAATATATATAAATGTGTGTATGTGTGTATACGGATTTGAGAAAGGGAGCGATCCAAAGGGACCTCGCTTTTCGCGTGGCTGCTCTGCTCGCCTTCCTGCTGTTGCGCGCGGGTGTGGAGTTCCAGCGTGGGGAAGGCGATCTGGAGTAAGGAAAAAGGGAACGTGGTCCATGCTGCTGCCCCTCCCCAAGCGCCTGCCTCTGCTGTTCCGGAAGGGTGTATGTATTCATATCCTTTGTGTGTTTGCTTAAGCCTCGGCGCGCACAGACACTCCTTGCGTCCAGAAGGCACTGCGAACAGGCGAGCAGATCGCGGCTTTATTCCTTTTATGCACTGAGGCGGGGTCACGCGAGTGGTGGCGAGACTGAGGATGCCCCCACCTCAATTATATATTTTTTTAAAAAGAATAACTTGAGGGGTGCGCTGAGTCGGTCCACAAGTCCCTGCAGGCACGTCTGCGGGGAGATAGTACTATGCAGGGTGAAGCGTGGAGTAGAGTCACTACTACAGCCATAAATAGGAGGCGGTGGGCAGCCCAGATTGCAAAATGGTTCCCTTGCATCGTACAGTCCGTCTCACCAACCTGCCTCCCCCGACCCCTCAAATCTCCCTCAAAATCTACGGTTAATTTTCTTCCACAGATTAATATTTTCTCATTCAGCACTGTTTGACTGAGGTAGGTGGGTGGAGAGAAAGCTAAGCTGGGTTGGGCGTTGATCCCTCGGAGCAGAGAGGCGGTGGGGGAAATCCAGCGTGGCTGTGCTTATGGCCGAACGGCAGACCTGCCCTCTCCTTTGTGATTTGGTTTTTCCTTTTCTTTCATTTTTTGCTACTGTCTGTTGCACACCAGTGGTTCACGCCACAGACTTCTGTGCCTAGCGACAGGGCTGGCTGTGAATACTGAGCAATGCCATATGCCATCAAGCCAGGAACATTGCCTCTGTGCTGATATCGCACCCCTCTCCCGGACTCTCAGTTCTGGTGCCCAGATCAAGCCTTTGTCCCGCACCGGGTGGGTTGTGCTGCTCGCAGTTCTGGTGCTGGGTAGATTATTGTCGCCTTACGGTTTTCTCAGTCGCCAAGGAGTAAAAAGAGGTCAGCAGCACAGCAGGGGCAACTCGGCGAAGTGCTTATCTGGGCGTGGAAAACGAGAGACAGAGAGATTGAAGTTTAATCAAGGAGCAGCATGCTTTCCATGCCAATGAATCATGGGGCCACGCAAATACCTTCTATGATTTGCCTTTGGCTGTGGGGGAAAGAGATGCAAAACTAGCAGAGAAGCCCTGCCTAATCCAGGAGGGAGCCAAACGCAAACCAATTAGCTCTCTGCCATATGGCTTTGTCTTTCTTGCAGCCTACCTCTGGACTGTTCTATCCAGAATGCCCATCTGACAGATAATCTGCAGCATGCACTGCACTGGAAGTCAAAAGTACTCAGAATATCTGTTGATAAAATGGTCAGAATAAAATGTGTATCACAACAATAACCAGCCAGGACCCAGAACAAAGGTGGTTTATTTCAGGATAAGCTGGTGGGTGTGTATCTGTATCTCTGTGTGTGTCTTTTAATAATGTCAGCCATTTTTATTTGATTTGATTGTTGCATGAATGGTTCTGTTTGCCATTTTCTTTCTTTTTCTTTTAAAAAAAGCAAAGCTCTGTGCTTCTTTTGTTGGTGTGTTTGCCCATTTGGCTCTTGTGCAGGCTTCTCTGCCTGAAAGGCTTTCCTGGCAATATTTTGTGCAATATTTTCTTTCTGGGATCCTGCAGGAACAGAGTCAAGAAGATTTCATATCCAGCTGGGCATTTTTGTATCTGGCAGCTGACGTGTGTTCAGAATGTGCCAGTGTAAGAGCATCTTGGTCAAGAAGAAAGGCTTGCAGATCAGTGAAGGAACACAGAAGAAAGGGGAGGTCCCTTTGGGGTTGGTGTCGTGTCCTTTATGTTTCCAAATACTCTTTGTGATTCTTGGGATTATATCATTCAAAGTAACTTAATGAATCTGGTCCTTCTTTATATACCTTAACTGCCTTGTTTTACCCATGATTACTGTGGTTGGGTTCACCACCACCTCGCCCCTTCTTTCATGCTTCTAGGGGGAGTGGAGAGTCTTGGCTCACTGTAGTAGCATAACACTTAAGAGTATAACTGTGAGTGCAGAACGGGGGGGGGGGTGATAATCAGTCCAGGTTAAATAAACCCATATAAAGGGCTGTGGACTTTATTGTGTGCTTAAGATGCCAATACCAATGTTCAGATGTTTGGGGGGGGGCACCGCCATGTGTTGTAAAATGCCTGCTGTATAAAAGGATAATTGGCTAACTAGGTATAGCATAGTGTCAATAAATGGAACATTCCTAGCCTCTGAGTCAGGCATAGGCAAACTCAGCTCTCCAGATGTTTTGGGACTACAACTCCCACCATCCCTAGCTAACAGGACCAGTGGTCAGGGATGATGGGAGTTGTAGTCCCAAAACATCTGGAGGGCCGAGTTTGCCTATGCCTGCTGAGTTGTCTCCAACTAAGTTCTACTCAAAGTAGACCTACTGGAATTGATGTACCTAAATTTGTCATGTCCATTAATTTCAGTGCGTCTGCCCTGAGTAGACTTCAGTCGGAGACAACCACCTGTCTTTTTGACCCCTTTCAACAGAATGAATAAGTGTTTCCCCTCAATGCATCCATTTTAGAGAATGGGATTAATCAATATATAGAGCATGATACTCTTAATCTCAAGGTCGTGAGTTTGAGCCCCACATTGGGCAAAAGACCCCTGCATTGCAAGGGGTTGGACTAGATGACCCTCATGGTTACCCTTCCAACTCTACAATTCTATGATTATTGTTTTATACTGTCCGGGTGGCCACCGTTGTACCTGTGGGTTCGTTACAAGGAGTAGCTTAGGAATTCAATCATGTAGTTATTGAAAGTAAGAAATCAGCCTCCAGATCTGTTTTGACACTTTACGGGAAGCAGGTATATAGTTCTTATGCCGCCCACAGAAGCATAGGAAGCTGCCTTATACTGAATCAGATCTTTGGCTCATCTAGCTCAGTAATGGCTACACTGACTGGCAGCAGCTCTCTGGGCTTTCAAACAGGGAAGTCTGTCCCAGTCCAACCTAAAGATGACAAAAAATTGAACCTAGGACTGTCTGCATGCAAAGCAGATGCTGTACTACAGAGCCACAACCCTCACTGTACAGAAAATAGAGTCAGCTGAGAGATAAAACAGAAGAGTAGATCTCCCATGTGGTACTGGGCTTTACTGTTTCATGCTACCCAGCCTTTCTCAACCCGTGGGTCCCCAGATGTTGTTGAACTACAACTCCCATCACCCCTAGCTAGCAAGGCCAGAGCTCAGGGATGATGGGAGTTGTAGTCCAACAACATCTGGGGACCCACAGGCTGAGAACCACTGCTTGAAACGGAGGGGAGGGGTGTCAGTTGTATAAATGCCATACACACATTAAATGCATTATTCACGCCTAAAATTAGCATGTCAAGGAGAAGGTTCTAGGCTTGTACTTTTTGACCATATCTTAATTAAGAGGTAATGTTTTTTAAGTGAAGATGTTTCAAACACGAGTCCCCCCCCCCCCGCCCCCACAGACTGCAGTGGTACATCTCGGCACAAGGGTTCTGCTCATCTGGTCCAGCTCTTAGAACCACTTTCCCAATGTGTCTAATGGAGTGCTTGCTGCGCCCACAAGAGCAGCTCCCAAAACACTAGAGAGGAGGGACACGGTGCCTTTCAGGTGTCAATGGACCTCAGCTCTCACCAGTCCCAGCTAACATGGCCAGGGATTAATGGGAAACTGGGAGCCCAATAACATATTGAGAGCCACAAGTTCCTCACTCCTGCACTAAAGGGACATCTATAGGCACATATTGCCACTGTCACTGGCACCCTGGTCGCATCCATAATGAACGTATGCAGGGGTGTGTGTGGAATACACAGCACATTTATGTTGTATGCATGCATGTTGAGGGAGGGGTGCTCCCATATCAGGGCTGGCCCAGCACATTTTGCCGTTGAGCCCAAATGGAAAGTGCTGCCTCTCCCACCTTGATACTGACTCTTCCCCGGCCCCTGATGCAAGCTCCTCTTTTGCTTCCACCCCAACTGCTGAGAAAAAGGGGAGAAAAAGGAGGCCTGAAAAAGAGGCCGGGGTGTGTGCCAGTGGCAGTGGGGGTGGACAGAGACAGAGGAGGATGTGAGAGGGGGGTAGGAGGCAGTGGAGGAGGCAGGCAATGAGCAGCTTGCTGCTTGGGGGGGCCAGATCTGCCTCCCCTCTCAATGGTCCTGAGCCTGCCGCCGTGAGGAATTGCTTCTGCTTTCTTCATGGGTGGCTTGCCCCTTTCCCATATTGTTGAATACGGGAGTGAAGAGCGCTCAAGTAATTTCCAAGCCTGAGCCCTGTGAACCCAGGCTCCGTCAAGACCTGCCCTTGAACCCTGTTTAGGCAGTAGGGCGGTTCATAAAAAACTTTTTTTTTAATGGCTGCTCCAAGGGTCTTATCTTACTACACTAGGGATTATATAGCTATATCTGAAATTTCATGCATATCAGTTAATATCTCGACCCTCCTCCACAAAAATAGCTGTTTACTTGGCCGTTTTCCTATGTCGTGAAGGCTGAAATTTCAATTCAGTGGAGCAGGGTCAAGATATTAACTGATATGCATGAAATTTCAGATATAGCTATATAATCCCTAGTGTAGTAAGACCAGACCTTTGGAGCAGGCATTTTCAAAAAATAGTTTTTTATGAACCACCCTATCAGGCAGTGGTTTTAGATATGCCTGCAGCAGCATGCTACAAAAGGCAAAGTTGTTGCTTTCCACAGCTGTCGCCTCGGTTAAACTCCTTTCCCCTTGCGCATACCCTGCCCAAGAGACATAGCTGAAAGGCAGCTTGCTGCTCTCTCTTTTTGCACTCAAGGGAGCCTCCCTTATCACTTTAGACCTCGCTCAAGGAATTCTCCTTTGTAGGTTTGTAGTGGCTTCAACAGTTTAGCAGCTGGGTCAGGGCTAACCACTTTGCCCCTCCTGTTACTGACTTAACAAATCCCGGTCTCCCAAGTAACCTAACCCAGCAAGGAACAATAACAAGATATAAACCTTTGTTTTTGTTTAAGCAAGCTTGCTGCACCCAGACTTGTAAATGTGGTATGTTATTTTAATACACCATTTTGTTTTATGATGCGTATGCTAAAAACTGCTGGTTTTATTTATATTTTGGATTTTTTAGATTGTTTTTAACATCTGATTTCATCAGTAGTTAAAGAATAAAACAAAATAAAATGCAAGCACAAAGCCTGCAGCTTGCACAGAATGTCACATGCAACATTACCTGCCTAAAATTGTGGCTGTGTGCTCAGTGCAATGTCCCTCTCCTCTCCACCCCAGCTACAGTTCTCAGGGCTCACTAGAGAAAAAGAATGTCTATTAAAGCAGGATGTTTTGGAACCCAGTCCCATGTTGCTAAAGAGGCAGATCTGAAGAGCTTAAAGCCACTCGTTTGCCCTTGCAGGCATCTGTTTCTGCCAACTGAGGAGGACACTAAATGCATCTGATGATGTAGACCAGCCTTTCGTAAACTTGGGTCCCCAGATGTTCTTGAACTACAGCTCCCATTATCCACAAGCACTGGCCATGCTGGCTAGGAATGATGGGAACTGTAGTCCAACAGCATCTAGGGACCCAAGGTTGAGAAAGGCTGATGTAGACTCTAGTCCACCAAAGCTTTGCCTGTAGGTCTCCAAATCAGTCTGCAAATTCTTTTTTTTAAAAAAGTCATCATGAAAATTCATCAGTGTTGCAGACCATTTTTTCCTAATATGTTTGTATGTTATTGTCATCAGTATATGCATTTTTAGGCTCACTTTACTGGAGTGTATCCATTTTTGTACATCTAAATGGGCTGGAGAACTGCATTGCATTGCCATATCTAGGAAAGTGCTAATTTCAAAGGATGCATTTCCATTTGCGTATTATTATTTTTAGTGCAAATTAGTTTGATTCACATTTAATTCCAATTTGAATCAAATTTCGCTCCCATCCCTATGCCAGATTCATTGGTATTTTTTGTTGTAGCAGACTGATTTGAGAACCCCTCTGAAAACCATGATTGCATTTTGCATAGAATTCAACATCCTCTGCGGGAGAGATGGTGGGTGCTCTGATCTTTTTGTTTTCTGCTTTCATTTGATTAGAAGGTCTGTCTCCAATCTTATTTTTAGCTTCGCAATTTTGCCACTCGACTATCATATTCCCAGGACTTCAGCAGCCCAATAGATGAACAAGTATTTCCTTTCAGTGTTTACAACTGAATGCTTCCCTTGTTGCGCTAAAATACAGGACAACTACATGACAAGGGAATGTCGCTGAAGCACTTTCCGTGCTAACCTGATTGAACAAGGAAAACAGAATCATACTGTTGCCCAAGGCAGGAGACACATTAAAAAGAAACTTCAGGCTACGATTCTAGACACACTTGCTAGGGAATAGGGTCATTCAGACTGGAGAGCCATGCAGACATGGAACATTTGCCCAACAGCCACTCCGTGTGATGATGAGTTCATATGGGTGGTAGCCTAATAGGCTTGATCTTCAGCATTATTTTATAGATTTCCCTCATATGTTAGGCAACGTATTTTGTGTGTGTGTGTACGGACCTATATCTTCTCACACCAGTTTTGCAAAAGAAATCCTGCAAACACCCTCCTTTTGCAAACTTTCTCCTTTATATCTCAATGTTCTGGGGAAATGATCAGCTGATATAGCAAAGACAACTCTGGCTACATGGTTACTTGGGAGTAAGTCCCACTGAATTAAATAAGGTTTACTTTGGAGCAGAGATGCACGGGATTGAAGTGCTGATACCACATTTTATATAGTAGAGGTTTGATTCCAGGGAGAACTATGATTCCTGTTATCTGTCTGCCTGTCTATCATCTGTCTGTCTGTCCATCTGCCTGTCTATCAGGGTGTCTTTTAACCAATTGATTAATCAATCCAGTGAGCTTGCAACTTGCATTTCTACGAATCATGGGAAGCTGAGCAAGGCATACCTCAGTGAGTTCCCTGGTGGAAAATGACTTTGCCTCACCATGCACCTCTGCAGGAAAGGGGCCATAGACTAGGGGAAGGCTTTTAAGTAATGCAGTGCAAAATACTGGGAGGCTGCCCATATGGACTAGAACCTTACAACCTGACAATTATTTCATTATCTGTTCATTTACTTATGTAGTTACTTATATTCATAGCCTGCCTTATAAACGTTTGTTATCTGGGCAGCCTACAGAATGAATATAAGATTATAAATACACTCCACACACGTGTATGGGAATGAGGTTCCAGCGATAGTGTGCGTATCTTGGAACTGCCCCCACATGAGCTATCTTACCTTCTGGAGGAGACACGCCAAACAAGTCTTACCTCACAAGCAAGGCAGCTCTCTGGGCTCTGAGACACTGTCAGGAGACATTGCAGGGCCATCTGAGTTCCTGCAAAATCTCTCGAGAGCCTTCAGAGCCTATGCAAGAGCCTCCCAGAGCAAGGCAGAGAGCTTAAAAGTGCCTTCCGTGCTGGGAAAGCCCTGTGCAAAAATAGCTTTTAAATCTTCCATGCTCCTTCCATTGCACCTTCCATGCATCAAATCTGCCTGATTTCAACTGGCTGATCTTCAGTCGTGTAACATATGGGAGTTGCAGGTCTACTGCACAGCCAGAGCCGGCCTGCCCATGAGGCGGGGTGAAGTGTGTGCCTCAGGCGGCAGAAGTGGAAGAGGTGGCACTTTGCCTGCCCCACTGCCTCCGCCAAGAGTGAGCCATTCCAGCACAGGAGCGGCAGGGCCAGAGGCAGTGATTCCCATTTCTCCTCAGGTGGTGAAACAGGTGGCTGCCTCTGTGTACAGCCACAATACAACATTTGAAATCAGAATGCAGCAGAGGGCAGCAGAAAATAAAAACTAGGCTGAAACAAATTTACTAGTTCACAACAGATTTCAAAGGCGAAGACAAATTTTAAGAGGCACAGAAATCTTAAAAATGTATTTACCTCACATCAAGTTGACAACAAGATAGGCACTAGGCCATTCTCTCACAATCCAGTTGCCACCACAGACACCTGCAAAAAAAGGAAGAGAAAGGTTCAGAAATTGATAGATCCTAAAGAGAGATCTTTATCAGATACTGATGTGAAAATTCAGAACATAGGGGGGTTGGACTAGATGACCCTTGGGGTCCCTTCCATAATTCTATGATTCTATAAGCAAAGTAGTTCTTTGATTTCCTATGTTCCTAAGTGAGGTCCTAGAATAAGAGATGTTGGGAAATGCTATTGTACATTCATTAGGGAAGTTTGCCCAAAGCAAGATGGACAGAGTCGTATTTGATTTACTCTAGCCCTCCATGAGGACTGTCATTTTACTCTCAAAAAAGAAAAGAAAAAAGCACCCATGTGAGGGGCTGGTTTTATAATTTAAGGTCTTGTGGCAACATCTATCCAATCTGCTTGCTAAACAAATGCTTTGTTAATATGAAGCAGTAAACAGAAGGCCTTTCATACCCCTAAATCTACTACAGCAATAACAGTGACTTAAAAAGTATGGCTTTTAAGTCCAAACACTGGCAAACTGGAGTTATAATTTAAATGTAAGTAATTCCTGAGAGGGATATTTTTGCAAGATCGAATCCAAAACAGGGTAAGGTACTGCAGAGACAGCTTCTAATTCTTCTTTCAATGAGTTACCATTACACTGCCAGGGAGCCATCTCAATGAAAAATGAAAATTAGAAGCTGCTCATGTTTCAAAGAGGTTTGTGGTGGTCTCAGGATTTTGCAGAGGCTGAAATGGACAGGTTCATTCATTCAGTGGGCCTGCTCTGAGTATAA
Source organism: Podarcis filfolensis (assembly GCF_964270895.1). NCBI lineage: Eukaryota > Metazoa > Chordata > Lepidosauria > Squamata > Lacertidae > Podarcis > Podarcis filfolensis. The sequence goes on from NC_139611.1 coordinate 50,583,804, forward strand.
CTTAGTTCGATACACGCAAGCCATATATTGAACAGAATTAGCTTTGGAGTTATACATATTGTTCTTATAATTTCATATATAATCTGCACCATTTGTCCTTGATAGCTCATTGCGCTTGGGCGATCTCAGAATGTATGCAACAAATTTGCATTATCCGCTGTACATTTCCAGGATTAAAATTGATTTTCTGCATAGAGTTTGTTTAGCTTTGTAGGTATCAAATTGTGTCTCCCTAATTTATACATTTAATGAAGTTAGACCATATTTGTAGATGTGAGGGGAGGAAATGCCCTCTCCACTGTTTACCTATGTAGATCAGGGGATGAAAAGTTGTTCTCAGCATGCACAGTTGTGTGGAGATGGTCTTGCAGCATTTTAGGTGAACTTAAGTAGAAGTCCCACCAGGCTGTTTCTGGGGCTACAAGACTTCCCTTGTGGAAACGGGGGCGGGGGCAGAGGAGATCAGTTTAGAGATGAAGGAAGAATCAGTTTTAACAGATTTATACACAGAAGCTGGTGTTTCTGATCCATCCAAGTTCTTCCTATACGAGGCTACCTCTTGCATCAAGTACTTGCTTATGTCTGTACATCATTGTAAAGAAAGAAAGAAATCCTGACTACTGAAGTGCAAAATGACACAGAAAAGGAATATGTATATTAGATACATTTAAATAGCCAAACCCCAAGCCGTACTATATTTCTGCTGCATAATTTTAGAAATATAATTGCATAGGTAGTTATATGTGTTGTTTATGTGCTGGTTACTGCAGGAAACCTGGAGTGTATTGGCGTGTGTGTATGTGTGCGTAATATTAAAAGTATAATAATGTATATACGTAATATATGAGAAATTTTAGCATGTGTGGATAAGTGCACCACTGAGACTTTCATCCCTAGAGCAGCTGGTGTCTGATTGATGGGGACAGGAAATGCAGACGAGGCGTCCTTCCTGCTTTGGCTCATGTGGAGCAACACAAGAAGAAGAACCTACTGGATCAGGTCAATGGCCCATCTAGTCCAGCATCCTCTTCTCACAATGGCCAGCCAGAAGTCTGTGAGAAGCGCCCAAGCAGGACTTATGCACAACAGCCACTCTGCCTGCCTGTGGTTCCTAGCAACTGTGATTGAGAGGCCTACTGCCTCTGACAGCGGCTGTGGATTAGTTGCCTAATCCTCTGTGAACTTGTCTAAGTTAGTGGCCATCACAGCCTCCATTTAGAGCAAGTCTCATAGTTTAACTATATGCTATGTGAAGAAGTCCTTTCTTTTTTCCATCCTCCCGAATGTTCCTTCATTCAGCTTCATTGGATGCTCAGGAATCCCATGCTATGAAAGAGGGAGAAAAACCTTTCCCTGCCCACTTTCTCCGCGGCATGGATAATTTCATAAACTTCTGTCGTACTGCTTCTTATCTGCCTTTTCTCTTAACTAAAAAGCCACAGGTGCTGCAACATTGAACAGGGACCTCATTGGAGGGTTCAGGGTGCAAGAATCAGCATTTGCAGCTGCCATAGACGGCTCCCTTAACGTTACACTGGGAAGTACAAACCACTTACTTCCTGTCTCCCTGAAATAAAATAGAAGCCAAATCCATGCATAGGGATGTTTCACATGGACATAATAACCAGTTGTTTACATGTTTACCTACTTTATTGTAAGTCCTGCTTGGAGGTGCCAGGGATTGGGACCTTCAACGTGAAAAGAAGGAGCTAACATGCAGCTATGGCTCCTTAATCAAGTGTAACGCTGTGTTTTATATTCTGAATTTTAAAATTGTTGTAACCTGCCCTGGGATCTGCTGGTGAAGGGTGGGTAAATTCTTAAACTACTATTATTACTATTATTATATTAATTAATGTGTTATTGGAGCAGTTAATATAAGTATATGTTAATGGAAATATGGGAGGAAGTAGAGGCTGGGTTGGTATTTGGAGACACACACATACATTCTCCATAGAGTGGAGAAGTAAGACATGTTCAGAAATTTTATTTTTTAATTAACAGGAATTAGACAGCTTTGGCACAAAGACCAGAGCAAGGCATTCCCCAGAAGAGGTTTATCAGCCTGATGTATAAATGCTCAAGATATAATAATAATCTGTATAATATGCACTAGGCTTCCAATTTAGGTTAATTCCTAAGCAGTGAAGTCACTCTGGTTATAGCTTGCTATCTTCAGGAAAATGGTTTTTGACTGGTCTAGAATATCCTGAATAGTCTTTTGCAAATGAAACTATAATTTTTGAGGATTTCTCATTTGGAGTGTGAACAACTGCTACTTTTTTTTTTTCTTAACAGGCTTTGCTCTTCTCATTTTTCTCACATCTTTTATTGATTCTCTCCCCCTCCAAGCTTTGTCCTTAGAGCAAGTGGATTATACTAAATGTATTTCTCATCCTGAAGGCACCTCAGCAGTGGGTCCTCTGTGCCTTATACTCTCTCTGCCTGAATGTAAAACTAGACTCTGGATGATAATGTTTAATCTGGTACCTTTGGCAATTCACACTATCATTCAGCATATGGCTGGACACTTTTTGGCCATGGCTGGAACGCACCACTCTTCCCATAACAAAGGGCCATCTGAATCATTCATTCTACACAGCAATTACATTTTCTTCTTTTTGGAATGTTTGCTGTGGCATGTGGACATGCATAGGAACATAGGAAGCTGCTTTATACAGAGTCAGACCATCTAGCTCAGTATTGTCCATACTGGTCCGATGCCAGATCCTATGGAGAAGGTGGCAAGGCTGGAGGCTGGTCAAAAGTTGCCTCAGCACAGACAGTTCCCACTTATTCCAGCAAAGCTTGCAGCCAGACTGAGGCCTTTTATGCTTCTGTCTCCAGATTACCTCTTCCATCTTCCACACCTTAAACAGCCTGAAGATGGGTTCTCCTCCTCCATTCCATAGTCTCCTTCTGGTGTGCTCCTTTTGTCTCAAAGCTGGTGATCACAGAACCATAGAATTGTAGAGTTGGAAGGGATCCTGAGGATAATCTAGGCCAACCCCCTACAATGCAGGAATATCCCCATATGGGGATTGTGGTGGCATCAGAGGGTTCCAATGCAGCCCCCCACTCCAGGTCTGGATCAATGCTAAATTCAGAAGTCATGAAAGCTGGTGAAAGAATACTCAGAAATGGTTTGGGGGCAGGGGAGTTGGCTGAAGTCAGCAGCAGAGGGAGAAAGAATTGGGCCTCTACACTACAAATTGAGGGGACTGAGAGCATGTTGGTAAAGAGCACCCCCAAAACCTGGAATCAATGGTGCTCAGGGTGGTTTTATTTTTTAAAAAAAGATATTTATTGAAGTTTTACAAAAAGAAGAAAATTACAAAGAAAAAAGAAAGCAGAAAAAAGAAAAAAGTACAAAAAATACAAAAATACATAGAAAAAAAAGATTAAAAATACAGAAAAAGTAAATAAAAAATAGTTTAAAACAAATCAATTTTTCATATCTTAAATTTCATTTGCTTATTTCCCTGACCTCCTCACACCTCCCTTTTTTGTATTCCCGTTCACATGATTAATTCAGCAAATCCTTACCCTCTTTCTTTTATCTTAACTCAATATTTCAACATATTATAACTTTATATTTTCATCCGTTATCAATCCATTTTTACATATTCTTATTAACCTTGTTGCTAAGGCCGCTTGATTTCAATCCAACATCATTTTAACATTCATTAATTTTACAATGTTTCTGCAAATACTCTTTAAATTTCTTCCAATCTTCTTCCACCAACTCTTCTCCCTGGTCTCGGATTCTGCCAGTCATTTCCGCCAGTTCCATATAGTCCATCACTTTCATCTGCCATTCTTCCAGGGTGGGTAAATCTTGTGTCTTCCAATACCTTGCGATGAGTATTCTTGCTGCTGTTGTAGCGTACATAAAGAAAGTTCTATCCTTCTTTGACACCAATTGGCCGACCATGCCCAGGAGAAAGGCCTCTGGTTTCTTCAAGAAGGTATATTTAAATACCTTTTTCATTTCATTATATATCATCTCCCAGAAAGCCTTTATCCTTGGGCACGTCCACCAAAGGTGAAAGAATGTACCTTCATTTTCTTTACATTTCCAACATTTATTATCGGGAAAATGATAGATTTTTGCAAGCTTGACTGGTGTCATATACCACCTGTATATCATTTTCATAATATTCTCTCTTAAGGCATTGCATGCCGTAAATTTCATACCTGTGGTCCACAACTGTTCCCAGTCAGCAAACATAATTTTATGTCCAACATCTTGTGCCCATTTAATCATAGCAGATTTAACCGTTTCATCTTGAGTATTCCATTTCAACAGCACGTTATACATTCTTGAAAGTATCTTTGTTTTGGAATCTAACAGTTCTGTTTCCAATTTTGATTTTTCCACCTGGAAGCCAATTTTTTTGTCCAAATTGTAAGCCTCCCTTATTTGATAATAGTGAAGCCAGTCTCGCACTTTATCTTTTAATTTCTCAAAACTCTGCAATTTCAATTTGTCTCCTTCTTGTTCCAAAATTTCCCAATATTTCGGCCATTTGGCCTCCATATTGAGCTTTTTCTGAGCCTTTGCTTCCATCGGTGACAACCACCTTGGGGTTTTATTTTCAAGTAAGTCCTTATATCTTATCCAGACATTAAACAATGCTTTCCTGACAATATGATTTTTAAATGCTTTGTGTGCTTTAACCTTGTCATACCACAAATATGCACGCCACCCAAAAACATTATTAAAACCTTCTAAATCCAAAATGTCTGTGTTCTCAAGAAGCAGCCATTCTTTCAACCAGCAGAATGCTGCTGATTCATAATAGAGTTTAAGGTCTGGCAGGGCAAGTCCACCTCTTTCCTTTACATCAGTTAGTATTTTAAATTTTATTCTGGGCTTCTTGCCCTGCCAAACAAATCTAGAAATATCTCTCTGCCACTTCTTGAAACAGTCCATTTTGTCCAAAATTTGCAATGATTGAAACAAAAATAACATTCTTGGCAATACATTCATCTTTATAACAGCAATTCGACCTAACAAGGAAAGCTTCAAATTTGACCATATTTCTAGATCCTTTTTCACTTCTGACCAACATTTCTCATAATTGTCTTTAAATAGGTTTAAGTTCTTAGCGGTCATGTTAACCCCCAGGTATTTTACTTTCTTAACCAGTGTTAAACCTGTCTCCTTCTGAAACCTCTCTTTCTCAATCGGTGTTAAGTTTTTCTCAAGAACTTTAGTTTTTAACTTGTTCAACTTAAATCCTGCCACATGACCAAATTCTTGAATCAGTTCTAATACTCTTTTAGTACTAGATTCTGGCTCCTGTAACGTCAGTACTAAGTCATCTGCAAAAGCTTTCAATTTGTACTGTTTGGCTCCGACCTGTATACCTTTAATCAAACGGTCCCTTCTGATCATATTTAGCAAAACCTCCAGGACCGCAGGGTGGTTTTAGCCTCCCCAAGTAACTGAACAGTTCTGAAGACTGTTCTAAAAGAGTCTGAACGATTACTGTACATGGGTGCTACATGAAGGTAGAGACAGGTGAACCTCTAAATTTCAGTTTCTCTCATTTTCCCAACCTTAAGCTTTCTGCTCATTTCCACATCAGTTTGTGATCATGATTAAAAACAAAACAGAACTCCGCATGAAAATGTGTATCCATTTTTGTGTGCATTTCACCTGATCGACACATTTTTGTATGTAATTTTGCCTGTTTTTGCAATAACACGGTTGAAGCAGTCAGTTGTCCCCATCCTCCTTCTGCCGAGCCGTTTTGGAAGACTTTACTTCTGGACCCAGGCGGCACTTGACAGGAAAGGTTTTACCTGCCCCTTGGAGCGATCCTTGTTCACAAAATGGCTTTGCATGATTAACACCTTCTTCTCTCCAAGCACCAACTATTAGGGGATCATAAAGGCCTTTTGAAAACCCAACACCTTGGCGCTGTGTTCAAAGCCTGCTTAGCGGTGCGAAAATGAGGTCCGAAGAGCTGCGGCAGCTTCCCAGTGGCCCTTCCGTCATCTCTCGGGTTTCAGATGTTGCTTTAAACACGAATAACTCTTTCTCCCCATCAACCCAAGTTCCTTTTAAACCTTTGTGCTGAATATTATTGCAGAGCTCTGAACAAAGGGCAGAGGCTCTTGTCTAATGAGAGGAATAGTGTCCCGCAGGATTTTGTCTGATGGAATATTCATTAGGCAGACTGCCAGCTACAAGGGTCCTTTGACAATTGCTGGGTCCCACTAAATTTGGATGCAACAAAGATTTTGTGCTACTTCTTAGCATGCAGTAAACGAATCCTTGCCCACTTTTGTTTTCCCACAAAGAATGGGGGGTGTCACAGAAACTGGAGCTTTCATAGTGCAATTCATTGACTGAGGTCAATGAGACTTATTCCCAGGTAAGCATGGATACCAGAGGTCAGCAATCTTTTGGGTCCTGGGGGACATTTGCCAATGGGAGAAGCTGTCATGGATGCTACACTTAACATTGCAACAAAGCATATACTGCCACTGATTCCATGGACTATGATAGAGCGCCTCTTTCAAGCCAAATTCCAGGAAAGCCTTCCACACTCACAGCAATTTATGGCATACCATTAAAAAACAAAAAACAAAAACAAAACCCAGACAAAAGGAATTTTATAAATGATTTGAAAACAGCAGAATATAGGTTTTTAAAGAATAGAGACATATGTATATGTGCATTGCTAGTACCTTAATATGCATTGATAAAACTTCAATACCTCCCATCAACAAAATTTATCTCAGGGTGATTTACTACACACACACACACACACACACACACACACACTAGATGCAGATAACCACACATATAAAACCGGCCATTCTTTAAATAAGAGTCAACAATATGTAAAAAGAACTTCAGAATCTTGAGCCAATGCTTTTTTTAATATAGATATGTTATGTCTAAAGAATGCAATGGTGGCACCAGGTGAGCCTTTCAGGAGAAGTTGGGACACTACAGCTGATCAGCCATCTTCTTAGTTGTCAGTGACGTCTGTAAAATATGTGATTCTGTGTGGCCAATAAAGTTCTGTGTTGGTCACAATGTGACATGTAGCTCATCACACCAGCAAATCATGCAGCATGCAGGTGCTGTGTAAGGAGATATTTACCTGCTGACATCAAACGATCACAGCTAGTAAGGGGGAATTTGTGAATTCCAGTACAAACTGAAATGATCTGCTCTGTCATGGGGTGCAATTGGATGGGATCATTGCATTAGTTTTCCTGATTATAGATAGCACTTCTAGCCCAGGTTCTAATGTTCCTTTTACACTGCATTAACTACTACATTATGGAGCTGTGACATTTTGATCAATACACTGTCATGTTTTAAATGGAAAGAAAGAACTGTACTGTATAGATCAGAACATGATCCTCAATTTTGTCATGTGGAATTGCAGTGCGAAAACTCCTGTAATTTTCCAGGTTAATGAGGTTGACCCTGCAAGCAAATAACACAGAAATGAGCATGAAACTTCTGCTAGATTCCACTCCTTTTCCAGAAGTGGCTTTTACATTGTGCGAAAGGTCACATAAAATGTAGAAATTATCAGCTAAGGAAACATTGGGGAAGTGGGAGAAAGTGCTGTCCAGACCTCACTTTGCTTCAAAATGGGTGCTCAAACCCTTAAAATTTAAGTTCCCTGCGAAACACCAGGATGGAGATTGGCAGATTTTGTTCAGGGGGAAAAGGGAAACTAAGCTAAGCCTGCTTCAAAACGTGCTTCGAAGCATGAGATATCTCCTGAACTAGTTCCTAACCTAAGAATCTTCACCCCACCAACTGCTTTAATCCCAGCTGGGCCTTCCCTGACATCCCCCCTTCCCATAAACTTTCACCCTGACTCCTTGACCTTCATGCTCCATCCTTCATGCAGTTCCCTTCTCTTATCCAGTCACACTCCAGAACACAGTTAACTACAGCACCTCCTGCACTAATATGCAGATTGCAACCTAATTATCCATGGGCTTCCACCATCCTGGGAAGTTCCAATGTAATGCTCAGCTCAAAAACTGCAAGTCCTTTTAAAACACATATTTGGAGAGGCAACACACTTACGAATGTGTATTTAAATGTGCTCTTGTTTTGTGCACATTATTGCCGAATTGAGCAGCATGCCTACATAAAGAAGAGACATGGCCTGGAATTAGACTGATTCAGCTACCCCTAATTACAGTGACAGGACCCAATTGGAAAATAACATGAATAAAAAGTGGGAGGGGAGCAAAGCTGGAAATGGCTCCTAGGTTTTGCAGAGGGTGAAAATGAATTTAGAAATAGGCCTGTTGTTTTGATTTTGATGTATTCTTAACCTGGGCAACACGTGTAGTGTTTGCTTGGCCATATAACTTCTGGCTATCTTTGCAAAGGAACATAAGATGAGAGCCCAATAACTGGATCACAAAAGACCCATCTGGTCCAGCATCCTGTTCTCACAGTGGCCAAACAGTACACTACAATAGCCTCTTTGAGGTGAGGTGAACAGAACTATACACAGTATTCTAAGCAGGGCCACACCACAGATTTGAATAATGACATTATGATATTGGTAGTTGTTTTTTTCAAAGCCTTTCCTAATGATCCCTAGAAAGAAATTTGTGTTTTTCCCAGCCACTGAACACTGGGTCAAAATCTTCACCAAGCTGTTCAGAAGAATAGATCTCTGGCTTGCAGTAGTGTGGTGGGACAGTGCCATAGATCTGCCCTTCTGACATGGGCATTGCTGCAGCTTACATCAAGGGCACTGGCCTCAGGCAATGGTGAGGATCTTCTAATGCATCACCTAATATACACATGTATCACCTAATATACACTTGTATGCAGCTTTGCCTAAAATGTGCATTTAAAAGCAGCTTTCCCAAATGCTGTACATTATTCCCATTAATGTAAGCATTTTATGCACTTTCCTCTAATATATTTTTGTGTTTAATATATATTTATTTAATATATATTTAATATATTTATAATTTTTAATTTTTAATATATTAATATGTATTTAATATATATTGCGCGCATTTTTTTGTGTTGGGAGATTGCAAGATTCAGGAAAGTGCAAGTTTGAAGGATAGCTTTGTTTTGGTTTGCAAATTGGTTCGGTAACTACAAGTTATGCAGTCCGAATGACTTTCTACCCCATTCCCACATACAGGTGCGACTTGTTTATTTTTAAAATCCATGCTTCCGCAAGTGTGAAATTTCTGTCTGTGGTGTTGGATCCGTGTTGACTCCTTCACATTTTAACTTGTAAATTGTGGCTTGATGTTTCAACCTTCGAGGGATGAGCCTGCGCATGTGTGAACCAGTTCTTAGATTAGTTAATTGCAGTTTTCCCCCGTTTCTGTTGCCCAACATACTACTGAGATGAGATCTCTGGGGATAATTGCTGCACTGCCCTGTTATTATGCTTTGCTTGAAATGAGAAATCTTTAAGTGTATGTCAGGGCAAAGAGTGTTCTGATTTGCACAGCACCTTATGAACAAACAGACCCATTTGAACAGCGGGTGGAGTGGGGAAGGGAACCATGTAATTATGCAAAAGGAGCAACCTTTGTGAACAAAGCTACATAGAATACACAGCACAGAGACACTTACCAAGGACTTACAGTGAGAGCTCGATCTAAGGAATCGTATCATATTTATTTTGGTCAATGGTCCATTTGGTCCCAGTGCTATCAACCTGACCAAAAGCAGATTCCAAATGTTCCCCAGGAGGACTTTTTCCCAGTTCTGTAACCCATGGCTGGGGTGGGGGAGAAATTTGATTCTGCTTGCATTTAAATCTACCCAATTCAAACTTTCCAGAACAAGATACAAACCGAAGCATAGCCATTATTTGAAATTTGCCCTTCTCCAGCTTTTGCAGTGCACGGGATGCGTACAAAACTGAATGCGTGCCTAAACATGCATATGTTAGTGACAGTGGGAGAGGGTGAAAACAACATGGCATTCAAATAACAAATAACCATTGGCCATGCTGGTTGGGTTGGGGCTGGCGCGTGTTGGAGGCCAACAGCATCTGAAGGGCATCATCTTGGCCAGTCCTGCTTTACATATTCACTGAGAGAGGCCATTGGCCTGTCAAGCCTAGTGCTGTCCAAGGTCTCTAACAAAGGTCTTTCTCAGCTCTGTTGCCTGAGGTTCTTTTTAACCAGAAATTCCAAAGATTGAACCTGGAATCTTTTGCTTACATGTGTTTGCTCGACCACTGAACCATGGCCCTTCTTACTCCAAAATGCCTGTTTTATTTAGAATGGAGTATTTGAGAAGAACATTTCCCTTATGAAGCTGTTATCTTTGGGTAAAAGCAATTTGCACCGGAGACTGTTCATGAGATAGCCCAGTCTGCTGTCTTCAAGAATCATGTATCTCTCATCCCTGTGACATTCCCTGGCTCAAGTATGTATTTTTTTTACAGATTTGAGATTCCCCCATTCTTCTGCTATGATTTTCAGTGTGAGCTTTGGAAAAACCGGAGCTACAAATTTTTGGGAAGTCGGTGCTTCCTTTCAGTTCCTTGGTGCCCCTCAAGCCACACACACACACACACACACACACACACACTTCCTCAGCTACAATACAAGCTATATTTACAGCAAATGTGAATATTTTAGTGTGCATTTGGGGAGTGCAGTAGGAGCTTGCTTTGACTCCAGTGGTTTATTGCTGTGTGCTACTGATCTCTGTGGTGCATCCACCTTACCCTTAGAACAGCTGCAGAAGTCTTGCAGCACCTTAAAGATCTTCCTGTGGTGAAATCAGACTAGAATCGTCTGCCATGACATCCTGACCTCCTTCAGCAGACACACGGATGGAAAAGAAACGTTTTGTAAACTGCTGAGCCAAGTGGCTATGAAATGTAGGTCAGTTCTGTTTTTCTACAAAGCCCAAATGCATGTAACATAATTACACAGTAACCATTCATAACAGCAGTCGCTGGTGATAATCTTGCTAGCTATAGCATGCTAATTAATTTAACCACTACAGTAGGGGATTTCTGATGCAGTCTGAACCACATAGAGTCAGATTTACTGATGCCCTCTAGTTCTGCAGTTTACATTTAAAGCTTGCATTAAAGCTGTCCTCGTATGTGTGTGAGTGTTAGCTGAGTATAATTATTTCTATATGAAGACGAAGTTGGCAAATGTTTAGATGGAACTTGCTTGGCTCCATGGCCAATAGGCAGGCACCAGTGGCAGGTCTGCGGCTGAGATGTCACCTGACCAGGTTTAAAGAAATTTGATCATTGTGTTCCTGCCCCAGCTGGGATTTTTTCATTCTTTTTTCTGTTGCTCAATCACAGAAAAGATAGGCCTTTCAAAGCTGCATATATTTAAATGGGGAGCAGTGGAGAGAAAACTCCCAGGAAAACAAAAGTGGGAAGCCTCAACAGAAGTATAGTGTCCAGATCAAGGGAAGTAATAGCTCCACTCTATTCAGCCTTGGTCAGACCCCCACCTGGAATCTCGCATCCAGTTCTGGGCACCACAGTAAGGAAGGATACTGACTAGCTGGAACATGTGCAGAGAAGGGCGACCAAGATGATAAAGGGCCTGGAAACCAAGCCTTATGAGGAATGGTTAAGGGAATTGGATATATTTCACCTGGAGAAGAGGAAGGTGGTGGATTCTCCTTCCTTGGAGCAGAGGTTGGATTGCCATCTGCCATGGATGCTTTAGTTGAGATTCTTACATTGCAGGGGGTTGGACTAGATGACCCCGAGGATCCCTTCCAATTCCACAATCTATGATCCTTGGCTAAAAATAAACAAAAATCTATTATTGCCTTTAAAAAAAGAAATCTCAGTGCATATAAATTGGAACCATCGCTTACTGCAGGACTGTAATAGAAATCTTGTACACAGAGGATCCCAGGTTTGTAGCTGTGCTCTGAGAAAAACAGTGCATGGAAATCACACATAAATAAAGGCCAACTTTGGAGTTAAAAGAAAAGATATTTACCCATGGGCAGGACCTGGGTGCAGATCCAGGTCAAGTGGGGCTATGACTGAATCTTGTGGGTCATGGGAGGATTGTGGGTGGATCCTGAGTCATGGGTAGTGCCTGGCAGAATCTTCATTCCGCTGATTTTTCAGACCACAGTACTGGTTACCGGGTAGAATACTGTTTTGCTGGCTAGTCTGGTACAATATGTCTTTCCCCTGTTGGAAGCAGTATGCCTCTGAAAACCAGCTGCTGGGAATAGCAAGTGGGGAGAGTGCTGTTATGCTCAGGTCCTGCTTGTGGGCCATGTGTAGGCATGCAGTTGGCCAGCATGAGAACAGGATGCTGGACTAGATGGGCTTTTGGCCTGAACCTTCATATATTGGCTAGACTGGCAATCCTTCATCCAAAGATGGCTACCAGGCAGCAACCCAGAAAAGAATGCAGCCCATAGAAGGTTGCCCAGGAGGAAATGGGCCCTTGGGCAGGCAGGCAGGCAGGGGGGATTCTCCCACCGCCGATCGAGTGGATAGAACACTTTTCAGATCACCTTTAATATTCTAAATAGAACAGAGAGTTTCTCCTTCCTAATAGGGGAGAAATTTGTTTCAGTTCACATTTAAAGGCTAAACTTGTACTTTCCAAAATTGTAAGTGAATTGAAATGTACCCATTCTTCAAAATTCACACTGAATTTTGTAAGGCACTTCTCCAGCCATAGAATGGGCACAAAATGCATATACTGGGATAAAGTGTGCATAAAAATGCACATATTAGAGAAGATAATATTCAAAAAAGGCATTATATTGGGGGGGAATGAATGCACAAATGTGTACTTTGGGAGAAATTTGCACTAAAATGTTGAAAAATCTTCATGAGGACTTAAAAAAAAATATCAGATGTATGTGGAATTGTGAAGAACTTAGTTGGAAAAATGAGAAACCAAAATGGACAGCTTCACCAATCCCTAGTTCTGTTGTACAAAAACTGACTTGAGAAAAGGAATGATAAAATGTTCCATGGTCTCTATGCCATCAGTGATTCACTGGAACCAGCTGTAAACTAGGAGTAATTTCACCCCGACTGGTGGTTTAGAAAGCATATGGGGGCAGGGGGAATACAAGCCTCTGCTGCAGAAGCAATAGCCTAAAAATGGAATCGCAGGCACAAACTATTTTTATTGACATGACATGATGACAAACCAAAATAGCCTCCGGGGACCGCTTTGTTAGAATGAGTGGATGCTGAGGACAATGATTTTTCAATGAAGCTAGCGAATTTGCATCTGTCCTCAAAAGGATGGAGGCATTTCATAAGTGTTCCCTGCCTGTATCAACAGCGTTGTCTGTGTCCTCCTTCCAGCAAAGTGTACAACAACACCGTAATTGCCTGCTCCCAAGAGCTCCCATTGTTTTGTAATTTTGCAACGTCCAGAAGCGACTGAGGGCGTCCACAAATGAACTCGGCAAGGGGTGTGGGGGAAGTGTGCCTAGTGTTTCCCCCCATGTATTTGTTGTTTTGTGGCAGACAACAGCATTTGATAATGAAGGGAAATGCCAGCTTCGCTCGTGTGATCTGCGGGAGGCGATGGCACCATAGGGCGGTAATGAGGCTCACTCCGACATGCCTGTGGACTTGGAAAGAGCTGGCTTTGCAAAGAAAGTGCACCACTCCAGTGTTGCCAGGACACAATTTGCGCATCATGTTTCTGGGCACACGCGAACTGTCAGTGTGGTGCAAGAACAGAGGTGGGCCACCTGTGACCATCCAGGTGGCGTTGGATTGCAACATCCACCAGACCCTGCCTGCATAGCCAGTGGTCAAGGTTGATGGGAGATGCAGACCAGCAATATCTGGAGGGCCACAGGTTCCTCACCCCTGGGATACAGGAAGGCTGGGGAACATGTGGCTTTTTCCCCACCCCTGCTCTGGAAGCAAGCCTTCTGAGGTGTAGGATTGAAATGTGCTTCCTGTTTATAATTCAGTAAAAAGAAATTAATGTGCCCCTGTTATGAGATGTTTGGGGAACTTTGCTGTATAGACTTAATGGCTATATTATACAGTGGTACCTCTGGTTACGAACTTAATTCATTCCGGAGGTCTGTTCTTAACCTGAAACCATTCTTAACCTGAGGTACCACTTTAGCTAATGGGGCTTCCCACTGCTGCCGCCCCACCGGTGCACGATTTCTGTTCTCATCCTGAGGTAAAGTTCTTACCCTGAGGTACTACTTATGGGTTAGCGGAGTCTGTAACCCGAAGTGTTTGTAACCCGAGGTGTTTGTAACCCGAGGTACCGCTGTACGTTGGACTGTATGGTGATTCTATATAACCAACGGGTATCATTCATGTAGCACAATTCTAAGCATGTTTACTCCTCAGTGTGCTACACTGTATTCAATGGAGGTTACTCCCAGAAAAGTGTGCAAAGGATTTCAGCTATGCCTGCCTTTTCCCAACCTCCTCCTCCCTCCTTCCACCAAAACACGACAGGGAGGAGGATGGAGACGAAACCATAATTACTTGACTCCACCTCTCATTGGCTGTGGCTCCCCCTACTGTCAGCCTCCCTGTTTTCCACCCTACCAGTACCAATGGGCGGCAGCCGTTGCTGAACCAAGGATGTTATCTGCGACAACCACATGCCTGTGGGAAAGCAGCAAGTGGGATTTGAGCACAAGAGCATTCTTCTCTCCTGTGTTTTCCAGCAATGGGCATTAAGAAGCATTGGTGCCCCCAACTGTGGAGGCAGAGCCAGCAGCGTAGCTGGCCACTCGGGTGCTGGGTGCAGCCCGCACGTCCTGCAGCCGGAGGCGGGGTGAGCCGCCCATGGATGTGGGGCAAGCTGCCCATGGAGGTGGGGTGCACTGCAAGGAGCCTCTCCACTGCCTCCCCCTCAGCTGTAGGATGGTGGAGGGAGAGGCGGAGGGCAGACGCAAGTCCCACGCTGCCGTTTTAGACAGCTTGGAATCTGCAGGCGCCCAAGCCGCCATGTCACTCCCAGGAAAGATGCATGGCTCAGGCACGCTGCAGGCCTCGCAGTAAGTGCTGGCCCTCATGGTGTGGTGCCCAGTGCCAGACACATTTTGTTAGGTTTGCTGATTGAACTAAAAAGTTTCGTGAGCCCAATTTTTATTTTTATTTTTTTTAACTCATATTTTTGCCATTTTGTCACCCCCCCTCAGTGATGACACCCTGCTTCCTCCGCCCCTGTGCAGAGCATAGCCATCGTGGCTAATAGCCTTCAATAGCCCCCCCCCCCAATCCATGAAATTGTCTAATCTTCCTTTAAAGCCTTCCAGATTGGTAGCCATCACTGGCTCCTGAGGGAGCGAGTTGCATAGTTCCCTATCCCTGCTATAAATGTTGCTGTAAATGTTTCACCTGCAGCTAACTTCACAGGGGTGGCGATAGTGAGGTTAAGCAGGCAGTGCTGTGAAGGGCAATATCAAGAGATGATGTAAATATTTCAAAGAGCTTGCTAACTTGGAAAAAAAAATCTTCATTATCTTGAAAATCAAAACCCAAAGCCATATTTCAGTTCGACAACTACATACATATTTCCCTGGAAGCATATGGTATCCCATATGGACACAATAGCAAACAATGGCAGCCCACTAGGTCCTTTCAGAGGGATGGAACATAACACAAAGAACTGCTGCACAGAAAGATGATCTGAGTTTTCCCAAACAGAAAGTATATAAAGCAAAGAGTTGTGCTGCTTGACGAGACGGCTATGTGAAGCTTTTGTTTCACAATGTAGTAGCCGAGTCAGATAATGCTGGCAGCTGTAATATTTTTATGTACAGAAAATGTCAGTGACGCATGCCTTTCAGGACTGAAGATGCTCAACCAATGTGTCAGGCAGAAATAAGCCTGTTTTTTGGTGTGGGGGTGAATGAAATGTAGCAAATCTTCCCTAAGGCAGGTTTGGGTAATCAAGGGCTCCGTGGCTGAATAAACATGGTAAGGATTTGGGTCAGGAAATGAGTTACTATGATTTTGCCGCTCAGACTGACCCATTTACAAGGGAGCCATACTGTACTCAAGGCATATCACATGCTATAGTGGGCCACAGGGCTAGAGCCAGGGTGGAGCCAGGGAGTGTGGACGCTTAGGGCACTGATTCACCCTGCCGAGGGTTGGGGGGAATTTTAATATTTAAAAAAATGGAAGCATGTTTAAAGGACAGGGACATTTCTGGAAATTGTTGCCAGCTGATATTTGGTTCAATTGTATTCCTATTGTTTATTGTTATATTTGATTGTTAATTCAAACTTAATTCTATTGTGTTTTATGTTCGCTTAGTATGGTATGTGAATCTGGTCTGGGACTGTAATAAATTTCATTTCCTTACATTCAATCATTCCCTTCCCCATTAAAAGATTAAAAGATTTGCAATTCATCACTTTCAGCTACTTTACAACTATGTTTTTAGTTTCTTTCTTGGTACTATGTTTTTAATTTTGATACCCTCCTTCTCTTCCTCCTGATTCTTAATTATTTACTATGCTGTTTTGAGATTCGGTTGTAAGCAGAGCTCTGTACTGACGGCCTCTCAAAATTCTCCACCATATTTGCAGACTGGGCAATGAGGAAAGATTTCACTAACTATTGAGGGGAAGGAAAAAAATCTTCACATTTTTTTCCTCAGGGGTGGGGACCACCATTAGCAAAGACAGTAACAGAGCTTCTTTCTTTTTTCCTAAGTTAAAAAACTACAAATATGGCACCAATTGGCACTGGGTTTACGGCCATGGTTACCATTTTGAATCCTCCACAATGTCCCAGAGACCTAGAACTGTTCAAACACAAATTGCAGCCACCACCAAACTATTATGGCTGCCCTGGTCTGCTCTGGTGGTGCAAAGGAGCCCAGGGAGCAAGCAACTTTCTTCAATAAATGCTAGAGAGGGACTGAAGCTTTCAGAGCCTCTGCCTCCCATCCATCTCTCCTAGGCTCCACCCTTTTTTAGAGAGTCAGTCTCTCAAAGGGCCAGCCCTCTCATCTGTAACTCGGCGCTCCTTGTGTGCTCACTGTCCCCTGCCTGTTGTGCTTCTTATGCAGTTGGACTGGTGGGGTAGCATGAGGGACACTCAGATCCTTGGGCCCAGGAGAAGCTTCTTCCCTGGCTATGGGCCTTGGTGCTGCAGGACCTAATCCAGAAACTCCTGTCTACCAGGTACAGCAGCCCCATGGTCACCAGTATCAGGTGCTCAGTCACAAACCTGGATGCTCTCCATGGGTGGTGATGCTGCAGCCTCTGACTTAGTGTCTTGGTTTCTTCTGAACTCCAGGGCCAGGGCAGTGAAGGATAGTGAGTCAAAATTCTGAAAAGTGCCCTTATGTTTCAGGGGGCAGGGAAGTGAGGGGGCAAGAAGTGAGAAATATCTCAGGAAAAAATGCTTTCTGGGAAATTTCAAATGAGCACTAATTGTAAGCCTGCATAGCACATTGTAGTTGCGAAGTGACAGGCAGAAAGATCCAGTAGTCCGCCAAGACCCTCAACAATTTTCCAGCAGTCTGGGCAGAGGAGGAGTTTTGGAGTCGCCATTTTGGAATACTGCTCCCTATCGTCTCTGGTCATTGGCTACACTGGCTGGGGCTGATGGGGTGGGTAGAGTCCAAAATATTGGTTTGGGGAAGGCTGGAGTAGGAGAACTCAACCCAGCACCATCTCCTGCTTCCCTTTGTACTCAGAGTTGCTTATCTTCCTTCCACACCCCATACTGCTGTGTGCAAGCAAGCAGTGGCTTCCATTTGTCTCTACTAGTGCCATGGAGAGAACCAGACTTCTCCTTCCCCCACCCCCCCAGCCATGCACAGCCCCTCCCTCTCTCCCCTTTAATCACCCCCGCTCATCATAATGACAGGCCCTTCGCTAGCAGGCTCGAGACAATGTGCTTCAGAAAACAGGAGAAATGTATTCATTTAATTCCTTTCTAGTTTTCCCCAGAACCTAATTACAGGAGTGAATTTTAAAGACTCAATAATCCCAGCCAGGAGCATGACCTCCTCTCCTGAATGCTTTAATTTGGCAACAAAGCAGACCACATTATTTCTTGCCTTTACGATACGAGAGCCACTCCAGTTCCCAAATACTTTGCTACAGCCTGCATTGTCTGCAGCGCTTACGGCCTGTCGCCTGTGAATTATGGCATTCCGGCAAGAGCGAAGGCGCAAGGAACACAAAATGGCAATGAGCTTAACCAGATGTAACAACTTCAAACCTCGACTCACGTGGTTTAAAACCGTAAAAAATTAAAAAGCAACAAATTATTGTTCGTTTCACACAATGCAAACTTTATAAGAAAGCAGCAATCTCCATAAATCATACTTTGACAAGAGCTATTACATTTGGTCTTATAGCTTAATCTTATTCCAATATCTAACAAAGGGTGGAACCTTAGGCCTGTGGACAAATGCAGCCCTCCAGGCCTCTCTGACTGACCCCTGAAATGCTCCCAGGCCACACTCCCTCTTTAGCCACCCCTATTTCCTTGGGCTACACCCCTCACCAGCCCTGCTTTACACCCTCCTTGAGTGTTTTTGCCTGGCTGGAATGTGTCCTTCAACTCTGATTAGGCCTCTTGTTTACCTGGATGGAGCAGTGTGTGTGTGTGTGTGTGTGTGTGTGAGAGAGAGAGAGAGAGAGAGAGAGAGAGAGAGAGAGTAGAAACCAGCCTAATGTACAAATCTAAATGTACATTTGATGCTCTGCACACTTTTGCTTCTGAGACCATCCACAACTTTTATGCAGCCCCTGAATGTTGACCAGATGGGAATGTGGCCTTTGTGTTGAAATGGGTTTCCTACCCTTGTAATTAAGCTGCGACAATGAGACTTTTGATTAATTTTCACCCTCTCTCAGAGCTGATAGGAAAGCTTATGGTATACCATACTTCCTCTTTTTGGTAACGTCTGTTGTTTCTAATCTTTTGCCACTACAGGTGGCGACCATTTTAGGCACGTCCAACTGACAGTTGACGCCACTTGTAGTACTTGAGATGGACTTTCAGCTTCGAATTCACTATGTCTGGTAATTCCCATGGGTTTAAAAACTTCAAAAGTGATGACATGCTGGTGATGGATTTCTTACCCACCTTTCACCATAAGATCCCAGGGTGGATTACAACATAAAACGGCAATATTTAAATGTGTTAATATAATAGAGTGAGTCTTAATAACCCCCCACATTTCTGAGGTGTCAAAAGCCAGGGTAAAGAGGTGTTTCATCAGCATATGGTGGAAGTTATACAGTGACGATGCTAGACAAAAATTCAGGGCTGCCACAGAAAAAAACCATGGCGCAGGGTGGCCATTCCCCACACATATCAATGCATTTCCATCTGTCCCTCTCCCCAGACCACACCCCTCAGAGGCCTGCTCCATGCGACCCTCAAGCTGCTTTTGATTGCCTAGAATGTGAGATAATGCCCCTTCTTTGTCTCGATGGAAGATGGCGAGAGGTCTGTCTCTGTGCAGAAACTTCCGACTTTTGTGAGGTTGGAATGCAGCCTGCTGCACAAAGCTAAGAGCCACAACAGTTGCTTCACCCACTTTTGTCTGTGGCCCCACCAATCCCTGACATGCAGCCCCTGGGCATTTGGTTCTCGGATGGAAAAAGAGTCGTTAGTAACAGGTTCATTATTAATCTGTAGAGAGCAATACTTCTTCTGCACAAAGCACTGGGCGCGGGAGGAATCAGAGATCGGAGGAGCCACTTGTCTCTCAGGGTGATGTTTTATTTTTCAACACTTTTTATTTTTATTTTTACTTTGCAGTACTGTTTAAAAGCTTTGCTGTACCCATGAAGGGAGAAAGAGGAGGGGGAGAACAGGAGATTGTTTGAGGCTTGAAAATGGAAATCTAAATATAGCACATGTCTAAATGGGAGCGTTGCTTATATTCCACCACCCTTCTCCTTCAGCAAGCAGGTTTTGCTGGCGATAACACTCCTGGGCAATTGCTTTCTTGATGCTGCGATTGCTGGTGAAAGGAGATAATTTATTCCAGAAGATCAGCAATGAAAAATGGGTGGGTTGTGGGATTTATTTATTTTTTGTGAAGCTGCTTTTTCAGGTATGCCACCCTCTGCCTCGCATAGGACCGTTTGCCACCCAGGGCTGTTGAACCCATCCAATGCCAGAACTGCCTCTTAGCGGTACTTGAGGAATTTGATCTTATCACATTCCAAAATGAACTGATCTCCCATGCAGATCAGGCCGTAAGTTGTTCTTAAGGTTTTGCACTTCTCTGCAGGCCGTGGCTCCAAAATGCATTGAAAAGTATTTTATTGTGGGCTGAAATACTTTTGGAAGTGGGTTATTTGAGGAAAAATATGTTTCAAGAAGAGTTTTGTGGCAAAGTATTTTCAAACGTATGTATTTAAATTCACATTTAAGTACAAATTTTCAACCATATATAAAATTATTTATTTCATAAACTTTCTAAACACCTATATTGTAAAAAACAAAAAACCTCCCTAAAAGATTAATACAGATGCAAAACAGAACAGACTTCGGAATGAGCGCATGGGAAACTGGCCAGTTTGTTGCACCTGAACATCCGTTGGGGACTTGAGATGTGCAGCTCTGGGTGCAGCTCATTGGTGCCCCTTAATATATTGCTCATTAAAAAAAACACAGCTTAGAGATATACCGATTTTCCCAGATGCATCAGTTTGTTCTGCTCTGAGTTCTGATTCTCCTGAGTGTCCAGTTTAACTGGAATTTCTCATATTAATCCCAGCATTGGACCACATACTGCTTGCTGCAGCTTTCAGTTCATCCGTCATTCCTCCTCTGTGTTACCAGTGTGTGCATTGATACAACCCTGCCAAAAGGCTGCCTAGCTGTGGTCCTAAGTACAATTTCTAGATTCTTGTTGTGCAATGTTTACCAAATGTGTGATTTCTTGATTATTGGTGCAGTGTTTTACCGAATGTATGGTTTCTAGATTAGTTTAGTTTTCGTGTTAATTGCTAACAGAAAAAAACCTGTTTGCAATCCCATTAACCCAGAAAATTGAAATTGGGGACAGTATACTGGGGCATATACTTACGGTACTTCCTGCAGTTTTCATGGGGGAACAGAAGCACCCATGTGTGGAAAGGGCGGGGGAGTAGCAACCTGGTCCGATGATGTTTGTTGTTCTGTCACAGCACACCCACTGGTGTGAATAAAATGTTGTGTGGCATGCCAGTATATTGGTCAAAAAACTACATAACACAACAGGTACCCCCGTGCTTTTCCCCCTCAAAAATGTTTAGGGCTACTGTCAGGGAACTGCAAGGCTCCCAAGCGATGCTGGAGAAGGGCCCAGCAGGGAGAGAGGTAGCTCATCGGCTGGGGAAGGAAATCAGCGTAACACCAGGGATAAAGGGGGGCAGATGGGGGAATCGGCGAGGGGGCTCCAGGACTCCTCGCCGGAGACCAGCGGGGAGAGCACGGGTACGCCGCTGCCCACACCCACCCTGCGCAGAAGACTTCCGCGCAGGGAGAGTAGGCGGAGACTTGGCGTCAAAGAACTTTTGTGCTGGAAGAGGTTCAGGAAACGCCCACTGACGGATTCTGCTAGCGACTGAAACAGCCACGAAGTGAAGGGCTGTCCAGACAGAAAAGGTTTAACCAGGCAACCTAGCCAGGAGTGGCGGCAACTTACGCACGAGCAACCCCTATAACCATTACAGCTACTTTCATTTTGACTCAATAAAATCACAATTTTATAGTTCAAATCGGGTGCAAAAAATACAGTAAGTGGACAAAAGTACAAAGATTTACAAAATGTTTAGGGGTATGTGTACCCCTGCATACCCCCCCCAAAAAAGCACTAGCTACCCCAGCATGAAAGGGGCATTAGAAAACAGGACAGAAGCACTTGACAGTCAGGGCAATTGTCACAATATTCCCTACATTTGAATGCACTCTAAGGGAAACTGAAATGGACAGATTTCACAGCCTAATGAACTTGCTGAGTTGGGGTTCGCTGCTCCCCCTCCTTCATCACACTTTTCGTGTCTCTGCAGTGGACCTCCCTGGACAAAGCAGAATTCAACCAACAGGTAGGAAGTTCTTTGAGCTCCTGGATGTTCCTAGCTATTCTTAGGTGCCTGACCTTTCTTCAGAAGCAAGAGTGAACTTTGTGTTGTCCCCGTGAATAATGCAAAGTTAAATAATACGAGGATGTTGAACATAGTTTTAAGAATAACAATATGGATTCTTCCCTTCCCTTCTGACTGTACTATTTTTAAACCAAATTCATTGAGATATGTTATAATTTTCCAGCTGTGAGCAGCTCAGCTAAGGTAAAGGCAGTGCGAGGTCTGTTTCCTCTCTGTCTCTTTTCTAATAATTAGGAACCTAGCCAAGCAATACGGTAGAAGAAAACTTAATTTCTTCCTTTAATTTAATTTGAATAGAGAACACTGTTGGGAACATAGCAAAGCCATCCTTTTTCATTCAGTAGTTTGGGAAGCTCTCCCAGATTCTACCGCCCAGAAACATCTCCTAGTCAACGCAAGGGATGAAAAAGGAACATTCTCCAATTAGCATCCTACAGCAAAGCACCAGTGCGTGTTGCTGACGAAACCCACGCGATGGAGCTTGTGCGGCTCAGATGCCCTCTCCAAGCGGTGCTTTTGATATTAGAACAGAGGGTGCAATGTTGAGCAATTAAAGGATAGACTGGTTGCTTAATTGATGAAGAAATAAATTTGAGCACCTGAAGATTTGAGCATTGTACACAGCGCGTAACATGACAGAACCTGCCCAACAGTTTAAGGCTGGCACGGGAGACCTGTTTCAGCCCAAAGGCTGAATTCTCCTTAGAGCAGCCTTCTGGGGGCCCAGTGGCAGGAATGGGTGTGCCCAAAACTAGGTAGAGCAGCACAGTCAGCTGGATAGCTCAGTTGATTAGAGTATGGGGCTGATAATGGCAAGGTTGAAGGTTCAATTCCCATAAGGGACAGCTGCATATTCCTGGACTAGATGATCCTCAGGATCCCTTCCAGCTCTATGAATCTGTGTGGCTCTTGCCATTATACAGTAGGCTGTAAATGCCACAGAAACACCAGTTGCTTCTTTGCACAACCTCTCCATCTATCTAGGCAAGCAAGGGGCATCTTGTTCCCATTCAACAGTTCTCATAAGGATGGTTGTGGTGTCTCTTGAACCAGTGGACTAAAGTAGCAGCAAATTCGTGTGTCTGGCTGCCTGCTGTTGCTCCATCCATGTACAAGGTGCTTTACAAAGAACAACAGAGCGCAGAGGAGGAAAGAAGGGGAGAGGAGCATAATATCAGGCTCAGCAGAAAGTGAAGAAGAGATAGCTGGAATGGAGTGAGAGCTGGAAGGGCGGGGGGGGGGGAAGGAAAGACAAAAGATGTGAGAGGTTGGTCCATGTAGCCCACTACTGTCCACACTGACTAGCAGTGGCTCTCCAGGAGGTTCCTGAGACTTACCTGAAGATGCAGACGAATGAACCTGAGACCTTCTGTATGCTAAGTTGTATCACTGAGTTGAATATTCAGTGACTGAAAGGAAATTCTCAGGAGAATAGTGCTTGAATTTGTTTTTACCCTAGTAACAGCAAATCCAGGTTTTGAGGGGTACTTGGGCAAGACACCATCTGTGGAAGTCCCCTCTCTCCATGAGTCTTCCACCTCAATGTCCTCATTCCCTGCTGCTGACGTGCCTCACTGTTGCTTGCATGCCGGACAGTGCCAATGTGAAAATAGGCAGGTCCAGGTCCTCCCCGCCATTGTTGTTTGTTTGCTCCTCCACTCTGGGCCAGAGCCAGGGGCAAGTGAACAGGCTGTTTGAAGTGGTCACCTGTCAGTACACCCACTGCTGGTCTGGAGGTCCTCAGCTGGTGCCGAATGATGCCTTGACATCCTTCTTGCACTGTAGCCAAGACAAAATGTAGTACAATTGCAGCTTATGCGCATTTAACTTCCACAATTTCAACCATGCATGGTTGAAGACTGGTTGAAATTCAAGAAGTTATATGCAAGCTTATAAAGGTAAAGGGACCCCTGACCATTAGGTCCAGTCGTGACCGACTCTGGGGTTGCGGCACTCATCTCGCTTTATTGGCCGAGGGAGCCGGCATACAGCTTCCGAGTCATGTGGCCAGCATGACTAAGCCGCTTCTGGCGAACCAGAGCAGCGCACAGAAACGCCATTTACCTTCCCGCCAGAGCAGTACCTACTTATCTACTTGCACTTTGACGTGCTTTTGAACTGCTAGGTTGGCAGGAGCAGGGACTGAGCAACGGAAGCTCACCCCATCATGGGGATTCGAACCACCGACCTTCTGATCGGCAAGTCCTAGGCTCTGTGGTTTGACCCACAGCGCCACCTGCGTCCCTTATGCAAGCTTATAAGAGAGGTTAAAAGCTCATTTTGCTTCATGTTTTCCCGGCGTGGAAAGGGCTTTTAAGCTCTTTGCCTTTCTTAGGAGAAAAGACCTACTTGGCATGTGAGTTCAGGGATGCTCTTGTGAGATCTCAGACTGTGTGAGTTCCCATGGGAACTGCTGGCACCAGGTGTCTTATTGTACCAGGTATTCCCAGCACAGAAAGAGCTTTTAAGCTGTCTGCCTTGCTTGCCGGACAAGGCCCTCTTAGTGTGCTGGCTCCAGAAGGCAAGGGGTGCTTACGTGGTGGTGGTTACAAGGGGGCAGTTTGAGTATGCACATTTTTCTGTATACATATATTCTGTATATATGTATATTCTGTATATTTCTATATGCCCCCTTGGAACCAAACCTGCACATAAGATGCACTCATACTGTAGTGAGTTCATGGTTAGAACTTGGGTCTCTCTGCTCCAATTCCAGCACTACATGCATCCAGCAACCTATGCATCAAGAGAAACCTTTCATTCCAAAATGCCTATGTCTTTACAGAAGACAAAGAAGCGACCTTAGTTTTGTGCAGCTTAATGATGTATTTTACCAGCCAAGCAGGTCTATTGTTATTTCCTAAGAGGTTCCCTTTCAGCTTGCGCTGAATGTGTTCATTTAGGCTGCAATTGCACTTTTTATGCATTATTCTTGGGTCCCATTATTTTGCTTTTTGAGAAGAACAAGCCATTCTACTTCCCTGTTCTCTTGATGATAGATTTTAAGGCTCCTGCCCTGTTCAAGAATGAATAGCGACATGAATTTGATGACTGTTTCTGGGATATAACTTATTGAATTGCAGTCATAGGAAATTCTGCTTACCCAGGAAAAACCCACAATATGCGCTCAGCTTGGAAGCAGGTTTTAAGTGACTTGGATTGTTAAAATTATTATTGAGGTACAGGGAAGGACGGCTTCATTGCTAGACTGGTAAAGTTTCATAGCAATTTTGCATGCTGGTATTTTTTTTTTCATTCAGTGGGCATATGACTCAAGCACCATAATTATGCCAAGAAGGGTTTATTTGCAGCCGTATTTCTGCCCTGCATGTAAGAGTACCAAGAAGAAAATCAGGCCTTAAAAGTTCTGAGAATACAGCTTAAGGGAGCATACACATGTTTAAGTTGTTGCAGAAAATATGGACCTCATTGTTATTAGTCTTGGCAGGAAACTGATGGCAGAAATGTCTCTGCTGACATTTTTCAAAAGTATAGAGGTAGATTCAGGCCCCTCCTCCTATCCTAAAAGCCCCGCCTTGATTGATTGTAAACAGCTTGATACCATGAATGTTGCCTTCAAAGAAAAGGTTCAGTGAGACTTGCGGAGATGAAGAGCTTGTGAATCTTAAAGCCGTTGGTTAGTAGACTGTAATCAAAGTGTCAGAAGGGATTTCAAGGGCCATCTAGTCCACCCCCTGCTAATGTAAACAATCTGCAGCTGCTGGTAGATGGCCATTTCGGTCCTGTTCTGGGCTTGTCACATTCAGTGCTGCCTCTGCTCTGCCATAATTCAGCTTTTACTAAAACCTGTATTGTTCATCTTGTGATCCACTATGACTGAAACTCACTAAATTAATCATGTAATCAATAATATAATTGATTTCATGGCATCTCCATGGAAGAAAAACATTAAAAACAATGCCAAAAAACCCCACCTATTTAAGGAGCATTTGCAGACTAAAGAAACGATAGCAAATACTATTTTGCATTCGCTACCATGATTTCCATTCCTAACCTCCAACAAACATGCAAATTGCAGCATTTTCCACTCCCATTTTCATTTCTAATGGAATTCTCCAACATCCCTAGTGGCCATCAAAAATAGAAAGAACCACCTTCTGTCAGCCTATTTGCTGCATCTATAATGCAATTTGCAAAAGCAAGCCTGCCCTACACTAGTAGCATAAGGGTCTTACACCATACTTAAGATGCTTCCAATATTTAATAATGTATTTATATATAAACCACCCTTCCCCCTCAGGAGCTCAGGATGCTCTTCCCCTCCTATATGATCCTCATAGCTATCCTAAAGATGGTGACTTGCCTAAGCAGCACCTAGTGCATGGGCAGCCAGTCTGGTGCCCTCTATGTGGGCTGCAAAACCAACTTGGGCAGATTCACCCATCCCTCTGGGTGGGTGGGTGTTCACCACTAATGTTTGTAATTATTTGGTCCAGAGTACAGATTTGTCCAACTCTTATGTTCCAGTGCATTATGAATCAAGCATTTATTCCCCACAAAGTACTTTTCTGGCTTGAACTTTTCAAAAAACATGTTTCTGCAAAATATGCCAGCAATGACTTTTCAGGTGTCCCTTAAGATTTCATTTATTTATTGTCCAAGACCTGGACATGAAGTACAGTCGTTGCTCATACACAGCTGTGAAAAAGCCTTCTAAAGCTTATATATCTTCATGCTCCAGGGAAATGTGCTCAGCTCTCTAACTCCCAAGGCTCAGAAGCCTTTCCTGAGCTGTGTCATGTATCAGTAGTTCAGGGAGTGCACAGTTCCCTGGAGAGAGAGAAAGAGAGAGAGAGAGAGAGAGAAAGAGAAAGAGAAAGAGATGCATCTGTGGGACAGATCAGGGGTCTATTTCACCTGCAATTACTGTCCAGAACTTAGGCAACTGTCTCTCTCTCTCCTCCATATCCCTGTATATTTTCATTGGAAAATTGAGGTGTTTCAGCAACAACAAGGAGAGCAAAATGAGTCTCACAACACTACACAGCTGGAGATAGCTCTCAGAAAAGATGTGAACTTTTGGCTCTTAATCACCAAGCAAATTCCAAATTTATCTGAGTGGTTTCCACCCATCACAGGTTGAACTGTGTTGTCAGGGCAGATGCTGAGAAGGGCATATGTGTTTCTTTTAGCTCAGTGATAGAGTCCATACCTTGTGAGCAAAAGCTCCCAGATCCAATCCTCAAGATCTCCAGACAAGGCTGAAAAATACCCCTGCCTGAAACCATGGAGAGCAGCTGCCAGTCAGTGTAGACAATACTGAGCTAGATGGACCTCTAGTGTGACAATGGACAATGGAATTACTAAGAGGCCCCCTCTGGCAGTCCTTGCACCCGAGGAAGT
This sequence comes from Podarcis filfolensis, assembly GCF_964270895.1. Taxonomy (NCBI): domain Eukaryota; kingdom Metazoa; phylum Chordata; class Lepidosauria; order Squamata; family Lacertidae; genus Podarcis; species Podarcis filfolensis. The sequence continues at coordinate 50,611,246 of NC_139611.1, forward strand.
CTGTAGGGAAGGAGGCAGTTTTTCAACTCTTTGGAGTCTAAGTTGTTTGGGGTTTAAATGCCAATGGGAGCGCCTTGAATTGGGCCTAGAAACAAACTGGCAATCGGTGCAGCTATTTTAGAACAGGGGTTATACGAGTTCTAAATGGAACACCAACTAGAGCCACTTTGCTTGTGCCTTGATCTTGGCAGAGACTTTTTGCTAAACATCTCCCATTGGCGTGTCCTCCCATTTCTCGAGACTGCTGCCTCCTTCATTTTACTGAGGAGAGCACTGTTTTATTTATCTGCTTGCACATTCCGGTTGCTAAATTTAGGGGTAGGGAGAAAAACTTTAAAATGCAAATATTTGGCTGTCCAGCTACAGCGTTCTGCTTCTCAAATGTGTCTTTTAGGATTTTTTAAATATATATTTTGAATGCAGTGGAAATGTACAAAGAGTGGTCTCTCTTGCGGTGTCCTGTTAGGACAATGTTCTTCTATCAAGTATAGGTAACTTTAACTGTGCAAACTCTGCTCCACAGAGGAAACAGTGAGCAAAACACAGGAAAGGATCGACTCTTTGAGCTGATATGCCCCGCAGTAGGGATGTGCACTGACCACAGGATTTGTTTTGGATCCTGATTTGGTGCTTTGGGAAACAGTTAAAAATAATCGAAATTATATTCCATTTAATAATGCGACTAACCTTGCTTTAAACGTATTAGGCTACCTGGGTGTAATCGAGTCAAAGTTAAGCACCAAAAGTGTGGTTTTCAATGGGGATCTGCTTAGAAGAGCTAGTATCTTGATCATGCTCTCTGAATTTAAGTGTTGTCCCCATCTTAATCCCCACACCCCGTTCTAGATAGACGACCAGACCAAGCTCTCTGAAATGAATTGGAACTGGACAAGGATTGGTCATGCATCCAGCTAGCTCCTCAAAAATATTGTGAGCAGCAGCTTACAGGAATCCTTACACACGTTCGGGGCAGGGAGGGGAAATGTTTTTGTTTTGGCCCAGTTGTACAAAGAATGCCTTCATCTTATCACATGGAGAATAAAACTGGTCTCTGACACTCCCCAGAATATCTTTATCTTGGCCCAGCCTGTGAGCATGGGCAGTTTGTATGGAAACCCAAGCAGGAGGTTGAATCAGGAGCCAAGGGAGTTTATTTCCAAGAAAGAGGTTTGTTCCAAGCAGAGGCAGGCACATGTATGTGAACAGCATGAACAGCACCTTGGGCCGCTCCATGGGAGATCAGGATGGCTGCTAACACATGAGCAGGATAGCCTTGGATGTTGCTTCAACAGCAGTGTGGAATTCATTGAGGCTGTGTACTGAGATATCAGCACGATAATCTAAGATGTTGCTTCAGCAACAACCTGAATTTGAATAGGCTGCATCTCTGCCCCCACAAGCAGAACCCTCTTGTATTTAAAGAGGGGTTTTTTTTGTTTTTTTACAGCAGTGGCTCTGATTGTATTGAGGAGGGGAATTGTATTGGGGAGGGGAGCATCTCCACCCCCATCGTTCAGCCCGGATACTGAGGTCCAGCTCCAAGGGCCTTCTGGCGGTTCCCTCACTGCGAGAAGTGAGGTTACAGGGAACCAGGCAGAGGGCCTTCTTGTTGGTGGCACCCACCCTGTGGAACACCCTCCCATCAGATGTCAAGGAAATAAACAACTATCTGACTTTTAGAAGACATCTGAAGGCAGCCCTGTTTAGGGAAGTTTTTAATGTGTGATGTTTTGTTGTGTTTTAAATATTCTGTTGGGAGCTGCCCAGAGTGGCTGGGGAAACCCAGCCAGATGGGCGGGGTATAAATAATAAAATTATTATTATTATTATTATTATTATTATTATTATTATTATTATTATGGCTTGGTCATGGTTTCTGGGGTGGAGCTTGGGAACCAGAAGATGATGTCAATGTGATCTCTTCAGGTCATAGGATGAACTACCTCGGGGAAGGCGTATTCGGGGTCTGTACTGGGTGTGAATCCTTCCCTCACTCAGCCACTCCATTAGAGTCTATAGTCTTATCACTGAATGTGGAAAGCTTAACCCCAGGATCACTAAAATCCTTAGTGAAACCAACTTGAAAGATGGCGGGACAGAGCTGGGGAAGGGCTGTAGCTGAGTGGAAGAGCATATGCTTTGCAAGCAAAAGGTTGCAGGTTCAATCCCTGCCATCTCCAGGTTGGGCTGAGAAGCCCTAGAGAACCACTGCCCCTCATTGTTGACAATATTATCCAGATTGACCAATGCTCTGACTCAGTATATGTTCTGATGACAAAAAGTCCATGAGACCTACAGTCTTCTGGAAGTACCCTTAATACCATTTTTTTCAAAGCAAGGGTGCTGTTTCATTTGCAATCCCCAGTATTAATCCAATGAAAAATCAAGGGTATGTAGTTTGCTTTCACAAAGAAGGCTTTGGGAAATCCAGGGCATTTTCTCTTGAGAACTAGATTACATTCTCCAGCTTTTCACTGCTTGTATATGAATGTGTGCCCTTGCTTTGAAATGTCCTGTGAGGCATGGAACGATTTCATCAAGAAAAACCCACAAAATCTCCACCCACCCCTGTCGCTTGTTGCCTGGCAAATGTCCAGCTGAGGAACCTGGACAATCTCAGGCAGAATCATGTCTCTCTGCCTAGCATCTCCTACATTCCTCTCTGGTTATTGCTACTATAGGAGTGTGCAAATCAAATACAGTAACTCCATGGGAGAGCATCTGCTTTGTATGCAGGAGATCCCAAGTTCAATCCCTGGGATCTCCAGGTAGGGCTGGGAGAGATCCCTTGTCAAAAACCTGGGGGAGCCCTGCCAGTCAGTGTAAACAGTACTGAGCTAGATGGGACAATAGGATAAGGCAGCTTCCTACATTCAAGTTATGATTTCAGTCCTGCTATGTTTGTGTATCCGTACTTGGGGTGAAATGCTTTGGCAGCCCCTTTTTCTCAGATACTTAAAAGAGTCTAGGCAGAAACACTTGTGAGTGACTTCTGCTATTTGTACTGTAGCTTGATTCCCCTTTGCTGACTGCAGCCAATTTCCATCCTCATCGCAATCTGCAAATGTGCAAATGTAGCTTTTCACGAAGACTTCTGGTGCTCACTTCCTCCGAAAGACATCAGCCTTGGCAATTGTGCCGTGAACTTCCAACAGCTTGACCGAAACTATTCACCGGAGGGAGGGGGGGAGTATTTTCACACATCAACATAGTTTCTTCGTCTAAAACAAAACAAAACAAAACAAAAATCAATAGCAATTCTTGCTGCTGGACCAACAGGGGGAATATCTGTTTACAGTCCTTACTGCCTCATAACTCTTGGATTTGATTCTACCTGGTCTGTGGAGGGAAACTTTAACACTTAGCTAGTCAACGGAGCCACTCCTGAGGGTTCTGCTTTCTTATAGCCTGTAGCCATATCAGAATTAGAAAAGGGAACCGATGTAACTCCACTCCCATCGATTAAACCGAGGATGGAGCACTGGTGTATTTTCACTGGGAGAAAGTGGGCAGGAAAGATTCCCCTGTGGTTGAGGCCAGGGAACTATGTATGAGATTATGTATCGGTGTATATGCCATCAGAACCACTTAAGAATGCATTTCCCCTATTTACCATTTTTAAATGATTTTATATATATATTGATATTATATAAAATATATTTATTGTTCCTAATAATATGCAGAGATGTTTAGTAGAATGTTATACAACACTGCAATAATGCACAGTTATATAGAATAGCCAATGAATTCTTTAAAAATGCAAGTTTAATATTTTATTAAAAAGCCACATCAGTCATTTAAATATATTTCAATATTAATCTTCTTCATCATCATTTCCCAAGTTATTTTACTATTTTATCTACATTCCCAACTCTTAGACTCCCCCCAGCAGAGACTATGGGTTCACTGAGTGTTGTTCTTTGTTGTGCCAATGTAAAATAAACAAACTCATTTTTTAAACTACAATCCCCCCCATTGTTCCCCTATTAACATGTGTGTTGCTAAATTTCCTCTTGCTGATTTCACTCCCCATATGGTGACGACATCGCTAGGTGGCACAGCATATGGTTTACCTGCAGAAAGTCCCCAGTGCAATCCTTGGCATCTCTAGTTTATTTATTATAAATAATATTTATTATTATTATTATTATTATTATTATTATTATTATTATTAGTTTACAAAAGGGAGCATGGAGTAGGTGATCATAAAGGCGGAGTTTGGGAGGGGGGACTCTTGCATGAGAGTGTGGAGAGCAAGGGTGGGTGAACCTGGCCATTGTGGTCTGCATGCCCAGGCGTCTCCCCACCCTACAGGCTGCCAAAATTCCATGAATAATGAGACATGACACTAGTGTTTGGGTCAAATCAGGCCACAACTTTTATTGACCACAGATGTAAGGCATTGGGCGTAGGCATCGGGGCCTCCCTCATTGGATTGCGAAGGGCAGGGGGAATGCTGGCCTGCAATGGTATCCACCAGGAAGGGTGAATGGACTTCTCCCAGTTTCTTACTTTCCAGATCTTCACTTCTCCAGATTTCCAGATCAGTTTGCATTTTTTCAAGTTCTCATGAAAACACATCAGCATTTAAGTGCAAATTTCTCCTTCTATGCACATTTTAAATGTAATCTTGTCTAATATACATACTTTGCAAAGCAAGTTTGCCTAATATCATGTATTTTTCCATGATATTTTATGTGCACTTTAGCCTAATATAATGCATTTCTGTACACATTCAAAATTTAGAGAAGTGTGAGTTGGAAAGGCTGGCTGTGTTTTGGTTCCCATTGTTTTGGAAAGTGTGAATTAGATAGGTTTAAATACAGACTGGGTAGCTTTGTCTTTAAATGTGAACTGACTCCAATTTATCCCTCATCCCTAGTGGAGTGTTCCATCGAATTCTGGTATAGCCTATGGACAGGTACACTGACCAGCCATAAGGCACATGGGTGTCCTTTTCTAGCTCTGCATTATCTTTTTGAGTTGGAACATATTATTTCATCCTTGCATCATTTAACGAACTCATAAAATAAAACATAAAAACCTTATGCTCTGGTTTTGATAGGTCAAAGGCATTTATTTTGAACTTGGCTATTTAATTTTTGTCCACTGTAGGCAAATTTTTCTTTGAAATTCCTTGTGGAATCTTCCTTCCTTTTCCTCTCTCTCTTTCTCCCTCCTTGTACGTCCCTTGATTCCATGCATGTCACATTTGCCCATATGAATCAGACTCGCATATTAAATCAGCGTTGAGAAAAACCAAACAACAATAACAGCGATGCACAATTTTAGCAATGTTTTCCAGAAATAACTGAAATGTGGCTGAGACAGTGTTCAAAATAAAATGGAAACTGTGCAAGTTACACAGACATATTTTTTTCAGGCAGAGAAATAAATACAGCCGTGGATAACAAAAGGTCTCACAAAGAAGCACATAATGATTTTACATTTCACGCTGGGACATAATCCAGCATGATCGTAACTCAGAGAGGGAGAGAGACGTCTTGCTCATTCCCAAATCTTCACAAGTAACATTGAATTATATTCATTTTATTTCAGGAAAGGAACCCGACTTTAACAAGCTTATGCTACAGAAGGAAAGGCTGAATGAATCTTGAAACAGGGAGCCCAAGACAGTAGCAGGTCTTTTTCAGGTGAGTCACTTGTTTCTATAGTTTATCAGAATTTCAAAATGTACCCTTAGAAATGATCTACAACAGCCTAGAATAAATGACATGGGGCTTCAGGCTTATCATTATTACGACTACTGTTTAGGGAGTTAAGTTCACCTTAGAACTTACATACCTGGGATACTAATTTTGTCTGTCCAGGTGGCTATTATATTCCAGGGGAGCATTCACGTTGTGCAGTTCCACTCCCAACCCCATGCTGAAGTGGTCCAGCACAAAAGCTGTGGCGTTTCTATGGAAAATCAAAGGAAACCAAGATAAGCACAGTGACAATTTGCAGTGTCGGGAACAACATAATCCAATCAATAATTTCACATCTGTAGTGGGAAAGGAAACCTTGGTTTTGACTGAGCTCTAAGCAATCAAATCAAACTTGCTGATAAATTCTAATTCAACAGTTTTTGCCGTAGACACTCCCTTTGAAATATTTTTTGTCAGAATTTGATGACTGTGAGGCCAGCTGCAGAGTATCCTGGGTGACTGAAATTTTATCCCTCTGGATTCTGAATGTTGCCATTTTTTATGTCTAAATTGGGTCCATTTTATGCCCTTGCATGGAGATTGGCCCTGTTTGTGGTATAGGAGGAGGTCAGTAGGCCATGAAATCTCAGTGACTCAGGAGAACGTATTTCTTTTTAATTACATGGACCCTCTTTATACAGTTAATATGTGAAGGTGACTCACGTCACGAAAACATGGTACCAGTGTTCCTGCCTCAAATCTACAACATTGGCTCTGGTTTTGGAATTACAGAAAAAAAATTCTAAGGGACTTTTACCTAGTCCAACCCCTATAGCAGGGATGGGGAATCTCAGGCCCCAGGTTGTTTGTGGCCCTCTAGGCTTCTCTATCTGGCCCTCAGAACTCTTCCCAGGCCACACCCCTCACTGGCCCTGCTTCAAACCCCAAGTTTTTTCCTTGGCTTGAACTCTGGTAATGCCTCTTGCAAGTCAAGATGGTGACTAGAGAAGGGTGTGCTTGTGTGTGCCGTAGGTAAAAGGTACACGTGTTGCTCCACCCACTTTTGCCTCTGGCCCCATCCACCACTGGCATGTGGCTCTGGGAAGTTTTCCCAAAAGGGATGTGGCCCTTGAGCTGAAAAGGACCTCATCCCTGAGATATGGGAAACACCCAACAGATGCCTGCCTCCTTTCTCTTTGAAGTCTTCCAGAGAGGGGAGGCCCTTCAGGCAACACCAGAGAGCAAGGCTTTGGATGAAGGGGCACTATGATGATGTCACAATGACATGGAGAGAAACCATTGCGGGGGATGCCATTTTCAGTGGCCTCCCTGTGTTGCCCCAAGTTTGTAGATCTTACTCAGGCAGGGAATGATGCTTGGCTCCTGCGTTTTCTCGGGCTTTTGAATGCATTTTTTAAAAAAGCTTTCTGTTGTAGTATTTCATCTCCTATTGCGTGTGAATTGTATTTTAAGATATGTGGTTTTCATTAGCCAATCTGACCCTCAGGGGAAAGTGCCTTGCATTTTACAGGATTGTATTCTGCACAGAGAAAGGTAGCTCACGGACATTGGGTGCTTATTCTTTCCTTTGCTCTCCGTACAGAACGTGCGAGGTTATGATTTCCAGCCTCTGCCAGTGAAGGAAACCAGGCCATGTGTGAAAGAACAAATCTTGCTCGCTGTTAGCATTTGACCTTTTAGAAAACTGATTTCCCCAATTTCCTGATCCAGGCATCGAGGAAGTCTTACCAAGGGAACATTCACAGAGTATTCGGGGAGGAAAGAAAGGAAAAAGAATCATTAATAATTCAAATTGCCTGAATTAAGGCAGCAGGTCCATTCTTTATGCAGTGTTTGAATTAGTATAATCTTATTTCCTTTATTTCCTGTGCAACCTTTTATTAAATCCCATTTTGTCACTGCACAGCATTAGGTCTCCCCCCTCCCACCACGCTCTGAAAGAGGAGATACGGTAGGGGGAAGAGCTTCCAAAATACTCCTCATCCAAATTTCTCCCCAGATAAATTGTTTATTTTAAGCATGCAAACATTTACTGTTCCTCAACAAGTCCAATGTAGCTAACAATATAATTTAAAACAATAGCTCAACAGGTTGTTGGTTTTTTTTAAAAAAATGACAACAGCAGTAAAGCAGACAAAAATGAAGCTTTACTCAAAGCACACCCATTGAAATTAATGGAGTTTACCTAGTCATATCCATTAATTTCCATGGGTCTATTCCGAATAAACTCTGTTGAATACCACCCTATGGTTCCAAGGCAGGAATAGGGAACCTCCAGGCCAGGGGTTGAATGTGGCCCTCCAGGCCTCACTATCTGGCCCTTAGAACTCTCCCCAGACCACACTGTCTCTCTAGCAAACACACTCTTTACTGGCCCCTGCTTTGTACCATCCTTGAGTGCTTATGCCTTTGAACATAGGTTTGCTCACAAGGTGATGCTGTCCTTGGGCTGAAAAGGTTTCCACCCTCACCCTCCTTGAACAAATGATTAAAATGAACACCCATCGACACCCACCCACCCCCCAGTCCTCAAATCAGTCATTAACCCACCCTACGTGCACTTAGGTTGTCAAAAGGTGCTTGCCTTCTGCCTCCAGAACATGCTATTAGGGCAGCCTCAGCCACCTTATCCTCCAAGTTTGCCCTTCAAATATTGATTTGCCTTCATTGCTCACACCTTAATTACATTGATCTCGTTTGCACATACTTGTCATTCAAACTGCTTAGCAATTAGAGGAGGGTGACTAAGGAAGGTATTCATTTACATGCAGCCAGGTAACGCTTTTATTTAATAAAGTTTTCAATCTTTGAATGTGTTTTAATATGGTATTGCATGCTTTCTCCTTCAAATTGTATGTCGCTTTGAGGCCAAAAAAAGAAATAAAAATGCAGCAAGCAACTATAAATAAATAAAGTAAGTAAGGTCTATTCATGGAGGAGAGGTCCATTGATGCCTATTAGCCATAATGGCTATGCTCTGACTCCACAGTTAGAGGCAGCCATGGTTCCAATTACCGTACCTGTTGCTGGAAACCACTGGAGGAGAGATCGCTCTTGTGCTCGAATGCTGCTTGCAGGTTTCCCACAAACATCTGGTTTGTCAGTGTGAGAACAGGATGCTGGACTAGATAGGCCATTGAACTGATCTAGCAGGCTCTTCTTCTTGTGTTGTTAATGTTCTTGTGTTCTTAAGGTAGATGTAATCTGTCTCCTGGGACACGGGTGGCACTGTGGGTTAAACCACAGAGCCTAGGACTTGCCGATCAGAAGGTTGGCGGTTCGAATCCCCATGACGGGGTGAGCTCCCGTTGCTCGGTCCCTGCTCCTGCCAACCTAGCAATTCAAAAGCACGTCAAAGTGCAAGTAGATAAATAGGTACCGCTCCGGCGGGAAGGTAAACGGCGTTTCCGTGTACTGCTCTGGTTCGCCAGAAGCGGCTTAGTCATGCTGGCCACATGACCTGGAAGCTGTACGCTGGCTCCCTCGGCCAATAAAGTGAGATGAGCGCTGTAACCCCAGAGTTGGCCACGACTGGGCCTAATGGTCAGGGGTCCCTTTACCTTTTTATTCTGTCTCCCAGCCTCATCTCAGAATTGTAGGGGAAAGAAGTCACAACAGTAGTATGCCTTTGAATACCAGTTGCTGGAGAATATGCGTGGGAGAGGGGGAAATTGGGACCATGCCCTGATTGCGGGCTTCCGATTGGCATCTGCTTGGCCACTGTATGAAATAAGGTGCTGGGCTAGATAGGCCTTTGTTCTGATCCAGCAGGCGACAAAAGAAGTGCCCTGGAGGATCAGACCTAAGATGCAAGCATAAATATGCAAAGAGGGTGCCTCTGGGGAGTTTTCATGCAGGCCATGAAGACGACAGCCCTTCCTCCCTTACGTGGTCCCAAGGGGTTTCAAATCTAAACTGACACAGAGAAAGGAAAAGGAAATGGAGGAGGCAAAGACAGGAGAAGAACATGGATTTTAAAAATTACAGTAACACATATTTTGGCTTGGAGAATATGGGAACCTGCAGTGGGGAGGACCTACCTCACAGGACTATGACTATGTGAAATACCTTGAACCATCAAAAGTCCCATTAGAATAGAATAGAATAGAATAGAATTTTAATGCTGCTCATTGGCCGAAATGGCTTCTAAGCGGTTCCTAGTATAAAACGAATTAGAAGAAATATAGCCACACACATTTAAAATGAACAATAAAAATAATAATCAAAACATTAAAATGAAACACCCATAATTAAAATGTACAATGAACAAGCCAATCAAACCAGCATAATAGTTAAAACTACAATTAAAGCAGTTAACAGAGGAGGTTCAAGTGGATCAGGGGAATGCTTGTCTAAAGAGGTGTGTCTTCAAGAACAAGCAAAATGCCAATACTGATGGAGCCTCTCATATTTCAGCAGGTAGAGCATTCCACAACACTGATGCTGTCAGTGAAAGAGCCAACCTCTGTGTTACCACAACCCAATAATCACCAGGCTGTTGCAAAACTAACTAGGTTCCATCTTTTAATCGTTTTGGCCCTACTGGGTAGTGAATAAGAAGGTGGTCTATCGCTACTGTATTAGATCATACTTCTACAGTCAGCAACAATGTGGGATGAGGGCTACTTTACATTAGCACAACCCCCAGAAGCCTCTGAAACCACAGTCACAACTGTATGTGGTGAAGATTGCACAAGACAGATTTTTGATGCAAAGGAGAATTGGTGAATAGGCATTAAACTGGCTGAAACTGGGCAAAAAGCGCTCCTAACATTATATATCAGGGTCTGCATAGTGGTGACTGATCAGGAAAGAGGTTTGGGGGTTGTGGTAGATCAGTCAATGAAACTACTGGCCCAGTGTTTGGCTATGTTGAAAAAGGTGAATTCCATATTAGGGATCATTAGGAAAGGAATTAAGAGTAAAACTACCAATATCATAATTCTGCTATATAAATCTATGTTTTTTTGAATACTATACGCAGTTCTGGTTGCCCATGTAACGCAAGCAATGCACAAGGGGGGGCAGTTTTACTGCCAATAGTATTCCCACACATGTTTCTTATGAGGCAAGATATTACACACACACCTTCAATATGTTTCCTATATTAAATTTGAATAATTAAGAAATAAAATTTATGCTTTTAACCGCCCCCTCTGAAATACCAGGTTTGCAAAAAAAGCAATGTGCCTCATTCTAGAGAGCAAAGTGGAAAGAATCAGATGACTGTTTAAAGAAGCAAAGAATCAACCATTCATAAGAGCTCACGGTTTCCATGCCAACGCAGTTCCCTAGGGGATATCTAAGGAGAGACAAATGCCGTGAAATTTCTAAAAAGCATGCTTAGCTTGGGAAGCCTTCTCCAGAAGGCTTTGTGTGTGTGTGTGTGTGTGTGTGTGTACGCGCATCCCACCTGTCTCCCAAACTGATTTTGTAATGCCACGATTTGTATATTAGTGTTCAGTCACTTTGTACCTGTCATATCCCCCATCGCCAGACCCTTAATCCCACCACCGTCTCCATAATATGCAAGAGCAGATGCCAAGGGTCAGGCTTCAGGGCAAACAAACTCTCCTTCATGGAAAGTTATGAAAGAATATCTGAATGACTGCAGAGATATCGCCTGGTGTATGATTTCATTTTACAGATTTATAAACCTCTTCACAGCTTGAGGCCACCCAAGTGGTGCCTGATGCATCCAGACACATAGAAGTTGGTGTGTTTTACTGTTAATTTTAATTATCTTTAAATGTTTTAAACTGTTTTAACATTTCTTCTTAGAGGTCTGACGAAAATCAAGCAGTATAAAACATTGTTAAATAAAATAACTCGCATAAACATGCCCACAGCTCTGCATCCCACAACCATACAATCGAGATGAATCATCGCAGTCCAAGGGGCACATTCTAGCCAGTTTAAAGCACTTGAGAAAAGTGACAGCAAGGCCAGTGAGCAATGCGAGACTCCCAGGGGTGAGGTAAAGAGGCCTGTGGTTGCATTTCGACCCCTGGGCCTGAGGTTCCCCACACCTGCTCTATAATCTCAAGCAGGCTAATCCCCACCCCTCGCTCTCCCAGTTTTTCTTTCCTCTCTGTCTCCAGGTTAATACTTTCGACATTCCATAGTTTAGCTGTCTCCACCATAGACTTTATTGCTGGGCTTGTTCTAGTCCACTTTATGGGGTTCTCTCCACTTTATGGGGTTCTCTCCACATCTTCCATTATAGGAAATGATGATAATAAAACAGGACTAACAGATAGATACACATCTCTGACTGTCAGGTCTGCAGCTGGGTGCAATCCACTTGAAGCAGAATCTGCTGCCATCCCTAACAACCTACTCCTATGGATGCCTAAGGTGAGGGCCGCCACTCTGAGGTTTTTTGTTTACAGTCAAGTGGTATATAATTGTTTACGAAACAAAATAAATAAATAGGTGCTCGTTTTCTGATATGGAGATTTATCAGCTGCTTCCTCCACCGATCTGGCATTCCATTTTCTTAGGTCTGCATTGAAGATCCCCTCATTTCAATATCCATTTGGAAAGTAGCACGTATGTGATTCAGCTGAACATCTTACCAGGTTTGTTTATTGCAGCTCTCTTGGAAATTAGAAGATTTAGTACATAAAGGGAAACACTGTGAAGTTTATTTCCCCTTCCTGGTGCTTTTTCAAACACTCTAGAGAGGTTTTTGAACATCCTTCAAAAAGCCTTTGCAGCTGCAAAACTTAGCAGTCCTCTTGCATTCATCTAAATTACTTTCCTCCCTACTCACATAAAGGTGCTTTATTCACACTGGTCTTCTGTTGCTGGAAACAGTGAGATTATCATGTAGTCAATGAGATTTGGCTATGTAAACTGTGGTCAAACAAACCTAATTCAGAACGAGGGCAAAATCTTTACTCTGCAACAGTTTTAATTGCCCTCTGTAGACAGTTTTGGGACCAGTTCTTTTTAACTTGATCATTGGTGATTTGAAGTTAGGAGAAAGCAGTAAGGTGGTCAAGTTTCTTGATAATCCCACAGTTCGAGGTGTGTGTGTGTGTGTGTGTGTGTGTGAGAGAGAGAGAGAGAGAGAGAGAGAGAGAGAGAGAGAGAGAGAGAGAGAGAGAATTGATGCACATTGGGACAAAAGCTCCCAATTTCACATACACACCCTTGGAGTCTGAACTGGTAGTGACTGACCAGGAAAAGAATCTTTTGGTTTTGGTCAATAAATTGCTGAAAATGCAAATTTCATGCTAGGTATCATAAGGGATGGAATTCCTTGGCTGAAATCTGATTGGCTCCCCTCTTTAAAATAATGGTTTTTGATATGATGGGAATCCTATATGTGGTGTTATAGCAAAAATGGACCATTCACATTTATTTATTTTTATGATTTTATAAAATTTCCTGGCCATCATTAGATTTTACAGTGATGGAAAGATAAACTTGCATGTGTGAACCAGCCACAAATAAGCCCTTAGTCAGGCCTTTTATGGTGAAGGAATCTAATACAGTGGTACCTCGGGTTACATACGCTTCAGGTTACATATGCTTCAGGTTACAGACTCCGCTAACCCAGAAATAGTACCTCAGGTTAAGAACTTTGCTACAGGATGAGAACAGAAATCATGCTCCAGTGGCGTGGCAGCAGCGGGAGGCCCCATTAGCTAAAGTGGTGCTTCAGGTGAAGAACAGTTTCAGGTTAAGAACGGACCTACGGAACAAATTAAGTACTTAACCCGAGGTACCACTGTAGCACTCTTCATACACTGAGAGAGAATGCAGGCAGGCTGAAAGTGGAAGGGGGCCTTGCCCCTTTTCATGTAATATTTACATCACCCACCCACTTTTGCCTTTGGCCCCATCAACCACTGGCATGTTGGAAGGTTGCCCAACCAAGAATGTGGCCCTTAGGCTAAGCAAAATCCCCCACCTGGACTTTAGTCCAGATCCATGGAAATGGGTGTGAAGGGAATCAGTGTGGAACATCCAGATCCCAAATGCAGGCTGGCCAATTTACTGCTATTGAATATTAATAACAGGAAAAAAACCAAAAATGGGGATTTGACACTTGTCAGTCATCCTAGCATTTTTGAACTCATTGGAAAGAACATTGAAAGGCGGGAGCACATTTCATTCTACGCAAGCATTGCCTATAATCTTAATTTTTAATAAAACGAAAGCAGAAACTTTTGGGAAATGGCCCAGAATATCACAAAGGGAGCCAGCCTTCACAGCATTGAAGATGGATACAACACTGGTTATATTTCAAAAAGGGGGGAAGGACACCAGGCTATTCAAGCACTGCAGAGAACACGGACTGGTCATGTTTACATGTTGACTGAGGTTACCATACTTTTCTGTGTATAAGACTAGGGGTATTTTTTACTAAAAAAATAATGTTTATACACAGGGGCAATCTCCCCCCCCCTCATTTTCTTAATTTTGAGTCCCCAAAAATAGGGGGCATGTTACACACGGGGGCTTGTTATACACGAAAAATACAGTACGTATTAATTGCAAAGGAACAACATGCACAGTGGCTATGTATGTGCTCCTAAGACAAAGCTTTTAAAATCCCAATTATTAAAAACCAAAGCAGGCCATCTCAAAGATTTTGCAGAAGGGAAGCTGAGTTAGTCTGTGGCAGCAAAAACAGCAGCAGTGTCTTGTAGCAACTCAAAGACTAACAAATGCTAGAAGCTTTTGCCATAATACATTTGTTAGGGTGGCCGCCAAGTAAGTTCTTGTCAGAGTAGAGGCATTGAAATGGGTGGAACTAAGTTAGTCATGCACATTAATTTCAGTGTGTCTGCCCAGAGTTGGACTATCATTGGCTACAACCCTTAGTCTTCAATGTGTACCAAGACTAGTTTTTCATACCAGATACTATGCTTTAATCCAGTCTTACCCAACCTAGTGCTCTCCTGCAGTTTCTGGACTGTAACTCCCATGATCCCTGGCCATTCACCATGCTGGCTGAGGTAGATGGGAGCCAGATGTTCTACAACATCTTTAGGGCACCAGGTTGCTTATCCCTCCTTTGTCACCCATTGTTCAGGCAGCCCAGTTGATGACGCCAGATTGGAACGGTAAATTCTGTTCCTGCCTCTTGCTAAGGCAGGAAACAAACATTGCCTTCTGGTATACATGTTAGAGCTGCCTTTTGGTAATAACGTGTCCAACTGCCTGAAAGCGGAAATTAGCCACCTGATTGAAAGCGTGCCTTATAAATATTAACTATGACTTGCCTTCTAAATATAGAAAGCATATTAAAGCATCTCGCTAATAAGCAGATGGCCTCTCTTTCCCACTTGCCATCATTATCCACTCCAGACCTCTGCTGTGACACTGAGGAGAGGAACTCATCACTTGACCTTTTTTCCTCTCTCCACTGGATTACTTGGGTAAATGTGGACAAGGTGTAGAGTCTTGTGTTTACAGCTTGCGCCTACCCCGTCCCCCACAACTGAGTCTTACATAGGTAGCTGCTTAATACCACTGCCCCACCTAGCTCAGCATTGTCTACAGTGACTGGAAGAGGGTTCAGCAGTCCTAACAGGAGATGGTTGGCATTCAACCTGGGGCCTTCTGCATGCCAAACACATGTTCCACTGCTATAGCCCTATTCTTCCAAATAGGAACAAAATGGGAGGCTTCCTCATACAGAGTCAGACCATTGGTCCATGTAAATCAGGAGGGCCTGCACTGACTGCCAGCATCTCTCTAGGGTTTAAGACCATGGAGATCTCCAGTTCTACCTGAAGATGCTGGATGTTGAATCAGGGACTGTCTCCTTGCAAAGCAGGTGCTCCGCCACATCTTCCTATCAAGTTAGGGATATAGGAAGCTGCCTTATATTGGGTCAGACTGTTGGGCCATATAGATTTGTGTGGTCTACATTAACTGACAGGAGCTCTCCAGGGTTTCAGGTGGGGTCATTCCAGTCCCTAACTGGAAGGATTTAACCTGGGACCTTCTGCATGCAAAGCAGGTGGTCTACCACTGAGCTAGGACTTTTCGCACTGAGCTACAGTGGGTTAAGCTGATCGCCAACAAAAGCAGCTCTGTATCATCATGCATATGATCCAAAGAAGGTTTTTTCTTTTCTTTTTTCTTTTGCACAATACCTTGTCAATGCTTGCCTATGCATTTTTAGTTTGGGAAGGAAAAGTCACAAAGGAACCAAAGAAAGTGACAGCTGCATCAAATTGCTCAGGCTTAGGGCTCTGTGCAAACATTAAGAACAGAGGGATGGAGACACACACACACACACACACAGAGAGAGAGAGAGAGAGAGAGAGAGAGAGAGAGAGTCTGCCATTGAGGAATTGAGGATTCCTAAGGTATTGGTTCTGCTTTGGTATACAAGGCTAGTCAATTCAGAACTCCAAAATCCAGGAAGAAATTTCAATGAGGACAATTTCAGAAGCATCCAAAAGGCGTGTTCAAAATGTAGCCTTCTGCAAAGAAAGGAATATGAAGTTCACAACAGATGGCAATGATAAAAGTGGCCTTTCTGACTTTAATTATGGTAGTTTCTGGTTTCAAAAATAATACTTATACTTGTTGTTGTTTAGTCATTTAGTCGTGTCCGACTCTTCGTGACCCCATGGACCAGAGCACGCCAGGCACTCCTGTCTTCCATTGCCTCCCGCAGTTTGGTCAGGCTCATGTTTGTAGCTTCGAGAACACTATCCAACCATCTCGTCCTCTGTCATCCCCTTCTCCTTGTGCCCTCCATCTTTCCCAACATCAGGGTCTTTCCCAGGGAGTCTTCTCTTCTCATGAGGTGGCCAAAGCATTGGAGCCTCAGCTTCAGGATCCGTTCTTCCAGTGAGCACTCAGGGCTGATTTCCTTAAGAATGGATGATGATGATAATAATAATAATAATAATAATAATAATAATAATAATAATAATAATAATAATAATTATATTATATTATTTATACCCCGCCCATCTGGCTGAGTTTCCCCAGCCGCTCTGGGCGGCTCCCAATCAAGTGTTAAAAACAGTACAGCGTTAAATATTAAAAACTTCCCTAAACAGGGCTGCCTTCAGATGTCTTTTAAAGATAGGATAGCTGCTTATTTCCTTCACATCTGAAGGGAGGGTGTTCCACAGGGTGGGCGCCACTACCAAGAATAATAATAATAGTTTTGATCTTCATGGATCACTGCCTTGCCATGGCGCTTCACCACGTGGGCTTGAATAACTCAGAGAAGCTATGAGCTATGCCATGCAGGGCCACCCAAGATGGCCCTGCACGGCATAGCTGGAGAGTGGAGAGTTTTGACCAAACGTGATCCACCTGGAGCAGGAACCGGCAAGCCACTCCAGTATCCCTGCCAAGAAAACTCCATGGACAAAGACAACAGGCATACTTTATACTGTGTCACCTTAATTCAGGATCACCCAATAACCTCTTTACTATGATGCTTCAATGTAAGTTGTTATTTTTGTTATTTGTTTTTATTTCATTTTCCACAATTTGTATTATGTGTGCTTATATTATAGTTAGCCTGCTTCACACTTCCTTCAGCACTTTGGGAACTGAAATGTAACTTCCCTTTAAAATTCTCTAAGAAAAAAAGTATCTACAAAAATGTGAATATTAGGGGAAAGTGTGTGTGAAAATGAATATTTTAGTGAAAATAGCATTATAATGGATCAAATTATAAACATTTCATGCCAAAGTGCATTTATTAGGGGAAATTGCATACAAAAGAAATGTGCTTATCAGGAAGCATGCAGATTGAAATGCTAATAAATTTTCATGGTGACTTAAAAAATAATAATTCAGAAACTGATGCAAAAATCAGATGAAACTGACCTTAAGATTGGAAAAGTGAGAAGTTGCAAGAAACCAAAACTGACAGATCCATCCATTCATAGTCGTGGATTGTACTGGAGTGAGTGGGGCACAAACTGTCTAGGCCTAATCTAGGGACAATTAAGACAAGAGATGGTTGTTCTGTAACACAAACCATTTTCATTCTTCTCCCCCGTTGTCTCAACTTTTAAATCAGCTTGCATTCCAGCAGAGCTCCAGATTATGTTGTTCTTGTCGAGACTTTCCTCTGTCTCTCTGCTGGATGCTGAAAGCTTTTGATCAATATAGTGTAGAAATCTTCTGACTGACTCTGCCAAAAGCAGCCTGCAATGAGCACCGGTGACTGAAATATTTAACAGTTGAATCTTACCTATAAATCACTTGGAAAAGGTGGTGAAGAGATACATAAATACTTAACGATTGCTGGCAAACTGATGAGCTGGAATTGTAGCTGACGTCACTGAAAATTTGTTGCCACCACAATCTTCATTTATTTTCAAAGCCTCAATACCTAAGGAAATGGAGTGTTCTTTCCCTTTCATTAACTACTGGTGGCCTACAGCTAGAATAATAGAAAACTCAATATTGCCATGTCCAGGGTTGCGTGGCATTAAGAGAGAGAGAGAGAGAGAGATCTAGAGTGGGGGCGGGGCAGAATCCATAAGGCTTGCCAGGGAACCATAAAAACCTCTAGAACAACTTTGCAAACTTGGTGCTCTCCAGATCTTTTGCAATCTGACTCCCACCAGTAAACCTCCTTCCTAACCAGTACAAAGATGGATCCAGGAGCACCCAAAATTACCTACCTGCTCCTTCAGAGGGGATGCAGCCCTGACATTTATTATGACATAACCTTTCTAATTCTTTCTAACACGTGCGCCACAATAAACCATTTAGTCTTTCAAAATTAAGCAGGAAGCAAGTTTAATATGCAACAGACCCCAGTTTATGTCACCATGTGGAGGCTCCATGAGAGGCCTTGCTGGATCAGACCAAGGGCCCATCTCGTCCATCATCCTGTTCTCACAGTGGCCAACCAGATGCTGATAAGAAACCCATAAGCGGGACAATGGCACCACAGCTCTCTTCCCAGCAACTGGTATTCAGAAGCATTCTGCCTCCAACACCAGAAGTAGAACACAACCTTTGCTGTTCATAGCGATAGATAGCCTTATCCTCCAATAATTTGTCGAGCCCCACATTTAAAGGCAACCATCTTGAAATAAATGCATTGAAATAAATATGGGAGGATTGCAGAATATTTCCCCGTAAAACATTCTACTGCAAAATGCTCCTAACGATACTAGCTTTTTTCACATCTCTGAGGGTGTGAGGCTAGCCTTTAAAGCATCATTTTTGTACAGGACTAGTAAAAAAAAAAAGCACCCAACATTGCTGCATAATTAAGCCTTGATCAACAGCTTGCTTTTATAATGCTGCAGAAGGGATTGCCTCAGTTTACGGTTCACTTCACTGGGAATTTTTGCTTGCTGGACACATTTTGTGTTATTTTTAAGTGGTATGGGGGGAGAGGCAGGAGTGGAGAAGCAATGTTACAGTAGCCCCAAATAATGAAACAGTAAGGATCCTATTTTCCATCCTGTGCATAACCCAGATCCACAAATCCCTTGGCACCCACAGCTCGAATGGCAGGATTTTACGCAAAACTTCCAAGTGGCGTGCCAACATTGCCTTCTTAAGTATTAATAATCGGCATAGGGCTGGCACTGTTATTCTTTGCAATAATAAAAACATTTAAGAAAAGGAACAGCTTGTGTTGCTAATTTTAAATACTTAGTCTGGGGAATGTTGATCTTAATTTTATTCCCAGTAAGAAAATATTACTGAGCAGGAAAGGAGCAGTCATAAGAAAGAGAAGGATATCACCTATGAATAAGCAAGACCCATCTCCCCTTTACAAAGGAAAAATAGCAAAATTGCTATTTTTGTTGAAAATTGCTGCATCCCGGAATGAATTCTCATTCACCTGTTTTTGCCCTGTGGCAAGATAATTCAAATGGGTATGTGGTCAGCAATGTTTAAGCCATACATGGAGTCTAGCTGAAAAGAGAGCGGTGCCCAATTTTTCCTGCGTTGCATCAGGAGTGCATGGGATGAAATTCTATGTGTGTTTAAACCGTACCTGAAAATAAAATATAAAGTATTGGAGGCTTATTTCTTCTTTTCTTTCTTCACTGGAAGAAAAACCCAGAGCTGCTACAATAAGTCAATGCAATGAGATTCACTTCCCCAGCAGACTGCCCTGTGGGAAGGGCATATAATGTAGCATCACTACTCCCAAAAAATATTCTGCACTTTACATTTTTATAGTATGTAGACCCCACCTACTAGCCAATGTTCACTTGGCATCTTACAACAGATTGCAAATACATCAGAATAGACAAGAGTTACTAGGATAGGGCTGCCATACATCTGGAATTTCCTGGAAATATCCTGGATTCGTCCGTCAGAAATAGCATTCAGTCAGAATGTCCCAAAATTGGTAAAAATGTCCAGCTATGGCAACCCATATCTGAAGTGTTGCTTTTTGGGCAAATTGCCTCAAAAACTTCCATTTTAGGGGGAGATTTTGCAAAAAAGAAGAAGCTTTGGCTCGGGTTGTAATTCAAGGCTTAGAGAAGACCAATGAGCCATGCTTGGAATGCTAGCACAGATTATAACTAGGCCAAATTCATATATTCCAATTCAAACTGGGTAATTCTGGCGCTTGGCAACAGCATTAGTTTGCAGCAGTTCAGCTCTCTTTCTGAGCTGGGTGAAACCCCAACTTTGGGGCTTCTTCTTTTTTCCAGCCTATAGGATGGAAAAGTCTCTTGACTCCGCAACCTTGAATGACCTGTGGGGGTGTTGAGAAGCATCCTGCTGGCTGCACACTGGCTCTTTGGTCAAGCAGCCAAGCCCTGTGGCTGCCAAAGCAGACAGGAGGTGCTTGTGCACAGAATATCTCTGCCCCCTGAGAGTGGCTGTTTGCAGAGGCTGACCTCTCCCTCGCTACCTCACAAAGACATTTGGTGTGCATTGGCCTAGCAGTGTTCGCTTATGGGCGATAAATGCCTGCATGATTTCCATAGCTGAGGTATATTCTGAGCGACTGTTTTTGGAACACCCAAAACACTCACAGAGCCTCCTGTATGCATTTTTGTATACATTACTTGGCTGGAGAACGGCACTGTAAAATGTGGAAAAATTCCCAATCTTAAGTTCAGTTCACACTTCCACATCAGTTTGTGGGTTTTTCTTAAGTCCTCATGGAAATTCATAAGCATTTTAATGCAAATTATGCCCAATATACATTTTTAAATATGCACATTTGCCCGATGCATTTTTGCATGTTATTTTCATTAATGTATTCTGTTTTATGTACACTTTATCCCAATATATACATTTTTGTATACAATTCACCATTAGAGAGGTGCATTGCAAAATTCAAATAAGTAAGAAATTTAAAGGATTTTTGGTTCTTCTATTGTTTTGGAAAGTGCAGAATTAGGAAGCTTTGCCTTTTAGCTTAGTTGGTAGATCATGAGACTCTTAATCTTAAGGTTGTGGGTTCAAGCCCTACATTGGGCAAAAGATTCCTGCATTGCAGGGGGTTGGACTAGATGACCCTCAAAGTTCCTTCCAACTCTACAGTTCTATGTGTACAACCATCTTTAACGGTTGCACAACAATCTCTGGTAATGTCTTCTCTCATGCAACAATGTTCCACCAAATGAAGTCTACCACTTAGTGAATGGATAGGCCCCTATTTATTTCTCTGCAGTGTCCACTTCAGCGCCAGTCTCCTCTCTGGAGGCTTCTGGAGCCTTCAGGTCTGGCTTTCGAAAGCTTTGGCTGGCTTTTCTCTTGGACATAAATCCTTGCTTGTAATGCCCTCTTGGAACACAGAAGGATGGGCATACTAGGACTTCCTGTTCCACTCTCATTTTCTTCTGGTCCATCCAATCAAGTCTGAGTGGTTTTGAGTTATTTCGGCCAAAGACATCTGGCCCTTTCACTTTTATTACCTTGTTGGTCCCTCTTTGGGCCTTCATATTGGCAAGGGCACACACTGATCCCATCGCAGGAACAGTCTCCCCAGCATGGAGCCTGCAATTTCACTTTTGTCTCCTTGCTTTTGAGGCCACATCAAGCTTCTTGAGAGGAAGAGTGTTTTTCTGCCACAGACAGGGATAAATACTGCTTTCTCTCAGCCCTCATCAGTGATCTCAGCTGCTAGTAAACAGTGGCCCATCTTTCTACAAGTCCTATTTTTCTTCGTTATACTCCTTGATTTCCTGACAAGACACTTTTGTTACATTTCCTCATGTTGCCTTTCTATATACTGGCCCCCTTTGGATAATATAAACCACAGTCCTACTCACTGTTACTCCAGACCAAAGAATATGTGGTGTCATTACTGGAAAGAGCACCAAAGAGAAATGAAAAATAACAAGAAAGAAATGCCCAAGGGTGCTCCAGTCCATAATAATAGGGGTTTCTAAATTTATATCTACAACAGTTACTTGACTGCATAAAAAGGGGCATGAGCAAAAGTCTTTATTCCCTTCCATTCATGGTTCCTGACCATATTTTTGCACTACAGATCATATTCTGCACATCATGCTTTCCAGTCTGTGCATATTTTTCTTGTGCTTCCAGCTGGGGATTGCTTCTTCCTTTCATAATGAAGAGCTGCTGGTTTGTTTTGAACAGCAGGGAGTTTTCTAGAAGAAAATAGGAGCTCAGCTTCATTCCCAGGTATTTGATTAATAGCAGGAGGCCATGCTTTCAACAGATATCCAACTCTATAGGTTACTTATAGGGACAGATGAAACTGTCCATTTTGGTTCTCTCCATTTCTTATTTTCCCAGTCCAATTTGCCAAATTTCCACATCAGTTTGCAAACTTTTTAAAAATGTCTTTGTGAAAATTCATCAGCATTCTAGTGCATATTTCTCCTAATGATACACATTGTTGTGTGTAACATTATCTAATATGAACATTTCTACAAGTAACAATTTTCCTTAATATAATTCATGATTGTATGTTATTTTCACTAACATTTGCATTTTTGTGCACACTTTTGTGTTTTGATCCTGGAAGTGCAACAACAAACAACAACAACATTTATTATTCATTCATTTCTTACCCATCCTTCACCATCAGGTCTGACGGCAGGTTACAGTAATTTTAAAATACAATATTAAAATCAGTTAAAACAAAATACAGTCAAGAGACTAGGATGAATACTGAGATATATGGGTCAGGTCTTAGAGGCCAGCATATGGCATATGACAAAAGTTACATAATCAAGGTACCAGACACCTCGGCAGAGAAGAAATTACACAGTTTAAGGGCTGCCACATATATTACACTCTTCCAAGCCCCAATCACTCAGACTTCCTCAGAAAGTGGTGGACTCTCCTCGGTTGAAGGTTTTTAAACAAAGGTTGGATGGCCA
Source organism: Podarcis filfolensis (assembly GCF_964270895.1). Taxonomy (NCBI): domain Eukaryota; kingdom Metazoa; phylum Chordata; class Lepidosauria; order Squamata; family Lacertidae; genus Podarcis; species Podarcis filfolensis. The sequence continues at coordinate 50,634,206 of NC_139611.1, forward strand.
TATCTCCAGGATTCTTACAACTGTAATTCCTGCATTGTAGGGGGTCAGATTTAGATGATCCATGTGTCCCTTCCAACTCTACAATTCTATGATTCTGAGAGTGGTGAAATATAAAGGGGTAGGGTCAAACTGAGCCAAATTTATCCTCCATTTTTCATTATTTAACGCAGTGGCTGATTCATCCTGGGACCTCCAAAAACAGCACGCTCTATAGATTCCTTAGCACAATGGTTAGTCCAGCCTTGACCCTGCTGAAGCACCACGTTAGGCAAGGTTGTATGTGAAGATAGGTTGCATATTCCAGAGATCTAAATGAAAGCAATCTCCTCTATGGGTGAGAAAATATCGCTAGGAAAATATTGCAATGATTGTCAGCAAGAGCTAATAAAGGAAGGAGAGGAGAAAATAGGCTTGAAGGCTAAGATCTCAGGGGATGAGTTGGAGGCAGCTCAAGATGGGATCCATCCTAATGAATTCCCAGGATATCATTTCAAAGTGCCTCTAGTACTGTCCAAATCAGGAAACCGTAATACAGCCTTGCAGAAATCATTTCTTTGCTGCCGGTTCTGAAAGTACTATGGAAAGTGTAAATTTTCAAAGCAAACCACCAGAAGCAGAATGGTATAGCAGAGCTTGCAGGTGGCAACGGCAAGGGGGAAATAAAAGGCAAATGTTCCTTTTTTTAAATGTCTCTTTCCTTCATTCCTCATTCATGCCCTCAAAGGAAATCAGTGGCTAATGGGACTGATGGAAAGAGGCACATTGAAATATAATGTGAGCTCATATCCTTAGGGCTGCATCCAAAAGCAGCAACCACCAATTTTGTTCTTCATAAAGGCCCTGGTCTATATGGTCTGCCTGCTGGCATTTTGCTCTTATTTGTTGCACGGCAAACTTGTTCCATAGGGCTTCTGACAATCTGTCTATCTAGACAAATTTTGTCATCTATTCTGGCTGGCAGGGTCTCTCCAGGGTCTTAGTCAATGAACTGCCTGGTCCCTGCTTCCCTTTTCAAAGGGAATTCAAACTGGTATCTAGTATCTTTAGCATTCTAAGCTACGGGTCCCACCCTCCAGCTGCTGAAATGGTGGCCAGGCCTTATAATACAGCCAGCGTTCACAGGGGCTTCTCAGTTATAGGGTATGCTTAGGGCTGCATGCCAGATGTTGCTGGGGCCAGAGACAAAAGCTGGTTGAGCCACAAATACAGATGTTACTATTGCACAGTTCCTACACACCTTCCCAATTGTCCATCCAGGCAAACAAGAGACATGAGAGTTGAAGAACACATGGATAGCTCAGTTGATAAGAGCATGAGACTCTGAGTCTTCCAGGAAATGCACAAGCAGACCATGAAAGCCAATACCCCACCATCATTTGCTTTCAGCATCTGGTATTCAGGGTCATATACACTGACTCAGGAAACAGAGGATGTATTCAGTGTAGCTAATAGCTACCAATGAATTTACCTATATTTTAAAAGTTATATGAAGCCCCTTTCAGGTGTTCTTCTGTGTACAATGAATAGGGGAGGGCTGCATGCTTCAGAATGCAGCCTAAACACATATGCAAATGCAGGGGCTCCCTACAGATATTTGAATGAACCTTTGGAGATCAGGTATAGAGCAGCAGTGAGCCCCCTTCCTCTACACATGCACTGTACACATAAGAACACCTGAAAGAAGATTAAGAGGTTAGTTCTGCACAATGTAGCAGTGAGTTCCATAAGCTTTTTAGACATTGCACTAGATGACTTCCGAGGTCCCTTTCAAATTGGTGATTAGTCTTGATTGCATTTGTGTTTTATTTGCTGCATTTGTGTTTTATTAAGGACAGACTCTGCACCTAAAGAGTGGGTTGACATTCGGGAACAGGCAGATGCATGCATAAAAACATACTGAATGGAAAATTATGTATTTTCCCTGCTTTATGACAGAAGCCTTATGTGGCTATGGCTATCAGATTGCGACCGCCTTTTCCTTTGGGGGAGAGGAGGAGGGAACGTCTTGCGATCATCATAAATCATTATCCCTATGATCCAAAGCACACTGCGCTTTCATTTACCTGCTACCAAGATCTCAGCAGGCTCCCATTTATCATTCTATTCTGGCTCTTTCCCCTTGAATATAAATTTAAAATTGCCCTGAATCTCTTCAGCTTGGAAAGTAAACTGTTCTCATTCGCTGCATGTCTTGTCCAACCCTGCCATGACAGATCAGTTCACATGTTATCAGAACACAGCAAGCTTCTCGGAGCTGCTGCAGAGGCCCTTCCAGCTCTTTGGAAAATGTGCTTCCAAGTCCCAACCCAGGAAGATGAGCTGCTGTAGCCATTGCTGGTGCCAGGCTATTTTGCACCCTGGGCAAGGCTAACTACTTGCACTGCCACAATTTATTTATTTTTAGCTAACTTCAATTTTCAAAAACAGGTGTCCTGTAGAAAAAATGAAAGGCACAAAACAGTGGTACCTCGGGTTACATATGCTTCAGGTTAGATACGCTTCAGGTTACAGAAATATTACCTCGCTAACCCAGAAATATTACCTCGGGTTAAGAACTTTGCTTCAGGATGAGAACAGAAATTGTGCTCCGGCAGCGCGGCTGCAGCAGGAGGCCCCATTAGCTAAAGTGGTGCTTCAGGTTGAACAGTTTCAGCTTAAGAACGGACCTCCGGAACGAATTAAGTTCTTAACCCGAGGTACCACTGTAACAAAAACTAATCTGTGACCCTCAAAGGTCAGTATTGTATTCCTCTGAGGTCTGTGCCCTAGGCAGCTGCCTAGCTGGCCTAATGATCACACCAGCCGTGACAGAGTAGCCAAGAGGCCAAACAGGGAATTATGCTGCTCTGCACTATTCGTCTCTGAGGCTGAGATTGCTGAAAATTGGATGTTTCTAGGGACGGGTGAATTGTCAGTTTCTATTTCTTTCAGTTCCCCATTTTCCCACTCCAAACTTGTGATTCCTGACTATCAGAAGGTTGAACTCGATGACCACTGTGGATACCTTCCAACCCTACAGTTCTGTGATTCCACAGCTGCAAGTGAATGAGATGATAACAAGGCTTTCAAGTTTGTTTAATGACAGGTTAGCATAGAGGAAGTCAGAGAATAATGGGAAATAGTTAAGTAGATGCTGGGTACTTCTTTTCTTTGATGGGGTTTCTACCTCATGCTAGTTAAAACTTATTGGCAAGATCAGGGGTCAGCAACCTTTTTCAGCTGTGGGCCAGTCCACTGTCCCTCAGACCATGTGGTGGGCCGGACTATATTTTTTGGGGGGGGGGGATGAACAAATTCCTATTCCCCATTAATAACCCAGAGATGCATTTTAAATAAAAGGACACATTCTACTCATGTAAAAACACACTGATTCCCGGACCATCCGTGGGCCGGATTGAGAAGGCGATTGGGCCACATCTGGCCCACGGGCCTTAGGTTGCCTACCCCTAGGCAAGATGCTTTGCATTTGTATTCAGAGTGTATGGGTTGCATTTCAGCTGTCTGAATATCTTCTGTTACAAGCTGAACAGCCCCTTGATTTTAATGTGGATTGTTGGCTGGTTGGCTGGTTGTTTGGTTGTAAGTTGCTTTGGGCAAGAGAAAGTGACTAACAAATGCAAATAAATAGATAAACAAATAAACAAACCAACTAAACATATGTCCTCAATATTAAGCAATATTAAGCACCATTGAGTTCAGCGGAGCTTACTCCTAGGGAACTATGCATAAGATTGCTATCATTGCTGATATTCATGAACTGGGTATTATGGTATGTACTACTGCTGGTGTGTGAGAGTGAGTGCGTGTGTATCAACATTGCTGCCTGCACTTTTGGACTTTCATGGAGGCATGGCCATTATTATTATTATTATTATTAGTAGTAGTAGTAGTAGTAGTATGCTGCCTTTCCCCCTGCTGTGCGGACTTTGATAATGAGCTCCTGCCCTTGAACATTCACCAGATGTTAGGGATTGAACCTGAGACTTCCTGCATGCAAAACAATCAAGTAATGTCCTTTCCCCAGCATACGCTGAATCGGCCCACATTTTGTTTAAGATTCCTCAGCATTGTCTCTACTCCGGCTAGAAATGGTTTCCCAGGTTTCCCAGGTTTCCAAGCAGAAGCCTTCCTCAACCCTATCTGAAGTCCCCAGGAATTGAACCTGGAACCTTCTGCACACAAAGCAGGTGTTGCACCCCTGAGCTATGCCCCTTCCCCATCGTTCTGTATTCCTTTGGCTATGGATTCTTATGAACTGCCGGGTACAAGGAAGGATCCCTTGGAGAAAGCCCTCCAAACAGATATTCCCCTCCATAGGTGAAAGTTGGTTCATCTGTTGTCGGAACAGCCTCACGGTTCTTTACAGCTCTGATAGTTTTCCCTTGCCTTTCACTGTAGAGAGCTGTGCTTTCAGTGCTCAGAGTCTCCAGCTTGATGCTGTTTGGTTCCTCCTATGGGTATTACCCAGAGTTCATTGCAAATGTTCTGTAGGAACTGGGCAGAATCCCCCCACTCCCAGCACTGTTTATTTCCATTGATACCGCTGAACTAGGTCAGTGCCTGTCCCAGAGGAGGTCTCCATAACGTCACTGCAGTGAGATGCTGAGAACTGTTCAATGGAATCCATGCTTCCTGGTCATGGATGCCAAAGGGAAGGTTGAACCACTTGACTGTGGAGGGGGGATGAGTTGGTATAGAAGCCAGAGACTGACAACAATGCTAATGCAGCAGAGGTTCAGATAGCAATTGCTGCCTTCCCTTTGTGCTTCTTTGTCAATCCGTTAGTCTTCTCTTTCCCACCCCACGTTTTCCTCGAGATATTCATACACAATGCTTTGCAAGAATACAAGAGCACTAGCTTGTTTTTAAAGACCACACACAATGCTGGCATGTTAAAGAATGCTTAGCAGGAAGAAAGGAACCAGTTCATACAATAATAGGTTTGGCTGGAAATTGTTGAGAGGTAGAATCATTCCGTTGCCAGATCAGTTAGATGGGGTGGCCAACATGGTACCTTCCAGGTCTTGTGGACTACAACCCCCAGCATTCCTCACCATTGACCATGCTGGCTGGGACTGATGGGCATTGTAGTCCAAAACAGCTGGAGGGCACCAGGGTGGCAAAAGCTGGCTTAATTGATTAGAAATATTTTCATACACTCAGAAAGCAGCAGTGATTAATTGGGCAGCAGTTTTAATTATTATTATTTTAGCAAATATTTTAAATATAATACATATATAAATTGCAAGGGGAAAGTGACATTTTAAAAGGCTCATTCCCTCCTTCATGGGAAAGAAGCGGGGATCATGTCTCTAAAAACAATGGATATTATAATTTCATAACTTCAGGCCTTCCCCATCACCCCCCCTCCATTTACATTGGTAGGATGCTGACTGAATGAGGCTTCCCTCATTGTCCTGGTTGCTGAACTGATCTGTTAGTCACCCAGCCATCCGCCGCTGCCTTCTGTGTGCACATATTGGGTATGCAAAGTGTCCCCAAGAGAGGCCTTGCTGTGACTTCTGCAATCTAAGAGGGAAAGCGTTTTTGGTGGCTTGCCATGAAATCACTGGGATAAATCGTGCAAGAGCCATTTGGCAGTTCAGAATGCCTGCTGGCAAATGCCTCAAGGTGGACGTTCCCAGAGGATGCTGCACTGTGCCAAAACTGGTGTTGCTAAGAGCCCCTGGTTCCAATATCATCTGAAGCATTATATTTTTCATTCATTCATTCAGTGGCGTAGCGTGGGGGGTGCAGGGGGGGCCGGCCACACCGGGCGCAACATCTGGGGGTTAGGGTTAGGGGGCGCAAATCCACAGGTTAGGGGGCGCAAATCCACGGGTTAGGGGGCGCAAATTACTTGCCTTGCCCCGGGTGCTGACAACCCACGCTACGCCACTGCATTCATTCATTCATTATTGCATTTATATCCCACCCTTCCTCCAAGGAACTCAAGGTGACATACTTGGCTCTCTTCCTCTCCATATTATTCTCACAACAACCCTGTCAGATGGGTTAGGCTGGGAGTTGGTGACTTTGCCCAAGGTCATCTAGTGAGTTTCATGGCTGAGTGGGGATTCGAATCCTGGTCTTCCAGGTCTGACATTCTGAACGACACTGCCTGTCACGATGAGCTCATCAGGCAAGCCACTTGTCAGGCACCCAGTTTTGATTGTGGTCCACCACCATCCCACTTTCCAGTCCTGGTGAGGTTGAGCTGACAGTGAGGTCAAAGAAAGGTGCTTCAGGACCTTGGACAGGTCCAATGGAGCAAAAAACCTGTTCAGACTAGTGGTTGGTCTTAAAATGAGTCCACTATGGCCTGGGCCTGTCTACTTCCTATTAGGCCTCACCTCCTTGCTGGTGTCATAGAGAGCCTTAAAGGGGCATCACCTTTTGCTGGGTACACTGCCTGTGGGAGTGAGTAGGCTCTGTGGAATGTGAGGCCCTTAGCGATGAGGAGCCTGGCAGCTCAGTGATGTCTAACTCAAGGATTGCCATCACTGGGGGGTTCTTAGATTTGGAGGGGTTCAGGGGTCTCTGGATTGGGCTCAGTGTCAGAGGACCTGATTCAGTGTGCCTCTGCTCCTGGCTCTCCTAGTCCAGCTGGTTTTCAGGTTACTGCCTGGATCCTGACATGAACAACTGGGCAGGCAAATCCTCTGCAATAGGTGTAATCAGGGCTTTTTTCAGAGCTGCGTGTCAGAGGCTTTGGGCTGCATGCTGCTCGTGGCTTTGTGTCAGAGGCTGTGGGACATTCCATCTCAGGCGACATTGTAAGGCGTCCCCCCCCCAAAAAAGAGTTGTTCTCCCCCTAAAGAAAAGCAACAACAGGGTTGTCCATAAAAAAAGTGGGAGTTCCTGCACCTCTTTTTCTAGAAAAAAAAGCATTGGGTGTAATGTTACAGAAATTCAATCTGTAATTAAAGCCTGGGGCAATTTCAGTCTGGTTTTGCACAACAGGTTTCTAGTGGGTGGTTGTTGTTGTTTTTGTCACATGTTTGTTCTCGGTAAAGAGGTTTGGTCACCATCATTTGCCTGAACACGACACCTTACAGCAGGGATAGCCCATTTTAATTTCACAAAGCAAAAGTGGAGTATTGATAGCTGTGAATGGTGTCCTGGAAAATATCACAGTTTTCATAAAACAGCAAAGGAGTGGAGAGGAAAAAGGAGTGATGTTTCAGGAGTGTCCTTTCAGGGAAGTATTTTGAGGCCTAATGTGATTCTGCCTCTGGAGCACTGTTGCCCCTCCTTATGATAAGATTTTAAAAAGAAACCCATAACTGTTTACTTGCAATTTAATTCTGAATATATCCTTTTCAGGCTGTTGAACATTGTTGTGAATCTTGGCTTCCCTCTGCAAATCTCCTCTCTCTCTCTCTCTCTCTCTCTCTCTCACACACACACACACACACACACACACCCACCCACACCCACACACACACACACACACACCCCTTGCTATAAACCCTTCTGAGGCAGCTGACAAAACAACCAGCAACTAATCAGCACAATGTATCAAATGAAATAAATGGAGCAGGACTTCTGAGTAGGGATGGGGTTGACCTTTGATTTCGTTCTCCTTTAAAATCTAAACCTCCCTAATTAGCATTTTCCAGTATGATACAAAAACTGAAGCACAGTAATCCTCCAAAATTTGCACTTTCTAAAATTTTGCATTGCAGCTCTCCCTTCAGGCAATGGATACAAAAAAAATATATGCTGCAGTAAAGTGTGCATAAAAATGCATATATTAGTGGATATATTAAGTGGCTATAATAGCATGCATTAAAATTCATTATATTAAGAAAAAATGTTTTGCAAAAATGTTATATTAGGCCGAATTGCATATAAGCATGCGTATATTGTGAGAAAGTCAACAAAAATGCTGATGAAATTTCATGAGGACTTCATTTTTTTAAAAAGTGGAGGACTGAAATGTGGAAAAATGGGAAACTCAGAGAAATAGAAATTGACAATTTCACCCATCACTAGAAACATCCAATCTTCAGCAAGGTCGGTTTCAGAGAGGGGTGTGCAAAGCAGTCTGGTTCTTACACAATCTATTTCATTATACAAATCAGTATAATACTGATGAATTTTCAGGAGGACCGGGGGGGGGGGCTGAAGACTGATGTGGCAATCTGGAGAACTGAAATTAAGATTGGGAAATGGAAAATTGAGAGAAACTGAAATCGACAGATTCCTCTCATCCTTGGTTCTTAGTTACAGGGCCTGGCTTGTGTTGGCACCTCTCATGAAAGAATGCACACAGAAGGTTTCAGCTTCATTCTCCAACATCTCCAGCTAAAGGAGAAAATAGCAGGCCTTGGGAAAGACACGCATCTGAAACCGCAGTGAGGAACTGCTAGCTAGAACAAGCAATCCCGAGTTAGAGGGAGCTGCGTTCTGGCTCCGCATGAGGCTGCTTCATATGTTCAACTCAGTCCCTTCCTCCACTTAGTTTAGAACAGCCTGTCTCATATCAGCCAAGCACTGCCTATTTCAGCATTGCCCCATGGGGATTCCTAATCGGTCCCTCTTCTCCCTTGTTTAATTACTTCAGTGTGATAGACTTGCTTTAAAATACGACGGCGTCTCTTGTCCAAGTTTGCACTTATGTAAGAGGCGCATGAAGGGCGACTGTGGAAAGGGAAATGCTCCAGCAGCTCCACAGCCGTGGCTCTGTGCATTACTCACACAGCGATACATCACCCCTGCAAGCCCTCTGGCCGGGCTGCCTCCAGGGTGCCAGCTTAGGCACCTTATTTAATTGTAAGTCGAGTGATTTAAAGCCGACATTCCCCTCAGGATCAAAATGAGAAAGCTTTGGTTTTCTCTGGAAAAAAGACGAAATAGAGAAGGAGGAAAGCATCTCTCCCCCCACCCCAGCCTACATAGCTGTTAGGGATGGATATATATATATATATATATATATATATATATATATATATATATATATGTTTGTCTATATAGGCATATATGTGAATGACTGCAAATCATGCCTCAAAGGCTTCGCAACTGGGGAGCAAATGAGGGAAGGGCAGAGAGGCAAATGTTTTATTTCTAAAGCAAATAATATTTATTCATTTGTGAAGCCATTTGTTTGCCTTCAGGGGTTGGGATTCCTGGGTTTTACCTTCGTTTATATCGCTTGAAATGTTTGCCTGTTGTAGAGACAGGGGATTAGGACATCAGAAGGAACTTGCTGGAGACCCATCTAGCATCCTGTTCTGACAGACCAAAGGCCTCCAAGGAAAGCCTGCAAGTAGAATCTGTGTACAAGACCACTCTTCCTTCTTTGGATTCCTAGCAACTGGTATTCAGACGCACACTGCCTCTCACACTGAAGGTAGTATTCTCCTTGAATTTGGCCAATCCTCTAAGAACACTGGCACAGGAACATCGATTGGCAGGAATAACGGTGTGGGCTAGCTCTGTGTTTCCCACCCTGGTCAAACCACCCGGCAGAAAGAGTTCTGGCAGCTTGGGATGCGTCTCCGTGAAGAGGCCCACCTCTCGTTTTGAGAAGCAAATCTACAAATTGTAATTAAAAGAAGCAGCAGCACAATGCGATGCCCCAAACTTGACACCAGTGGAAAAAGCAAGCTGCCCATTAGATCTGAAGGCCATTTGCTGCTGCAATGAATCGTAGAATCATAGAATCGCAGAGCTGGAAGGGACCCAAAGCACCATCTAGTCTAACCCCCTGCAATGAGATCATTTACAGCCATGTCATGATGGGTTTTCTGGCCTGAAGCATGATATGCCAGTGGCTCCAGGCCCAGTTGTGCCTGAAGAATGAAGTTTCTCCTCCCATGCCCTTTAATTTCTCGGCATCGCCATGATTTGGAGGAGGACCAGGCAAACAGCTGCTTCATTTGCTGACCTTCAATGAGTGCTCACTTCGCCAGGCTCAGCAGCTCAAAAGTGGGGTTGGAAATGGCACTTTGCTTGGAAGGATCAGTTGTGGATCCTCTCCAGACTCGTGGGCAAAAGATGGACACTGACCAAATGCAATGGCACTTAGTTTCACACCATTTGCCTGTTATTTTCATTGATGTACTAGATGTCAAACTTCAGCTGGTTAATAAATAGCCCTTATCCAGCATGGTAAAATGGCTAGACCATCATTCACAAAATCATGATAGATGCACGTTCTTAAAATACATATAAACTGAAATTTCTCACCAATAATTTCCCTTCACTCTTGCCAGCCTCTTTCTGCATTTTAGATTGCAGCCTCCTGGGGCAGGGACCTGTCGGGGGCTTTTTTGGTTCTGAACTGCTGTTAAGCACCTAATACCTTGGTGAAGCTGTATACATAAACAGTAAACAGATAAAGGTGCTGATCCAAGGCATGCGTAAATGAAAATGAATTTCATTAAAAATGGCAGTCCATTCATATACATTAATGTGTTTTTGACTGGGGTGGCAGAAATTACGAAAGCTTCCCCAACCTTTTATTAACAGTATTTTCCCCATTACATTCTCAAATCTATCTTATAAAGGCTAAAAAGTTGTGATTCTATGGCTGCAGTCCTATAGCCACTTATCTGGGATGAATCTACATATTTCAGAGTACACGCATATAGGATTTCAAGACTTTGAAGTAGATCCTACAATAAACCACACCAGATTCTTATGACAGTTTCCCAAAGGGTAACGTGTTAGCCTGCTGCAGCCAAAACAATACAGGATCTTATGACACCTTAAACATTAACTGATTTATTGAGTCCATGAAAGTTTATGCCACAATAAACCTGCAACTCTTTATAGCGCTGTACGTTTTGCTGCTTGGGGAAGACTCATCACTGCCTATTGATCTGCTGTTGAATTTGCTTTAGAGGTAGTCAACATAAAAAGAAGCCTGCAGCTGGATCAGGCCAAAGCTGATCTAGTCCAGAATCCTGTTCTCACAGTCACCAACCAGATCATAGAATCGTAGAGTTGGAAGGGCCCCCAAGGGTCATCTAGTCCAACTCCCTTCAATGTAGGAATCTCAACACAAAGTCCCCCATCCAGTTTGAAACCATACTGGACCCTGCTTAGCTTTGCAAATATGCCAGCAGTTTTACTGCTGCCCACAAGTAGGACCTATGTGCAATAGCACACATTTCATTTATGATTCCCTCCAACTTGTGTTTGGAGAACTGCTGCCTCTGACAGTGGAGGGAGAACATAGTCATCATGGCAAGTGGCCATTAATAGCATTATCCTCCATGAAATTGATCTATTCCTCCTTTAAAGCCATCCAAGCTGCTGGTCATCACTACATCTCTTGAGAGTGAATGCCAGTGCTTAACTATGCACCATGAGAACAAGCCACTTTGCATGCCAAGTGAGGACCATCCATGAAATCTCTGTGCTGAAGTCACTGTAGTTGCCTGAATTGCTCTGTGCATTTCTCCAGCAAGCCTCTTTCATAACACTCCCATCACAGCTCTTGATGAACAACATTCACCCAGTGATTATGATGGGGAACTTGCATTATGAAATGGTAATGCCGGGAAGCATCCTTTGGTATTCAAGCTGAAATTCAAAGCAGAGCTCTCCTTGATTCTTGAAAACAAACATCATTGAGATGCATGTGGGTCTCCTGCTCCTCCTACAGAACCCGTCCCCCGATCAAGGTTGGCTTGCTATCCAGAGGACATTTAATATCCAGCTCAAGGCAAAGAGACCTATTGCCAGAAACGACATACTAAGGTTATTATGACTGACATCCAGATGCAAAGCGACCTGATGGAGAAGGCAGCGCTCTTGCTTTGCCAGCTCCACTTCCATATGAAAAGTGGATGCAGTGAGCTGTAATTGCATAGGTGCAGGTAGATGAATAGAATGTTAATGGGCTGAGGCTGAGGGTGGGTGGAATACAAAGCTGCTGCTACAGAAAGCAGGCATTCAAATGCAGTAGAGCAAGAGGATCTCAGGAAGGCGACGGGGCTCTGCAAACACTCACGTTCCGCTTTTCCGTCAGGGAAATATGTGTGCAACCAGTGCTTCCAAGGGAGAGGTGGCCTGTGGCAAATGACAGGAGAGCACTTGCTGGAGAAAGTGGATATGCCACTAGCATAGATGGCTTTAAAATTCATGGAGGATAAGGCTTCAAGTCAGGGTGTCCTTTGCATGGTATGGAGAACGTAGCTAAAGAAGAGGTTCTTCTCTCTCTCCCATAATGCTAGAATTTTGGACATCCAACAGAGCTGAATGTTGCAAAGTTCAGGACAGATAAAATAAAGTACTTATCCACACAATGCGTAGTTAAACTATGGAACTTGCTCCCACAAGAGATAGGCCCCCAACTTGGATCGCTTTAAGAGGGTGATCCATGCAGTATCCTGCTTCCAAACCATTTAGGGCTTTATAATAACCGGCACCTTAATTTGTGCCTAGAAGGGAACTAAAATAGGGCTACCATAAATCCGGAATTTCCTGGACATTCAGTCATCGGGTGAAAATCGCTGAAATGTCTGGGAAAATCCAGACATTTGACAACCCATGTCGGAAGTGTAGATTTCCTTAAAAATAGCTCAAAAACTTTTGTGTCCGGATTTTCGCTTCTTGAAATAAGGTGACCCTAACTAAAAGTCAGTGTAACTTGCATACAACACTTTGAATAAATGTACTGTGATTAGTGTTACTTGCAGGTGTTTCACTTGTGCCTGTGCTCACGCGCAGGGTGTGTATATTTTTCCCCCATTTGCAATCCAAAACAGGCACAAAATCAGGAGGTTTTCTTCAAGCCCCTAGAGAGTGGCTGTATGCAATTGGTGGGCAGTTTTGTAGTTCACAAGGTGTTCTATTCCTTGCTATCATGATGATGACAGTAATGTATTTTAATGTTAACTGGGCTCTGTCGATTAATCAAAATAAGACACCAGCTTTGCCCTCACACTTACAATCTATGAGCCAAACTAGACATGACACACAGTCCTGTCTCTCTTTCCCCAGACAGTTATTATATATACTGTATACGAGAAAAGCAGCCTTGGAGGCTGCAGTGAGGTGGAGAAAGAGGCTGCTTAACATAGGAACAAAAGAAGATGCCATGTACAGTGGTACCTCAGGTTACATACGCTTCAGGTTACAGACTCAGCTAACCCAGAAATAGTACCTCGGGTTAAGAACTTTATCTCAGGATGAGAACAGAAATTGCATGGCGGCAGCGGGCGGCCCCATTAGCTAAAGTGGTACCTCAGGTTAAGAACAGTTTCAGGTTAAGAACGGGGCTCCAGAACGAATTAAGTTCTTAACCCGAGGTACCACTGTATTGAGTCAACCCATTGGTCCTTCTAGCTTAGTTTGTCAAGGGCAGTTTTATTCCTCTCTCCAAGTTATGCTTGTGGCCATTCAGTGGGGATTAATTCTGTGACATCACTTTTTGTGTCGTGTGAATGGCTCTGTATGGAGCAGGGACGGGGGCACAGATTATAAACCAGGAAATTGCCTCTCCTCCCCAAGAGACAGGAAGCTGCTCCTCTTCCCCAAGAGGGGGCCCTTACAGGGTTCTTAACAAACTGTGTGTCTTAAACTTGTGCATTCAACATCCTTTGTCCCTGGTGAGTTGTGTAGTGGATGAATAATGCCTGTCCCAAAGTGAGATATAGACTAAGCACTGCTTTAATCACACACATTAATCTCACACCTAGCCCATGTTCAGCAGCTTAGATAAATGACTCACAGCAGATTAAATTTGCAGATAAGCAGGTAGATGAAGATGGGTTTACCTGGTCTTTGCCCCCACCATGAGATCATATTTTGTAGCTTGGCCTTCTCCCCCCAACCTTGTACCCTCCAGATGTTTTGACCTGTCATTCCTATCAAGAACAGCCAGCACAGCTGGAAATATGAATGTCAGTCTTATCCCGGCAGATTTTTTCTAATATCAATCTTGCCCTTTAATCTAGGAGAGAAGCAAGCCCCCCCCCCACTTTCTGGTTCTGCTAAAAATACAGACAGTTCTTGTTTATTATAGGTATAATATTAAATACAAATACATTCCATGTTTGCTAAAGGAACCAGCATATAAACAGATGCATACAACAATGCATATCACTGTATAAAAATGTGTACGTATGAATATATGTATAAAATTATGCCATAGGAATATACTGCTGCCTGGGGTATGACTATTTTACGCATATAACACACTCTTTCAGATAGTTTCGCATACAATTAGTTGGTTTTTTAAAAAAACCTGCATGAGTGGCGTTCATACGTAGGCGCTCAATGCAAGGGGCAGGACAATGCAAGCAAAACTCATTCAAGTCAGAACCACCCAATCTGTTTTTAAAGGATGGCCTCCAACTTGGATGGCTTCAAAAGATGAATTAATCGTGAAGACTATTGGTGGCTACTAGCCATGGTGGCTATGCTTTGTCTCCACCATCAGAGGCAGTAATGGGCTTCCCCTAAGCACTTGGTTGGCTGCTGTGAGAACAGGATGCTGGACTAGATGGGCCAAATCGCTCATTAAAAGTCTCCTAAATCCCCATGTTGCTCCCAAGACAAGCCAAATTTGCTTTCATGCAATCAAAGCTGGAACCTTGTTCTTTGAAATAGCCCTCTGCGCTATAGAGGTTTGGTACTATACAAGCAAAAACTGTCTAAGTTGCTTGGTCCTAAGTGGGTGATAAGGGCAGTTATACAGCATGTACTTTTTCAAGCCTTGAACCCCGTGATATTTGTTTTAAAATATACTCCTGGCAATGAAGGCCCTTTGCCTGCATTTTCAAAGCTACTCTCTCTTGCTTATGAAGTCAGGCCTCGTTATGAGCCTCACAGGGATGGCATATCAGTAGATGAGTTAGTAAGAAGACAGTGCAAAATTCATTTCTATTAAAGCTTCCCCCCCCCCCCACTCTGTGGCAAGCCCTTAAGCCTCCCTGTTGCTTCAGCATTCCAAATTAGGGTCTGAAAGCAATTCAAGGGGGGAAGATTTTAATCTGAATTCTACACTGCGAGATAATCAGCGGTTAAAGTGCTGAAAGAGCGATATTAAGGCTGATGTTCCCTCCTCACCCCAACTAAACTTTCCTTTTCTTTTTTTGCATCTTAGTGTTTCATCACACCCTGCTGATGCCAGATAGAGGGGCTGTTTGTTTTTTTGTTTTTTTGGAGTGGGTAGGAGTTGCTATGGAGACAAGTCTTGAGTGACGTCCCCTGCAGAATTACTCAGTGGGCTGTGTGATTTAATTGAAGTCATCAAGCTTGGAAAGCACTGCATTTAGGCCCCATTACATTTATTGGTTGCTAATCAGTTTTCTGGGCAAATTAGACACCACTTCTCTCCACCCACCACAAGTCTAATCAGGCAAGTATCTGTGGCTGGATCAGGATCTGTGCTAAGGGACCTGGTACTTCTTCTTTTAAAAGTGCATATTGGATTGTGCAGACAGGAAAGCCAATTCCATACTTATGGGTCACTACAGAACTGAGATGAAATGCCATCCCACCCATTTTCACAGCCCCCAACCTGAAATCCCAAAGAGCTGCTGCCAGGCCGCGTAGACAATACTAGGTTGGATGGACCAATGTCTTGACTCAGTGGTCCATGCTTGAATGGGAGACCATTGCCTTTAGTTCCTTGCCGAAAGAGTCATGGCTCAGTGATAGAGCATCTGCTCTGTGTGGAGATGGTACCAGGTTCAATCCCCAACATGTCCAGGTAGGACCGATGGAGACGCCTGCCTGAAACCTTGGAGAGCTACTACTAGTCAGTGTAGGAATGAAAGCTGAGGGATCAGTTGTGGAGGAGCTGAGGAAACCTTCCAGCTCTATGATTCTATGACTCCCCCCCCCTCAAGGATTTCCCCTAAGTTCTTTGGGGATTTTCTGTGCCTCGCTGTAGAGCTGTGGGGGAGTTTGTCCCAGATCTTCTGTGCTGAAGTGGATCGGTCTCCCAGGCAACAGCTGAACTGCTGTACTATCAAACACTCATCCCTGTTGCCAGCAGTCATTTAAGAGCATCCTCCAGTCTACAGAACAATGACAATGCATACCTTTGAGCCATTAAAAGACACTACGCAGCCCACAAAGCAGGAAAGGAGGAGAGCACTGCTGGATCAGACCAAAGGTCCATCTAGCCAAGTGTTCTGGTCAAGCAGGTGCCTCAGAAGCTCACAGGCTAGACATGATATAATGATTATCATCCTATCCAGTTCCTTCTTATGTAAAAGCATAGGAAGCCACATTTTAACAGGCCAGATCATTGGTCCACTAACTTGCATATTTTGCTCCCCCCACATTTTGCCTCTGGCTCTGCCCACCACTGGCACCCCCACCCCAGAAGCTTACCCTTGAGGGAATGAGGTCCTTGGGCTGGAAAAATAATTCGCCATCCCCGCCCTACATACCACTCCTTGTAGCTGTAGCCTCCTAACCTACTTCGCAGGGTTGTGAGGATCAAATGAGGAGGGAAAGTACTGGCACACTTGGTAGGGGCATGGGGGAGGGCCTTCTTGGTGGCTGCTCCCAAACTTTGGAGCTCCCTTCCTAGAGAAGCTAGACTGGCTCCTTCCTTGTATTTCCACCAACCGGTGAAGACTTTCTTGTTCCAACAGGCTTTGGGGAATTGACTGCTTTTAAAGGAATGAGTTTTAATAGTGCTGTGGTTATGATATGTATTTTAATAGATATGTGTTTATATTTTAAAAATTATATTAGGGTTTAATTACTTTTTAATGATTTTCTCCTTCATGCTTTTAGCTTTTTGTATTTTATATGTATTTTTATCCATAAACTGCCTTGAGTCCCCATCAGGGGAAAAGGCAGCATCTGTTAATGCCCCAGCCAAGGCCCACCTCTGATGTCTGATGCAATTTTGGCACAACCACCACCATCTTTAATTACTATTTTTTTTTCCTGGCCCAGCCTCCAAGAAGTGCTGGGTGTTTCAAGAGGTGTTAGTTATCATGAAGAATCAAGCAGGAGTAATATAAAACAAAAGAACTTCATTTATGCAAGCTTGCATTATTTCTGTTTTAGACGGTTCTTAACATTGTGTTTTCAATTGCTGTAAGCCTCCCCTGGGATCCTAGGGTGAAGGGCAACTACTAATTTTGATAAGGGTAATGATAATAGTCTTCTCCAGTCTCTCACTGATATGCACCCAGGTAAAATTCTAGATCATTATCAAAGGTAGAAATCTCCTTGTACTCTGGAACCTATTGATAATTAAGCACATTAGGCTCCCCATTATACTCTTGTACACCTCATTAAACACTTCACAAGCGAGGCGTCTGGGGATACAAAATCTCGCTGATCAGGGTGGAATTAAGGGAAGTGTTATTGCCATGTTACTTTCCCTTAGCATCTGACCCCCTAAGAAAACTAATCATGTTTGAGTTGTACAACAACCACCATCCTTCTATCAACAATGCTGGCCTCAGATGTTTGCTCAATGTGCATTTAATTCAGTTCAATTTCTAACAAAGCATTCTTTCTGTCGGGACCAAGAGCCCTCTTAGAATCCATGGACTTGTGAGGAAAATGCAGAGCTTTTTTGTCTTTACCCCCAACATCCCTTCCTCTTTTGCTGCCATTGACCCAGAGCACCAACGCAAACATCCCTTCTGCCTCCATGCAGATCAGTTAAACAAAATGCCCACAGAGATGAGAATTATTGAAATATAAACTAAATTACAACAGCTGCTATGAAGCAGGAGACTAAACCAGACCCAGCAGTGTTTTGCAAAAACAGCCAGTTCCATTGGTCCTCTATAAACAAGGCTCTGTGTGGATTCACTTGCCTGTCCTACTGATCCTCTGTGCCAAATAAGGACATGAAGGTGAGATTTGTCTACTTTCAAAATATTTAACAGTGTGGGTGGATGAGGCTTTCCTCACATGCTGCCCAGTATCCAATTTGCAGTTATATCTGTAGATCTGTATCTATCTTTGCGTGTGTATGTGTGTACACACACACAGACACACACACACACACACACACTATTGCCATGATCTAGTTTAATAGAGCTTACATACTTGTGTGCTACCAGAGGTCTTGCCATTTGTGACATGGTGGCAAGCTCCAATTTGCCACAAAAAAATAATTTTTGCTAGCTAAGGGGAGTCTTGGCACAGTGCGTTCTGCTGGGCCCCTTTTCTGGTACTCCGCTAGGTGAGTTCCATTTAAATTTTCCACAACATCTCTAATCCAATGCTACTGTAGGGTATTATGGGTAATTTAAATGGTGGCTGTCTGACACTGAGTCCTGGGCAGCAGTGGGTGGGTGGGGGTAACACCATTACAAATCTTTCTCCCTTCCTCTCATCTTCAACTGTGCGTTTATATCCCACCTTTTCTCTAAAGAGTTCAATGTGACATACATGGCTCTCTCCCTCCCCATTATTTTCTCACACTAACCCGATGAGATAGGTAAAGCTGAGAGATGGTGATTGGCCCAAGGTCATCCACTGAATGCCATGGCCAAGTAGGGAGTTGAACCCTGGCCTCCTAGACCAATGCTCCAACCATTATGCCACATTATCTCTTTGTGATCAGAAGACAATTGAGGATCCTTCTTCCCTTCTGTCTTTCTCACACTCAGATCGTTTCATAAGGAATTCCCTCTTCGTCTTCTTATTCACATGGATGTAGGTTGTTTCAGTGAAGGCAAAAAACATCGACCTCAGTTGCACTGAGAGGCTGGTGGAATTATTTCACACACTGGAAGGGGGTTAGTGTGCTCGTGTGCGAAAGGAAAACATCTTTGATTGGGCTTTTGTGGTTGTTGTTGTTTTTATCAGGACATGTGGAGTCCAGAGAAAAGCAGTTCCTCGAAAGGCCTCACCACAGATTTCACTCTCCCATTGTGGCTTCTGCAGATCACTTGCACAGCTCTGTGTTTTACTTAAAAAGAGATTGCTTTCTTTCCACTGGGACAGTTTAGCACAGAAGAAAAAAGGAATGTAAACATCTCCATTTTACGCTAAATAAACCTTCTGTGCTGCCCCTAGCAAAAAATTTTAAAAAAAATACTGCAGAGATTCATGATCTGGCCCTCCTGGCTGTGATGTCCAATGCAAAACACAATCCTTGGCAAATAATATCTTGTGGTCCCAAAGCGTCATGAGCAACTGTTTGGCCTCTCTGTGCAAGCAGCAGAAGCAAATAGTGAATGGTTATTTGCTTTGCAATGTATATCCCACTTTCTCTGGTTAAAACAACAAGATGCAACGTTTAGCTTTTAAATGGAATCATCTAAAGCTCTAGTATGAAGTAGGAACCCCATCAAAGGAAAGAAATGCTCAGCCTCTACTAGATGGTTTTCTTCGTCCCCTGCCTTCCGCTATGCTAAACTGTTTTTTTTTTTTAATGTAAAACTTGAAAGCTTCATTATCATCAGATTCACCCGCCACCGTAAGGAGAGTCTGTCAATTAACCCTGGTTCTCTGAGAGATAATGTCATCAGTTCTACTCTGAAAAATGGCCTGGAGCTGTCCCCCCTACTCCCATTCTCTTTCCTCTTCCACTATATAACTGGGGTCAAGTTTCTTCAAACTGAATCTGCCAGACATTTCTCAGGTTCAGGGCCCACTGCTGATCTGATTCCTAATACCACTGTAAAAGAGGGATAGGGAATCTGTGCTCACCCCAGCAATGTTGTCAGACTACAATTCCCATCATCCCTGACCATTAGCCATGCTGGCAGAAGCTAAGGGCAAAAATGTCTTCAGGGTCCCTGCTGTTCCATCTATGCTGTAAGAAACATGCTGGGCTTGAAGTGGTCTTGAGAGAAAGAGACATTCGCTGAAAACAGCCCAGGCATGCTGGCAGCCAAAAGAGGAACTGAATCCAGCTTGACAAAGTAAAAATCTAACGAACCACTGGCCCGAAGAGGTTTGTGTTCATAGTCGCATTGCTTGGCCAAAAAACGCTTGCGTTTGAAATGTCCCCAGTGCGTGTATAAATAGGTCCAGAGCATGAAGCTCTGAGTTTCATTTAATACTGGACATGTGGCTCAGCCTTCCTGGCTTCATTCCATTCAGCAAAGAATGATTCGACTATTTGGGGATTTTCGTTTAGAGATGAGCCTGGCAGCAGCAATCCATGGGAGAGCATCTCCTGTAACTTTATGAACACATATTTGAAATACATTTTTATAGCAGCACTCAATTAAATTGACAGCTTGTTTACTGTCAACTCTGGTAGCTTATGGGCTGCCCGAGTGGCATATTTGGAGAGGGCTGGAAATTGTTTGATTTAGCTCTTAAGGGCTGAAAGGAAAGGAGTAAACTCTGAGAGCAAAGTAGTGTTTGATAGCTTCCACGCTTCTTCCCTGGCGTGACAGTAAGTGAGCGACAAGGTAGGCAACCAGGCAGTCTTGGGCTATGATGGTGACAGTTAAGTTTAACCTGTATCAGGCAGTATATTGGGTCATTTGGTAAATATAGCTCAACACAGGAAGCTGCCTTATACTGAGTCAGACCATTGGTCCATCTCACTAAGTAGTGTCTACACTGATCGGCAGTGGCTCTAAGGCAGGCACTGTTCTCAGCCTTACCTGAAGATGCCAAGGGTTGAACATAGGACTTTCTGCATGTAATACAGATGTCCTTCAACTGAGCTAAGGCTGTCCCCCCCCCTTTTTTTCCCTCTGGGGAAGGTGGGAAGAGGTGAGAGATTTCCATGACTTTGTTCCTTCATCAAAGGCACACAGGAAGTGAAACTAGGCCCCCACCATCGCCCAAGAACCAAAATGGGGGGCTTTGTTCACGTCAAGCATTTAAGGAACACCTGATACACATATAAAGCACATCACTTCCCCCGAAGAACCCTTAACTAGTTTGTTAAGGGTGCTGGGAATTGTAGCTCTGTGAGGGGAAATTACAGTTCCCAGGACTCTTGGGAGAAGGTTTTGTGCTTGAAAAGTGTGTTGAAGATCTTTCAGTGTACGATGTGAACGTGCTCTAAGTAATATCTATTTGTTTAAAGAATGGGTAAACTGCCTACCATTTGAAAATATTGTGGTGGTGTACAAAAATAAAATAAAAACATAACACAAAGTTAAAACAGTAAAAATATATATTAAATCCATCAATAAAACCAAACAAGAACAGTATCCAACAGTGCTCATAGCGGTTTACAACAAAGGAAACAGGAACACATTTCAAGTAGCACAAAAACAATTTCATAATAGCATAACAATAAAATAGGAAATATTATAACACAAATAACACAATTCAATAAATATTCAGTAAATATATAAATATATAAATATATTCAGTAAATATATAAATATTCAGTAAAGATTACTTCAGATTACTTAAGCAACATGCAGCATCCAAAAGCTTAAAGATAAAACAGAAACAGGTAAAAGCATAGAAGAAACAATCATTAAGCTGATATAAATTTAATAAACAATGTAATGTATTTCTATTTAAATTATAGTAATTTGAAAATTTGCACCTATGCATATACACTAGCCTATGCAATCTTTTCTGCTGTTTTGGGTGGCTAATGAGCAAGTAGATACCCTGAAACATCTGGAGGGCCCCACAGGTTCCCCACTTGATGGTTGGCTAGGAATCATGTTCTCCTCCCACTGAAATCTCCTTGTCTCCGTCCTCCTGAGATCTGAAATTGTGCCCTAGATTGGGGGTGGGGGTGGTTTAAAACAGCTCCAAGAAATCTCATTTTTTGCCACGTCACCCGATACTGAGCCAAGCCATCCAGTACAGAAACTAAGATTGTAACCAGAAGTCAGACTCTTTTGGGATTGCTTTGATCTCTATTCCATCCTAAAAGCTTTTCTCAAAGGGATAGTTATGGATCTTTTTAATGTGGAGGGAATAACCCTGGGGTCTGTCTTTGGCTGCTGTGGCTTATCTTATGTGGGTAGTTTAAAATAAAAATAAAGAGTGGGAAAGGGAACCTAGCTATTATATGCAAATCGAAGCTCTTATATTGCATTCAACTATCCCCACTGGAAGCACATGCCATCTTTTTGCAAGGGGTGCATGATGAGTCCCTTCTCTATTTGGTATCTCCACACCCTGAAGGACCGTATGTTGTTTACCCCAGAGACCAATTACCCCTGTTCTGCTGGGTAATTACACAATCAGGCTGGGGTTTCTTCAAAGCATGCTAAGTACCCAGTGGACTGCTGAGAGTTCTTCATGGTTGTTCCATTCTCTTGGATAATTATGGGATTGGGCACAGAGCTCATGTTACCTTGGTAGACTGGACCAAGAAGGCTACATTTAGTTCAAATTCATTACTGCATCCCCCTGCCATCTCTAAAATTCAAATCTACCATTCCCAGACCCTCTGGCATTATTTCTTAAGCTGAATCTATATTTTAATTGGTTTTTGTTTTTTTAAAGCACCCATAGGTCTTCACAGTCTACCAAGCAGAGCCAGGTGTAAATCCCATGCAAGACCCTTCCAGGTGACCTATAGTAATAATTTATTATTTATACCCTGCCCATCTGGCTGGGTTTCCCCAGCCACTCTGGTTGGCTCCCGACAGAATATTAAAAACACGATAAAACATAAAAAAACCTTCCCCAAACAGGGTTGCCTTCAGATGTCTTCTAAAAGTCAGATAGTTGTTTATTTCCTTGACATCTGATGGGAGGGTGTTCCACAAGGCAGGCGCCATTACTGAGAAGGCCTTCTGCCTGGTTCTTATTTATTGAGCATTTGCAGTCTTGTGCCCAGCATTACTTAGGCATTCTAAGAAACCAAAAACATCAACGCACTTTTGAAATCATTAGTTAAAATTCGTGCAGGTTTGAAAGGTTCAGACTGGCACCTTGGTTCAAAATGGTTCCAAACTGTAACCAAACCTAAATGAAAATCTGCTCCTTGATCTCAGGAACCATCATGCTGCATTTGGCTAGGCTATCTTCAGATGCAGAGTGAACGGACAAACAACTTCCCAAACTATTGCAGGGTTATAGTCAACTAACTTCTAGTTGGAGTAGACGCAACAAAATAAATGGACCTAAGTTAGTTGTAGTCATTAAGTTCCATGTAAAGTCTTGGTTGAATACAACCCCTAGTAGATTCATCCCGATTTACTTGCACAGAGTTTAGATTATATCTGGTATTTACTGGTGCCCAGTTAGAATTAAAAACAGAGGCACGTTCTTAGCCTTGGGAGTTTGTTCCACAGCCCTTTAACACCAGTGTCCCCTCCTGGTTATTTCAAGGGGGGTCTTCATTTCCACAGCCAAATTTTAAAGGGGAGGGGGCACATTTTTGTTGCCATCATTAAACTATTGGGGATCAGAAATAAACTGATGCTGATAGACTGTAGGAAGATCCCAACCTACCTTCTGCTCTTCCCTAAGGTACACGCCTGCTTCCATTTTATCTGTACAACAACCCAGTGAGGAAGGGTTCGGCTGAGTGTAGCTTTGAGGTTAGGTAGGGATTGAAACTTAGTCCAAGTGGAGCACTCCATCCGTCACAACCAGTGCCGGATTTACGTTTAAGCCAGTGGCGTAGCGTGGGTTGTCAGCACCCGGGGCAAGGCAAGTAATTTGCACCCCCTAACCCGTGGATTTGTGCCCCCCAACCCGTGGATTTGCGCCCACTAACCCTAACCCCCAGATGTTGCGCCCGGTGTGGCCGGCCCTCCCTGCACCCCCCACGCTATGGTTTAAGCTAAACAAGCTATAGCTTAGGGCCCCACTCTCTTGGGGGCCCCCCAAAAAAATAAATGAAAAAAAAACTGGGTGTACATTTCCAAAATATAAGATAAAAAGCAAATTACTTTGATAAAATAAGTATTTTGTTCTGTTCAAAGGGCTTTAGATACCTATCAGGTCCATAAATTATCATATAGCATATATTCAACACAAAAAACAGCGACCATTTGTTGTTGGCAAAGGACAGCTGGACATATAAAGGGCCCCATTACCTTCAGTAGCTTAGGGCCTCATCAAACCTAAATCTGGACCTGGTCACAACATGTGGTTTGTGGAGCAAGATGTGCTGGACTGTGTTGTGCCACACCAGAACAGTCCCCCTTGTAAAATATAAATAAAACCATCTTCCCAACCTTCATCCCGCTATGTTCATTTTCTACTTGTGGGGAGTGTTTTGTGTTGCTTGCCAGATTGGGTTTTTCATCCTCCACAGCAAGCTGCTGTTTTGCTCCACTGAGTTTTGGTTTAACTTCTTAGAGAAAGTTGTCTTAACACACATTCTCATTCAATAGCATTTAAAGCTGTTTGCAAACACATTAATTTCCAAAGTCAGGCACATAATAGCTTAGCTTCTGAGCGATGAACCACAGGCAGAAGCTCAATTAGTGGCATTACATTCCTTAGCCATTGGCCGTAGCAAATCTAGAAATATACAAATGTATAAACCACGTCACAGCAGATTTGGCCGATTTGTTACGCATTTAAACAACCCACACACCATATGAAAAAACTTAATCCTATGCATTTCTGCTCAGAAAAAAGCATTCCTGAATTTCGTGAGACTTACTTCTAGGTAAGTGTCTTCATAGGCTTGCAGCCTCAGACATTTCTCCCCCCCCCAAAAAAAAACAACTAAATGTTTCCAGTGCAATCCTAGACATGTCTACTCAGAAGTAAGTCCCATTCAGTTCAGTGGGATCTCCTCCCTGGTAAGTGTACATAGGACTTACATCAGCCACAGACAGGATAGCCAATGGCCAAGGGTGACGGGGATTGCACTCCAAAAACATCTAGAGGGCCACAGGTTCCTCACCCTGACACCTGAGGCTTCCAGGGGCCAGATTTGGCCCTCAATGCCTCTCTATCCATCCCTTGTGATTCTCCCCAGGCCACACACACACACACACACACACACACGGCCTTGCTTTGCAGCTTCCTTCTTTTGCCTGAACTGTGACCGTTCCTCTTGCTCTCGCCTGGATGGAGGGTGCTGCAGTCTGTGTGTAGAAAGCAACTTCTGGCTTTTGTGTTCTGTACAAAGGTAACCCCACCCACTTTCCCCTCTGGCCCCACCCTCCACTGGCACACAGCCCCCATTTGGGGGATGTGTTGTGTGCTCTGCAATGCAACTTGCATCCATGTCAATGGCCGGAAGACCCTCAAGTACTGCTTGATTTACCTTGTTCTGCACAAAGAGAATTCTCACGATCGTACATTTTACAGTTCCGTGGGGGGGGGGGGATTTTCACCAGCACTTCACAATGTCTCAGGACCACAGTATATGCTGCTTCCTGGAATTATGCCTCTTTCCATCCTTTTCTTGTCCAGTCCCTAGATTTCTCTGCTGTTTCGAGCCTGATTAGCTTAAGTGATAAAATGCAAGACACACATAATGCTGTCTAGGAAGAACCTGCAGATAACTGGCAAGTTGCCTTTGCTAAGAGGTAGGCAGAGCTGAGATAAGAAGCAGTGGTGGCTCAAGCAGAGATGGCGAGAGAAAGAGATTATAAAATCCCCTCCAAGCTGCCAATGCAGTCTGACCACCACGCTTTAAAAAATTTGAGGCAAAGGTTATGCACAATAAGAACTCTGTGGCCAGAGTAGAACCTGGAAAACCTGAGATCAAGTCCCCACTAAGCCCACGCGAAGCTCACTGGGTGACCAGTTTTTCACCTTGAGTATCTCAGCCTAAACCTACCTCAAAGTGTTGCTGTGAGGATAAATAGGAAGGAGAAAACCTCATAGTGGGGTGCAGCTTCATCTCCTCCTGCTTGCCATTGCTTGCATACCCAAGGTGACAGTCAGCAATAGCAAGGAATGGCAGACTTGGTCCCAGGGGGCTGTGGAGGTAGGCAGGGGGCACCTGCTTAGGGCCATGGACCTCAGCAAGTGCCTGATGATGGCCAACTGTGCTGGCCCTGGAACTTGCTGATTTATTTGCTATCACATTTCCATCCGACCTAAGAAGCTGCACTGGACAGAAGGAAAAGAGAGAGAAACCATGTAAAGATGTAACAGTTTCAGAGATTTCAAAGTTCCAAGGACATGCTCTGATCAGGATACAGCTCACAGTTCCTTTCAGGAATTCTCTGCTTCATCCCACAACTATATCTGGTGGTAGATCAGGAACCCAGATAAATCTTGACCACAAGCTTAAAGCAAAGATCCAGGCCTCTTCCAAACTCCTGTGGAGCAGCCCCTCTGCCTCCTTTTCCAAACTGACTTCTGGAAGAGCAGGTTACTGAGTATGCTTCACTATTGTGGAGAGAAGGGGCTCTGTTTCTTTTGCAATGTCTTCTCTTCTTAATCACGAGGATAACAGCATGGGTTATCTTTGCACTCACTGGCCAAAACACAAGAAGGCAAAATGAGGTGTGCTACTTTGCATGGACTTGGGTAGAACACTGCCTACATGTTTCCTTTATACCTCTATAAAAAGCTTACATTTTTTCATGAAAGCTGAATATTCAGGGAGGGGCATGAAATATTATTGAGGGGGTCAGGACATCATAGAACCTTTATGGCTGCAGCCCTCAGTTTGTATGGTTTAGTGCAGGTATCGTCAACCTTTTTGGGCCAGTAGGATGTTTGAGAAAGTGCCCTGGGCTCCAGTCAGAATATGGCTGCCATAGGATGTGCAGCAAGATACATTTCTAAAAATGCAGAAAAAGAGACAGGGCCACAAAAAGTTGTGAGCATGCCTCCCCACCCAGTCCATGGGAAAAGGCACCTATATCAACCACCATCACACTCACTAAGTGCTTTGCATTGCTCCTCTGTCCAAAACTGGTAGGAGGGTGGGTGTCCAGTCCTGACATCCAGTGAAGTGTGGGGATGCCTGAGGGTGCATGTGCAATGGAGGAGAGGCTGAACCAGTGTAAACAGGTACTTGGCAGGAAGAGCAAAGAGTTACTCATGCATTGTGGATTTTTGAAGAGATAGTTACTGAGACCTTTTGCAGGTGCCATAGGAGATGCTGGTGGCCAGACTGGTGTGTGGAGGTATCACCCTGGAACCCTTGGTTGACTGTTTGTGGGGAATATTACAGCTTTATAATTCTGATAGCTCTTCCCTTCAGTGGACACCTCTGAACATGAGCATTCTTGTTCTTTTTGTCTCCGCAGGTGAACTTCTGCCATGGCTTCTTGTGATGAGCAATGATACACTCTGAAGTCTACAGAGACCAAACATCCAAAGGAATGGTTGCTTTGCTTCCTTCTCACTGTCGCGAAATGAAATGGTGTTCCTAAGGTGATAACTGCTTCTTGCAGTCTAGAAGACACAACTTTGCTAGGACATTTTGTTTTTATTTTTTTTGTCTGCAAACGCACATTCTGATGGCTGGCGGGCGGTGATGACACCATGTAGAAGGTCCTGAAGGGGTGTCCTAACTGAGTTGCAATGGTTTTATACACTTCCCCATTTCCAAACGGCTTTCTGTCAGCACTGCACTCTTTCTCCTGGGGCTTGATCTTCCCATGTTATTGGCTTGGAGACAGGCTTATAGCCTCCTTTGTGCCTACCACCTATGAGAAGCGCCAAAGGGGAGATGATCCGTGCTACTTCCACGCTCTGTGCATCATCATCACCACTCCAATTTACCTGGCGCTGCTGGTGGTCTCTCTGCCTTTTGCCCTGATTGGCTTCCTGCTCTGGTCCCCTCTCCAGTCTGCTAGGCGACCGTACATCTACTCTAGGCTGCAAGACAAGAGCCAGATCCATGGAAGCACGTTGCTCACAGAGTGGAAGGCCGCCAGCAATGGGAAAAGCTTCTGCTTTGGCAGCGCCAATGTTTGCCTGCTCCCAGACTCCTTGGCAAGACTGAACAATGTTTTCAACACACAGGCCCGTGCTAAGGAGGTCGGGCGACGGATACGGAATGGGGCTAGCAGGCCACAGATCAAAATCTACATCGATTCTCCCACAAACACGTCCATCAGCGCAGCAAGCTTCAGCAGCCTGGTCTCTCCTCAGGGCGGAGATAGTAATAACCGCGCAGTCAATGTGGGCATCAAGAGGACAACCTCGATGGAGTACAAAGGGGACAACTCCGGCTCGAACAACAGCGAAGATGGTAGAGATGGCAAAGCTGGAGGAGATACCAATGAGGGCGAAGATGGCAACACGTGCATTGTGCGCATAGGTGGGGAGGACAATGGGCACATTTCAGACCTGGAAGCAGATGGCACTGGTGGCCAAGTCAATAACAGCAAGGGGCCAGCAGACCGATCACCAGAATCTGAAGCCGAGAGCCTAAAAGGCCAGACGCCGAACCATAAGCAGAAAGAGGGGGATTCTGGGAGCCTAGATAGCTACACTGCCTCGCGAGAGTCCCTAGTGAAGGTGCGTGCCGCAGACGGCCCTGTGGACCAGAGCACTGTCAACAGCAAGCTCCTTTACAAGGCCTCACTGATGAAGAAGACCTCCTTGAGAAAAAAGAGAAACACGGATGAGCTCTTTGACCACGAGATCTCTGCTTTCTTCCCTGCCAATTTGGACTTCCTGTGCTTGCAGGAAGTGTTTGACAAAAGGGCGGCTGAGAAATTGAAAGAGGAGCTCCACCATTACTTTGAATACATTCTGTACGATGTTGGGGTCTACAGCTGCCACGGCTGCTGTACCTTTAAGTTTGTGAACAGTGGCCTGCTTTTTGCCAGCCGCTATCCAGTTATGGATGCTGCTTATCACTGTTATCCCAATGGAAAAGGAACAGACGCCTTGTCTTCTAAGGGAGCCCTGTTTCTCAAGGTAGGTCTCTTTCTATATAAACTGATTCAGGGACCTTCTGGTCTGCAAGCAGGACAAGTGCATATATGTGTGTGTACTTTGCATGTCTAGGCCACTATGCAAATACAAAATTTGTGGTGTGCAATAAAGAACACCCTGCTTCGTTGGAACATAGAAAGCTGCCTTATACCGAGTCAGACCATTGGTCCATCTAACACAGCATCAAAATGAATGGGACCTGTCCCAAGTCCTGGGAGTGGCCCTTATCCATTTTGATATGGCCTGCAAACGAGAACATCCTTATGGGCCATGATTTTGGCTCTTCTCTTCTCTAGCTCTTTTATATCATTTCTTCACCATTTTGTGTGCAAAGAACTTTACAATCCCTAGCTCAGTGAACTTTGCAGCCCTGGGGAGGTGGGTCGTGGTGGCTCCCACATGGAGAGCTGAGTGTTCCTTAGGCAACCCTTGCCAAGATGCTTGCCAGAATTGCCTTGCTAATTGGCAACCGTAATCATTTTGCTTTTATTATCTGCTCTTTTTGCATTTCATTGGCCACTAAGCTCACTCCCTTACATCCCCAGCAACCACACGGACAGATAGATGCTTGCTAACTGAGGATGACACGCCATGCATCTGATGAAGTGGAAACTTCCATTGTGACATTTTTTATTTGGTTTTTTAATACAGAGACAAAGCACACACACACATCCCTCCCACCCCTTCCCTCCACCCCCCAGTGGTACAACTTTCATACCAATCTCAACATATAACTAAATACCTGGTGGCTCCCCCCCTTCCACCCTTTTTCTGGTTTCTTTATTTATCTATTAACTCACATATTCCAAATTTTTAATCTTTGAATTTCTTCCTTTGTTAAATTCTATTAACTCCTATTCTGCTGGATTAACTCAAGACCTGCTAGGTTATTTACTTGTTTATACTGGTTCTTAAAATATTCAATAAACATTTGTCAATCCTCCTTGTATTCTTTATCGTCCTTTTCTCTTACTCTATTCGTTATGCCTGCCAATTCAGCATATTCAAGATTTTAAACTGCCACTCTTCCTTGTTGGGTACCGTATTCGTTCTCCACCTTTGTGCCAATAAGATTCTAGCCTCAGTGGTGGCATATAATAATTTTTGTTTTTTGTTTTTTAGGGACTTCTGTTCTTACCATTCCCAAAAGGAATGTCTTGGACTTTTTTGAGAAGTTTTTTTTAAAATTTCTTTTTTAATTCATTGTAAATTAATTCTCAGAATTCCCTGATTACAGGACCACCACATGTGGAAAAAGGGTCCCTCTAACTTCGTTGATTTCCAACATTTACCTTTTTCTTTTTTAAAACATTTTCACTAGTTTGGTAGGTGTTAAATACCATCTGTGGGTCATTTTCATCATATTTTCCTTTAATGTATAACACGTCATAAAAATGATATTTACTGTCCATAAATGATCCCACAGCTCACAATCAGTGTTATGACCCACATCCTGTGCCCATTTAATCATATTTGATTTCACAAATTCCTCTTTTGTATCCCACTCTAGCAGCAGTTCGTACATTTTTGATAATACTTTTACATCTAATAAATTTCTTGCAAATTGGGATTTTTATTCTGCAAATCCATTTTTTTATCAATCTTAAAAAGTTTGCTAATCTGATGCAGCTGTAACCAATCTGTTAGTAATTTTTTTAGTTCCTTGGGATTTTTCAACCTTGGTTTCTGTCCTGTAAGATCTAAGATTTCTTTATATGTTAATCATTGTTTGTCCATATTTATTCTTTTTCTTGCAGTGGCTTCAATCAGGGATATCCACATTGGTGTTTCTCTTCTAACATTTTTGTACTTTACCCATACTCTGTCTATTTTTTCCTGACTGCATGATTTGTAAAGGTTTTATACATTTTTGCCTTTCCATACCATAGGCAGGCATGCCACCCAAATTGTATATCATGTCCTTCCAAATTTAAACCTCTGATACTTTTCAACAATATCCAGTCTTTTATCCACCATAAATATGATGCCTCAAAGTAGCTTTAGAAGACTGGTACAGCGAAGCCTCTTCTTTCTTTTATATCAATCATGACTTAATGTTTTATTCTGGGCTTCCTTCCCTGCCAGATAAACCTTGATATATTTTTCTGCCACTCTTTGAAGCATCAAGTGTTGTTAATTTTGGGGATATTTTGAAATAAGAATAACAGTTTTGGAAAGATATTCATTTTAATAGGTGAAATCCTGCCCAGTAACAATAGTTTCATTCTTTCCCACATTTCCAAATTTCTCTTTATTTATTTCCAAACCTTTATGTAGTTATCTTGGTAGATGTTATAGTTGTTCATTGTTAACAAGATCCCCTGATATTTATTTTCCCCCTCTACTTTCCTCCCACACATGATTTCTAGATCATTTTTTGCTTGGTTGTCCATATTTTTACCATCAACTTGGTTTTTCCTTTATTTAATTTGAAACTAGCTAGTTTTCCAAATCTGTCTATCTGTTCTATCACTTCTGGTATTCTCTTTCTCAGTTGTTCTAAAATTAACACTAAGTCATCCGCAAGTGCTTTTAATTTATAGCTTTGCTGCCCCACTTTTATTCCTTGTATTCTATCATTTTTCCTTATATTTTGCACCAAAACTTCTAATATGAATATGAATAACAGTGGAGACAATGGGCAGCCCTGCCTCGTCCCTTTGTGTATCTTACATTTTTCTGAAATATTAGTACTTAGTATAATATTGGCTGTTTGATCTTTATAGATTGATTTTATACCTTTTAGAAAGGTTTCGTCAAATCCCATCTTTTCAGTAACTTCATCATAAATAGCCAGGAGATGTTATCAAAGGCCTTTTCGGTGTCCACAAATATTATCACCGCCTGCTTTTCATTATGGACTTCTAAGAATTCCAAAACATTTATAATGTTCCTAACATTTTTTTTCATTTGTCTCCCAGGAAGGAAACCCAACTTGTCTTCATGTATCAAATGTCTTAGAGTCATTTTCAATCTATTTGCCAATATCAACATGAAAAATTTGTAATCATTATTTAATAATGATATCGGTCTATAATCTTTAGGTTCTAATAGGTCTTTATTATATTTCGGTATCAAAGTTATATATGCTTCTTTCCAGGACTCTGGTATCCTTCCTGTCTCCAATACCCTGTTCATAACGTCTGAGTAGAAACTCCTCTTTAAATTTCTTACAATATCCTGCCGACAGACCATCTGGCCCTGGGGATTTTCCTGTCTTAATTTGACTTAGTGCCCTTTGCATTTCCATCATTGATATTGGAGTATTTAATATCTTTGCATTTTCCTGGGGCCTTCTGCATGCAAGATCCTTTATCACTGAGCTACACTCCCTCCCCAATCAGGTTTATGTTGCCAAAATTCCACACACATATCCCTTCATTTAGGCCTTTCCCAACTCTAATTGCCCGGTTTAACTGGCTGGTAGTTGTCTTTTTAAAAAGTTTATTGAGCATTTTGACTTTCTGCTATATGGGATATTTTTAGTTGATATTATTCATAGTTATTTGCATCAATGTATTATGTTTTAATGTATTATTTAGAGTTTTGACTTTTTTAATGGAAATGGTGTTGAGATTTTTAAAAAATAGCAAATTGATTAAATAAATAAATAGCTCAGAATGTGTGAATTAGGGCAGCTTGCTTTAAAGTGCAGACTGAACAAAATTCTGAGTGGTGACCATCCTTTTAGAAGGGATTTTTTTTTCCTGGAGCAGTGTGAGAATAGACGAAGAGTTGTAGCATTAAAAACCTCCAGAGGCTTCCTGAACATTTTTGGAAAAATATTCTAAGAGTTTGGAATCTCTGTATTCAACTTGAGCTCTGCTGTTTGCAAATCAAAGGGGCAGAGCTATTTGCTGAACTCTCCTCCCATCTGCTCGCAGTGACCCCCTGCCTGTTTCCCACCTACATTTACAAAGTTAGTAAAATTTCAGTTGTTCCTTTCTTCCGGGCAAGTGTGTCTGGTGTTCCATTTGCTGTAAGCCAGGCCCCAAGCAAAGTGGGCTTCTCTGGCCTGTATAGATTGTGGCAAATTAAGAAAATGTGTGTCATCTTTCTTATTCTGCCTTCTGCTTTTACTGTTGATAGGGGAGGGACAAGGAGCTAGGCAGTGGGTCCTAGTCCATTCAGATGAACAGGGACATTCCCCATCAACCTGTCTTCTCTCAGTGTGAATAAAAATGCATATGTTAGTGAAAAGCAGCATATGAAAGTACATTATATTAAGGAAAATTGTTCTGCAAATATGTGTGGATAAGTGAATTTGAGATTGGGGAAATGAGAAACAGAGAGAAACCAAAATGTCGCCCATCCCTGGTAAAAACACATCTCTGAGAGAGAGATGCAAAAAGAGCTGTTGTGAAGGCAGGGAGGAAAAGGCAGGCATTATGATCTCAGTGGCCATGGACTTTGCCCATCTCATAAACCCAGTTGCATTGACTTTACTGTGTGGCGCATCTGTCAGTTTATGAGCTTGGGGAGCTGCTGGCTCACCTCCTGCCCAAGCTCTTACTTGGACTTTTGGCTGTACTTTCCGTCCCTTGTTCTTTATCAGCACCGCAGCAAACAGTTTGCAGGGGCCAACGGGGAACTCTTTCGCAACGGAATGCAATAAATCTCGGAGGATTCCAAGACCTGGGTCCCATTTGGCAATTAAGCAAGCCATGCCCTCCAATTCTTAAAGGATGCTTTCTTGAAAATGGTGTGAGGTAAATGGGTAGGGAGAACCTCTCTCATGATACGAGAACCCACCGGGGTGTGCTTCTAAATGCCAGTTGCTTGGAATCACAAATATAGAGAGTGCTGCTGTGCTCAGGTCCTGCTTGTATGAAGGGCATCTGGTTGGCCACAGTTAGAACATGATGCTGGACTAGCTGAGCCATCAGCCTGCTTTGGCAGGTCTCTTCTTATGTTCTTATGAAGCAGATCACTGATCTGTCTCTACCTCAGTAGCATCTTCAGTGATTCGCAACAGCTCTGCAGGGTTTCAGTCTTTCCCAGATGTCCCGGGAATTGCTAGAGCCCGAAACGGGGACATTCTGCATACAAGGTAGTGATGGACACAAGACCAAATTCTGACTGGTTCCAGTTCTGCAGAGTTCTACAGTAGTGCCTGCATTATTCTGGTTCCATGTGGCTATTTTAGGAGGAATATGCACAAATCCCTTTTTAAAAAACCTCCTCAAACCTCTGCATGAAATTTTTTTATTTTCAAAAATGCATTCACTTAGAAGGTGGTCTGAGAGTTTCCTCTCTTGTCTGTTGTTGGTTCCATGGGGGCAGCTACGTTTTTCCCTGTACAACCCCACTGAAAATGGTGGCACAACTTGCATTGCTCCCAAGGGAACTTGTTCTAAGTTTATTACATTTGTATGTCACTTCCCACTACAAAAATAGTCCCAAAGTGATTTACAACACAAGTAAAAAATAAAAACAACCATGAAAATGATGAAAGCATGTTAAAAACATACTCAGAATATTAACATGGGTTCATCCCTATTGTAATCACCGCACCCAACTGGAGATGAACACTGAAACAAAACAAACATCCAATGATTGGCCCAGCCAGAATGTATGGAGGAGAGAGAAAATATCTGTGCCTGGTACCAAAATCATAACAAAGCAGGTACCAGGCAGGCCTCCCTTGAGACAGCATTGCAATAATCAGGGGCTATTACAGAAAAGGTCTGTTCTCTTGTTGCCACCCGCTGGACCTCCCTTGGAGGTGGCACTCAGAGGAGAGCCTCAGTTTATGGGCAGGTGGCAAAAGGTAGGGAAAGATACGTGGAAAGGTGGTCCTTTAGGGATAGGGATCCTCTCTGGCTTTCCAAATAGGGCAGAGGTGGGAAGCCTTTAGTCTATTTTTAAATTTATTCTGCATGTTCAGAGCTTTTGCAAGTGTGTTATTCATTCATTCATTCATTCAAGTATTGTATACCATCAAAACACACAAAATATAACATGGCAATGTATTAAACACCATAAAAATACTGCAATATGAATACAGGGACTGGCTGATAAAAAAAAATGTAAGCAGGTGCAGAGGCCTGTCTACATAAAAAAGGCCTCCCTGAGACAGCTGAAAGTCAAAAGTGAGGGTGCCTGTTGGATCTATGTTGGGAGAGGGTTTTGGAGCCTGAGACTGGCAGGCTTCTGTGGCACAAGGAACAACCAGCAGCCTGCTAGGTAAGGAGAAATGGGAGGAGAAAAGGGGGTTCTGGAAAGACACAGTGAGAAGGGGGGTTCTGCCCACATTGGCCCTTGGACTGGCAGATAACCTCCACCCTTGGTGCAGGGGTAGGAGCATACTGAACATCAAAACAGAAAGGTGCTTTGTACCAAGACAAAGCATTCTTGATCCATCTAGCACAGCTTTTATCTGCTGTGATGGGCAGCAGTGTGTAAATCTGGATTCTTTTACTGTACGGGGCTTTCATAAAATTAAAAAGAAAACAAAAAAGAAGAAGCCAAAATCTGGGCATCATTCAGCATGTGCATATATTAAGGATTAAGGGATTAAAAAACCAGTCTGCTTCCAGCTGCCCAGAGCTGAGTCATTGATTTATGACCCATCCAGGCAAGCTGGCAGCTGTTTTTCCACCCCTCTTGCAGGAAAGTAAGCCTCTTTTCCAGCTACTATGAGGATTGATAGACTTAATTATCAACTCCCAAGTCTTCACTAAGATGGGATGGAGGGACTTGTTTACTGCCAGGACTCCAAATAAAACAAATCAGTAAATCTTGCTCAGATCCTCTAGCCTAGCTAGAAAGTGCACTGGAGCAACATCGGTGCCATTTCCAAAAATCTTGTGCAAAGCATTTTATTAAGCATGCTGGGTGCAAAGTTATGGGTGCCTAAATCTCATCGATCACCATAAGATTTTGCAAGCCATGCTGTAGTGTGGTCTGTCATGAATTCCAAACTGTCTTGTTTGCTTGTTGTTCTTGCAATTACGTTGTTCAAGAACTAGAGAGTCAGCAAACTAGCTCCATCAGCTCAACGAAGTTTTAGACCTATTTTTCTTCAGCAGCAGCCTTGCCACTCCCCATGGCGAATCACAAACTGAAGGGAGCATCAAAAAAAGGCCAGTATGGTGTAGTGATCGGAGCGCCCATCCCCAGCCTGTCACCTTCTGGGTGTTTTGGACTACAGTTTCCACCATGACATTCTGGGTGGAGGCTAATGAAAGTTGCAGTCCAAAACATCTGGAGGGAGCCAGCTAAGCAGGTCAGTTCCTGGATGGGAAATCCCCAGAAAGCCTTACTTTGAGTTCTGGTAAGGAAGAAAGATAGGGTAGCATTTTTATTTATTTTTTAAATGAAGCTAGGACCTGAGGAAGGAAGGAAGGAAGGAAGGAAGGAAGGAAGGAAGGAGTCCAAAATTGAACTGGGCTAGTGTAAGCCTCATGTGTGAACTGTGATAAGTCCCACTGTGTTGCCTATTTACAAGTACAGATGGACAAACCCTCAGAGGTTTAGTAACCATTCTAGGTTTTTGCAAGCACCTCGTGCTTATTTCTGCCTACATACCTGTCCTGGGAATTTCTGCATCAGCTTTTAAAAGCAGCTTCCCATTTATTCCTAGGCAGTAATCTAAATATTTTATATATACACACACACAGCCTCTGCTAATGCAAGACTTGGCTGGAATCCACACATTCTAGATGCACGAGAATCTTAAGAGAAAAGCAACAGTGGGCAGCTCTTGCCTTTGACTATTAAGCAGAATAGGCCCTCCTTTAAATAAGAATGTGATTAGCTACCTCATTGTTTCCTGCTTTTCTTTATTTCTGGGAATCACCATTGTAGAGATAACGGGGCGTTTAATTGCCACAACATTCATTCATTTCCTTTATCTTTCAGAGGTACCTGGCAATGTTGCACATAGGGATGATAAAAGTCTGATCCATCCCAGTTTTCAGAGAGGATGGGACTAAGTCTGCCTCATCCTGTTTCCAGGCAAATTTGTAATGGAAAATCCTTTAAAATCTGCCTGGAGAAATGAACAAGAGGGAGGTATCAGAAGATTCAAGGGAACTCCCATGGTTTGCAGAAGTATACAAAATATATTTAAGGGATAAAACAATAAATGGGGGAAGGACCCCAGAAAACCCAAGTGGGGGTAGAGGTGTTGGCTATTTGCAGATTAGTTGCCTTGCAGAAGGCGTGCTGGGGAGACCACACATTCAGGAAACGCAAAATAACTTTTGCTAGGTTTGAATAACAAAAACAAAAACTCCTTTTACACTAAATTGCAATATATCAATAAGCATAACCCATCCACCAGGGTACTGAGAGAGCTACATGCTGCTCTTTATATACCATACCCAACAGCTTAATTGCCACAACTTAACAGCACCTGCTATACTGCTTCACAGCTGTAAAACTAGGTCACGTTATTTGCTCTGGCCTTTAAAGAAATACACATCTTGTGGAACAATAATGAACCTTAAAATTTAAAGAGATCATTCAACAAGAGGATGCTTCATGGCCACACTGAATGCTGACTGAACGCTGGAAGGTTGAGAAGGAAGCTTGGGGGAGAACAGAATGGAATGGCGTATCATGGACAAGAGCACAGAAAGCAAGGCCTGCTGGAACCCTGAACTGGAGCACTATTAACACAAACATTTTGCCTTGTATTTCTTTAGCATCTGCCTTTGATGCCCAATTATTTCAATGATTGTAGTGCTGCCAAATGACCAGGAAAAAAACAAACTGTCTTGCTCCTCTACCTTTAAACAAATGTGTGTTGTCTGTTAAAACCTGCAGGTGAAATTCTTTTGCATAGAGCTTAAATCAGGTGGGGAACCACAGGCCTCCAGGCCTCCCCATCTGGCCCTCTGTAGTTTGCCAAGGCCGCACTCCCTCACTGGCTTTGCTTCACACCCAGAGTATTTTTGTTTGACTGAAATGTGCCCTTGAACTCTTATAGTGCCGCTTGTTTGCTTGCTTGCAGGGAAAGAGGCACTTGTGAGAGTGTGTAGAAATTAGCTTACCGTACAAGGGTAGAATTTGCATTAGTTGCTCCACCCACTTTTGCCACTGGTCCCGCCCCCCACTGATATGTGGCCCTTGAAACAGTTGCCCAGAATGGAATCTTGGGCTGAAAAAGGTTCCCCCTCTGCTTAAATCATCACCTGCTTATTGCTGGACCACCGTGTGCTTTTAAAGGGACAGCTATAGGTCAGCACCAAAATGGACAACTCTACAATATTTGTGTGCAATGGCATTTAGTTTTTGGCAAGTCAATATTTTTCTATTTAAAGCCATCTAAGATAGTAGCTGGGACGCGGGTGGCGCTGTGGGTTAAACCACAGAGCCTAGGGCTTGCCAATCAGAAGGTCGGCGGTTCAAATCCCCGCGACAGGGTGAGCTCCCGTTGCTCGGTCCCTGCTCCTGCCAACCTAGCAGTTCGAAAGCACGTCAAAGTGCAAGTAGATAAATAGGTACCACTCTGGCGGGAAGGTAAACGGCGTTTTCGTGCGCTGCTCTGGTTCGCCAGAAGCGGGTTAGTCATGCTGGCCACATGACCCGGAAGCTGTACGCCGGCTCCCTCGGCCAATAAAGCGAGATGAGCGCTGCAACCCCAGAGTCTGCTACGACTGGACCTAATGGTCAGGGGTCCCTTTACCTTTAAGATAGTAGCTTACTCCACATCTTGTGGCAGAGAGTTCCACAAGTTGCTATGTTATGCCACCAGGCACTCCAAGCAGTGAGGGTGGATGGAAGGAACCAGTGAATGATTAGAGCTAGTTCCATTAACATTTCATACTTACATTTAATTCTGTTTTAGCGTGCTTAAATTATATATTAACATAGCATAGCTGCTTTGTAAAGTACAATAAATCTCTGCAGGCAAGAGGGCAAGAATGCCAACTCATAAAAAGGGATTTCTGTAAATCTTGTTCGACCCCAGTTTGAAGCCAAATATGCAGCAGGCAGTCAGCACATCGGAGAGAAGAAAATGCATTTCCAAAGCTTTGAGGAGAATGTGCCTTTTTGTCTTGCCCTCAAGTGTCCTTGAAAGGCAGCACCTGTGTTCTCAGCTTAGCAAGAGGCAAGGTGGAAAGTCTGTTTTTGAAAATGTATTGCATATGATTTACTAGCATTCTGTAGTCACTAATTAAATGCCTACCAGAGGGTTAAAATACATAAGAATATGAGGCTCTAAGGGATAAAACATAAAAAAGCAAAGTCCTGTCAGGTCTGGCCCATCACAGTCCAGCATCATGCTCTTATGGTGGCCAAACAAATGCTTCAACAGGAAGTCTGCAAGCAGGAGCAGAGTGCAACAGCTCCGCCCTGCCTTGCAATTCTCAGGGCTAGAATTCGGAGGAAATCATTTGCATCCTTTACAAAAGGAAATTGTTAGGTGCAGAGGGACCCAATTTTCATTGCAAGTGCACCTAAGGAAGGGGTGCCACTTTCTTCATCCGTTGTGGCCCTGAGAAAAACCTCCCCAATGGACAGCCCTGAAAGAGACACTCTCACTGGTGATTGCTGGGTGCAGCATATCCTGTTGTGCTGGGCAGAAGGCTGCCCACACTTTTCAAGAACTGCGACCCAGCCCTGTGAAAAAAGCTGTAGTTTTTCTGCCTCTTTTGCAAGGGGCAGAGAAAAGAAATCCTCTGGGCTGTGGGATTTTTGCACAGAACCTGCCTTAATTTTACAAGTCTGGTGAGGGCTGGGTGTGTATTTGTCCTTTAACTTCAGGGGGTGAAACCATGCTCTCTGGACAGCTGTTTATAGTTGGTTGTCCGTGCTTCCTGAAACGTACTTCCCAATAGGACCCATTTGTGCCTGAGAACAATGCAAAAATGTAGAAGTAAAAGGGGAAATAAATCTTCACATCGTTTTCAGTTGTTCCAGAGGTGGCCTTATCAACGCAAGTGCCCACAATGGCTTTCCCCTTGTCCTTGTCTGCGTAAGGGCCTACAAATCTCACCTGGGGCAAAAGGAGGCAGTGCAACTGAGTAATTTTGGACTCTAGAATTAATGGTCTTATTGGGAAGGTGGTGACTAAGCCTGCAAAGTTACACTCCTTGTTGAGGTTATTGATTGATTGTAGGCTTTACCAACATTTCTGTCCATCTCATTGTTCCCCAGTGAAAGATCAGCTTGAAATCAAGAGCAAATGTGAGATGTGCCTTCTGGTAAGATCACTTCCAAAGGCTCCCCCCCCCCGACCCTTTGGGTAGTATTATATGCCTGACTTGTTGGGCCCAGGGTGAGCCTGGATAATGAAGTCAGAGCAGGTGCAAGATTGGTGCAAGTTTCACTCTGCTAGAGGAACAGAAAAGGGTTGTTGGGGAGTAGAGAGAGAAAATGGTAGTCTTCCTGCCATCACAGAACCGTAAGAACATAAGAAGAACCCTGCTGGATCAGGCTCATTTACTCCAGCATCCTGTTCCCAAGGGGGACAACCAGATGTCCATTATGGGATGCCGACATGCAGGAGAGCAATAGCAACACTCCTCCCCACCCCCCTTTGTGATTTCCAGCAACTGATTAAGAGTGGAGATAGAATGCAGCTACTTTCAAGCCTGCAGCAAA
The DNA here is from genome assembly GCF_964270895.1 of Podarcis filfolensis. Classification (NCBI taxonomy): domain Eukaryota; kingdom Metazoa; phylum Chordata; class Lepidosauria; order Squamata; family Lacertidae; genus Podarcis; species Podarcis filfolensis. The sequence goes on from NC_139611.1 coordinate 50,674,415, forward strand.
CCTTGAAATGAATGATTGAGTGAGGTGCCTTTGCAGGAGAGTTCATCAAACATCTGGGGCGACATGTTGCCTGTTTGGTTCCTGTGTGAAAAGGTGGGTTATAGATGCTTTGCCACTCAACAGAAATCCTTTAAAGTATATACAGTGGTACCTTGGTTCTTGAACAGCTTGGCTCCCAAACAAATTGGCTCCCAAACATCGCAAACCCGGAAGTACGTGTTCCGGTTTGTGAACGTTTTTTGAAAGCCAAACGTCTGATGCGGCTTCCACTTGAGTGCGGAAAGCTCCTGCAGCCAATCGGAAGCCGCGCCTTGGTTTTGAAATGGTTTTGGGAGTCGAAAGGACTCTCAGAATGGATTAAGTTCAAGAGCCAAGGTATCACTGTTGTCAAAGATACTCAGTGGTAAGGAAATCATAATGCAGGATCAACCCTGGAACCATAGGAAAGAAATGTTGTCAAGCCAAATGTTAAGAAGATAATTATCTGAAAAGAAAGAAAGAAAGAGGAAGAAAGAAAGAAAGAAAGAAAGAAAGAAAGAATCTTTATTTGCGTCAGCCATTGGCCATAGCAATAAAACAACAATACCTGAATCATCAACCTTTTTATTCGACCGTCAGTCAGAAAAAAGTACATTTGTCAATACACAGTTAAAACATCCAGGAATATTTTAGAACTTAGCCAACACTAAAATGGGCTAAACAGATAGCCCCATATCAATACAGTCAATTATAGTCTTGCGACGCTTAAAAGCTAAAAAAAGAAATTTGGCCACCAAGGAAGGTATAGCTCTAGTGACATTATTCAGCAAGTGTAAAACCTGGTTTTCTCTGGGTAGGAAGCTAAATTGACATAGGTGTGGGTCTATAAAATTTTGTCTAAGCTCTGCATAAGAAGGGCAAGTCAAGAGAATGTGTTTGGTGGACTCAACCACACCCATGGCACAATGACAGGTTCTCTGGGCGTATGGTACTCCCCTGTACCTTCCCCACAATATCGCAGAGTCAAGGACATTTAATCTAGCCACTGTAAGAAGTCTGCGGTATTCAGCATAGTGGATTTCTGCAAGGTAGGGGGCTGGTATGGTCCGATAAATCTGGTCCCCTAGGAACATCCCTGGTTTTACCAGGGCTATGTCCTCTTGTCTGGCAATGTCACTCAGTCTCCGGGAGATCACAGCTCTAGCTTGATTGTACGTCATAGACTCAAAGTAAAGGTGAGACAATCCGCAGGATTGAACCTCGTTAATGACCTCCCTTTCCCACGATGATTGGAAATCGTCCCTCAATATCAAGGGGGCAATACCCACTGCAACAATACCTGAAAAGAGCCCTGCTGCTGGATCAGGCCAAAGGCCCATCTAGTCCAGCATCCTGGTCTCAGGTGCCTCTTCTGGTCCAAAAGCAAGACCTGAGTGTAACCGGACCCTCCCCACATGTGATCCCCAGCAAGTGCACCCTGGCCACCATGGCTAGGAGTCCTTAATGAAGTTCATTTAAGGTCCACCTATTGTCCTCTTCTCATGCTCCCACTGCACACACATAGTGGATAGTGAGAATGGGCTCTCAGGCTCCCCTCTGGCAAAGAGGAGAGCTGTGTGTGTGTCTGTGTTCTGGAGCTTCTCCTCTTTTCGTTGCACTATAGTACAAGGGTGCCCCTCCAGATGGTATTTGTGTGGTAACATTGGGGGAGCATCACAATACAAGTAATAAAACAGTATGATATGTGGATGGTCCCGTATAAAGCTATCACTAATGCACTATTATTGCATCAAGGGCATGTTGCAAAATTCACTTAAAAACCCCCAAGAAGAACAACCAGTGCCTCTTCCCATTATAGGTCTACTCTGAGAACAATTCTGCTTACCTGAGACCTTTGCTACAAAAAAATAGTTCTTGTGTTTTCCCTGCAGTTAATGGGTTTTGATCCTGAAAGGTCTGATGGTGGTCCATTAACCCTTCTGTTCCTCTCTTATTTTCCTTCCAGGTGCAAGTGGGAAGTACACCTCAGGACCAAAGAATTGTGGGATACATTTCCTGCACTCACTTGCAAGCTCTGGCAGGTACCGTATGGATTGCTCTCCCAATCTTTGTTTTGTTTCTTTTGCTACTTATTGTAGAATAGAGATAGAAAGAGTGGGTTTGGCTATTCTCTTCTCAATGGTCTCTTGTCAGTACTTTAACCATCTCACCTGAAAATGTTGCAGACAGGGAAGGGTTGTATATTAACCTAAGTATTCTGCAGAGCCAGGGCAAGCAGACAGACATCAGGCCTGCAAGGTCTATTGGAAGCCTAAGATCCATCGAGAGAGGGCTGGGTGCTGAAATGCTGGCTTCAAGCGGGGTGGGAATTAGAGAGGAAACACATTTAGAAATGAATTTTAAAAGAAAATAGATTGAAAATACATATTTAAATACAAATTTCTGTGAGGGCTTAAAAAAATATCGATAGATGAAGGATTGGGCAGACATACGAGTGAATAGATGCAAAAGTATCATAAACTAGAAACAGACAGAGGCTACCACATCTGTGAGGGGATGCGGGTGGTGCTGTGGGTTAAACCACAGAGCCTAGGACTTGCTGATCAGAAGGTCGGCGGTTCGAATCCCCGCAATGGGGTGAGCTCCCGTTGCTCGGTCCCTGCTCCTGCCAACCTAGCAGTTCGAAAGCACGTCAAAGTGCAAGTAGATAAATAGGTGCCGCTCTGGCGGGAAGGTAAACGGTGTTTCCGTGTGCTGCTCTGGTTCTCCAGAAGCGGCTTAGTCACGCTGGCCACATGACCCGGAAGCTGTACGCCGGTTCCCTCGGCCAGTAAAGCGAGATGAGCGCCGCAACCCCAGAGTCGGTCACGACTGGACCTAATGGTCAGGGGTCCCTTTACCTTTACCTTTACCACATCTGTTGCTCATGCTGGTAGCTCAATGGTACCAACATGAATAAAATATGGGGGGAGGTAAGCCCCACCCCACATAATTGATCACAAGACATGGTGCGCACACACCATTTGAAGGGCAATTCTCATCAACTTTGGGGAGGCCCAGCCCCCTCAAATAATTTATTGTGAGGACCGGAAGGACCTCTGCCCCTAGGAATTGGCTCCTATGTGCTGGTTGGAGCTGAAGCTGGGAAGCTTGCAAATCTTCACCAACCTAGAGCTGGCACAGGAATTGGGTCCAAATTGGGTCTAGATGCTGTCATGGGCTGGCAGTTGGTCTGCCTTGAGTTCCCAGCAGATCCCAGGCCTGCTCTGCCCCTCTGCCCCCAGATCCTGATGTCCCATACATTTGGCAGGCAGAATAGTGAGCTCCATGATGGCAGAGTGACATTGGACAGAGGCCGGCAGAAGCTGAGGGAGCTCAGTGAAGGGACACCTCCATCCAATCCAACTACCCCCAAGCCAGCACAAGGGAGCTTAGATTGTGGTTGATTCACTCCATTGAAACATAGTTTACTGAACTCTCCTTGGCCTCTCCTTCCACTGTTTACTGGATCTTTCCCATTACCTTGTTTCACATAAATCTCCAGCACAGTACAACTGTAAAAAAAAAACAGTTTATGATGTGAAAGGGGAAAACCACCATGTTGAGTCTTTTCATGGCCACCTGAGAGTATCCAGAAAGAGACCAGGGCAACTTTGTTTCTCTACCAACCTCATGTCAGCAAATAAACTTGCCATCCTCAGCCAATCTGCGTAATGGTTGATAATCCAAATATTATTTAAATCTTATCTCAAGATAAACATTATGTCATCTGGTAAAGCTTTGGGGTTAGCCTATAAATTTAAAAGCTTTGCCCTACCCACTGCCACCTAACTTCTACAAGGAATGGTGGCATTGGTGGGAAACACCTTATAGACCAAGACTCTTTAGCGATCAAATAAATTCAACTTGTCAACCTTTCCTCTGCCAGCATAAACTGTTAGCAGAAGTCTAGGACTCTTCGTAAAAATACTTCTCCTGTATATACAACACGGGGGATGGAACATTCTAGACTTCGTTTTGTAATGAGCTGATACAAAAGAGTGATGGGTTGGAATGGACATGTTAACAATACCAACTTTGGGGTACAAAGGTTGAATGTGGTTCTTCGGTCAAAAGAGGAGATAAAAAGGAGATAAAGGACCCCTGGACAGTTAAGTTCAGTCAAAGGTGACTATGGGGTTGTGGCACTCATCTCACTTTCAGGCCGAGGGAGCCAGCGTTTGTCCACAGACAGCTTTCCAGGTAATGTGGCTAGCATGACTAAACTGCTTCTGGCACAACAGGACACTGTGATGGAAACCAGAGCACACAGAAACGCCATTTACATTCCCGCCACAGCAGTACCTATTTATCTATTTGCACTGGTATGCTTTTGAATGGCTAGGTTGACCTTCTGGTCGGCAAGCCCAATGGGCTCAGTGGTTTAGATCACAGTGCCTGATGAGTAATAGGCCTCCCAATATATTTTTGATCCAATTCTATTCTTTGTTTTGCTGATCTTATTCATGATATGAAACAGACTCTGGTTTTGTTGTCTTCTCAATACACTTTTTTTGTAGCAGGGATGTATCAATTTGGTACCTTCTCTATATTGGGCCAATGCCCCATTCAATCCATCACCCTGCTCTCACTGTGGCCAATCAAGTGCCCTAATGGGAAGCCCAAAAGCAGGACCTGAATGCAACAGTACTCTGAGCACTTGTGATTCCCAGCAATTGACTTTCAGAGGCATACTGCCACCATTGATGGAGGGAGAACCTTGCCATCATGGCTAGTAGCCATTGGAGAAACACTGAAACAGTGGTATTCAACCTTAAAGTATTAAAGTATTGAAACAAATGTAGTAATAATAATGCCCAGATGTGATAGTGTGGCTATTTGTGCAGTACTTGTACAGTTCCTTCATACTATTCCCCACCCCCTGCACTTTAGCCAAATTCTAGTGGATTTACTCTTGGACCATCTCACTGAGATTTAAGGCAAAGAAGGAGCATGGCGAGAGAGGACTGGAATAATCCCCCTTTGCCCCATCAGAATGTCTCCCTTTAAGGCTTCCAAGTTCCTTTCCTGTTTGTCTTTCATATGTTTGCTTCATATTTCCCAGATTATCTATCACACTGTATTCAAATACAAGAGAGCTTAGGTTTTAAAAGCTTAGATGTCCTTCAATAAATCTCTGTTCATTTATGGAACAAAACAGAATGACCTGAGTTCATAACAGTGGAGTTTCCTTGGCTGTGCTGGTTATCTCATCCAAAACATTTCTTGTGTTTCTAAAAAATGAGGGATGGAACATGATGGCAGAAAAGGAAAGCTTGAGCCACATAAAAGGTGATGGTCTGGGATGTGTTTTTGTCAAAGAAAGCCTATTTGGAAATGTTTTGAAACATACAAATTGATGGTTGCTGAAAGTAAGCCTGGCTCCAGTTTAGAATTCAGAGGTGTACGTGCAACAGCTCAAGTTGGCAGAGGCACCGGTGCTGCAATTTGGGAAGCAGGAGCTGAACTTCCTGAAAAAGAAGTAGCGGAAGAATAGTGTTGGGGACAGTGGAGTCAGCACTTAAAGCAGAAGTGGAGACCCTTTGTCAACCCAAAGACACCGGGCCCTTACGGATAACCGCCTTGGAGCTGCTCTTAACTGAGAAAATGTGTTGGAGGTGATTTTGAATTGAAAATCATGAGCAGGGGAAGACCCACCACCAACAATGAGAAAATCTATCCAATTCCATTATCCACATTTCCACATCAATTTGCCCCCCCCCAATCCTTAGATCCTTAGAGAGCCAGTGTGGTGTAGTGGTTAAGAGCGGTGGACTCGTAATCTGGTGAACCGGGTTTGTGTCCCCGCTCCTCCACATGCAGCTGCTGGGTGACCTTGGGCTAGTCACACTTCTCTGAAGTCTCTCAGCCTCACTCCCCTCACAGAGTGTTTGTTGTGGGGGAGGAAGGGAAAGGAGAATGTTAGCCGTTTTGAGACTCCTTAGGGTAGTGATAAAGCGGGATATCAAATCCAAACTCTTCTTAGAACAAATTTCCCTTGATATACACATTTCTGCAAAGTAATCTCCCCTAATAAAATGCAATTTTGTATGTTATTGTCATTAGCATGTATTTTTATGCTCATTTCTTGCCAGCATATGCATTTTTTGTGCACTCAGTTGGAGAACTGTGTTGCAAAATTCAGAGAAATGTGAATTTTGAAGGATGGCTGTGCTGTGTTTGCGGATTGTTTTAGAAAGTGTGAATCCAGTTGATTCCCCTTTAAGTGCAAACCATAAATATAAATCTCTTACGCACAAACCACACAAACCACATGCTTTAAATAAAGGGGTGACAAAAAGCTCCCAGCATAGAGCAAAAGAACAAACTCCACTCATATGCATTTAATATTTTATTTTATTTAAGTGGATATGGGTCAAGTAAGTTTTACTCAGAGTAGACCGATTGACATTAATGAACATTAAGTTAGGCCCATTTGTTTTAGTTGGTTTAGTTTAACACCACCCAGTATTTTTATACAGTCTTGCAGGGCAAGAAACCCTGTCAAATGAAATCATGCAACAATAAGAACATGATATGCAATTAACTAACCGAGCGGCATGAAAACATTTCATTTCAATAAAAAAGATCAAGTAAATAGAATAGATGTTTCTTTCGTTTGAATAAATAAGCAAAAATATCACAAAATAATCTATAGGAATTATCCACTGGAAATCAGAAAGAAAAGCAGAGCAGGATGTTGGTTACATCCAGTCTGGTGGAAACTTACAAATCAGAACTGGGAAATCCACCCCAACCCTCTGCCTTGTTCAATTATACTTGATTCAAAAGTGATCTGTTGCATTCTTCACAGTGACTTCTTTTGATTTGCTGCTTGAGTTGTAGATATGAATTTTAAAAATCACTCCTATTATGTTTAGCACCAACACTGCGTGTTCAGATTAAAAAATAAAATAAAACCAGACAACAACACAGCAACTCAAAAGTTAAAAAGACCATTTTCCACGGAGAGTGTCAGGGCTCTCAGAACCCAATCCACACTTTTGAGGAAGCAAGTCCCATTTAACTTGGAGGCCTTAACGTTTGAGTAACCAACTTTGTCTGCTAGCAATTTGGCCTTTACTCAAGAGACATGTTGTTTCTCAAGTTGTAGATCCAGGCTGGAGTTGGATTTTTTACGTCAGGGCAAATCCCATTGCCCCTTGTGTCACTTCACAATCTCTAAATCAGGCTTCCTCAACCTCGGCCCTCCAGATGTTTTGAGACTACAATTCCCATCATCCCTGACCACTGGTCCTGCTAGCTAGGGATCATGGGAGTTGTATGCCAAAAACATCTGGAGGGCCAAGGTTGAGGAAGCCTGCTCTAAATCATTGAGCAGCAGTACCTCCTTCTGACTGTCTGCAGTTGGGAGAACCCAAGAGCAGGAAATAGTAGTCAGTGGCTTCCTCTTGTGGAGAGTTGTCCTGGTGGCTCAGCGAATGAGGCGCATGACACACTGGGTAGCTAAAAGTTACTCATTCAATACCCGCTTGTGCCTTCAGTCACAAATTTTGTAGATCTATATTTTTTTCCTTGCCTAAAACCAGCCGACAGATATTGAATAACTGAAAACACTAGATGGGAAGCGGTTCAGCCTGAGCTAATGAAAACATATATAGCATGTCGCATACATGCGTGCCGTTATTGGTGATTCAAAGGGGAAATTTCCAAGCCAGCTCCAAATTATCTTTGAACAGAATGGTGTGAATGATGGATGAGGTAAGGAAGTCAAGCAAGGACGTTTACGGCTTGTGCATCACACAGGCACACTGTGCCATAAATCAAATTGCAAAAGTGAGGGGCAGCTACCTGATGATGCAAAGCTGGCAGAGCCCTTGGAGAGTATCAGTTGGACCTCACTAGATAAACAAAGGCATATGTGAAATCTGCCCCTGCCCCTTTCCACTGCATGGAATGCTGCCGCTGCCAAGTGTAGGTGCTCAGTTTCCATTTATAGCTGCATAACCAAAAGGACTTTCTCCCCTAGTGCACCTGATTTGCAAACAGAAGGTCCCAGGTTTAATCCCCAACATCTCCTGATAGAACTGGAGAAATCTTGCCAGTCAGCATAGGTGATACTGAGCCAGATGGACCAATGGCCTGTTCCCATATAAGCAGGTTCTTCTGTTCCTTATGTTGTGCATTCTTTTGCACAAACATGCTCCCTTGCCAGGAGCAGTTGACTGAGCCCTTGGGAACATGTGAAGCTGCTTTATACTGAGTCAGATCATTGGTCCAAATATCTCAGTATTGTCTACACTGACTGGCAGCAGCTCTCCAGCATTTTCAGGCAGGGGTCTCTCTCATCCCTACTTGGAGGTGCCAGGGACTGAACCTGGGACCATGTGCAGATGCTCAACCAGTGAGCTCTTTCGTCCTTACCCAACGAAGTTGCCACCTTAATCCCATGATCAGATGTAGGAAGCTGTCTTATACTGAGTTAAACCATTGGTCCATCTGGCTCATCTAGAATGGGTAAGAAGTATTTAAAAGAAAGAGACAAAGAAAGTCTGACAATTGGCTTTCATTGAAAATGCTTTTAAATCCACATTCTACTCCAGGGATGGGAAATCTGTGGCTGTTCAGGACTGAGCTTCCCTCAGTCTCAGGAAGAATGAACAATGGTCAACAACCTCTCGAGGGTCCTAGGTTCCCATTCCTGTTCTACACAATACTCACATTCTTCTATTCCTTTTAAAAAACAAGAAACTCTTTACATTTGAAGGAACTCCAACATGTTTATTTTAGAATTGCATCTTATGGTCTAGTAGCTTAAGATACCACCACAATAAATACAATGAAACTTGGAATTGCTCCAGAACCCTTGTTTTGTGCTTCCTGCAGGGGACAGTACTGTTCGATGTGAACAACTGGATCTGCTTCAGGATTGGCTGGCTGATTTCAGAAAATCTACCTCCTCCTCCAGCACAGCCAATCCAGAGGAGCTGGTGGCATTTGATGTACTCTGTGGAGATCTCAACTTTGACAATTGCTCATCAGGTGAGACAGCCACTTATTTGCTTGATGTATTTTAAGCTGCTAAGCCCTAGGCTCGGTGCACAGCGCAGCAGTTCTGGTTACACTGCCCTAAATCCACCTCTGCCCGTGGTGGTTGGTGTCCATTGGGACTGGTGGGGCAAAGGGCAGAGAAATCCAGTAAAGAGCAGATAAATCCAGAGCCAGTGGCAGGCAGAGCTAATTCTACTTTTACCCCTATCCTCCTCCCTGCTAAAACAACACTGAGATTAAGGAGAGCAAAGCTGGCAGCTAGTGTCACCCCCTGGACTGTAAGAAGGCAGACAGGGGTAGGCTGGCTGGTGATAGACCAAGGTTGGTGGGACAATGCCCCATTCATCCTAATGGACCAGACTTCGTTGGCCAACACTGTTGTGCCTGGAACCCCACTGGTCCTTACCCTCATCTTCTTCATCACCATCCTTTTTTCCTAATTATTCCCTGCTGTCCTTCCTAGTGTGAAGTTCATGACAATGTACTGGGATAAACAAGGGTGAAGTAGAGTTATAATGAATCACTGGAGAAAGCGATGCTTTTTAATAAATGGGGTTAATTTATTAAAATAAACAGAGATAATGTGAAATGATGCTGATTTATTGCTGCTCATTCTGTTCTTCAGTTTGCTTTTAATTTAGTTGTGCTGCGTCTTTTCTTTGTAAACCACCTGTGATGGGATGATGAGCTGCTTGTGCGTAAAATCCTGATCCCTCAGAGTTTGGCTAAGTTCCCAAACCTCTGTCTGTGATGGAGCTCCTTAAGCGTGGCTCCATCAATCGCTCGTTGAATCGGACAGTGGGCGTTTACGGAACTTCTTCCAGCATAAAAGCTCCTTAACGGAAACACGTCTTCTGGACTCTCGGCGTGACAGTTTCCGCCGAGGAGTGGGTGTTCCTAAGGGAGGTCCTGAAACCCCCCCACTGTTCTCGCTAGAAGTATCTCTGAGCTCTCCCTCCGACTCACTTTCCCTTGGAACTCCACTTCTCCCCCTGCTGGTCCCCTCCTCCGCTGAGTGGTCTCTCTCACCCTCCATGAGCCCTTTCACCTCCTTCGTCTCAGATGACAGTTCCCTGACATCCACCTCCCCTCCAGGGCCCCCTTCACCCCCTTCCCTCCCCTCCTCTGCGGGAGGCGAGGGAGCAAAACCCCTGAAGGAACCTCCCTCATCTCCCGAAGTTTCGAACACTTCCCTCCACCTTTTGCTGTTCCCGGTTTCCAAGTACTCCTCCTCCTCGGAGTCGGTACCTCCTTCCAACTCCGATTCCCTGAATCCCTCCAGTTCCTCCTCATCGTCGGTGGTGCCAAAGTACTCCCTTCGGAACCTCGCTACTGGCTGGGGTTTCCTGGGGAACCTTTGGTGGAACGTTTCGATCAAGACCTCGTCATGGACCTCCTCTGCCTTCACCCAGGTGTTTTCTGACTCTGGTTCCCCTTCCCACGCGACCAAATACTCCACCTGATTCCCCTTCCACCTGGAGTCGATGATTTCCGCCACATAGTTGCGGCTTTCCCTTTCTTCTATGGCTGGCCCCCGTGTGGATACCCCTTCACCTTCCCCCCGGTATGGTGACAGTAATGACCTGTGGAATACTGGGTGCAGTTTCATGTGGTTCGGTAACCGGAGTCTGAAAGCCACTGGGTTGATCTGTTGGATGACCTCAAATGGTCCCAATCTTTTGGGTCTCAATTTCTTGCAACCCCCCTTGTACGGCAACCCTTGGGTTGATAGCCAGACCCGACTCCCCACCCTAATTGTTTCACCTTCCCTTCTGCTCTTGTCTGCCTGCCTCTTATATTCTTCTTTGGCCCTTTCTAAGTGGTGTTGGAGTTGACGATGGATCGCTTCCATTTCTTCTACAAAAAGTTCAGCGGCCGGAACACTCCATCTCTCTCCTCCTTCCCCTGGAAACGCCCTGGGGTGGCACCCATAATTAGCCAAAAATGGGCTCATCCCGGTGGACACATTCTCTGCATTATTGTAAGCAAATTCCGCTAGTGCCAACTTTTCGACCCAATTGTTTTCTCTGTCATTGACATAGCACCTCAGGTATTGTTGAAGGATACCGTTTGCCCTCTCCGCCTGCCCATTGGTCTCAGGGTGCCTGGCAGTCGAAAAGTTGACCTCTACGTGCAACAAGCTCATAAGCTTCCTCCAGAATCTGGACGTGAACTGTTTCCCTCTGTCGGACACCAGCCTCAAGGGGGCGCCATGCAGCCTAAAAATATGTTCTACAAACAATTTCGCTGTCTCTTCCGCCGTGACTGCATGTGAGCAAGCTACAAAGTGACCCATCTTAGTTAACTGGTCTACTACGACTAGTATGGCGGTTTTCCCCTGGGATTTGGGCAGATCAGTCATAAAATCTATCGACACCGCCTCCCACGGTCGTTCTGGTGTGGGTAACGGTTCTAATAAACCCGCTGGTGCCCGCCTTTCTCCTTTGGCTCTCTGGCATTGGTCACACCTTCTCACATACTCCCGTACATCCTCCCTCACCTTGGGCCACCAAAACTCCCTGGTCACCAACCACATGGTCTTGTGTTGCCCAAAATGCCCCGCTGTGGGATTGTCGTGCAACTGTTTGAGTACTCTCCCCCTCAATTCCCCTTCGGGTATATATAGTGCCCCTTTGTAATACAATGCCCCGTTTCTTTCTTCAAAACCTCCGGGGTCTTCTCCCTCTCTCCTTAAACCTCTGAGCTTATCCTGGGCGTACTCATCATTGACCGTCCCCTCTACCAGTTCTCTTTGCCCCACCCAGGCCGCACCACACACCCAGTGGTCCTCTGGGATAATATGTCTCTCTTCTGGCGCTCCCTCCCCCTCCAAATATTCAGGTTTGCGAGAGAGAGCGTCCGCTCTGATGTTTTCTGGACCTGGCACGTAGCAGATTTCAAAATGGAATTTGGAGAACTCCTGGGCCCATCTCACTTGTCGTTGGTTGAGCACTCGTGCTGTTCTCCAATACTCCAAATTCTTGTGGTCCGTACACACTTGCACCTTATGCTGTGCGCCAATTAGTAAGTGTCTCCATCTCCGGAACGCTTCGTGAATGGCGAGTAGTTCTCGGTCATATACCGTGTAGTTCCTCTCGGATTTGTTCAGCTTACGCGAAAAGAAGGCACACGGTCTCCATTCCGACTTATTGCTCCCTGGCTGAAGCAGCACTGCCCCCACCGCCCGGTCTGAGGCATCAGTTTCCACTCTCATGGGTTTTTGTAAATCCACATGCAGGAGCTGTTCTTCCGAAGCGAATGCCTTTTTCAATTCCTCAAAAGCGTGCTCCGCCTCTGCCGTCCAAACGAATTTCTTCTTGCTGCTTAGACAGTCCGTGATGGGAGCCGTTAAGTGGGCAAAGTTCTTGATGAATTTACGGTAAAAGTTCCCAAACCCTAAGAACCTTTGCACATCTTTTTTGGTTTTCGGTGTCTTCCATTCCAGCACCGCCTGGACCTTGCCTGGATCCATGGCTAATCCCTTGTCTGATAAGCGGTACCCCAGGAATTCCACCTCCTTGGTGTGGAACTGACACTTCTCCAATTTCACCCACAACTGGTTTGCTTGCAGCTGGCTCAGCACTTCCCTGACATCCTTCACATGCTGCTCCTCATTCTCCGAATATATCAGCACGTCATCGAGGAATGCCACGCAATTCTTGTAGAGCAAAGGTCCCAGTACATGGTTCATGAGCGATTGAAAACAGGCGGAGCCTGATTGCAATCCGAATGGCATAACGTGATATTCGAAAGCCCCTAGGGGGGTGAACATCGTTGTCTTCCATTCATCCCCCTTCTTTATTCGTATCAGGTTGTACGCTCCTCTCAAGTCCAGTTTCGTGAATATCTTTCCCTTCCTCACCCTGGTCAAAATGTCATCAATCCTGGGCATGGGGAAAGTCACTGGTTCTGACACGGCATTCAGGGCCCGGTAGTCCACGACCAATCTCGGTTTATCCGTGTTTTTTTTGTCCACAAAAAACACTGGACTGCCCCCCACCGCTCTGGACTCTCTGATGAAACCTCTCTTCAGGTTTTTGTCAATAAACTCCCTCAACTCCTGCATTTCCCTGTCTGACATGGCGTACAGCTTGCCCACGGGTAGCTGGGCCCCAGGGACCAGGTTAATCTGGCAGTCAAAGTCTCTATGCGGTGGTAGTTTATCTGCTTCCCTTTCGCTGAAGACCTTGCTCAGGTCAGCGTATTGTTTGGGCACCTTCCCTTTGTTCGCCACTTCCGTCCCTGCTATGGAGGCTTTTGCCCCTTCTGGCACCTTTCCCTCTTTGCAGTGTTCCAGGCAATGTCCTGACCCAAAGGACACCACTCTCTGATGCCAGCCCACTAGCGGGTCATGCAACGCTAGCCAGCTCATTCCCAAAATGACTGGCGCCCCTCCCAGGGTGGCTACATTGAACGCTATCCTTTCGGTGTGCCTTGCCACCCTCATAACCATTGGGACGGTCTGTAGGCTAACTTCTCCCCCCAACAGCTCCCTCCCATCGATCGTGGTGACCTGCAGGGGGTTGCTTAAAGGGAGTGTCTGTATCTGGTGTTCCGCTGCAAACTCCTTGCTCATAAAATTACAGGAGCTGCCTGAGTCTAACAGCGCCTTGGTCTTTAGTGGGTATCCGTTTGCCAGCTCTAGCAACACCTCTATTACTAGGGCTGGTCTTGGAGGTTCCGGAGTGGGCACTTTTACTGCTCCTTGGCCTGTCTGCAGTGCCCTGACAGAGGCAGACAGGCGTTGGCTTTTACTGGCTCCTGGACTTCCTCCTCCTTTCCCCCAACAGCCCCCGCCATCCCTTGCCATTCCTTTCTTTGCGGGCAGACTCTGGCAAAGTGACCTGGCTGCTGGCAGAGGTAACATTTCTTGGCGCTTTTTCCCTCCTTCTTCCTCCCTTCACTGGGATTTGAAACTGCGCGCGCGCGCGCTGTTCCAACTTCCATCGGCTCTCCGGGCGGGAAACTTGGCTCTGGAATCTCTGGAATGCGGAAATCCCTCCAACGCTCTCCTTTCCCCTCCCGCTTCTCCAAGGCTCTTGCCTCCTGGCGCGCTCCAATGGTCAGCGCTGATTTGGTCAGCTGGTCCATAGACTCCGCCCTGGGCGCCCGGGAAAGTTCGTCTTTCACCGCCGAAGAAAGCCCCTCTTCAAATAGCATTTGAATGGGTTCCGCCGATAGGTCCCACCCCAATCTATGTATCAACATTGTAAACTCAGTCCAGTACTCACGAACCGATCGGCTCCCCTGTTTGCAAGCCATCAATTGTCTGCGTACCAGTCCCTGTTCAATCTCGCTGGAAAACATCAAATCCATGGCGCGAAAAAACTTCCTCGCGTCCTTCAGCATGTCACTATTCCCTGCCATCAGGGGCCTGACCCAGTCTCTCGCCCCTCCTTCGAGATGGCCAATCACAAACGCCACTCGCGACGCCTCATCGGGAAAGTCATTAAACTGCAGTTCAAGAGCATACTGCATCTCTGTCCTAAAGGCTTGGTAGTTCCTGGGGTCCCCCCCAAACTTCTGCACCATTCCTGGCATCTTTCTTGCTAGTGTAGCGCCTTTTGCCTTTTCTGCATCCTGCGCCCTCCTTTCTTCTAGCCTCGCCGTTTGCATTGCTAGCTGGAGTTCCAACATTCTGTACCTTTCTTCCAGAGTTGGACCTCCTCCAGCTCCTCCTGCTCCTCCGGCTCCGGCTGGGTCACTCATGATGCCTCTCTGCACAAGCTGCTTTCAGGGACTGTCCGATTGCTGTGATGGGATGATGAGCTGCTTGTGCGTAAAACCCTGATCCCTCAGAGTTTGGCTAAGTTCCCAAACCTCTGTCTGTGATGGAGCTCCTTAAGCGTGGCTCCATCAATCGCTCGTTGAATCGGACAGTGGGCGTTTACGGAACTTCTTCCAGCATAAAAGCTCCTTAACGGAAACACGTCTTCTGGACTCTCGGCGTGACAGTTTCCGCCGAGGAGTGGGTGTTCCTAAGGGAGGTCCTGAAACCCCCCCACTGTTCTCGCTAGAAGTATCTCTGAGCTCTCCCTCCGACTCACTTTCCCTTGGAACTCCACTTCTCCCCCTGCTGGTCCCCTCCTCCGCTGAGTGGTCTCTCTCACCCTCCATGAGCCCTTTCACCTCCTTCGTCTCAGATGACAGTTCCCTGACACCACCTTACACTTGACTTTATCATAGAAAGACAGGCATAAATGGCCAAATCAATAAACAGAAGCTAGGCTACTGCAAAGACTGGGCAGGCCATTTAAAATTCTCCATGCTATTTGTAGGCAGCAAAATGGGGAGTGGGTGGATTTCACTGAATATCCAAAGGGTGAAATTCTCCAAAAGTTTTCTTAGAAATCTCTTTTCGGAGAAATTTTTAACTTACTGAGATTTACAAAGATTCGAGTCAGTGTAGCTGGTAATAGAGATGGAGAGAAACATGAGTCTGTTCTCATTTCATGGCCAACTTGCCACATTTGCCGTTTCCAAAGCAAGATGAGAACAAAATTGGATGATGTGAACATTTTGAAGGAGTGCTGTGTTTCAGCTCACAGATTGTTTTGGAAAGTGCAAATTTCCTTTAAACGTGAACTGAACAAAAAAATGTCCCCATCCCTAGAAGCCATTTATAGCCTCTGGTATCATTGCTAGAAGCCCTGATGGACAACAGAGGCTCCAGCTTATCCATATTTTTTAGGTGGCCCAACACAACGTTGCGAGGAGCCAGAGGGCAGAGCCAAATGTCCTCTGAGCATTGAGGGGGCCAGGCCCCCTAAAAAAAAATACATTCAGGGGACCAAGACTGCCTCAGCCCTTAGGAGTCAGTGCCTGTGATGGACCCATGAAATGGGTAATAATAAATTGGCATGAGACTGAAAGAGCTACTTTTTGGCAACTTTTTTTTTTGGCCCCACCCTTAGATACCTGGATGCAAATCAGGTCACTGCTCTATAAAGTAAGATGCAGAAGTGTGAACCCTGGCCAGATGATCTGATCGGCATAACCTTCAAAGCACTGTTTTATTTTTAGCAGTTTAGCTTCTTTCTTCTTTTCCTTACCGCTTTTTAAAAGCCTCGCATTTATGGATTGTGTTGCCTTGACAATAGACAGTGACAAATGACATCATTAGTGCCGGTGGCAGCCACTTGTGGGATTCCCCCAGGAGAAGCAAAAAGAAATTCTTTTTTCTTTTCTTCCAGGAGAGATGCAGAAAAATGATTAAGAGGCATCATAGGTTTCAGGTGTTTGCACAGGGTTAGCTCTAAAGCAGAATGGAATGAAAAAGTTTAACTGCATAAACCTCTCCTCATATGAACTGACCTGGACCCTACGATCATCATCTGAGGCCCTTCTTCATGTGCCTCCTCCGTGAGAGGTCCAGAGGACGGCAACATGAGAAGAAGCCTTTTTTGCAGTGGCTCATTGTTTGTGGAATGCTCTGGCGCCTTCACCACATATCTTTAGGTGCCAGGCAAAAACATTCCTTTTCCCCCAGGCCTCTAGCTAGTTAAACAATCTACGGCCTTTTAATCAGAGGCTTGTGTGTGTGTTTGTATGTATGTATATATGTGTGTGTATTGTTTTCATGGTATGTATTTTTGTGTTTTTATATTGTAAACTGCCCTGTGATCTTTAGATGAAAGGTGGTGTAGAAATTTAATAATGAATAAATAATAAACAATTGCCCAAAACTTAACAAGACAATTTTATGCTTTCAAATGACATTTCCAAATAATTCCCCTTTCCCAGCAAACTTCAGCAATAAAATAGAAAATTCACCATTTTTGACTGCTTGAATTAGCTGCCTGCCTTAGCCAATCTAAAGATCAGTCCAACCCCAAGGAATAATTGACAGGTCTAGAGAGATCTACATGGGAGTAAGGAAGAGGCATAGAAAAGTGTATAGTGTGGGCTTTATCCACTGCTAGTCATACTTGGAGTAGACCTAGTGTAGGTCCATTAATTTCAATGGGCTTACTCTGCATAAAACTTAGTTGGATACAACTCTTCCATGTTTTAATGAATTGCTTAGAGACTGCCTTGGTATTAAGTGGCATGGAAGTAAATTAGGGTT
The DNA here is from genome assembly GCF_964270895.1 of Podarcis filfolensis. NCBI lineage: Eukaryota > Metazoa > Chordata > Lepidosauria > Squamata > Lacertidae > Podarcis > Podarcis filfolensis. The sequence goes on from NC_139611.1 coordinate 50,691,513, forward strand.
GCCATATTTCAAAAAGTAAAAACCAGGACACCCAAGCTTTTTTAAAGGAGAACACTGAAATTGTTGAGCTTATTTTTAAGGAAACCCCCAGGTGAGGGTTTTTTTAGGAAGACCTGAAAGTTGTTGAACTTCCTTTTAAACAAAAACACCAAAAACCCCCACAAATTTTAGATTGACTTGCCTAAGATCCAGAACAAAATGCCACATTTCAGAAATTGCCCTGGACATCAATTCCGCCTTTGA